>NC_059111.1:4277500-5527500 GCF_020740685.1 Jaculus jaculus
CCATGCAGAATGTTCAGTAACAAAACAGTGTACGTTTCTCACTTCTAAAATTTCTTCTGAAAATATGTATTATTTTATAGTAGAAACATAAGGGTTTTTCTTATTTTACAATTATAAATTGAAGTATAATTAAGTTTTAAGAATATCATTTGATGCAATTTCCTCTCTAACTTTTTTTTTTTTTTTTGGTTTTTCGAGGTAGGGTCTCACTCTGGCTCAGGCTGACCTGGAATTCACTGTGTAGTCTCAGGGTGGCCTCGAAATCTCAGCGATCCTCCTACCTCTGCCTCCCGAGTGCTGGGATTAAAGGCGTGCGCCACCACGCCCGGCTTCTCTAACATTTTTTAACCTTATGTTACTTTTGTCTCTTTGTGGATTCAAGAGCCTGTTGACTTGTGAAGAATTTGTTGCCATCTTAAGAGCTTGCTGACATTGTTCTTGTGAAATTTCTTGCACATCTGACTATTATGGAAGAAACAATAAAACTATACTATGAGGAAATTAAAGGTCTTTACTTAAAAAAAAAAGAATATCATTTTGTTACTAGCTTTACTGACATAAGATTATTTTAGTGACTGAAAGAAGTTATTCTAACCAAAAGCACATGTAAAATCAGAGGGCTAAAAGACAGATATGGGCATGAGAGCCTTAACATAGAATACTAAAAAAAAAAGAACAATAATCCCATGACTTAAGTATAGCCAAGCACAATCTTACTTTATAGAAGTAAATATTTTATGCACTTTAAAACAATGGGAAACTAAGCCAGGTGTGGTGGTACAGATCTTCAATCCCAGCATTTTGGAGGTAGAGGTATGTGGAATGCCATGAGTTCAAGGTAACCCTAAGACTCCAGATCAGCCTGGGCTAAAGCAAGACCCTACCTTGAAAAAAACGAAACAAAACAAAACAAAACAAAACAAACCTCCCCCCCAAAAAAAGGAAATTTAGGTTTTTTATTTTGTTTTCAAGGTATGGTCTCATTTTAATCCAGGCTGACCTGGAATTCACTCTAGTCTCAAATTCAATCCTTTTACCTCTAGCTCCCTAGTGCTGAGATTAAAGGTGAGCCCCAACTTGCCCAGCCCATTTACATTTTCTTTTTTTAAATTTTTATTTATTTGATAGTGACGGAGAAAGAGGCAGATAGATATAGAGAGAATGAGTGCACCAGGGCCTCCAGCCACTGCAAACGAACTCTAGATCCATGTGCCACCTTATGCATCTGGCTTACATGGGTCCTAGGGAATCAAGCCTCTAACCGGGGTCCTTAGGCTTCACTGACAAGCACTTAATCACTAAGCCATCTCTTCAAGTGTAGTTATCACAATACTCATACAGCCTTAGGATTATTACCCATTTCGTGAAGAGGTAAACCAGGGTTAGGTGTGGTTGAGGAAGGCTCCAAGTATAGCATCTTCTACTACTAATAGAGCTGAAATTAAAAATGATGTCTGACTAATTATACAAAACGCATGCATAAAAGCTGTACCATACAGATTTTATGTGATAATATTCCATCCCTGCCAACCTGAAAGGGGTGTTAAAGTACAAAGAAATTTCATGAAAAAGTAACCATACACAAAGCATGACATTAAATATTAAAATATTAATATATTAATTATAATTTATTAAAATTAATAATAACTTTTAAAGACAAGTTCCAACATTTAGGGAAAAATTCCTTAAATAAGACTCCCACAAACTATACAGTGGACCAGACAGGCAAGATGTGCACATTGTTGCAATAATGGCATGTCAATTATGAGGGTAACCAACTATTCCTTAACTGGATTTGAAGCCCATGCCATGGGAGCAGGGGGACAATACATGTGGTAGTGCTAGCTGAGTCACAACCTATATAGCTGAAAAGGTCATAAGTCATAGGTCATAGGTGGGAAGCTACCACTATTCTTTGGCTAAATGGATATGCATGCTGTGCCCATCAAATTGCCCTCTGAAGGGTTATGTTTATAAATAGATTAAGGCTGTTCTCACTTTTGGTTAGAAAAACTTTTTTTGATGCAGATGATGGCGAATCCCAGGGAGATCCTAGACTCACCATGGTGAAGAGAACAAGCGACAGTGCCTACCACTCCATCTCTACCCCAACTGCCAGAGCTCAGGGAGCATTGTGGAGGTGCTGGAAAAATTGTAGTGTGCTCTCAATGCTAGTCAGAGAAGCTTCACTGTAAATATCATAGCAGACACTGACTGAACTCCAAAACTCACCAAAGTTGAATTACTAGAGGCTGTTGAGTATTCAATACTCAACCACTCATCTCGGTTACACCCTCCAAGGCTTAGGAAACATTGCAGATTAGGGAATAGAAAGAATATAAGAGCCATAGTGTGAGGAGCACTTTGGGACACTGTCTACCAGGTCATGAATTTACTTGATGCATGCATGATTTCATAGTGGATGCTGTTACCCCAACAAGACCTGTGCAGTATGGAGCTTATCAACGTTTTGACATAGATCACAGAGGAGGACAAAAAGAATGAGACATCAAAACATAACTATTTAACAAAAGGAGGAAGATCAGCAGAATGGGGTGGAGAATAGGGAGGAAAGAGGGTGAGATAAGGGGAGTATAATCAAATTAAAGTATGTACATGTATTAAAATTCTCAATTATGGGCTAGACAGATGGTTTAATGGTTAAGGTTCTTGCCTGCAAAGACTAAGGACCCCTTGGGCTGGAGAGATGGCTTAGCAGTTAAGCGCTTGCCTGTGAAGCCTAAGGACCCCGGTTCGAGGCTTGGTTCCCCAGGTCCCACGTTAGCCAGATGCACAAGGGGGCGCACGCGTCTGGAGTTCGTTTGCAGAGGCTGGAAGCCCTGGCGCGCCCATTCTCTCCCTCCCCCTCTATCTGTCTTTCTCTCTGTGTCTGTCTCTCTCAAATAAATAAATAAATAAATAAAAAAGACTAAGGACCCAAGCTCAATTCCCTGGGACCCACATAAGCCAGATGCACAAGGTGGGCATGTATCTGGAGTTCGTTGGCAGTGGCTGGAGGCCCTGGCAGGCCCATTCTCTCTCTCTCTCTCAAAAGTAAATAAAAATTAAAATTAAAAAAAAAAAAAGTAGAACAAAAGGCTGGAAAGATGGCTTATCAGTTAAGGCATTTGCCTGCCAAAACCAGAGGTTCTTGGTTCAATTCTCCAGGACCCACATTAGCCAGATGCACAAAGGGGTGCATGTGTCTGAGTTCATTTTCAGTGGCCGGAAGCCCTGGCATGCCCATTTTCTCTCCTGCCTCAAATAAATAAATAAATAAATAATATTTTAAAAAATAAGTTACAAAAACGTTCAATCATAAGAAAGACTTTTCATTCATTCCAAATACCAGTCATTCTTAAGTGACTACACAGTACTTCACTGAGGTTTTAAAATACATCATTTCCAGGCCCCCACACAAGTCAACTAACAACCCGGTTTTATGAAATTAACCCAGGAATGAGAACCACCAACCTAGGTGCTTTAACTTATAAACTGTGCCCATAGAAATATAATATTCTAAGCTGAGAAAGTTCGAGTTTCTAACATTTATAATAGCCCAAACCTGCAGCTTTGCTATTTTCTTCCCCTGAGTTTGAATGTTAGAATTTTTTAAAAAAATTTTTTATTTATTTATTTGAGAGCGACAGACACAGAAAGAAAGAAAGATAGAGGGAGAGAGAGAGAATGGGTGCGCCAGGGCTTCCAGCCACTGCAAACAAACTCCAGACGCGTGCGCCCCCTTGTGCATCTGGCTAACGTGGGACCTGGGGAACCGAGCCTCGAACCGGGGTCCTTAGGCTTCACAGGCAAGCGCTTAAACGCTAAGCCATCTCTCCAGCCCTGAATATTAGATTTTTATAGATCCATATACATTAAATATTCTCTTTCTAATCACCCCCCACCCCAAATGCCAATTAGTTTATGACAGAAAAAAAATCAGTAAGTTAAATTGGTTTCAACAGCAGCAAAGGACTGTACATTCTAAGTAGCTTTCCACCTCACTTCAGGAATGTCTACTATAGTCTTTAAAACATTATAAATAATGGTCTTTGTATTAGAGGAGTCTAAGATAAAAATTCTGTGGTCTCACTTATTGTTCTCGTTATATAAAAACAAATACTTTAGAGGAATTTATTACTATTTCTCTAAGGTACCTAACTTTCTAGCCTCAAAAGCTTTTTACACATTTAAAAATGACTAAACCCAAAAAGATGGGTTATATTGGTTGTGTTTATTGATATTTACCATACCTAAAGTTAAACCAGAAAATACTAAATATTTAATTTGCTTTTGAAATAACAAAAATAAAACCACTATAGATCAACATAAATACCATTTTAACCAAAAAAATGACTTATACACAAAAAATAGTGGAGGTGCATTGTTTCACAGTTTTGCAATTTTCTTTAAGTCTAGCTTAATTAAAAAGTACTACAGGAGCCGGGCGTAGTGGCACACATCTTTAACCCCAGCACTTTGGATGCAGAGATAGGAGAACTGCCATGAGTTTGTGGCCACCCTTAGACTACATAGTGAATTCGAGGTCAGCCTGGACCAGAGTGAAACCCTACCTCGAAAAACCAAAACAAACAAAAACCCCTACTACAAGGCTGGAGGGATGGCTTAGCAGTTAAGGGGTTTGCCTGCAAAGCCAAAGGACCCAGGTTCAATTTCCCAGGACCCACACATTAGCCAGATGCACAAGGGGGTGCACACATCTGGAGTTTGTTTGCAGTGGCTGGAGGCCCTGGCGTGCCCATTCTCTCTCTCTCTCTCTCTCTCTCTCCCTCCCTCCCTTCCTCTTTCTCTGTCAAATAAAAAAATAAAAATAAAACATTAAAAAAAAACTACTATAGTCTGTCTTTTCAATAAGACAGACATATCATTTTGGTTAAAGAATGTAACAAAAATCCCAGCACTCGGGAGGCAGAGGTAGGAGGATCTCCGAGAGTTCGAGGCCACCCTGAGACTCCATAGTGAATTCCAGGTCAGCCTGAGCCAGAGTGAGACCCTACCTCGAAAAACCAAAAAAAAAAAAAAAAAAAAGAATGTAACAAAAATGTAGATTCATGATACTATGTATTTGGAATGGAACAGTTGAGTAGTATTTAATGGTGACTGTGCATATACTATTTTGATTCTCTATCCAAATCTCTAGTTGGTTTCACCTGTGAACTTTTGTACTCTGATCCATGGAGTCATTATCTATGACTATCAATTATCTATCTACTTTACTAGATTTTTACTCATGCACTTCAGTAACAGACACGTTGGTTGTTTAGAAACTAATGGATTCACAGAATCATTTCAAATACTGACATAGTTCATTATGTAATATCAAAAATATGTTTAGGGCTGGGTGTGGTGGTGCACACCTTTAATCCCAGCTCTCAGGAGGCACAGGTAGGAGACTGACCATAAATACACGGCTACCCTGGGACTACATAGTAAACTCCAGGTTAGCCTGGGCTAGAGTGAGACCCAACCTCAAAAAAAAAACCCATTCATACACAACATACATATATGCATATACATATAAACTATGGATTAGCCTAAGCTGAAATCCCACATCTATCCAGTTATGTGATCATGATCTTGAGTGAATCTTTAACCCACGTAAACCTCAGTTTCCTATCTACAAACTGGGGATAACAACAGTGCCTAATTCATAAGAATATTTAAAAATTAAAGGAGGGCTGGAGAGATGGCTCAGTGTTTAAGGCATTTGCCTGCAAAGCCAAAGAACCCAGGCTCAGTTCCCCAGGGTCCATGTAAACCAGATGCACAAGGTAGCACATGTGTCTGGAACGCATTTACAGTGGCTCAAGGCACTGGCACAGCCAATTTTTTTTTTTTCTTTTTGCTCTCTCCCCCCCTTTCTATTTCTCTCAAACAAAATAAAAATTCAAAAAGATTAAAAAAATCAATAAAAATTAAATGAGATTAATTTATGTGGAGCATTTAGGAGCTCCAGTGGTACAACTGGTTAGTACACATTACTTATATGTATAGCATTTAACATAAATCTCTATGTGCATTAGTAGCTCAATAAATAAACTACTAGCATAATCTATTAGTTTTTATTAAGATTCTTCAAACTAAAGTATGAGCATGTATTTTCAGAATACAAAGCTCTGATAGCCTCAATAATTACCCCAATTAAGAACACCAGGGCTACCTTGCAATCTCTAACATTTTGTCATTATGCTATACTCATTATGATAATACTTTTATTCATGTTCCAACAGTCTGCTTTTTACAATCATACCAATCCGTCTACACACATTCTCTGATTTACTAACAAGGTGGGTACTCAGCTCCAGTAGCTATTCCTCTGAGTACTTGCTAAGTTCTAAAACTGCTGACATTTTCTGATTCCAATGCTGCTACAAGATATCAACCTTTGACAATTCAAAACTCTAGCAGGATATTACTGGTGTGGATAAATAAAATTCAATGTATCCCTGAGCTGACTGTGTAGTTTCAAAAACACTTACAGGTTTAGAAAAAGGCTGAACAATAGTGGAGCTATCTGAAGATCTAGAAGCAGGACGAAAACTGACAGGTGAGGCAGCCACTGGATTTGATGGGTTCAGGTAGTGATGACTTGTTGGCTTGAATGCAGTAGTAATACCTAGATTTTAAAATTATTCAATATATAGATTTTATTTATACATAATTTTGACAAAATACTTCACTTTAAAATTAAAACAGTACAACGATACTGTACCTCGACTGAGTGCGCCATTCTTTATTCCCCTTGAATATGAGCTGGGATTAACTCTGTTCAAAATATCTACAAAAAAAGTTATTTTAAAATTCATCATTTGAATGAAACATATACTAAGATGATTGACATCATGAATTGGAAACATTCTTGGAAGGATGTAGGTTACTACTAAAAATAGTTAATTTTAAATACATACATCTTCTCAGCTAAGGTTATCAGCCTTAACTGTCTTGATAAACACAGTCCATCCTATTACAACCAACTGTCCAGAGGTACAACACTGATAAAACACTGCATGACAAAGAAATAAAACACAAAGTTACTAAGTCTCTTCCAATGACATGTTTATACACAATCTACAACCAAAACAACAGTATCTCAGGGCTGGAGGAATGGCTTAGCAGTTTAGGTGTTTGCCTGCAAAGCCTAAGGACCCAGGTTCAATTCCCCAGGATCCATGTTGGCCAGATGCACAAGGGGGCACACTCTTCTGGAGTTCATTTGCAGTGGCTGGAAGCCCTGGAGCACCCATCATTCTCTCTCTCTACCCCCACCCTTCTCTGTCAAATAAATAATAAAAATATTTAAACAACAACAACAAAAAAAAAAACAGTATCTCCAAAGCACAGCGTGGTGGCACATGCCTTTAATCCCAGAACTCAGGAGGCAGAGGTAGGAAGATCGCCGTGAGTGCAAGGCCACCCTGAGAATACAGAGTGAAGTCCAGGTCAGCCTGGACTAGAATGAGACCCTACCTCGAAATAAACAAAACAAACAAACAACAAAAAAAAACCCAGTATCTCCTTTGAACGTTTACACGGTTGTGCACACACTTGGATCCAACCTCCATATTTAAAAAAAATTTTAAAAGGCACACACCTTTAATCCTAGCACTCGAAAGGCAGAGGTAGGAGGATTACTATGAGGTTCGAGGACAGCCTGAGACCACAGTGAATTCCAGCTCAGTCTGGGCTAGAGCAAGATCCTAATCCAAAAAACAAACAAAAAAGATACTCTTGGGGCTGGAGAGATGGTTTAGTGGTTAAGGTGCTTGCCAGCAAAGCTTAAGGACCCAGGTTCGATTCCCTAGTATTCACAAAAGTGAGATGAATACATTTGGAGTTCGTTTGCAGTGGCTAGAGGCCCTGGCACAACCAACTCTCTCTGCCTCTTCCTCATTCCATCAGAGGTTGAGGCGCTTGCCTACAAAGCCTAGACCTAGGTTTGATTTCCCAGTACCCATATAAAGCCAGATGCACAAAGTGGTGCATTCATGTTCATTTGTGGTAGCTCGAGGCCCTGGCATGCCCATTCTATCTGTATCTCTCCCTCTGCTTGAAAATAAACAAACTTAAAAACTAATTTAAAATGTTTTTTAAAAAATAAAATATTTATTCAAACTACCCAGGAAGTAGTGCTACAGTGTTTTTAGTGGTTGTAGTCTATAAAACACAAGTTCCTTCTCCCACCCCCACCAAGGTATGGTCTCACTCTAGCCCAGGTTGGCCTGGAATTCACTATATAGTCCAAGGGTGACCTTAAATTCATGGGCAATCCTCCTACCTTCGCCCCCTGAGTGTTGGGATTAAAGGTGTGCACCACTATGCCTGGCTAAAACACAAGTTTTTAACCTTCTTTTATGGCAGTTCTATATAAGAATTTAGCTCATATTTTATATGTTAAAATAATGTTTACCTTTCACATTAAAAAAAAAAAATAAGTGCTGGAGAGATGGCTTAGCAGTTAGGTGCTTGCCTGTGAAGCCTAAGGACCCCGGTTCAAGGCTCGATTCTCCAGGACCCATGTTAGCCAGATGCACAAGGGGGTACACGTGTCTGGAGTTCGTTTCCAGTGGCTGGAAGCCCTGGCGTGCCCATTCTCTCTCTCTCTTTCTCTCTCTCTGCCTCTTTCTCTGTTACTCTCCAAAAAATAAATAAAAAATGAACAAAAATAAAATTTAAAAATAAAGCCGGGCGTGGTGGTACACGCCTTTAATCCCAGCACTTGGGAGACAGAGGTAGGAGGATCACTGTGAGTTCAAGGCTACCCTGAGACTACGTAGTGAATTCCAGGGCAGCCTGAGCTAGAGTGAGACCCTACCTCAAGAAGCAGAAATAAATAAATAAATAATAAAATAATATCAGTTCTTAATCTCCATAGTTCAAAAAAACCTCTTCAATCCTTTTTTTAAAAAAATATGTTTTAGGGCTGGACAGATGGCTTAGCGGTTAAGCGCTTGCCTGTGAAGCCTAAGGACCCCAGTTCGAGGCTCGGTTCCCCAGGTCCCACGTTAGCCAGATGCACAAGGGGGCGCATGCGTCTGGAGTTCGTTTGCAGAGGCTGGAAGCCCTGGTGCGCCCATTCTCTCTCTCTCCCTCTATCTTTCTCTCTGTCTGTTGCTCTCAAATAAATTAAAAAAAAAAGTTTTAGTTATTAATTTCAGAGTGAGAAAGAGGCAGAGAGAGAGAGAGAGAGAGAGATGGGGAGGTGGGCACACCAGGGCCTCCAGCCACTGCAAATGGACTCCAGACACATGCGCCACCTTGTGCATCTGGCTTACGTGGGACCTGGGGAAATGAACCTGGGTCCTTTGGCTTTCCAGGCAAATGCCTTAACCGCTAAACCATCTCTCCAGCCCTCTTCAATCTTGTTCTGATAGAACTATTTTTAAACTAGTATATGCATTTTTCTAGTTGAGTACTGTTCACAATCATCTATATAGTCAGTATAAATTAAACCGAAATGTTGTCATATTTTCAAAGATACATTCCCGGATAAAATATTCAGTGGTTGGTTAACAATAAACAAGGGAAGAGTCCAGTGTTAAAATGTGCATGCTCTTATGCCAAATTCACTTTGTGTTCCAAACAACACTCCACTCCGCACTCCATCACTTAAAATGGTACTGAAAGTTCATTTGATTAAACTCATCTCCCTCTAATAAGACAAGCCAAGTGCCCTCCAGGCTAACAAACAAGAGCAGGAAGTAGATCTTAAGACAGCAGCAGACTTCCATCAAATAGTGTATGTAACAAAGAAACAACAACATGCTGGGTACAATAACAGTCAATGGTAAATTCTTGCTTAAAAGAACACAGAGCTAAAATGGGAAAGAATATTTTTGCCTTTCTCTATGAAATTTATGACATTTTTACAGTATTGGTATCTTTACCTTAATAATATGACAATGTCAAGTCCAAACATTCTGACAGCTAAAAACCCACACAAGCAACTTAGTATTATAAGGGCATCACTGAAGCTCAAGGGCTATAGGTTACGTCCCTGTTTCATGGACGTAAGTAGGAGTTGCTCAAAGAAGGATGTGGTCAGAAGCTACAACTATCAGCACACAGGCTAGATAGAACAACTATCTGAGACTAATACTAATTTAGTATATTCCAAAGATTTAAACTAAGCATTGTAAAATTTTGCCCTAATGTAGTGAGGAAAAAAATGAATAGGTAAACAGACTTCCCAGACCCAGTCAATGTTCTGATTGCAAATCTCAGAATACTTCCAGTACCACCAGCTAGCCATATTCTCTCCTCTTTCTGCACCATGGGCATTTGACCTCTAACTCCCCTCGTAAGCCCTGGTAACGGCACCATCCTCAGTCTTTAGTGCTTACTAGTCTTGCACTCAACTTCTCAAAGCCGGGTAGAAAGCACACTCACATGAACATGGCAACTTCAAATTTTTCTGTCATTAACAATACCTTACAACACTTGGCTTGATTCAAAGTAATGCTTACTGGAAATCGCTGGTTTTGAACTTGCTATCTCTCCAACAAAGATGGGCTCATCGTCGTCATCATCCTCAACTTCTTTTACTTTCTTCTGCCAGGGCTCCAGTTCTTCTTCTTCGCATTCCATAAAGAGTTCTGCCATTTTTGAATTATCTAATTGTCAAGAGGAGAGAAGCAAACCTTATTATCATCAGAAACTAAGACAAAACATCTTGTAATACACAGTACTCTCTATATAATTTTTTTCTTTTTCTTAATATTTTATTTTTAATTTATTTATTTGGGGGAGAGAAAGATAGATACTGAAACAGGCAAGTAGAAAGAGAGAGAATGGGCACATCAGGGCCTCCAGCCCCTGCAAACAAATTCCAGATGCATGTGACCCCTTGTGCATTTGGCTTATGTGGGTCCTGGGGAGTTGAACCTGGGTCCTTTGGCTTTGCAGGCAAGTGCCCTAACTACTAAGCCACCTCTACAGTCCTGGTTTTTCAAGGTAGGGTCTCACTCTAGCACAAGCTGACCTGGAATTCACTATGTAGTCTCAGGGTGGCCTCAAACACATGGCGATCCTCCTACCTCTGTCTCCCGAGTGCTGGGATTAAAGGCATACACCACCATGTCCAGCTACAGAGTACAATATTAAAGATCCACTTTAGTAATCCTAATAATACCTTATGAATTGTTACTTGTAGTCTATACATGGTAACATGTAGTCAGCTCAGTCTCTAAGACATTAACTAGTAAATTTAGACAGACATGTAGTAGATGACAGTAGTTCTCTAAGTAAACAGAAATCTGGGAACAGTCAAATTCACTCAAGGTGTGCTTCAGTCACAGATCTAGAATGATTATTTCTTTTTTGGTTTTTCGAGGTAGTGTCTTGCTCTAGCTCAGGCTGACCTGGAATTCACTATGTAGTCTCAGGTTGGCCTTGAACTCACAGCAATCCTACTTGTGCCTCCTGAGTGCTGAGATAAAGGTGTGTACCACCAAGCCTGGCCTAGAATGATTCTTTCTATTTATTTAAAGTATTATATCTAGATTATGATCATTATCTTATTATTATCTATATTAAACTGAGATTATAACCATTATCTTTAAAAAAAAGTGTGTGGTGAACTAGTGAACTCTAGGTCAGCCTGGGCCATAGTGAGACTCTACCATGAAAAAACAAACAAAAACAGTGTGTTGTGGACAGGTCTTAACAGAAGGTAGATAGAATAAGAATAAGAAACAACAGGTCCGGTTAAGATGGTGGCGTAGGTACCACACCAAAGCAGCCTGGGGGGGAGGGGGGACCAAAAAAAACTCAGCAAAATACACACTTTTACTAAAAAGTGAGGTGTATAGGAAATTGAAACGGCAGCAGAGAAGTAGGAGAGATCCACGGCATCCACAGGCCGGCAGAAGCAGCTCTGGCAGGTCTGCCGATCACAGCAGCGACAGTGGCTCATCAGAAAACCGCCAGGCCCGGCTTGAGCTGCAGGAAAAGCCAGGTGAGGGGATTTTCCACTCACACCAGGGCTCTCCACAAACTCAAGAAATGTGAAGGGAGAGCAGCAGTGAACAACGGAGGAGCAGATCACAAGGTAGAAAAACACGTGGAACAGCAAGAGAACTAGAGCAGCATTGGCAGCCTCCCCTCCCCCACCGCCAGTGCCCAGCTCCAGCGAATAGACCAGCGGTCCAGGGACCCGGCCACACCAACTTGAACCAACAGGGGGACCCAAGCAGGAGCAGAGGTAACTGGAATTACACCAGAGAAGGGTCTCACCTGGTCACAAGAAATAACAGGCAGTCGGGCCAGAGAGATGGCTCAACAGTTAAGGCCCTTGCCTTCAAAGCCGAATGGCTGGGTTCCATTCTCAAGTACCCACATGTAGCCAGGTGCATAAAGTTGCACATGCATCTGGAGCTTATTTGCAGTGGCTAAAGACCTTGGTGTGCCCATTCTGTCCCCCCCCCCCCCCACTTATAAACAGATGAATAGGGCCGGAAAGATGGCTGTGCAATTAAGGCGCTTTTCTACAAAGCCTAAGGATGCAGGTTCAATTCGCAAGTACACACATAAGGCAGATGCACAATGGGGCACATGTGTCTGGAGTTTGTTTGTAGTGGCTGGATGCCCTGGCACACCCATTCTCTATTTGCCCCCGTCTCTCTCATTTCTCCCTCAAAATGGATAAATAAAATAAAAATTAAGATTTTTTAAATTTTTTATTAGCATTTTCCATGATTATAAAAAAATATCCCATGGCAATTCCCTCCCCCCCTTCCCCTTTGATAAAAGACTTGTTTTTTTTGTTTTGTTTTGTTTTGTTTTTTTGAGGTAGGGTCTCACTCTGGCTCAGGCTGACCTGGAATTCACTATGTAGTCTCAGGGTGGCCTCGAACTCTCGGTGATCCTCCTACCTCTGCCTCCTGAGTGCTGGGATTAAAGGCGTGAGCCACCACGCCTGGCTGATAAAAGATTTTTTAAAAAAGAAAAGAATTCCAGCACTAGGGAGACAGAAGTAGGACCATCACTATGAGTTCAAGGCTACCCTGAGACTACATAGTAAATTCCAGGTCAGCCTGGGCTAGAGTGAGACCCTACCTCAAAAAAAAAAAAAAAAAAAGACAAAAGGGGGCTAGAGAGATGGCTCAGTGGTTAAGGTGATTGCTTGTAAAGCCTGACAGCCTGGGTTTGATTTACCAGTACCCACAGAAAGACACATGCACAAAGTAGCACAGGTGTCTAGAGTTTGCAGCAAAGCAAAAGGCACTCGCTCACTCTCTCTGCAAATAAATAAAAAATATTTTTAAACTGTATTTATTTTGCAATCAGGGGAAAAGAGAAAGACAGAATGAAAACAAATGCACTTAGGCTTCCTAACACTGCAAACTCCAGATGCTTGTGCCACCTTGAGGATCTGATTTTATGTGGGTACTGGGGATTTGAACCTGGGCCATATGGCTTGCAAGCAAATGCCTTAACCACTAAACCATCTCTCCAGCCCCCAAAATATTTTAAAAATAAATACGTTATCAGTTGTGGAAGCAACACTTACTGTTTGATTGAAGAAGGTTGTCGCCCATCAAGTTGCAGAGTTGACTGTTTGTAAGTTGTCACCTAAGTATTTACATATGACATCAGTCAATTTTGAGTCATTTCAAGTAAAGCCAAATACTGAAACATGAGACTTAAGATTAAGAAAATCTTGGATAAAAGTTTCATTTTTAAACTCACCATATGACCACATAAATCAGTAAGTTATATCTCAGTTGGCTCTCCTATAAAATAAAAATGCCTACCATTAGGGAAGATTGTATGAAAAGTATGCATACTTATTTTAACCTTTCTATAAAAATCTCAACTTTAAAGTAGATATGCTTGTCATACACATATAACTCATTTAAAATAATCAGTTCATTATTTAAGAATCTTGGGGCTGGAGAGATGGCTGAGCAGTTAATGTGTTTGCCTGCAATGCCAAAGAACCTAGGTTCAATTCCCCCATATCGACATAAAGCCAGATGCACAAGGTGGAACATGCGTCTGGAATTCATTTGCAGGGACTGGAGGCTATGGTGCGCCCATTTTCTATCTGCCTCTTTTCTCTCTCTCAAATAAATATATATGTGTGACTTTAAACCCAGCACTTGGGAGGCAGAGGTAGGAGGACTGCCATGAGTCCAAGGCCACCCTGAGATTACATAGTGAATTCCAGGTCAGCCTAGGCTAGAATGAGACCCTGCCTTGAAAAGCTGGAACAGAACGGAAAGGAAATGAAAGAAAGGAAAAAAAAATGGTACATCTCTATCACACCCTGAAGGCTCAAGGACCACAATGGGAGAGAGGGCCAAAAGAAGAGGAGTGCTCTGGAACAGTGTCTTCCAGATATTGAGTAGCCATTGCATTCAATACCTCACACTGGCTCACAAAATCTACACAAGGCCTGCATAACATTGGAGGGGAGAGGAATGACAGGGTCAGAATAGAAGAGGGAATGAATGAAGAGATGGGGGATAGTAAAGAGGATGGTGGGAAGGGATTATAATCAGGTACATTGTGTATTTGAGGTTGTCAAAAGCATAGAAGAGAGGGGCTGTGATGATGGTTCAATGGTTAAAGGCACTTGCCTGCAAAGCCTGCTGGCCTAAATTCAGTTCCCAAATAGTCCGTGTAAACCAGATATTAAAAGTGGTGCGGTTGGGCATGGTGGCGCACCCTTTAATCCCAGAGGTAGGAGGATCGCTGTGAGTTCAAGCCACCCTGAGACTACATAGTGAATTCCAGGTCAGCCTGAGCTTGAGTAAGTCCCTACCTCATAAAAACCAAAATGTAGTGCATACTACAGTGTTTGTTTGGAGCGGCAAGGGGCCCTGACATACAGACATGGTGGTACACACCTGCAATCCCAGTAATAGAAGTCAAGCTCAAGGCCAACACAGGCTTCAAAGTCAGTCAGTCACCTTGGACCTTCACATATGCTAAGTCCCAGTCTCATAAGGCCAAGAACAGAGACACAAACTAAAACCAGGTTGCTTTATTTGAATCAAAAATTTATGGGGGGGGGGGCTGGAGAGATGGCTTAGTGGTAAAGGTATTTGTCTGCAATGCAAGAGGATCCCGGTTTGACTCTCCAGGACCCACATAAGCCAGATGCAGAAGGGGGATACATGCATCTGGAGTTTGTTTACAGTGGCTGGAGGACCTAGCGTGCCCACTCTTTCTTTCTCCCTCCCTCTCCCTCTGCTTCTTTCTCCCTCTCAAATTAATAAATAAATGTTAAAGAGAATTTATCTGAATTTCCAATTACACATAACAATATAAATTTTACAACATAAGGTTTTTGAAAATAAATTTTACCAGAAACTATAATATATCAATGTATTATAAACTGGTCATATTCCCATCAATTTATCCTCTTTTGTTTCTTTGCCAGACCCCATTACACTAAGTTGGAATAATAAGATTTGTAAATATGTTGTATTAAGCATCAGGAAACTACAAAGAGGCTAGGGGACAAAAATAAGCTTTTAAGCCAGGCATGGTGGAGCCCACCTTTAATCCCAGCACTGGGGAGGCAGAGGCAGGAGGGGACTGCTGTGAGTTGGAGCCCAGCCTGAGACTACACAGTGAATTTCAGGTCAGCCAGAGCTAGAGTGAGACCCTACCTGGAAAAACAAATAAACAAACAACTTTTTAAAAACACTATACCCGGGTATGGTGGTGTATTCCTTTAATCCTGGCACTTGGGAAGCAGAAGGAGGAGATTGCTGAGAGTTCAAGGCTACCCTAAGACTACATAGTGAATTCCAGCTTGGGCTAGAGTGAGAGCTTACCTTGAGAAGAAAAAAAAAAAAAAAAACACCACTGGGGCATAGCATCAGGTGTGCCCACCTCTTTCCCCCAGTGTGCCAAGTGGCCGTAGGAAGTAACACATCAGCTTGGAGCGAAACCAGTGTCTGGCTCCAAGCAGCAGCTGCTGAGGTCTCTTGGCCGGTGTTGCTTCCACCAGTCCACAATCATGAGGAATCATTGAGGACCTCTTTTAGGGCCTTTTTGGCAAAAAAGAAAAGCACATCCTCATAGTGGGCCTGAATGCCGCAGGGAAGATGACAATTCTGTACAAGCCAAAGCTGGATAAATTGTGACCACGTTCCCGCTGCAGTTTTTAACATGGAGGCCAGGACAAGATCAGACCAAATTTTCTTGCCTCTGCAAATCAATGCTGGTTCTCAAACAGCCAGAAAAAGAAACTCTCTGCCGCTTTTGAGCCAGGTATAAATTCCATGCTCATGTTTATTATAGTGTCTCTACTCTTGGCTAGAGTGAAGGTACTTGCCTGCAAAGCCAAAGGATCCAGGTTCAACACCCCAGGACACACGTAAGCCAGATGCACAAGGTGGCACATATGTCTGGAGTTCATGTATAGCAGCTGAAGGCCCTGGTATGTCTATTCTCTCTCCCTCTATCTACCTCTCTCAAATAAATAAGTAAATAAAGTTCCTTAAGTATTTAAAAAAAACAAACAAACTTCAAACTCCACATGCTTGGGCTGCAGGTCACTGAGAAATCAAACTAGAGTTGAGCTGGATGCCTCCTCCCTGTTGACTAGCTAACATGATGCCAGAAAGAGCTATGTAGCATGTGGCCTTTGGGGGTAGAGAAGTCAGTGATGGCCTTCATCAGCAGTGGACCCTGCAAGCCTTATAGCTAGCCAGCCAGACTAAATGTACCAAATGCTGTGATGGTGACACATCTGTTATGGGAGAAATCAATTGCTCTGATTGGACTGGAGGTCGATCACTAGTCACACCCCAGGAGAGAATCCATGCATGGTACTGAAAACGTACATAGCCTATGGCTGGGGAGGTCATAAACCCTAGGAAGGAAACTACTATAGTTGTCTGGCTAAAAGCAAATATTATACTTCCAAACTGCCCTTTGAACATTTGTTTCTGCCCCATATATTAATACTACTCTCACTTTGTGTTAGAAAAGCTTCTCTTTTCAGATGGTGGTGACCCTGACGTGAGCTCACCATAGTGCTGAGAACTGACAGTGGAGAGTTGAACACTAAGAGAGAGATCTCTATCACCCTCCAAGGTTCAACACCCACTGGAGAAGAGGTAGCAGAAAGAATATAAGAGCCAAAGGAAGGGAAGGACAGCTTACAATAATGTCTTCCACACAAAGTGGCCTTGATACTCATGACCTCAGGTGGCTGACACTCCCTACAAGACCTACATAATAGAAAGGCAAAAATGATGACATCAAAATAGAAGAAAAATTTAATGGAAAGAAGATAGCCTCAGTGGGAGACAAATTCAGAGGGGGTAAATGAGGATGGTAGGAGGGGATTATGACCATGGTATATTTCTATACTTACAGATGTTGTTAATCCTTTTTCTTTTTTAATCCTTCAAATTTAATCGAGGGGCTGGAGAGATGACTCAACAGTTAAAGGTTCTGGCCTGCAAAGCCTGCCGGCTTGGTTCAATTCCCCAGCACCTATATAAAGCCACTTCAAAAGTGGCTACATGCACCTATGATCCCAATGTGCCAGCACACTGTGCTATGGTGTGCACAGACACATAACATACACACTCTACATACACATGCAGTACATAAATTAATAAAATTAAAAAATATACATGCAATCTATTCTTTTTGCATTATAAATAATAATTCATAGTTTATTAATATTTATCTTATGAACCTAACTTTATACTTTTTGAAAGTAGAAGTCAGTGGAAATGTACATCTAAGTTTTTTTTTGTTTTTTGTTTTTTTGGTTTTTTGAGGTAGGATCTCAGTGTAGCTCAGGCTTGGAATTCACTATGTCATCTCAGGGTGGCCTCAAACTCATGGGGATCCTCCTACCTCTGTCTCTTGAGTGCTGGGATTAAAGGCGTGCACCACCATGCACAGCTTATACATACAATTTTTAAAGAAATTTCATTAAGTCCTTAGCACTAGACATAATAAAATTTTAATGATTAACTATGGATTATGTAAATTCTTCCCATCATTAAAATTTGTTGTAGTCACTTTCAGGCACCTTAATAAGCGTAATGTCCTTAAGTTTCATAAAAATGGGATTTGTTTTTATTTATTTATTTTGAGGTAGGGTCTCGTTCTAGCCCAGACTGACCTGAAATTCACTATGTAGTCTCAGGGTAGCCTCAACTTCATGGTGATCCTCCTACCTATGATTCTGACTCATAAAATGGGATTTCTTGTGTGTGTGTGTGTGTGTGTGTGTGTGTGTGTGTGTTATCATCTGGCTTACATGGGTCCTGGGGAATCGAACCTGGGTCCTCTGGTGTTACAGGCAAATTCCTTAAATGCTAAGCCATCTCTCCAGCTTATAAAATGGTATTTCTAATGCCAGCTTTTTCTAACTTTCTATAAAAACACAACAAGTATGCTTAAAAATTTCACTTTTATTCACTGGTAGATGTTACTTAATGTAGTATTACTTCGTTACCTTTTATGTACTACATAAAATACACTATAGATAGGCATGCTATACACTATATACATTCAGTCCTCACTCTGGTAAGTGAATGACTAAGCAAGTTCACAAACCATAACTACAAAGTCTGCACATAAGGAATAACAGACAAGAAGTCATACTCTATCTAATACCATGACTGTCCATCAGATCACCTTAGAGTCTAGATATTAGGCTCTCAATTCAACCCAGCTCAAAAATCTACAGTTGTATTACTTTAATCATTTATTAATCATGAATAGTAAAACCTGAAAAATAAATGCCAAGTTCAAACCTGATTCAACCGTTTATTAACCATGTGACCTTTGACAAGTTAGCCTCAGTGCTTTGCTTGACAAATATGGGTTTGTATTTATTTCATAAAATCATAATAAAGATTAAATAGCACCTGTAAAGAACACAGCTCAATATCAAGCACACAGAAAGCATTCCATAAATATTAACCATGTTTAATTCTCTGTTAAGTCCTATTTTAAAGCATTCTAGGAGCTGATCCCAGTTCTATCATCACATTAGGATTTACAAGATATCAGCTGAGGACTCAGAAATCACTTTGTATTGTTGCTCTGCTTTTTGCTGAAGACCAAGTGCAGAAGTCACTTTGTTATAAAAATTCTTCACTACCATACAATTACTAATGATAAATTTTAGCTTTCTGTCTCTTCTAAATGTAGTTGTCAAATTTATCTTGCCACATTTTCATCATTAAAAAAAAAAACAACAAAAAACCTAGGGCTAGAGAGATGGCTTAGCTGTTAAGGCACTTGCCTACAGAGCCAAAGGACCTCGGTTTGATTCCCCAGGACCCATGTAAGGCAGACACACAAGGTGGAACATGAGTTTGGAGTTTGTTTGCAGCAGCTAGAGGCCCTGGCATGCACAGTCTCTCTTTCTAGCTCTCTCTCTCAAATAAATAAAAATAAAAATTTCAACATATTTTATTTATTGAGAGAGAAACAGAGAAAGAAAGAGAATGGGCACACCAGGGCTTCTAGGCATTGCAAACAAACTCAGACACATATGCCACCTTATGATCTGGCTTATGTGGAGAGTGGGGAATTGAACCTGGGTCCTTAGGCTTCATAGGTAAGCACCTGAACCACTAAGCTTTCACTCCAGCCTCAATTTTCATCATCATTTTTTTTTTTTAGGTTTTTCAAGGTAGGGTCTCACTCCCGCCCAGGCTGACCTGGAATTCACTATGTAGTCTCAGGGTGGCCTCAAACTCACAGCAATCCTCCTACCTCTGCCTCCACGCCCAACTCCTCAATTGCCTTTAATCCCAGCACTCAGGTGGCTGAGGTAGGCCATGAGTTTGAGGCCATCCTGTGCTACTGGGTGAGTTCCAGGTCAGTTGGGGGAATCTTTACTTGTTTTTGAGTAAACTAGAAAATTTCATTTCTAATGTTGAACTTCAACAACTACTTCCATTTATTACATTCTATTAAAAGTTAGGCTGGATTAGCAGTTATGGTGCTTGCCTGCAAAGTTTGATGACCCAGGTTCAATTCCCCAGATCCCAAGTAAGCCAGATGCATATGGTGGCACATGTGTCTGGAGTTCATTTGCTGTGGCTAAAGGCCCCGATACGCCTACTCTCTCTTTCTCATAAATATTTAAAAAATAAAAAATCGGGCTAGAGAGATGGCTTAGTGGTTAAGCGCTTGCCTATGAAGCCTAAGGACCCTGGTTGGAGGCTCAATTCCCCAGGGCCCACGTTAGGCAGATGCACAAAGGTGAGGCAAGTGCAAGGTCACACTTGACAACTAGGTAGCACAGGTGTCTAGAGTTTGAGTGCAGTGTCTGAGGCACTGGTGTGCCAATTCTCTAACCCCCCCTTTAAAATAAAAGAAAATAAAAAAGTTATCATTACCTTACATCAATTAAATGCATACATTATTTCATCTAATCCTTAAACAACCTTTAGGTGGTGGTGCAGTCAGGTGCACACTGCTGGCAGAAAACACTCAACCAAGAGCAGCTTGTGGGGAAAAAAGGTTTATTTTGGCTTACAGACTCTAGGAAGAGCTCCACCATGGCAGGGAGACCAATGACGTGAGTAGAGGGTGGACATTACCTCCTGGCAACATCAGATGGACAACATCAGCAGGTTACACACTGGTGAGAGGAAGCTGGCTAACACTCATAAGCCCATCCTAACAATACACTGCCTCTAGGTGGCTTTAATTCCCAAATTACCAACAGCTGGGGACATGACAGTCTAAACACCTGGGTTTACAGGGCACACCTGACTCAAACCACCACAAGGGTTATATGCTACTGTCATCCCACTTAACAGTTGTGGAAAATGAGTTACACAGGCAAGTACCTTCTCCAAAGTAATACAATTAAGTGGTGGGGCAAAAGTTTAAGCCCAATCACTTCAAAGGCCAAAGACTTTAGAGCACAGCACATCCACCAGGAACAGAAGTCACAAAGGCAGAGAGGCAGATTCATCTCAATGTAAGAATAAAGCAATATCAGGGCTGGAGAGATGGCTTAGCAGTTAAGCGCTTGCCTGTAAAGCCTAAGGACCCCGGTTCGAGGCCTGATTCCCCAGGACCCAAGTTAGCCAGATGCACACTTCTGGAATTCGTCTGCAGTGGCTGGAAGGAAGCCCTGGCGCACCCATTCTTTCTATTTCTCTCTCTCTCTCTGCCTCATTCTCTGTCTGTTGCTCTCAAATAAATAAATAAAAATAAACCAAAAAATTAAAAAAAAAGAATAAAGCAGTATCAGTTAAGGGTTACCAACTTAAACAAATGAAAATGTCAATCATGTAAGAGAAAATGGTCAATTGCAAGATTGCCTCAAAGACCCCTCTAACCTTAATACTACAAATATTTCCAGTGGTTGAGGCACATGCCTGCAAAACCTAATGACCATAGTTCAACACCCCAGTTCCAACATAAAGCTAGATGCTCAAATGGTACATGTATCTGGAGTTCATTTGCAGTAACTGTAGGCACTAGAACGCCTTATTCTGTCTATCTCTACTTGCAACTAAAAAAAAAAAAAGTTTCAAAGGGGAAAGCGTGGGGGGGGGTATTACCATGGGATATTTTTTATAAACATGAAAAATGTTAATAAAAATTGTGAAAAGATTAAAAAAAAAATGCCAGGCATGGTGGCATATGTCTTTAATCCCAGCACTCAGGAGGCAGAGGAAGGAGGATTGTCATGAGTTGGAGGCCACCTTGAGACTACATAGAGAATTCCAGGTCAGTCTGGGCTACAGTGAAACCCTACCTTGAAAACAAAACAAAACAAAAAAACTATTATGGGCAGGAGAGATGGCTTAGTGGTTAAGGTTTATTTGCAAAGCCTCAGGACCTAGGTTTGATTCCCCAGGACCCACATAAGCCAGATGAACAAGGTGGCACATGTGTCTGGAGTTTGTCTGTGGTGGCTGGATGCCCTGGCACACCTGTTCTCTCCCTCTCTCTACTTCCTTCTCTCTCTCTCAAATAAATAAAAATGAAACATTTAAAAAATCCAATTTTGAAGGTTGGAGAGATGGCTTAGCAGTTAAGACACTTGCCTGTGAAACCTAAGGACCCAGGTTTGATTCTTCAGGTCCCACATAAGCCAGATACACAAAGTGGCGCATGCATCTGGAGTTTGTTTGCAGTGGTTAGAGGCCTTGGTACGCCCATTCTCTCTCTCTCCCACCCTCTGTCTCTAATAAGTAAATAAAAATAAATAAATAAAATCCAATTTTGATCTAGAACCTTTCAAGTACAATAAAATGAGGTAGTTGGACTGAAGTTCAACTCAAAACAAGCAAGTTACTATTTAAAAAGTAATGGTCAGTAAGCCTGAATAAGCAACCCAAGTTTCATTTTCATACAGCTGCTTCATCAGAGCCCCTAGAGACCCATCAGAGGAAAAGGGTTAATGCTCTGTTAAACACTGCTAGGAATATTAACTTCCGAGGTCTTATGGTAAGCACTATTTGGCAGTAAGAGGCTAGGTCCCTTGAATGACAGCTGACAGACCTTTCCCTTAAGCTTCCTTCTGTACCATCAGCCAAGCACCCCTTCTTTGGTAATAAACAGGACTGCCTGCAGGGCAGGCAACTGTTTTGAATGCTCCAGACTCATTCAGAAAAAAAAAAAAAAAATTCCACTCCAGTTGCCCCGAAGCCCAGAAAGCAAGCCACACCTACTTCAGAAGGCCTCTCCAGTCCTGACTGCGTCTGTTTTGGCTGAAGTACCTTGCTCCAAGAACTCACTGAGTGTGCTTCAGAGAGCCCTGCTTACCTCAGTAGCTATTCTCACTCATGATGGGAGGAGACCCCACCCCAGTGACTCAATAAAAACCTATCATTGGGGTTGGAGAGATGGTTTCACGGTTAAGGTGTCTGCCTGCGAAGCCTAATTACACAGGTTCGATTTCCCAGTACCTATGTAAGCCAGCTGCACAAGATAGTGCATGCATCTGGAGTTCATCCACAGTGTCTGGAGGCCCTGGAATGCCTTTTCTCTCCCTCCCTCCCTCCCTCCCTCCCTCCCTCCCTCCCTCCCTCCCTCTCTCATAGTGAATAAAATGTTTTAAAAGAGCTGGAGAGATGGCTTAGTGGTTAAGTGCTTGCCTGTAAAGCCTAAGGACCCTGGTTTGAGGTTTGACTCCCCAGGACCCACGTTGGCCAGATACACAAGGGGGCACAGGCATCTGGAATTCGTTTGCAGTGGCTGGAAGCCCTGGAGTGCCCATTCTCTCTCTTTCTCTATTTGCCTCTTTTTGTCTGTCACTTTCAAACAAATAAATAAAAATAAACAACAAAAACTATTTTTCAAAATGTTTAAAAATATTTTTTGTTTTTGTTTTTCGAGGTAGGGTCTCACTCTAGCCCAGGCTGACCTGAAATTCACCATGTAGTCTCAGGGTGGCCTCGAACTCACTGTGATCCTCTTACCTCTGCCTCCCAAGTGCTGGGATTAAAGGCGTGTACCATCACTCCTGGTTTACAATGTTTTAAATTTTTTTAATTTAAATTTTTTTTAAAACCTATCATTGATCTGGAAAAACGGCTCACTGGTTAAGACACCTGCCTACAAAGCCTAAGGACCCAGATTCAATTTCCCAGTACCAACATAAAGCCAGATGCACAAAGTAGTGCATGCATCTAGAGTTCATTTGCAGGGGCTGGAGTCCATGATGTGCCCATTCTCACTGTCTCAATTTCTGGACTACCTCCCCGCCCACTCCCTTGGCTTGCAAATAAATAAATCAATAAAAAAATTAAAAATAGCTTGGTGTGGTGGCGCACACCTTTAATCCCAACACTTGGGAGGCAAAGGTAGGTGTAGGTGGATCACTGTGAGTTCGAGACCACCCTGAGATTACATAGTGAATTCCAGGTCAGCTTGGGCTAGAGTGAGACCCTACCCTGAAAAGGCAAAAAAAAAAAAAAAAAAAAAAAAATCACTGAGGAAGCAGGAGACACATTTCCTTCAGTGGTAGTCACTGGTAACCTGGCCATGCTCCAGTAAATACACCCCTCTAATTTACTGGAACATGAGGTAGTGGTGAAAACATGGAAGTGAACTACATGGAAAGTGTGTTTTGATTCAGGTGTCCCCCATAAACTTAGGTGTTCTGAATGCTAGGTTCCCAGCTGATGGAGATCTGGGAATTAATGCCTCTGGGTGGCTGTGTATTGTTGCAGGTGGGCTTATGGGTATTATAGCCAGGTTCCCTTTGCCAGTGTTTGGCACACTCTTCCTGTTGCTATTATCTACCTGATGTTGGCCAGGGGGTAATGTCTACTCTCTCCTCATGCCATCATTTTCCCTTCCATCACAGAGCTTCCCCTCAAGTCTGCAAGCCAAAATAAACCTTTTTTGCCCACAAGCTGCTCTTGGTCAGGTGATTTGGGAGGGGGGAAGGCAATGGGGAGAATATGATCAAAATACATGATACAATTGTTTTGAGGTAAACCCAACAAACTGACCTTTTTTATGAGTGCGCGCATGAGACAGAGAGACAGGATTAGCACACCAGGGCCTCCAGCCACCCGTAATCGAACTCCAGACATGTGTGCCACCTTGTGTGCATGTGCAACCTTTTGCATGCATCACCTTGTGCATCTGGCTTATATGTGGGTTATGGGGAGTCAAACACAGGTCCTGAAGCTTCACAGGCAAGCGCCTTAACTGTTAAACCACCTCTCCAGCCCTATAAAACATTTTTTTGAAGAAAAAAAAATGCCTACCACTGGGGCGATGTGAAGCTTGTGACTAGTACATATCTAACTTGTGACTGATGAAATGGAACCATGCCCATGAAAGACTGATGAAATTACAATCTAAGCACAAGCATGCCACACCCTTTTTTTAGTGACATAAGCAGGCTACTTTTCAGTCCTGTCAGGTTAGTCTGGGAGTTTCTCCCATGCTTTGCTAAAACTACGCTCCAAAATGTTTTAGCATGAGGTCTGATGAAGGTTTCTCCGGAATAGACTTGTAGCTACTTTATCAGAAGAGCAGGCAGAGCTGGTAACACTAAAAATACACACATTCAGGGCTGGAGAGATGGCTTAGCAGTTAAGGCACTGGCCTGCAAAACCAAAGGAACTTGGTTCGATTCCCCAGGACCCATGTAAGCCAGCTGCACAAAGTGGTGCATGCATGTGGAGTCAATATGCAGTGGCTGGAGGCCCTGGAGTGTCCAATCTCTCTCTCTCTGTCTCTTTCCCTCTCTCAAATAAATAAAATAAAATAAATAATTAAAGCCACACACACATTCTAAGCTTCTAGATCCAGGCACCCTAGGTGGCAGCAGCTAGAAGACAGCTGGAGAGGGGCTCCTGAGGCTACATGCCCCCCAAGATTCCCAGGGCTTAAGTTCCCAGTTCTCTGTTCCAGGAACTGGCCAAGTAGAGGCTGAGGAGACCTTAAAAGACTGAAGAAGCTCTAGGAAATTGAGTGCCAGGAGGGGTGGGGAAGGAGAGGGCCGGGTAGACAGAGCCTTAAAACAAAACCCAAAACTTAAGAGCTGCAACCCAAGCTACCAGGCTCAGAACCATTGGCTTTAAGATTCTAGAACTTGAGACCCTACCTCGAAAAACCAAAAAAAAAAAAAAAAAAAAAAAAAAAAGATTCTAGAACTTGCTCTGACCGAAGCACTGAGAATTAACTGCCTCTAGTTTTCAGGGCCTAGAGTTACAAGCCCCTACATTTGAAATTCTGGCCCATAAGCTCAGGGCTGTCAGCACTCAGGAAGCTACCCTGCCCCCGCTTGTGATTTCCATCTGAATACAGCAAAAGGACACTCAGCCATTTGTGAAGAATACAAAATGTGCTTCACACTGATTCAGAGCACACATCTCAAATGTCCTCCATTCCACCACAATATATATATATATTTTATATTAAAAAAAAAAAACTTGGGCTGGAGAGATGGCTTAGCAGTTAAGCGCTTGCCTGTGAAGCCTAAGGACCCCGGTTCGAGGCTCGGTTCCCCAGGTCCCACGTTAGCCAGATGCACAAGGGGGCGCATGCGTCTGGAGTTCGTTTGCAGAGGCTGGAAGCCCTGGCGCGCCCATTCTCTCTCTCTCCCTCTATCTGTCTTTCTCTCTGTGTCTGTCGCTCTCAAATAAATAAATAAATAAAAATTAAAAAAAAACTTTACCAGCACTTTTGTTACTGTATAAAATATATTAATCTACAGAAAAGCTCTGCTTCAGACCACTGAAACCCACAGAGCAACCTAAATCAGCAGGGTCACTAAAAGCTCCATTACAAAAAGCCCTTTCTTCTTCCCAACAGGATACAGGAAATCTCTCTCTGTATCAGCTCTTCATTGGCCAAAACCCTGCAAACTTGCCACAACCCATTTGCTCTATTCTTCCTAGTCATTTTGTTAATCAAAAGTGAGCATGCTCTTGGGTAGGAGCGCTCTGCTTGCAAATAAATCTATAAGTATTAAAAATAAAAAGGGGAAGCCGGGTGTGGTGGCGCACGCCTTTAATCCCAGCACTCGGGAGGCAGAGGTAGGAGGATTGCCATGAGTTCAAGGCCACCCTGAGATGACAGAGTTAATTCCAGGTCAGCCTGGACCAGAGTGAGACCCTACCTCGAAAAACCAAAAAAAATAAATAAATAAATAAAAAATAAAAATAAAAAGGGGGGGCTGGAGAAACGAGCTTACTTATGAAGCCTGATAGCCCAGGTTTGATTTCCCAGTACCCATGTAAAGTCAGGTGTACAAAGTGGTGCATGTATCTGGAGCTTGTTTTCGGTTTTCAGTGGCAAGAAGCCCTCTGTATGCCCATTCCCTTCCTCCCTCCCTCCCTTCCTCTGCTTGCAAATAAAAAAGAAAAAAAGAAAGAATGAACAAACTATGAGGAACAGTGGCTCCACTACTTTGCTCCTACTGCAGAGAACTCTAATACTACCCACCTAAAGGCCATCCAAACCCTAATGCCAATTGCCCTTTCATGTTCGTCTGTCTTATCTTACAGCTATTGACTACTGTACCAAGTTCTCTACTTACTGGCTTCTTTTAAGCTATTTCTAAATTCTCAGTATCTTTTCCCACCTTAAATCATGTAGAGACATGTTTTCCATAAAGCTCAAGAAAATGAATTCCATAGCTTCATTAAAAAGTTTAAACCGGGAGTGGTGGCCTATGCCTTTAATCCCAGCATTCGGGAGGCAGAGGTGAGTTCAAGGCCACCCTGAGATTACATAGTGAATTCCAGGTCAGCCTGTGAAGCCTAGGGATCCAGGTTCAATTCCCCAGTACCCATGTAAGCCAGATGCACAAAGTGGTGCATGCATCTGGAGTTCATTTACACAGGCTACAGGCCCTGGCATGTCCAATCTCTCTGTGTCAGGCATGGTAGCGCATACTTTAATCCCAGAATTTGGGAGGCAGACTGTTCAGGCCACCCTGAGATTACACAGATAATTGGATAATTCAAGGTCAACCTGGGCTAGAGCAAGACTCTACTCTACCTTGAACACCACCCCAAAAAAAGGAGGGGAGTATTGGCATATGCTACAACATAAACTCTTGAAATCATTCCAAGTGAGTCAGATTATATTGTATAATTCTGTCTACCTCAAGTATTCAGAACAAATAAATCCAGAGATGAAAAGCAGATTAGAGGCACAAGAAGATGGGGTTGAGAAAGAATGGGGAGAGATTGCTTAATATGAAGCAAGTTTCCTTTGAAGACTTGCAAGTATTTTGGAATCAGGTAGTGTCAATGACTGCACATGAAGTCACTTACTGCCTCTGAACTGTACATTTTAAGAGGCTGAATTTTATGTCATGTGAATGTTACCATACTTACCAAAAGGCTTTAGTTTTGCATTTCTTTTTACATTAACTGACATCTTTCTGGAGTTTTGTTTTTCAGTCTCTTGCTTGCAATTCTACAGCTTTCCTTCAAAGTACTGGTTCGCTCCCCCCAGGCCCTTAGAAAGTCATACCTCAAGTATAGTGTTTTTACTTTTAACATTCAATTTAGGGCTAGGGAGATGGCTTGGTCACTTAAGCACTTCCTGTACAAACTTAAGTAGCTTTGTCAGGATTCCCAGAATTCACATAAAGCTAGACACTGTTGTGAACGCATATGTAATCCCAGCCTACCTATGGTGAGAAGGGAGGTGGAAATAGAATTTCCAGATGTTCACAGGCCAGATAGTTGGGTGAGCCCAGCAGTGAAAAATGAGACTCCCCTGCCACCACCACAAATCAGTAGACGATGAAGACTAACAGTCAATGTTTTCCTCTTGACCTCCAGACAGGCACAAAGGTTCATGCACACATCCACATGATTCACTTTACACTCAGTGTTTCAGCATTCATCTCTTTCTTTCACCCATTCAATACAGGTCATCCACTTATCAAGTCCGAAATTAACTTTCTACCATCCCAGCCTGAGGTGGGTTGTCATCTAGGTACTATGGCTTCCAGAGTGCAGGTGGGGACAGACAGGCCATATGGTCAAGGACCTGACACTCCCAAAGGTGGATTGTAACAGGGTGAGGTATCCTACACCTTTAATCCCAGCACTCTGGAGGCAGAGGTAGGAGGATTGCTGTGAGTTGGAGGCCACCCTGAGAATACACAGTGAATTCCAGGTCAGCTTGGGCTAGAGTGAGACCACATCTCGAACACCTCCCGCCCCCGCAAAAAAGGTGAATGATGATGCCACCGAACTGAGGATTAACTCTACACTGCCTGGCACAAGCAGAAGTGAACATGTAATCCTCTAATGAAAACATTGAGGCTTGGGCCAGAGAGGTGGTTTAGTGGTTAAGGCACTTGCCTGCAAAGCCAAAGGACCCAGGTTTGATTCCCCAGGACCAACATGACACCAGATGCACAATGTGGACATGCGTCTGGCATTAGTTTGCAGTGGCTAGAAGCCCTGGTACGCCCATTCTCTCTATCTGCTTCCCTCTCCCTCTCTCTCAAATAAATAAGTAAATAATAAATAGATAAAAAGACGGAGGCTGAGATGAGGGAAAACCAAGGCATTATACCTTATTTTTATAAGGTATAGACAATAAGATAAAGACAATTGCTGGGCGTGGTGGCACACACCTTTAATCCCAGCACTGGGGAAGCAGAGGTAAGGTGGACTGTAACAGGGTGTGGTATCCTACACCTTTAATCCCAGCACTCTGGAGGCAGAGGTAGGAGGATTGCTGTGAGTTTGAGGCTACCCTGAGACTACATAGTGAATTCCAAGAGAGCCTGAGCTACAGTGAAACCCTACCTCGAAAAAACAAAATAAATAAATAAATAAAGACAACTTCTGGCAGCATCCACTCTATTCCAATAAATGACATATTTTCCCCAAAATTCAAGTTCCTCATCTGTAAAAGATAAATGATAATAATACCACCACTCTCCAAGGAGTGCTTGATTTAAGAACGTAATACAACTATGAAGATACTTGATAATAAAAGAAGTGGCAGGGCTCAGAGCTGGATGGATGGCTCAGCAGATCAGGAGTTTGCCTGCAAAGCCAAAGGACCCTGGTTCTACTCCCCAGGACCTATGTGAGCCAGATGCCCAAGGGGGCACATCTGTCTGGAGTTCATTTGCACTGGCTGGAGGCCCTGGCGTGCCCATTCTCTCTCTCTCTCAAATAAATATATAAGTATTAAGATCAAGGGCTTAGCAGCCAAAAAAAGAAAGAAAAAAGTGGCAGGACTTCATGGCGCATGCTTTTAATCCCAGCGCTCAGGAGGCAGAGGTAGGGGAATCACCACGAGTTTGAGGCCACCCTGAGATTACACAGTGAATTCCAAGTCAGCCTGGACTAGAGTGAGACCCAACTTCAAAAATCAAAAAAAAAAAAAGTTTAAAAGTTTTTTGTGGGCTGGAGAGATGGCTTAGCGGTTAAGCGCTTGTCTGCGAAGCCTAAGGACCCCGGTTCAAGGCTTAATTCTCCAGGACCCATGTTAGCCAGATGCACAAGGAGGCGCACGCGTCTAGAGTTCGTTTGCAGTGGCTGGAAGCCCTGGCACACACCTTCTCTCTCTCTATCTGTCTCTTTCTCTCTCTGTCACTCTCAAACAAATAAATAAATGAACAAAAAAAAAGTTTTTTGTGTCCAACTTCTCAAATGAACACTGACAATGTAGTATCATGGAAGAGATGCCAAAATTGTGAGATCTATTACTTATTTTTCTCCATGGGATTAATAAAGCTATCTACATGTTGCATTCTGTTTATGAAGGCCTTTCTAGCAACAGTCAGTAATCTAGTACAGGTGACAATAAAATAATCTTATACCCTAAACAGGAAAAAGTGAATTCATGAGAAACAAGGCAGGAAACACAACAGAGGTTAGGATATACCTAAAACCCCTGACTTCTCCTTCCTATATCCTCCAGGCTTGGCTTCTCAGACTTGCCAGAGATAACAACTACACATGCAGATGCAAACACACACACACACACACACACACACACACACACACACAAAAACACAAGACAGAGGGGCGTTCCTCAACTAACAATCTTTTCTTTGATCTCTAGCTCTAGATAAAATACAATCAACTGGATATTCACTTCTTATACTAAAGAAATCCTAAAGCTAAAAAAAATGAGAGTGTGTTGTTGTTGGTTAACATCAAAGGACAGAATCTTTACTTGAGAAATTCTTTAAAATATGTAATAATTGGGCATGGTAGTGCACACCTTAAATCCCAGCACTGGAAAGGCAGAGGTAGGAAGATCACTGGGTGAATTTGAGGCCACCCTGAGACTACATAGTGAATTCCAGGTCAGCCTGGGCTAGAGTGAGACCCTACCTCAAAACAAAACAAACACACACAAGCAGTAAGAATTTAAAGTGACACCACCATTAAATATTAGTACATGCTTAAAGAAAATAACTGTGTTCTCAAAGTTACAAAACATAGAGGTGTGGTTTTATTTTTACATCACTACAAGTCTCACTCATATGTACTAATGGAGGCAGCTGGATTCTCTTATCAGCTTAGGCACTCAATCTGGCGCACCACATTGTTCTTCTGGAATGCAGAATACCCAGCTTCACAACACCAGGGTGGGTAATGGTGATCTTTAGTGTCAACTTGACTAGATTTAGAATTGCCTAGGAGATTAGGGAGGAACTTCTCTGGCTCTCTTTCCATACTGGAGTAACTGAGAGGAAGACTTTCTCTGCACTAAAAAGGGAAGACAGAAAATGGACAAAACAGAGGCATTCATTCCCCTTTCTGTTCTTGGCCTACCATGGAATGAAATGTTCTACTCTGTAGCTCCTAATTAGTCATGAAAGACTGAATCCACTGAACCTGCAACTAAAAAACAACAAAAAAAAACCCCACAACTTTCCTTTAAGTTGTTTTTGTCTGGTATTTAGTCACAGCTATATCCAAGTAACCAATAATCTAGCAGAGGGAAGACATGGCAGAGTAGTTCTCAGTGTCCTGACCATAAGGCATCTTGTGTCCTGTTACACTGGACACAAAGTCAAAGCCTTTGTTTTTGTAGAGGGCTAAACTACCACACTGGTGGGTAAACAATTCAAAGCAGTAGAGCAAAACTTTTAAATTGCTAAACATTAGAATGACAGGCAAATTCAAGCAATTCCCAGATGAATAAGGAACGTTCAAGTGGTAAATTTGACACGCACGGGCAAGCACACACACAATGTTTATTGAGTAATAATTATATGTAAAACTGTGTTTAGAAACAGTAAAATATATACCATCCCCAAAAACATTTTGTTCATCATGGTGTGTTAAACCAGAAATATTTGAAATACAAGTGACTAAAATAGCCAGGCATGGTGGTGCATGCCTTTAAACCCAGCACTGGGGGGGGGGGGGGGGGCAGAAGTAGGAGGATCACTGTGAGTTCGAGGCCACCCTGAGACTACATAGTGAATTCCAGGTCTGGGCTACAGTGAAACCCTACTGGGGGGGGGCGGGGGGGGGGAAGAAAAGAAAAAGTGTTTTATGGACACCAATAGTTTGCTGGTTTAGTAGTTAATTGGATAGAGTTCTGTGACTTCCTAACATGAATTGAACCTACCTGCCTTTCCTACTGTGAGAGCACTTTTTAAACTTTCTACATCTCTAAGAAATATAGGCAGTACTTAGTTTGGTTTGGGAGGTGATCTGTTCCAAAATATTTTTGTTACCAGTTTTTCCTTTTAAGCTTTATCTTTAGAGAACCTCCACGCCTGGCAGAACTTTATTCTTAAGCACTTCTATTCAAGACTAGGGTTGCATGACTTGCATTGTTTCTGCAAGATCTTCAAGCAAGAAGGGGAAACTTGCTTAGTGCCTCAAATAAAACTCTCAGCCAGGCGTGGTGGCACAGGCCTTTAATCCCAGCACTCGGAGGCAGAGGTAGGAGGATTACCTTGAATTCAAGGCCACCCGACACTACAGAGTGAATTCCAGGTCAGCCTGGACTACAGTGAAAGCCAACCTCAAAAAACCAAAAAGAAAAGGTGGGTGGGTGGGTGGAGACACAACTTAGAGGTTAAGGTACTTGCCTTCAATGCCTAAGGAACCCAGGTTCTATTCTCCAGAACCCACATAAACCAGATGCACATTGGGCGGGGTACATGCATGTGGAGTTCGTCTGCAGTGGCTTGAGGTCCTGGCATGCCCATTCTCTCTCTCACACACACATAAATAAAAAGTACTAAAAATGTATTTTAAAAAACTCTCGCTGGGCGTGGTGGCGCACGCCTTTAATCCCAGCACTCGGGAGGCAGAGGTAGGAGGATCGCCGTGAGTTCAAGGCCACCCTGAGACTACAGAGTTAATTCCAGGTCAGCCTGGACCCAAGTGAGACCCTACCTCAAAAAAACAAAAAACAAACAAACAAAAAAAAAAACCTCTCAATCACTACGTGGTCCTACAAAAGAATCTCTTGATAGAATACAAAAAGGGCCTTACTAGTTTTATTTTTCCTACATCTTGAAATATTTGCTATTTCCACAATCCTACATCACTAATTAATCCTAACTCACTGATCAATCCTAACTATTCTAAAAACAAAAACAAAAAAAAACAATTGGAGTCTACTGCATAAAAAGATGACACAAGAAGCCAGGTATGGTAGCCCAAGCCTTTAATCCCAGCAATGGGGAGGCAGAAGTAGGAGGATCGCCACAAGTTCGAGGCCACCCTGAGAATACAGAGTGAATTCCAGGTCAGCCTAGACTAGAGTGAACCCCTACCTGGGAAAAAAAAAAGAAAAAAAAAAAAAAAGATGACACAACACTGAATTCAACCTGGCTAATGAATCATCCTTCATATGGCTTCACACAAAATATCATATTGATTTTCAATAGGTAGAGGAGACTAACAACATCCTTATGTCATATAACAAAAACTTTTCTTTACCAGCATAGGTTCAGTACCTAGAACCCTATGAATTAAACTTTAGATTTAAAAAGACGGGGGGTGGGGGGGCTGGAGAGATGACTTAGTGGTTAAGCGCTTGCCTGTGAAGCCTAAGGACCCTTGTTTGAGGCTCGATTCCCCAGGACCCACATAACCCACATGCACAAGGGGGCACATGCATCTGGAGTTTGTTTGCAGTGGCTGGAGGCCCTGGTACACCCATTCATATTCTCTCTCTCTGTCTCTGTCTCTTTTTCTCTGTCACTCTCAAATTAATAAAAATAAACAAAAAAATTTTTTTAAGTAAGACAGGTTAGTAGGAGAAAGATACACAATCTTTACTCATATTTACATGCACAGGAATTCACAGAAAAGCGAAACACAGAAAAGTTTAGGCTTGGAGTTATATATGCCATTTTATAGTAAGAAGTGAGGATTTGAGCATGGGAAAAGAAAAAAATAAACCAACCCAGAAAGCTTGGCATGGTAGTACACTCTAGGATCAGGAGTCCAAACTCATCCTGGGCTACATAGTGCAACTGAGGCCAACCTGAACTACATATTACCTTATTTCCAAAAATAAAAAAATCAGCCACTTTTGAGTTATGACATATGATTTTTAAAGGTAATCTTGCACAAATACTTCTGAATCATCTGTTTGTCTCTTGGAAATGAATTTTTTAAGGCAGAATAATAAACTTGGAAAATTTGAAAAAAAGTCAGCCACTTTTTGAAGGGTCAAGGGCCTTCCCTGAAAACCAAAAAGGAACTAAAGAGTTAATGGCTATCCCCAAGGCTCAGGACAATAAAAGAAACAATTGAGGCATTCAGCCCCATTAAGTTTGACACCTTTCCTGATTGATGTACTCTCCTTAACCTAGATGGCCTTGAAGGACCAGAGACCATTTGAGTATCCTCCCTTAGACATACCTGACTAAAGAAGCCTATTCTGAACAAGGACGGAAACAGCTATAAATTTTCTTATCAGCTGTACCTGGTACAGTCTGGCTTTTTCTTAGGATTCTCCTTATATACTCGCACCCTAGCCTGGTTCAGTGCTTAAGCCTATATCCCACAGGAAAGCTGAGGTCCCTCGCTGTCAGTAGCCTCGTCAGTAGAGATCAAGCCTGGTGTTCTCTTTTGCTTTTCTCTTACACTTTCGACAAGTAAAACTCTAGACTGAAGAACTGGTATACCATGCTTCCCTGGAGAGAATGGAAATGCTGGGATTTTTTTTGGACCTCCAACATGAAACTATCTTAGCATTTTTCTGTTCTATGTTGTTTAAGGAATTTGGAATTGCTACACCTGTAAGAGGTACTCAGAGAGGTTTTACAAAGTGAGAAACACTGGGCCTTCTTTGAAAGCTCAGGGCTTTTGTAGCAGTAGCAAAGCACAATTAAGATTAAGCAGGGAGTGATGGTGAACGCCTTTATTCCCAGTGCTGGGAGGCAGAGGCAGGAGGTTCACTGTGAGCTTGAGGCCACCCTGAGACTACATAGTGAATTCCAGGTCAGCCCAAACTAGAGTATGACCCTACCTTGGAATAAAAAAAAAAGAAAGTAACTACGTGCTTGTATTTGGAAATTAAGTTTCAGGAGACTTCTCCTAACCGTGTGTATAACAACCTGCTGCACATAAATTCATACTAAGTACTAAAAACCTAAAAACATCCACAGATTACCTGCTAAATGCAACAGGAAACCTTTCAATGCAGAAAGCTTATCACCAACTTATTATCTAAGCGCTGGAGAGATTGCTTAGTGGTTAAGGTGTTTGCCTGCAAAGCCAAAGGACCTAAGTTCGATTCCCCAAGACCCACGTAAGCCAGATGCACAAGGCAGCGCATGCCTCTGGAGTTCATTTGGAGTGGCTGGAGGCCCTGGTGCACCCATTCTCTATCTCTCTGTCCACCTCTTTTCCTCTCTCAAACAAACAAACAAACAAACAAATAAATAAATAAAAACTATTATCTAAAAGTCCAAAACTCAGCTTGACGGTTAAGTGCTTGCCTGTGAAGCCTAAGGATCCCGGTTCAAAGCTCGATTCCCCAGAACCCACGTTAGCCAGATGTACAAGCGGCACAAGCAGATGCATGCTTCTGGAGTTTGTTTGTAGTGGCTAGAGGCCCTGGCGTGCCCATTCTCTCTCTCTTTCTCTCTTTGTCTGTTCTCTTAAATAAATAACTAACTAAATAAATATAAACAATAAAAAACCAAAACTAGGACTAATAGGTCAACCATACTGTCTATGTTGTATACCATGAAATGTACTTAAAGATTTATAAAATATTGTCAAAAATACTAAGCCTGAATCTGTATTAGATATCAGAGAATGGTCTTATCCTTCTTGGGTGTGATTATAGTGCTGTTTTGTAGTATACAGATACGTACTGATGACACATGTACACACACATGTATTACTTAGGGATGAACTATCATATCTGCAACATGCTTTCAAGTGTTCATAAATGTCAAGGATAGACAACGAAAATGCAACAAATAGTTTACAAATATTAAGACTAGGTGGTAGATATGAGTGTCCAAATGTACTATTTGAATTTCCAGTGTGTTTGGAAAAAATAACATGATTACTGGTAAGAAATGATCTCAAAACTGAAATTGTTAATTATGTTAGATATAATAAATATAAATAATCATGTTAAATAATTCTTAAAATAAATATGCTAAATAATAAATATAAATAATTATATTGAATTGGCCGGGCATGGCGGTACAAGCCTTTACTCCCAGCACTCAGGAGGCAGAGGTAAGAGGATCGCTAGCCTCCTACCTCAGGGCCACCCTGAGACTACATAGTGAATTCCATGTCAGCCGGGGGCGAACAAGACCCTACCTCAAGCCCCACCCCACCCCCAGAAGAAGAATCATGACCTGAGCACTGAACTGAAATCACAAAATACAAATTTCTGTAACTGGACCCGCCTCTTGGTAGCCAGGGGATGTCATTTATGTCATCTCTCTCCCCCTCCCTCTCTCTCGGAAAGCTGCTTCTTGAACCTTCAAAACAGCTCAGGAAACATAAGACATTTGAAAGGGGCCATGGGATGACATAAAATCAGGTGATGTCAACGAAAGACACAAATGCCAAGACGCTAAGACAAGGACCATCAAGAGCACAGTACTACAATCCAGTCCCTTCACAGCCTCACAAACCCATCCGCATAACGAGAGGTAGTACAGGGCTGGCCCGAAGCAGGATACCTTACACGTGTAAGTGCTGGAGGCCTTTGTACTTTCAAAGGGTGCACTTTCCCGCGTTTACTTTTATATTTAATGGCACTGAAAGACTTAAGTCAAACTGGGAAGATTCACAGACCACACCTGAAAATTTTTAAGTTGGCATTTTCCAAAACAGAACTAAATTTTCACATCAGGGGCTTGCAACAGCAAGTTCACTCTGCGTTGTCTCATCTCTAAGCCTAGTATTTCGTTAAAAAAAAATTTTTTTTTTTACTTATTTATTTTAGAGACAGAAAAAGGCAAAAGAAAGAATGGGCGCGCCAGGGCCTCCAGCTACTGAAAACAAACTCCATACGCATGCGCCACCTTGTGCATCTGGCTTACGTGGGTCCCAAGGAACAGAACCTGGGTCATTTGGCTTTGCAAGCAAGTGTCTTAACTGCTAAGCTATCTCTCCACCTCCTAGTATTTCTCTTATAAAGCGTTGAAAAAAACAAAACTTCGAAGTAAGTTGTGAGGTCCTTTCATCTGAGCTCAGAAGTGCGATCCTACTTTCTGGATGATATGAAAAGCTCAGTTAGGATACCACTGTGATATCCACCTGGCTAGTGCTCGGGACGGGGGAATGTGTGTGTGCACAATAACGGGACCAGAAAGGAGGATGCGGGGGCGGTGGACACCTCTGGTCACCGGGGCCCGGATGCCCTACGCAGGAGCGAGGCGCGGGCGGCCTCCGTGGCCGAAGGGTCCCCGGACGCGCGCACACCAGGTCGGCGGGGCCCCGCCGGGAGGGCGCAGGGGAACGAGCGCGGGAGGCGCGGAGACGACGCGGGCCGCGGCCTCCTCCGCCCGGGCCCCGCCGCGCAGCCCTGCCCGCCCCGGCGTCGGCGGCCGGCAGCAAGATGGCGGCGCAGTCCGGCGCGCAGCCGCTCCCCGCCAGCCCGCCGGGCCGACGACGACCCGCCCCGGGCCCGCCGACCCCCCAGGCCTGCATCCGCCCTCCCCCCCAGAGCGAGGCGGCGCGAGAGGGCCTGACGCCGGGCGCTTACCGGGAGCGCCGCGAATCTGCCTGACTGGAGCCTGGAGGAGGAGGAGGAGGAGGAGGAGGAGGAGGAGAAAGAGGAGGAGCGGGAGGAGCACAGACGCTGCGCGGCGGCGGCGGCTCCCATGGCGGAGCTGGCGGCCCGGCGCCGGGAGGGGGAGGGGGCGGGGGAGGGGCGCGCCTGGAGCGGGCCCGCGCGCGGCCTGCTGGGTAAGGGGGCCCCGCGCGCGCGCACGCACGCACGTACGCACGCACGCACGAGCGCTGCTTCCCGCGCTCCCGCTTTGCGGGCGTCGCGGAGGCGGGCGTCGCCATGTGCGCTGCGGCTCGACGGGGGGCCTTCGAGGGAAGGAAAGGCCTGCGGGGCGACGTCACTCCCCGGGCGAGCCACTTGGAGGGACGTCCCTGTGCCACACGGGTGCTCGCGGCCTAGTGTGAGGACGGGGGCGGGAAAACGTTCACCGCCGACCAGCGAACAGGTAAACCAGACTCGGAAAGGCAGCCGGCCGCTCCATAACAGGGGAATCCACCACAGGGGCTTCACCCGGGGCCCTCGGCCTCAGTGGGGGAGGGGTCTTGTCTATGAAGGGTCTCACTCTCCCCCTCCCACCCTTGCCCTGCCCTTCCCCTTCCACACTCCTCCCCCTTCCTTTCCCTCCCACTCTCCCCCTCCATCCTACACTCCCTCTCCTCCCCCTCCTTCCCACACTCCCCCTTCCTGCCACTTTCCCCTTCCCTCCCACTCTTCCCCCTTCACCCTCCTATACTCCCCTTCCCCCTCCCTGCCTCCCTCCCACTCTCCCTATTCCCCTACCATTCTGGCAAGGTTAACTAACCTGGGGATCAGGGACTGCCTCCTGGGATAATAAGTAATTATACCTCTGGGCCAAGAGAAGGGAAGGTCACTTTCCCCCAGCTCCCACCTCTGCAGGACAGCCAAGGCGCCTCCCTCATAGAGCTTTTCACCTCTCTTCCATAAAACCCATTCTGTGGCCCACTCCACCTGTTATGCAGGTGTGTGCTTCCTCTTTTCTCCACTTCCCTCCTCCCTCTGGTGCACATACCCCCTTTCTTTTTTTAATTTTTAAAAAAAGTATTTCTTTGAGAGAGGGAAAGAGGCAGAGAGAATGGGCCCACCAGGGACCTCTAGCCCCTGTAGACGAACTGATACGTTTGGCTTACTTGGGTTCCTTCGCTTGGCAGGCAAGTGCCTTAACCTCTAAGCCATCCCTCCAAGCCCCCCTCTTCCCCTTCCTTACATCCCCCCCTTTCCCTCCTTTTTTTCTCCCCCATTACAATAAAATCTTAAATCCAAGAAGTTGTCTGTCTTGATTTTCCATTGTGAACCTCAAAATCTAACACTGTTCTTTAATACCTAACTCCAACCTACAGTGAGTAGCCTGTAATAATGGAGGAGAAACAGGAGAAAGTTTTTCATAGCCAGTCAGCCAGGGACATAGACCCAGGGAGAACCATGGATGCCACCTTGCCTGCCCAGGCAAGATTAGAACCTGCTTTGGATCCAAGATGGCTGCAAATAACACTCCCTGGTAGCAACATCCTCCTCTTGGCATACCTCCCTGAGCCGGCCCCTCCTGAGTCAGCCCCTGGAGTCTATCAACCCATGAGGTCTCTCCCTTACATACCTCAGTCTGATGGCAAGGATTATCCTAATTGGATATCTGGCCCATATGAATGGGCCTGCCACATGTGTAAATCAATCTCTGTCAGTTTTTCTCCTGTCACCAGACTCCTGGTCCCTGCTTTGGTAAGCGCTTCCGCCTTCCCAGCCTGACTGGGAAAGGTTCAGAGAGGATTTCTTCTGGTCTGGGCACTTTGTCTTGTTTTGGGGTGTTTTCCTTTTTCACTATATGTGTGATTTTTCTGCAAGCTCTGAGCTCTTTACTGTCCAATTTCTTAGCTTTTTCTGGCCCCTTATATGAAGGTGAAGGGCTTGTCGTCATGCTTTGCTGTGTGTGTGTGTGTGTGTGTGTGTGTCTGTCTGTCTGTCCGTCCCTTCTGCCCAGGCTGCTTCCATCTCCCTCTCCCATTCAAGCTGGGCAAGGAGGAGAATTCCCTTATAGCTAGCCTTCCCCTGTATCCTAAAATAAACCTCATAATTTAACCTTCTTGGAGTCTGTTTTATTTTCCAATTCTTTGCTCAATGGACTAAGGACAATAGGTGTGGTTCACAGGCCTGGGATTTCCTGCATAATCTTTCCCTGGACCTAAAAATCTTGCATCGATAATAACCTGGAAAAATAAACGGGTTATTGTATTGACAGCAACAAAAGTATAGAGACAGAGGACCATCCAGTCAAGAAGTATGACCAGTCTGCACAGGTGGAGGGAAAGACAATTCAAGTGGCCAAGTCAAGTCCTCAGAGAAGTCACCACTTCTTTGTCTTGTTACATGCACCAGCTTGCCAGTGTGAATACTGTTGCCCATGTATTTATGTGAACACTTGCCAAGTGTTTGCTCACACGTGTTCTAAAATGAAGGAAATTGTGAGCACACTATGCCAGAATACTAGCTGGACATGTTTGTGTCTTTCAAGATGTTACTGAACACAATGTGGGTTTCATTCCCTGTAGTTTACCAAGAAGTCTTGATTTCCCCAGATAGCTAGCTATTGTCAATCACAAATTCTTTCAATCCAGTCGTAATTACTAATATTAGCTCTCAGGTCACACTGTACACTTCACACCAACACACACACCACAGAATGGGTACAAAAGGTTTATAGCCACAGCATAGTTCAGAGAGGCTCTCTCCCTGGAGCCAGGCTGAAAGCTGATACAGATGCAAAGTGAGCCGCTGCAGGTCGACACAAAAGAACAAAGGAGCCCGTTTGGAGAGCTGCTGCAGGCATCCAGAGCAGAGCTCCAGTGCCAGCTACTAAAGTGCCTAGATGTGGGACCATTCAGATAAAGACCATGGCTAGTCTGCACAGAGGGAAGGACCACAATTCTAGTGACCAAAGTCAAGCAGCAAGAGTAGACAACAGTTCTCTGCTTAAAAGCTCCTTGCCACATGTACCAGGAAGCCAGATGGCAGGATAGTGCAGTGGATGTTGCCATCAGTGTTAGGTGTCCTGTCTTTTACTTCATCCTGTGAGGATGTTACAATGTTTGCTATTCTGGTGTGTTTAATAAATTCTTTGATCTGGTTTTTTGTTTGCTTGCTGTTTCAAGGTAGGGTCTTGCTCTAGCCCAGACCGATGTGAGTCTCAGGGTGGCCTCGAACTCACAGTTATCTTCCTACCTCTGCCTACCAGGTGCTGGAATTAAAGACATGCACCCCCACACCCTGCCTGATACAGTTTGAAAATGCCCAGGTGCCCATGTTCCCAATCTATTTTGATAAGTTTATGGATGGCATCTCTTGACTTGCATGGAATAGTTATTTTTCTGCACCTTTTGTATCAATGTGGACAAAAGAAAAACTTGTTTTGCTTGTATACTGGTGATGGAGCCAACTACAGCTTTGTAAAAGGGAGTGCCCAGAGCAAGGCACAGTGAAAGCCACTGTTTCACACAATTTAGAGCAGGGTTCAGCCTGTTCTCCACCCATTGCCCTCACAAGATCAATGGCCTTAGTGGCCCAGCTCTCAAGAGTGACTAATACTTGAAGTCTTCCTCCCAGGTCTTTAGCATGCATACCTTCCAGTCACACAAAATCTTACACGTTACATTTATATTTGGATTAAATTTCTTCTGTCATAAAAACAGTCCGAAGCTTTTCTTTGGCATTCTTCATTACTGTAGTCAACATACTGATTACCTTTCTAGATTAATCATTCCCAAAAGACCACTTAGATCGCCCTGAGAGACCTGGTGTTGCAGTCAGCCTCACATTGCTGGTACAAGAACCCAAGAGTAGTTGGTAGGAGGGAGGCATGGGTCTATTTTGCTTTACAGACTTGAGGGGAAGTTCCATGATGGTAGGGAAAATGATTGCATGAGCAGAGGATAGACATCACCTCCTAGCCAACATCAGGTAGATAACAGCAGCAGGAAAGTATGCCAAACACTGGCAAGAGGAAGCTGGCTATAATACACATAACCCCGCCCCCAACAATACATTGCCTCCAGGAGTCTCCAATTCCCAAATTGCCACCAACTGGGGACCTAGCTTTTGGAACACAAGTTTATAGGAGACACCTGACTCAAACCAGCCCACCTGGCATAGTGATGTTTGTCTAGGAGGACAGATTATTCTCATAAATTGTAGTTAGGATAGACCTTTGTATCAAAATGAAGAATAGGAGATAGAAATCGGCAGCTTAGTGTAGTAGGATTCCCAGTATGAATGGCTTTGTCCATGACTAAATGCAGGAAGTGTCATTGAGCCTGCAAGGTGAACCTGTTGGGTTTATTGCATGCGCGTGCATGTGTGTGTATTCCCCCTCATTTCTTGTCTGGGCAAGTTGCACCTGTTGTGAAAGATTCCTAAAGGATTAAGTTTGCACCCTCCCTAGACCATCAAGGGGAAGATTGCACTTTCCCGGAAATCCTGACCCCAGACACCTAACTTAAGAACTAGAGTGACTAGGCCTATCTAGGGTGCTCACATAAAAGACCGCTCTCGGGCTGGAATGATGGCTTACTGGTTAAGGCGCTTGCCTGCAAAGCCAAAGGACCCAGGTTTGATTCCCTAGGGCTCATGTAAGCCAGGTATAAAGGATGGGACATGTGTCTGCTGTTCATTGGCAGGGCTAGAGGCCATAGTGTACCCATTCTGTATCTGCTTTCTCAAAATATTTTTTAAAATATACTTTTACTTATTTATTTGAGAGAGAGAGAGAGGGGCAGAAAGAGAAAGAGAATGAGTGTACCAGGGCCTCCACCCACTGCAAACAAACTCCAGGTGCATGCACCCCCTTGTGCATCTGGCTTACATGGGTCCTGGAGAATCAAGCCAGGATCCTTTGGCTTTGCAGGCAAATGCCTTAACCACTAAACCATCTCACCCGCCCGCAAATAACTTTTTTTTTTTTTTTTGAGGTAGGGTTTCACTCTAGCCCAGGCTGACCTGGAATTCACTACATAGTCTCAGGGTGGCCTTGAACTCACAGCAATCCTCATACCTCTACCTCCCAAGTGCTGGATTAAAGGCGTGTACCACCATGCCCAAAATAAATTTTTTTAAAAAAAAATACTGCTTTCAAATGTCTCCAGTGGGTTTCTTTTCATTTACTGGAACCACCATTTGCCTCCTTAGGCAAGAGCTGAGCCTTCCTGCTTTTACGTTCTATTTATAATAAAACCTGTAAATTTTACCTCTGCTCTGTGCATTCATAAGACAAGAATCCAGAGGGCACTGACTCTGGAAGTTTTCCCATGACCATTGCATTTTCTGGCACCCTAACTCCTGGGTTATAGCCCTACCAAGAGCCAAGATGCTCCATTGCTCTCAAAGACACTCAAAAATTCCCATATCAAAAAGACCATTACTGCAAGGTATATGCCTTTAATCTCAGCGCTTGGGAGACTAAGGTAGGGAGATCACTGTGAGTTGGAGTCAGCCTGAGACTGCACAGTAAATTCCAGGTCAGCCTGGGCAACAGCAAGACTCTACCTTGAAAAACAAACATTAAAAGACTAATTAATTACAAGAAAACATGCAAGTTTAGTAATACATGATATATGTGTGATAAGGTGAAAACTCAGTGAAATGTAACTCAAGACAGTGGCTTAGAACTGTGGCTTATATATCATCTTTAAAAAAGCTCTATACACCAGGTGTGGTGGCACACACCTTTAATCCCAGCACTTGGGAGGCAGAGATAGGACTGCCATGAGTTTGAGGCCACCCTGAGACTACATAGTGAATTCCAGGTCAGCCTGACCTAGGGTGAAAACCTACCTCAAAAAAAGGGGGGAGAGAAAAGAATAATACAAGATAAAGGAAAGCAATTTTAGGCTTCTAAAAGTGGTAAAAAGTTGTGAAAAGAGGAAAGTACAGAATGAGAATAATGAGTAAGGTATGTTCATGGATTACTCTAGTCAAAGGTGTTCCCGAAAGGAGAATTTGCTGTTGTTTGGTAGAAAGGGAGTAGGGATAGAGTGCTCACCCTCCACTGTTTCCTAACTATCTTTATTGCCAACATTAACATGTCTGTCAGGGAGCCATAATTTCAGGGACACAAGCTAGTTAACTTACAGGCAGCTATGAACTAGTGTCTCCACTGGGGCTGGGATACTCTTCATAGCTCTTCCTCTCCATCTAGCCCTAAAAAGAACCAAAATAACAATCAGAAAAAATGAAAAGTCCCTAAATCTTGAAGTGTTCTTAACTCATTGTTCTTCAGATACAGGTCCTGAAGGTTAGCAAAGCATGTCACAGTATGATGGTAAAAATTTCGAGGTCTTCAGTGTGGTTTCCAATATGTAGAATCAGAAATTTAAATAGCCAGGCATGGTGGTTCACACCTTTAATCCCAGCACTCCAGAGTTCAGTGCCATCCTGGAGCTACAGAATGAGATCCAGATCAACCAGAACAGTGAGACTGCCTGTAAGGTTCAGGAGTGACCAAGAACATGCAACCCACTCTGAGGCAAAGATGAAAGCTTTTCAGGAAAATCACGAGCTGCCATGACTCAAGAACAGACTACATCCAACCTGAGATTCCAAATAATGGGCTTTATAGGGCTTCTCAGTTGGGGTAGGTGAGGAAGGGAAAAGTTGAATTAAAAAAAAAAGTTTCTTTAGGAGATCTAAGATAGCCAGGGTGTGACACCAGAACAATGGGCAGGCTTAAGAGACAAGAGATAAGGGAGCAGGAAATCATGACCTGCAAGGGGGGGGATTGCTAGGCAAGGAAGAGATAATGGCTGAATGATTTCTTCAGGAATGTGGGTAAGTTTCTGTTGCCATTCTGCTGTCCTCAGTGACTCCATTTTTGGGAGACTGTCACAACCTAACACTGCCTTGAAAAAGACCAAAAAAAAAAAAAGGAAAAGAATGAAAAGAGAGCCAGGTTTGGTGACTCCAGAAGCAGAGGTAGGAGGAACCCTGTAAGTTCAAGACTACCCTGGAGCAACAGAGTTAGTTCTAGGTCAGCCTGAGCTAGAGTGAGACCCTAACTCAAAAAAAAAAAAAAAGTTTTTTTTTTTTAATGTTTTAAGCCAACAGAAATAATTTAAGTCCAGGAAAATGATTCATGCCAATTAAACTAATGGATAAACCAAATTTTCCATATTTCCCAGGACTGCCCCTTGCTGTTGTAGTCACTGTCCACTTCTCAGTGACTAGAAGGAAACATCTTGACCAGTGGCCTGGTAACTGCAGAAGTGTGAAAGCTCTGGCTCTCATATCCGGTGGGAACGCCAATGCAGCATAATTTATATTCCAGAATCCTCTACTAGGGTTGGGCTTGAAGCTACCCTGTGTAGGGTTTTGATGAAAGCTATGCTCTTTCTTGTGTTCAAATTCTCACCTTGGCCCCTGATCCACCCTCTTTCACCGGACTGTGTGAAGTTGTAGGCTAGCATAACCAGGTAGGAGAGATGTTTTATTATATTTTATTTACTTAGAGATTAGTTCTCATGTAGCTCAGACGGGCCTTGAAAATCCTATGTGGCTGAGTAATTTTTCTTGTTCATGTGACAAACATCTGACAAAAGCAATTTAAAGACGAAGGGTTTGTCTCAGCATGTAGCTAGCTCGTGGTGGCAAAATCTTGAGGCAGCTGATTAGGCTGTGCTCAGGCAGGGAGGAGAGGAGATGAATGGTGGGGCTGGCCTTGCTTTCTCTCTTGATACGCTCCAAGACCCAGCCACCAACATGGATCCCAAAGAATTCCAATTTCCCCAAGAATCTCATGCTGGGGAAGGAAAAGGTAGGGCTTTGCTTGAGACCATGATGAAGGGTGGGTCCACAATTCTGACCAGGAATAAGGCAAGCAAGCTTAGGGATGGTTTAGACACTGCTTGAGCAGTAAACATATCCTAAACAATGCACCTAGCAACTTGTTGGCAACCTGGGATTCCCACCTGTACCAAACTGCAGGTACACCTCCTGCCATATAGCAAACACCTCGCCCCCTTAATGACCATTGTTCATGGTCAGTACCAATTCACATATATTCTTAGATTGTTCTGGGATGAAACATCAGGGAGCCATACAACCTGGACTGGTTTTGGGTGCATGCACAGTAAGGCAAACTTCACTTCCCAGTGAACTTTCAGGGAGAAACCCCTATTTCTCATGTTTATGCATAACTGGGTGAATGTATGCTTAAAATCAGATTCATCATGGGAGGGAACATGTGCAATGGAGAAAAATGTTATGTAATCAAACCTGTCAATCAAATTAGGGACCTCCCAAACTATGCCCCTAACAACTGACTCATCCTTCCTTATGAATCCTACAAAGAGGGCTGGAGAGATGGCTTAGCGGTTAAGTGCTTGCCTGTGAAGCCTAAGGACCCCGGTTCGAGGCTCGGTTCCCCAGGTCCCACGTTAGCCAGATGCACAAGGGGGCGCACGCGTCTGGAGTTCGTTTGCAGAGGCTGGAAGCCCTGGCGCGCCCATTCTCTCTCTCTCCCTCTATCTGTCTTTCTCTCTGTGTCTGTCGCTGTCAAATAAATAAATAAATAAATATATTCAAAAAAAAAAATCCTACAAAGAGAAGCCTCAGATGCTTCTGGTGCCTTTAATGCTCTACTCATGTGGCCTGCTTCCCATTAGGGTACTCAAGTATTCAAGACTTTTTTTTTTTTAACCATCTCTCAGTAAAGTTGAAGGGGGTAGAGTTAGGATGACTGGACCTCTGAAGGTAAAAAGGACAGAAAAGTTTTTCTTATCTTGCCTAGTTCTAAAGAACTGTTTTTCCACACGGTTAGGACCCCTCCTGTGAGGGAGGTCTTTCATAGGATTTAAACATTGCTTGGTGAAGTTCAGCTCCTGGAGCTAATCTCTTCCTGAGTCAGCCCCTGGCCCTAACCAAAAGACAGCCCTTCACCCTAAGGTTACAAATACCTTTGCAGTGGGAGGGCAGGCTTTCTCCAGCTCTCTGATCACTTGGAAACTTCTAACTGTGGGTGAGTTTTTCTCTCTGCTGGGCCTGGGCTAGCTCCACTCAGCTCAGGCCCAGGCCCAAACTCTCCAAATGGGTTCTTTATCTCCTCCAGCACCCCACATGGCAGGAGGTCCTTGAATTTTCTTTTTTCTTTTCATAATTTTTCCTCAGTTCCCTATCTGGTCACACGGACTCTTGAGCTGCACATAACCCACATGGGCTTTTGGGCTCCACGTGATGTACTTCTCCCCACTTTGTTTCCCTTTACCTCCCCTTTCCGCACTCCTTTGTAAAATTTGAATAAAATGTGGTATTTTAAAGATCATTTGGGGGGTACCTGGAGAGGTGGCTTAGCAGTTAAGGTGTTTGCCTGTGAAGCCTAAGAACCCAGGTTTGATTCCCCAGATCCCATGTAAGTCAGATGCACATGGCAGTGCATGCATGTGTAGTTTGTTAGCAGTGGCTGGAGACCCTGATGAGCCCATTCTCTTTCTCTCTCTGTCTCATAAATAAAAATAAAATAGTTTTTTGGTCTTGGCAAAGACTTTGTGACTACAACCCCAATTGCTCAGGCAATAAAACCACAGATTAATCACTGGGACCTCATGAAATTACAAAGATTTTGCACTACAAAGGACACAGTGAAAAAAGCAAAGAGGCAACATACAGAATGGGAAAAAATCTTCGCCAGCTATATATCTGATAGAGGATTAATATCTAGGATATACAAAGAACTCAAAAAGTAAAATAATAAGGAATCAAACAAGCCAATCATAAAATGGGCTATGGAGCTAAATAGAGCATTCTCAAAGGAAGAAACACGAATGGCATATAAGCATCTAAAAAAATGTTCTTCGTCACTAGTCATCAGGAAAATGCAGATTAAATCTACATTGAGATTCCATCTCACTCCTGTCAGATTGGCCACCACCATGAAAACAAATGATCATAAATGTTGGCGGGGATGTAGAAAAAGAGGAACCCTTCTACACTGCTGGTGGGAATGCAATCTGGTCCAGCCATTGTGGAAATCAGTGTGGAGGTTCCTAAAACAGCTAAAGATTGATCTACCTTATGACCCAGCTATGGCACTCCTAGGCATATATCCTAAGGACTCATCTCATTTCCTTAGAAGTACATGCTCAACCATGTTTATTGCTGCTCAATTTATAATAGCTGGGAAATGGAACCAGCCTAGATGTCCCTCAACTGATGAGTGGATAATGAAGATGTGGCACATTTATACAATGGAGTTCTACTCAGTGGTAAAGAAAAATGAAGTTATGAAATTTGCAGAAAAATGGATGGATCTGGAAAGGATTATACTAAGTGAGGTAACCCAGGCCCAGAAAGCCAAGTGCCACATGTTTTCCCTCATATGTAGACCCTAGCTACAGATGATTGGGCTTCTGTGTGAGAAGAAAAATACTTAGTAGCAGAGGCCAGTAAGTTAAAAAGGAGATATAAAAGGAAGAGAAAGGAAGGGAGGAAGGTACTTAATAGGTTGGTATTGTATATATGTAAGTACAATGATTGAGATGGGGAGTTAATATGTTGGAGAATGGAATTTCAAAGGGGAAAGTGTGGAGGGGGAGGGAGGGTATTACCATGGGATTTTTTTTTTATAATCATGGAAAATGTTAATAAAAATTAAATAAATAAAATAAAATACCAGAAAAAAAAATCAATATGTAGATGGGGTGTTAAATTCTCCCACTATTATTACTGTATCAGGACTTACATAACCGTTTATGCCTTTTAGTATTTGTTTTATGTAATTTGGAATCCCCACTATTCAGTACAGCACAAATGTTTACAACTGTTACATAGTCTTCATGAACTAATCGTTTCATTAATAAATATTGGCCCTCTGTTTCATTTTCTTAAAAATAAATAATAAAAATAAAATAGTTTTTAAAAAATCATTCTCTTGGGCTGGAGAGATGGCTTAGCCCTTAAGCGCTTGCCTGTGAACCCTAAGGACCCCCGTTCGAGGCTTGATTCCCCAGGACCCACGCTATCCAGATGCACAAGGGGGTGCATGATCTGGAGTTCATTTGCCATGGATGAAGGCCCTGGCACACCTGTTCTCTCTCTTTCTTTCTCTGTCTGTCACTCTCAAATAAATAAAAATGAACAAAGAAATTAAAAAAATTTATCTTGAATCTGGAATTGCCAATTCTTTAGTTAGTTTGCAGATATGAACTCATAGCTTGGGGTTCCAGGAAGCACCCCAGAATCCCAAATTCCCCATTATACATCAGCAGCAGTAAGATCCCAAGATAGACAGGCTGTGCAGACCCTGCTCTTCCCACTCCCACCACCCCAAGACCACAAGATCCCGCTGACAAGCCAGTCAGGTTTCCCAACACAAACCCAACCTGCCGCCACTGTTGCTTATGTTCTTTCTCTTTTCTGTCTTCTCTCCCTTAATCTCCTTCTCTCTCCCTTTCTCTTTTCTTTCTCTCCCTTTCTCCTTTTTTTCCCTTTCCCCTTTCCTCCCTCTCTGACAAGAGCTTCAAAAGCATAAAAAAAGCAAAAATAGACAAATGAGATTGTGACCCATTAAAAATGTCTTGCACAGCAAACAATTCACAGAACATAGACACAACCTAGAAAATGCAGAACAACTTTGAAGGCCAACCCTCTGGCTCCCCTGCTCCAGCTCCATGGATGAAGTAGAATTCAGACCTGTTACTGTTGCTACTAGAAAACAAGTTATGAAGGTAAATGTTGAGAGTCGCTTGCAAGTGAACTCAGAATGCCAGTATCTATTCATCAGCAGGGTGGATAGGAGAGACGACAACGTCCTGTACCCTAGATTCCAGCTATGACATCACAGCAGCACCTTCTCTGGGAAGCCTCCTCTGATGTCTCTACTTTATCTTTGTGCTTTTGATAGAAATCTCACTTTCCTCCCTCTCTAATGTTTGAGACTCCCCAAGAAGAGACCTGCACCTTTATAGAAACTAAAATTTCCCTTTTAGTTAGAACACACACACATGATCTGGGGGCTGCCAGTGAGATGTATCTTTACTTCTATAGCCAGTTTCTAAGGCAGTCATGCCACTAGTTCCAGCAGAGACGTGTCTATGGAATGGCACCTCAGGCTGGAGTCTGTGTTATGGACTGTGACAACACTGTCCTCTCCAGGGCAGTTCTGTATGATTTTGGAAGTTATTCCTGCCATTGTAAGTTCAGAGGCTGGGTTTAAGCCTTCTAAAAAGACATTAGGTACTAATTATCCAATGTTCCTTAATAAGACTCTTTGCTCAAATAAACCAGAACCTGTTTCCTTTTCTTTTTTTTGGAGGGGGGAACTCATGGTAGGCCCTCGCTCTAGCCCAGGCTGACCTAGAATTCATTATTTAATCTCAGGGTGGCCTCACAGCAGTCCTCCTACCACTGCCTCCCGATTGTTAGGATTAAAGGCATGTACCACCATGCCCAGCTCCAGAATCTATTTCTGTTACTTATGACCTAGAACTTTCTCTTGGATAATCCTTCCCTGTTCCTTCATTGCACCCTGTATGTGTGAGGTTGGATCAGCAGGTATCTACTTCTCTCTACTCCAGATATACTTTCCTACTCTGTTGGTGCTAGGCTTGGTCAGGTGCTTGGCTTTGGGCAATAATATGTCAGCCTTGCAGCTCAAGCAGAGATGTGAAAGATGCTATGTGTTAGAACTTCCCCTAATTCTGCAGATGAGTAAAGCGTGTCCCAGGCAGCCTAGTCACCAGAGTGGAACACATACTATAAGCCACTAAACCCCTGGCTGGCCCAAAGAGAAGACACATGGAGTTAACCTGAGCCCAGCCTGTATTTTTGAATCCCCAAGCCTGGAGCCTATCTAGCTCAAGGCAAGAGAATCCCATTGATAATTTAAATTGATACAGTTCTCATACAGTGTCCTGTCCAGACTGCCTGATGCAGTGTGTAATTATGAACACCTGTAGCAAGTTAGCCTACATTGTACCTCTGGTCTTTTCTCTCAACTGAAATGTAAGATTATTGAAGGTAGAGAATGATCTGTCTTGACTCTTTCAAGGCTTCTAAAACTTGTAAGAAACCTCAATAAAATGTTTAATGAGAGTTAGGCATAGTGGTGCACACCTTTAATCCCAGCACTCAGGAGGCAAAGGTAGAAGGATCGCCATGAGTTCAAGGCCACACTGAGACTACATAGTGAATTCCAGGTCAGCCTGGGCTAGGGCCAGACACTGTCTCAAAAAGACAAAAAAAAAAAAAAAAAAAAAAAAAAAAAGCTTAATGAAGAAGCAAATAGTAAGTATTCTAAAACTGCCCCTTTTGAGCACTCATGAAGGCTCTCTGGACAGCATCTCTTTATAATAGTTCTGCAAAATGCAGTGGAACTGAGTAGCTTGTGCTGGTTCAGTGCTAGAAGGGCAACACAATGATCCATTCCTGAGACGACTCCCTATTGCCATGTTTGGGTTGTGAGCACACCTCAGCATGATAATAATACAGGGCCACCTCATGACAAATGTGATCAATACATTTCATTTCTGTTTCCTTTGAGAGCTCCTCAGCTACTGATTAATACACATGCATGTTACTTTATATGCAGTTGATAATTTCCATTATGTATGCATTCTACAAGCTTTATTTTCAAATGTTAAATTACTTGTTTAGGCTTATTTAGTAGTATTTTCATGGTCATGTCCATGTACCAAATACCTAACTCAGAGCTGACACATTATAAAAGTTTGTTCAGATAAGTTTGCCATGTGGTAGGTTGACAGCTTCTGAGTATATAAAAGTTTTAAATTTTTATTACGTATTTTCAAGGAGAGAGAGAGAGAGAGAGAGAGAGAGAAAGAAAGAAAGAAAGAAAGAAAGAAAGAAAGAAAGAAAGAAAGAAAGAAACAAGAAGGAAAGAAAGAGTGTGTCAGGGCCACTATAAAGAAACTCCAGACACATAAGCCACTTTATACACTTGGCTTTGCATGGGTACTGGAGAATTGAACCTGGACCACCAGGCTTTGCAAGTAAGTGCCTTTAACTGCTGAACCATCTCTTCAGCCCCTGAGTATATAAAATTTTGATAGCCTTTTTAATGAGAGGACATTTGATACAGACTAAAATAGAAACTCATACTTTTTTTTTAATTTTTTTTTCTTTTTTATTTTTATTTATTTATTTGAAAGTGACAGACAGAGAAAGAGGTAGAGAGAGAGAATGGGCACGCCAGGGCTTCCAGCCACTGCAGACGAATTCCAGATGCATGCGCCCCCTTGTGCATCTGGCTAACGTGGGTCCTGGGGAGTGGAGCCTCGAACCGGGGTCCTTAGGCTTCACAGGCAAGCGCTTAACCACTAAGCCATCTCTCCAGCCCGAAACTCATACTTTTAAAAAATTGACAAAATATGCAAACTGTTGGGTCTCAACCCCATTCCTTAGTATCATACAACTACTAATGTCCCCAACTGGAGAGAAAAATCAGGATCGTGGTGAAGTTTAGAAGTAAAATGGGTTTAAATACAAGGAGTAAAGAATGAAAGTGAGTTTGTTTCCTCAGGACCATGACCTTTCTGATGAGGCTTTAACAGCTGCACCAAAGTGGCCATGTCGGAAGAGCTCACAGTCCTACCCCTGTCTGATTCCCTTAGCAAGCCTTCCTCAAAGCTGGCATAGGAACTAGAACATAAATAAACTGTGGCTGAATTGAAAGCAGAGCATAGTTTCTCTCATGTCATTCTAGGCAAGATGCTATTTATGGTGTGTATAGCGGTAGGTTTGGGTGTGTTGAGATGATTGGGTGAATTACAAACCTTTTGCATGGATTTTACTTTATTTCTTTTTTTTTTTGAGATAGGGTTTCACTCTATCCCAGGCTGACCTGGAATTCACTATGTAGTCTCAGGGTGGCCCGGAACCCATAGTGATCCTCCTACCTCTGCCTCCCAAGTGCTCAGATTAAAGGTGTGAGCCACCCTGCCCACCTTGATTACTTTTTTCTTTATTTCTTTTCTTTTTTTGCTTTAGTCTGTAATATTGTTTTGCTTCTGCTTAATAAGCATTTGATTTTCCCATCTTTGTTTTCATTTTAAAAATACTTTATTTATTTGAGAGAGCCTCCAGCCAGTGCAATCAAACTCCAGACACATGTGCCACCCTGTGCATCTTGCTTACATGGGCACTAGGGAATTGAATCTGAGTCCCTAGGCTTCTCAGTCAAGCACCTTAAGCACTAAGCCATCGCTCTGGTGCTGGGACTAAACGAATGTACCATCACACTCAACTCTTTTTCTTTTAAAGATTTATTTTTATTTATTTATTAGAGAAAGAGAGAGGGCAGGGGGAAAGAGAGAGTGAAAATGGACATGCCAGGGCCTCTAGCCACTGCAAATGAATTCCAGATGCCTATGCCACCATGTGCATCTGGCTTATGTGGGACCTGGAGAATTGAAACTGGGTCCTTAGGCTTTGCAGGCATGTGCCTTAACTGCTAAGCCATCACTCCAGTCCCCTGTTAAGTATATTTTCTAATCCTGCCACTATAGACCAAAGATCACCTTTCATTCAGTTCAAAATTCTTTTAGTTCCTTCTTTGACACATAGGTTATATGGACAAGTGATATTTTTCAATATTGGAATGCTTCCCTAATATCATTTTGTTGTTATTATTTTTTTCATATATTTTATTTGTTTGCAGCAGGTTTAGGTTTACTGAAAAAGTTGAACAGAAAATACAGAGCTGCTACAATCCTCCTCATTTCCCTCATTTTGCTTTCATGGCATCTATTTGTTACAGTTGTCCATAGTTTACAGGATTCATTCTTTGTTGGACAGTTCTGTAGAATATTTATTTTATTTTTTTGTTTTTTCAAGGTAGGGTCTCACTGTAGCCTAGGCTAACCTAGAATTCACCATGTAGTCTCAGGGTGGCCTTGGACTCATGGCAGTCCTCCTACCTCTGCCTCCCAAGTGCTGGGATTAAAGGCATGCGCCACCACGCCCAGACAGTTCTGTAGATTCTGACAAATGTATGCCATCTATGTACTGTTACAGTGTGTTGATAGCTTTACCTTTCCCAAAAGGTCATATACTTAGAATCATATAATAAGCTATACAGCCTTTTAAAAGGTATTTATTTGTGTGCTTATGTGTGCGCACACATGTGCTTGTACACACACAATAGTCTCTGCATTGGGTACTTCAGGAAGTGAAGGCTTGTTCACACTTACATCATTAGTATTTGTTAAGAGTACAGTAATTTTAAACTAGGTCTCTTAATGTCAAATTCAGTGGGATTTATGAGTAGCAGAACTAACTTGGGATACAGAACCATATAGACCTCTGAATCCTGGCTATGTCTTACTGGCTAGATGGTTTTCAGGTTGATCATTCAGCTTGTCTGAGCCATAACTTTTTTTTTTAATCTATGAAAATACCTATTTTCTAAAGATTAAATTCTCTTCATTTTTAAAAATATTTTATTTTTATTTATTCATTTGATAGAGAAAAAGAGTGAGAATGTGTGCCAGGGCCTCCAGCCACTGCTGACAAATCCAGATATATGCTCCCCATTGTGCATCTGGCTAACGTTGTTCCTGAGGGATTGAACCTGGGTCCTTTGGCTTTGCAGGCAAATGACCTAACATCTAAGCCATCCCTCCAGCCCTCCATTTATTTATTTGTTTATTTATTTTGAGAGAGAGAGATAATAGGCACAGTGCCAGGGCATCCAGCCACTGCAAATGAACTCCAGATGCATGCACCACCTTGTGTGTCTGGCTTACATGGGACCTGGAGAATCAAACCTGGGTCTTTTGGCTTTGTGGGCAAGTGCCTTAACCACTAAGCTATCCCTCTAGCCCTGGCCTTTTTTTTTTTAATGTGTGTGTGTGTGTATGTGTGTGTGTGTGTGTGTGAGAGAGAGAATTGGCACACCAGGGCTTCCAGGCACTCCAGATGTGTGTGGTACCTTCTGCACATGTGCGACCTTGTGTGCTTGCATCTCCTTGTGTGTCTGGCTGGAGAGTTGAACATGGGTCCTTAGGCTTTACAGGCCAATGCCTTAACCTCGAAGCCATCTCTACAGCACATCTCTCCATATATTTGTATGTATGGAGGGGGAGAGAGAGAGCTAACATAGTACCCAAGATAAACTCTGTAATTAATTTACTTTCCCTCTCAAAAATGTGATATGTATTTGACAGTTATCTTGCACTGTATATGTGAATCAAATTATCTACTGACTGATGGTATTTAAAGCTTCTTATTTATAAATATAGGTTGTCTCGCATTGACAAATGCTGAATTTTCACACATTAATCTTTTCCTGGCTAAGAGAAATATACATCTTACTAATTAAAGGCACAAGATTCAAAAGAAAAATTATGAGCATGATTTGGGAACTCCTGTACATATTTATTTAACACCACTTCATATCTTTAAGAAGGCTTTTGGAAACTTATTTAGAAAACTGAAAAGTCATTGAATACCAAGTGGCTTAACAGGAATTTTTTAATGAGTTAAGTGTAAATGATTCAAAAAACACATGAATTCTATTTTCTGTAAATAACACATGGTTTTAAAAACTGAAAATGTACTTGGAACAAATGCCTCCTGTGTAGTGTTGCATTAAAACACTTAAAAATGGTGCTTTCTGAAATGAGGCGTTTCTGTTTAGATCACAAAGTTCTGACTGTGGGAGTTCTCCTTGGTTGACTACAGCACTTCTGATGTGTTTTATTTTGTTTAGATAAAATTAATTCAGGATGGTGTGTAAGGCTACATCTGAGATTTCCTTTTCAAAAGGAGGGGGATTAATCATTTTCATTTGGACAAAAGAGAGAAGGCAGATTTTAAAAAAATATTTCTTTATTTATGAGAGAGGGAGAGAGAGAATGAGTCTGCAAGGGTCTCTAGCCACTGCAAACAAACTCCAGATGCATGTGCCATTTTTTTTTAAGATTTTTATTTATTTATTTGATTATTTGAGAGTGACAGAGAGAGAAAGAGGCAGATAGAGAGTGAGAGAGAGAATGGGCGTGCCAGGGCTTCCAGCCTGCATGTGCCATCTTGTGCATCTGACTTTACATAGGTACTAGGGAATTGAACCTGGGTCCTTTGCCTTTGCAGGCAAGTGTCTTAACCATTAAGGCATCTCTCCAGCCTGGCAGTTGCTTTTGTCAACATAAATGGTTCATATTGGAGCGACAGATTGTCAACAAATTGTTCATATAGGACCTCAGACATGAGCACAGTGGGATAGGTGTGGGTAAAGAGGTGTTGGCAGAGTAGGGCATCATAGTTTCCCAAGAAGAATATTTTCGGAGAAGCAGGACTGGTCAGCTAAATATTCACCATGATAGGAAAGCCTTCCAGTGACATCCCAAGTAATGTCTCCAAATATTTCAGTTACGCCTCCTCTTCCTAATTCTTCTCCCTTGTTCGCTCTCTCTCTCTCTCTCTCTCTCTGTGTGTGTGTGTGTGTGTGTGTGTGTGTGTGTGTGTGTGTCCCTCTGTCTTTCCTTAGCCACAACATCTGGGATCCAGATGGAACAATCATAATTTTAGTATCACTGCCCATTGAGTCCTTCTGGTATTCAGCAGAGTTTCCGTTCACTTGTGGTTGTAGATGTTGTTTCCTGTGATTGTCCTCCGCCCTCTCTCTAAAATGGGAACAATGACAGCATTTTGTTAGTTTTAGAAAAGAAACCATGGCGATAAAATTGCTTTGGAAAAATATATTTGTGCATTGCAGTGGACCCTGACATACATTTAAATGGACATTAAGTAAAAGGAGTAGAAATACTAGCAAGATAATAAACATATAGATCAATGGGATAGAATCCAGGGTCCAGAAATAAACCATTTCGGGCTGGGGAGATGGTTCAGTGGTTAAAGGTGCTTGCTTTAGAAGCCTGCTGGCTTAGGTTTAATTCCCCAGCAGCCACCTAAAGCCAGATGCCCCAAATGGCACATGTGTTCTGAAGTTTGCAGCAGCAAGAGGCTGTGTAGCCATTCTCTTTCTCTCTCTCTGTCTCATTCTCCTTATAAATAAAAGTATCTTTTTTTGTTTATTCTTATTTATTTATTTGAAAGTGACAGAAAGAGAGAGAGAATGAGAATGGGTGCGCCAGGGCCTTCGGCCACTGTAAATGGACTCCAGACGCATGGGCCCCCTCGTGCATCTGGCTTACGTGGGTCCTAGGGAATCGAGCCTAGAACCAGGGTCCTTAAGCTTCACAGGCAAGCGCTTAACTGCTAAGCCATCTCTCCAGCCCCCAATAAAAGTATCTTAAAAGAAAGAAAGAAGCCCTTACATTTACTGTAACTGATTTTCAACAAGCATGCCAGGACAGGTCAGTGGGGAAGAATTGGATTTTTCATGCAAAAGAATAAAGAATGTCAGGCGTGGTGGCACACGTCTTTAATTCAAGCACTGGGAGGCAGAGGTAGGAGGGTCACTGTGAGGCCACTGTGAGACTACATACTGAGTTCTAGGTCAGCCTGGGCTAGAGTAAGACCCTTTCTCAAAAAACAAAACAACAAAAGAATAAAGAGCTTTCAATGACAAGGGGAAGGTGGAGATCTGTTCTGCAAAAGACCTAGGATTCCATTGATTTCTTCAGCCCCTCCCCACCCTGAAGTCTAATAAAATGGCTTGAACACACACACACACAACACACACACACACACACACACACACACACACACACACACACAGAGAGAGAGAGAGAGAGAGAGAGAGAGAGAGAAACACAGAGAGAGAAACAGAGAGAGAGAAAAATGAGGAAGTTAGACCTCCACCCTTATGCCACATATAAAATTGAACTCAAAGTAGATCAAAGACCTAAGTGACTCAAAGGCCAGTCAATGAATAAGATAAACTATAGCAGTCTTAAAAGAATATGTAGACGTAAACCTATGTGACTTCAGATCTAACACATATGTTTTAGCTGCATAGACAGCAAGAGAGTCTATCATGAAGTTGATCTCTACTGAAAACTCTGCTCTTCAAAAAGTCCATTAAGAAAATGACAAAACAATCTACAAAATGAGGGGGGGGGAGATTGCAAATTGTGTTTTAATAAGGGTTTTATAGCAAAATATATAATGAACTATTGTAACTCAAAAAGACAATCAGACTTGGTGAATAGATAGAGTTTTCAAAAGACAATTCACAAATGGCCAACAAGCACATGGAAGGGACTTGATGACATTAACCACCAGAGAAAGGCAACCTGATGTCATCACTACTAGGATGGCAAGGACACAGACCGGCTGGAGACCACAAACAGCGATTATAGGAATGCAAAACAAGGCAGTTTTTGCAGAAAGCAATCTGGCCACTACTCAAAGCTTAATCATTGAATTACCATAAAATCCACCAATTCCAGCACTGGGCATGCATTCAAAAGAAATGAAAAGACATCCACCACCAATACTGGTGCATGAGTCAAAATATGGAAAGACCCAATGGCCATCAGCTGATGAACAGATGAATAAAATGTAGTATTTTCCTACAATGGATTATTATTATTTTTTTCAAGGCAGAGTCTCACTCAAGCCCAGGCTGACCTGGAATTCACTATGTAGTCTTAGGCTGGCCTCAAACTCAAAGCAACCCTTCTACCTCAGCCTCTGGAGTGCTGGGATTAAAGGCATATGCCACCATGCCATTTTACAATGGAATATTGCCTGGTAAGAAAGAGAAATGAAGGGCTGGCACATGCTGAAACATAGAGAAATTTTGAACATACACTAAATGACAGGAGCCAATCAGAGGAGATAATTGCCTATAAAATGGACCAAAAGAATAGGAATACTTTTTGATTTTTACCCATGAGATAATTTAGGTTTTTTTGTTGTTGTTGTTTATTTTGAGAGAGAGAATGGGCGCACCAGGGTCTTCAGCCACCGTGAACAAACGCCAGACACGGGCGCCCCCTTGTGCGAATGTGCAACATTTCACACTTGCGTCACTGAGATCAAACGTGAGTTAATTAGGCTTTGCAGGCAAGCTCCTTTAACTGCTAAGGCATCTCTCCAGCCCAATTTTCAGTAATTTATACCTGAAATGTTACATATACACTTTGAATTTTAGGTGAAAGGAGTGGCCATTGGTAAGACCATTTCAGAGAGTAGGGCCAAAGAGCAACGCACTTTTGCTCCTTCTGTTGGAAATCAGAGCCTCATTAGACTTACTGAGATGTGGGGATGTCTCAAGCACCTTAGGAGGTCCTGAGAAGGTGGACCGCAAAGACCACGCCCACCACTTACAAGAACTTAGGCTCCGAAACCCCCAGTCTCCTGTTGGGACTAGCAGGGAAGAAGGAAAGCTTTGGGTATGAGAAAGCTCCCTCCCCCAGGTCACCAGCTGAGTCACCCGAGGCTAGAAAGATGGCTGAGCAGTTAAGGCACTTGCTGGAAATGTTGGCAGCCTCCCTGTAAGCACCAGCAAAAGCATTACCTACCTTGCGGGAGTGTGGTATTGGATCACGTGACAGGCCTCCTCTTAACAGATTAATCATAACCCTCACTCATTCATCTTGATCTTACACACGTGTGGACCCCAGATCAAATGTAAGCTGTAGCTGGATCCATCATTAAGATAAAATGCCTTCACTGCAGTAATTCATTTCCAACTTGTTTAAATTTGTATAGAAAATATTTCTGGGTAATGGAGCAGAGTATAGAAGTTAGGAGGAGGAAGTGAAACCAAACATGTTCTACATGTGAGATGGGAAATTGTAAGGGGTATGGTACCACACAAAACTCCTCCCCCTTATGAACACAAGACCTGCAGTTTTTTTTAATATTTTTTGGGGGGCTGGAGAGATGGCCTAGCGGTTAAGTGCTTGCTTGTGAAGCCTAAAGACCCCGGTTCAAGGCTCGGTTCCCCAGGTCCCACGTTAGCCAGATGCACAAGGGGGCGCACGCATCTGGAGTTCTTTTGCAGAGGCTGGAAGCCCTGGTGCGCCCATTCTCTCCCTCTCTCTCTATCTGTCTTTCTCTCTGTGTCTGTTGCTCTCAAATAAATAAATAAATAAATAAATAAATAAATAAAATTAAAATAATTTTTTGGTTTATTTATTTGAGAGCAATACAGAGAGAAAGAGGCACATACACCCAAAGCTCCTCCCTTATGAACACATGGGTTCTCTTGACAGAATTTGCACACAGCAGCAGGGATGATCTGTTGTGTGCAGTAGATAACTCATTTGCTTCATAATAAAATAACTTTTCTCAATGTATTCTTTCAATTTTATTTAAAAATCATCCATAAAAATCTCCACTACCCGGGCTGGAGTGATGGCTTAGTGGTTAAGGTGCTTGCTTGCAAAACCTAACGACCTGAATTTGATTCTCTAGTGTCCACATAAAGCCAGATGCCCAGGTGGCACATGCATCTGGAGTTCATTTACAGCAGCTGGAGGTCCTGGCGCACCCATTCTCTCTCTCTTTCTTTCTCCTGTCTCTGCTTCCAATAAATAAATATCAAGGAAAAAAACAAAAACAAAAACTTCTGCTACCCAACTTGTTAGAGGTTTCAAGAAGGTATGATTTGTACAATTTATAGACGTCACTATAGACTAAGATTATTGAAAGACAAATGCAAATGATGGGGAAATTTTTTGTTTTGCTCTATTTTTAAAATTTTCTTTTTTAAAAAAAGTAAATATTTATTTGAGAGAGAGAGAAAAGGGCAGATATAGAGAAAGAGAGAAAGGGCATTCCAGGGCCTCTATCCACTGCAAACAAACTCCAGACTCATGTGCCCCCTTGTGCATCTGGTTTATATGGGTCCTAGGGAATCGAACTAGGGTCCTTAAGCTTTGGAGATGAATGCCTTAACTGCTAAGCCATTTCCCCAGCCCTATTTTTAACGTTTTCTCTCTCTGTGTGTATGTGTGTGTTCATTTGTGTGACATGTACTATGAATGCATATTGGAGGTCAGAGGGCCAGGACCTGAAACTTGTAAGGGATTCTCCTGTCTCTGCCTCCCTTCTCATCTATAGGCATGGCATGTCACAGTGTCCAACTTTTTGTTTGTTTGTTTTTTTTCTTGTTTTGTTTTTCGAGGTAAGCTTTCACTCTAGCCCACACTGACCTGGAATTCACTATGTAGTCTCAGGGTGGCCTTGAACTCACAGCAATCCTTTTACCTTTGCCTCCCAAGTGCTGGGATTAAAGGCGTGCACCACTATGCCCAGCCAGTGTACAGCTTTTCAAGCCGGTGCTGGAGTTCCAAACCTGGGTACTCGTGCTTGTGTGGCAAGTGTCTTTATCCACTGAGACATCTCCCTAGCCCCAACCTTTTCTAAATATGAGTCACCACATGACAATTTTTCTGAAGTTCCAAAATGTCAAACATGGCACTGATGTGATGATGCAGTTTCTCTTTGTCTTTCCTCTTCATACTTATACAAAATTGGAATGAAAAAAATTAAAATTAGTTGCTTTAACACATACATAGCTGGGTGCAATGGCTAGTTTTATATATCACCTTCCTATCTAGGCATTTGTTTGAACATCAATCTACATGAAGCTTTGAAAGCACTGGTTAGATGACGTTAACATAAACCAGTAGCACTGAGGTAAACCCTTCATAATTTTGAGGTGGGAGAGACACATAGAGAAGATACAGCTTCTGATCCTGTTCCTTCCACTCAGACCTAGGCAATCATTAATCTTTGTCTCTATAAGATTTTCATATTCTATAAGAGCCAAAAGATGAGGAAGCATGCTGTGGAACTCTGTCTGCCACACATGACATGGCCTTTGTAGTCATGACCTCTCAGCAACTGTTATCATATGCATTAAGATCTGCACAATATTGGGTCCATCAGTATTCTGTCAGAGATGGTGAGGAGGGGCATAAAGGCCCCCATCCCATCCTGAGGAGTTATTGGCAGTTAATGGTTGCTGGTGTAAAGGAGTCATTTTCTGCAGTGGTGTAGCCACTGGCAAGTGGCACTTGCTCTGGTAAATACTCCCCTGCCATGCTCATGCAAGCAACACTAATTAAACTCAGTGGAACACACACACACAACATTGAAGTAGAGACTAGGTGGGAAGAAAAAAAAGAGACCAGTGGAAAGGGGATGGTAAGGAGGAAGAGAAGGTAATGTGAGATTATGATTGAAATACATTATGTACAGGACTGGAGAGATGGCTTAGCAGTTAAAGGTACTTGTTTGCTAAGCCTGACAGCCCAGGTTCAATTCCCCAGTATCCACTTAAAGCCAATTGCACAAGTGGCAAATGTGTCTGAAGTTTGTTTGCAGTGGCTAAAGGTCTTGGTGTACCCATACTCTCTGTCAGCTTGTTGCTCTGTTTCTCTCAAGCAAATATATAAAATATTTTAAAATGCATTATATACATGTGTAAAAATTGTCAGTAAAATCATTAAAAAATTTTTTTTGGTGGGGGCTGGGTGTGATGGCTCACACCTTTAATCTCAGCACTTGGGAGGCAGAGGTAGGAGAGTTGCCATGAAATGGAGGCTAACCTGAGACTACATAGTTTCCAGGTCAACCTGGGCTAGAGTGAAACCCTACCTCACAAAACCAAAAATAAAAAAGGGCTGGAGAGATGGCTTAGCGGTTAAACATTTGCCTGTGAATCCTAAGGACCCATGTAAGCCAGATGCACAAGGTGGCACATGCATCTGGACTTTGTTTGCAGTGACTGGAGGCCCTGGAGCGCTCATTCTCTCTCTCTCTCTCTGTTTGCCTCTTTTTCTCTCGGTCTGTCTGTCACTCTCAAATAAATAAATAAAAACAAAAACAAAAAAAATTCTTTTTGAGGTAGGATCTCACCATAGCCCAGGCTGACCTAGAACTCACTCTTGAATCCCAGGCTGACCTTGAGCTCACAGTGATCTTCTCACCTCTGCCTCCTCAATGCTGCAATCAAAGGTGTGTCCCACCACACCCAGCTAGTAAAATTAATTTTTAAAGATTGTAAAAAAACTTAAAAACAGATTTAATTATTCTTACATTTTATAAATGAAAACATACCATGTGTGGTCTCTCTTGCTCAGCTTCTCACTTAACATGTTTAAGCCTCATCCATATTGATGCATGTGTCATTACTTCAGCTCTTTTTATTGCCAAGTATTCCAGTGCATGGATATACCATACTTGGGCTGTTTCCACTTTAGGGCTATTATTATTTTATTTTTTTAAATAATTTTTTATTGAGAACTTCCATACTTATAAACAATATCCCATGTTAATTCCCTTCCTCCCCCCACTTTCCCCTTTGAAACTCCACTGTCCATCATATTCCCTCCCCCTCTCAGTCTCTCTTTTATTTTCATGTCATGATCTTTTCTTCCTATATGATGGTCTTGTATAGGTAGTGTCAGGCACTGTGAGGTCATGGATATCCAGGCCATTTTGTGTCTGGAGGAGCACGTTGTAAGGAGTCCTATCCTTCCTTTGGCTCTTACATTCTTTGTGCCACCTCTTCCACAATGGACCCTGAGCCATGGAAGGTGTGATTGGGATATTGCAGTGCTGAGCACTCCTCTGTCACTTCTTCTTAGCACCATGGTGCCTCATGAGTCATCCCAAGATCACTGCCATATGAAAAGATTCTCTACCAAAAGTGAGAGTAGCACTAATATGTATGTATGAACATTAAGAGAAGTGCTTACTGGGAAGATTGATAAGCATAGTATATACTTTTATCCAGACAGCAGCAGATGTTATGCTCTTAGGGCTCATGACTACTGGTCTTGTAGGTTTTCAGTATCAGGGATGTATTCCCTCCCATGGAGCGGGCCTCCAGTCAAATTAGAGGGCAGTTGGTTTCCCCCATAACACATGTGCCACTGTTGCACCCATTGGCTCATTTGGCCTGGCTGGCCAAATATAAGGCTTGCAGTGTCCACTGTTGAGTATCTTCACTGTTGATTTTTCTCTCTCTCTCCCATTGAAACGCATGCAGTGTGGCTTTTTCCAGCTTTCTGTCAGCTGATCTACATGGAATAAGTTTTCAGCTTAACTCCAGCAGGATTTCTCAGTGACCTTGCAGCCCAACTATGTGGAATCTTCAGCAATAGGGTCTTACCATCTATTCCTGATGGAAACTAAGGGCCTCAGCAATGGCCTGTATTTAGGGTTATTATTATCTCCCGAGAGCTTAGCTTAAAATGTGAAGCATCTAAATGATAGGTAGGAAAGAAGAAAGGAAGTATTGAGTCCTGACTGAGTAAGTGTTCAGAATGAATAGTCAGCATAGGCACCATTTCTATTTACTAATCATCTCCAAAGCTCTCTTAGTAAAATGCTTCTCCAAATATGTTCTTACTGCAGGCATTTGCGTCTAAGGCTTCTGTTGATGGGACAAAGGTTGGACTGGCTGTCTTGGCAGTGCTGGCTGGGAAAGGAGCCAGAGGATTAAGAGTGCTTTGGAGAAGGAGCAGCAGTGGATCCTCTCTAGCCGTAGAGATGATGGTAAATTTGTATGCACAATGTATAGATGATCACACCATACCCTTATGAGACCGTCAGTCAAAATGGATTTTCTGTCAGGAGATAGTTGCCAAGTCACAGAGCATCTTTTTGATATTAGAATCTTTGCTGCTACAGATAATGTTCAATGTGCACATCTCCCTGTCAGTTTATTTTTTAAAAATCCATTTCCAAAAGTGAAGTGAATGTGTAGTTATAACTTTGAGTAACAGCTATCATGCCAGTCTGGGACAGAAAAGCTCACATCTAATCCTAGCATCTTTCATCATGTGAAATAAGCACTGTTGATCTTGCCAAATCCCAAGGTGGAGATCCGTTTAATTTCCCTTAAACTGGCTGGTACAGCCAGTATTGCTTCCCTGGGCACAAACAACAGTAGCTAAGCTTCTGTAGAGCAGAGGGTATGCTCTAGAAAGCACAGTAAAGTCACTGGCTTAGTGTGGAATGCAAGGCTCAGAACTTTCATAAAATAAGGAAAGAAAGAAGGGACTTTCTTACATATTAGCAATTTAAAAGTCTTACCTTCATAGTGAAGTACTCGTTTACTAGACTTGTGGTCAGTCAGCCTGCAGTTCCTTGACCTCAGTCTAACTATTGGAAAAGTCACATAAGCAGCTTTTTTCTTGGCTTGCATTCTTTTCACATCAGTCCAGCTAGACCAGCTATTGAAAGGTGATGTTTGTCTTGGCTGTTCCTACATTTCCACTTCCTCTGCTTCCTTATTTAGCATTCCTTTCTCTAGAAGTATTTTACAGTCATTTACATGCAAAGATTTTATTTTATTTACTTATTTTTGGATTTTTTGAAGTAGGGTCTCACTCTAGCCCATGCTGACGTAGAATATGGTCTCAGGGTGGCCTCTAACTCTATGACAATTCTCCTACCTCTGCCTCCCAAATGCTGGGATTAAATATGTGCACCACCATGCTGGGCTACACAAATATTTTAATGACAACTTGTTTATTTTCAAAGAAACTTAATCATATTGAAGACAAAAGATAAATTGCTAGTGATGAAATCTCACATATGGAGACTGGAGGTAGATTTTAGCACCTTTTCTAACCACAAGAAAGCCTTCCCTGTTCCACACCCATAGACACAGAAACGCCTCCTGCAGAGTTACATGATGAGTGAGGGAGGGTTGCTTTTTAATCATAATCCCAGTACCTGCCAGGAATCCTTGTTTTCCTTCAAGTGTGAAGCTTGTGCGAAGGACTGTGAGCTAGGAAGACATGCTGGTTCTGAGCCTACACACAGACGCTGAGCGCAGCTGTCAGCCAGGGCTTCTTGGTTCAGATACTATCCTGTTACCTGAGGTTCTCTAACTTGAAGGTTTATAAAAACAATTAAACAGGGGTTACAGGAGATGGCTCAGTGGGAAAGGTGCTTGCCTTGTGTAGTTGTCAGTTCTTTTTTGCTGGGATGAACATCCAAACCAGACATGGCTTATGGGAGGAAGGGATTTATTTCAAACATACTGCTCCAGGGAGTTCCATCAAATGGCAGAAGCTGCTCCCATACATAAAAGTAGAGAAAAACAACCAAACAGACATGCAAAAGCAACAAAGTGGAAATTTTGAACAACAAAAAGAAGGCTGGTGGTAGCTGAGTGTGGTGGCACACACCTTTAATCTTAGCATTTAGGAGGCAGAGGTAGGAGGATCACCATGAGTTCAAGGCCACTCTGAGACTACATAGTGAATTCCAGGTCAGCCTGGGCTACAGTGAAACCCTACCTTGAAAAACCAAATTAAAAAAAAAAAAAGGTGGTAGGATCACCATACCTGATTTTAACCTATGTTACAGAGCCATAGTAACAAAAACAGCATGGTATAGACGTATAGATCAATGGAACAAAATAGAGGACCCAGATATAAGTCCAGGTAGCTATAGACACCTGATCTTCAACAAAAATAATCATTAGAGAAAAGATAGCATCTTTAACAAATGGTGCTGGGAAAATTGGATATGTATCTGTAGAAGGATGAAAATAGATCCTTCTCTCTCTCCATGCACAAGAATTAAGTCCAAATGGATGAAAGACCTTAATATCAGACCTAAAGCTCTGAAACTGCTACAAGAAAAAGTAGGAGAAAGCCAGGTGCGATGGTGCATGCCTTTAATCCTAGCACTTAGGAGGCAGAGGTAGGAGGATTGCTGTGAGTTTGAGGCCACCCTGAGACTCCATAGTGAATTTCAGGTAAGCCTGGGCTAGAGTGAGACCCTACCTCGAGAAAAAAAAAAAAAAAGCAGGGGAAACCCTTCAACATATTGGTTATGGCAAAGACTTTCTGAATATAACCTCAACTGCAGGAAATAAAACTACAGATCAACCACTGGGACCTCACGAAAGTACAAAGCTTTTGTACAACAAAGGACACTGTGAATAGAGCAAAGAGGTAACCTACATAATGGGAGAAAATCTTTGCCAGCTATACATCTGACAGAGGATTAATATCCAAAACATACACAGAAATTTAAAAAAAACCCTAAATAATAAGAAATCAAACCCAATTAAAAAATGGGCTATGGGGCTGGAGAGATGGCTTAGCGGTTAAGCGCTCGCCTGTGAAGCCTAAGGACCCCGGTTCGAGGCTCGGTTCCCCAGGTCCCACGTTAGCCAGATGCACAAGGGGGCGCACGCGTCTGGAGTTCGTTTGCAGAGGCTGGAAGCCCTGGCGCGCCCATTCTCTCTCTCTCCCTCTATCTGTCTTTCTCTCTGTCTCTGTCACTCTCAAATAAATAAATAAAAAAAACATTAAAAAAAATGGGCTATGGAACTAGAGAGCTCTCAAAAGAAGAAATACAGGTGGCATATAAACATATAAAAAAGTGTTCTATATCCCTAGTCATCAGGGAAATGCAGATTAAAACTACGTTGAGATTCTATCTCACTCTTGTCAGATTGGCTACCATCATGAAAACAAATGATCATAAATGTTGGTGAGGATGCAGAAAGAGGAACTCTTCTACACTGTTGGTAGGAATGCAATCTGATCTAGCCATTGTGGAAATCAGTGTGGAGGTTCCTGAGACCACATGACCTAGCTATAGCACTCCTAGGCATATATCCTAAGGACTCATTTCACTACCTTAGAGATACTTGCTCAACCAGGTTTATTGCTGCTCTATTCACAATAACTAGGAAATGGAACCAGCCTAGATGGCCCTCAACTGACGAGTGGATAATGATGATGTGCCATATTTACACAATGGAGTTGTACTCAATGGTAAGGAAAAATGAAATTGTGAATTTTCAGGAAAATGGATGGACCTGGAAAGGATTATACTTAATGAGGTAACCCAGGCCCAGAAAGCCAAACATCCCATGTTCTCTCTGATATGTGGATCCTAGATACAAATGATTGGACTTCTATGTGAGTAGGAATAAAACTCAGCAGCAGAGGCCAGTAAGCTAGAAAGGGGATAGAAAGGGAGGGAGGAGGGACTTAATATGATGGTATTGTATATATGTAAGTAGAAGAACAGGTGAATGGGGTTGAAAAGGCCTAAGTGAGGTCAGGGGAAGAGACTGAATAAAGGAAAAGTGGAGGCAGGGCCAATCAAAATCTAAGAGGATATAAATGAGTCATATGGAAACCTATTGTTTGGACAATGGAACACACAGGAGCCATAGATTGTTACTAGAAAATTTTCAGTGCTAGGGATGGTATACCTTCCAGGGCGTTGTTGGCCAGGGAGGTCACTGATACCCCTCAAAATTATAGGCCATTGCCGAAGCTGTTGGTTTCCTACCAGGAATAGATGGTAAGATCCTACTGCTGAAGACTCCACATACTTGGCCTGCAAGGTCACTGAGAAATCCTGCTGGAGCTGAGCTGAAAACCTCCTCCATGTAGACAAACTAACAGAAAGCTGGAAAAAGCTACACTGGATGCAGTTCAATGGGAGAGAGAAATCACCAGTAGAGATATTCAACTGTGGACAATGCAAGCCTTATATTTTTCCAGCCAGGTCAAATGAGCCAACTGGTGCAATAGTGGTATGTCTGTTATGGGAGAAACCAATTGCTGTCTAATTGGACTGGAGGCCTGCTCGATAGGAGGAAGTACATCCCTGATACTGAAAACCTGCAAGAGGGGTAGTCATGAGCCCTAGGGGTGTAATGTCTGCTGGTGTCTGGCTATTAAATGTATATACTATGTTTACCAAACTGCCCAGTAAGCACTTCTCTTAATGTTCATATCTATTTATTAATGCTTCTCTCACTTTTGGTTAGAGAAGCTTCTCTTTTCAGATGGAAGTGACCTTGGGATGACTCAGGAGGCACCATGCTGCTGAGAAGAAGTGACAGAGGAGTGCTCAAGCACTGCAATATCTCAATTACACTTTCCATAGCTTGGGGTCCATTGCAGAAGAGGTAGCAGAAAGAATGTAAGAGCCAAAGGAAGGGTAGGACTGCTTACAACGAGTTCCTCCAGACACAAAATGGCCTGGATATCCATGACCTCACAGTGCCTGACACTGCCTACACAAGACCATCATAATAGGAGGAAAAGATCATGACATGAAAATAAAAGAGAGACTGAGAGGGGAAGGGGATATGATGGAGAGAGTTTCAAAGGGGAGAGTCAGGGAAGGGAAGGAATTACCTGGGTTATTGTCTGAAATTATGGAAGTTGTCAATAAAAATTAATAATTTTTTTTAAAAAGTAGAATGGTCCAGCAATTGTGGAAATCAGTGTGGAGGTTCCTAAGACAGCTAAAAATTGATCTACCATATGACCCAGCTATAGCACTCCTAGGCATATATCCTAAGGACTCATCTCATTTCCTTAGAAGTATGTGCTCAACCACGTTTATTTCTGCTCAATTTATAATGCCTGGGAAATGGAACCAGCCTAGATGTCCCTCAACTGATGAGTGAATAATGAAGATATAGCACATTTATACAATGGAGTTCTACACAGCAGTAAAGAAAAATGAAGTTATGAAATTTGCAGAAAAATGGATGGATCTGGAAAGGATTATACTAAGTGAGGTAACCCAGGCCCAGAAAGCTAAGCACCACATGTTCTCCCTCATATGAGGATCCTAGCTACAAATGATTGGGCTTCTGTGTGAGAAGGAAAAACCTCAGTAGCAGAGGCCAGTATGCTAAAAAAGAGATACAAAGGGAAGAGAAAGGAAGGGAGGAGGTTACTTAATAGGTTGGTATTGTATATATGTAAGTAGAAGAATAGATTAACGGGGGTGAAAAGACCCAAAGTGAGGTCAGGGGAGGAGATTGAATAATGGAAAGGTGGAGGGAGGGCTAATCAAAATCTAAGAGAATATAAATAAGTCATATGGAATCCTCTGGTTTTGGGCAATGGAACACTCAGGAGCCATAGATAGTTACTAGAAAAATTTCAGTGCCAGGGATGGGATACCTTCCAGTGAGTTGTTGACCAGAGAGGTTCCTGATGCCCCCAAAACATTATAGGCCATTGCCAAGGCCCAGGAATAGATAATAAGACCCTATTACCGAAGACTCCACATACTTGGGCTGCAAGGCCACTGAGAAATCCTGTTGGAACTGAGCTGATAACCTCCTCCATGTAGACCAGCTGACAGAAAGCTGGAAGAAGCCATTCTACATGCAGTTCAATGGGAGAAAGAGATACCACCAGTGAAAATACTCAACAGTGGACACTGCAAGCCTTATAATTGGCCAGCCATGCCAAATGAGGCAATGAGTGAAATAGTGGCATGTCTGTCATGGTGGAAACCAACTGCCCTCCAATTGGACTGGAGGCCCGCTCTAAGGGAGGGAATACATCCCTGATACTGAAAACTTAAAACAGAGGTAGTCATGAGCCCTAGGGGTGTAACATCTGCTGATGTCTGGATAAGTGTATATGCTATGCTTGTCAAACTTACCAGTAAGCACTGCTCTTAATATTCATACCCTTATATTAATGCTACTCTCACTCTGGGTAGAGAATCTTTCCTTTTCAGTTGGCAGTCCCCTTGGGATGACTCAGAAGGTATCATAGTGATGGAAAGCAGTGACTGGAGTACTGAGTAACATCTCGATATCACCTTCCAAGGCTCAGGGTCTAATGCTGTGAGTTCGAGGCCACCCTGAGACTACATAGTGAATTCCAGGTCAGCCCTGCCCCCAGGAATGATAGAAGAAGACAAAGGCACTATAAATCAGGAAGCAACAAAGGACAACCCCAAAATACAGCTTATTTAAGGATGGCAAAAACCCTGATACTGAAAACTTAAAACAGGGGTAGTCATGAGCCCTAGGGTATAACATCTGCTGATGTCTGAAAAAATATATATACTATGCTTATCAAACTGCCTAGTAAGCATTTCTATTAATATTTATACCCTTATATTAACGCTACTCTCACTTTGGGTAGAGAATCTTCTCTTTTCAGATGGCAGTGACCTTGGGACGACTCAGAAGGTATCATGGTGCTGGGAAGAAGTGACTAGAGTAGCGAGTAATATCTTGATCACACCTTCCAAGGCTGAGGGTCTAATGTGGAAGAGGTGGCAGAAAGAATGTAAAAGCCAAAGGAAGGGTAGGACTCCTTACAACGTGCTCCCTCCAAACACAAAATGGCCTCGATATCCATGACCTCATAATGCCTGACACTCCCTACATAAGACCATCAAAAGAGGAGGGAAAGATCATGACATCAAAATCAAAGAGAGACTTATTGAGATGGGGAGGGGATATGATGAAGAATGGAATTTCAAAGGGGAAAAGGGGGGAGGGAGGGGCTTACCATGGGATATTGTTTATAATCATAGAAAATGTTTAAAAAATGAGAAAAAATTAAATTAAATTAAATTAAAAAAATAAAAAGTAGAATGTGGTGCACATGTGTAATCCCACTACTGGGAAGATGGAAGCAGGGAGATTCCTTGGGACTCACTAGCCAGTCTAGCCTATTGATTCAAAGAATGTGTGTTTATAATTTTGATAAATGAAAATGCCTTTCACATATTCTAACATGTTACTGGGCTTGTCATCTTTTTCAGTTTGATGGGATAACCATGATATTTTAATTTATATTTCTCACTGTCAACGAGATTACCTTTTCATGTATGTTTTTGAAGCATTTGTATTTCCTATCATATAAACTGCTCACATTCATTATCCATTTACCGTCTAAGTTTTTGGATATTTGCAGTTTTTGTTATTATTATTGATTATTATTGATTTTTTATTGTCAATTGACTGGTTGTGCTGGGATCTAATCCAGGCTGCTGCATGTACTCACCAGATCTTTCATCATTGAACTACATCATCTCCAGCCCATTGGTTTAATTACTAAAACCTGTTTATGCCAGGGTCACGCTATGTTGCCTAAATTGGCCTCAAATTCCTGGGCTCCACGCTTCTCTGGCCATGCTTAGCTTCAAGGAGCTGGGACTACAGTCAACAACTACTAAGCCCAGCTACTTTTTTTTTTCCTTCTTTTTCCTGCTGCTTTTTTGTGTTTTGCTTTGTTTTTGTTTTTTTTTTTTTTCGAGATAGGGTCTTATTCTATCTATCTCAGGCTGGCCTGGAATTCACTATGTAGTCTCAGGGTGGCTTGGAACTCACAGCAATCCTCCTACTTCTGTCTCCCCAGTGCTGGGATTAAAGGCATGGGCCACCACTCCCAGCTTTCCAGCTCATTAAGAAAAAAAAATCTTTATAGATTAAAATAATAATAATAATAATGGGTGTGGTGGCCCATGCCTTTAATCTCAGCACTCAGAAGGCAGAGGTAGGAAGATCCCCAGTAGTTCAAGACCACCCTAAGACTACATAGTGAATTCCAGGTCACTCTCAGCTAGAGTGAAACCAGAAAACTGGTAGTTGGAGAGATTAGTTAGTGGTTAAAGGTACTTGCTTGCAAAGCCTACCAGTCTGGGTTAAATTCCCAGTACCCACAAAAAGCCAGATGCACAGAGTGGAGCCTAGGTTTGGAGTCTGTCACAGCAGGAGGCCCTAGTGTGTCTATACTGTCTGTCTTTTTCTCTGTGTCTCATAAGTAAACAAATAAATATTTAGAAATTTAAAAGTTGGTACTTTTTTTTGAGGTAGGGCCTCACTCTAGCCCAGGCTGACCTGGAATTCACTATGTAGTCTCAGGGTGGCCTTGAACTCACAGTGATCCTCCTACCTCTGCCTCCCGAGTGCTGGGTTAAAGGTGTGCGCCACCATGCCTGGCTTTTTTTTTTTTTTTTTAAATTTCTATACTTACAGACAATAAACCATGATAGTTCCTTCCCCTCCCATCCCCCACTTTCCCCTTGAAAACTCCGCTCTCCATCATATCCCCTTCCTCTCTCCATTAGTCTCTCTTTTATTTTGATGTCATCACCTTTTTCTCCTGTTATGAAGGTCTTGTGAAGGTATTGCTAGGCACTGTGAGGTCATAGATATCAAGGCCAATTTCTGTCTGGACAGTTGCATTATAAGGAGTGGTTCCCTTCCTTTGGCTCTTACATTCTTCCTGCCACCTCTTCTGCAATGGACCCTGAGCCTTGGAGGGTTTGATAGAGATGTTTCAGTGCTGGACACTCTTCCATCTTTCTTCTCAGCACTATGTTTCCTTTTGGGTCATCCCAGTGGTCATTGCTATCTGAAAAGTTTCTCTAACCAAAAGTGGGAGTAACCTGGGTGTGGTGCTGCATGCCTTTGATCCCAGCAGAGGTAGGAGGATCACCTTGAGTTCGAGGCCACCTTGAGACTACATAGTGAATTCCAGGTCAGCCTGGGCTAAAGTGAGGCCCTACCTTGGAAAAAAAAAAAAAGTGAGAGTAGCATTAATATATGAGTACAAATGATAAGTGTAGTGCTTTCAGGGCAGTTTCATGAGAATACTATATACATTTAGTCAGAAAAGAGCAGGCTTTATACCAGTAAGGCACATAGCCACCCCTGCCATAAGCTTTTGATTAGGTTTTCACTATCAGGCTTGTACTCTCTCCCATAGATCAGGTCTTCAGTCCAATTAGAGAGCCGTTGAGAAGCCATGAGAAGACATGCTATTATTGCATCCATTCGGTCATTTGGCCTGTCTGGCCAAACTTGAGGCTTCCAATGACTACTGTTTTCACTGCTGATGACTTCTGTCTCCATAGGGCTGCATGCAGTGCAGCTTTTTCTAGCTTTCATTTGGCTGGTCTACAGGGAGAAGGTTTTCAGCTCAGCCCAGCTTGATTTTTCAGTGACCTTGCTGCCCACACATGTGAAGTCTTCAGCAATAGGGTCTTACCATCTGTTACTGTGGGAAGCCAAGGGCCTTGGCAATAGCCTGTAATGTTTTGGAGGCAAGAGGGACCTCCCTGGCCAAAAACTCACTGGAAGATATCCCATCCCTGGCACTGAAAATTTTCTAGTAACAACCTATGACTTCTGGATGTGCCATTAACTAAAGAAGTAGGCTTTCATATATCTTATTCAGAATATCTTGAATTTTTATTGACCCTCCCCCCTCCCTTCTCTTAATCTCTTTCCCTGGCCTCACTTAGGCCTTTCTACTCCCTGTAATCTGTTCTTCTACTTACATATATGCAATACCATCCCCTAAATTCCTTCCTTCTCCTCCCTCCCTTGTAGTCTTTTTCTAGCTTACTGGCCTCTGCTACCAATTTTTGGTTCCATCTCATATATAAGCCTAAACATTTGTAGCTAGGATCCACATATGATAGAGAACATGCCACGTTTGGCTTTCTAGGCCTGGGTTACCTCACTTAGTATAATCCTTTCCAGATTCATCCATTTCCCTGCAAATTTCATAATTTCATTTTTCTTTACTGCTGAATAGAACTCCATTGTGTAAATGTACAACATCTTTATTATCCGTTCATCTATTGAGGGACATCTAGGCTGGTCCCATTTCCTATATATTGTGAATAGAGCAGCAATAAACATGGTTGAGCAAGTATCTCTAAGGTAGTGGGACAAGTCCTTAGGATATATGCCTAGGAGTGGTATAGTTAGATCATATGGTAAATCTATTTTTAGCTGTCTCAAGAACCTCCACACTGATTTCCACAATGGCTGTACCAGACTACATTCCCACCAACAGTGTAGAAAGGTCCTCCTTTTTCTGCATCCTCATCAATATTTATTATCATTTGTTTTCTTATTTTATTTTTAAAAATATTTTATTTATTTATTTATTTGACAGAGAAAGAGAGAGAGAGAAAATGGGTATGCCAGGGCTTCTAGCCACTACAAATGAACTCCAAACACGTGTGCCCCCTTGTGCATCTGGCTAACATGGGTCCTGGGAATCGAGCCTGGGTCCTTTGGCTTTGTAGGACCCATGTAAGCCAGATGCACAAGGTGGTACATGTGTCTGGAGTTTGTTTGCAGTGGCTGGAGGTCCTGGCATGCTCATTCTTATTATTTTAATTAATTAATTTGTTTATTTTTGTTTTTTTGAGGTAGGGTCTAGGCTGACCTAGAATTCACTATGGAGTCTCATGGTGGCCTCGAATTCATGGCAATCCTCTTACCTCTGCCTCCCAAGTGCTGGGGTTAAAGGCCCAGCTATTTTATTTTTTTTATTAACAACTTTCATGATTGTAAATAATATCCCATGGTAATCCCCTCCTTCCCTCCATTTTCCCCTTTGAAACTCCATTCTCCATCATATCCCCTCTCCCTCTCAATCAGTCTCTCTTTTATTTTGATGTCATGATCTTTTCTTCCTATTATGATGATCTTGGGTAGGTAGTATCAGGCACTGTGAGGTCATGGGTATCCAGGCCGTTTTGTGTCTGGAAGAGCACGTTGTAAGCAGTCCTACCCTTCCTCTTACCTTCTTTTCACCACCTCTTCTGCAATGGACCTTGAGCTGTAGAAGGTGTGATTGAGATATTTCAGTGCTGAGCCCTCCTCTGTCACTTCTTCTCAGCACCATGGTGTCTTCTGAGTTATCCCAAGGTCACTGCCATCTGAAACGAGAAGGTTCTGTAGTCAAAAGTGAGAGTAGCATTAACATATGGGTATGAACATTAAGAGAAGTGCTTACTGGGCAGTTTGGTGAGCATAGTATATACTTTTAGCCAGATAGCAGCAGATATTACACTCCCAGTGCTCATGACTTCCCCTGTTGTAGGTTTCCAGTATCACGGATATATTCCCTCCCACAGAGCAGGACTCCAGTCAAATTAGAGGGTGATTGGTTCCCCCATAACAGACATGCCACTATTGGACCCGTTGACTCATTTGGCCTGGCTGTCCTAATATAAGGCTTGCAGTGTCCACTGTTGGGTATTGTGATGGCTTGAATAGAATAGATGGCCCCCAATATATTCAGTTGTTTGTTTGTAGTTTGCATCTGCTGGCTACCTGGCTGGAGGCAATGTCACTGGGTGGATCTTAAGTTGTGGTGATGGGTTTCTGATTTCAATCTAAAGATATGCAAAGTGTGCCTAGCTGGAGTTCCTGAAGTGTGCTGTGGCTTTTGACCTTTAGGCTTGTACCTCTCTCTCTGTCTGCTTGGGCCTGTGAAGGCAGGCCAGCTTCTTCTGCCATTATGGAACTTCCCCTGGATCTGTAAGCTTCAATAAATCCCTTCCTCCATAACTGTGCCTGGTCTGAAAGTTGATTTCAGTTAAACTGAATCTGTCTGCTACAGGTTTCTTCACTGTTGCTTTCTCTCTCTCCCATTGAACTGCATGTAGCATGGATTTTTCCAGCTTTCTGGCAGCTGGTCTACATGGAGGAAGTTTTCAGCTCAGCTCCAGCAGGGTTTCTCAATGACCTTGCAGCCCAAGTATGTGGAGTCTTCAGCAATAGGGTCTTACCATCTATTCCTGATGGAAACCAAGGGCCTCGGCAATGGCCTGTAATGTTTGGGGGGCATCAGGGACCTCCCTTGCCAGCAATTCACTGGAAGGTATCCCATCCCTGGCACTGAAAGTTTTCTAGTAACAATATATGGCTCCTGTGTAATGTCCAAAAAAGTAGGTTTCCATATGACTTATATATATCCTCTTAGATTTTGATTAGCTCTCCCTCTACCTTTCCTTACTCAATCTCTTCCCCTGACCTCACTTAGGCCTTTTCACCCCCATTAATTTGTTCTTCTACTTACATATAAACAATACCTTCCTACAGGATGTCCTCTCCTTCCTTTTATATTCATTTGATTCTATGAATTTATTGATTTCCTTTTTGATTTCTTCAGTGACCCATTCATCATTCAATAGTTTACTGTTTAGTCTTCATGAATTTGTATATGCTCTGTAGTTTTTCTTGTTGCTAATTTGTAGTTTAATCCCATTGTGGTCAGATAAAGTACAAGGGATTATTTCAATTTTCCTGTATTTGTTAAGACTTGCTTTGTGTCCCAATATGTGGTCTATTTTAGAGAATATTCCATGTGCTGCTGAGAAAAAATGTGTATTCTTCAGCATTTGGATGGAATGGTCTATAGATATCTGTTAGGTCCATTTGCTGCATGACATCATTCAATCCAAATATCTCTCTGTTTATTTATTTATTAGTAGTAGTATTATTTGTTTTTTTCAAAGTAGGGTTTCAATCTAGCCCAGACTGACCTAGAATTCACTATGGAGTCTCAGGGTGGCCTCAAAATCACAGTGATTCTCCTACCTCTGCCTTCTGAGTGCTGGGATTAAAGGTGTGTGCCACCATGCCTGGCTTTCTGTTTATTTTTTTCTGGGATGACCTATCATTTGATGAGAGTAGGGTATTGAAGTCACCCACTACAGTTGTGTTTGGTGTTATCTGTGACTTTAAGTCTAATAGTGTGTGTTTGATGAAATTGGGAGCCCCCATGTTAGGTGCATATATGTTTTAGATTGTAATGTGCTACTGTTGGAGTGTACCTTTAATCAGTATAAAGTGACCTTCTTTATCTGTCCTCACTAATGTTGGTTTAAAGTCTATCCTGTTGGATATTACGATAGCAACCCCTGCTTGTTTCCTAGGCCCATTTGCTTGAAATATCATTTTCTATCCTTTCACCCTAAGACAGTGTCTATCTTTTATTGAGACATGAGTTTCTTGAAGGCAACAAACTGCCTTTTAATCCAGTCTGCAAGCCTGTGTCTTTTTGTTGGGGCATTGAGGCCTTTCATATTAAGAGTTGTTATTGAAAGGTATGTATTTATTCTCTCCATTCTTCTTGTTTTATACTGATTCTATTTTTCCTTTATTTGCTTGTCTTAACTGTTATTTGAATATGCTTTATTTTTTCCTATTTCCTCATGTGTATGTTTTGCTTTCTCTTCAATGTGAAGGATTCCTTCAAGTATTTTCTGTAGAACTGGCTTAGTTGTCATAAATTCCATTAGCCTGTTTTTGTTGTGGAATGTTCTTATTTCTCCATCAATTTGGATAGATAGCTTTGCAGGATAAAGTAATCTTGTTTGACAGTTGTTATCTTTCAGAACTTGGAATACATCATTCCAATGCCTTCTGGCTTTTAAAGTTTGTGTTGAGTAATCTGCTATTATACTGATGGGCTTGCCTTTGTAGGTGACTTGCTTTTGTTCTCCAACTGCTTTCAATATATTTTCTTTGGTTTGTATGCTTAGTAGTTTAATTGTAATAAGGTGAGGAGAGGTTATTTCCAGGTTTTGTCTGTTTGGTGTTCTAAAAGCTTCCCGTATCTGCATTGACATTTCTTTCCTAATTTGGGGAAATTTTTTCTTCTATGATTTTGTTGAAAATGCCTAGTATATCTTTGGAGTGAAATTCTTTACCTTCTATACCCTGAATTCTTATGTTTGATCTTCTCATAGTGTCCCAAATATCTTGAAATTCCCATTCATACCTTCCTGTTAGCTTGTCTTTCTCTCTGTTGGACTGTATTAGGTCTGCCACCTGGTCTTGTAGTTTAGATATTCTGTCCTCTTCTTCTCCTTCATCCAGTCTACTGGTGAGATTTTCTACAGGTTTTTTTTTTTGGGGGGGAGGGGGGTTCCGAGGTAGGGTTTCACCCCAGCTCAGGCTGACCTGGAATTCACTATGTAGCCTCAGGGTGGCCTTGAACCCACAGAAATCCTCCTACTTCTGCCTCCCAAGTGCTGAGATTAAAGGCGTGCTCCATCATGCCTGGCTTCTGCAGAGTTTTTAATTTGACTAACTGTGTTTTTCAGTGCTAGAATTTCTGCCTGTTTTTTTTTTTTTTTTCTCAGTATTTCTATTTCCTTACTCATGTCTTATAATGACCTCCTTATTTCATTAAGCTGATTTCCTGTGTTCTCTTTCAGGAGTTTGTTTTCTTTTTAATTCCTTCTGTTTTCTTCTTTGATTCCTTTGATTTCTTCTTTGAATTCTTTAATTATACATAAAATAATTTTTTTGAAATCTTTGTCAGGAATTTCATCTCAAACAGTCTCATTGGGTGTTATTTCTGATGGATTCATAATTTTGTGTGGGATTGTATTGTCTTGATTCTTTGTGTTTCTTGTATCATAATGTAGCAACCTTTACATCCTGAGTTGATTTGATGTTTGGGTTTTCTACTTATCTGCAGTTTTCTTAGATGTGGAGACCCAACTTTATATGCCTTCAAGTGTGGGGATTAAAACAAACAGATATCCTTATAAAGCCAAAATTCCTTAAGGTATGTGTTGTTCTACACCCTTAATCCTGTCAGGTGGGAGATTGAGAATTCTTTTCTGAATTGGGTTCCAGGTCAGCCTGGATCTGAATCAGACCCTGCCCCCAGTAAGAACAGAAGAAAAAGACAAAGGCCCTTTGAATCTGAAAACATCAAATGCAACAATAGTCAACCCCCAAATACCACTTATTTGAGAATGGTAAAACCAACCAAGAATATGTAAGCCATAACCTGCCCTGACATAGAAGGAGAGATTAGCACTTCCAGTGCAGGTCTGTGTACCTGCATTTTTGTCAGTCAACCTCATTACTTTTTTGGGTGGCTTCCAATCTTAACAATGCTGAGTGCCCATCTCAATCTCTGCATGTTGTGCTGAGGAGCTGGTGCTCTGATCAGCTGTGCTGGATGCCCTGCAGCCAGGGTCTGAATGTGTTCTCCAGAGGTTTATAGTTCTAATGGTTGGGGTGGGAGAGTCTAGGAAGCCTGGAATTATACTGGAACAGCTCAGCTGGTCTTGCCTTTATCCCTTTCAGCAGTTCCTTAGCTGATCTCCACTGTCTCCCCATCAGGCTTCTTGACTTGCAAGGAGGCTGATAAGGGTGGAAAATCCCCTCTTTTGGTCTCTGCTCCTGTAGCTTGGTGCTGGATGCATGGATCTTGCAGATCAGCACCGTAAGCGCCTCAGTGGGATTGTGGAGATTTTCCTCTTTTCTGGTGAATCTTAGTTTCTCCTGCTCCTCCTCTGTGGCTAATAAAAACCTATACACCTTCACTTTTCAGAAGAAGAGTGTATTTTGCTATGCCTTTGCTTAAATCCCTTGCTAGGCTGTTTTGGTGTGACTCCTATGCTGCCATCTTACCCGGAAGTCTCATTTCTTTTTTTTTTTCTTGACAAGCTCCATAAATGTAAACAATATCCCATGGTTATTCCCTCTTCCCCCTCCCCACTTTCCCCTTTGAAACTCCACCCTTCATCATTTTTTTGATGGACACACTGGTTGTTCAGGCAAAATCACAGGACGGGACGAGACCAAGATGAGAGATCAAAAGTTTGTACTTTTATCATAACATGAATTGCAAATGTCTTTTCAGTATGCCATGGATTTCATGAATATTAAAATTAATTTCTGGCCAGGCATGGTGATACTCCAGCATGTGAGAGGCAGGGGTAAGAGTATTGCCATGAGTTCAAGGCCACCCTAAGTCTACCTAGTGAATTCCAGGTCAACCTGGGCTAGAATTTCTACAGCCAGGAATGGTTGTATATGCCTTTAATCCTAGAACTTGGGAGGCAGAGGTAGGAGGATCACAATGAGCTCAAGGATATCCTGAGACTGCATAGTGAATTCCAGGCCAGCCTGGGCTAGACCAAAACCCTACCTTGAAAAACCAATAAATAAATAATTTCTGGGGGCTGGAGAGATGGCTTATCAGTTAAGGCACTTGCCTGTGAATCCTAAGGATCCATGTTTGACTCTCTAGGTCCCACATAAACCACAAAGTGACACATGTGTACAAGGTGGTGCACACATCTGGAGTTCAGTTGCAGTGGCTAGAGGCCCTAGCCAATTATTTCTCTGTCTTTCCCTCATAAAAAAATAAAAAATAGGGCTGGAGAGATGGCTTAGTGGTTAAGGCATTTGCCTGCAAAGCCAAAGGACCCAGGTATGATTCCCCAGGATCCACATTAGCCAGATACACAAGGGGGTGCACATGTCTGAAGTTCATTTGCAGTGGCTGGAGGTCCTGGTGTGCCCATTCTGTCTCTCTCTCTCTTCCTCTTTCCTTCCCTCCCAGATGCACAAGGTGGCACATGCGTCTGGAGTTTGTTTGCAGTGGCTGGAGGCCCTGGCATGCCTGTTCTCTCTGATAAATAAATAAATAAATAAATAAATAAATAAATAAATAAATAAATAGATAAATAAATAAATATAGGGCTGGGAAGTTTGCTTAGTGGTTAAGACATTTGCCTGCAAAGCCAAAGGACCAAGGTTTGATTCTCTAGAACCCATGTAAGCCAAATGCAGAAGGTGGCACATGTATCTGGAGTTTGCAGTGGCTGGAGGCCCTGGCACACACATTTCTCAATCTCTGCCCCTTTCTGTCACTCTCAAATAAATAAATAAAAATATTTTAAAATAAATAACAATAAATAACTAAATATTTAAAAAATTAATTTCTAGGGTTAGGGAGATACCTAGTCTTTGAAGAGTTCTCTGTGCAATGTGATTGGACTGAGGTCAATCTCCAGAACTCACATAAAAAGGCCAGGCATAGTGGCATACTTGTATGCATAGTTGGTAGAGAATGCTTGCCTACATGCATAAAGCCCTATTCCCAGCACCATGGGCATGGTGGCGTGAACCTATAATCCCAGAACTCAGGAGATAGAGATAGTAGGAGTATCAAGAGTTCAAAGTTGCCAGATATGGTGGCACATGACTTTAATCCCAGCCCTTGGGAGGCAGAGGTAGGAGGATTGCTGCGAGTTCAAGGCCTCCCTGAGATGACATAGTGAATACCAGGTCAGCCTGGGCTAGAGTGAAATCCTACCTTGAAAAAATTAAAAAAAAAAAAAAAAGAATTCAAAGTCACTGGGTATGGTAGGGCACTCCGCCTTTAATCCCAGCACTCAGGAGGCTGAGATAGGAGGATCACTGTGAGTTTGTGCCCAGCCTGAGACTAATGATGAATTCTAGATCAGCCTGTGCTACAGTAAGACCCTACCTCGAAAAACCAAAACCAAAGAAACAAAAAAGAATTCAAAGTCATTCTTGGCTCCATAGTACCCTGTCTCAAAAACAAACAGAAAACTGGTCAAAGATGACTAACGTGTCCTTTTATTTTCTATCAGATTCAATGCCCAAGCAATAGTTACATTAGGCATATTTTTTTTCAGCTGCTTGTTTGAAAGTAAATCTCTATTTTCTCAGTGGTCCTGGGCCCCTTGCTTAGCTGGTTTATTTCTGACCGGAATTAGACAGTGTGGCTCTCAGAGAGTAAGTCTGTGTAAATGCAGTCCCTTCTGGTCATTTCTAGGATATTGCCCTAGCAAATCACAGGGCTATCTTGACCCCTACTTTCCAACACACACATTCCCACACATATAACTTTTCATAAGGCAGAGATTGTAGCTCATAGTGAAATTTACTCACAAGCTCCCTGTTTCCTATTAAGCTGCCCACCAGTGACAACGTTACCTTGGACTTGGACTTGCCATAGCTAAAGCCTATTTGATATGAAAACACAAGGAAAGGTCTCTACCTAAGTAGATTAGCCATATATAAATCAAGCAAGCCAGATTTCTGAATGAGGGAACTTTAGCCATGGAATTTGCATGTATTATTCATTCTTGTCCATGCAAACATGCAGACATTGCTTGGTGGACTGGACTAGCTGTGGCTATAACATGAGCACAGTAACCCTCTTTCTAAGGCTGCCTGAAAAATCCCAGGATCCTCTGGGAGATTTTCACAGTACCCTTTCTCTAAAATGTCACAGGGAGTTCTATGAGCCAAGTGTTTTCTGCCTTGTGCATTCTATCCTGTCTTCCTGCCTGGCTCTTCTCCCCCCTCCTATTATCCTTTGGCTAAAGGAATAACTTTTCCAGTTCAATTTCAATTAATAAATTAAATGCTTAACTTGGTAAACACTTGACTATTGCACAGAAGCAATGGAATTTGCTTTGCCCTCTGCTTAGCAGAATTAAACTCACTCTGTTCTTGGCTGCAGTCATCTAGTTTTGTGGTTAAGTTAAATTGATTTATGAGCTGTAATGTGGTGTGTTCTCTGAGTCATCTCATTCACCTTGACTTGGTGCCTTTGTCTCTCTGTGGCCATGCCTGCAATTTGCTTACAAGAAATGTTGCTGTCCTTAAAATTGTACTCCTTGAGGGTGAAATGGAGGGCTGGTGTTACAGAAAAGCCTCATCACTGTCTGGCCACTCCAGAAGTTTGACCTCTGCTTGAAAATTAGAATGCCTGTATTTCCATATTCATAAATAATCACACTGTGATTTCCACTGTGTGCCCCTCCCCCTGTCTTCAAAGCCAGTAACATCACATCTCCCTGACCCCCTTTCCAGCATCACATCCCTCTCTCATCACAGTTGGAGAGGTTCTTCAGTTTGAAGACTCATGTTGTGAGTTGGACTCACCTTGCTAATCAGAAGAGTTGTCCGTCTCAATATCTGTAAACAAACCACATCTGTGGACTCACCACACCACTTGCTGAAGCTGGCATCCTCTCTCCTGGGTCACCTCAATGGTAGCAACATCCTTCCAGCTGGTCTCCATTGTGCTCCTTTTGCCCACTGAAGATAATATCCTCATGGCAAATTTGAGTTTTGTTTTGTATATTTTAAGATCTCTATTAGACATTCAAGAAGACTATAAGTGTTTATTTCATGTTCAGATGCATCTTCAATTCAGGAGTTCAAGGAAAGATTCCAACTAGAACACTTGTGTAGATGGTATTTCAAACCATGGGACTAGACTGGAGGGGACGGCTCACTGTAAGTACTTGGCACTCAAGCACAAGGACCAAAATTTGGATTCCCAGAACCATAAAAAGTCATCTTACTGTCTATGATTCCCTGAAGCTCACTGGCCAGCTAGCTTGGTGGACGCAGCTGTGAACAAAGAGGCTTTACCTCAAATCAGGTGGAGGGCGAGGACCAACATCCCAAGTTGTCCTCTGATCTACCTCCATATGCACATGGTGGTGACTACACTTATCACACAATATGGATAAAACCACGGGACTAAAAGAAATGACCAAAGTAGGGGCTAGGAAGATGGCTCAGCAGTTGAAGGCACAAATAGTGGAGCGCGCATCTGGTGTTCGTTCGCAGTGTAGGCAGCCCTGGTGCAAGGAGTAAATAACAACAAAAGATTGTTTTGCTTGCAGGAAATGACTAAAGGAGGAGTGTAGATAGAGAAGAGGCTAAAGACCAAGACCAGGGCATTTTCAATGTTCAGAAATGTCAACAAGGAAGGAGTCAGTGAGAATTCCTAATCTGTTAAACTGGAGGAAAACTGACATGTGGCTTCCTTGAAGTCAAGTAAAGAAAGTATTTTAGGAGCTGGCATGAAGCAGTTGGCACGAAGCCCTGGGTTTCATCTCTGGTACTGCATAAAGTGAGTATGTGGTGGTGTATTCCTGTAATCCTGGCACTCTGGAGGTGGAGGCAGGAGGTCAGCCTTGGCTACATGGCAAGTTTGGACAGCCTGGGATACTTGAGAACTTGTCTCAAGAAAAAAACAAAACAAAACAGTATTTTAGGAAAAATAATCAGCTTCATCAAATGCCACTTCTTAGTAACATGAAGACTGAGGAGGACTCTTGATGACCTTGTTGAAGTGTGAGTAGTGCTTGAGAACAGGGGGTTTAGTGAGGGAGAACATAGAGAGTGCGGCATCTGTGGGAACGTGCCACTCATCTGTGACAGGGAGCAGAGCTCACTGACAGCCCCAACCGGAGCTCCTGCAGACCCACCATGGGTTGTGGTAAGGCCGAGTTCACCTGGGCTCCCAGTAGCCAGAGATTGGACCCAGCTGAAGTCAGAGTCAGTTCAGGACTCCTGCAATCAGTAGACTTGGCTTAAGGGCTCACCATGAACCTCACTAGAACTTTCTCTGGACTAGGCATAGTCACAGACTTTTCCCAACCCCTCCTTTTTTTTTTTTTTTTTTCCAAGGTAGGGTCTCCCTCTAGCCCAGGCTGACTTGGAATTCACTATGTAGTCTCAGGCTAGCCTCAAACTCACAGCAATCCTCCTACCTCTGCCTCCTGAGTGCTGGGATTAAAAGTGTGCATCACCACACCCAGCTCAAAAGCAAGCACTTTTTTTTTCTTTTAAAATTTTTATTAACATTTTCCATGATTATAAAATATATCCCATGGTTTTTTTTTTGTTTGTTTTTTTTTTTTTTTTTTTTGAGGCAATCACAACAGACTGGCCTTTTTTTTTTTTTTTTTTTTTTTCCCGAGGTAGGGTCTCGCTCTGGCCAAGGCCGACCTGGAATTCACTATGTAGTCTCAGGGTGGCCTCAAGCTCATGACAATCCTCCTACCACTGCCTCCCAATTACTGGGATTAAAGGCATGTGCTACTACACATGGCGACTTTTTATTTATTTTTATTTATTTTTTTTATGAAAGAGAGAGCAAGTGAAAGAGACAGAATTGACTTGCCAGGACCTCCAGCCACTGAAATCAAACTCCAGGTGTATTTGCCACTTGTGCACATATGCGACCTTACATGCTTGCATTGCCTTTGTTCATCTGGCTTACATGGGATCTGGTGAGCCGAACACTGGTCCTTTGGCTTCACAGACAAGCACCTTAACTGATAAGCTATGCTAAGCTTCAGTCCTCTTCTCCCTTTTTTTTTTTTTTTTTGTTTTTTTGTTTTTTTGAGGTAGGGTCTCATTCTAGCTCAGGCTGACCTGGAATTCACTATGTAGTCTCAGGGTGGCCTTGAACTCATGGTGATCCTCCTACCTCTGCCTCCCGAGTATTGAGGTTAAAGGCGTGCGCCACAATGCCGGGCTTTTCTCCTTTTTTTTTTTTTTTTTGGTTTTTCAAGGTAGGGTTTCACTCTGGCCCAGGCTAACCTGTAATTAACTATGTAGTCTCAGGGTGGCCTCGAACTCACAGTGATCCTCCTACCTCTGCCTCCCGAGTGCTGGGATTAAAGGCGTGCACCACCACACCTGGCTTTTCTCCTTTTTTAAAAAAATAATTTATTTATTTGCAAGCAGACAGATACATACATACAGAGAGAGAGAGCGTGCATATGGATGCACCAGGGCCTCTTGTCTCTGCAAACAAACTCCAGATGCGTGCACCGCTTTGCGCATCTGGCTCTGAGTGGGCACTGGGGATGAGCCATCTTTCTAGGCCCCAAGGCTCTTGATATTCCTTCCTTCTGCCCGTCCTTTCTCAGGCATCAGTTCTGCACAGTGGTCTTCTCCCCACTGCTCCTGCTCCCTCTGCTTTATCCTCCACAGGAATGTCCTCTGACACATCTCTTGCTCACTGAGTTCTGTCTTGGGGTCTACTTTTAAGAGAGCTCAGACTGACACAGTTCACTGTGGAGTGGGAAGAGGCTGCAGCACAGGCGGGCCGTGGGTCTAGCGAGCGCTGTCCAGGAGTCCGTGCCTGCGGCAGGGCTGTGGGCTGAGAGAGAAGCAGCAGCCAGGGGCTGAGAGAGAGGCCGATGACTAATTCCTTCTGATACGTGATGATGTTTGGGATTGGAGAATATTCCCCTGGGGACCAAGAGGACTTTCTTTGAAACCCGGTCGTACTATGTAGCCAAAGCTCCTCCTCCTGCCGCAGCTTTTTGACTTCTAGGGTCACCTGCAAGAGACACCATGCCCAGTTTAAGGGGACATATTTGACTTAATGGTGCGGTAGAACTAGTGTCTTTCTCTGAAGTCCTTAATTATGGGAAGAATACAGAAAGGAGGCTTAATTAGACCCTAAGAATCAGAAAGAGCTGGCCTTTTATCCCCACCCCCTCTCTTAATTCCTTGCTTGGAAGGGTGAATGACACATCCTGCCTGACTTGTTTGAACTCTAACATGGTTGATTTTCATGATCTTATCCTAAATGTTATCTTTTTACAGAAAAAATTTTTACTGATAAAGGAAAGCTACATTTCTCACTTACTTCACTTAACAGATTTCTGTACATAAAAGCCAGTGGCATGGGTTGGGGAGATGGCTCAGCAGTTAAGGGTGTTTGCTTGCAAAGCCTGCTGGCCTGTATTCAATTCCCCAACGACCTACGTAAAGCCAGACTCAAAAAGTAGACCAAGGCCGGGCATGGTGGTGCACACCTTTAATCCCAGCACTCAGGAGGCAGAGGTAGGAGGATCTCTGTGAGTTTGAGGCCACCCTGAGACTACATAGTGAGTTCCAGGTCAACCTGAACTACAGCGAGACCCTACCTCAGAAAACAAAACAAAACAAAAAAAGTAGACCAAGCATCTGGCATTCCACTGCAGAGGCAAGTGGCATTGGGGTACCCATACACACACACCTGGAATAAAAATTAAGGAAAACCAAATTCTTGCTGTAGCTCAGAACATGCTATACCAAAATCTGACATACTCACTTGAGTGCTTGAATCTGAAGGCGGCTGGAAGGCTTCAGAAGCAAGGTCTTCTGACTTTCTCCTGCTTGCCCTGCCCTCTTTCCCCCACAAAGTGAGTCATAGGTTTGGAATTCTTCCCCAGGGAGGATCATACAGACTGGCACTCATCTTCTTCAAAGCTATAAAGGCCACTTTCTCCCTTTTCCTTTGAAATGCCTGAGGGGTCTTTCCCCAGACCAAGGAGGATGGAATGCCACACAGAGAAGCTGAATCTGGACAGACAGGCCTGGCTGGGGGCCTTCCTGCAGCAGCCAGCAGCGTTAGACCTCTCTGTCATGCTCTTTCTTCCATTCACGTCTCTTTGTAGCTGTCCATTCTTTGTTAGCTTGAGCATGAAAAGAGACAGCTTTTACTTAGTCTGAAATCTCCCAAGTCACAAAAAAATTTTGATTAAATACACTTGTGCTTTTCTCTTGTCCTTTCTTTTTTTTTTTTTTAGGCAGGATCTTGCTCTAGCCCAGGCTGACCTGGAATTTACTATGTAGTCCAGTCTTAGGGTTGCCTCACATTCATGGTGATCCTCCTACCTCTGTCTCCTAAGTGATTGGATTAAAGACATGCACTACCACACAGGGCTTCTTTTGTCTTTTATGGGTGAGGAAAAGAAAAAAGACCTTTCTTTCTATACTCTCTTCACCCTGAAATACAGCCTTGGCACCAACTTTGTTTCCAACCCTTCCTCAAAGTCACACTCAGATATCCTAAATGTAACATGTATATAACATGTATGTTCCTACCTCCCTCCCTTCCTGTCAAGGTAGGTTCCTTTCATCCCTCTTAGATGCATGTTACTCTTTCTTCCCAACCGGCTCAGAGCCCCTGTACCCTGTACTCAGACACAGCAAACTGTGGTGATCATTCTTGCCTCTGAACTTCAGCTCTTAGTATGCTACCTGTCTCTCTGTTGTTGTTTTGGGTTTTCAAGGGAAGGTCTCACTCTAGCCATTTTTTTAAAAATATTTTTTCTGCTCCCAAAGAAATCTTTAATTCCTCCTAAAAAAAAAAACAAACAACAAAAAAAAACTATACCTGAGAAAAGTTTGTATCCAAATTTATTTTGATCATTAGGATTTTATCTTTTGTTGTTTTTTTTTTTGGTTGTCACTTGTGTGTGTATGCATGTGTATATAGTACTTGTGGTGGTGTGTGAGTGTATATACAGTACTTGTGGTGTGTGTGTGTTCATGTGTGTGTACAGTGCTTATGATGTGTGTGTGATGTACACACGCGTGTATGCAGATGCATGCCCTGTGTGTGTAGTCACATGCAATGGCCAGAGAAGATCCGTGTCCTCCTCTGTCACTCTTCTGCCTCTGTTTCCTGCAGATGAGTCTCATACTGAACTTGGAGCTGCTGTCTTCAGTCAGCCTGACCAGTGAGCCCCACGGATTCTCCAGCCTGTGCTCCCTACAAGACTGGGGTTATAGATGTGCATGACAATATTCTAGCTGTTTACATGGGAGCTGGAGAATTGAACTCAGGGCATATCAGGCTCTCAGGAACTTATTGCATGTATAGCAAAGGCTCTTACCTACTGAGCCAACTCCTGGCCTATCCTTTTTTTAAAAATTTTGTTTACTTTTAAAATGTTTTATTTATTTATTTATTTGAGAGAGAGAGGCACACACACAGCACCACAAGTACTGTATACACAAATGCACCCCCCACCACAAGTACTGTATGTGTGTATATATATATATATGGAGAGAGAGAGAGAGAGAATGGGTACTCTAAATCCTCCAGCCACTGCAAATGAACTCCAGACACATGGGCCACCTTGTGCTTCCAGCTTTATGTGGGTACTGGGGAATCGAACTTAGGTCCTTTGGCTTTGCAGGCAAGTGACTTAACCACTCCAGCTCCTCCATTCTTTTTTTGGTTTTGCTTTTTTTTGGGGGGGGGTTTCGAGGTAGGGTCTCACTCTGGCCCTGGCTGATGATGAATTAACTATGTAGTTAGTCTCAAGAGTCTCAGGGTTGCCTCAAACTCATGGCGATTCTCTTACCTGTGCCTCCTGAGTGCTGGGATTAAAGGCGTGTGCCACCACGCCCAGCTTCTCCATTCTTTTTTTTTAAATACAGTATTGAATATACAAATGTTTCATGTTTGTTTACATCTCCACAATGTACCAAGAAATCATTTTAAAAAATATTTATTTATTTGCAAGAGGTAGAGAGAGGCCAGGGCCTCTTGACATTGCAACGAACTCCAGAAACATGTACTATTTTGTGTGCCTGGTTATACATGGGTACTGGGCACTTGAACCCAGGCATACAGGCTTTCTAAGGAAGTACCTTTCGCCCATGAGCTGTCTCTCCAGCCCAGAAAATCTTTATAGGAGAAAATGTAGAATTCTCTGGTGAAAACTTCCATATGTGGGGTTTTCATCCCTCTGTCAGTCTGCATTTCATGCACTCTACCTCATAAGCCTCCTTGATGAACATAGACTAAAAGGTCTATTTACCAATGCATAGAGCCAAGGCTTCTTGCTTGACTAGATTCTCGACATTCTAAGCTTACCACTTTCAATGTTGTTGTCTTATGACTCTGATTTTAAACCAGGCATAGTGGCACACATCTGTAATCTCAGCACACAGGAAGTTGAGGAAAGAGGGTCATGAGTTTGAGAGTAGCCTGAAAGTATATGTTTGTAGGATGAAATTTACCAAAGTTGAACAATTTATGTAATACATAAATAGGACTTTCTTATTCCAACATGTTAAAAACATTCACCATGTTTTTATCAAATGTTTTATAGTGTTTTTCTGTTATACAGAGGCACCACAATTTAAATAGTCATCTTTTATTAAACAGTCATCTTTTATTAGATCTTTATGCTGTTTCTAGTTCTCATGTCGCCTTCTATAGTCTTGGACTCCCCAGGAACCTAAAGAATGACAAACAAATGTCTCCTCTATACAGCCTCTTCATGAAAATCTGTTCTCCCTCTCTGGTTTCAATAATCCTAAGTACTTTTACCACATTTCATTGCATTTTCTTGTCATACTTTTAATCCCCCCACACACATCGACCATTTCACATGTGCATTACAAAGTCATTGCCCAAAATTGGCATGATACTTGAGGGGTGTGACCAATTCTAAGTTTAGCAGAGGGCTACTTTCCTAGCTCTTGGATGTCACAGACCTATTAATATATTTCACTATTACACTTAGCTCTCTAAAACCATCCAACTTGCACTCTGACTCATACTCCCCTGGTGGTCCCAGGCTTTCAAATTCATAAAGCTAGAAATAATGTCTATTATATTAGATGGCAGAAAAAGACTTGTAAAAGATGCTTGGATTTTGGAACATTGGATAAAAATGATCAGTAATACCACTAAAATTTTTTCATTTATGCTTGAGAAAAAGAATACAAAGCAGAGGTGATTTCATTTAACACCTGAACACTGAAACATGTTAGGTTACTATAAAAATAATATTGACTACAACATGAAACTGCTGCCAAAAATTTAACGCATCTTCTGACTGGAAAAAATTATAAAATTATATGACTATTCACAGCCTCTCTCCTTTTCCCTTTAGCCAAGGAAAACTGTGTCTTGGCAAGGTCAGTTCCTCTGCAACATTAAAGAGGACAGTGCATTGAGTAAGAGGAAAAGTTTTGATTGATCTCTTAGAAAGATTGGAGAAAAAAAAAGATTGGAGAGTTGCCCACACAAAACTCATATTTTTAATTTTTTTTGTTTATTTTTATTTATTTGAGAGACAGACAGAAAGAAAGAGGCAGAGAGAGAGAGAGAGAATGAGAGAGAGAGGGAATGGGCACATCAGAGCCTCCAGCCACTGCAAACAACTCCAGATGCATGCACCACTTTTTGCATATGGCTTACGTGGGTACCAGGGAATCGATTCTCGAACTGAGATCCTTAGGCTTCACAGGCAAGCGTTTAACCGCTAAGCCATCATCTCTCCAGCCACTCATTGTATTTTTAAACTTTTAATTAATTTATTATTTAAAATTTTTTTAATTATTTATTTATTTGAGAGACAGAGAGGGAGAGCAAAAGGGAACAAGATAGAGAGAGACAGAGAGAGAATGGGCATGCCAGGTCCTCTAGCCACTGCAAACGAACTCCAGACAATGTGCCACCCTGTGCATCTGGCCTATTTGGTACCTGGACAATCAAACCTGGGTCTGTAGGCTTTGCAGGTAAGCGCCTTAACCGCTAAGCCATCTCTTCATCTCTTATTTGTTATTTTAAAAATATTTTTATTTATTTTCAAGGAGAGAAAAACAGAGAATATGAATGGGAGCACCAGGGCCTCTAGTCCCTGAAAATGAACTCCAGATGAAAGTTCCACATTGTACATTCAGCTTTACATTGGTTGGGGAATCAAACCCAGGTCATTAGGCTTTGCAGGCAAGCATCTTAACTGCTGAGCCATTTGTCCAGCCCCTCCCACAACTTCATTTTAATAATTTCTTTGAAGACTCTATAACTTAAAAACATTTTATTTACTTATTTATTAGACAGAGAGAGAGAGAGGCAGATAGATAGAAAATGGGTATACCAGGGCTGCTAGACACTGTAAATGAACTCCAGATACATACCATCTTGTGTATCTGGATTTATGTGGGAATCAAACTTTGGTTCTTAGGCTTTGCAGGCAAGTGCCTTAACTGCTAAGCCATATCTCCAGCCATCCAAATCTCTTTTTAATTATCTCTTTAAAGACTCCATATCTCTTGTTTTGGTTTTTGTTATTTCTTGTTGTTCTTCTTCTTTCTTGGTAGAGTTTCACTCTAGGCCTTGAACTCAAGGTGATCCTCCTACCTCTGCCTTCCAAGTGCTAGGATTAAAGGCACATGCCACTATGCCCCTGGCTGAAGACTCCATATGTAAATATAGCTTAAGGACTGAGCTTTAGGATTTTAACATGAATTTTGGCAGAGGGGACACCATTCGGCCCAAAACTCAGGGCTACTGAAAAGAACATCCTCATTCTAAAAACCATTTTCATTTATTTGCAAGCAGAGAATGAAATGAGAATGGGCACACACAATACACATGCAAAGGAAGAAGAAACTGGTAGAAAGTCAACCAGACACCCTGCTGTGCCCGCCCTCTCTCTGCAGCACTATGAGAAAGTGCGTCTTCTCTCCCCTCTCCTCAGCCTGTATGTTGTTTCGTGATTTCCTGCATAAATAACATTTAATTGGATGAACTGCCTATTTAGAAAGAGAGTATCTACTAAATATCTGCAGAACAGCTATAAGCATCTTCATTCTATATTGTTTCTGCCCATTGTATATGCATATTTGCCTGACTGATGTAGAAATCTAGACATATACTTTCCGACAAGCCAAGAATACACAGCATATCTGTCAGTTCCTAAAACTAGTTTTTAATATCATATTTGCTTATTTATTTATTTGAGGGGGAAGAGGCAGGTAGAGAAGGAGAGAGAAAATGGACACACAAGGGCCTCTTGCCACAACAAGTGAACTCCAGATGCATGTGCCACTTTGTGCATCTGTCTTTACATGGGTACTGGGGGGAATCCAACCTGGGTCCTTTAGCTTTGCAGGCAAGGGCTTTAACTGATAATCCATCTCTCCAGCCCTAAAATTAGTTTTTATTTTATTTTATTTTAGAGGTAAGACTTTGCTCTAACCCAGGCTCACCTGGAATTCACTATGTAGTCTTAGGGTGGCCTTGAACTCAAGGCAATCCTCCTACCTCTGTATCCCAAGTGCTGGAATTAAAGGAGTGTGCCACCACACCTGGCTAGAATTGGTTTTTAAAATGTCTTGTATAAGTCAGAAAATAGAAGTCATCTCTTTGAAGGCTGAAGACAGGTTAATTTTTTTTTTAGAAAAAAGATAAGGACCAGCTCTCAGGAAAAGTTGAGAAAAATATAGCAGTAACACTTAGAAGCCGCTTTCTGTGGTGAATTATACTTTGAAAGGCTTCACATGTTGATGCTCAGTTCTGACATCAAGTTGAAATCACTTTAGCATGAATAATTTTTAAATGAAATAGTTTTCAAGGATGGAAAAGAGCCATATTGGATTTTATCTGGTTATTAAATTCAAAACGTGCCTGGTATCAAGAAAGTGGATATTGCCCAGCATTATTAAAATATTCTATTTTTAAAGATGATATTGTACTCATATGAAAGCAGATGTTGGTCTTGATAAAGTTAAATACCTTCACAGGTCTCAAACATGTGCATGTAGAATTTAAGAAATTAATTATAGTCCAAGCAACGGCTTGAGACCAGCATGGCTTAATATAAGCGCTGACTGACTTTATTGTAAAGTAGGTATGGACTTTGTAAGCCATGTAGTTTTGTTCTCAACTGCTGGACTGTGCCGTGGTAGACAGCATAGATGAATTCTGATAGATGGGCAGAGTCATGCTCAGTTAGAATGTTATCAGTTCGGAAGTCTCTAGCACAGCTGTGTTCCAGAAGGATTTTATTCACAAACAGAAGTGAGGGGCCACTGTATCAGTTATTTACTCATTGCTGTGAACAAATACCTAACCAGAGCAACTTAAGTCAACTGTGACTTACAGTTCTAGAAGGTAGAGTATGTCCCTGGGGAAGGCATGGCAGGAACAGGCTTCAGCTCATCACATAGACAGGAAGGAGGCAAAAAATGAACAGGAAGTGGGGCCAGGCCATAACACCTCAAGGCCCATTTCTAACGACACACTTCCCCCAGCAAAACTCCATGCCCTCTGGGCTCCACAACCTTCCCAAACAGCACAGCCAGCTGAGGACCAAGTGTATAAACACAACTTGTGGGGTACATTTCACACTCAAACCACCATAGCCACATTCAGCTCACAGGCCAGAGTTGGTTGGCTCCAGGTGTTGAAGGTTTCATGAATGTATTGGCAGGTGTTGAAGGCCACTTTCTCCTTGTGTGTGACTTACCTGGTTTTCTGTGGCTGGGCTTCTTGGCAGATATATGTGCAGTCGGCTGGCAAGCTGTCAAAACAGAATGCATCAATTCCTGCAAGACCTTTTTTTTCCTCAGAATTTTTTTCTCCTTTAAAGCCTGTCAGTTCTTTATTCTCAAAGTTCTAACACAGCTCTCACTGTAAGTCATACAGCTACACTGTAAACAAAAAGTAAGAATTAATCATAATTTCTACTCAAAGTATTTTGAAATGTGAAAAGGGAGTTCTGAGAGTAGAGCTCTGAAGAGTCAGACTGGGATAATCTTTGCTGTCTTAACCGGGGGGCTTAGTTAACAGGGCCATTAAAAGAGGAGATAGTGAGGAAGGGTAAGGGAGGGAGTGAATGAGGCTGAGGGGCATGGCTGGAATTTGGATCTTTTGGGTAAAATGATTATTGCTTTAGCATGCTAATATTAAATAATTTAGCACCCTTTGTTCTAGGAAATTTATTTCTACCAATTTTTCTTTCTTATATTTGATTAAGGTGCCATCTACCAGGTGTCTCTACTGCAAAAGTATACTTTATTATTTCTAATTAATAAGGCTTCGTTTAGAGATAATTTATTCCATTCTTCAACTTTTGTTCACTAGTTTTAGCATCATTGATTTATTTTTCTGGATTGTTACTATTGTGGGTTTTTGTTTTGTTGGTTTGTTTTTGAGGTAGTGTCTTACTCTAGTCCAGGCTGACCTGGAACTCACTCTATAGTTCCAGGCTGGCTTCAAACTCATAGTGATCCTCCTACCTCTGCCTACCAAGTATTGGGATTAAAGGCATGTGCCACCACACTCAGCCACTATGTCGGTTTTCAAATTGTGATTTTCTTTTAAAAAAGTAGAAATAAAAACAAAAAACTTTTTTTTTTAATAGAGTCTTGCTCTAGTCCAGGTTCACCTGATATTCATTGTGTAGTCTCAGGATGGCCTCAAACTCAAGGCAATCCTATCTCTTCTCCCCTCCTGAGTGGTAGGATTAAAGGTATGTGCCACTATGCACAGTTTATAAAAATTTAAAAAATTAGGGCTGGAGAGATGGCTTAGTGGTTAAGCGCTTGCCTGTGAAGCCTGAGGACCCCGGTTCGAGGCTCCATTCCCCAGGACCCACGTTAGCCAGATGCACAAGGAAGCGCACATGTCTGGAATTCGTTTACAGTGGCTGGAAGCCCTGGCGCACCCATTTTCTCTCTCTGCCTCTTTCTCTCTGTCACTCTCAAATAAATAAATAAAATAAAAGGAAAGGAAAAAATTATTTATATGTATCTGTATGTGTTTGCATGTGTGTATAGGCATGCTAGGGTCTCGTGCCATAGTACATGGAATGCCAGATGCTTGCACCACTGTCTGTGGGTGCTGGCTAATTGAACCCTAGCTAGCAGACTTTGCAAGCAAATCCCTTTAACCACTGAGCCATCTCCCTGGACCCTAATGTTTAATTATATGATGATATTACTTGCACACACATGCTATGGCATATGCATGCTATACACATGTATGTACACACAGATTCTCAAAGTCAGAATGCTTGCCAGACATGGTGGCACACACCTTTAATCCCAGCACTTGGGAGGCAAAGGTGGGAGGATTACTGTGAGTTCAAGGCCACCTTGAGACTACATAGCAAATTCCAGGTCAGCCTGGGCTAAAGTGAGATCCTACCTCAAACAAACAAAATCATAATGCTAGATGAGCTCATTGCTATTGGTGTATTGCTGCTTCCAGCTTTCATAGTGAACAGAGCCAGGAAATAAATGTTATATGTATATGTGGTTGCATTTACAAATCTATCATCTATATATCTGTCAATCATCTATATTTCTTTCTATTTACTTATGAGTTCACCAGTATTGATAATCCAAAAAACACAGGGTTCATCCTTATCTTCCCATTCACCTTATCTTCTCCAGCAATGAGACTCTTAGTAACCATTGTCCTCCCAGGCTCACCTGTTTGCTGAGTACCCTTGTCTATAACAGTTTTGCTATTCCTACTGCCCTGCACACACCTCCTTCTTACCCCACTCTGTTCTCACTCTTTGTTCTGGCTGCCACCAACACTGCTTCATGGGACAGGAGACTTCCTCATGTGGTTGGGCTACTGTGTGCCAAGCCACCACCAGTGGTTATCTCTCTGTCCCAAGTGCCCATAAGACTTGGGCATTAATTTTTTGAAACATTTATTTACTTGAGAAAGAGAGACAGAAAGTGTGTGTGAAAGTGTGCAAATGAACTCCAGATGCGTGTGCACGTGACTTTACATGGATACTAAGGAATCAAACCTGATCTAGCAGGCCTTGCAAGCAAGGGCTTTGGACTGCTGAGTCTTCTCTCCAGCTCAGGGTTAAATTTTGAAGGCTGAGGCTGGAGAGATGGCTTAGTCATTAAGGTGCTTGCCTGCAAAAACTAAGGACCCAGATTCAATTCTCCAGATTCCATATATGATGGTGCATGCATCTGGAGTTCGTTTGCAGTAGCTAGAAACCCTGGTGTGCCCATTCTTTGTCTTTCTCAGATAAATAAATAAATAAATAAATACATAAATAAATAAAATATAAAGTTTGAAGAATGGAAATAATAGATCCATTTTGCACAGCCACCATTAGAGACTCCAAAAAGGGTCTTTGTATACCTAAACCTACACATTAACTTAGAATTTTCTTGACACATGCATTCCCAGTCACGTAGCTACTACATAATTATTGTTGTTTAGCCTCCACATTTCTAACAGTTCATTGGTTTGGATCCTGTGGTATTTAGACTTCCAGGTGAAGGATCAACCATCTATCTTTTCATTTTATTTTCTATACATGCTGCACATCACTCAACAGTTCCTACCGTGTCTACAGTTCTCCTGACAGTTATGCTTAATACCGCATAATTTTAGTCTATCAGGAGCCAAGGCCAATCAGGCGCTGACCCAAAGGCCATCAATTTAGGATGTGATGACACCAAGACTTTGCCTCTTGTAACAGATGTGTTTTGTTCCCTGCTCTATACCCTCCCATTTTCTGTGGTCCAGTTTATGCTTACAGCATCCTGCTGTAAACACCTGCCACTTTGCACTCAAGGGACACGGGCAGGCTAGATATGCATGGACATTAATGCTCCTGGAATCAGCTCTCCGTGAATGACAGTTGGAAGTTGTAGAATAACATCCAGTTCTTTGACTGTGGGATAATTCCAAAGAACTTCTACACAATCCCCCAGAGTTCCCCACAGAGACTAAAACCCGGTTGTGCATAGCCGTAACTTGTTCAGTAATGGAACCTTTATTAGCTCCCTTCCCTTTCTTGTCTCAGGTCCCTGAAAATGCTTCTAGGAACCATCTTCAAATTAACCACCAGCTCTTAAGTCTTTGCCTCAAGTCATCTTCAACAGGAAGCCAAGAACTTGAGACATGGCTACCATGTCACAGTGGTGATTGGTAGAGCAGGGCAGTTGTCCTCTCTCAGATGTTTATGTTGGAAGCATACTTACAAAAAAACACTCTTAAGACTTAGCTATGAAAAAGCGATGATACCTCCCTCCACCCCATGGAGCAAACACTTGAAGACGTTTTTCCTAACTTAGGACCAGAAGAGCCAATTACAGGTTCTCTGTCCTCCATTTCCCTTTTCACTCCATTCTCTACACTGTGCTCCCACATCCATACCCCCACATCCAAACCTGTCTTCCCTGGCCCCAAGATGCTACATATACTCCATAATTGGTCAGTCATATCTTTTAGGGAGGCCAGTAGATAACTGAGTGCAGATAAAATACTTGCCACTGAATTTTAGGAAAGGAGCTAAGAAGAGAGAAGCTCTTATGTTCTGCATGATGTGGCAATATAAGTTTAAGTTTGTTTATGTCTAACTCCTCACATGCCATTCCCATCAAACCGTAAGTGGTAAGGTCCATCTAAAGGGGGGGGGGGGTTCGAGGTAGGGTCTTGCTGTCTAGCCCAAGCTGACCTGGAATTCACTATGTAGTCTCAGGATGGCTTTGAACTCACAACAATCCACCTACCTCTGCCTCCCCATGCTGGAATTAAAGGCATGTGCCACCACACCAAACTAAAGTAGAAAATTTGGAAGCATGTAGAGAAACAAAAGGGTGGGGGGGCTAAGAGAGAGACAGAGAAGAGCTAGTAATATTTTCTTAATTACTAGAGCTCTATAAACCAGCTTCACCTTGTATTTCTTTCTAAGAGCCAATGAATTTTCTTTCATAAGTTATTTTTAGTTAGGTTTTGATCACTGGCAACCATACAAAATAGTATATGCAACAGATGGAAAACTGACTGGAAGACTAAAAAGAATACATTCTAAAAGTAAAGCCCCTTCTCTTCTCTGCCAGCCTCCTGCCCCAGGCCCTAGAACACCACAGGGCACCAGCAAAAACCAAGAGTGGGTGCCTCCATTGTACTGTGCGCTAAACATCTGAGAGCCTGCAGAGGGCGCCCATGTGTGCTGGGGGATTCTATTATAGAGAGCAGGGCCTTATCCAATCCAAAGGGACATTAGAAATACAGGAAAAATCTTTTCTGGAGTTTCATGCACTACATAACGGAGAAATTATGGGAGGAATGTCAGCATGTCAGTGTTTTTCCTAGGGGTTAGGTGGAGTGGGAAGCTATTCCTCTCCTCCACTAGAGAGGAAGAATTAGGTGAATTTAGGTCAAGTGTGAATGGAGGACTTTTTTTGTTGCAAAGCCTTTTATAAATGTATCTGAGTAAACAAAAACAATCTGTAGTGTCTTCTGGCCAGTTCCATGCAGATGGTGCAAAAAGCTAAAATTAACCTGGAAGTTAGATTCACTCAATCAAATCTGGGTGTTTTTCTTCTTTCTTTCTGGTTTTCTTTAATACCCCTTATTAGCATAATACCACTGTCACTCATCTAATTTATGTGTAAGCCAGGAATGTGAAGGTTGTCTTTAATAGCAGCTTGCCTCTTCTTCCTCCACATCCACCGAGCTGAACCGTTTCATTTTCTACATATCCCAGAGTCTCTACTTATCCCCACCTCAGCTTTCACTTCCTCTGTGCCAGGCGTCCTCATGCTAGACTGCTGGGCTAACCTAATTGGTCATCCCTGCATGCAGTCTTGCTCCCCTCCAACCAGTTTTAACCCATTTCCCGCTCAGAAGGTCACCTTTGTTGCTTTGTCATTAGGGCAGATTTGCTTGTATCTCTTCCTCTATTTTCAGCCCCTGAAAACTCTGCCAAGGTCATTAGACATCTGATGCTATTGTTCCAGAAAATGTCTGCCCTCCTTACATGGTAGCAGCTTGAATTACTTTTAGGAATCCACTTTTCCACAACATGATTTGGTGGCATTACCCCGCCCCCAGTGGCACGAACACCCTAATTGGCATGTTCTTTCCCAGCCACAGAGACTAAGGAAGGCACTTGCTTAACCAGTACCTAACCCTTGTAGAGCACACCACACTCCCCATCCACATGAACTGGCTCCACTCAGGATGTGACCTGAGCAACCCAGTCAGTGACATTCATGAGGAAGCAACAGGCTGACAATTAAGCTAACACAAGGACAAGGGTAGAGCCAAAGCTGAGGCACTGAATCACCATCTGTAGTTTGCTTTGCAGGGGCACTGAGCTCTGCACTTGATCAGTATCTACGCCAATACTTCTTGCATCTGTAAAGCAGGGTGGGCTGAGTTTTCTGTTACTTGTGGAGGAAGAGTGTTAGCTAACGTCCATCCAAGCTAACATTGCAGAGCACAGGAAGAGTATCCTACTCCACCTTGAAACACACTTGTATCTGTCTGAGCTTATAGCCAGAGGCTGGCGTTTGACTTCTCTTCCTGAAACTCTCTTGGCCTCCCTCACACCCAGCACTCTTCCTCTTTTCCTATTTATCCTGGAACTGACAGCTCAAAGGACTTTCAAGTGCCCTCAAGCAGACCAGACCTCCTTGTTCTTCACTCATAAATTACAGTGAAAATTCCATTTTGATAATGATAAGTATGCAAAATTTGCATTTATTTGTGAGATTATTTCATTCGTGTTCCCTTACTTTGTGTAAATGGCACGTAGGAAACTCTTGTCTTGCCTGCTCACTGGTTACAGTTCCTGAGGTGCAGTAAGTGCTTAATTCTGTTTTGAGTGGTGAAAGTGTTAATGAATTCGAAAACAAAATGAGAGAAAGATACTCCCAGTGTAATGAATTTAGTTAACATCCCATTTTATCAGATATCATCTGATATATGAAAGAAATCAGAAAGTCAGAGAAGATCACTGATTCACTTACAACATGAAAATAGGTTACTAAAATTTATTTTAAAGCTATATAGAAGGGATTTTCTTAGCCATATCCAAGTCATTTTCAAAGTAAGAAATTTTAGAACAGATGAGTCAGAAACAGATTTTATTTTATCTAGAGGATAAATGACGTAGTTGAATTAATATACTTTAAGGTAAAAGGAATATAAATTTGTTTTTAATGTAACTCAACCAAAGGGGGCAGAATACAACCAATGTATTACTGTAGAAATGAATGTGATGATGTGGGAATAAGCAGATTTCTGGTGGTTCCTTCTCGGCTTAGAGCTACAACAAAGAGGCTTTGAAAATGCTCACAATTCCATTTCAACTCTGGATCAAATCTTAACATAGAGACTTTTAGCTAATGAATAAAAAAGAATTTAGAATGATTTGTTATATTACAAATTACACTAGAGTCAAAAAGGCATTTGAGATGAAATTCAGTCTTAAGAGGTCCTATTTCTGCATCAGGATTTTCTGATTTTCTTCCTGGCTCATACTCATACCAGAAACAACAAATCTATAGGAGAAAAGTAAATATGCAAGTTAGTTACTTTAAGCTTCGTAAATACAAGAAAAATTTGGATATATTTATTGGAACAACACTCAGTTATTAGACAGGAAAAGTCTATTTAGACTTTGAGTGAGATACTGGGGACATCTAAAAAATAGGTGCATTGTCGGGCATGGTGGTGCATGTCTTTAATCCCAGCATTCAGGAGGCAGAGGTAGGAGGATTGCCATGAGTTTGAGGCCAGCCTGAGACTACATGGTGATTCCAGGTCAGCCTGGGCTAGAGTGAGACACTACCTTGAAAAACCAAAAAAAAATAATAATAAGAAGAAATAGGTGCATAATGCTGGTATCGCTTAATTACAAAAGAACACTATTTATTTATTAGTGAGGAGAGACAGACAGATAGAGTCATGCCAGGACTTCCTGCCACTGCAAATGAATTCCTGATGTATCCACCACTTGTGCATCTGGCTTCATATGGGTACTGGAGAATTGAACCCAGGCCATCAGACTTTGCAAGCCAGCACTTTAACTGCTGAGCCATGTGCCCAGGCCTGTATCTCTAAATTTAATCTTGCTTTAACCTGAGATGGCCTCTCTTCTCATTTCTGCCTACTCTAAATTCTCAGTTTTGTTTGTTTGTTTGGTTGGTTGGTTTTTCAAGGGAGGGTTTCATTCTACTCCAGGCTGACCTGGAATTTACTATGTAGTCTCAGAGTGGCTTCGAATTCATGGTGATCCTCTTACCTCTGCCTCCCAAGTGCTGAGATTAAAGGTGTGCACCACAGGCTGGAGAGATGGCTTAGCGGTTAAGCGCTTGCCTGTGAAGCCTAAGGGCCCCGGTTCGAGGCTCAGTTCCCCAGGTCCCACGTTAGCCAGATGCACAAGGGGTGCATGCGTCTGGAGTTCGTTTGCAGAGGCTGGAAGCCCTGGCGCGCCCATTCTCTTTCTCTTCCTCTATCTGTCTTTCTCTCTGTGTCTGTCGCTCTCAAATAAATAAATAAAAAATTTTTTAATAAAAGGTGTGCACCACCATGCCTGGCTAATTCTCATTTTTTTAAAATGATTTTTTAAATATTTCAGTTTTTTGGTTTCTCTTTTTTTGTAATATTTTATTTACTTATTTGAGAGAATGAGTGTGCCAGGGCCTCTAGCCACTGCAAACAAACTTCAGACTTATGCACCCACTTGCAAATCTGACTTTATGTGGGTCCTGGGGAATCGAGCCTGGGTCCTTTGGTTTTGTAGGCAAGTGCCTTTAACCACTAAGCCATCTCTCCAGCCCTATTTTTGGTTTTTCAAGGTAGGGTCTTACTCTAGCCTAGGCTGACCTAGAATTTACTAGGTAGTCTCAGGATGGCCTCAAATTCACGGTGATCCTCTTACCTCTGCCTCCCAAGTGCATTTATATTATTTATTTATTTATGACAGAAAGAGAGAGAGACAGAGGCAGTTAGAGGGAGAATGGGCACACCAGGGCTTCCAGACAGTGCAAACAAACTCCAGGCGCATGTACCACTTTGTACATCTGGCTTATGTGGGTCCTGGGAAATCAAACCTGGGTTCTTTGGCGTTGCAGGCAAACACCTTAACTGCTAAGCCATTCTCCTGTGCTAAGATCTCATACTTCATGATCTTGTTATTTTTTCTGAACCTCTAGACTAATACCCTTACTGTGTAGGTTTCCAATGGTCAATTCAAAGTAGTTATTATTTCTATTCTAAACCTCCTGGAAAACATTTAGAATGCATTTTCTAAATTGCTGTCCACTGCTCTCCTTCCACTTCCAAAACTTTGATTCCATAAATCAGAGGTTTTAAAGAACCTGAAACATAGAAAAAATTTCTATATACCCCATACCCTAATTTATATTTGCATTACTCACAGTAGCCAAGAAAAGAAGCAAAACAGGTGTCCATAGACAGTGAACGGATAAACAAAATATGGTGCACGCATGTGTTGGAATCCATGGATGAGTGGGTGGGTAGACACAATGTGGCGCATGTATGCGATGGAACATGGATGGGTGGGTAGATAGATAAAAGGGTCTTCATGTTTTCCATAGAAAATCGACCACACTTGCTGTTGAGTAACTATCTCAGCATATTTCTGTCTATAGAAATTCAAGAATCCAAAATCTCCTTATATTTTGTCTATATACTTCAGACCAAGTTGACATAATTCCTTAAAAATCTTTGAGTTGTTTTTTAATTAAATTGCAATCTCCATTAAATAAAGTCCAACCTTTAAGTTATCTTCATGACAAACCCTCCCCTCCATTGGTCTTCCTCACAGGCTCTGAAAGGACATTTTTAAGATCCTTAGAAGGCCTTTTTGAGAGCTGGAGAGATGGCTCAGTGGTTAAAGGTACTTGCTTGCCAAGCCCAATGGCCCAGTCCAATTCCTTCGTACCAATGTAAAGCCAGACATACAAAGTGGTCATGTGTGTGTAGTGTCTTTGTAGTGACAAGAGGCCCTAGTGTGTCCATTCTCCTCTCTCCCTCTTTCTTTGTGCATAAATAAATAAATAAATGAGGCCTTTTTGAAAAGCTGATCTTTAAGATATGCTCTGAAATCTTAGAGGACCCAGTTGTTCTCTGAAGGACATTTTAGATTTTTCTGAGATAAATAATAAGCCTTATAGTTTTATTCATGGATTTGATCTTTATCTTTGCTGTGACATTTTGGCTAAGTGACAGTTTTTAAAAGATTGAAAAATATGGGCTGGAGAGATGGCTTAGCGGTTAAGCGCTTGCCTGTGAAGCCTAAGGACCCCGGTTCGAGGCTCGGTTCCCCAGGTCCCACGTTAGCCAGATGCACAAGGGGGCGCACGCGTCTGGAGTTCGTTTGCAGAGGCTGGAAGCCCTGGCGCGCCCATTCTCTCTCTCTCCCTCTATCTGTCTTTCTCTCTGTGTCTGTCGCTCTCAAATAAATAAATAAAAAATTTATAAAAAAAAAAAAAGATTGAAAAATAACAGTTTTACTTTTTTTTTTTTTTTTTTTTTTTGGTTTTTCGAGGTAGGGTCTCACTCTAGCCCAGGCTGACCTGGAATTCACTATGGAGTCTCAGGGTGGCCTCGAACTCATAGCAATCCTCCTACCTCTGCCTCCCGAGTGCTGGGATTAAAGGCGTGCGCCACCACGCCCAGCTCAGTTTTACTTTTAAATTCACTTCTATAACCTTCTTTCTTTCTTCTCTTTCTTTTTCTTTTTTTAGTTTTTCGAGGGTAGGGTTTTACTCTAGTCCAGGCTGACCTGGAATTCACTATGTAGTCTCAGGGTGGCCTCAAACTCACAGTGATACTCCTACCTCTGCCTCCCCAGTGCTGGGATTAAAGGCGTGTGCCACCACCACCCGGCACTTTCTTCTAACTCTTATGAAAAGCAACAAAAAGATGCCAACTAGCACCTTCAACATCCTTCTAGGAAGCTTCATTAGCTAAATTAACACCCAATTCATTAAGTGTATTTTATTTTTTAAAAATTATTTATTTATTTATGACACACACAGAGAGAGAGGCAGATACAGTGAAAGAGAACTTCCAACCACTGCAAATGAGACACACTGCACCACCTTGTGTGTGTGGCTTTACATGGGTACTGAGGAATTGAGCCTGTGTTCTTAGGCTTCACAGGCATGTGCCTTAACTACTAAGCCATCACTCCAGTCCCCTATTAAGTATATTTTCTAATCCTGCCGCTATAGATCAAAGATCACCTGTCTTGCACACTCCCTGCATGTTCTGATCAGAGCACCTCACACAGGAGGTCCTGCTTTGCTCGGGCCAGAGGCGAGTGGACAGATGACCCCCATGTCCCATCCATTCTCAACCTCCTTAAAATTAAACTTCCAGAGTTGGGTGTGGTGGCGCACGCCTTTAATCCTTTAATCGGGAAGCAGAGGTAGGAGAATCACTGTGAGTTCGAGGCCATCCTGAGACTACATAGTGAATTACCGGTCAGCATGGGCTAGAGTGAGACTCTACCTCAAAAAAAACCCCAAAACCTGACCATTAGTTGTTATTACTTGAGAGACTTCTCACAGCTGGGTACTTAACTCTTCTTTAATTCTCTGTGCTACTCTCCATCCTTGATTGACACATTCCTTGTTTTTTAAATATTTCATTTTTATTTATTTATTTGACAGAGAAAAAGGGAGATAGAGAGAGAGAGGGAATGGGCATACCAGGGCCTCCAGCCACTGCAAACGAACTCCAGATGCATGCGCCCCCTTGTGCATCTGGCTAACATGGGTCCTGGGGAATCAAACCTGGGTCTTTAGGCTTTGCAGGAAAATGCCTTAAACGCTAAACCATCCCTGCAGCCCACATTCCTTGTTTTTAATGCTTAAAGGAAATGGAATGAATTTCTTTTGTCTGTGGACGAATAGTAGACTGAAGTAGAAATTATTCCTGCATGCATTGGAATGACAGTGTGAAGCAGGAAGTGATCATTGTTCCAAAATGAAGGGTCAGGGCGAGACTGCAGCCTCGTGTATGGCCCTCTCAGAGCTGAGGTGCTGTCTCCATAAGCACGTGTATCTAGAAAGGAGCATCTGTGTCCTCTCAGGCTGGAGGTTTGGGAGAGCCAACAGGAAAAAGTCAGCTGCTCACATCAGGGCTGCACAATCTCTCTCTCTCTCTCTCTTTTTTTTTTTTTCAAGGTATGGTCTCACTCCAGCTCAGGGTGACCAGGAAGTCACTCTGTAGTCTCAGGGTGGTCTCAAACTCAAGGCAATCCTCCTATGTCTGCCTCCCAAGTGCTGGGATTAAAGGCGTGTGCCACCACGCCCGGCTCAGGCTGCTTTCTATGACCCAAGATAAATTAGTTACTCCAATAAAGAGACTGTAGGCTTGTCAGAAAGCAGAGAGAACAGAAGGTGCTAAGGGAAGCCCTTTTCACTGTAGCCTGTGATAAAAGGGGGTTAGCAATCTGATAATCTAGAGCTGAGGTCTCACGCCCCCCCAAAAAAATGTTAGTGTAAACAAAGCCCAACCATTGAAGCAAAGGGGAGGCGGAGCCAGAATGGTTGTTATCTTTCACTTAAGCTTTTACTTGTCAGGGCCCCAGAAAAGTGTGCTCACTGCAGGAAGGCTGGATCTCTAAGGTCTGTTGCTGAGGTCTGAATTCACTCGGTAGTTCCAGGCAGGCCTCCAACTCTTGGTGATCCTCCTACCTCAGCTTCTCAAGGGCTGGGATTAAAGGCATGTAGCACCATGCCTAGCTTGATTTTTTTTTTTTTTTTTTTTTTTTTTTTGCAGGAGTGCACTTTGAGGTAGGGTTTCACTCTAGCCCAGACTGACCTGGAATTCACTATGTAGTCTCAGGCTGGCCTCAAATTCATATCAATCCTCCTACCTCTCCATCCCAAGTGCTGGGATTAAAGGTGTGTGCCGCCATACCCGGCTACTGACAAGTTTTATACATGTACATAACGTATTTTGATCATAATCCCCTCTTATTACCTTCTATTGATCTCCCTCCCACCTCATTCTGCTGAACCCCTTCTTCTTCCCAACTAGTCCCTCTTTTACTTTGATGTCTCTTTTATCTTTCTTGTGAGTGGGTGTAACCCCCTGAGTTTATTTAGGGTTGCCTGCATGAGCACTGGTGATTGGTCATTTGCCAGAGCATATAGATCCTACCAGTGGCCACACCATTGCAGAAAACGTCTGTCATTCCCCTGGTAACTATCTCTTCCCTCAATTATCCATGATGGAATGTTGTATGGGTCTTGTGCAGGTTATGATAGTCATTATGAGGCTGGTCATGAGTGAAATAGTCATGTCATGCATGGACATCAGAATTCCACAGCACTCCACCCCATCCTCTGATGCATTATTTCTAATGCTCGATGTTTATTCTTTTTTTGTTTTTGCAACATAGGGTTTTACTCTAGCCCAGGCTGACCTGGAATTTACCAAGTACTCTCAAGCTGGCCTCAAACTCATGCTGATCCTCCTATCTCTGCTTCCTGAGTACTGGGATTAAGGCGTGCACCACCATGCCCAGCTATTTGAGGAATTTCTGCTTAGCCTAGCCCAGCACTACACAGTGGCAGCATTGGAGGCACCGTAGAGAGCTTTCCTAACATTATCACATAGATGATGAAATCTTTAGGAAATAAAAAACACCATCCAAGGTCACATATCCAAAACAGTTGCAGAGCCAGAAGACACACCCAAGTGTAACAATGCCAGCCCACTAAGGGCAACTAAAGACCTGGGCACCCTCACACCCCACAGAGCCCTACAGTGACCCAACTGCCACTAGAGCCATGGGTTTAGGGTTCTCTCACCTGAAACTTTTACCTGGATTCCAAAGTAACTAGAAGACAAACTGAAAGAAATTAGAATAATGTATTTTTTAATCTATAATTTACAGTGTGTAATCTAAAAGTGTGACAAAGCAATACTTATTGGCCGAGAAAACTCCCTTTGGATATTTGGTTTCACTTACAGACACCTCAGTATGGGGGGGATGAAGGAGCAGCAGCCTGTGACACACTTCCATCAAGGCAAATTGTTACCCAGTGAGAGGCCTGACACACACTTGAGTGGGTAGAAAGGTTCTTGTCATGAGGATCAAGAGTGAATTGCAGAGGGTGGTCCCAATCCTAGCCTCCTGCCTCTTTCTACTTCTGTCCTGGCTTAGATGGTTACCCTGGAAACAGTGGGGTGGCAAAAAAATAATTTGGAGCAATTTTTTAAAATATTTTATTTGTCTATTTATTTATTTATTTATTGAAAGAGGAATATATAGAGAGTGGGTGCACCAGGACCTCTAGCCTCTCTGCACATGAACTCCAGATACATATGTCACCTTGTGCATCTGACTTTACGTGGGTACTAGGGAATCGAACCTGGGTCCTTGGGCTTTGCAGGCAAGTGCCTTAACCACTGAGCCATCTTTCCAGCCCTGGAACAATGTTTAAAATGGCTTTGTGCAAAGGCCCAACATTTCTTTGCTGCCGCCTTTTCTGAAGGCTTTCTTCCCTGGGGAGGTCATGCTCCTTGGACTGCCTTGAATCATCCCAATGTCTTCAGCAAGGCCTGGCAGATGGCAGGGAGGAATTACTTAGCGTCGGATCCCTCACAGGTGCTTCTGATCTCCTCCTCCCCCACAGCAGAATTTTTCTAAAATGACACCCAAGTTTTTCTTGGCAGAAGTTATCATTCCTGGCAAACAGTTCGCTGCAGCTCTAATTATGCTGACAGCTTTAATGGAGAAGATAATCATATTAAATGGTTCTTATTCAGTTCTGTGTGATGAATTAGTGATTACCATGAAATGTGTTAAACAGCCAAAAGTAAAAGGAAATAATAATGCACTGTGCTACATGTTAAGGTCTGAGGTATTCCAAGACTGGACAGGAAATGGGACAAAATGAACTGAAAGGGTGCATGCTGATTGTACTGTCTCATATGAAGAAACCATTTTCCTCTTGTGTCTATTACAGAGAAAATATTCTGACACATTAAAATAGCATGGAAGACTTAATATTTAAGACTTGCAGTAGGGGTGGGCCAGACTGCAGTAGGAGACAGTGTTCAGGCTCAGTTCTCAAACAAAGACACATGGGGATTGCTGACTAGTGGCAGAGTGGCCACGAGGAGACATCAGGGATAAGAGAATTCTTGCTAAATGGATCTGATAGGATTGCTGCTGAAGGCAGGCCAGATAGCAAGGGAAAAGAGATAAGACTTCAGTCAGACATCCAGAGGAAGTAAAATGTCAAAATTATCCATAAGTCCACTTAGGATTCTTGCTGAGGATGGACTGGGCCAGCCAGAGACAAGAGGGAGACCAAGATGAAGGCTAATGAGGAAGAGGGTGCAGAGGACCCAGTTATGGTCCCATCTGGCATGTCTCCTACAGGGTAATGTTAACTTTTTGTCTTGACGCCGTGGAACTAACTTAAAGGCTGTGAGACCTCTAAAAGTGGGGCCTGGCTGGCAGAAGCAAGGCAGCCTGGGGCTGGAGAGATGGCTCAGCAGTGAAGGCACTTGCCTGCAAAGCCTGATGACCTGGGTTTGTTCCCCAGTATCCACATAAAGCCAGATGCACAAAGTGGTACATGCATCTGGAGTTCGTTAGCAGAAGCTAGAAGCCCTGATATGCCCATTCTCTCTCTCTCTCCTTGGAAATAAATTAATTAAATATATATATATATATATATATATATATATATATATATATATATATATATATATATGAAGGCAGTATTCTGGAGGTTATGTATGCCTTTAGTTCCAGCCCCAAACTCTCTTCTTCCTCATTTGTCATGATGGAGGGGTCCCCACAGCATGCTCCACCACATTAACTCTACTATGACTTCCCTGTTATGATGGGCTGAACCCTCTGAAACCCCAAGCCAAATAAACCTTCCCCATTAACATCATTTTTGTTAGGTGTTTTAGCCACAGTGAAGCAAGAGTAACTAGTACAAATCTGATCAAAGTTGGTTCATCTGAGTACTACATGCTTCCACATGTGGCAATCAGATAGGAAAGAAACAGTGGAAGGCACAAAGAATGTAGAAAAGAAGATGGAATGAGGGCTGGAGAGATGGCTTAGCGGTTATGCACTTGCCTGTGAAGCCTAAGGACCCTGGTTCAAATCTTGATTCTCCAGGACCCACGTTAGCCAGATGTACAAGGGGGCGCACACATCTGGAGTTCCTTTGCAGTGGCTAGAGGCCCTGGCGCGCCCATTCTCTCTCTGCCTCTCTATCTGCCTCTTCCTCTCTCTGTCTGTTGCTGTCAAATAAATAAAAATAAACAAAAAAATTTTAAAAAAGAAGAAGAAGAAGAAGAAGATGGAATGAAGGAGGAAGCAAGGGATCAAAGTCTCACAAATTGCCTTCCCAGTTCAGACTGTTCTGAATGTTGGTACATATGTGTTGGGAAGGTATAGGAAATGTGGTCTGTTTTAGAAAAAAATATTTGAGAGAGGAAAAGAGGAGGCCAGATAGAGAATGGGCATGCTAGGGCCTCTAGCCACTGCAAACAAACTCCAGATGCATGTGCCACTAGCTTTACGTGGGTACTGGGGAATTGAACCTGAGTCCTTTGGCTTTGCCGGCAAATACCTTAACCACTAAGCTATTTCTACAGCCCAAACATGGGTTTTGAAACAGCGAGAAGACATTTAAGAACAACTACAGGAGGAATTGGACTGATTATTACTATAGTGACTACAAAGCAATGAGCTGACTTCTTGTTTTGTTCATAATTAGTGTGACAAATCTCAGCCAACATTGGCTGGAACTTTCACAGTTGTAGAACCAGGAATCTCTGTTTCAGGTGAACCTAAAAGATTTGCACAAGACTATCCCAATGTGACTGTCCCAATCCTAGACTCATGTCCAAGGAAGTCCCTCAGGCCCAGATAAATCAAGATGGCTTATCAGTCTATTTGTGAAAAGAGTGCTGACAGTAATTCCAAGTAAGAAGATCAAAACTTAATTGTAGTCAGAGCTCAAGATGAACTAATACAAAGGTTGTTTAAAATTTTTTTTTTTTAAAAAGAAAGAAAAAGACCTCAAATTGTCAAGAAAATCCTGAGTAAAAGAACAGTGCTGGAGGTATCACAATACCTGATTTCAAGTTATTCTAAAAAAGCACAGTGACAAAAACAGCATGATATTGACACAAAATCAGACACAGATCAATTAATAGTGTAGAGAACTCAGATATAAATTCATTCACAGAAATAAAAAAGCTTCTGGAAACGAAGGAAACAGTCACCATAATGAAAAGGCAGCTGTAGAATGAGAGAACATCTTTGCCAGACACACATCCAGAACCTCCACAGAACTAACTCCAAAAACTAAAACTAAAACATAAATAATGAACAGGCAAATGAAATAATGGACATTGACCAAAAGATGTAGCACAGATGACCAACAAATGCATGGGAAAAAAAAAAACAAAACTTGATGTCCTTAATCATTAGAGAAATGAGAATCAAAAATACATTGAAGCCAGGAGCGATGGCAACACTTAATCCTAGAGCCCAGTAGGTTGAGGTAGGAGGATGGCTGTGAATTCGAGGCCACTCTGAGACTACATAGTGAGTTCCAGGTTAGCCTGGGCTAGAGAGTGAGACCCTACCTTGAAAAACCAAAAAAGAGAAAAAGAAAAAGAAAGATGTACAAACTGGTGAATGTGTTTGGAGTTTGTTTGCAGGGACAAAAGGCCCTAATGTGCCCATATTCTCTCTGTCTCTCTCTTTCTCTCTGTCCCCCCAGTCTATCCCTCTGTCATATGGAGGAAACAAGCTGTGTTTTTGCTTTTTCTTTGTTTTTTTGAAAAAGATTTATCTTTATTTATTTATTAGGGAGAGAGAGAGAGAGAGAGAGAGAGAGAGAGAGAGAGGGAAGAAAAGGGGTGTACCAGGGCCTCTAGCCACTGCAAACAAACTCCAGACGCATGTGCCACCATGTGCATCTGGTTTATGTGGGACCTGGAGAATCGAACATGGGTCCTTAGGCTTCGCAGGCATGCACCTTAACTACTATGTCATTTCTTCAGCCCCTGCTTTTGTTTTTTAATTTTTAATTTTTTTTTCAAGGTAGGGTCTCACTCTAGTCCAGGCTGACCTAGAATTCACTATGTGGTCTCAGGCTGGCCTCAAATTCACAGTGATCCTCTTACTTCTACCTTCCAAGAGCTGGGATTAAAGGTCTTTGCCACCATGATTTGTTCTGCTGTTTTTTTGTTTGTTTTTTGAGGTGAGCCTAACAGACTGGTCTTTTTATTTTTTCTGAGAGAGAGAGAGGAAAAGAGAGAGAGAGAATTGGCATGCCAGGGCCTCAGCCACAAACTCCAGACACATGCACCCCCTTGGGCATCTGGTTAATGTGGGTCATAGGGAATTGAACCTGGGTCCTTTGGCTTTTCAGGCAGATGCTTTAGGCACTAAGCCATCCCTCCAGCCCTCTAACCCTGTTCACGTACATCACCTTTATTATACAGACAGCATGAGGTCGGGTCTCACCCTGGCCCAGGCTTACCTGGAATTCACTATGGAGTCTCAGGGTGGCCTTGAGCTCACAGTGATCCTCCTACCTCTGCCTCCCGAGTGCTGGGATTCAGCCCCAAATTAGCTTTTTTAAGATGACAAATCAAAAGTGATTGCTTTCCTAAAACCATTCTTTTATAAAATTTGTTTTTGTTCATTTATTTATTTATTTGGGAGTGACAGAGAGAAAGAGGCAGATAGAGAGAGAGAGAGAGAATGGGCGCACCAGGGCTTCCAGCCACTGCAAAGGAACTCCAGACACATACACCCCCTTGTGCATCTGGCTAACGTGGGTCCTGGGGAATCGAGCCTCGAACTGGGGTCCTTAGGCTTCACAGACAAGCACTTAACCGCTAAGCCATCTCTCCAGCCCCTAAGAACATTCTTTAATAAACCATTTGAAAGAGAAGAAAGAAAGAAAGCCCACCCCTGCCTGTAATCCCAGCACTAGGGAATGAAAGCACAAGGAGCAGAACTTCAAGGTTATCACTGGTGAGTTTGAGGTCAACCTGGGCTGTATGAAGCCCTGTCCAAAAAAAGAGGGGGTGGGGGAGAAAGAGAGAGAAGGAAAGAAAGAGAGAGAAGAAAGCTCTGGTATTTTTCATTGTCATATTTACAAGTTGTGCTTTGCATGTGGATGTCCCGCATAGGTTCCTGTGTTTGCACTTCAATTTGCTGGTTGCTCTGCTTTGGGAGGTGGTAAAACCGTTGGGGGGGGGGGCTTGCTGGAGGAAATAGGTCACCGCAGGCACACCTTGAAGCTTCATAGCTTGGCCCACTTCCTGTGGGTGTGATGTGAACTGCTGCCCCACGTTGGCATGCTTCCACACCATGATGGACTAGACCTTTTGTAAGTGGTTATTGTCAGGTATTTGGTCACAGTAACAAGAAGAGCTAATACAGTAACGTTTTTCTTCCCTCCATATACGATGAAGGAAGCAGCTCTAGATTCCAAGTCCTCTTAGATCTTGCTACTTTGTCCTGGACCTCCTCTTTTTTACCAGGAAACTTCTCCTTGCCCACGTTTCCCAGTGTCTCCACATTTTCCTTCCTGGTCACGCCTCCTAGCACGTCTATATTCCTGTCTCTCTACGTGTTCTGTCACCTGCTTTCATTTTGTCCTTCCTTCTCTTGCTATCCCTTCTTGCTACCCAGATTATTTTTTATAAATTTATTTATATTTATATTTATTTATTTGACAGAGAAAGAGGGAGAGAGAAAGAGGGGGGGAATGGGCATGTCAGGGCCTCCAGCCACTGCAAACATATTCCAGATGCATGTGCCCTCTTGTGCATCTGGCTAACGTGGGTCCTGGGGAATTGAACCTCCAGCCTACTACTCAGATTCTTAATATCACTATTTCACTTTTTAAAATATTTTATTTGACCACAACTGAATGCCCTCAGAATTCCTAGAAGACACCACCTAGCAGTGGTGTGGTCTCCCTTTCTGGTTCTAAAGCCTCTCGATGGGGTTTGAAATGGGAAGTCAAAGTGTTTGAGGAACATGATTGCGGCCGGCTTAGTTTCTGGCTTTTGGCTCCGACCTCAAGGAAGGTGAACAAATTAAACTGTCTCAAGAACCTAGAGGAAGATACCCATGGGCAGAGTCAGCAGGGCTGGGTCTTCCTGGAGCCTACTGCTTCCATCTCAGTGGTTAGAGACCTTAGTGTGGACTGGGCTGGGGCAGGTGGATCAGGGAAACGCTGAATGAGCAAAGCAAGACTTTTGCACACGAGAACCAAGAAACACCTCTTGAGAATGCCAGTGTTATAAAGCTAAAGAGAAGAAACATGAAAAGACTAGCGCCATCAAGTCTAGGAGCTAGAGAGTGGCGTGGCTTTTACCTGGGAAGTCTGAGCATACCAAGCAGAGTGTGGGTGCCTCGGCTCGTCAGTTCAGTGAGGAAGGCCTCCGATTTCTTGGACATGTACTTTTCAGGGCTGGCCTGCAGGTGGTGGTGTAGCCCACAGAGGACGGTGTAGGCAAGGGATGGACGGGTTGTTGGGGCCAGATCTGTAATATGTCCAAGTGTGTCTTGCCTCCTTGATCCCAGATATAATTCATTAAGCATGAGACAGTAACGATGGAACTGCACAGGCAAAATGATACACCATCCTCTTCCCAATCACCCCTTCCAACTCTCTCAAAAGTCTTAGCCATGTGGAATCTCCAACCTCTTCCACATCCAGATTAATGACAAGAGAACAAATCCCTTCCAGAAATGCTTGAGATGTCCTTCCATGGAAGGTTTCTAGTGTCTATAAAGAAAGGGCCCCTGTGGGTGTGGCCCGCTCTGTTATGACGCGGTACAGCTGGCTCCGCACTCAACACAGCCGGGAGCCTTCATCTCACCCAGTCCTCTAACTGTCACAGCTGCCCCACTGGCTGCACAGGAAGCCTGACATATTTGCTGGGGCCAGAGATTCTTTTTTTTTTTTTTTCTATTCAGATAGCCATTGACAATGAAGCTTCTTTATTTTTTTTTTTATAATGCAGGTGCTCATCACAGGGAATTGTAAAAAAATAATGAATTCTAAATTTTATTCAATTTAGTAAAACTTAGATTGGTTGAGTAATTCGCATGACCCTTTATGTGGGATCTTTTTAGTTCTCTATCGTCTGTTCTCCTCCAAGTTAGTCTTTGTGTATCAGGTCTATAAGTGTTGAAAGGGTCCCCAGCAGCAGAGAGACATCTCCTAGATTAGATTACTGGTACACCAGTGGAGGAGTGTCTCCTGGACTAGAGGATACACAACAATGGGTGGGGGTATCCACTGAGCTAAGGGGATCCTGGGCAGTGGAGGTATCAGCTGGTTTAGAGGACACACAAGAATGGGCACGAGTATCAGCTGCGTCAGAGCGTCCTGGGCAGTGGAGGGTATCAACTACATTAGAGGACATACAAGAAAGGAGAGTATTGCTTGAATTAGAGGGTCCTGTGTGTGTGTGTGTGTGTGGTGGTGGTGGTGGGGTGTCATCACCTGGATTCTTGGTGAATGATGGAGTGAGCTGGATTTTTATTCCCTTAACTGGTGACCAGTGAAGTGCTATTTTCTGGTCAGGCCTATTGAGGTAGTCTCCTTTGGAATTTGTGGTTCTTCTCAGCTCAAAGTTCCTACTCAGCCACCTCTGTTACAGCCAGAGCCCACAGAGGGCTGTCTGTGCTGTCATCAAAACACCGTGGCCTTGCTGGATCACCTGAACATCATCAGCCCCTCCCACGGCCGCCTCCTCACCCGCACTCATCAGCCAAGATCCAGGCTTTGGGCAGTCTTGCCTGTCTTTGTCTTTCTTCTTCTCCCAGAGCCACTGGGACTTGGGTGGGGCTGTGTTTAGGCAATTCCTTTGTCATGCATAGCTCTTATAAGCTGTAGCAATGAGCCTCATGACCTACCTCTCATGGCAGAAAGGATGTCTTTTCTATCCTTAAGAAAGACATCATGGAGCTAGAGGGATGGCTCTGTGGTTAAGGCACTTGCCTGAAAAGCCAAAGGACCCAGGTTCAATTCCCCAGGATCCACATAAGCCAGATGCACAAGGTGGCGCATGCATCTGGAGCTCCTTTGTAGTGGCTGGAGCTCCTGGCATGCCCATTCTTTCTGTCTCTATCTGCCCCCCTCAAATAAATAAAAAAGAAAAAAATCACAATTTGAGTCCCTTTATCTTAGTTATTAGTAAATCCGAGCCTAGGAAATCTTTCTAGACAATGTCTTCATCTCACTGTGGAACAGATGCAAAACAATCAAGCACAAAGGTCTTTTAGAGACACACTCTCCAGGAAGGTAGCAACTAGTTCCAGGGAGATATTTAACTATAATGTAAATAAACTTATTTAAAACATAAAGTTTCAGGGTTCTCAATGATACTAGTCACCATGTAGCTGGTGGATACTGCTGCAAAGGGAAGGGAGTGTTTATACAGTGACATCTAGTTCCACCTGGGCTAACGTGAGACATTGACTCAGAAATCAAAACAACCAAGTGTGGAGGTGCACACCTTTAATCCCAGCACTCAGGAGGCAGAGGTAGGATTGCCGCAAGCTTGAATACCATGACACTGCACAGTGAATTCCAGGTCAGCCTTGGCTAAATTGAGACCCTACCTCAGGAAAAAAAAAAAAAAAAGAATTCTTTGCTTCATTTTATGAGATAAGTGTATTTTGACACTCAAACTGGATAAAGATAATTTGAAAAAAGAAAATAATTGGTTGTTCTTGCTTTTGTGCACATGTGCACAACTGTTACACTGTAAGCTTAGTGAGCTCAGCTGTACACTGAAAACATATCATAGCAGACACACTACAAAGAAGCAGCACATGTCACTTGGACTCTGGTTAGTGAATAGGTGGGTGTCCAGCACACAGATATGCTTGGAGCTTTCTTTCTGAGACCTTGAGAAGGGGCTGGGCAGCTAGCTCAGTGTTCAAACATGACTACCTGAGTTTGATCCTAAGAACCCTCCTGTGGTGGTTTGATTCAGGTGTCCCCCATAAATTTAGGTGTTCTGAATGCTAGGTTCCCAGCTGATGGAGATTTGGGACTTAATGCCTCCTGGAGGCAGTGTATTGTTGGGGGTGGGCTTATGAGTGTTATAGACAGTTTCCCCATGCCAGTGTTTGGCCCACTCTCCTGTTGCTATTGTCCACCTTATGTTGGCCAGGGGGTGATGTCCATCCTCTGCTCATGCCATCATTTTCCCCTGCCATCATGAAGCTTCCCCTCGAGCGTGTAAGCCAAAATAAACCTGTTGTTTTTTTTTGGTTTTTTTTTTTTTTGTTGTTTTTTTTTTCCAAAAACTGCTCTTGGTCGGGTGATTTCTGCCAGCAATGTGAACCTGACTACAACACCCTCCCCCCACCAAAAAAAAAAAAAAGCTGGAAGCTGGGCTAGCTTCAGCAACCCAAACACACTGACACTGGCTTCAGGATGGGAGGTGGAGACAAGAGAATCTCCCAGAAGCTAGTGGTGAGCACAGCCAAGAACAGCAGTGAGAGCCCTGCCTCCAAGGAGGAGGAAAGGTGAGGACTGAGGCAAAGATCATCCTCTGATCTCCACTTGTGTGCCACGTGTGCAGGCACACATGCTCACACACAAAAAGAAAAAACCTTGAGGAAAATGAGAACTAAAATCATTTACCATCTGCAACTATCAGCATGTCATCATAGATAACCATGCCTGGTTGACTATTAATGCTGGAGAGGTGGACACAGGAGGATCCCTGGGGTTCCCTGGCCAGGCAGTGTAGCCTGAGCTCCAGACCAATGAGAAATCCTGTCTCAAAATGAGGTGTGCTGCATTGCACACCCGAACACATGTGTGGGCCCACACACACATGCACACTGCATGCACTCACAAAAATTAATCAGTGGAAGTGTACCTTATTCATATAGATCATATGTTTAAGAAGAAAAGAAGAAAGTGTTGGCAAGTAAGAGACAACTGTCACCTCATTATCCTGAGCATTATAGACTTGGACTTGGCTGTGAGTGGCAGAAAATTCCAGCTGTATAAGATTTTATTTCTCCCTCAACTAAATGACTGGTGGTCCACAGCTGAGTTTTTTTTTTTTTTTTTATAAGGTTGAAACAAACTTTATTTACATAGGATGACGACAGTATCACTAACTCAAATACTGAATAATTCAGCTTTGGGTTGACTCACCAGTCCTGTTTCATGGAAGGAGTGTAAGACTACATTTGGTGTTTCCCCCTCAGTTCTTGAAGCTTTGTGAAGTTTCAGAACACTTTTATTACAGCTTGTTGAAAGCAACAGAAATGAGATGATGTGCTTAGAAGTCAGTCTCTCACAAAAAAGACATTATATCCCAGTTCTGTTAAAGCCCCAGCCAGTAAGGCCCACAAGGGAATGAAGACACAGGAGAGATTCATGGTAGTAAACTGTTTGAGTTTAGCACACAGTGCGAGGCAGAAGGCTAATTTAAGTAACATTGCGATGAGGTACCAGGCTTTCTTTTTAATGCTGTGTGATCATGCCAAGGGTTAAAGCCAGATTTACACTGCCCAGCCATTTTCACAATCAGCATCACCAGAAGGATGGTGTCAAATATCCAGACTGAAATAAAGATGAGGAACCAGTTCCAAGGCGCCTTCTCATCCAGCTTCAACACCAACCTGATCAAGAAGAGCAATGTGAAAAGCCAGGTGAGTAGCACTCTCTGAGCCAAGGACATTCTCATTTAAACAGTTGAGAGGAGGTTGTTGCAGGGTTGAAATAAAGGAAATATATCCCATCCTTCAAAGGAAAGACACTCTGCTCCGTGACCTCGCTGGCTTGTGGGCCCTTCTTGTTCCCGAACTTCAGGATGCTCCTAAAAGAGCCTGGTCCTGACCGCTCCCCCTGCTTTCTAGGCTGCAGGCTCAGCCCACTTTTGGAAGTGGATGTGGCTTTTGCACGAAGCACATCCAGTGGCCCTTGTGCCAGCAATGCAGGTACCTCTGGGAGTGACAGGGTGAGGGGCGCCCATCCTTGGGTCGAGGGCTGGACTCACCTGGCAGCGCGGCAGGAAGGACAGGGGACTGGCCAGTGTGGGTCCTCATCCTTTCCCACTCCTTCCTCCCCCCCAAAAAATTCTAACCAGTCACATGATAATTATGAAAAAGGCTCAGTTCTGTCTCTGCAAACAGCCGTGGCAGTGACTGTTCCAGATCTACCACAGCTGAGTTTGTTTTTTTCTGTCATTTCATTGTTTTATATGATCGTTATTCCTATGTCTTCCTCAAGCACAACATATGTTCTCATTCCAGTCCTTTCATCTGCATGCTGTGTGGCAGGAGGAGCGGGGGAAGCAGTCACACGTCCATTTTAAGGAATATTATTGAAATTTGCATATATGACTTCTATTTGCATCCCAGTAGCTGGCACCAAGTTATGTGACCTCATTTAGGTGATGGTGGCTGGGAAGGGGGGTTGTTTTTCTTGATAGGTGTTTCCAGATGAAACAGAGAGAGTTTCTACTGAGGAAGAAAAGAGGGAACAGTAGGGGAAGGAGAAGCCAGTAGTCTTTGCCATGGAACTAACAAAACCACACAGAAAATGGGTAGTGGTAAAACATTGGTGTGCTCTAGTGTGAGGTGGAGGGCAAGAAGCAAGTAGGTTCTTGTAAACACTCCATTATAAGTTCTAGGCAGAGCAACACTTTTTATTTTTTTAATTCTTTTTTTTTATTGACAACTTCCATAATTGTAGAGAATAACCCATGGTAATTCCCTCCCTCCCCCCTCTTTCCCCTTTGAAACTCCACTTCCATCATAGCCCCAACCCCCCTCAACCAGTCTCTCTTTTATTTTAATGGCAAAATATTTTGATGACCACTGTGAGGTCATGGGTAGCCAGGCCATTTTGTTTCTGGAGGAGCACGTTGTAAGGAGTCCTACCCGTCCTTTGGCTCTTACTTTTTTCTTTTTCTTTTTTTTTGGTTTTTCTACGTAGGGTCTCACTCTGGCCCAGGCTGACCTGGAATTCACTATGTAGTCTCAGGGTGGCCTCTGCCTCCCAAGTGCTGGGATTAAAAGCATGCACCATCATGCTTGGCACTCTTACATTCTTTCTGCCACCTCTTCCACAATGGAACCTAAGCCTTGGAAGGTGTGATAGAGACATTTCAGTGCTGTGCATGCCTCTGTCACTTCTTCTCAGCACCATGATGCCTTCTGAATCATCCCAAGGTCACTGCCATCTGAAAAGAGAAACTTGTCTAACCCAAAGTGAGAGTAGCATTAATATATGGGCATGAACTTTAAGAGAAGCGCTTACCAAGCACTTTGGTGAACATAGTCTATACATTTAGCCAGACAGCAGCAAACATTACACCCCTAGGGCTCATGACTACCCCTCTTGTAGGTTTTCAGTATCAGGGACGTATTCCCTCCCTTGGAGCAGGACTCCAGTCAAATTAAAGGGCTATTGGTTTTCCCCATAACAGACATGCCACTATTTCACTCATTGGTTCATTTGGCCTGGCTGGCCAAATTTAAGGCTTTCAGTGTCCATAGTTAAATATATCCACTGGTGATTTCTCTCTCTGCCATTGAACTGCATGCAGTGTGGTTCTTTCCAGCTTTCTGTAAGCTGGTCTACATGGAGGAGGTTTCCAGCTCAGCTCCAGCAGGATTTCTCAGTGGCCTTGCAGTCCAAATATGTGAAGTCTTCAGCAATAGGGTCTTCTCATCTATTCCTGGTGGGAAACCAAGAGCCTTAGTAATAGCCTATAATGTTTTGGGGGCATCAAGGACCTCCCTGGTTAATAACTCACTGGAAGATATCCCATCCCTGGCACTGAAAATTTTCTAGGAACAATCTATGGCTCCTGGATTTTCAGAGCAACACTTTTTAAAAGAATAAGAATCATGCCAGGTGTGGTGGTGCATGTCTTTAATCCCAGCACTTGGGAGGCAGATGTAGGAGGATCGCCATGAGTTCAAGGCCACCCTGAGACTTCATAGTGAATTCCAGGTCAGCCTGGGCTAGAGTGAGACTCTACCTTGAAAAACAAAACAAAACAAACAAACAGAAAAAGAATAAGAATCAGGGCTGCAGAGATGGCGCAGCAGTTAAGGTACTTGCCTATAAAGCCTAAGGCCTAGGGTTCAATTCCCCAGTACCCACGTGAAGCTGGATGCACAAAGTGGAGTTCATTTTCAGCAGCTAGAGGCCCTGGCATGCTCACTCTGTCTGTCAGTCTCTCTTTCCATGGAGTTCCTTGGAGTGGCTAGAAGCCCTGGCATGCCCATTCCCATTCTCTCCTTGCAAATAAATAAATAAAAATATTTAAAAACTAAAACATATATATATATATTATTAGACAAAAATATCAACAATGAAAACACAATTCACGAACCATGAAAAGTTTATTGTAATACATAATAATTTTAATTATAATAATTAAAAATATTGCTGGGTATTAGGAGCCAGAAAAACAAAATAATCCCTATAGATCAATAACAAAAACAAGTAATGCCATAGAAATATCGTTAAAGGTGTCAATATTTAGTTGTCAAAGGGAAACTCAACCATAACGAGGTGCTATTTCACATGCAGGAGACTGGCAACATTGGGATGTTCTGAGATGCCTGGGTTGGTAAGGATGGAGAGAGAAATAAATGGAGAGGAAAGAGGAAAGAGGTAGGGAAGGAAAGGAAAGAAAAAGAACTTTTGCATGGCTGGTTTGAATTATATTATTAATTTACTTATATTAATATATTATCTGGATAGATGGCTTAGCAGTGAAGGCACTTGCTTGCAAAGCCTAATGACCCAGGTTTGATTCCCCAGGACCCAAAGAAAGCCGGATGCACAAGGTGGCACATGTGTTTGGAGTTCATTGTGGCTGGAGGCCCTGGTGTGCCCATTCTGTCTGTCCATCTGTCTGTCTCTCTTTCTCTCCGTCTCTTAAATAAATAAATAAAGTATTGAAAAAAATCATGTTGGAAGCTGGGCATGGCAGCACATGTCTTTAATCCCAGCACTTGGGAGGCAGAGGTAGAAGGATCTCAGTGAGTTCTAAGGACAGCCTGAGACTACATAGTAAATTCCAGGTCAGCCTGGACTGATAGTGAAATCCTATCTTGAAAAACAAAACAAAAAGTCGTGTTGGAAGAACATGCTGCAATGTGAAATCAAGTTGGCATGTGTCCCTCCTCTCCTCCTGTCCTTCTGCTCGTAGATATAGCCTTAGACACTCTCAAGCATGTACCCAAGAAGACGGGAAATGGAATGCTATTTTAGCACTGTTTTGTTGTTTTGTTTTGTTTTGAGTGTGTGTGTGTGTTGTTTTGTATTTTTTCAGGTAGGGCTTCACTCTAGCCCAGGCTGATCTGAACACACTCTGTTGCCCAGGCTGGCCTCCAGCTCACTTCCATCCTCCTACCTCAGCCTCTGAGTGCTGGGGTTGAAGGCACCGGGTTCTTTAGCACTGTTTCTAATACAGAGAAAAGAGAATAACCGGAACATTCAAAAATGGTGCCAGCGTCACCAAGTGAAATACCAAATGCATATGTACTAAATACTTACAAACATGGCAAGACAAATGCATGGTGATTCTGGCATCGTAATCACCTTTGGGCAGAAAGCAAAGACACTGTTTTTTTTGGGAGGATGGGTGTTAGTTATAATGCATCTGCAATATTCAAACAAACAAAAATCCCTAAAGCTATTACGGCAAGATGTCAACATTGGTTAAATCTGCTAAAGACAGTGTGGCTCATAAGGACATAATAAATGATTTCCAGACTTATTGGGAAAAAAGCAAAGCTAAGGAAGAATGTGACGGGGGCCTACTATGTGTAAGGACTAGTGGGCCCCCTGGCTCTGTGGAAGATTTCTGAATGACACAGAATTAAATTGGCAATGGTGGCAGCCTGAGGAAGGGGCTACTTGAGGAGCTGAGGTCAGCAGTGGGAAAAGTCCTATTTATGTACTTTTCATATTATCGAACTATTTTATCACTTGCATGCATTTTCTTGATAGGAATAAAAAGCAAAAAATCTTGTTTTAGTTGAAATAATTCCTACCCCCACATAAAGCCAAATTTATGATTTTGGAGAATATTTTAAGATATAAGTATACTCTTACCTTTGCTTTCTTTCCAAATGACTGTTTTTTTTTCCATGAGTCTTTGCTAGTAAGTCCCTTATGATCACACACCCCGCCCACTGCATCTGCCTTAACTGTTCATCTATTTATATGGGATGACCCATACTTTCCCTAATAAATCTTACTATTTCCCCCACTAAGAAACTGAGTGCTGACTAAATGGACTTTGACATGTGGGAATTATCCCTACACTTTCCTGACACAGAAAGACAAATCAACCCAATGCATGGTCCTTCTGCTATAAACACGAATAGTTTTGGGGCAGATCAGAAATGGGATCTGTCTTTGTGAACTTTCCTACCAGAGACAGCCTGAGGCACTGGGAGAGCAAAGGCAGGCTTTGGGGCTCTGAGCCTCAGACATTTCGTTGCTGTGAGCTACTTTACAAGCAAGAGAGCCCAGATTCTGCCAGTTCTAGAACTCAACCACTTTAAACAGTGATCTTTCCTCCTACTTTTAACATGGAATTTTTAGTGTCATGTTGTTTAAAAGTTAATTAAGGGCTTCAGATATGGCCTAGCAGTTTAGGCACTTGCTTGCAAAGCCAAAAGACCCAGGTTTGATTCCCCAGGACCCACGTAAGCCAGATGTACAAAGTGGTGCATGTGTCTGGAGTTCTTTTGCAATGGCTGGAGGCCCTGGTGTGCCCATTCTCTCTCCCTCAAGTAAATAAGTAAATAAATATTTTTTAAAAACTAATTTAGGGGGCTGGAGAGATGGCTTAGCTGTTAATGTGCTTTCCTGCAAAGCCTAAGGACCGAGGTTCAACTCCTCAGAACCCACACAAGCCACATGTTCATGGAGGTGCATGCATCTGGAGTTTGCAGTGGTTAGAGGTCCTGGTGCACCCATTCTCTCTCTCTCTCTCTCTCTCTCTCTCTCTCTCTCTCTCTCTCTCTCAACATAAAATAAGCAAATTAAGCTCCCTAGAGCAGTGATCTTAACATTTACAAACCTAGGACCACTTTAGTGGACAAAACAAGCTAAAACAACTATTACTGCTCTCTGCAATCCCAAGCTAGACTGGTAGGGTTCTGCTTGGAGCAAGGTGCAAAGTTCTGGTTTCTACCACCCTGCAGGTGTCAGAGAGGCAGGAACGGAAGACTGGGTGGTGGGGAAGGAGGAACATAGTCATCTTTTTCATGTCTCTTGTTTCACAACGCCTTCCTTTCCATGCCTACTGCTGTGCTTGCTTGCCTTGTTCCAGAGCCAAAAGACAGGTCAACTTTACTGCTTCTTATCCAAGTTGGCAGAGGTTGTGGCAGCAGGGTGGTAACTGCCCAATGTTCCCAAGCTGAGGTTGGGATGCATCCAACAGCAAAGTCATTCAGTAAACAGCTCTCTGTTTCTTCCTTGACTTGGCTGAGACATCTCTCGGCCCTCAAACCACCCACTCTTTGATTTGAGAGAAGCCCACAGATCAGAAACTTCCAGATCTCCCTGTCATCAAAGAGTCTTTCATACCTTCTACAGCATCATCGATATTCTACAGCATTTCAACTCTCACCCAGTAGGGATTTCTATTTTCAGTAATATTTCTTGTACATCATTGTGAATAGTATTCAAAAACCTTCTTAGATATTTATTTTTCTAATATTTATCTATTTATTTATGAGAAAGAAGAAGAGGGAGAGAGAGACAGAGCAAGAGAGAGAACGGGCATGCCTGGGCCTCTAACCACTGCAAATGAACTTCACATGCGTATATTCCTTTGTGCATCTGGCTTACGTGGGTCCCAGAGAGTCAAACCTGGGTCCTTAAACTTCACAGGCAAGCACCTTAACCACTAAGCCACCTCTCCAGCCCTTAGATATTTATCTTATAGCCAGCTTTGTTCCAGAGTGGGGTGGAGTTAGGGAACGGTGAACAAATACTGTGCTTAGAAGTTGATTATTTTTCAAAAATAGTAGACCAGTTGGAAACAGAAACATCACTGTGAAACAAGTGGAGAATAATTCAAAGCAAAATGTCTACAGGCACCAAAACAGGGTGAAGATCTGAAAGACTCTGAAAGAGAGTCATGGAGGCTTAGGGAAAGCTCAAGAATAATGGTAGCCGGAGTTGGGTTTGAAGAAGGGATGGAAAGTTAATCAGGACTTTCCATAATGGTGAGACAGTCAAGGCCAGGGACAGACTGGTCTCAGCAGAGCAGACTATGGATGGTCAGAGGCCAGGCTACTAAGGCAGCCAGGCCCCAGAAAAAAACAGGTAAGCAGACAAGCAAGTGAAACTGAGAATTAAATGTAGACTAACAAGTCAACACAGAATCATTTATCTTGTGACATCGGAGTTCTAGAGATCACAAGAGCCTCTTCAATCATGTCTTTCATCCTTGTGCTTTCATTTTACAGACGAGGATGTTGGGGTTAGACTTGTAAAACTATGTCACCATCTCAAGCAACAGAAAGATGCCATAGCAGAACATCTGCTCACGGGCTGCTGGTTCCCAGGGTTTCCCACTCTGCTTCAAATGCTGCACTGTAATGCTCAGAGGCTCAAGGGCCTCTGGGACCAGAGACAGTCTAAGGGTAGAAGCATCAGACCAAAGGAGAAGTGTTAGAGAAACGATGAGGCTCTTCTGTGCACTGATGTTTCTAAGTTTTTCTTCTCTTGAATTGCTTTACATGTTACATCATGTTTCACATCCTCTGTGTGACATTTAATCTCTTCCATGGCCTTTATGATCTTCTTTCCCAACACTCCCCAACCTACAACCTCCACTTCAGCCAGATGCCCATACACAAGAGTCCCCAGCATTTGCTAGGCTCAAGCTCAGTGCTAAGGCATTGCTCTTGTCATTTCTGTCTTCTCTGAGAGTGTCTTCCCCTTTCGAACTCAGTATAAAATTCAGGGTACAGGGTCTTCAGCCACCTCAAGTTCCTTCTCTACTATCTCTTTCTTGTTTTTTTAGTATTTTCATTTATTGTTTTGAGAGAGAGACAGAGAGATAGAGATAGAGAGACAGAGAAAAAGACACACACACACACACACACAGAAAGACAGACAACATGAGTACAGGCACACCAGGACCTTCTGTCACTGCAAACAGACTCCAGTCACATGCATGATGTGTATCTGGCTTTTACATAGGTACTGGGGAACCAAACCCAGGCTGTCAGGCTTTGTAAGCAAGTGCCTTTAACCGCCGAGCCATCTCTCCAGCCTCATCTTCTCTACTATTTTTTAATTCAGTGCACCCTAGTTCATTTCAATAAGTTTTACTGAGACCAATAATGTGCAAGACTCCTAATTTAGCATTCAGGGTTCCAAGAGAAGTCAAGCATGGGTACTAGGAGTTTAGAAAGGGAACGGAAAAAAAATGTACCCAGAATCATACAAATAGGTACCAGAAGTCCAGACAACAGAGTCTAGGGGATGGAAAGAGAGGCGTCCTCATGGAGAGAGAGCAATGTCTGAGCTCAGTAATGGAGGAACAGGTGCTCACCAGGGCCTAAGTTGGGAAGAAAAGAAAAGGGCCATCCCAGGCACAGAAGATTGGATATGGTGACTTCAGTTTGAGTGCCCAATGTTTTAAACAACTAGGTTAGAGTCTGGCCCGAGGATTGGCTTGCCTTCAGTGTAGTGTGCAAGTGGAAGAGTGGGAGGAGGAAAGGCAGGGGGGCTCTGCCTCAAACCTGAGCCTTGGTGCCCCTGGTCATGAGGAGCACTTCCAGTGAGAGGCTCAGCTCGGGCAAGGAGTCTCTGGAGCAAAGCAATCACTTGTTGCTTCTTGTTCCAGGTGTGTGAAGATATATTATTTTTCAAGAACAGGAACTGTTCTTCTTTCTTATTTTTTTTTAATTTTTATTTAATTTTTATTTATTTGAGAGCGGCAGAGAGAGAAAGAGGCAGATAGAGAGAGAGAGAATGGGCGCACCAGGGCTTCCAGCCACTGCAAACGAACTCCAGACGCACGTGCCCCCTTGTGCATCTGGCTAACGTGGGACCTGGGGAACCGAGCCTCGAACCGGGGTCCTTAGGCTTCACAGGCAAGCACTTAACCGCTAGGCCATCTCTCCAGCCCCTTTCTTACTTTTTAAAAAAGATTTTTAAAATTTTTGTTGTTGTTGTTGTTTTTCAAGGTAGGATCTCATTGTAGCCCATGCTAACCTGGAATTTATATGTAGTCTCAGAGTGGCCACAAACTCATGGCAGTCCTCCTACCTCTGCCTCCCGAGTGCTGGGATTAAAGTCATGTGCCACCATGCCTGGAAATAATTTTTTTTTAATTTATTTGAGAGAGAGAGGCAAATAGAGAGAGAGAAAGAGAGAGAATGGGCATACCAGGGCCTCTAGCCACTGCAAACAAACTCCGGACACATGTGCCATCATGTGCATCTGGCTTATGTGGGTACTGGGGAATCAAACCTGGGTCCTTAAGCTTCACAGGCAAGCACCTTAACCTCTAAGCCATCTCTCCAGGCCAGGAACTGCTTTTCAAATGCTTTTTTTTCATAGTTCCAAGTCACTAACTCAGCCCTGGATGCAGAGTGGGTGTTTGATGAATTATCATTAATCTTTTGGGGTATGGCAAAAACAAAAAGGGAATTAAAAAAAAAAACAGGAAAAATTATCTTATTTGTTCATGACATGAGCTTGTTTATATCCCTAAATCTGTTGCTAAGAATGAAAATTTGCAAGTTGTATAAAAGTCCATATTTGAAAGGAAGATGGTGTGTGTAATTGGAAGCTTATGGTTGTCTAATAAAGGACAGAAGATTCCAATTAAAACCAAAATTCCATCTCTAAGCAGCCTTCCTCATTGTGTGGGCACCTCAACTGCTAAGTTTGTTTAATGGATCAAATTAAATGGATGACTGCTCGTGAAGGGCATCTTAGGGACTTGGGACCTAGCCTTGCTGTTGTGTATGTTTCCCTAAGCTCGCTATAGACAAAAATACTCCATCTTGTTATTTGAAAGACAAACCACTTCTAGACATTGAGGAGAGCAATATAAAAACTTCATACAGGACTACATATTCATACTGTTTATTTTCCTTAATGAGAAACAAAGGGAACTGAGTTTCACTGATTCTTTCTCGCTGTTCCAGTCTGATTAAGCTCTAAAAATGCCCTGCCAAGCCGGGCGTGGTGGCACATACCTTTAATCCCAGCATTTGGGAGTCAGAGGTAAGAGGATTGCCATGAGTTCGAGGCCACCCTGAGACAACAGAGTGAATTCCAGGTCAGCCTGGACTAGAGTGAGACCCTACCTCAAAAAAACAACAACAAAAATGCCCTGCCAAAAAATATGTTTTAATCTCAAAGGGTAATTTTAAAAATATATATTTATTTTATTTTATTTATTTGGGGGGGCATAGAGAGAGAGAATGGGTGCGCCATGGCCTCTCGCCACTACAAACAAACTCCAGATGCATGCGCCACCTTGTGCATCTGGTTTACGTGGGTCCTGGGGAATCGAACCTGCGTCCTTTGGCTTTTCAGGCAAGCGCCTTAACCACTAAGCCATCTCTCCAGCTCTCAAAGGGTAATTTTTGTTTCATAAGGAACAATGTGTTCAACATCTTACCATATGTATGTTATTTTTTTTAATTTTTAAATTTTTATTAACATTTTTCCATGATTATAAAAAAATATCCCATGGGGGCTAGAGAGATGGTTTAGCGGTTAAGTGCTTGCCTGTGAAGCCTAAGAACCCCGGTTCGAGGCTCGATTCTCCAGGACCTACGTTAGCCAGATGCACAAGGGGGCACACGCGTCTGGAATTCGTCTGTAGTGGCTGGAGGCCCTGGCGCGCCCATTCTTTCTCTCTCTCCCTCTCTGTCTGTCGCTCTCAAATAAATAAATAAAAATAAACCAAAAAAAAAAATATCCCATGGTAATTCCCTCCCTCCCCACCCCGTGTATGTTATTATTTTTTATTTTTTATTTTTATTTTTTTCAAGGTAGGGTCTCACTCTGGCTCAGGCTGACCTGGAATCCACTATGTAGTCTCAGGGTGGCCTCGAACTCTCAGTGATCCTCCTACCTCTGCCTCCTGAGTGCTGGGATTAAAGGCGTGCACCACCACGCCCGGCCGTGTATGTTATTTTTATGGGCTGGTAGTGTGGCCCAGTGGTAGCGTGCTTTCCTAGTGTGTGCAATGTTACATGGCTCTGGTTAGATCCCCAGTGTGGCACATGTTCTTTGCTCTTTTTTTTTTTTTTTTTGAGGCAGGGTCTCACTCTAGCTCAGACTGACCTGGAGTTTACTATATGTAGTCTCAGGCTGGCCTCGAACTCAATGCAATCCTCTTACTTCTGCCTCCAGAGTGCTGGGATTAAGGCGTGCACCAGCACGTGTTTTTTTTTTTTTTTAACTCATTACCAGAGAGCTATTGCCATGCACAGATATTCCAAACAGTTAATAATAGCACAGTATTATATTGGCCTTTCTGAAGAAACCCCTGAGCAACCTGGATGGAAACCAGGTGGTTCATCAAGCCCACACGCACAAACGCTGGGCTGGTTCTGTGTCACGGACTGCTAAACCGCCTTTGTTCAGCTAGCTCCCCCCAGCCATGCCTGCACATTGTCCTTTGGAGGACAACCCTCCCCAGAGAAGAGAGCCATCCTGAGAGAGCACCCTCGTTGACCCACCACACAGAGGCATGCTATCTAGAGTTGGCAATCAGCCAACCAAAATGTCCTGTCCCTTTCATCACAGCCATCAGCTGAGGGAGGAGGGAAGCCATTTAAGCCAGAATGGGACATTTCTGTCCTTGGGACACTGCTGAACTTGAGGGATGTGAACTTGAGACATAGGCAGACCATCTTGCAGCTATAGAGGAGAAATCCTAACTGAAGCCTGAAGTTAAGGGACAATCATAGAGTTTGAAAGAGGTCCCAGTATCGTTTGAGGCTCTGAAACTAGTGATACCTGCAGTTAGCTACCACCTCCTGGACTTCCCAGCTCATCAAAGAATTTTTTCCCGTATTTATTTATTTATTTATTTATTTATTTAGGTTTTTCGAGGTAGAGTCTCACTCTGGTTCAGGCTAACCTGGAATTAACTCTGTCATCTCAGGGTGGCCTTGAACTCATGGCAATCCTCCTACCTCTGCCTCCCGAGTGCTGGGATTAAAGGCATGTGCCACCATGCCCGGCTCCCTTTTTATTTTTATTGTTTTTAAGGTAAGGTTTCACTCTAGTCCAGGCTGTCTTGGAATTCACTATGTAGTCTCAGGGTGGCTTCAAACTCATGGTGATCCTCCTACCTCTGCCTCCCAAGTGCTGGGATTAAAGACATGCACCACCACTCCCGGCTCCCTTTTTATTTTTGCTTAAATAAATGAGATTGAAGGCTGGAGAAATGGCTTAGCGGTTAAGGTGCTTGCCTGTGAAGTCTAAGGACCCAGGTTCAATTCCCCAGTACCCACATAAGCCAGATGCACAAGGTGGTACATGCATCTGGAGTTCCTCTGGAGGTCATTTGCAGTGGCTGGAGTATCTGGCACATCCATTCTCTCTTTCTCTATCTGCCTATCTCCCTCTGTAATGAATAACTAAAATATTAAAAATATAAATGAGATTGAGTTGAATTCCTATCTCTAACATTCAAATAAAAATTGATCAATCATTATGCCCACATAATATAATTCTATATAATTTCTATTACATAATGCTTGTGAAATCTTAGACTTAATTGAAAATGCTGCTTTATATTAGATTGTCCTAAACCTCCAAATGGATATGTCATCTAACTAGATGCCATCATGAGTCCTTAATTAGGGGAATAACAAAATAAAGCTGTAGTTATAGGAGAGTTTGCCTGGCAAGAGATGTGTGGAATAATCAAAACAACATATGTTCATACATGTATTCTGAAATATACATGTGTGTAAATATATGTGTGTTCTGAATTTTCAAGGATAACAAATGCTGTTTCTGTGTTAATATAGCTGAAAAGAGTATCACCACTCCGATGTTCAAAATGTTTGGAAATTATTATATTATTTTCTTTAATTATTTAGAATACTGAATTATAGATTTACTTCATTCATGTAACCCACAAGCATACTTTAGGAAGTTTTAACATACAGGTTACTGTTTTAGGCATTAGGGATAAAAAAGAATTAGAATTAGACAGCTCTACCCTCCAGGAGCTCATATTCCAGTAAAAGAGGCGGGCGTGTAACTGGACCCATGGTGTGAGAGCTGGCAAGGCTTGCCTCCACACTCTCCATGCAGACAGTTAGTCTAGAGGTGGATGAAATGGAGCCTGAAGGGTGCACACCCCCCTTCCCAGTGTCCGAGGGTAACTCAGCAGTGCGTTCCAGGGACCTGTCTTTTCTGCCATTCCAGGCACAACTAACTCAGATGCTGTACTGTCGCATTAGAAATTATTTTTATTTTGTTATGTTTCGTTTTGGTTTCTCGACATAGGGTCTCACTGAAGCCCAGGCTGACCTGGAATTTACTATGTAATCTCAGGGTGGCCTCAAATTCACGGTGATCCTCCTATTTCTGCCTGCCCAGTACTGGGATTAAAGGGGCCACCTCACCTGGCTGGAAATTTTTTTGTTATGTAAAGAACGTTCTCTTTGAAAAGACCTTCAAGCATCAAGGCTGGTGAATGGCTTTCTTTACAGGGCAAGACATGATCTCTAAGAGATTACTTTGGTTGATTTGGACTTCAAATTGAAAATCAATTTTGTGGTGCTTGGTGGTGCACACCTTTAATCCCAGCACTTGGGAGGCCAAAGGTAGGAGGATAACTGTGAGTTTGAAGCCACCCTGACAGTACATAATGAATTCCAGGTCAGCCTGGGCTACAGGGAGACCCTACATCAGAACCACCTCTCCCAAAATCAAGAGGCTCAGCAGCCAGGTCTTGCTTGGAAGTGGACTCTTCCTTCCTTCCTTTCTTCCTTCTCTCCTTCCTCCCTCCCTCCTTCCTTCCTTCTTTCTCTTTCCAAGAGATTCCTTGATGCTGTGTCATTTCCCCCATTCCTCACTAGAAGGACGTTATGATGTCACCCACAGCCGGAACTTACTCAGATGCCTACAAGACAGTAACAAGCACTTCTTTCTTCACTCTGTTCTACCTTAGTCCCTGCATCTTTTTGGGAGCATTGTTTGGTTTTGATGGGTGAGTGGTACTTTTAACAAATGAGGATTAAATCAATCTTCCATTTCTTTTCCCTTTCCATTCTAACTGGCTTTTTATTTTCCATGTGGATTTTCGAATTAGATCTAGTCCAAAATGGCCTATGCTTTCTGCTCCAGAAGCAGCTCATATAAGGAAAAAATCAGACATTTGTTGGATTAGAGGACTTATTATAAAGGATTTAGTGCTTGAGTTCTAAAGCCAGAAAGCTCTTCAGAAATTACTGAGTCCAAATTTCTCATTCTACAAATATTTGGACAGGTTAAATTACTTGCCCAATTCTCAGAGCTAGTTAGCACAGCCAAAACTAGAACCCAACATTGCTAGTATATCCTTGCCCGGTTCCCATAGCAACTATTAAACTGTTTTCATGGACCATACCATATTTCCTACTCGTGATTCTAGGCCCTACTTTTAGTAAAGCCACCAAGCCTGATTCCACCTTTATACCTATATAACTCATCTCAAAGGAAGATTGTTAGAACTTTTCATGGGTAAACTGGGTCACACTGTGTACCATTTCTTCTGAAATCCTGTTCTATTGTTTCCCTTTGTCTGTATAGAGACCCTCTATCAATACCTATCAATCTATCAATGAGAGTGGGGCTATTTTAACTGACATCATTGTCCATTCCAGAAATACTCAAGAGCCAAACTTTAGAAAGCTTCCCCACTTGCAACTACCATTCACTCCTTCAACTTCAAATTTTAAAATATTTTGACACTTTTTATTTTGTGTGTCTCATATCTGTATGTGTGCATGTGTGTGGAGGCCAGAGGACAACCTCTGGTGTTGATTCTCTTAGGTCCCAGACATCTGTTTTTTTTCTTTGATACAGGGTCATTCATGGCCTTGGAGCTTACCAAGTAGTCTAGACTGGAAGGGGCTCCAGCTGTTTCTACCTTCCCAGGGCTGGGGGCCTAACTCGGGTCCTCACGGTAGACAGGCGAGGAGGCTGCCCACTTAGCCATCCCCCTGTTTCTTCCCCAAGTCTTCTTGACACTAATACTTAGCACTACTCAGCTGAAAATGTTTGGGTGAGGGCCCTCTGTGCTTTTTGAGGACGTTTCCCAGTTTTCTACCATTTGAGAGCACGCTTCTCATCTGCCTCCCCTGCGCTCTCCTTACCCGGTGCGTCTGCGGACACCTCTTTGTTCCTTGCCGACCTCTGAGCCCCAGGGGTCTGTTCTCCGCACCTCTTCTTCTTGCTCTCCACTGTGAACAGGTCAGGCCTCACACACAAATCTCTAGTCATGTAAAGATGCCATTCGAAAGGAGAAATGTGGGCTGGAGAGATCGCTTAGCGGTTAAGCGCTTGCCTGTGAAGCCTAAGGACCCTGGTTCAAGGCTTGATTCTCCAGGTCCCACGTTAGCCAGATGCACAAGGAGCACAGGCATCTGGATTTTGTTTGCAGTGGCCGGAGGCCCTGGCGTCCCCATTCTCTCTCTCTCTCTCTCTTTCTCTCCCTCTTTCTCTCTCTATCACTCTCAAATAAATAAATAAAAATGAACAAAAAAAATTTTAAAAATTAAAAAAAATGTTTCTGGGGACTCAGTGCTGGCTGAAATGATTTTTATCACAATATCTTTACTTAATTATCAACTAAGTGGAAGCTCCTTAAGCTTATAGTTCTGACTCAATTTTGCAACCAAACCTTTGTAAAATGGAAACAAAACTAAAAATTAAAGAATTCATAAAGTAGAGTACATTAATTTACATGGATAGTCATTTTTAAATTTTAAAATATTTTTTTGTTTATTTATTTGAAAGAAAAGAGGTGGATACAGAGAGAGAGAGAGAAAGAGAGAGAGAATGTGTGTATGGGTGCACCAAGGCCTCTAGTCGCTGCAGATGAACTCCAGACACATAGGCCGCCATGACATCTGACTTACACTGGCACTGGGGACTTGAACCTGAGTCCTTTGGCTTTGCAGGCAAGCACCTTAACCACTAAGCCATCTCTCCAGCTTGGTAGTCATTTTTTTCCAAACCAGTCTGTTAATTTAGTATGTCAAGATGGAACTGCTTGTTGATGACAAAGGCTGTTTTTTTAATTTATTTTTTATTGACAAATTCCATAATTATAGACAATAACCCATAGTAATTCCCTCTCCCCACTTTCCCCCTTGAAACTCCGCTTTCCATCATATCCCCTCTCCCTCTCAACCAGTCTCTCTTTTATTTTGATGTCATGATCTTTTCCTCCTTTTATGATGGTCTTGTGTAGGTAGTGTCAGGCACTGTGAGGTCATGGAGATCCAGGCCATTTTGTGTCTTGAGGAGCACGTTGTAAGGAGTCCTACCCTTCCTTTGGCTCTTACATTCTTTCCGCCACCTCTTCCGCAATGAACCCTGAGCCTTGGAAGATGTGATAGAGATGTTTTAGCGCTGAACACTCCTCTGTCACTTCTCAGCACAATAGTGCCTTCTGAGTCATCGCAAGGTCACCGGACACAGGCTGTTTTTAAGTGAAGCAGAGCTGCATGGTGGCACTTGGTGATTCTGTTCTCCCACCTCTTCTCTACTCAGACTTCTGTGAAACCGTCATTCACACAGGCAGACAAACACACAGTGACTCTTGACCTGATTGCATCATTTACATACTAAGCCTCATTCTGTGATACTTGGCACCAGCAGGATAATAAACAGAAATACCGATGCAAACATTAGAGTACATTGGCAATACTCACAAGATGGTCATCCTGATAATCCACATTACAGTTGAGATTAAAGCAGGACTATAAAATCCACCTAGCGTCCACACAACCCCCACCCCTGCCAAAAATACTTCCAAAGAATCCCAGGGACTTAGGGACCCTGACTATGTGCCTCTTGTGTTTGTATCTGCGCCCCAACCCTTCTTCTGAGCCTCTGCCCTGTGCTGCCAGCTGCCTAGTAACAATCAGTCTCTCTACCTACATGACATCTTGCGCGCAGCATGTCCAAACTGAACTTGTTTTCCTTCCCACGCACACACCCACCTTAACCTCCATTCCCAATCTCAGGTGATGACATCATCCCCGACCCCGATACTCAAGCCAAAACTTAAGTCTTATCCTAGATCCCTTCCTCTGCCTTACCTCCTACATGCAAGTCTTGTTGATCCTACTTCCTGACTCCTTTCAAATCAATAATCACTTTTCTCCTTTGACCCAGAAATCTTATCAGAAAGATCTCAAGAAAATAATCTAAACATCCATGGAAAAACAACAACAAAATAACAACAGAAAAAGCAAAGTTGTTCACTCCACTATTATACTCCATAAAGAAAAACAGGCTATCCTTTTCAGGAGAGAAGAATATCAAAAAAATTTAATAGTGCCAGGAGTGGTGGCACATGCCTTTAATCCCAGCACTCTGGAGGCAGAGGTAAGAGGATCACTGTGAGTTCGAGGCCACCCTGAGACTACATAGTGAATTCCAGGTCAGCCTGAGCTAGAATGAAACCCTACCTCGAAAAAAAAAAATTAATGCCGAGAGCAAAATGCATAAAATATGCTAAAATATGCATGTGCTACAGTCCACATGTGAAGAACATGTCAGAGGACAACCTCAGGCTTTGGTCCTCACCTTCTACCTTGTTCATCTCTTGTTCTCTGCTGCCTACACCAGGCTAGCTAGCTGCAGGCTTCTGCTGTCCCTGCCTCCCATCTTACCACAGAAGTGCTGAAGTAACAGACACACTACTGTGTCTGACTTTACACAGGTCTTGGGAATAGTCACTAAGTTGTCACGCTTGCATGCCAAGTCCTTTTATCCACTGAATCATCTCTCCAGCCCCACTGGTTGGATATTTAGAAAAACAAAATTTAGATACATTGAGAATATACATAGATCTGAAATCAAAGTAGAGAAGAAGTGGTGCATAAGCAGCACAAATCCTAAACCCAGTTCCAGTCTGGTATTTCTGTCAACCTTTTGTGGTTGGGAACTTTGGTTTTAAAAGACATTGAGCATGGGAGACAAAGATAGAATGTGGACCCACGTAGGTAGGATAGTATACTAGACTTTGCATACTACAAGGAATTTCAAACTAGCAACGTCCAAGGTGAGTGAACCCTAGTCTACTCAGAGAAGATGTTCAGGAAAATTGCCTGTCTCAGACTTGACCATAAATGGAGACCAACAATAGAAGGGATTGTTTGTTTGTTTGTTTGATTTCAAGGTAGGATCTCACTCTAGTCCAGGCTGACCTGAAATTCACTATGTAGCCTCAGGGTGGCCTCAAACTCTCGGTGATCCTCCTACCTCTGCCTCCTGAATGCTGGGATTAAAGATGTGCGCCACCACGCCTGGCTAAAAAGGGATTTTTTTTTAAATGATAACTCAATACTATAAAACTGAGCTGGAGAGATGGCATAGCAGTTAAGGTGCTTGCCTGCAAAGCCCAAGAACTCATGTCCAACTCTCCAGATCCCATGTAAGCCAGGTGCACAAAGGTGAGGCAAGCACAAGCTCACACATGCCCACAAGGGGGCACACACATCTGTGTTCAACTGCAGTGGCTGAGGCCTTAGGGCCCCAATTCTCTCTCTCTCATTAAAAAATAAAGTCCAAAACCCAGCATGGTGGCACACACCTTTAATCCCAGCACTTGGGAGGCAGAGGTAGGAGGATTGCTGGAGAGTTCGAGGCCGCCCTGAGACTACAGGTAATTCCAGGTCAACCTGGACCAGAGTGAGACCCTACCTTGAAGAAAAAAAAAAAAGTCCAGTCTGTTGGGCCTGCCTCAAAGTAAAAACTAACAAACAAAAAATTATTAACCCACCTCAAGAAGATTTGATGCTAGGTTTACACAATCTGGATGGTCCCCAAAATGCAACCAAGTTTAATTTGCATTAGTATTGTTAGTAGTGCTCTACTTATTTATCAGAAACTGAGACAAACCTTTCAAGAATTTCAGTTTCACCTAATACCAAAAGTAAAGACACTACAAAAAAAAAGAAAACTATAGACTAAGTCCCTTGATGAAGATAGACACAAAAATTTTCTATGAAATACTTGTGAACAGAGTTCAAGAACATATTTAAAAGATCATACACCATGACCAAATTGGTTTTGTTTCAGGGATATAACGATAGTTCAACACCTGCAAATCAATAAATGTAACATAGCACATAAATAGACTCAAAGAACAGAATAGTTGCAAAAAAGTCCTTTGACACAGTTTAACAATTCATGATAAAAGCCCTGAAAAAGGTGAAACTAGAAGGCACATGCCTCAACATAATAAAGGCTATATACGACAAGCTCATGGCAACATTCTATAAAATGGGGAAAAACTGAATACATTTCCTCTAGAATCTAGAGTTAGACAGATATACCCACTGTTTCTACGCCTTTTATTCAATACTGTTTGAAGTTTGAAGCAGGAAAGCAAGGGGCAGAAATAGAAGGAATACAGACAGTAAAGGAAGAAGTTAATTTGCACTAATGCAGACTATACGATCCTATTAAAGACTCGAGTTCTGCTTTCACTGCTAGCCTGACAACCTCCTTCAGGGAAGTGGTAGTAGACAGTGAAGAGACTCAAAACAGACCAAAGCAGAAATGAAGAGGATCCAGACATCTCAATACTAAAGAAGACTTAACATACTAGGTAAGGCTCAAAGAGCCTTGCTAAAGAGAGGGCAGAGAGATTGTAAGAGCCATAGAGGGGGAAGGAGAACCCTGAGACACTGACCTCCCTGCCAAGAGCCTGAATGATACATTCATGTCCCCACAGTGGATACCAACAGCCCCACTGAGGAGGGCCCTCAGTGGAATAGGGGCAAGAGCAAGGGGCCACAGAAGTATAACCTGATGGGAATATGATTAATATGCAATATGTTCATACTGTAAAGTTCATAGCGGTATTAAAAATACTGCCAATACAGACTGGAGAGATGATGGCTTAGTGGTTAAGGCACTTGCATGTAATGCCTAAGGACCCATGTTCAACTATTCAGATCTCACATAAGCCACATGCACAAGGTGACACAAGCATGCAAGGTCACACATGCACACAAGGTGGCACGCACGTCTGGAGTTCGATTACACTGGCTGGAGACACGAAGCTGGAGAGATAGCTAAGTAGGTTAGCAGCTTACCTTATAGGCACGAGGACCTGAGTTCAGCTTATCTTACAGGCACGAGGACCTGAGTTCTATCCCCAGTACCCATGTAAAAATACTAGGCATGTCAGTGCATACCTGTACTCCCAGGGTTGGGGAGGTGGTTATAGGAGGAACCCTGGACCTGGCTGGCTAGTTAGTCTAGTTTAATTTTGTGAGTCCCAGAAAGGCCCATGAGAGACCCTGTCTCAAAAAGAGGTGACTAAGAATGACACCAAGCTGGTTGTGGTGGCGCACGCCTTTAATCCCAGCATCGGGAGGCAGAGGTAGGAGGATCACTGTGAGTTCGAGGCCATCCTGAGAATCCATAGTGAATTCCAGGTCAACCTGGGCTAGAGTGAGACTCTGCCTCGAAAAAGAAACAAACAAACAAAAAAATGAATGACTCCAAGATTGTCCTCTGGCTTCCACATGCACGCATACATACATGCATGTGACCTGAACACACATGTGTGCCCTAATACAATGTACACACATACAAGCACACAAGTTAAAATTCAGAATACAGGGCTGGAGAGATGGCTTATCAATTAAGGCACTTGCCAGTAAAGCCAAAGGACCCAGGTTCGATACCCCAGTACCCATGTGCCAAATGCACAATATGGCGCATGCATCTGGAGTTCATTTGCAGTGGCTAGAGACCCTGGTGCACCCATTCTCATTCTCTCTCTGTCTCTTTCTCTCTCAAATAAATAAAATATTTAAAAGTCAATTCAGAATATAAAGTGAGTGTGATGTTGCACACCTGTAATCAGCACCTGAGAGTTTGAGGATGGGGCATCATGAATTCAAGGGCAACCTTGGCTATAAGTAAGACCCTATCACACACATACACAAAAGAAATATTTTTGAGGTAGGGTCTCACTCTAGCCCAGGCTGACCTGGAATTCACTATATAGTCACAGGTGGCTCACAGTGACCCTCCTACTTCCCAAGTGCTGGGATTGAAGGCGTGTGCCACCATGCCCTACCCTGCCCCTCTCCCCTCCCTGTACCCCCTCCCCCCAGGTAGGGTCTCACTTTAGCTCAGGCTGACCTGGAATTCACTATGTAGTCTCAGGGTGGCCTCGAACTCACTGTGATCTTCTAGAAATTCTTTACTAACATAAAGGAAAAAAGAAAAAGAAAAAAAGCTTAAATGAGGAGAAGGAGGGATAAGGGAAGAAAAAGCATAACCAGCCTTTGAAGACTAGCTAGGTGTTCAGGCTTCCTTCAGAGCTTAGGCTGTTTACAACCGGCTCTCATTTCCTGTTTGCGCTGAGCCTAGAGATGAGCCGAAGTGGAAGTTCAGAGTTTTCTCAGGGCTTTTCTAGCACAAGCCCCACTATCACCAGGCTACACAGGGTCCCTTTCTCAGGTTCTCAGGCCCATAGAGAAAGGATCTTAATGAACTCCGAAGGAAACTCAAGGACAATTTTATTAGACTTTGGTAGAAAGCACAGCAGGGCAGGCAAGTGACAGCTGCCAGGAGAAGGGAGCGGGGTGCTTCCTGAGCTAGGGGTCAGGGGAGCAGGCTGAGCAGCGCCTGCGGTTAGCGGCCTGGGCCGGGAAGGCCTCACCGAGAATGCCAGGCTAAGGTTTCAGCCAGCATCTGAACAAGGGTGACAGAGAAGAAAGAAAGTTATGCTTAGAACTCAGAAAGGCTTAGCAGGAAGGGTCAGTGGGCAAGTGCATGGAGGGCTCCTGGGGTGTGTGAGACAGGGAACCTCGTGCGGGGCACACCTCCTCCTTTCATCTTCTGAAGTTCTCTCCCGGGTGCATCATGTTTCTTTTCACCATTTGGCTCCAGGCTGTTCTCTTAAGGTTGTAAAACAGGATTTTTTTCTTCTTATCTTAGGAGGTCTTGGCTTCACCTGGGCAAGGGCTCCTATGGTCTTTATCAAAGTATGTGATCAACACTGAGGGTTAACACAGTATTTCAAGTTCTGAGGAGGGGCAGTTACGATCCTTACCCCTTCCTCAAAATTAGTGTCATCAGGGACACAGGACATCAGGGTCCAGAGTTGATTGAGGGGGTCCATCCTTAGAGACCTGGTAATTTCTAACTACACACCTACCTACCCTGGGCATGCACATGTCTGAGTTCCTGACAGCATGTATGAGCTCTGGGGGAGGAGGGGCTTGTTGGCACTAAGGATCAAACACAGTGCCTCCAGCTTGCACAGTCTAGACAGATGCTCTATCACTGAGCTGCACTCTTGTGGGCAGTTTTTTTTTTTAATTTTTATTTTTTAAGTTTTATTTATTTGAGAGAGTCAGAGAGAGAGAGAGAGAGAGAAAGAAAGAATGGGCACCCCAGGGCTTCCAGTCACTGCAAACAAACTCCAGACGCATGCGCCCCCTTGTGCATCTGGCTAATGTGGATCCTGGGGAATCGAACCTGGATCCTTTGGCTTTGCAGGCAAATGCCTTAACAGCTAAGCCATCCCTCCAGCCCCTATGTGGGAACTTTTGAATGCCCTACTTTCCCCAAGAAATTCTCTTTCTGTCTTAATATTTTTATTTGTTTATTTATTTGAGAGAGTAAGAGAGAGAGAGAGAAAGAATGGGCGCACCAGGGCCTCTAGCCACTGCAAATTCCAGACACATGTGCTGCCTTGTGCATCTGGCTTCATGTGAGCTCTATGGTATCAAACCAGAGTCCTTAGGCTTTGCATGTAAGTGCCTTACCTGCTGAGCCATCTCCCCATCCCTCTTTTTTGTTTGTTTGCTTGTTTCTTTTTTTTTAATTTCAAAGTACGTTTTCTCTCTAGCCCAGGCTGACCACGAACTCATGGCAATTCTCCTACTTCTGCCTCTTGAGTTCTGGAATTAAAGGTATGCACCACCATGCCTGGCTTCTTTCTGTCTTTTTATATGCTTTTTTTTCCTCCCTGTTGGCAGTGAGCTGTGAATTGATCTTATAATGTTTTCAAGAATGCCTTATGCCAGGCAAGGTGGTGCATGCCTTTAATCCCAGCACTCTTGGGAGGACTGGCATGAGTTCAGCCTGCGACTACATAGTGAATTCTAGGTCAGCCTGGGCTACAGCGAGACCTACCTCAAAAAAAAAAAAATCTTTTTAAGGGCTGGAGAGGTAGCTCAGCAGTTAAGACACTTGCCTGCAAAGCCAAAGAACCCAGGTTTGTTTCTCCAGGACCCACGTAAGCCAAATGCACAAGGTAGCACATGGGTCTGGAGTTCATTTGCAGTGGCTAGAGACCCTGGTGTGCCCATTCTCACTTTTTCTGTGTGTGTGTGTGTGTGTGTGTGTGTGTGTGTGTGTGTCTGTCTGCCTTTCTTTCTCTGAAATAAATAAATAATAAAAATTAAAACAAGTATCTGCTCTTTTACCCTGGACCCAGGGTCCCACACTGAGAACATGGCTGCTCTCTTCAAGGCCATCAACAAGCCGGAGAAGGAATTAAGGTCTAGTAGAAGCCTGACCACTAGGATTTGCAAGCAGGCACCTTTACCCACTGAGACACATCCCCAGCCCTGAATATTTTTAATTTTAAGTCCTCTTTTATACTTACTAATTATTTAGAAGTAAAGGCATAAAATCAGATCTCTTGTTGGTAAAGAAATAATTTGTAACAACAACAACATAGAATAAGGAGCAGACCCTACCATGAAAAAAAAAGCCTCATGCACATATTTGCAGCAAACAAAACTCAAAAGCATATGAGATAAATGCTGATAGAATTGAAGATGGAAATATAGAATTTTACAATAACTCTATCAAAAGTGGTTAGGGGGCCAGAGAGATGGCTTAGTGATTAAGGCATTTGTCTGCAAAGCCTAAGGACCCAGGTTTGATTCCCCAGGACTCACATAAACCAGGTGCACAAGGTGGCACATGTGTCTGGAGTTTGTTTGCAGTGGCTGGAGGCCCTGGCATGCACATTATCTCTTTCTCAGGCTTTCTGTCTCCCTCCCTCTCAAATAAATAAAAACATTTTTTAAAAAGTGGTTAGGAAGAGTCGGCGTGGTGGCACATGCCTTTAATCCCAGCACTCAGGAGGCAGAGGTAGGAGGATTGCCTTGAGTTTGAGGCCACCCTGAGACTACTTAGTGAATTCCAGGTCAACCTGAACTAGAGTGAGACCCTACCTTGAAATCCTGAAAAAAAAAAAAAAAAAGGTGGTTAGAACATTTAGAGAGAAAAATCAGTAAGAAAACAAAATATTTTGAGCAACCTAAACTAAGTAGACATACCAGCCCTAACAAACCCATATAGAACAGCAGCCTGGCCACTGATAGCAAAACAAGCAACCTTCTGTAGAGCATAGGGAACATTCTCCAGAACAGATCACATGTCAGGCAACAAAACCGTCTCAATCAGGTTTAAAAGATTAAAATCATGGAAGGCAGTTTCTCTGACCATAGTGGAATGCAGCTAGTAATAACAAAAGGAAAGGTGGAAAATTCCCAAACACAGAAAAATTTATTTTTAAAAAAGTGAATGGGCCCAAGAAGAAATCAGAAGGGATGTTAAAATGAAAATACAGGGGAGATGCCTCAGTGGTTAAGGGTGATTGCTCTTGCAACGCCTATCAACTCAGGGTTCAATTCCCCAGTACCATGGAAAGCCAGATGGACAAAGGGGTACATGCACCTAGAGTTTGTTTGCAGTAGCAAGCGGCACCGGAATACCCATACTGTTCTCTCCCTCTTTCTGCTCAAAAATACTTTTTATTTGTTTATTTATTTATTTTTTGAGGTAGGGTCTCTCTCTAGCCCAGACTGACCTAGAATTTACTCTGGAGTCTCAGGGTGGCCTGGAACTCTCAGCGATCCTCCTGCCTCTGCCTCCAGAGTGCTGGGATTAAAGGCATGCGCCACCAGGCCTGGCTTTTAATAAAAATATTTTAAAAAATATAAATGAATGAAAGTGAAAACACAACTTACAAGAACTGGTGTGATTCAACAAACACATAGAATCAATAATTAAAAAAAAAAAAATTCCCCAAAAGCCAGGCCTGGTGGCACATACATTTAGTCCCAGCAGTCAGGAGGCAGAAATAGGAGGATCTCCATGAGGTTGAGGTCACCTTGAGACTCTTAGACCACATAGTGAATTCCAGGTTAGCCTGGGCTAGAGCAAGACCCTACCTCAAAAAAACAAAAACAAACAAACAAACCCCCACCCAAAAAAAAAAAGTCCAGAAGCAAAGGATTTCATTGGTAAATAACACCAAACGCTTTTAAAAAATAACACCAATCCTCAAACTTTTCCCAAAAATGAAGACTAGAGAACATTCCCCACTCATTCTTTGATACCTTTGTACCCTGAGACCAAGGCCACTTAAGGAAATTACAAGGGAACAACATGACAGACCCAATACTCTCAACATAGGAATGCAAAACTCTTCCACAGAAGGGCTGGGGATATGGTTCAGCTGTGCACCACCACGCCCAGTCCATGTGGTACTAGGGCCTGGATCCAAGACTTCCTGCACACTAGGTAATCACCCTGCCAACTGAAATGCATACATCCCGGCCCCATCCAACACCTTCTCGCGAATATAAACACTCAGAAAACTAGGACTGGAAGAGGAAAGTAAAAATACAATAAAGAGCATTTATGGACTGCCCACAGCTAGCACTCAACACAATGGCAAAACCAAAACCTTCCCGCTAAGGTTGGGAGATGGCCACAGAGCTGATTGCCATCAAGGCTCCTTAGGTAAGAAGGGAAGAGCCCAAGGCCAGCAGGCTGGAATGGAGTTCAGCTATTCCTTTCGCATGTACACAACCTTCTCCACATAAGGTTTCCAGACATCTGGAGAGCCACCAAATTATTGCAGCTACACCACCACCACAGAAACCCGCAGAGAGGAATTTAAGAACAATTCAATTTACAAAAGCACCCAAAAGACAAAAATACCAAGAAATAAATTTAACCAAGTGGGCTGGAGAGATGGTTCAGTGAGGAAGCACACTTTGTTGTGCAAGCATGAGAGCCTGAGGGGGCCTGAGACCACCTAAGCTTGAATCTCCAGGACCCATGGGTTTGGCCACCATGCCTGTAACCTCAGCCTGTGGAGAGCAGAGACCTGGAAATCAGTCTCTGGATCTGGTGAAAACCCGCCAAGCGCCAGGCCCAGTAAGAGGCTTCGGTTCACCCAGAACTGACAGAAGAGCAATGGAGCTGGGCACCCGCATGTGCCAGTCCAGCCCCTGCAGCTGAGTGCACCACCCCAAAGCAAGCTTGTGGGACAGCTGATGGGCACATACAGGAGCACAGATCATACTACACAAGCCAAAAAAAAAAAAAAAAAAGCAACCAAGGGCTGGAGAGATGGCTTAGCAGTTAAGGCACTTGCCTGCAAAACCTAAGGTCCCAGGTTTGATTCTCCAAGACTCATGTAAGCCAGATGCACAAGGTGGTGCCTACTTCTGGAGTTTATTTGCAGTGGCTAAAGGCCCTGGCATGCCCATTCTCTCTCTCTCTCTCTCTCTCTCTCTCTCTCTCTCTCTCTCTCTCTCTGTCTCTCTCAAATAGATTAAAAAAAAATACAGCTAAAGGAGAGAAAAACATGTCTACTAAAAACTATGAAACACTGGAAGAAATTGGAGATGGGTTAAACAGATACAAACACCCTGTATTCGTGGACTGGAAGACTTAACTGATAATATGGCGATACTTGTCAAAGTAATCTAAAGACATAATGTAAGTTCCTCCAAAATTACCATGGCTGCTTCTTGGTAAAAGCTTATCTCCAAATTCCTGTGGCACTATAAGGGACTCAGAATATCCTAGGCAGTCCCGAGGCTTCACTCTCCTAGTTCAAACCTCACTGCAGAGCCACAGTCACTGCAGCAGTGTTGCTGGTCCAAACAGAAATGTGCAGTTTCTAATGGAATAAAATGGAGAACCCATAAGTAAATCCACACCCCTATGACCAATTTTCAACAAGGACGCCACTGTCATTTAATAGGAAAAGAAGCATCTCCTTGACAAATGTCACTGGACAACTAAAGCCATGTGGGAAAGGATGGTGTCGGCTCCCTTCCTCACACTGCATAGTGCAAGCTAAAATGTGAAACTCTGAATAGATGACACAGGCAAGAACTGTCAAGCTCTTCAACCGTGGGTTCTTAGACAGGGCACCAAGGCATGAGCAGCAGTGGAAGAGCAGGTGAACACTTGTGAACCTGAGTATGATTAAGAATTTACAGCTCAATAACAAAAAGACAACCTACTTTAAAAATAAACAAAGGGGAGGCTGGAGAGATGGCTTAGCAGTTAAGCGCTTACCTATGAAGCCTAAGGACCCCAGTTCGAGGCTCGATTCCCCAGGATCCATGTTAGCTAGATGCACAAGGGGGCGCACGCATCTGGAGTTCGTTTGCACTGGCTGGAAGCCCTGGCGCGTCATTCTCTTTCTCTGCCTGTTTCTCTCTCTGTCTGTCATTCTCAAATAAATAAGAATAAAAACAAAAAAAATTTAAAAAAATAAACAAAGGGGTGGGAGAGATGGCTAAGTGGTTAAGGCATTTGCATGCAAAACCAAAAGACCCAGGTTCATTTACCCAGGACCACATAAGCCAGAAGCCAGGGTGGCACATGCATCTGGCATTCGTTTGCAATGGCTGAAGACCCTGACATGTCCATTCTGTCCCCCTGTGGTGGTTTGATTCAGGTGTCCCCCATAAACTTAGATGTTCTGAATGCTAGGTTCCCCAGCTGATGGCAATTGGAAATTAAAGCCTTCTGGAGGCAATGTATTGTGGGGGATGGGCTTATGGGTATTATAGCCAGTTGCCAGTGTTTGGTACACCCACTGCTCATGCCATCAATTTCCCTGCCATTGTGGAGCTTCCCCTCAAGCCTGTAAGCCAAAATAAACCTCTTTTTTCCCAGAAGTTGCTCTTGGTTGGGTGATTTCTACCAGCAATGCGAACCTGACTGCAACAACCCCCTCCCCCTGCCTCGCTCTCAAATAAATACATAAAAATAAAATAAAAACGAGCAAAGCTAGGCACAATGCCTTGTACCTATAATTCTAGCAATTAGGAGGCTGAGGTTGGAGGATCACTGAGAGTTCAAGGCCAGCCTGGCTACAGAGTGAGTTCCAAGTCAGTATTGACTAAAGTAATACCTACCTTCTACCCCAGAAAAAGCCCAACAAACAAACACAAACAAGGGCTGGGGAGATGGCTCAGAAGTTAAAGAGATTTGCTTACAAAGCTTATTGGCTCAAGGTTCAATTTCCCAGTACCCTGGCAAAGCCAGGTACATGAGTCTAGAGTTTGTTTGCAATGGCAAGAGGCCCTGGCATGCCCATACCTCTCCTCACAAAGTAAATAATAATAATAATAATAATAATAATAATAATCAACAACTCAGGTTCGATTCTCAGGTCTCACATAAGCCACATGCACATGGTGGTGCATACATCTGGATTTCATTTGCAGTGGCTAGAGGCTTTAGCATGCCCATTCTCACTCTCTCTTTGGAAAAAAAAGAGGGGCACTGGAGAGATGACTTAGCAGTTAAGGCACTTGCCTGCAAAGGCAGAGGACCCAGGTTTGATTCCCCAGAACTCACATAAGCCAGATATATGAGGTGTCACATGCATCTGGAGTTCATTTACAGAAGCTGGAGGCCCTGGTATGCCCATTCTCTCTCTCTCTAATAAATAAATAAATTATCTTTATTTATTTATTTATTTGAGAGCAACAGGCAGAGAGAGAGAAAGAGGGGGAGAGAGAGAGAGAATGGGTGTGCCAGGGCTTCCAGCCACTGCAAATGAACTCCAGATGTGTGTGCCCCCTTGTGCATCTGGCTAACGTGGGTCCTGGGGAATTGAGCCTTGAAATGGGGTCCTTAGGCTTTACAGGCAAGCACTTAACCAGTAAGCCATCCCTCCAGCCCCAAAATATTTTTTGAAAAAGGAAAAAGAGGGCTGGAGGGATGGCTTAGCGGTTAAGGTGCTTGCCTGCAAAGCCAAAGGACCCAGGTTCGATGCCCCAGGACCCACCTTAGCCAGCTGCACAAGGGGGCACATGTGTCTGGAGTTCATTTCCAGTGGCTAGAGGCCCTGGTGTGCCCTTCTCTCTCTCTCTCCCCCGTCTCTGTCAAATAATTTTTTTAAAAATTACAAAAATAATATTAATAAAGGAAAAAGAAAGAAAGTTAAAAAAAAAAAAAAAAAGCAAAGGGGCCGTGGCCACGGCTCAGTAGTTAAGAGCCCTTGCTGCACCTGTACAAGGACTGGGGAGCGCCTGAGTTCAATTCTCCTGCCACTTACATGGACTGCTGGCTGTGGCCATGTGTTTGTAACCCTAGGCCTGCAAAGGCAGAGTCTGGAGATTTGCTGACTGGAAACCAAAGGCAGCTCTCTAGGTGGAGCGGGAGGCTCCGTCTCATGGAAACAGGGGGAGGAGCAAGAAGAGGATGCCTCATGTGCTCCTTTGGCCTCCACATGCGTGTGCACAGGCCATGTGCATGTACACACACATGTGCATACATTACAAGCTCTTAACACACCACACCACACATACAACACAACATCCACATGCCAAAAATAAATAATGCATAAATAAGATAAGCCAAGGGCTTTAATATTCATTTCTTCAAGGAAAATGATAGAAAGTCAACAAGCACATGAAAAAAGCTGCATGTCGCTGACCATGAAAGAAACTCAAATCAGCACCACAGCGAGATGCCACTGTCTGCTGCAGGGTTATCATTGGTGGCAGCAGAAAACAAGTCTGGGAGGTGGTGGAGAAACTGGGCATCTCACATACTGCTAGAAGAAATGGCAAATGTGGGAAATGGTGCAGCACCGTAGACAGCCCGCTGCTCCACGGAAACTTCCACTTATCTTGACAGGACCAACATCAGTTCCACTTGAGGATACCCAAAGGATCTGAAAACAGATAACCAAACACACACTCCTATAAATGTTCATGTCAGCATTATTCTCAACAGCCAAGATGGAACAAACGTCCAGTGACAAGGGTGATAAACCAACCGCAGCATATCCATGCAGGGGAGCCTTGTCGGGCAGACAGAAAGCGCACGGACCTGAAGTGCAAGGGCACAGCATATGTCTGGACTTGACAAACATCATGCTAAGTGCATGCTGAAGAAGCCAGTGTAGAAGATGAGCCATTTATGTCTCAGTTTATTTCATTTTTAAATATTTTTTTATTTATTTAAGAGCAGAGAGAGAGTTCGGGTGCACCAGGGACTCTTGCTTCTGCAAACAAACTCCAGATGTATCTGCCATTTCGTGCATCTGACTTTATATGCATGCTAAGGAATTGAACCCTGATGGCATGCTTTGCAAGCAAGTGCCTCCTACCTCTGCCTCCCAAGTGCTAGGATTAAAGGCATGCGCCACCATGCCCGGCCTATTTTATGGTTTTTTATGGGATAAATTCTCACTATGTAGCTCAGGCTGGCCTTGAAGTCATAATCCTCTAGTCTTTATCTCCCTAGTGCTAGGATTACAAGTGTGGCGCCAACAAGCCAAGAAAACTATATGCTCTATGCTCTAAATGGTTAAATTTATGTTATATGAATTTTTCTTCAGTTCAATGCATACATACATTCATGTCTATACACAATATCTACATGTAGAAGGGGAGAAAGAGATGTTGCAAGATGTTATCAGCCTGAATCCAGCCAAGAGATAAATAATTTTGTTACAGTTGGGGTGTGATTTCCCCAAAGCCACGTGTGCAAGGAAGGCTGGTACAACATGTGAACATAGGTGTGACAGGCAGTGGAGCAATTACAGGGTGGAACCTAGTGGTGGCGCTGTGCTTGGGATAACCTTGCTCTTGTGGGCTCCAGTTCTCAGGAGAGTGGATACTGTAAAGCAAAGCCTCCTCACAGGCTCAGCCCCTTTTTGACTCTGTGACACAGCCAGGGACCCCTCAGCAGAGCCATGCAATCTTGAACATTCCGCTCCCAGCCCCAAACTATGAGCTAAATAAATCTGTTCTTTACAAAGTACCTATGGAGGCTAGCTGTGAGTTCAAGACCACCCTGAGACTACAGAGTGAATTCCAGGTCAGCTTAAGCTAGAGCAAGACCATAACTTGAAAAACAACAACAACAAAAAATACCTAGCTTGTGTTTTTTTTTTGTTTTTGTTACAACAGTTGAAAGCAGACTAAGAGAGAGAGATGCTCAATGAATTATTAATTCAAATTTTACATAGAAATATTTTCTCAAAATAAAATGGAGAAAACTTGTTTAAATAGATGACTTAATTTCAAAATATGTTATTAAAAATTGATGCCAGGTGTGGCGACCTATAACCCCACCATTTAGGAGGCCAAAGTTGGAGGGTCATCACGAGTTTGAGGTCAGTTTGGGCAACAGGGTGAATTCCAGGTCAGACTGGACTAGAGTGAGACCCTGCCTCAAAATAAAACTTCAGAAATTGACGTGCTAAAGAAAAATTCACCATAAAAATAACTTTTTTAATTTAAAAATTATTTGTGCAGGGGTTGTAGTGATGGCTGAGTTGTTAAGGCATTTGCCTAAAAGCCTAAGGACCCTGGTTCGATTCCCCAGTACCCACATAAAGCCAGATGCATAAAGTGGCACATGTGTTCTCTTTCTCTTTCTCTCAAATAAAATAAAATAGGGCTACAGATATGGCTTAGTGGTTAAGGCACTTGCTGACAAAACCAAAGGATCCAGGTTTGATTCTCCAGTACTCACGTAAAGCCACGTACACAAATGGCACATACATCTGGAGTTTGTTTGCAGTGGCTAGAGGCCTTGGCATTTTCTGTCTCTCAAATAAATAAATAAAGTAAAACAAAAAAATATTGTTTGTGTGTTCTTGTGTGTGTGCGTGTGAGTGGGGCATTCATGTGCCACAGTGCACATGTGGGGGTCAGGTCAGAAGACAACTTTTGGATGCATTCTCACTTTGCACCTGTTTGAGGCAGGGTTTTGTGTATGAAAAATACTCATGTGTGTGCTCTGTGGAAAGATACTTAGCTTATTTGTTTTACACTGTGATGACGAAGTTGAAGTCAGCATGTTCTCAGATCTTTCACACTTCTAAATCTCTTCCCAAGATAAATTCCCAGTATGTATGTATATGTATATATATATATAATTTAGTTTTTCATGCTTGGCATAGTGGCACACCCTTTTAATCCCAGTACTCGGGAGGTTGAAGCAGGAGGATCGCTGTGAGTTTGAGGCCATCCTGAGACTACATGGTGAATTGTGAGACCCTACCTCAGAGAAAACTTTTTTTTTTTCCCCAAGGTAGGGTCTTGCTCTAGCCCAGGCTGACCTGGAACTCACTCTGTAGTCCCAGGCTGGCTTAGAACTCACAGCCATCATCCTACCTCTGCCTCCTGAATGCCAGGACAAAAGTTGTGTGCCGCCACTTCTGGATACACAGCTGTTTTCTTTCCAGGCTTAAAGTTTTTAATTACAAAAGAATAAGTAGACTTCCAGGTAAGATGTCAGTATAGGAGCCACACCAAAGCAGCCTAGGGAGGCTATAATCAGAAAAACAGTAAAATATACACTCCTGCCAAAAAGTGAAAGTGTGTAAGAAATGATCAACCACAGCAGAGAAGTAGGAGAGACACAGAGCATCTAGAGACCACAGAAGAGGCAGAAGTGGCTCCAGCAGTGGCATGGCCACCAGGCCGCCTGAGCCACAGGAGAAACTAGGTGAAGGTGTTCCCACTCACACCAGCCTCTTCACACAGTCAAGAAACATGAAGAAGACAATGGGGACCAGCTGAGTGGCTTGTGAACAGAGGATCTCAGGGACCAGCCACGCAGCTCCCACTGCGAACCCACTGACCCAGGTGGCCTGGCTGAGCCCACAGCGCAGTAAAGAAGGACCCAAGTGGGCGGCAACATAGATGAGACCAAAAGGCAGCAGGGCCCACTACCCTGAGTCAGTACTTGCCACAAAGCCTGGTACATAGGCCGCGCTGGAAGTGCTAATCACACCTTCCATGTCAGGGCAGATTATGTGTTAGATTTGATTAATGGTCGGTTTTGCCATTCTTTTTTTTTTTTTCTCAATTTTTATTAACATTTTCCATGATTATAAAAAGTATGCCATGGTAATACACTCCCACCCCCCCGCTTTCCCCTTTAAAATTCCATTCTTCATTATATCCCCTCCCCATCTCAATCAGTCTCTCTTTTATTTTGATGTCATGATCTTTTCCTCCTCTTATAATGGTCTTGTGTAGGGAGTGTCAGGCACTATGAGGTCATGGATATCCAGGCCATTTTAAGTCTGGAGAGAGCAAGTTGTAAGGAGTCCTACCCTTCCTTTGGCTCCTACATTCTTTCCACCACCTCTTCCGCATTAGACCCTGAGCCTTGGAAGGTGTGATCGAGATGTTACTCGGTACTCTAGTCACTGCTTTCCATCACCATGACACCTTCTGAGTCGTCCCAAGGTCACTGCCATCTGAAAACAGAAGATTCTCTACCCAAAGTGAGAGTAGTGTTAATATAAGGGTATAAATATTAAGAGAAGTGCTTACTGGGCAGTTTGATAAGCATAGTACATCTATTTTTCCAGACATCGGCAGATGTTACACCCTTAGGGCTCATGACTACTCCTGTTTTAAGTTTTCAGTATCATGGTTTTTGCTATCCTTAAATAAGCTGTATTTTGGGGTTGTCCTTTGTTGCTTCCTGATTTATAGTGCCTTTGTCTTCTTCTTCTATCATTCCTGGGGGCAGGGTCCCACTCAGCCCCAGGCTGACCAGGAACCCTTTACAAACCAGAAATCTCAGCCTCCCAGTAGACAGGATTAAGGGTGTGGGGCAATACATGCCCTTAGGGACTTTGACTTTGTTAGATTACCTGTTTGTTTTAATACTCTAACATAAATACTCTGTGGTAGTTTTACTGAATGTGTATATTGTTTAGTTGAATTTTAGAATTTGCCTGTATTTTGCTCCACGCAGCCTACTAGAACACTTACATAGCAGACAAACCCAACACCTAGTGTCACTTCTGCTATTATTCTGGGAGTCATTTATGAGCCATACCTGGCACCTCAAACTCCTACCCTAATGATTTATAATGTCAGATTTACACATATAAGAACACTGCAGATAATTAGAAAACCCAAACATCAAATTAACCTACAATGCAAAAATTGCTACATGAAAGGAAGGGAGGAGGACACTTAATAAGTTGATATTGTATATATGTAATTACAATGATTGTAATGGGGAGGTAATATGATGGAGAATGGAATTTCAAATGGGAAAGTGTGGGGGTGGGGAGGGAGGGAATTACCATGGGATATATTTTATAATCATGGAAAATGTTACTAAAAATTTTTAATTTAAAAAATAAATAAATAAATAAATAAAATAAAAATTAAAAAAATAAAAATAAAATAGTAAAAAAAAATTGCTACATTATAATACAAGAAACACAAAACAAATCAAGAAACCATAATTCTACCAAAAATGACAAATCCATCAGAAATGACCTCCAATAAAGCTGGGCATAGTGGCGCATGTCTTTAATCCAAGCACTCCAGAGGCAGAGGTAGGAGGATTGCTATGAGTTCGAAGCCACCCTGAGATGACATAGTGAATTCCAGGTCAACCTGGGCTAGAGTGAGACCCTACCTTGAAAAACAAACAACAACAAAAAAGAAATGGCCTCAAGTGAGACTGATTTAGATGAAATGCCTGACAAAGATTTTTTTAAAAATGATTATAACTATGTTCAAAAGAATCAAAGAAGAGCTGGAGAGACAGCTTAGCAGTTAAGTGCTTGCTTGTGAAGCCTAAGGACCCCAGTTCAAGGCTCCATTCCCCAGGACCCACATTAGCCAGATGCACAAGGGGCCACACACATCTGGAGTTCATTTGCAGTGGCTGGAGGCCCTAACGCGCCCATTCTCTCCCTTTCCCTCTCCCCCGGACTCTCTCTCTCTCTATGCCTCTTTCTCGCTCTGTCACTCTCAAAAAAAAGAGAATCAAAGAAGAAACAAACACCTAAAGGAGAACACAGGAAACCAACTTAATGGAATAAGAAGGTCAATACAAGATGTAAGGAAATAGAAATACTAAAGAAAAACCAATCAGAAATACTAGAAATGAAAAACACAGTAAGTTAAATAAAAAACAAAAACATACAAACAAACAAAAAAAAAAAACTCTGTAGAAAATCTCACCAGTAGAAAGGATGTAGGAGAGGACAGAATTTCTAAACTAGAAGAGCAGGTGGAAGATCTAATACAGTCCAGCAAAGAGAAAAACAAGCTAATAGGAAGGTATGAATGAGAATTTCAAAATATTTGGGACACTATGAAAACATCAAACATAAGAATTCAGGGTATAGTAGGAGAAGAATTTCACTCCAAAGGCATAGTAGGTGTTTTCAACAAAAGTCATAGAAAATTTCCCCCAAATGGGAAAGCAAAGCCAATTCAGATACAGGAATCCTTCAGAACATTCTTTCTGCCAACTTTTCCACAGTAGTCCCTGAGGTTTGGGGAGTGTGATAGAGATGTCTCAGTGCTGAAAACTTCTTGTCACTTCTGCATTTTTTAAGATATTTTAATTTTATTTATTTATTTATTTATTTGAGAGAGAGAGGAGAGAGAGAATGGGAACACCAGGGCCTCTAGTCACTGGAAACAAACTCTAGATGCATATGCCACCTTGTGTATCTGGCTTTTGTGAGTTTTGAGTCACCCCAGTGCTCACGGCCATCTGAAAGGAGAAGTTTCTCTAGCCAAAAGTGAGAGTAGCATTAATACATAGGCATATGGGCTGGAAAGCTGGCTTACTGGTTAAAGTGCTTGACTACAAAGCCTAAGGACCTAGGTTTGACTCCCCAGAACCCACATAACCCAGATGCATATGGTGGCGCATGCGTCTGGAGTTTGTTTGCACTGGCTAGAGGTCCTGGTGTGTCCATTTTCTCTCTCTCTTTCTCTAATAAATAAGATAAAATACTAAAATATAATAGTCATAAACATAAATATTTACAGGACATTTTATGGAATATATATATATATATATATATATATAGTCTCAGGGTGGCCTTGAACTCATTGTAATTCTCCTACCTCTGCCTCCCAAATGCCGGGATTGGAGGCATGTGCCACCACACCCACTTTTTTTTTAAAATAAACAGAATACAATCCACAAAATAATTATTTTTAAATTTTTTTTGTTGTTTATTTATTTGAGAGTGACAGAGAGAGAGAGAGAGAGAAAATGGACGCTCCAGGGCCTCCAGCTACTGCAAACGAACTCCAGATGCGTGTGCCCCCTTGTGCATCTGGCTAATGTGGGTCCTGGGGAATTGAGCCTCAAACCAGGGTCCTTAGGCTTCACAGGCAAGTGCTTAACCGCTAAGCCATCTCTCCAGCCCCACAAAATAATTTTAAGAACTTAGTATATGTGTGAGTAGGATCCTCAAAGGAGAGACAGGGTAACATAAAAAGCATTTGAGGAAATAGATCTTAAAATCGTAAAAGCTTTCAAACTTGAAAATTCTAACCTCACATAGCCAAAAAGTTCAACAATCTGAGCATGGAAAACATGGGAACCCCATACCAAAGAACATTGTAATTTAATTACTGAAAATCAGAGATAAAGAGAAAATGTAAAAAATAGCTGGAGGGGAGAAAAGGAAGGGAGATAAGGGTAATAGCAGGTTTCTTATCAGACATACAGCAATAGAAAAATGGTGAAGCAACTTTGTTAAAATACTGAAAGGGGGAAAAAAAACTATCAACCTAGAAGGTTATACTTAATAAGAACAGCTTTCACCAGAAAAGGTAAAAAAAGGACTATTCAAAACTTACACAAACTGAAATGTTCCTCATGAACAGACCAGATCCATAGGAAATGGTGAAGGAGGTACTCAACGTAGAAGGGTGGAAACACAGATCCACACAAGCCAGTGCAGAGAACAGTGGACGTGGAATTTAATTAAGGTGACTTTGAATGGCAAGCATTTAAAGGAAATAACAACAAGGCATTGTGGGGTTGATGATGTATGTAAAAGCAGGCCAGCAACAGTGGCATTATAAGGCTCTGTATTACATATTATACTCAGGGTGTTTGTGTTATTTTGTGGTTCTAAGAAGAACTTGCTAAGCATGCTCATGCCATGGGTTCGATCACCAGTGTGGGGTGGGGGAAGTGAGAGCTATGGCCAACAATACCAATAAATGTAAGTCTAACTGAGAAACTGTCGGGATAAGTTCTATGACTTGGTATGAGCAATAATTTTAAGTGGGGCCATAACCTAAAAACAGACTGTAAGCTAAAATTGGCAAATGAAATCCTATTGAACTAAAAAGTTTCTGCCCAGCAAAGGGAACCATTGGCAGAAATGTCCGAAAAAAGGAGAAAGTATCTGTGAGCCCTAAATGTGGCAAACGATTAATACCAAAAATGTCTAAGTAACTTGGTTGCAGGAAAACAGACTTAAAAATAGGTCAAAGGGGGTTTGAGGGTGTATTTGTTTGGCATGAACAAAGCCTTGTGTTCAAGCACCCAACATTGCAAAAAATAATTAAATTATTAAAAATTAATAAAAATAAAATTAATTAAAAATAAAAATAGCCAGGTGTGGTGGCACACAACTTTAAACCCAGCACTTAGGAGGCTTTGGTAGAAGGATAGCTGTGAGTTTAAGGCCAGCTTGAGGATACAGAGTGAGTTCCAGGTCAGCCTAGGTTACAGAATCTTTTTTTTTTTTCTTAAACAACTTCCATGATTATAAACAATATCCCATGGTAATGCCCTCCCTCCCCCCACTTTCCCCTTTGAAACTCCATTCTCCATCATATATCCTCCTCCTCTCAATCAGTCACTCTTTTATTTTGATGTCATCATCTTTTCCTCCTATTATGATGGTCTTGTGTAAGTAGTGTCAGGCACAGTGAGGTCATGGATATCCAGGCCATTTTGTGTCTGAAGGATCATGTTGTAAAGAGACCTACCCTTCCTTTGGCTCTTACATTCTTTCTGCTACCTCTTCCGCAATGGACCCTGAGCTTTGGAAGGTGTGACAGAGATATTGCAGAGCTGAGCAGTCCTGTCACTTCTTCCCAGCACCATGATGCCTTCTGAGTCATCCCAAGGTCACTGCCCTCTGAAAAGAGAAGGTTCTCAACCAAAAGTGAGAGTAGCATTAATGTATAGGTTTGAACATTAAGAGAAGTGCTTACTGGGTAGATTGATGAACATAGTATATACCTTTAGCCAGACAGCAGCAGATGTTACACTCCTAGGTCTCATGACTACCTTTGTTTTAGGTTTTCAGTATCAGGGGTGTATTCCCTTCCATGGAGTGGGCCTCCAGCCCAATTAGAGGGCAGTTGGTATGCACCATGACAGATGTGCCATTATTGCACCCGTTGGCTCATTTGGCCTTACTGGCAAATATAAGGTTTGTAGTGCCCACTGTTGAGTATCTTCACTGGTGATTTCTCTCTCCCATTGAACTGCATGCAGCTTTCTGTCAGCTGGTCTACATGGAGGAGGTTATCAGCTCAGTTCCAGCAGGATTTCTCAGTGACCTTGCAGCCCAAGTATGTGGAGTCTTCAGCAATAGGGTCTTACCATCTATTCCTGGTGGGAAACCAAGGGCCTTGGCAATGGTCTGGAATGTTTTGGGGGCATCAGAGATCTCTGTGGCTAAGAACTCACTGGACGGTATCCTATTCCTGGCACTGAAAATTTTCTAGTAACAATCTATGGCTCCTGAATGTTCCTGGCATGCCCATTCTCTCTATCTGCCTCTCTCTAATAAATAAATAAATATTTTAAAAAAGAAATCTTTGGAACAGGAATAAATTCATTATGAATATATAGGTAAATAATTTTTTTTTTTTTTTTTTTGGTTTTTTGAGGTATGGTCTCACTGTAGCTTAGGCTGAACTGGAATTCGCTCTGTAGTCTCAGGGTGGCCTTGAACTCACTGCGATCCTGTACCTCTGCCTCCCAAGTGCTGGGATTAAAGGCATGTGCCACCACGCCCAGCTAGATAATTAAGTTTTTAAAATATTTTTAAAATATTTTATTTATTTGTTTGACAGAGAAAGAGGGAGACAGAGAGAGAGAGAATGGGCATACCAGGGCCTCCAGCCACTACAAATAAACTCCAGATTCGTGCTCCCCTTGTGCATTTGGCTAACATGGGTCCTGGGGAATCAAACCTGGCTCCTTTGGCTTTGCAGGCCTTAACTGCTAAGCCATCCCTCCAGCCCTAAAATATTTTTATTTATTTATAAGGAGAAAGAGAGAGAGAGTGCTCCAGGAAATCTAGCCACCATAAACAAACTCCAGATTCATGCACCACTTTATACATCTGGCTTTATGTGGGTACTGGGGAACTGAACCTACATTGTTAGGCTTTGAAGGCAAATACATTAACCACCAAAGCATCTCTCCAGCCCCTAGATAAGTAATACATATTAGTTATTTTTGACAAATGCACACAGGTAATTCAGTGGAGAAAGGCTGTTGTCTTTACATTCTGGTGCTAGGATGTGTCACCCCGACTTGGAGACAGCTTTACACTGCATGGCAGAATTGGCAGATTGGACTACACAAATATTTAGGTTTTAGGTGTGGAAAAGACAACCTAAACATGCAAGCCAGGGTTTGGATTGTAAAAATCCCTCAAGGGCTCCTGTGCTGAATGCTTAGTACTTACTGCTGGCAGGTGGCAGGTTTTCAAAGGCAGCACGTAGAGAGAGGGTGGGCAGTGAGGGCAGGCTGGGAAGGGGCGCTGGGACCCCGGCTTCTCTCTGCTTCTGGCCACAGCACCCCTTGCCGAGGCCCGTGACCCCGCCAGAGCACTGAGGGAGCACAGACAGAGACTGCTGAAACCGGAAGCCGAAGAGATCTTTCTTCCCTTGGGAACAGGAATCAATAGACAGTCGATCAAAATACTGTGCAGTCTCCGTGTGTGTGGTGTATGCCTGTGTGTCTGTGTGTATAGGGGGCATATTATTCCTCAAGACTGTCATCCACCTTTTCCTTCTTCTTTGAATTTGCGGGATCCTCCTATCTCTGCCTGGAATTAAAGGCATGCGTCCCTACGCCTGGCTTTTTGTTTAGTTTTTTGGGGGGTAGGATCTCCCCTCTAGCCCAAGCTAACTTGGAATTCATCATGTAGTCTCAGAGTGGCCTCAAACTCACAGTGATCCTCATATCTCTGCCTCCCTAGTGCTGGGATTAGAGGCATGTGCCACCACGCCTGGTCATTTCATTATTCGCCAGGCCATTTAATTATTTTCAAATCCCACAAAATAACATCATAACAGACATCTGTTGATGTAGACTGAAACTCATCGAGAGAAAGAAGGGTCGTTATGCACAGTGTTTGTCTCAGAGGTAAAATGACAATCTTAATTTACTTTCTGTTGCAATTCTTTGGGAAATGGAGAAATTCTAAAACAAAGACAGGAAACCAAAGTGCATCATAAAACCTGGCTGAATCCATGAGGGCTGTTTGCATTTTAGTCCAGAATGCATTGAATTTAGGCGTTCCTGACTCACACGTTTCTAATGCAAATACGTCTAACCTTCAATAATTCAAAAGTGAATTATCAAGTTCGAGGATTAGCTAGGCTTTCTGCCTCTGCTCTCTCCAGCTACGCAGACCCTTGGGCGCCTTTTCCTTCTTCCTGTGCGTGAATGGCAGTGGGATTAACTCATTATGAATAAAGGAAACATCTGTGTTGTGTAAAAGGCAGCGAGCAACTCAGAGAAACCCAACAGCACCTGTACATAGTTCTATTACTGGCCGTAGATTTTACTGAAATAAAACTGTCACCATATCCACAATTCAAAGGTAGCTCTTGAAGTGGTTCATCAGAAAAGAATCTTCCCTCATGCCAACCAAAGAACTAACTAAATAAATAAAGCATTTTACTTACAATAATAATAATAAGTACTGATTTGGCTCACTGACAGTGTCTACAGACTGGACAGGAAGTGAAATGTAGGCACTGCTGAACATGCCTTTCCCGGTGGCAGGAAATCCACTATTCACCCTTGTCATTTGAATGGCCAATTAATTGAAGAGGTTTTGTTTGTTTATTTGTTTGGCTTGGTTTTTTGAGGTAGGGTCTCACTGTAGCCCAGCCTGACCTGTAATTCACTCTGTAATCTCAGCGTGGCTTCAAACTCACAGCAATCCTCCTGCCTCTACCTTTGGCTGCAATTGAAGGTTTTTGTTCATTATTTATTTATTTATTTGAGAGCTACAGACACAGAGAGAAAGACAGATAGAGGGAGAGAGAGAGAATGGGCGCGCCAGGGCTTCCAGCCTCTGCAAACAAATTCCAGACGCGTGCGCCCCCTTGTGCATCTGGCTAACGTGGGACCTGGGGAACTGAGCCTCGAACCGGGGACCTTAGGCTTCACAGGCAAGTGCTTAACCGCTAAGCCATCTCTCCAGCCCAAAGGTTTTGATTCTGTTCACATCCTCTGCTTTGGTCCAGCTGTGCTCCTCTCATCAAAGTAAGGAAAGGCAAGTTAGGGGCATTCTCCAGCCTGGTACATGTAATTTTTTTGTCTTTATTTCTTTGTTTTCTTTTCTGTTGTGTGTGTGTTGGGGGGTGCCCCATATATATGCTTGCTTGCGGCAGGGGGAGGAGGGCTTGCGTATGGAAGCCACAGCAGAATGTCTGGTGCCCCACTCCATAGCTCTTCTGCCTGCTCTTGTTTGGAGCTGGAGTCTACTGATGCCAGAGCTTGCAGGGCTCCAGTTCCCAGGTCTGGGCTCCCTTTCAGGATCAGGGTCACAGGCACGCAGGGCCACACCCAGGGCTTTCCGTGGCTTCTGGAGATTTGTACTCTGGTAGGCTCAGGCCTCCTTGGGCCCTCATGCTTGCCCAGGAAGTGCAGTTTACTGCTGAACCGTTTCTCCAGTGCTCATCTTTTATTCCTCCCATTTTTCTATCACTATTGACACATTATGACTATCAGCTTTTAGGCACACAAACACACACAACTCACAGCAGAATGGCAGCACCTCTGAAAAGGGGATAAAAAGACTTTTAAAGGGAGATGGATGTGTGAAGCTTTAATCTGGGCAACTGTGTTCAACTTACTCATGGTTGGTGAGCCACATCCAGGCCGGGAAAGCTATGAAGGTGGCCAATACGACTTACTAAAATATTATGTGATGATTTTTTTTTTTGTAACTCAGCTGTGTGGTTCTTGGCATGAACTTATAGAAAGAGAGAAATGACAGTATTATGTTGCAATATCATGAGGTTGGTCACACCTGCATGTGTGCTGTAGTTGGAGGCTCTAGCATGCCCATTCTCTCCTACCCTCTCTCTCTCTCTCTCTCTCTCCCCTTGCAAATAAATAAATCATTAAAAAGGAGAAGATAGCCGGGCATGGTGGCACATGCCTTTAATCCCAGCACTTGGGAGGCAGAGGTAGGTGGATCGCCATGAGTTCAAAGCCACCCTGAGACTACATAGTGAATTCCAGGTCAGCCTGGGCTAGAGTGAGACCCTACCTCAAAAAAAAAAAAAAAAAAAAGAAAAGAAAAGAAAAGAAGAAGACTTCAGGCTGGAGAAATGGCTTAGCAGTTAAAATACTTCTCTGTGAAGCCTAAGGACCCATGTTCGACTCCCCAGATCCCATGTAAGCCAGATGTGCAAGGTGACACATGTTCAAGGCTGCACATGCACACAAGGTGGCACATGCATCTGGAGTTCAATTACAGTGGCTGGAGGCGTTGGTGTGCCAATTCTCTCTCCTCATTAAAACAACTAAAGGGAGGTGGTGGTGAAGAGATGGCTTAGCTGTTAAGGCGCATGCTTGAGGAACCTAAGGACCCAGGTTCAATTTTCCAGGTCCCACATAAGCCAAATACACATGGGTGCATGCATCTAGAGTTCATTCACAATGGCTAGAGGCCCTGGCATGTCCATTCTCTCTCCATCTCTTTTTGTCTCTCCCTCTCTCTGACTTAAATAAATAAATAAAAATAAATGGTTTTTTCTTAAAGGCCAGACAATTATTGGGCTTGCCTCAAAAATAGATAAATAAATAAAAAACATTTTTAAAAGAACACTTCCAAAACAGTATACAGTATATATTGATTTGTACAATTATCAAGTAGGGGTGACCTGCCACATCAGCTATAGGAGGCAGACCTGGTTACCCAGTCATCGGCTGCAGGAAATAAATTTAAGGCAAGTTGGTTATTTGTCCCAGGACAAAAAGTGCAACTGTCAAGGATTTCACTCCGATGTGTCAGCCCTGCTCTATCCCAGTGAATCCCATCGACCCAAGGCCAGGCACCCTGGTTCTCCTCTGCAGAACAATGAGCCAGGAGTTGATTTGTGTAAGTCCTCTGGTGAATCCTTCCACATGGCGTCTCGTCCTGTCGCCTGCACCGCTGCACTGTGTTTTCACAAGCTTCTCCCACAGCTGCAAGAAGGAAGGAAGAGCCGCGGAAGGAGACGCGTTCTCAGACTTGCCTTTCTTTCTCCTAAAATTAGCACCTGGCCTACGGAATATTAAGCAGATGGCTCAGCAGGGACGTGCTTACTTTTTTTTTTTTTTTTATAACTGCCACTGGGATATTTGACACTTTGACTTGCCAGGGATAAGAGTTTAGAGCTCATTACTGTATAAATGTGTGTGTGTGTGTTCACAGGCACGCTGAGGGATCAGTCTCTTAATGTTCTAAATTAGGAAAACATTATTGAGATAGAAGGGTCGCCCTGAATTAGAGGGAGGCCTGGGCTACAGTGAGAACCTGTGAAAGAAAGAAAGAGAGAGGGAGGGAGGGAGAGAAAGAAAAGGAAAGAAAAGAAAGGAAGGAAAAAAGAAGGAGGGAGAGAGGAAGGAACGGAAGGAAGGGATATTTATTGAAGAAGTAATTCGAATCCCACTAAGATGGAGGACAGGGTTGTTTCTTCTCCGGCGATGGCATCTCATAATCTGACAGGAACAGTCTTTATATTTGAAGACACCAATTCAAAGCTCACCAAGACCACTTTGCCCCGTGTCAGGAGAAGCAGCTGTTGAACAAGAATCCCACATTCATAAACAGTGGGTCATCTTCTAGGCAATAAATACGGCTTTAAAAAAAAAAAAACAGTGAACATTCAAATGTGAAAGGCTTTTGGGAGGTGTGATAAGCTAACCTAAGACATGGGCACTGAGGGAGGCAGGATGGTCTCAAGGAACCCTGAATTTCTGGCTTGATGACAAAGCAAATGACAGCATTGCTCAGGATGTCTGACAAAGGACCACTATTTACTTGCCTAATCGTTATGTTTGGAAGTGAACAGTCTCCCTAAAAGGTTCGTATGTTGAAGTCTTGGTCCCCAGCAACAGGATTGTGAGGGCACTAACGTCATCAATGAACTAACCCACTGATGAGTGCCTAGCTGACTGGGCTATTAGGAGGGGGTCGCTGGGGCGCATCTTGAGAGGTTATCTCCCTTGTCTCTTTCCTGGCTGCCACGAGCTGAGGAAGTGAGTCCAGAATTTCCTTGGACGTGGCAGCTGGAGATGCAGACTTGGGATTGGTGTGAGGGGAGGTCAGCATCCATAGTGAGCATCTCAGCCAGCACATCTCTTTCTTCAGACCATGGTCCTGGAAAGGCCGGTGTTTCCTTTATGAGCTCTTCATTTGCACCTTCCTTTGAACAGAGCAGTGCAGCACTGGAAAGACAAGAATGCAAAGTGCTCTTCATTACCAATGGAAATACGACATTCTGTGACCTTTGTGATTTTTTGTTTGTTTGTTTATTTTTCGGGGTAGGGTCTCACTCTAGCCCAGGCTGACCTCACTATGTAGTCTCAGGGTGGCCTTGAACCCACCCACAGTGATCCTCCTACCTCTGCCTCCCGAGTGCTGGGATTAAAGGTGTGCACCACTACGCAAGGCTCCTTTGTGATTTTTTTTTTTCTTTTTTTGGTTTTTCGAGGTAGAGTCTCACTCTGGCTCAGGCTGACCTGGCATTCACTATGTAGTTTCAGGGTGGCCTCGAATTTACAGCAATCCTCCTACCTCTGCCTCCCAAGTGCTGGGATTAAAGGCGTGCGCCACCACGCACGGCCTCCTTTGTGATATTTTAAACCTTGTAACTCTCTTACTATTTTTATAAATGGGTACAGAAATGGAAAAGGATAGTAAAGCTATTATTGAACTCATGTATAGGAATTTAAGGCATTGAAATCACTGAGAATGCAAGTGTTTCTTTCTTTGTGATGTGACAAGAGTAGTTTGCACATTTCTTACCTTCCTCCTCAGCTCACTCAGAAGGAACAAAGTTCCCTGCATCCTGGTGACCTGCTTGGCACCTTCTCCAGTTTGGATCAGCTTCTAGTGTATTATTTGCACAAGCATAGGAAATATTTCTGAGAGTTCAGCATAGGGTTTCTGCTGTTGTTACGTTGGAATACCTTCATTTTTTTCTGCTGTAACCACTTTCTGACTCCATGTTGCTAAGGTCAAGGTCTCATATATTCCTCTGGTGGGTGTCTACAGTCTCCCACACCATGGTGGTGTCAGCATCCCCACTGTAAGCTGTGGCTTCCATAATTCCATAATTCTTACAGGCCATTGTATTTCACTCCAGCTATATCACTTGTGAGATATTTACAACAGCTTTTTATCAGCTAGCCAAGTCTCTCCATTGATTATCCCCTTTTATAAAATGCCGTGTGGATTAGACAGTGGGAGGCGACACACACTGTGAGATGGCACACTTTGGTGTCTGCATGTGAACGGAACAATAGACACAGTGACCAATCACGGGCAGACTTTGAATGAAGTTGTGTAATTGGTCATAGATCATGATGTACAGCTTATGGTCATGTGACAACCAGGGACTGAGAAAATAGCTCAGTGAATAAGAGCACTTGTTGTGCAATCATGAAGTCCTGAGTTCAAACCCCACCACCCATGTATAGTGATGGGCATGGATGCAAAGCTCTATAAACCTGGTGCTGAGGTGAAAATGTCCTCCTCCTCTGGCCTTCTCACTCATGTGCACAGGACATGCAACTGCACACACCACACACATGCTATGCTCACACACAAAATTTGTATTTTATGCAATTTCTGAATTGAACTGTACCATTTGAGAACTAGGCTGTTTAACTAAGCCATATGACTGACTACTGTACAGACCAGAGCCATGAAATGTGGGCCCTATCTGTGTGCAATCCCAGGTCAGAGCTATCAAGTAAAGTCAGTGCCCACAAGACATTCATTCTCTCTTATTTATTTATTTATTTATTTATTTATCTTTTTTGGGATTTTTTGAGGTAGCAACTTGCTCTAGCCCAGGCTGGCCTGGCATTCACTATGTATTCTCAGGGTGGCCTCGAACTCACAGTGGTCCTCCTGCCACTGCCTCCTGAGAGCTGAGATTAAAGTTACACACTTTAATTTTTTTTACAAGAAGCCATTTTTATTTTTGTCTTTCTTTTTTTTTTTTCTTTATTGACAACTTCCATAATTGTAAACAATATCCCATGGTAATTCCCTCCTTCCCCCCACTTTCCCCTTTGAAACTCTTCTCTCCATCATACCACATCCCCCTCTCAGTCAGTTTCTCTTTATTTATTTTTTAAAATTTTATTTATTTATTTATTTTTGGTTTTCAAGGTAGGGTCTCACTCTAGTTCAGGCTGACCTAGAATTCACTATGTAGTTTCAGGGTGGCCTGCTGACCTAGAATTCACTATGTAGTTTCAGGGTGGCCTTGAACTCACGGTGATCCTCCTACCTCTGCCTCCCAAGTGCTGGGACTAAAGGCCTGTGCCACCATGCCTAGACAGTTTCTCTTTATTTATTTATTTTTTTTTTTAATTTTTTTTTTTTGGTCATTTTTTATTTATTTATTTGAGAGCAACAGACACAGAGAGAAAGACAGATAGAGGGAGAGAGAGAGAATGGGCGCGCCAGGGCTTCCAGCCTCTGCAAACGAACTCCAGACGCATGCGCCCCCTTGTGCATCTGGCTAACGTGGGACCTGGGGAACCGAGCCTCGAACCGGGGTCCTTAGGCTTCACAGGCAAGCGCTTAATCGCTAAGCCATCTCTCCAGCCCAGTTTCTCTTTATTTTGATGTCATGATCTTTTCCTCCTATTATGATGGTCTTGTGTAGGAAGTGTCAGGCATGGTGAGGTCATGGATATCCAGGCTATTTTGTGTCTAGAGGAGCACATTGTAAGGAGTCCTACCCTTCCTTTGGCTCTTACATTCTTACTGCCACCTCTTCCGCAATGGAACCTGAGCCTTGGAAAGTGTGATAGAGATATTTTAGTGCTGAGCACTCCTCTGTCACTTCCCAGAACCATGGTGCCTTCTGAGTCATTCCAAGGTCACTGTCATCTGAAAAGAGAAGCTTCTCTAACCAAAAGTGAGAGTAGCATTAACATATGGGTATGGGGCTGGAGAGATGGCTTAGTTAGCAGTTAAGGCACATGCCTGCAAAGCCTAAGGACCCCAGTTTCATTCTCCAGGTCCCATGTTAGCCAGATGCACATGGTGGTACATGTATCTGGAGTTTGTTTACAGTGGCTAGGGGACCTGGTGTGCCCATTCTCACTTTCTCTCGCTTCTCTCTCCATAATTTTAACATATATATATACATATATATATATATATATATATATATATATATATATATATGAACTTAAGAGAAATGCTTACTGGGCAGTTTGGTGAGCATAGTATGTACTTTTAGCCACACACCAGCAGACATTACACTCCTAGGGCTCATGACTACCCCTGTTGTAGGTTTTCAGTATCAGGGATATATTCCCTCCCATGGAGCAGACCTCCAGTCCAATTAAAGGGCAGGTGGTTTCCCCCATAAAAGACATGCCACTATTGCACCCGTTGGCTCATTTGGCCTGGCTGGGCAAATATAAGGCTTGTCATGTCTACTGTTGAGTATCTTCACTGGTGATTTCTCTCTCTCCCATTCAACTGCATGCAGTCACACTTTAATTTTTGAGACAGGATGTCATGTAGCTCAGCCTGGCCTCAAATTCACTATGTACTCAAGGATGACCTTGAACTAAGATTCCCTTCTGCCTTCTGCTAGGATAACAAGCATATCACCTCACCCAGCTTATGCAATACTGGGGATCAAACTCACTTTGTGCATACCAGACGGGCACTTTACCAACCAAGATACATCCTCAGGCCCCAAAGCTTAAGGTCCAGTGCTTCTCTTCGCTTATTTACATCACTGGTCACTCAGCAGCTTGGTTGTGCACCTGTTGTCTCAGCACCAAACACCACTGAGTTTATGCACAGGTCATCTCACTCACAGGCTTATGGACATCGGTGAGGCTCCTGCTGAGTTCTTTTTTTTTAATTTTTTAAAAATTTTTTATTTATTTTTTTGAGAGCGACAGACACAGAGAGAAAGACAGATAGAGGGAGAGAGAGAGAATGGGTGCGCCAGGGCTTCCAGCCTCTGCAAACGAACTCCAGACGCATGTGCCCCCTTGTGCATCTGGCTAACGTGGGACCTGGGGAACCGAGCCTCGAACCAGGGTCCTTAGGCTTCACGGGCAAGCACTTAACTGCTAAGCCATCTCTCCAGCCCTCCTGCTGAGTTCTTATAGAGAGATGCACTTTCTCATGGGAACAACTGCCCAACGTGTTCACTGAGAAGAGCTGAGGGAGCGGCTGAGGTCTCAGTTGTCTACTGGAGAGACTTCATGGCCTTCTGGCTGGAAGGAGATTTGTACTCTGTCAGAATGAGGCATGTCTTTCTAGTTCTCTTCCTCTCTTTTTTTTTTTTTTTTTTTTTTTTTTAGTTTTTTGAGGTAGGGTCTCACTCTAGCTCAGGCTGACCTGGAATTCACTACGGAGTCTCAGGGTGGCCTTGAACTCATGGCGATCCTCCTACCTCTGCCTCCCGAGTGCTGGGATTAAAGGCGTGCGCCACCACGCCCGGCTTCTTCCTCTCTTCATGGTATTTACTTTGAAAACAATAGGTCTGGGAATAGAAGGTCTAAATTTAAATAGTAGTTCCAGTGACTACTGTAAAAACTAAAGATAATAATGTCTTACCATTACTTAGACTTTGTGACGAGTTACCTATTATTATTATTATTTGGTTTTTCAAGGTTGGGTTTCATTCTAGCCCAGGCTGACCTGGAATTCACAATGTAGTCTCAGGGTGGCCTCGAACTCATGGCGATCCTCCTACCTCTGCCTCCCCAGTGCCGGGATTAAAGTTGTGTGCCACCATGCCTGGCTTATAAACCATGATAATTCCCTCCCCCTCACTTTCCCCTTCACAACTCCACTCTCCATCACATCCCTTCTCCCCCTCAATTAGTCTCACTTTTACTTTGATGTCATCATCTTTGCCTCCTATTATGAGGACCTTGTGTAGGTAGTGCCAGGCACTGTGAGGTCATGGATATCCAGGCCATTCTGTCCCTGGAAGACTGCATTGTAAGTAGTCCTACCCTTCCTTTGGCTCTTACATTCTTTCTGCTACCTCTTCTACAATGGAACCTGAGCAGAGGTTTCAGTGCTGAGCACTCCTCTGTCACTTCTCAGTGCCTTCTGAGTCATCCCAAGGGCACTGACATCTGAAAAGGGAAGCTTATCTAAACAAAAGTGAGAGTAGCATTAATATATGGGAATGAACATTTAGAGAAGTGCTTACCAGGCAGTTTGGTGAGCATAATATATGCATTTAGCCAGACACCAGTAGGTGTTACACCCCTAGGGCTCATGACCTCCCCCATCATATGTTTTCTGTATCAGGCATGCATTCCCTCCCATAGAGCAGGCTTCCAGTCCCAATTAGAGAGCACTTGGTTTTCCCCAAAAGAGACATGCCACTATTGCACCTTCTGGTTCATTTGGCCTGGCTGGCCAAATTTAAGTCTTGTAGTGTCCACTGTTGTTTATCTCCACTGATGACTTCTCTCTCTCCCATAGAATTGCATGCAGCATAGCTTTTTCCAACTTTCTGTCATCTGGACTACAGGAAGGAGGTTTTCAGTTCAGCTCCAGCAAGATTTCTCAGGGGCCTTGTAGCCCAAGTATGAGGAGTGTTCACCAATAGGATCAGCCAGCCTACTTGAACCCACAGTACACCATAGAGGGACCCAAGCAGGAACGAAGCATAACTGAGACCAAAATCATCCCAAAAGGTAACTGGGATTACACCAGGACAGTACCCGCCAAATAAACCTGGTATTTAGGCCTGAACCAGAAGTACTAATTGCACCTTCCATATCAGGATAAATTATATGTTAAATCTGATGGATGGTCAAATTTGCCATTCTTAAATAAGCTATATTTTGGGCTTGTTATTTGTTGCTTCCTGATTTATAGTGACTTTATTTCCTCTTCTGTTATACATTAGGGAAGGGTCTCACTTGTTCACAGGATGACTTGGAACCCTCAACAGACCAGAAATCTTAACCTCCTTGTTGTCAGGATTAAGGGTATGGAGCACCACACACCCTAAGGAACAGTTAGAGGATCTGGTTATCATAATACCTACTCTTGCATAAATACCCTGGGCTGTTTTTCATTGAAAGTGTACATTGTTTAGTTAAATTTTAGAATCTGCCTGTATTTTGTTCCACTCAGCCTACTTGAATACTCTCAAAGCAGGCAAACCCAACACCTAGGGTAACTTTTGTAGATACCCTGAGAGTTTTCAGAGCCACACCTAGCACCTTAAGCTCCTACCCTGAAGATATATAACATCAGATTGATTGATACATCTAATAATACTGCAGCTAACTAGAAAACCCAAATCTCCATCAGCTGGGAATCTAGCATTCAGAACCCCTAAGTTTATGGGGACACCTGAATCAAACCACCACACCCACCCTTCCTTTATTCTTACCTTGACCTCACTTAGGCTTTTCCACCCCCAGTAATATGTTCATGTACTTCCCTATATACAGTACCATCCCCTTAAGTCCACCCCTCTCCTTCCTCCCTTATAGCCCCTTTTTAGCTTACTGGCCTCTGCTACTGAGTTTTATTCCAACTCACACATAAGTCCAAACATTTGTAGCTAGGATCCCCATATGAGACAGAACATGTGGTGCTGGGCTTTCTGGGTCTGGGTTACCTCACTAAGTATAATCCTTTCCAGGTCCATCCATTTCCTGGAAATTTTCATAATTTTATTTTTCTTTGCTGCTCTGTTTTATAAATGTACCACATCTTCATTATCCACTCATCAGTTGAGGGACATCTAGGCTGGTTCCATTTTCTAGCTACTGTGAACAGAGCGGCAATAAACATGGTTGAGCAAGTATCTTTAAGGTAGTAAGATGAGTCCTTAGGATATATGCCTAGGAGTGGTATATCTGGGTCATATGGTAAATCTATTTGTGGCTGTCTCAGGAACATCCATACTGATTTCCATAATGGCTGGACCAGTTTATATTCCCACCAACAGTGTAGAAGGGGTTCCTTGATAGCATTTATTGTCATTTGTTTTCTTGATAATAGCCATTTTGACAGGAGTGAGATGGAATCTCAAAGTAGTTTTAATTTGCATTTCCCTGATGGCTAAGGATGTAGAACATTTCGTTTAGATGTTTATAGGCCATCTGTATTTCTTCCTTTGAGAACTTTCTATTTGGTTCCATAGCCCACTTTTTTAAAAGTATTTTTAATTTATTTTTATTTTTTATAAGAGGGAGAGAGAAAGAGCCAGAGAGAGAGAGAGAGAGAGAATTGGCATGCCAGGGCCTTCATCTGCTGCAAATGAACTCCAAACGCATGCTCCACTTTGTGCATCTGGCTTACATGGGTCTTGGGGAATCTAACCTGGGTCCTTTGGCTTTGCAGGAAAATGCCTTAACTGCTAAATGATCTCTCCAGCTCCACAGCCCATTTTTAAATTGGGTTGTTTGATTGCTTATTACTTAGTTTTAGAGTTCTTTGTATATCCTAGATATTAATCGTCTGTCAGATATATAGCTGGCAAAGATTTTTTCCCATTCTGTAGGTTGTCTCTTTGCTCTATTCATAGTATCCTTTGTTGTACAAAAAGCTTTATAATTTCATGAGGTCCCAGTTGTTGATTAGTGGTTTTCTTTCCTGAGACAATGGGGTTATTTTCAGAAAATTGTTACTCATGCCAATATGTTGAAGGGTTTTCCCTACTTTTTCCTCTAGTAGTTTCAGAGTCTTAGAAAGGTATTTGATCCATTTGGACTTAATTCTTGTGCATGGAGAGAGATAAGGATCTATTTTCATCCTTTTACATATAGATATCCAGCATCATTTGCTGAAGAGGCTGTCTTTTCTCTAATAAGTATTTTTGGCATTTTTGTCAAATATCAGGCAGCTATAGCTACCCAGACTTACATCTGGATCCTCTATTCCGTTCCATTGATCTACTTGTCTGCTTTTGTGCCAGTACCATGCTGTTTTTGTTACTATGGCTCTGTACTATAGGTTAAAATCTGGTATGACGATACCACCCTCCTTATTTTTGTTGCTCAAAATTCTTTTGCATATTTGAGATTTTTTGTGCTTCCATATGAATTTTAGGATTTTTTTTACATTTCTGTGAAGAATGCCATTGAAATATTGATGGGGATTGCATTAAATGTGTAGATTCCTTTTGATAAGATTGACATTTTCACAATATTGATTTTTCCAATCCAAGAACATGGGATGTCTTTCCATTTCCTAGTGTCTTCTGCAACTTCTTAAGTAGTGTTTTTTTCTGTTTGTTTGTTTATTTTGTTTTTGAGAGAGAGAGAGAAAGAAAGAAAGAAAGAGAGGATTGACATGACTGGGCCTTAGCCACTGCAGTCAAACTCTAGACACTTGTACAACCTAGTGGGCATATGCAACCTGGCACTTGTCTCCTCTTTGTGCATCTGGCTAACGTGGGATCTGGAGAGTTGAACACGAATTCTTAAGCTTCACAGGCAAATGCCTTAACCACTAAGCCATTTCTCCATTCCTCTCTTGAAAGTTGTAAAGTTTTCATTGTAGAGATCCTTTACTTCCTGGTTAGCTTTATTCGAAGGTACATTATTAATTTTTTTTTTTTTTTAGGCAATTGTGAATGTGAGTGATTCCCTGATTTCATCCTCAATATGGTTGTTTTTAGGATATAGAAAGACCATTGATTTCTGTATTTATTTTGTTACATTGCTAAAAGTGTTTTATCAGCTTTAACAGTTGCTGGTAGAGCCTTTAGGGTCCTTTGTATAGAATTGTACATATCATCTACAAATAATAATAATTTGATCTCTTCCTTTCCAATTTGTATCCTTTTATGTGTGTCTCTTGTTTTATTGTTATAGCTAAAACTTCCAGTACTATATTAAATAAAAATGGGGACAGTAGACACCCTTGACTTGTTTCTGATTTTAGTGGAAAAGCTTCGTGTTTTTCCCCATTAAAAATCATGTTGACTGTAGACTTATCATAAATAGCCTTTATTTCGCTGAAATCTGTTCAGGTTTGCTAAGGGTTTATCAATCTTATTTATCCTTCCAAGAACCAATAAGGCCTTAAAGGTGAAGCATTAAGTTATTTACTTGTGACCTTTCTAATTTCTTTTAGTTGTTGTTGTTGTTGTTGTTTGAGGTAGGGTAGCCTCTAGCCCAGGCTGACCTGGAATTCACTATGTAGTCTCAGGGTGGCCTCAAACTCATGGCGACCCTCCTACTTCTGCCTCCTGAGTGCTGGGATTAAAGGCATGTGCCTCCATGCCTGGCAAAATATTTTGTTTATTTATTTGTTTGATTTTTTTGTTTGTTTGTTTTTGAGGTAGAGTCTCACTCTAGCCCAGGCTGACCTGGATTTCACTATGTAGTCTCAGGGTGGCCTCAAAATCATGGTGATCCCCTACCTCTGCCTCCCCAGTGCTGGGATTAATGGCATGCACCACCACACCTGGCTCTAATTTCTTTCTATTAAGATTTATTTTTATTTATTTATTTATTTATGAGAGAGAGAGGGAGAGAGAGAGAGAATGAGTGCACCAGGGTGCCCAGCCACTGCAAACAAACTCCAGACACATGCACCACCATATGCATTTGGCTTATGTGGGACCTGGAGAATCAATCCTTGGTCCCTAGGCTTCACAGGCAAGCACCTTACCTGGTAAGCCATTTTTCCACCCCTCTAATTTCTTAATTTAGGCACTTAAAGCCATAAATTTCCCTCTTAGAACTGCCTTCATTGTGTCCCAAAGGTTTTGTGTTCTCATTATCATTTGATTCTATGAATTTTTTTATTTCCTTCTTGATTTCTTCATTGACCCATTCATCATTTACTAGTGTTTCTTTTGCTTCCATGATTTTGTTTATGCCCTATAGCTTTTCTTGTTGATATGTAGTTTAATCCCATTGTGATCAGATAGAATACAAGTAATTATTTCAGTTTTCCTGCATTTGTTAAGATTTGCTTTGTATCATAATAAATTGTCTATTTTAGAGAATGTTCTATCTGCTGCTGAAAAGAGTGTGTATTCTGCAGCATTTGGATGAAATATTCTGTAGATATCTGTTAGGTCCATTTGTTCTATGACCTCATTTAATCTAGATGCTTCTTTGTTTATTTTTTGCCAGGATAACCTGTCAATTGATGATAATGGGGTGTTGAAGTCTCCCTCTACAACTGTCTTTGGTGTTATCTGTGACTTTAATTATAATAGTGTTTGTTTGATGAAATTGGGATCCCCCCTGTTAGGTGTATATATGTTTAGAATTGTAATGTAATATTGTAATATATGTTTAGAATTGTTTGAGTGTTCCTTTAATCAATATAAAGTGATCTTCTTTATCTTTCCTAACTAATGTTGGTTTGAAGTCTACCCTGTCAAATATTAGAATAGCAACACCTGCTTGTTCTTTAGGCCCATTTGCATAAATACCATTCTCCATCCTTTTACCCTAAAATAGTGTCCCTCTTTCATGGAAAGATAAGTTTCTTGGAGGCAACAATAGAAGTATTCTGCCTTTAACTCAATCTGAAAACCTGTGTCTTTTGGTTGGGGCATTGAGGCTGGTGATATTGAGCTATTATTGAACCAGATATGGTGGTGCACACCTTTAATCCCAGCACTCAGGAAGCAGAGGTGGGAGGATTGCTGTGAGCCCACAGCTACCCTGAGGCCACATGATTAACTCCATGTCAGCCTGGGCTAGAGTGAGACCCTACCAGGAAAAAAAAATGGGAAAAAGAGTTATTATTGAAATGTATGCATTTATTCTTATCATTCTTCTTATTTTGTAGTTCTTCCAGTTTTTCTTTACTCTCTTGTAATAACTATTATTTCAGTATGGTTTATTTTTCCGTGTTTCCTTATGTGTGTGCTTTTCTTTCTCTTCAGCATTGAGGATCCTTTCAAGCATTTTCTGCAGACCTGGTTTAGTGTTCATATATTCCGTTAGCCTGTTTTTGTTGTGGAATGTCCTTATTTCTCTATCTATTTGGATGGCTAGCTTTACTGGATAAAGTAATATTGGTTGACAGTTGTTATCTTTCAGAATGTGGGCTACATCATTCTAAGCCCTTTTGGCTTTTAAAGTTTGTATTATGCTGTTATCCTGATGGGTTTGCCTTTGCATGTGACTTAATTTTTCTAACTGCTTTCAGTATATTTTGTTTGGTTTGTGTGTTTTGTAGTTTAGTTAATAATATGATGGTGAGAGGGTCTTTTCTGATTTTGTCGGCTTGGTTTTCTAAAGCCTTTTTGTATCTCTATTGGCATTGCTTTCCCTATTTGGGGGAAATTTTCTTCTATGATGTTGAAAATACCTACTATGCCTTCAAAGTGAAATTCTCCTTCTACTCTGCTCTGAATTCTTATGTTTGATCTCTTCATAGTGTCCCAAATGTCTTCAAATTCCCATTCATGCCTTCCTATTAGCTTGTCTTTCTCTTTGTTGGACTGTATCAGATCTGCTACCCAGTCTTCTAGTTTAGATATTCTGTCCTCTCCTTGATCCATTCTGCTGGTGAGACTCTGTATACAGTTTATTTTTATTTTTATTTATTTATTTGAGAGCGACAGACAGAGAGAAAGGGGAGGGAGAATGGGCGCACCAGGGCCTCCAGCCACTGCAAACAAACTCAATTTGCATGTGCCCCCTTGTGCATCTGGCTAGCATGGGTCCTGGGGAATTGAGCTTCAAACTGGGGTCCTTAGGCTTCACAGGCAAGCACCTAACCACTAAGCCATCTTTCCAGCCCTGTACAAAGTTTTCTATTTGACTTATTCTGTTTTTCATTTCTAGTATTTCTGATTGGTATTTTTTTCATTATTTCTATTTCCTTACTTATGTCTTGTATTGACCTTCTTATTTCATTAGGCTGAGTTTCTGTGTTCTTTTGGAATTTCTTCAGGAGTTTCTTTTCTTTTCTTTTTTGTTTGTTTATGTTTTTTTTTTTGTTTGTTTTATGAGGTAGGGTCTCTAGCCCAGGCTGACATGGAATTCACTATGGAGTCTCAGGGTGGCCTCTAACTCACAGCGATCCTCCTACCTCTGCCTCCTGAGTGCTGGGATTAAAGGCGTGTGTCACCACACCCGGCCTAGGAGTTTGTTCTCTTCTTTGATTCTTTTGATTTCTTTGAGCATAGATACAATCATTTTTTCATATCATTTTTTTGAAATCTTTGTCAGGCATTTCATCTAAAACAGTCTCACTGGAGATCATTCTGATAGATTTATAATTTTTGGTGGGATTGTATTGTCTTGGTTTTTTTGTGTTTCTTGTGTTATAATGTAGAGATTTTTGAATCATGAATTAATTTGATGCTTGGGTTTTCTAATTATTTGTAGCACTCTTAACCATATAAATCTGACTTTATATATCTTCAGGATAGGAGTTTAAGGTGCCAGGGGTAGTTTTATACTCCCAGAAGAACATTGGAAGTGACTCCAGGTGTTGAGTTTGCCTGCTATCCAAGTATTCTAGTAGGCTGGGTGGAGCAAATGACTGGCAAATTCTAAAATTCAACTGAGAAATATACACATTCGATCAAAACAAAGCACAGAGTATTTATGCAAGAGTGGGGATTAAAACAAACTGATAATCTAATAAAGCCAAAGTCCCTAAGGGTGTGTGTTGCCCCAAATCCTTAATCCTATCAACTGGGAAGCTGAAATGGGTTCCAGGTCAGCCTGTGGTGAATCAGACCCTGCCCCCAAAAATGACAGAAAAAAAAAAAAAAAAAGACAAACCCTGTATGTTGCAGTCAGGTTTGCATTGCTGGCAGAATTCACCTGACCAAGAGCAGCTTGTAAGAAAAAAAAAGGGGCGGCTACTTTGGCTTACAGACTCAAGGAGATGCTTCATGACAGCAGGGGAAATCGATTACATGAGTAGAGGGTGGACATCACCCCCTGGCCAACATAAGGTGGACAATAGCAACAAGACAGTGTGCCAAACACTGGCAAGGGGACATTGGCTATCATACCATAAGACCGCCCCCCAAAATACACTGCTCCCAGGAGGCATTAATTCCCAACTTCCATCAGCTGGGGAGACTTGCATTCAGATACCTAAGTTTATGGGGAACACCTGAATCAAACCACTGTACGATATGAATCAGGAAACATCAAAGGCAACAATAGTCAACACTAGTGGTGTGTGAGGATGGACAGGGCCAGAGTCTTCATAGCAATGATGCTCTTGGCTGGAGATAAGAGCTACCCACATCCTTTACTCCGCCTTAGTTGTTACAGCACTGAGCAGACATTTATCAAGTCCATTTTCTCCTTTTATTTTTCTTTGAATATTTTTATTTATTTATTTGCAAGCAGAGAGGTAGAGAGAAGAGAGTCAGAAAAATGAGCACACCAGGGCCTACAGTAGCTGCAAACAAACTCCAGATGCATGTGCCACTTTGTGCATCTGGCTTTATGTGGGAACTGGGGAATCACACCCAGGTTGTTAGGCTTTGTGGGCAAATGCCTTAACTGCTGAGCCATCTCTCCAGCCCAAGCCCACATTTTTGATCTATTTGATCTATTTTTGATCTATCTAAGGCACTTGCTAGGCCCCAGTAAATAATAATGGATAGGTGCAGGACTCAACATATTCCTGTTGATTATTTATAATTACCAACTACATTGTATAAATGTGCCATATCTTCATTATCCACTCATCAGTTGAGGGACATCTAGGCTGGTTCCATTTCACAGTTATTGTGAATTGAGCAGCAATAAACATGGTTGAGCAAGTATCTCTAAGGTAATGAGATGAGTCCTTAGGATATATGTCTAGGAGTGCTATAGCTGGGTCATATGATACATCTAATTTTAGCTGTCTTAGGAACCTCCACACTGATTTCCATAATGGCTGGACCAGATTGCATTCCCACCAACAGTGTAGAAGGTTCCTCTTTTTCTGCCGGGCTCACTGGCAGGTAGGGCTGTAGGAGAGCCGATCCCGATGGTCTCTTCCCGGGGACTGAGCGGGATGGTGAGTGTTAACGACCCAGTACCTTTCCTAGGTACCGGAGAAAAACCACACTGAGTTGGGAGACTTGTCGAAGCAGGATCTCACTTTATCGTAACAGACAGGTGTTTATATAGTGTTGAGAACGAAGACGGGGATCTCAGGAGGAGATGAGGTGTAAGGGCCAATAGCATATCGCGACTTTTGAAATGATTGGTTTTAAGCATGCATGGGAACTCTAACTTTTTTTGCAGAAGTAGCAGGCCAGAGGCAATTTGGCGCCCTGCTGAGTCCTAGCTGGCCAGAGACAGGTGGCCAAACTTTAGATAGGCTCAGGAAGTTCCACCAGGCCTCATGTCGGGCCTCTCAAGGCCCAACATTTTTCTGCATTTTTCAGCAGGTATGGCCATTTGTTTTCATGATGATAGCCAATCTGACAGGAGTGAGATGGAATCTCAATGTAGTTTTAATCTGTATTTCCCTGATGACTAGGGATGTAGAACATTTTTTTAGATACTTATATGCCATCCATATTTCTTCTTTTGAGAACTCTCTATTTAGTTCCATATCCCATATTTTAATTGGCATGTTTGATTTCTTATTATTTAATTTTTTGAGTTCTTTGTATATCCTAGATATTAATCCTATATCAGATGTGTAGCTGGTAAAGATTTTTTTCCCATTCTGTAGGTTGCCTCTTTGCTTAATTCACAGTGTCCTTTGCCATACAAAATCTTTGTAATTACATGAGGTCCCAGAAGTTAATCTGTGGTTTTATTGCCTGAGCAATTGGGGTTATATTCAGAAATTCTTTGCCAAGACCAACAAAAAAGTAGGTTTCCCTACTTTTTCCTCTAGCAGTTTCAGAGTTTCAGGTCTGATATTAAGGTCTTTAATCCATTTTGACTTAATTCTTGTGCATGAAGAGAGAGAAGAATCTTCTTTCATCCTTCTACAGATACATATCCAATTTACCCAGCACCATTTGCTGAAGAGGCTGTCTGTTCTCCAGTGAGTATTTTTGGCCTTTTTATCAAATATTAGGCGCATATAGATACCTGGACTTACATCTGGGTCCTCTATTCTGTGGCATTGATCTACATGTCTGCTTTTGTGCCAGTACCATGCTGTTTTGTTACTGTAGCTCTGTAGTAAAGGTTAAAATCAGGTATGGTGATACCACCAGCCTTATTTTTGTTGCTCAGTATTGTTTTAGATATTTGAGATTTTTTGTGATTCCAAGTCAATATTTTGGATTGTTTTTTCTATTTCCGTGAAGAATACATTGGAATTTTGATGGGGATTGCATTAAATGTGTAGATTGCTTTTGGTAAGATTGCCATTTTCACAATATTGATTCTTCTGATCCCAGAACAAGGGATGTTTTACCATTTCCTAGTGTCTTCTGCAAGTTCTCACTTCAGAATATTAAAGTTTTCATTGTAGAGAACCTTTACTTCCTTGGTTAGGTTTATTCCAAGGTACTTTATCTTTTTTTTTTTTTTTTTTTTTTTTGATGCAGTTGTGAATGGGAGTGGTTCTCTGATTTCATCCTCTTTGGGTTTTTGTTATTGTTTGTTTGTTTTTAGAGGTAAGGTTTCACTCTAGTCCAGGCTAACCTGTAATTCACTATGTAGTCTCAGGCTGGCCTCGAACTCATGGTGATCCTCTTACCTCTGCCTCCAGATTGCTGGGATTAAAAGCATATGCAACCATGCCTGGCTTTAATTTTATCCTCTTTGTGTTTTTTGTTAGCATATATAAAGGCTACTGATTTCTATGTATTTTGGATCCTGCTACATGACGATAGGTGTTTATTAGCTCTAACAGTTTGCTGGTAGACTCTTTAGGGTCCTCTATGTATAAAATCATGTCATCTGAAAATAATGATAACTTGATCTCTTCCTTTCCAATTTGTATCCCTTTTATGTGTGTCTCTTGCCTTATTGCTATGGCTAAGACCTCCAGTACTATATTAAATAAAAGTGGGGACAGTGGACACCCTTGTCTTGTTCCTGATTTTAGTGGAAAAGCTTCCAGTTTTCCTCCATTTAGTAATATGCTGGCTGTCAACTTGACATAAATAGCCTTTATTATATTGAGATATCTTTCTTCTATTCCCAGTCTCTGTAGGACATTTATCATGAAGGGATGTCAGATTTTGTCAAATGCTTTCTTTGCAACTAATGAAATGATCATGTGATTTTTTTGTCCTTCAGTCCATTTATATAATGTGTTACATTTATTGATATGTATATGTTGAAACATCCCTGCATCTCTGGGATAAAACCTACTTGGTCACAGTGAATAATGTTTCTGATATATTCTTGAATTCTGTTTGCCAATATTTTCTTGAGAATTTTTGCACCTATGTTCATGAGGGAGATTGGTCTGTCATTTTCTTTTGTTGTTCTATCTTTGCCTGGTTTTGGTATCAGGGTGAGTCTGGCTTCATAGAAGGAGTTTGGTAGGATTCCTTCTTTTTCTGTCTTATGGAAAAGCTTAAGAAGCAATGGTGTTAGTTCTTTTCTGAAGATCTGGTAAAATTCAACAGTGAACCCATCTGGGCCTGGGATTTTTCCAGTTAGGAGATTTTTGATAACTTCTTGGAACTCCATACTTATTATAGGTCTATTTAAGTGATTAATCTCATCTCGATTTAATTTAGGTAGGTCATATAAATCAAGGAAATCACCCATTTATTTCATATTTTCATACTTAGTGGAGTATATGTTTTCATAGTATGTCCCTATGATGTTTTGAATTATTCTGGTATCTGTTGTGATGTTGCCTTTTTCATCTCTAATTTTATTAATTTGTATCTCTTCTCTCTTTCTGTTGGTCAGATTTGCTAAGGATTTATCAATCTTGTTTATCCTTTCAAAGAACCAACTCTTTGTTTCATTGATTCTTTGGATTTTTTTTTTTTGGTTTCTATTTCATTAATTTCTGCCATAATCTTTATTATGCCTTTCTGTCTACTGATTTTTGGTTTGCCTTGTTCTTCTTTTTCCAAGGCTTTAAGGTAAAGCATTAGGTCGTTTACTTGTGACCTTTCTAATTTTTTAATATAGGCACTTGGAGCTATAAATTTCCCTCTTAGGACTGCCTTCCTTATGTCCCAAAAGTTTTGGTATGTTGTGTTCTCATTATCACTTGACTCTATGAATTTTTTAAGTTCCTTCTTGATTTCTTCATTGATCCACTCATCATTTGGTGTATGGTGTAGTTTCCATGATTTTGTGTATGCTCTATAGACTTTTCTTGCTATTGAATTGTAGTTTGATTGCATAGTGGTCAGATATAATGCAAGTAATTATTTCAATTTTCTTGCATTTGTTAAGATTTGCTTTCTGTCCTAATATATTGTCTGTTTTAGAGAATGTTCCATATGCTGTTGAAAAGAATGTGTATTCTGCAGCATCTGGATGAAATGTCCTGATATATCTGTTATCCATTTCTTCTATGACATCATTTAATCCAGGTGCCTCTCTGTTTATTTTTTGCTGGGCTTACCTGTCAATTGATGAGGTTGGGGTGTTGAAGTCGCCTACAATAACTGTCTTTGGTGTTATCTGTGACCTTCGTTCTAATAGTGTTTGTTTGATGAAGTTGGGAGCCCCCATGTTAGGTGCATATGTGTTTAGGATTGTAATGTCCTCTTGTTGGAGTGTGCCTTTAATAAATATAAAATGACCTTCCTTATCTTTCCTAACTAATGTTGGACTGAAGTCTACCTTGTCAGATATTAGGATAGCAGCCCCTGCTGGTTTTCTAGGTCCATTTGCTTGAAACAGTGTTTTCCAACCTTTCATCCTAAGATAGTGTCCATCCTTTGTAGAAAGGTGAGTTTCTTGGAGGCAACAAATTGAAGGATCCTGCTATTTAACCCAGTCTGCAAACCTATGTCTTTTAGTTGGGGGCATTGAGGCCATTGATATTAAGAGATATTATTGAAAGGTGTGTATTATTTTTGCCTTTTTTTTTTTTGTAGTTCTTCCAGTTTTACCTTTGCTCTCTTGTATTAACTAGTATTTGAGTATGGTTTGTTTTTTCCAAGTTCCTTATATATGTGCTTTTCTTTCTCTTCAGCATGGAGGATTCTTTCAAGTATTTTCTGTAGAGCTGGGTTTGTCTTCAAATATTCCTTTATCCTGCTTTTGTTGTCAAATGTCCTTACTTCTCCATCTATTTGAGTGGATAGCTTTGCAGCATAAAGTAACCTTGGTTGACAGTTGTTATCTTTCAGAACTTGGAATACATCACTCCAAGCCCTTCTGGCTTTTAAAGTTTGTGTTAAACAATTTGCTGTGACCCCGATGGGCTTGCCTTTGTGGGTAACTTGAATTTTCTCTCTAACTGCTTTCAATATATTTTCTTTGGTTTGTAAGTTCGGTAGTTTAATTATAATATGGTGAGGAGAGGTTCTTTCCAGGTTTTGTCTGGTTAGTGTTCTAAAGGATTCCTGTATCTGCATTGGCACCTTTTCCCTAATTTGGGGAAAGTTTTCTATGATTTTGTTGAAAACACCTACTATGCCTTTGGAGTGAAATTCTTCACCTTCTACTATACCCTGAATTCTTATGTTTGTTCTTTTCATAGTGTCCTGAATATCTTGAAATTCCCACTCATACTTTCCTATCAGTTTATCTTTCTCTTTGTTGTACTGTATTAAATCTGTCACCTGGTCCTCTACTTTAGATATTCTGCCCTCCCCTTCATCCATTCTACTGGTGAGATTTTCTACAGAGTTTTTTATTTCATTGACTGGGTTCTTCATTGCTAGTAATTATAACTGGTTTTTCTTTATTATTTCTATTTCCTTATTTGTGTGTTGTATTGACCTTTTTATTTCACTAAATTGGTTTCCTGTGTCTTCTTTGATTTCCTCTTTCATTCCTTTGATTTTCTCTTTGACTTCTTTGAGGATATTTATATTCATTCTTTTCTCTAAATCATTTTCACTGGAGGTCATTTCTGATGCATTAATACTTTTTGGTGGATTTATATTGTCTTGATTTTTGGTGTTTCTTGTGTTATAATGTATATATTTTTGCAGATTGGATTAATTTAATGCTTGGATTTTCTAGTTAGCTGCAGTAGTATTAGATGTATCAATCAATCTGATGTTATATGTCTTCAGGGTAGGAGCTTAAGGTGCTAGGTGGGGCTCTTAAGACTCAGAGTATCTACAAAAGTGACCCTTGATGTTGGATTTGCCTGCTATGAGAGTATTCAAGTAGGCTGAGTAGAACAAAATATAGGCAGATTCTAAAATTTAACTAAACAATGTACACATTCAATGAAAAACAGCACAGGGTATTTATGCAACAGTATTATAGCAACCAGATTTTCTAACAGTCACTGCCCCTTAGGGTGTATGTTGCCCCACTCCCTTAATCCTGTTAAGTAGGAGGTTAAGATTTCTGGTTTGTTGAGGGTTTCAAGTCAGTTTGTGAACAAGTGAGACCCTCCCCTAATGTATAACAGAAGAGGAAACAAAGCCACTATAAATCAGGAAGCAACAAATTACAAGCCCAAAATATAGCTTATTTAAGAATGGCCAATCCGACCATCCATCGGATTTAACATGTAATTTATCCTGATATGGAGGGTGCAATTAGCACTTCTGGTTCAGGCCTATATACCTGGTTTATCTGGTGGGTACTGACCAGGTGTAATCCCAGCTCCCTTTTGGGATGATTTTGGTCTCAGTTATGCTGTGCTCCTGCTTGGGTCCCTCTTTGGTGTACTGTGGGTTCAAGTAGGCTGGCTGGGTGGCTGGATCATTGCTCTGTTTGCCTGTGCTGGGGGCTGTGATCTCCCTTCTCCAGGTCTCTGGTGCTTGCTGGCACTTATGCTTGAGGTGGGTGAGGGGGAGGGTGTGTATTGTGTCTCTAGTTTTCCTGCTGGTCCACATGATCCTCTACCTTGTGATCCGTTCCTTAGTTGTTTGCGGTCCTATCTTCAAGTTTCTTGAGTTTCCAAGGAGCTCCGGTGTGAGTGGAAAATCTCACCTGGCTTTTCCTGGGCTCAAGCCGGCGTGCATCTCTGGACCCAAGGACTTGCTGCCACCACAGACCTGGTGTTGCTGCTGGAGCTGCTTCTGCCTGCCTATGTGGGCTCTGGATGGTCTGGATTGTTCCTACTTCTCTGCTCCCTTAGGTAATTTCATATACACCTCACTTTTTAGTAGAGGAGTGTAATTTGCTGGGGTTTTTTTTAAGGCTTTTTCTCCCCTAGGCTGCTTTGGCATGATTCCGCTGTCGCCATCTTAACTGGAAGATCCCTACATTTCTTTTAAAAAATATTTTATTTATTCATTTATTATTTATTTGAGAGAAAGGCAGATAGAGAGAAAGAATGGGTGTGCCAGGACCTTTTGCTACTGGCAGATGAACTGTAGACGCATGCACCACCTTGTACGTCTTGCTTACATAATTAATGGGGAACAGAACCTGGGTCCTTGGGATTCACAGGCAAATGCTTTAACTGCTAAGTCATCTCTCCAGCACTACCAAATACATTTCTGAAACTATGGTTCTCATTGCTTGTGAATTCCAAGTAAGGTGCACTATAGGTTTTATTAGTTGTGTTGTAAAAATGAGGATATGAAGACACCAAGATTAATTTGCATGTCTTGCTAAGGGTCTTGCTCTTCGTCATGAGTGGAGCGAGGATTAAGATCCCCACAAACTGAGATGCTAGTGAGATTCACTCATTTAATAGCCCTTGGCTCACATCTGCTACATCCCCCTTCTCTAGCTCATATTTCAGGACCTCAAGTCTGAATTGGTTCCCTTCCACTTCAGATAATGTCAGGATAAATTAGACACCAAGGGCCCATGACACCATCCGGAGCAGAGCTGCCATTAGTAGAAAATATTAACCAGTTTCATATTTTGATATAGCCTTGAACATTTTTGGAGAGCATATTTTCAACTTGAAAGTGGAAATAATAAACCTGAATAAATTTTAGAATGTTAAAAAAATGATTAAAGTTTGAGCTTACTATACATCTGCAGACAAGTGTAGCTAAAGGAAAGCAGGCGACAGTAAATATTTTTATCACCTTCCAGTGCATCAATAAGCCGTTGTGCTGAATAAGGTCTGACAGGTTCCTGACTGTGAGCAGAGATAGGGTAACAAGTGTAGTGCTACATAGAGATTTGCATCAGATACAAGCTCCATTTTGCTGTAATCACCCATCCATAGCCTAGCCTGCTCAGCGGACAAGGCGCACTATTAATAAAGTGAATTGTACCAAAAGTGCATTGCCCTACATGGTGTTTATCTTGTTGGAAACTGTAATTGTCTGAAACAATGGCCTCAGTGAAAAGATGTGAAATGTTATGAGCTGTGTAAAGATTGAAATAATTTGCAGTTCTTCGTAGGAAATTAAAACATGGGATCAGAGTTGTCCCACACAGAGTTAATGCTGCATAGCACTAATGAGTTGATCTTGCTTTAACTTTTTATTACTTCCTTAGTCCCTGAAAGGTAGCCTTGACTTTTTTTTTTTTTTTTTGAGGTAGGGTCTCACAGTAGCCCAGGCTGACCTGAAATTTACTATATAGTCTCAGGGTGGCCTTGAACTCACGGTGACCCTCCTACCTCTGCCTCCTGAGTGCTGGGATTAATGGTGTGCACCACCATACCCGGCTGCCTTGAATTTTTTGTTGTTGTTGTTGCTTTGTTTTTGGTTTTCAAGGTAGGGTCTCACTCTAGCTCAGGCTGATGCCTTGAATTTTTGAGCCAATCCCTACCTAGCACATGGCACAGTACTTGGGAGACAAATTTAATATTTGTTTAATGAAAAAATGAATATGAATATGGGAGGGCTTTACGGTATCACCACGCCACTGTCAGAGTTCCCTCAGGATGCAACTCAGGGAGAAAAAAAGAGAATGGCCCAATCTCCAGAGGACTGGGACACGTGGCAAAGGAGCGGATGACATGGACACTACCTCTCCTGCTGTCACGTGGCAGAAGTCTTGTGATCAGGTGAAACAGTGTTGTAGTCAGCTCTGCACTGCTGGGATGAACTTCCAAACCAGACACAGTTTATAGGAGGGTTTATTGCAGCTTACAGATCCAAGGCGATGTTCCATGAATGGCAGAAGAAGCTGGCTCCCATTCATAAATCCAAGCAGAGACACCACCAAACAGCAACAAGGGAGCAAGCAAACATGAACACTTCCCAGCATACATTAGGATGGAATTCAGACCTGCCCCCAGTGACATGCCCCCTGTAGCCTGCTAGAGCAGAAGCTGCAAACTCAATTTTAATGACACCAGAGTTTATGTGGGAACATGAGACACCGCAGGCTGGAAGGTACGAAGCATATGCATGGCGTGTCGCCTCACCCACTAGGATCTGGATGTGTTCTTGGATCTGTTGGTCTCTGACTCTCACCAGCAGAGACCAAGAATAAGAGCTGGCTTGTGGCCTGGGGTCCACAGTGGGGACTGGGATGAGAGCAAGGCCTCAGGCAGACCGAGGGCTAGGTCTTGAAAACAAGTTGGGTTACTGGCCCACTGAGGCAGTAAAGGAAGAACATGGGTAAAGATAGGGTAAGTTAGAAGTGATAAAGGAGACTAAAAAGAAGAAGAAGAAGAAGAGGAGGAGGAGGAGGAAGAAGAGGAAGAGGAAGAGGAAGAAGAGGAAGAGGAAGAGGAGGAAGGAGGAGGAGGAGGAGGAGAAGAAGAAGAAGAAGAAGAAAGAAGACTAAAAAGAAATATGAGGGGCTGGGAAAATGGCTGAGATTGCTTGCTTGCATGGCCTGATGGCCCAGGTTCAGTTCCTAAGCACTCACATAAAGCCAGATGCACAAAGTGGCACATGAATCTGGAGTTTGTTTGCTGTAGGAAGAGCCCTGGCATGTCTACTCTCTCTGTCTGTCTCAAATATATATAATATAGATATATGTATATTTGTATTTATTTCTGAGGTAGGGTCTCACTGTAGTTCAGGCTGACCTGGAATTCACTCTGTAGTCTCAAGGTGGCCTCGAACTCTTGGCAATCCTCCTACCTCTGCCTCCTGAGTGTTGGGATTAAAGCTGTGTGCCACCACGTCTGGCTTCAAATTTCTTTTTTAAAAAATATTTTTAAGCAGGGCATCATGGCACATGATGGCCTGAGCTAGAGTGAGACCCTACCTCGAAAAACCATTAAAAAAAAAAAAAAAACAACTAAGGAAAAGTTGAGAGTTAGACCCCACAGCCTTCTTAAAATTCTCTTTTCTTTTTCTTTTCCTTTTTTTTGGATTTTTTGAGGTAGGGTCTCACTCTAGCCCAGGCTGACTGGGAATTCACTCTACTCTGTAGTCTCAGGGTGCCTTCCAACTCATGGCGATCCTCCTACCTCTGCCTCCCGAGTGCTGAGATTAAAGACGTGTAGCACCATGCCTGGCTTTTTTTTTTTTTTTTTCTCTAGCAAAATGTGATGTTATTTGGATGATAGTCTTCCACATGCTCACAGAAGGCGATTTTCTTTCCCAGAATGATGACTAGATTATATCTGGTATTATTCCTCTCAAGTAATCAGTTTATAATGGGTATGAGATACAGTTCTGTCCAACGGGACTTAGCTCTGTTAGAGCTCTGTAGAAAAGGCTTCTCTTCATAGAGAGAAGGGCAAAGGGGATGGAGGGGGGAGAAGAGGAGACGAAAAGAAAAGAGAGGGCAGAGGAAGGAGGGGAGGAGAGAACAGGGGAGAGGGCAGGGGAGGAGAGGAGAGGAAAGAATGAATAGCATCTCTCTTTGCTACATGTCTGCCCCGGCTACATTTGATGGCAAGGCATGTTGAAGCCATAGTATAGCAATGATGGATGAACCTAGGTCACACACAACAGCTAAGTCTCTTGCTAACCATTCCTGGAGCTGGTCTTCTACAAAACTTCTCACTTTGTGAGAAGAGACGGTAAATTCTGTATCTTTCAAAAGCCACTTCTCATGAGTGGTTTCTTTCTTTTTTGTTTTGTCTTGTTTGTTCGAGGTAGAGTCTCACTGTAGCCCAGGCTGACCTGGAATTCACTATGTTGTCTCAGGGTGGCCTCGAGCTCATGGCAATCTTCCTACCTCTGCCACCCGAGTGCTGGGATTAAAGGCATGTGCCACCACAACTGGCTCTCATGAGTGTTTTTGTTGCTAGTGGTGTTGATACTGTGACTTTCTTTAAAAATACATATATATGTGTATATTATCCCAGTAAACATGCTTCTGGGGCTTTCCTCATCAGTTCACAGGCATTCATGCCTGAACCCTAAGTCACAGCTTAGGTTCACATGGGGCCCACCCACCATCACCACGACCGGGTTCTGTAAGTAGTGCTGTTTTATAGAAGCAGACATTTGGTAGACAGAATGAAAATGGCTAGTCCATAGGGACAGTAACCGGCTAAGGCATGGGGAGAGGGTCTGAGGGCACAGTTCTCTGGGTTACTAGGCGTTTATTCTTACAAACGCCACGCAGCACTGAATGTGACTGAAATGTCGGGTGAACGGGCAAGCTGAGTGACTTCGTTTCACTGGGCCTTGCATCCAACAAGTACACCACCTTTCCCTCCTAAAAACTAAACCTTCCAGGGCTGGAGAGATGGCTGAGCAGTTAAGGCGTTTGCCTACAAAGCCAAAGGACCCAGGTTTGATTCCCAAGGACCCACAGAAGCCAGATGCACAAGGTGGTGCACGTATCTGGAGTTCATTTGCAGTGGCTGAAAACCTCTGGCACATCCACTCCCTCTCCTCCCCTCTCAAATAAATGAATAAAAATTTTTTTAAAAATTAAACCTTCCATATTTTCATCCAGCTACCCAAGTTTCTTGTGTGGTAACACTCATAGACAGTGAGTGGTTAAGAACTTCTATTTAATTCGCCGGGAGAGAAACAAGACACAAAAGAAATGATCTGACTTGGCCACCATCCCAGAGGGCATCCTGTGGCGGATCTGGGATGGTCCTTCACATCCCCTGGGCTCCGGAGCCTTTGTTCTGATGTCCCTGTATATAATTGTTTTGATAGCAATTTCCCTGGCTCTCCCCCCCCCCCTCTCTCTCACGAGCCTGCTAATCACGCCTGTCAGTCACATCCACGAACACCACGGGCCTAAGGGTCAGCCACAGCCTCAGGAGACTGTAATGCGAGAGAAAGTCGGGCCCGGACGTCGGCCTCACTGCGGCACCGTGAGCAGGAGGACGCGGCGGCCCTCGCCGCGGGCAGCACACAACGGAACGCGGCGGCGGCGCGCGGCGGAGCGCAGGCCCGCCCACCCTTCCAGAAGCGGGGCGCCGGGCCTCTCCTCCCTCCCCGGCTCGGGCTGGGCCTCGCTCGCTGAGCTCCGGAGCGCGCGGCGACGCGCACACGTCCCCAGCCTCCCACGCGACCTCGGCCTCGCGGCGCCCGCTCTCACTTCGGGGAGCCCGCGCGTGCGCGCCGCGCGCCCCCGAGCCGGGCCCGCGCGCCGACCGCCGGGGGCGCGCGCCCGGGGAAATCCCCGGCTCAGCCGCAGCGGCTCACGGCGGCCGACGAGGGCCCCGCCGGGCGCAGACCGCAGCGCGCCGCGCGCGGAAGGACAAATAGTCCCGGCGGCCCCCGCGCCCCGCTCGCGACGTTGGGCCCGAGGGCGCCATCACGCCGAGCGGCGTGCTCGGCGGTGCCCGGAGGAGGAGGAGGCTCAGCCCCGGCGGACAGCCGCGGCGGAGATGCCCGGGGCGGGAAGGCCGCGGCCCGCATCCCACTGCAGCGCGCTCGCGGACGGCCTGCCCCAAACTTCCCCGAGTGCACCGGAAGTGCCGGCCTTATGCCCAGGGTGGGTTTTGTTTTTGTTTTTGGTTTTTTGGGTTTTTTTTTGGCTTCTCCTCCCTAAATGGTAAGAATGTTGTAGGGACTTTAAATGACCAACTCGACAGCCAGGCTGTTGATATTTTTCTTTTCTTTTCATCTCGTTTACCACACCTTACACATTATTGACTCTATGCACCAGACTCTGCGGTGTTTATATCAGGGATACATCGCTGACGTGAGCAAAGTCCCTTACCCCTTGAATTTCATTCCAGTTGCTCCAGGTGGGAAGATGGACAATACGTTTTCAAGACGATAACACAATACAGTGCCATGTGGTGTAAGTGCAACTAGGTGGATGGATGGATGGATGGAAAGAGCAGAGCAAGGCAGAGAAAGATGCAGGTGTGAGTGACATACTTTTCTTTCTTTCTTCTTCGTTTTTTTTTTTTTGCGAGGTAGTGTCTCACTTTAGCCCAGGCTGTCCTGGAACTCACTCTAGTCTCAGGCTGGCCTCAAACTCACAGCCATCCTCCTGCCTTTGCCTCCTGAGGCACGTGCCATAATGCTTGCCTATATGTTATTTTTTTAAAAACTTTATTTTTTATGAATTTATTTACACAAGAGAGAGAATATAGGCTCACCAGAGCTTCTTGCCCCTCCAGACGAACTCCACTCCAGACACTTGGGCCACTTTATTGTAGCTTCAGGCTGTTAGGCTTTGCAAGCCAGTGCCTTTAATCACTGACCCTGCTATCTCTGTAACTCCGTTTTATATTTTAGATAAGTTGGTCTAGAAATGTCTCTTTGAGGAAATGCTCTATTTATTTCTTTTTCTAATTTTTTTTGTTTATTTTTATTTACTTACTTGAGAGTGGCAGATAGAGAAAGAGCAAAGAGAGAAAGGGAGAATGGGCACGCCAGGGCCTTCAGCCACTGCAAATGAACAACAGATGCGTGCGCCCCCTTGTGCATCTGGCTAACATGGGTCCTGAAGAATCCAGCCTTGAACTGGGGTCCTTAGGCTTCACAGGCAAGCACTAACCACTAAGCAATCTCTCCAGCCCTAGTTAGTTATTTTTGAAGCAGGGTCTAACTCTAACCCAGGCCGACCAGCAACTCACTCTGCAGCTGGGGTGGCCTCAAACTCACAGGGTCCTCCTACTTCAGCTTCCTGACTTAGTTGCATGTTATCCTCTTGATGTGATCACCATATCTAATCGGATATGCCGCCAGCTCTCCAATTTCAACAAGTCAAAAACCAATCCCAGGGCTGAGACATGGCTCAGCCTTCTAGGTGCTTGCCTGTAAAGACTAACAACCTGGGCTCAATTCCCTGGTACCCATGAAAAGCCAGATGCATAGAGTGGCACATACCTCTGGAGTTCATTTGCAGTGGCTGTAGGTCCTGGGCACTCATTCTCTCTGTCCTTTCCTGCTCATAAATAAATAAATACTTAAACAAAAAACATTTGCACTCTCCTTGCAAAATCTGTCTCTGTCCTTGGCTTGCTGTCTCTGCTACCCACACTTCAGTAGTTGGATATCATTTTTGACACATTCTTCCTGCTTATTTCTTTTATGCAGCAAGTTGCCAGGACCCTTCTTGATTAATCTTTTAAAGTACCTCATGTCAATTTCCTTTCTCTTTCTCCACTTCCTGGTGCCTAAGACATTGACTATCATCAGCCAGGATACTCCCAACAGTCTCTTTTTGGTCTTTCCAACGTCCTTTTCTCTCTGTTCCAATCTAACCCTCCAGAACAATGCCACATCTCTTCATGCCTAGGTGGCTTCACAGCACAGACAGCTTCTATTCCATTTAAACTCACTCTTGGCACTGACTTTCAGGCTCTTTTCTTGTGACCCATTCCTCAACCTGTCCCTTCAGTCCTACTTAGTCTGGCTCACAAGCGCATTCATATTTATTTTCTTCTTGGTATATTTGCTCATGCATCTACCCTCTTGTAACTTTGTGTTTTATTTACATTTGCATAGCATGTGGTGTATGTACATGTGTGTGCATAGATGCACGCACCCCATGTGTACATGCAAGGGCCAAAGAGAATATTGAATGTCTCTTCCATTTCTCATCTGTGTGTTTCCTCAAAATAGAATCTCTCACTGATTCCAGAACTTGCTGTTTTTTACAAGCCCCAATGATTTTCCAGTCCAGATATGTGTGGCACCACCCATCTGTTTATGTGGGTGCTAGGGAATTGAACTCAGACTGTTTCAGGCTCCCTCAGGCCCTTATGCTTGGCTTGGATAGGACGTGCTTACCTGTTGACCCACCTCTCCAGCTCCCTAACTTAGTATTTTTTAAATTTATTTTGGTTTCTCGGGGAATGGTCTCCCTCTGGTCCAAGCTGACCAGAATTCACTATGTAGTCTCAGGGTGGCCTTGAACTCATATTAATCCGACTACCCCCCACTGCCTTCTGAGTTTTGGGATTAAAGGTATGTGCCACCACGCCCAGCCTCCAAATTTAGTATTTGATTCAATAAGAATCCATTAGTTACAGGTGACATAATCTGTAACTTCACTTGGTTTAGGTAGAGAAAGGAATTATATTAGCATATGTGTTGCTGCAGTGGCATCCTGAAACAGTCTACCTCCATAAGAATGGAAGTTGATTTAGTTCACAGTGGTGGAATGTCGCCTGCATTAGAAAAATTCTGGTGAGAGCTGTCTTTCAGCTGTCACTCATGGCCCATGGCAGTGGTAGAAATGTGGACAGAAACAAGTGGCCACTTCTCAATTCAGGAAGCCAGATGCTGGGGATGGCCAGACTCAGGCTTTTTTTTTTTTTTTTAATTTTTTTTTTTTTAATTTGAGAGCGACAGACACAGAGAGAAAGACAGATAGAGGGAGAGAGAGAATGGGCGCGCCAGGGCTTCCAGCTTCTGCAAAAGAACTCCAGACGCATGCGCCCCCTTGTGCATCTGGCTAACGTGGGACCTGGGGAACCGAGCCTCGAACCAGGGTCCTTAGGCTTCACAGGCAAGCGCTTAACCTCTAAGCCATCTCTCCAGCCCATTTTTTAAATTTTTTTTGTTTACTTTTATTTATTTATTTGAGAGTGACAGAGAAAGAGAGAGAATATGGGCGCGCCAGGGTTTCCAGCCACTGCAAACGAACTCCAGACGTGTGCGCCCTCTTGTGCATCTGGCTAACGTGGGACCTGGGGAATTGAGCCTCGAACCGGGGCCCTTAGGCTTCACAGGCAAGCGCTTAACCACTAAGCCATCTCTCCAGCCCCAGACTCAGGCTTTTACAGCAGTCCTTTTCAGATAATTAATCTAGGCTCCAAGAGAAACATTTAATCCCTTTCAAGAAAGGACACACCCTCAGCTGCACTAAGAACCTCCTCCTAGACCTCACCTCAAAAAGTTCTATAGCACTTCCTGAAACCACCACTTTGTGACCAAGCTTTGAGCACATGAACCTTTGGGGGTCACTCAGACCATCACAGGAATTTAATGCTTCACATAACTGAAAAGTTCATGATAACCATGTTAGACATAGTTAGATAAAGAGTTCAAATTATGTTGCCAAGATTCCGTTTCTCCCTCACATGTGAGCTTCCTTCTCTGTGGCTTGCACAATTCTGAATATCCACAAATGGGCAACCATTGGCAACTAGACTCACACACTGATTGCCAGCAAAGAGCAAGTGCCTATTCCTAACCCATTCACTGTGGCCAAAAGTGTGAGATGTTCAGGTTGGCCTGGAGTGACTGAGTGAGCTATCCCAATCATTGAATCTCCTGGCAATGCACACATGATACAGGTTGATGTGGCTGGAAGTGGAAGTACTGTTGGCAGAAGAAGGGTGACAGAAACAACAGATGCCCACGTATATGTCCCTGCTTTTCTCTTGATGTCATCTATGTATGCGTCCATAAATGACTCCAGCAACCCCCAAAAATGTCTAGGTATTACTCCACATCCATCTGTATAATTTGCTGTAGTCTATTCACCTAAGGGCATGGGAGAAAATTGCCCTCAAACTGCTTAATATGTAGTGACAGTGAAAAAAATGACAAGTGCAATAAAAGTCATGTTTGGAAAACTGAATAATATTAAGCACACAGTGGCCTGTATACGTCATGTCTTGATAGACAATAAAGCGAGAGCTTCCCAACATGGGAGGGGAGAAAGCTCTTTGATCCACCCATCTGCATTCCATATGTTCTATTCCCAGAATTTCTCTCCTCTGTTGCTCCTCCACAGTCACATCTGTAATGGACAAGGGGGACAATACTTTTTTAGAAACCACACCTCCTCAGGACTCCCTTTCCTGATACAAGGGGATTAGAAAAAGAAAAATCCTGTGTTAAGGCTAAAATAACTAGCTTTTACCAAAATAATAGCTATGATCTTCTGTTGTATAGAAGTCACTTCTATGAAATACCTATCCAGGGACTACTTACACAGTTGCATTATTAATAGTCGTAGAGTCCTGTGACTGCCTCCATTGGAAGACAAGTGTAAGTGATGTGTCTCACTTCTAGCTAATGTGCTTAAAAAATAGGCTCACCTGTGCCCCATGTCTTCTGGCTGCATTGAAAGGCTGGAACACAGCTGACCAAGGGCTCTGCTGTTCAGACTTAGTGTGTCTTTTACAATACAGTCTTCTTTCATTCTTAGTAAGCTGCTCCATTCCATATGGGGGGGCGGGGGAATCCCAAAGCCACATTTTTAAAGCTGTAGTGTTTTTTTTAAAAAAGCTTTTGTTGCCGTTTTTACACATATACATAATGTTTTTTAAATTTTACTTATTTATTTTTATTTGAGAGAGAGAAAGAATGGGCACACCAGGGCCTCCAGCCACTGCAAATGAACTCTAGATGCATGTGGCCCCTTGTGCATCTGGCTTACAAAGGTCCTGGAGAGTAGAATTGGAATCCTCTGGCTTTGAATGCCTTAACTGCTAAGCCATCTCTCCAGCCCCCATAATGTGTTTTGATCATATTGTTCCCTCTCCATTGAACCCCTTCTTTGCAACTAGTCCTTCTTCTAATTTGATACTTTGAAATTTTTTTTTTTCTTGTATTTCCCTCCTCCATCATGACAGAATGTGAACAGTCCCGATATTGTGTGGGTCTTGTGCAGGCAATGACAGCTGCTATGATGTCATTAATGCAGTTTTCAGAAGATGGTGTTCCAAAGCACTTCTCCCCGTCGGTGGGCTCTTAAATCCTTTCTGCCTTCTCTTCTCCAGCGTTCCCTTAGCTTTGGAAGTTATGATTAAGGTGTGTCATTTGACAGTACTCATCCAACAGTCACTTGTTCTCAGCATTTTGATGAGTCTCCTCGGGTGTCACCACCTGCAGGAAGAAGCTTCTTGGGCCAAAGGCTAGAGCGGTACTAATCTATGGGCATAAGCATGGATAGTTAGAGGGTTGCTTGATGGACACAGCATGTGCATAGAGACAACAGATAAAGCTGCTCTCAAATCTGGAAGATGGAAGCTGGTAATGGTTGGTTTTGTCTTTGAGCAATAGGCCTTGTTAGTCTCTTTGCCTGAGTGGCCCATGTTTTGCTTTGTGCCTGAGAGCAATTTTATAACATTCTTTTATGGCTTTTCGACCTCTTTAGGACCCTAGATTATGGAGATCTCTGTCTTTTATTGCATCCAATAAGCAAAATTGGTCACTTGTTATAAATCAATTTCTTATATGTCCTAGATATATTAAGCCTAATCCTAAATTTAACTTTTTCTCATGTGGAGACATGGCTTAGTAGTTAAGATACTTACCTGAAAAGCCTAATGATCTGGGTTCAATTCCCCAGTACCCACACAATGCCAGATACACAAAGTGGTGCATGCATCTAGAGTTCATTTGTTGTGGCTGGAAGTCCTGGGTTGTCCATTATTTCTGTCTCTCTTCTATCTCTCTCTGCTTTCAAATAAATAAAATAAAAATAAAATATATTTTTTAAAAAACAACAAAAAAGCTGGGTGTGGTGGCACACACCTTTAATCCCACATTTGGGAGGCAGAGGTAGGAGGATTGCCATGAGTTTGAGGCCACCCTGAGAATACAGAGTGAATTCCAAGTCTTTCTGGGCTAGAGTGATATCCTACCTAGAAAAACCAAAACAAACAAAAAACATAACAAAAGAGCCAGGTGTGGTGGCACATGCCTTTAACCCTAGCACTCAGGAAGCAGAGGTAGGAGGATCATTGTGTGTTTGAGGCCATTCTGAGACTACATAGTAAATTTCAGCTCAGAGCTAAAGGGAAACCCTACCTCAAAAAAATAAATAAATAAATAAATAAAGATAAAAAAATTAAAAAAAAAGAAAAGAAAAGAAAAGCTAACAAGTAATAATTGATGCCTTTTAGAATCTAGCCATTTTTGAAAAATGAGCTCTTTCACATTTTATTTATTTATTTATTTTCTTTTTTTTTGAGGTAGGGCCTCACTCTAGCTCAGGCTGACCTGGAATTCATCTGTAGTCTCAGGGTGGCCTCGAACTCACAGTGATCCTTCTACCTCCCTCCTGAGTGCTGGGATTAAAGGCATGCGCCGCCATGCTCAGCTCACATTTTATTTTTGATAGGCAAATGTTCTGAATCCCAGTATGCAGAAGATAGTGTTTTAACTGCATTACTATTGAAGTCCCATCCAGATAAATAGGTCTTGTCTGAAGCAACTGCTTCTAGAATTTCATATCTTTTACTTATCAGTCCCCACTCCTGGTACTAATTTATGAATGGCTATTTTAGTTACAAGTGGCAACATTTAAAAAGTAATGAAAACTGGCTTATTGGCAGAAAGAGAGAGAAAGAGATAGGGAGGCAGTTGGCTCATATAACAAAACAAAAAAACAGTGATATATTTAGCTTAAGGCATCGCTTGTTCCAAGGGCTTAAGCAATGTCATTAGAATCTTATTCCTCTTCATCCCTTGGCTCTTTCTGCCGAGTTGGCTTCACTCTTGGGCTCCATATGGTGGCTTCTGGCAGCTCCAGTTCACATAATCCTCAATGTCAGCAGTCTCTGTGGAAGACAGCATGCCTCTTTCCCCATGTGCCAGCAACAGTCTCCTTGTACGCTGTGGGCTCTGAGTAGGACACATGGCCAGGAAATCAAGTAGCTTAGTCCTGACTAACATGGTTACTTATGTTGTATGAGAGGAATAAACACCTAGAAGACTCTGGCAATAATAAAAGAGGGAAGTCAGATTATGATCGGAAAACAGTGAACAGAGATTGAGTAGCAAAAACAAGCAAACAAAAAATGTATCTCAGGCTGGTGAGATGGCTCAGTGCTTAAAGGTGTTTGCATGCAAAGGCTGAAGGTCCAGGTTTGAGTCCCCACTACACATGTAAAGCAAGATAAAGTGATGGATGCATCTGGAGTTCATTTGCAGCAGCAAGAAACCCTAATGTGCCTATTCTCATTTTCTCCTCCCTCCACTCCATGTCTCCTTGTGGATAAATAAATAAAATAAAAGTAAATGTGTCTCATTAGAAACCAGTGCACAATGTTCCCTAACATGTTGATTTTATTTCCTGCATTGGACTGTAAGTGTCTCAGGAGCAAGGTTATGAATTCTGAGTCTTAACCATGTCACCCCAGCAGGCAGTCCTTAGACACTGGCTGATTGATGGCCTCTTCTTACATTATTACAGACTTGAGGATAAAGCTAGCCTAGTAAAGGGACAGTTTATGGATGTGTGGAAAGAGCCAACGGAATGAACAAGAAATGGCTGTGCACACACAAACTGGCAACGATGGGGAGGGGAGCTGTGAGAGAACCCACTAGGAGTTGTCCCTTGGAAGGGAATGCCTGACAAAGGCTGTGACTATAAATAGAGAAATGCAGCCACTGCCAAATGTGGTCCTATCATATTTTATAGAGCAACTCTAAGTAAAAACAATCCCTGTTTTGTGTTTATGATATAGAATGGTTTTTATCTGGAATATAGTTTTACCTTTTTTTTTTTTAACAAACTTGTTAAATATATAATTAATGTGGTTTAATTTTATTAGCATTCTAAGATCTTAACTTTCATGAATTCACAAGTCAGAGAGTCTTTGGAAATCCCATGTGGTTAAAAAGCTATCTTCTCTGTATTGATACAAAACTCAAGATGCTTCCACCTGGCAATCCATCAGAAAGTCCTAGCGCAGTGCTTGTCAAATGGTGACAAATTTGATAAATGTTTGATGACTTGCAGAATGATTGAATGAATTAATTAAAATATTTCAAGCCAGACTATAAGGAGAAAACTAGTTGGGTTTTCCTGGTTTGATACTGAAGCTAACTACACAGCCTCTGTGAGCCCCATCTCTTAAAGTCTGACATGGGCATCTCAGCGGTGATCTGGCTTTATCTCTTATGGAAAATGGAACTGCAATAACTTGTCAATCTTTAGAAGTAGGAAGTTCTATAATCAACTCTAATGCTAATAAATGCACTAGCAAGTCCATTTCATTTAAGGGACCATTATATTTTTAATATAAAAGTGAGTTTCCTTGTGGATTTGTCACTTAGCTATAAGCAAAATAAATATGTGTCTCATTATATATGCTGGCATTAGAAAAATGTCAGTCTGAGCTGTTTCTCTCAGAGATTTATATTATAGTTAAGAAAAAGAAATACCCACTCATGTTCTTTGACAATCCTGCGTATATACCTGTGCTCTCCTATGTGTCACCTTTCATCTATTCACACAAGTGCTCTTGTGCGACTGCCATGTGCTGCGGATCCCTGCCCTTATGACACGGTCCACAGCAATTCGTCTCAGAGTTTAATGAGACAGTGGAATTCCTGAGGACTTTGTGAACATGAAGAGATGAGGCTGGTGGTGGTCTTGGGTCCACACTTTGGGTAAAAAGGATCCAAAACAGATATATTTCACTCTCTTAGATTTATTTCATTCATCTCATAGGTATCGATGGTTTGATGTTTGCTTTTCATTTTTTAAAAATATTTTATTTATTTGCAAGGAGAGTAAGACAGAGAGATAGAGAGAGGAGAGAGAATGAGAATATGGGAGCACCAGGGCTTCCAGCTGCTGCAAACAAGCTCCAAATGCAGGTGCCACTTTGTGTATCTGGCTTTATGTGGGTGCTAGGGAATCAAACTGGGCCATTAGGCCTAGCTGGCAAGCACCTTAACCTCAGAGACATCTTTCCAGCCTGCTGTTTGCTTTCCCTGCACCTACTATGTGCAAAACATTGCACGGGCTGGAAAGATGGCTTTAGCAGTTAAGGCATTTACCTGAGAAGCCTAAGGGCCCAAGTTCAATTCCCCAGTACCCACATAAGCCAGAGCCTGGAGTTCATTTGTAGTGGCTAGAGATCCTGACACATTCGTTTTCTCTCTCTCTTTCTCTCTCTCTCTCTTTTTTTGGTGTTTTGAGGTATGGTCTCACTGTGGCCCAAACTAACTTGGAATTCACTATGTAGTCTCAGGGTGACCTCAAACTCATGGGGAGCCTCCTATCTCTGCCTCCCGAGTGATGGGATTAAAGGCATGTGCCACCATGCCTGGCTCATTTTCTCTATCCTCCCTCTTCCTTTCTCTCTCAAATAAAGAAATAAATAAAATATTTTTTAAAACACCATTGTGCTACACTTTGTAAATCCAGCCCATTTGGAAACAGTAACAGAAAAACCTGGCTTAACATATAGTGATGATTGTATGTGTGGTGATTTGATTCAGATTTCCCCCATAAACTTGGGTGTTCTGAATGCTAGGTTCCCAGCTGATGGAGATTTGAGAATTAACACTTCCTGAGGGCAGTGTATTGTTGGGGATGGGCTTATAGGTGTTATAGCCAGTTTCACCTTGCTAGTGTCTGACACATTCTCCTGTTGCTGTTGTCTACTTTATGTTGGCCAGGGGGTGATGTCCACCCTCTGCTTATGCCATCATTTTTCCTGCCATGATGGAGCTTCCCCTCAAGTCTGTAAGCCAAAATAAACCCATTTTCCCCCAAAAGCTGCTCTTGGTCGGGTGATTACTGCCAGCAATGCAAACCTGACTGCAACAATATGATTCTATTTATATTAAATATCAAAAAAAGGTAAACCTATCATGATAGAAATTAGGTTATAGGTTGCCTGGGCTAGGGATTGGAACAGGAATATGTCATGAAGTGTCCTATTGGAATAATGAAAATATTTAAAAGTGGATTATGATAATAACTGCACATCTCAATAACCTTACTAAAATTAATGAAAATGGGCAGATTTTATGATATGTAAACTATATCCCAATATTTATGAGGTAACATGGACAAATGCAATAATAGAAGCATGGTATTCTTTGTTTTATTTTATTATTTATTTATTTGAGAGAGGGGGAATGAGCACACCAGGGCCTCTAGCCACTGCAAATGAACCACTTTGTGCATCTAGCTTATGTGTGTACCGGGGAATTGAACCTGGATTCTTAGGCTTCACAGGATAGTGCCTTAACCACTAAGCCACCTCTAGCCCCTTGGTTTTATTTTTAAAACTATGTATTTTTCCTCATACGGAGAAAGAGAGAGAGTATGGATGTACTAAGGGTCTCTTGCCAGTATGAACAAACTCCAAATGTATGTGCAACTGTGCATCTGGCTTTATGAGGGTACTGGGGAATTGAACCAGGGTTGTTAGGCTTTGCAAGCAAGTGCCTTTAACCACTGAACCATCTCCCCAGCCTCTGTATTTAACAAATATATATATTTATGAGGGGAGAGAGAGAATAAGCATGCCAGGGCCTCCTGCCAACTGCAAATGAACTCCAGGTACATGGACCACTTTGTGCATCTGGCCTTACATGTGTACTGGGATATCAAACCTGGGCCAGCAGGCTTTACAAGCAAGCACCATTAACCACTGAGAAATCTTCCCAGCTCTGTTTTTTTAATACAGGGTCTCACTGTAGCCCAGGTTAACCTGGAACTCACTCTCACTCAGCTGGCCTTGGGCTCATGGCAGACCTCCTACCTCGGCCTCCTGAGTGCTAGGATACACCATCACGTTCACCAGAAATACAGTCTTAATTCCCTTTGGAAGCCAAGGAAATGCAGCTCATAGAGGCTAATAGCCCAGAGTCACAAAACTAGTTAGTGGTACAGTTAAAATATTTGATAGACAATATTCCATGATCATAAATCCCTTCTAATTTCTACTCCAAACCAGCTAGTCTCTCTTCTTCTTTTTTTTTTTTTTTTTTGTTGTTGTTGTAGTTGATTTTTCGAGGTAGAGTCTCGTTCTAGTCCAGGCTGACCTGGAATTCACTATGTAGTCTCAGAGTGGCCTCGAATTCATGTCAATCCTCTTACCTCTGCCTCCCAAATGCTGGGATTAAAGGTGTGCGCCACCATACCTACCTAAGTATAATTATGCTTAGGGAGGCTTGATTTACTTTGACATTTAGCAGTCTTTTATTTCAACCATCTGAATAGGTGATTTGGAGTGGGTATGAGAGTGGCTCTCCTTTTATAACTTTAAAAAATATTTTTGCCAGGCGTGGTGGCATCTTTTAATCCCAGCCATCAGGAGGCAAAGGTGAGAGGATGACTGTGAGTTCAAGGCCACCCTAAGACTACATACTAAATTCTAGGTCAGTCTGGGCTAGTGTGAGACCCTACCTCAAAAAAACAACCAAAAATAAAATTACTTACTTAAGAAGAGACAAAGAGAATCACCAGGGCCTCTTGCCACTGCAAATGAACTCCAGATGTGTGTGTCACTTTCTGTGTCTGGCTTTATGTGGGTACTAGGGAATAGAATGCTGGCTAGTAGGCTTTGCAAATAAGTGTCTTTAACAGCTGAACCATCTCTCCAGCCTGCATTTTATAGCCTTTTGTGTAGTTGTAAAAGTCACATCTGACACACTTCACTAATAGAAATCTTCCTTTTAACATACTCCCACCAAGGCTTACCCTATCCTGTTGGCTGGTGATGAAATGTCCTCCTGTATGAAGAATTAGAATTACAAGAAGCACAATGTCCTTAGGGGCTGACAAGTGTTACTGACTAAATACACAGACCTTTCTCCTTGCTGCCAGCCTGGAGGTTTTATACCATGCTTGCCACCATTATTTGCAAGCTTCATATTAAAGGCAGATGTCTGTGAGAGGTAAAGGATGTATCCAAATTTAAGGTTAGAACATAAAAAAGCCAATTCATTAGCTTCTCCCTTCAGTATTGGAGAAATATTTATAAGCATATTAACAGTCAATTATAAATGCTGTATCTATAAAATAGCTAAGCATTTAATTTATAAAATAGAAGCTATATATTGCTAGGCATGATGGTGCACACCTTCAATACCTCATTTAGGAGGTTGAGGTAGGAGTATCACTGTGAGTTCAAGATGAGCATTGGTCTCTATCTACCCCAGGTCAGTTTGGGGTAGATAGAGACCCTGCCTTGAAAAGAAAATAAAACAACAAGCCAGGCATGGTGGCCTATGCCTTTAATCCCAGCACTTGGGAGGCAGAGGTAGGAGGATCACCATGAGTTCAAGGCCACCCTGAGACTACATAGTGAATTCCAGGTCAGCCTGGGCTAGAGCAAGCCCCTACTTCGAAAAACAAACAAAAAAACAAAAAGTTCTGAGTCTTATCAAAAGGGACTTGGGGATGAATTTGAAGATGCTCCCACTGGTCAAAGAGGTGAGATAGTATTTGGTCATGAACTAGGGCAACTGTGATGGATGGATCCATAGTAAGATGTGTCAGCCTATTAAATGTTTTAAAATAAGAAACCACCACTGATACTTTTGGACAATGTAAGGAAATGGATTTATTATTTTTGAATGCTGGTTAAAAAAAATGAATGATTCAAGGAGCTAGTGAGTTTAGTCAGTAAGTGCTTGCTTCACAAGCATGAAAACTCAAGTTTGATCTTCAGTGCCCACGAAAATGCCAGGAATGGTGGGATGCACCTGTAACCCCAGCACTGGGCGGTGGAGACAAGTGGACCCCTGAGGTTTGCTGGCCAACCAGTCCATCCTACTTTACAACTGCTGGTTCTCTGGCCTCCACATGCACACACATGTATGCTCTCACACACATGACACAGACATAGCCACACATTAAAGGAAAGAAAAAGAATGAGTCAAATATCTAGTTCACGCCGGGCATGGGGGTGCATGCCTTTAATCCCAGCACTCGAGAGGCTGAGGTAGGAGGATCACTGTGAGTTCAAGGGTAGCCTGAGACTACATAGTGAATTCCAGGTCAGCGTGGGTCAGAGTGAGATCCTATCTGGAAAAACCAAAAACTAAACAAACAAACAAAAAAACTAGTTCATTTCCCATCTACAAATTGTATCTCATGGTGATAAGAGGAGGTTTCTCTTTATGAAATATTCCATTGATAATTGATAGGGAAATGAAAAAGTATTTTAAGAAAATAATGTACTTAGGAAAAAAATCAGTGATGGCTAACTTTACAAAACAGAGAAACAGCAGGATTTTTTTTTTTTTTTTTTTTTTTTTTTGGTTTTTCAAGGTAGGGTCTCACTCTAGCTTAGGATGACCTGGAATTCACTATGTAGTCTCAGGTTGGCCTCAAACTCATGGCAATCCTCCTACCTCTGCCTCCTGACTGCTGGGATTAAAGGTGTGCACCACCACGCCAGGCTTGTTTTAATTAATTCTATTATGGCTGTTTTACTACCACCACCGCTACTACTACTACTATCACTACTACGACTGCTATTTTGTATAGCTCCAGGAATTTGACTCAGGGCCTTTACTTGCCAGACAAGTGCTCTATCACTGAATTACACTTCCACTGCCATAATTATTTTTTAAAATTTATTTTATGACACAGAGAGGCAGATAGAGAGAGAATGGGCACAACAGCGCCTTAACTGCTAAGCCATCCCTCTAGCTCCAAGATTTATTTATTTATTTATTAGACAGAGAGAGAGAGAGAGAGAGAGAGAGAGAGAGAGAGAGGGAGAGAGAGGGAGGGAGAGAATGGGCACAACAGCAGGGCCTTCAGCACTGCAAATGAACTTCAGATGCATGCCCCACCGTGTGCATCTGGGGGCTTACATGGGATCTGGATAATCGAACCTGCGTCCTTAGGTTTCCCAGGCATGTGCCTTAACTGCTAAGCCATCTCTCCAGCCCTGCACCACATTTTTAATCTGTCTATATGTGTGTGGTTTAGGAATCAAATTTGCACCTGTGGCCTTTGCAAGTAAGCACCTTTAAGGGCAGAGCCATCCCCCAAGCCCCTATCATCATATTTTAAAAATCTTGAGAACTGGTTTGGAGATTCTAGCAGGGGAGTGCAGCTACCTGTATACCTTGACCAAAGGCTGACTCTCCTCCACTGTGGGAAGATCATTTTCTTTGGCCACACAGCTTTAGGAAGGACTCACATGGAGCCATGACAGAGGAAGAGGACACCCACTTAATGAGCCAGATCAGCCTAATCAAGCCTGGTGATCAATGGGATAACAGATGTCACAGCCAGATCACTCTCACATCCACCATTTTAAAGATAATCTTGCTGGGTGTGGTGATGCACGCTTTTAATCTCAGCACTGGGAGGCAGAGGTAGGTGGATGGCTGTGAGTTCGAGGCCACCCTGAGACTACATAGTGAATTCTAGGAAAACCTGGGCTAGAGAGAGAGATCCTACCTCAAAAAAACCCCTAAAAACAGAAACAAAAAAATAATTTGGGCTAGAGAGATGGCTCAACAGTTAAACACTTTCTTGCAAAGCCTAAGGACCATAGTTTGATACCCCAGGACCCACATAAAGCCAGATGCACAAAGTGGCACATATTTCATTTGTTTGCCATGGCTGGAGGCCCTGGAGCATCCATTCTCTCTGTTTCTCTTTCAAGTAAATATATTTTTCAAAACTTCTTGTTAACATGGGTTCTCATTTTACTTTTGTGTCTTTGGTAGGTAAATATGCATATTATCCATTTCAAGTTCCTTTTTTGTGATTATCCTGTGATCTACTTTATCTTAAATTGGTGGGGCATGGTGGTGCATACCTTTATCCACAGCACTTGGGAGGCAGAGGTAGGAGGATCACTGTGAGTTTGAGTCTATCCTGAGGCTGCATAGTGCATAGTGCATTCTAGGTCAGCCTGGGCTAGAATGAGACCCTTCCTCAAAAAGCCAAAAAAAAAAAAAAAAAAAAAAGTGAATCTTTTGTAGTGTCTCCTATGTCTGAATCTTTACCTATTTAATTAAGAATCAACATCAAGCCAGGCATGGTGGCGCACGCTTTTAATCCACGCATTTGGGAGGCAGAGATAGGAGGATCACTGTGAGTTCAAGGCCACACTGAGACTACATAGTGAATTCCAGATCAGCCTGAGCTTGAGTGAGACCCTACCTCGAAAAACCAAAAGAAAAAAAAAAAGAATCAACAGAGATCATAGTTGAGTCAGGCTTTCAGAACTCTGGTTCCTTTTGCAGTTCTTCCTTAAACACCTGGGCTCCACCCACCCCCAGAGACTTATGTCTTGCCTATTAGTTCATGCTAATCATACCAAATGTTCAAATATTTCCTGTCATTCTCTGCGTGTACCCACCTATAAATCAGGTCAATTCTACAGACGGAAGGAAAACAGCATCAATAATCTTATTGATGGGCTGGCTGCATTCCTGTGCTGTACGTCCTTCTGGGACGAATGCTGTTTGAGATGATCAGGTCTAGAAGACTGATGTGTGGCGAGGAGAAGCGAAGTTAACGGATCCGCTGGGGATATGCCCATGATGCTGATTTCTCATTAGCATCACTATCTCCAGTGAAGTGTGACTGACAGTTCCAGGAGTCAATGCCAAGAACATCCGGCGGAGAGCCCCATTTCAGTTTTGTCTTCCAGGTGGTGACTGTGCTCAGAGCCCTTTTCATTTAACAAATGAGTGTAATGAAGCTACCTTCCTAAGAAAACTAGTATTTGACAAGAAGAACAATAAAATACTAAGTTAATTGATCAATAAAACATTATTGAAGGAAATGAAAACACATTCTAGACACTTTTATTTAGGGTGTGTGTGGTGTGGATGTTGGTGTGTTAGTGTGGGTGTAGCCGGGCCACAGTTTGTGTGTGGAGCTCAGATGACAACTTTGGGTCAGTCCTCACCTTCCACCTTGTTTTGAGGCAGGGTCTCTCGGTGTTTATCTCTCCTGACTCCACCTTCCTTTTTTTTAAGCTTTTAAAAAAGAAATATATATATATTTATTTCTTAAGAGAAAAAGTGAGAGAGAGAGAGAGAGGATGGGTACACCAGGTCCTCTAACCACTACAAATGAATTCCAGACACATGTTTTACCTTGTGCATCTGGCTTACATGGGTCTTGGGGAATTGAACCTGGGTACTTAGGCTTCACAGGTAAGTGCCTTAATTGCTAAGCCATCTCTCCAGTCCCTGACCCCACCTTTTGGCCTGAGGCACACTGGATTGCAAAAGCCCATCATAGCTTCCAGTTTTTCGTGGATTCTGGGGATCTGAAATCAGTTACTCATGCTTGGGCCAAACACTTTATTCACTGAACCATCACTTTAACTGTCTTTTTTCCTACTAATAACCATACCTTCTCTTTAATGCTAGCAGTCTCTCAGTGTTATGCCTTCCAACTCCTGTCCCTTCTCTCCATAGGCCCACTAGGGTTACAGAAACCAGACACGGTGAGACCCTACCTTGAAAAACAAAACAATCCTTTAGGCTTATCATGCAAATGAAACAGAAAAAAAAATATAGTAAGATATTTTGGACTTAGGAATGTGCCAATCACCAAAACTTAATATATAATTGCATAAAAATGCTGGTGTAGTGAAATTAGAAATCCAACAAATGGTTCCAAAATGACATATTTCTATAGTGTATTGGAACAATTGTTCCTCAACTCCTCAAATAAAAGTGTGAATAATTAGGTGCAATTTAAATAATCTAATCCAATTCAATCAACTCATTTTATCAGATCATTCAGGGGAACGAACTTCAATACGAAGTACCTGACTGGTTTTCCAAGGAAGGGTCTTGCTGTAGCCCAGACTGACCTGGAATTCACTATGTAGTTTCAGGCTGGCCTCAAACTCACAGTGATTCCCCCTACCTCAACCTCAGTGCTGGGATTAAAGGCATGAGCCACCATGGCCAGCAGAGAGAGAGAAAGAGAAAGAGAAAGAGAGAGAGAATGGGCGCACCAGGGCCTCCAGTCACTGCAAAGGAACCTCAGGCACATGCGCCACATTGTGCCTCTGGTTTTACATGGGAATTTAGGTCGTTAGGTTTTAAGGGCAAGCACCTTAACTGCTGAGCCATCTCTCCAGCTCCAATTAATAATTCTGGGCTGGAGAGATGGGTTAGTGGCTAAGGTGCTTGCCTTTGAAGCCTAAGGACCCAGGTTCAATTTCCAGTACCCATGTAAGCCAGATGCACATTACATTTGGAGTTTGCTTGCAGTGGCTTTGGCATACCCATTTTCTCTTTATCTCATAAATAATTAAAAATAATAAATAAATAAGCCTGAGGATTGTTGCATTAGAAAGAAGATAGGGTTGTAAGAAACAGAGGTGGTTGGGTGTGGTGGTGCACACCTTTAATTCCAGCACTCAGGAGGCTGAGGTAGGAGGATCGCCGTGAATTTGAGGCTAACCTGAGACTACATAGTGAATTCCAGGTCAGCCTAGGCTAGACTGAGACCCTACATGGAAAACAAACAAACAAACAAAACAGACAAACAAAAAACCCCCAAAAAGAAACAGAGACATTGAGAAATCAATCTGAATCTGGTCTGAGTTGACTCCCTGTTGAGTAGCTGCCATGGTGCTAGAAAGACCTCTATTAAGCCTACTGGGGGAAAAAAAGTCATCAATAGTCTTAACCATCAGTGGACCCTGTAAGTTTTACTGCTGGGCAGCCAGGCTAAATGTATCATCTGGTACAATGGTGGCATGTCTGTTATGGGGGAAACCAGCTGTTCTCTGATTGGATTTGTGGCCTCTTTATGGAGTAAGTTCCTGCCTGGTACTGAAAACCTAATCAAAAGTTTGTACCTGGGGAAGTCATAAGCTTTAGGGAGGAACTACTATTGTTCTTTGGCTAAATGGGTATATTATGCCAACCAGGTTGCCCTCTAAGTACTCGTTTATGCCCATGTGTTAATGCTATTCTTGCTTTTTAAAAATAAATTTTAATCTATATTTGAGAGAGAGAGAGAGAGAGAGGAAGAAGGGGGAGGGAAGAGAATGGGTGCATCAGGGCCTCCAGCCACTGCAGACAAACTCTAGATTCATGCGCCATCTTGTGCATCTGGCTTACATGGGCGCTGGGGAATCAAACCTGGGTCCTTTGGCTTCATAAGTAAGCACCTTAACCAGTAAACCATCATTCCAGCCCCTATTCTTACTTTTTAAAATATTTTATTTGAGAGAAAGAGGGAGGCACGGAGAAAGAGAACAGGTGTGCCAGGGCCTCTAGCCACTGCAAATGAACTCCAGACACTGTGCCACCTTGTGTGCCCCACGAAGTCATCTCTCCAGGCTCTATTCTCACTTTTAATTAGAGAACTTTCTCTTCTTATATGGTGGTGACCCCAGGGGAGACTTGAAGTTCATCAAAGCGCTGAGAAGAAATGACAGTGGAGTGTTCATCACTGAAACGTCTCTATCACACAATCCAAAGCTCAGGGTATATTGTGGAAGAGGTGGCAGGAAAAATGGATGAACCAAAGGAAGGGGAGGAGTCCTTCCCACACTGTCTTCCACACAAGTGGCCATTGCATTTGTGATCTCACAGTAGCTAATACTACCTACACAAGACCTGCATAATATGAAGGCACAAAACCAAAGACAAAAAACAAAACATGATGACATTCAAATCAGACTACTTGGAAAGAAGATTCAGTGGAGCAGGGATGGGGAAGGGGGGAGGAGAGTGTTGGGTGGAGATTATAATCCAGGTACATTGTGAATATGTATGGAGGTTGTCAATAAAAAGTTAAAAGCAAAAGAAGGTGGTTGGGGGAGAGGGAGATGGCTCTGGATAAAGTACTTGCCACGCAAGCATGAGTACCCAAGCTCAGATCCCCAGCACCCCCGTAAAAGCTGGAATCTGTTGTGTGCTTCTGTAATCCCAGTGTGCCTAGGGTTGAGACAGCATTATTTCCCTGGAAATTCTCAGGTGGAGCCAAGAAGTGAACAGTGAGAGACACTGTCTCAAAACAAGGTGCGAGGTGAAGACCCAAAACCTGTAGTGTAGCTGGGCACTGGCATGTATCCTTGCAGTGTTAGGTGGGGCGTTGAGACAGGAGGAATGGGGGTTTAAAGTTATCTTGGGCTGCAATGAGGTGTGGCTACATTTGCTTATAACCCCAGTGCTGAGCACAGGGGGTGGAGACAAGAGAATCTCTGGATGGTTCGTCTAACCAAAAGGAGGAGCTGCAGGTTCAGTGAGAAATTCTGTCCCAGAGTAGTAATGTGGAAGAGCAATAGAGGAGGAAACCTTACTTTAAAAAACCAAAAAATGGGCTGGAGAGATGGCTTAGTGGTTAAGCGCTTGCCTGTGAAGCCTAAGGACCCCGGTTCGAGGCTCGGTTCCCCAGGTCCCACGTTAGCCAGATGCACAAGGGGGCGCACGCGTCTGGAGTTCGTTTGCAGAGGCTGGAAGCCCTGGCGTGCCCATTCTCTCTCTCTCCCTCTATCTGTCTTTCTCTCTGTGTCTGTCGCTCTCAAATAAATAAAAAATTAAAAAAAAATTAAAAAACCAAAAATAAAAAATAAGCACACATACACACACACAAGGTGGGGGGGGCGAGAAACATTAATCATGAAGAATCATATCTAAACTCCTCTCTTATTCTACGTTAGATGCATGTCAGTTCTAACTTCCAAGGAGCTCACAATCTAATGAGGAAGACAATATGTATTTGGGGCTGGAGAGATGGCTTAGCGGTTAAAGAGTTTGCCTTCACAGCCTAAGGACCTAGGATGCACTCCCCAGAACTCAAGTAAGCCAGATGCCCATGGTGGCACATGTGTCTGGAGTTCATTTACAGTGTCTAGAGGCCCTGGCATGCCCATTCTCTTTAATAAATAAGTAAAAATAAAAAAAAAAAAACTAAAAAAGAGAATGTATTTGCTGTACTAGATAGATAGGAAAACTTCACTTAGTTTTCTAAAGGAGGGAGCCCCAATGAATGCACACTTGGGCAAGCAGCTGTTGCTTCCTCAGAAATAGTTCTGTGAGAAGCTGGCTGTCCTTTTCGCTGGAAAACAACATACATCCCTCACAGTTTAATGCCTTCTCCTTCTAAGATTTCATTCCAGTTTTACCACAAAGCCATAGGATCTTGCCACATGAATAAGGCCTTTTTTCACAGTTTCTTTTTAAAAAATATTTTATTTATTTGCAAGGAGAGAGAGAGACAGAGAAGGGGGGGGGGAGGGAGTGAGAGGGAGAGGGAGGGAGGGAGAGAATGGGTGAGTCAGGGACTCTTGCCACTGCACACAGACTCCAGACACTTGTGCCACTTTGTGCATCTTTCATGTGGGTACTGGGGAATTGAACCCACGTCATCAGGCTTTGCAGGCAAGTACCTTAACTGCTGAGTCATTTCTCCAGTCCTCATCAGAGTTTCTATTTGGTTTTCAGGTCTTTGTTGTGTTTGTGTGTGTGTGTGGGGGGGGAGGCATTCACTTTGTATCACTTAGAATAGGATAGGTTACAAAGAGCAGAAATCCAAATCCTATTGCCTTAATCAATAGACCTGGGTTCAGAACTATTTCATTCAGAGACTCAGAAACAGTACCAAAGATCAGATCTCTCTCTGGGAAGGTTTTCTTCTTGTCTGCTTATTTTCACCTCGCTAGACCTTGCATTCGGAAGGTGGCTGTTTTTCTTTCCGCTTGTTTTTGAGGACATGCAAAAAAAAAAAAAAAAATTGGTCGCCTCTCAAAATATAAAAGAAAAACTTCCAGAAAGAACCCAGCAAGCTGCTCCTCTCTTTTCATGCCACTTGCCAACCAACAACTGTGGCAGAGAGTGGGATTATGCGTGTTTTTTTTTTTTTTTTTAGGTTGGCATTAAACATTTATCTGGAAACACATCCTCCAAGAGTACTGTGGGCAGGGATGGGGCTAAGTTTTTTTTTTTTTTTTTTTAAATCAAGATAAAGGGGAGAGAGTACTGGAGGGCGGCATCATCAGATGTCTCCTAAGTAAGTTCTGGTGGAGCCCATCCCCCCATCCAAACTCCACTCGCTAGCGTCTACAGTTGCACAGAAAATGCACATTTGTGGCGAATTTCCCTGCTCTGTTTCCACCAGGCCCACGGTCCAGGGGCTCCCCGTTACAATGCTGATCTCCGGAGCTGGCCCCTCTTCACTTTGTTACTTTGGACGTCTTCGTTCCCTCCAGCCCGGGCCTCGCAAGGTCTCCCGCTACCTGATCCCATCAGAACCCGAACCCTGGCTACCATTCAAGAAAACCTGATTTTTACAAGCCCGGATGGAAAGAATCTAGGGTTTCTCTGTCTTTCTCCCTTTGGTTTTCTTCAGGCCAACTTCAGCCCGGGCATCAGAGCGGGGAGGGGACACTGAGGCACACAACTTCCCCGGGGGTGCGTCGGTGGCACGAGGGGGTCAGGCTCGGTGCTCTTCCCGGCTTCCAGTGTCCAGGGTCCCCGGAAGACACCGGGCGCGGAGGCGGCGGGGCCGTGACGCCGGGGGCGGCATGGGGGTGTGCATGCGTGGGCGGGGGCCCGAGCACCACGCGACCTGCTGAGGACGGTCCGGCTCTGGGCGCCCCGCTTACGGGGCGCGGGGGGGACCCCCGACTGCGGCGCCCCCGGCCCCGCCTTCCCGGCCGCTCGCTCTCGCGCTCGCCCTCTCCGGGCCCGGGCTCCGGCCCTGGGCGGCCGCCCCCGGGGCTTTGTCCGGCCGCCCCGCCCCGCCCCGCCCCGCCCCGTCCCGCGCGGCTCCCCGCTCCCCGCCCCTCGCCGGCCGGCCCCACTTCCTCCGCGGCGGGCGCGCGGCGGGCCCGGGGACGCACGGGTTAAGCCGACGCTCTTCCCGGCGCGGAGGGATCCGCGGTGCAGCCGAGCGCGGTGCTGAGGCCTCCTCAGCGGAAAAAAAAAAAGAAGAAAAAAAAAAAAAAAAGAAAAAGAAGAAAAAAAAAAATGTCCGCCTGAGGAGACCTACAAGTTCCATTCAGGGGTGGTGGCAGGGGCGGGGGGGAGGACACCGAGAACCCGCCCCGGGAGCGACGGGCCGGCCGAGCCCGACAGCCGTCTCCGTCGCGGGCCGCGAGTGCAGCGAGCAGCCCGGCGCCGCCGGCGGGGAAGCGCGGAGCCCGCTCTCGCGGCCCGAGCGAACTTTCCTCGGGCGCGTCGGATGCGGAGACCGGGCGGCAGGTAACGGCGGGCGGGGTGGCGGGCGGCGGGCGGCGGGCGGCGGGCGCGGCGCGGCGGGGCGCCGGGGGCTGGCGGGACGCCGCCCGGCCCCGCGCCGGAACTCCGCGCCGAGCGCCCCCGCGGCCCCCGTCAAGTTGAGGAGCGAGCGCCGCGAGGGCAGAGAGGGGCGCGAGTCCGCCGCGGGCCAGGCCGGCTCGGGGCTCGCTCGGGCGCTCGGCTCGGCTCGGCCCGGCGCGGGCGGCGCGCGGGAGGCGGGCGGGCTTCGGCGCCGAGCCTCATTGTTCCGCGGGGGGCCCTGCGGGCCGGGGGTGGGGTGTGCGCCGGGGGAAGGCGGAGGCCGGGGCGGGCCGCGCGCCGCCGAGCGTTCGGCCGCGTCTCGCGTTCCTTTCCCCGGCCGCGTCCCCCGTCGCTCGCGGTCCCCCGGCCGGGACGCCGGGTCCGAGCCTCCCCCGGGGCGCTGCGAGGGGCCCGTCCGGGCGGCGGCGGCGGCGGCGGGCCTGGGGGCGGCGCGCTCGCTCGCTCGCTGCAACTTGTCGGCTCCCATTGTTGCCGCGGAGTGAGCGTGAGGGAGTCGCGGCTCGTCTCGCCTGGGCGCCGCGCGCTCGGCCCCGGCCCGGGGGGCTCCCCGCGCCCCAGCACCTCTCCCGGGACCCCGGCTGGGAAACTTGCGCGTGCATTCCGGGACCTGTGTCTACCCCCCCGCCAGCCCACCCCGCCGCCGCTCCTCCTCCGGCCTCGGTGGTCTGCCGCTCAGCGCCGTTGCCTCTGTCCGCCCCCCTCTGCCCCCAGGACCGGCTAGAAGCGGCTCAAGATGAATCCCCAGCAGCAACGCATGGCCGCGATAGGGACCGACAAGGAGCTGAGCGACCTGCTGGACTTCAGCGCGGTAGGAGAGCTTTCCTCGGCATCTCTGGGGGTCGTTTCTCCCGAGCTTTACCGCCCGGCTGGCCGGCTAGACCGGGGGAGGTGTGTGTGTGTGCGGGGGGGAGCGGCATGGCTGCGGCCGGCCCGGGCGAACTAACTCCCGTCTGCTTGCAGCAAGCGGTGCTTCTGGGAAGCTGGAGTCCAGCTCCTCCGAGTTGGACACCTGAACTTTGATGTAATGTCTAGACTTGCACATTTGAAACTTTTAATGCCAGAGGGTGGTTATTTGATTTAACCAGTTAAAAAGCAGAACAGTGAGCTTGGGCTAATAACCCTGATGGTTATTAGGAATTTTAGACTTTATATGAAAAAAAAGGTGTTTTTTTTTTTTTTTTTCCTCCTCCTTGAACACTTCTCACCGTTTTCTACCCCAAGACCTCATGTGGCTTGTGGTAACCTGGAAGATGTCAGTTAGTAGACCGTGCTAGAATTTCCCAGCTTCTGATCCCAAGTTTTATTTTCTATACATAGCCAGTATCCGTGTGTCTACAGTGTACATAAGCCTAACGTGGCAAATGACTTAAACATAACAAGGTGAAACCTCAGAGCCCACTGCCCTCACTGCTTTCTAGTTGAATTCCATCATGAACTATGGCTATGTGGAACCAGTGCCTGATGTGTAGAACTGTATTACGTTTATCCTGTATAGTCATGCCATTCGGTTCTGATTGCAAACCCGTGTTAAGTAATGTTAATGCAAAGAGATTCACTTAATTCCAAAGTGAAGGTCATGAGTAAAACCTCACTATTTAATTGTCATGGAGTCTTGCATGTGACTGGGTTTTTGGAGGAGTGTTAATAATATTTGCCATCTTCTGTCTGAACGTTATGTTCAGTTTTATTTTAAATCCCCTATGAAAATTAAGAAACTGACTGATGATGACACTTGGTTTGCGAAGACCATCGAAGAATTTCAAGATTAACAGGGACATTTTGTTGTTCTGCAGATGTTTTCTCCACCTGTTAATAGTGGGAAAACCAGACCAACCACACTGGGGAGCAGTCAGTTCAGCGGGTCAGGTAAGATGGAAATGACAAGCTCCTTTTTAGATCCATAGTCTTAGAGTGTGTGAAGCATTTGAATATATTGCATACTATTCTTTACGTGTCAAGTTAAAACCATAAGTTGAGAAAAGACTCAAACTCACGCAGTTGCACTAAGGATTCAAATGATTCAACTAAGAATTAAGAATTTCAATGTGTGTTTAAATTTGTTCTCTTTTCTTTGAATTTTGAAACTGAATATTGTCTTGAGGACGAGGGATTATATTGTGTCTCTATATGAGAAGTGTGCCAGAAGAAAATGTATGTAGTTTGGGTGGTCCCTTTAGAAAAGGAAAGTCCTTACTGACTATAACTACTAGATCTTGCTGCATTTTTAGCTCATTAGTATTATTAAACCCTAGGATCTAAAAAATGGATGAATATTGAATGTATATGCATAAAAGGTAGAATTGAGTTAGGCAATAATTAGTGAGACTTGCTTACTTTAAAAAATGGCTTGTACAATGGAAATCTATAGGAAAGCAATAATTTGTGTGGATTGTAATTTGAAATGTTAGTATGTTAGTTAATTTAATGTTAGAAATGAATAGAAACTTGGATTATTTAAATGGCACCTATTAGATGACTGAATTTTGTTTTGTAATCAAATTACATTAGGATAATATTCAGAGTAAGGTTTCTATATCTGCTGTTTACTTTAAGGTGGTTTGCTTTGGAATATACAGTCACAACTATTTTGTTCCATTATTAATTTTTTTTCTTTTTTTTTAAAAAAACTTAAAATTTAAAAATAAGAATTTTAGGAGCCAGGCATATTCTAGTACAGAAGCTATAATATCTGCTTAACTTAAATTTATTCTTTAATGTCCAAAGAAATGGGGGAGGGAAAAAAAAGCAGTTAAGAGCAACCTCTTAAGAAAACTAGGTGTCAAATCTCTTGGTTGAAACTCAGTAACTCCTCTTTGACCAGTGTTTTTTATTTACCCTAGCAAAATATTGTTGACTTAAAAAAAAACTGAGACCTTGCTGGGCGTGGTGGCACATGCTTTTAATCCCAGCACTTGGGAAGCAGTGGAAGGAGGATTGCTGTGAGTTCAAGGCCAGCCTGGGACTGTAGAGTGAGTTCCAACTCAGCCTGGGCTACAGTGAGACCCTACCTTGAACAAACAATAACAACAACAACAACAAAAAAAAAACTTTGAGAGTAGGACACCTGGAAATTAGATTCACCCCCCCCCCCCAGGTAGGGTCTCACTCTAGCCCGCTGACCTGGAATTCACTATGGAGTCTCAGGATGGCATCTAACTCACAGCGATCCTCCTACCTCTGCCTCTCTAGTGCTGAGATTAAAGGCATGCACCACCACACCTGGCTCAAATTAGATTAATTTTACAACAAATTGTTCCACTTCACATTTTAAAAAATCACATACCAGTTTATTAAAATTCATTTTTAATTAAGCAGTTACACTTGTGGGGAAGCTAAAATGTGTTGTTTAACATCGCAAACAAGAAGAGCATCTTTGAACTTTATATTAACCTAATGGCTAGTAACATTCTTGATCAAAAGATACCTGGAATGTTCGTCAAATGCCGTTTCTTTTTGCATTTCCTTACTCCTTACTGGTAATCATTGGAAATTTTTCAATTTTTGGGGTAAGTGAAGAAAATTATTAGCAGAGGAAGAGCTGGATTTCTGTTACTTTGCTAGTATTTTGAATGCTTTTCCATTTTTTTGCTGTTAAATATTCCTTATGAATTTTCAAATTTGTCTAAGACATGGTAGGTACTCAGTATAGTTCCTTGAATGAGTACCGATTACTGTTTTATACTGTGAATTCCAACTTAAGTTGTGGAAAATATATTTAATTAGACATTGATTAATAATGACAAGAACTTTAGAAACTTATTTTAAGAGCAGTTATGCCTTCTTTTAAAAATTAGAGTGGTTTATGATATGAAAGGTCTGTGAAGTTATAAAGTGGAATGTGGGTTGCAGACCTGGCATTGGACTGTCAGCCTTCTTTCAGCAGGTTGTATCACATCGAACTAGTTTTCTGTGTAGCAGAAGAGCCACACTTGAACTCTTTTTGGAATAAGGAATTTTTAGTTTTAGTTGGATTCGTTATTTGCCAGTGGAAAACTTGAACTTGAATGTTTGTATTCCAAGGACATAGCAAAATTTAGCTATATGGATTGTTTTGAAAGAATTAGAATTAAGAAAAAGCCATGACCCTCAGTAATTAGTGAGAGTCAGTTTTGGGAAGAGAAAATGGCATGTGATTGTTATTATTATTTTTGATTTTTTGAGGTAGGGTCTCACTCTGGTCCAGGCTGACCTGGAATTAACTATGTCGTCTCAGGGTGGCCTCAAACTCTCCATGATCCTCCTACCTCTGCCTCCCAAGAGCTGGGATTAAATGCGTGTGCCACTATGCCTGGTGGCATATTTTATAACAATATTCCGGTAGATATGGCTTCCCTGTAACTGTTCATTATAAAGGAATGTCTAAATTAGCACAGTAGTATTTTTAGTTATGTACTATATGCATCTTAATGACATTTTGATATTGGCTGATTTTAAAGGATGCAATGTAATACACCCTTATGCCCATTTGCAGCACATAAGGATCTAAAGCTCTCACTTTCCTTTTGAAGAGCTGCTTGTAAAGATTAGAATGTTTTGCTTTAGGAATAAGAACCTTAGCCTTTTGTCTGGTTTCTAGTATGCAGTATTGTTTCTCTGCCTTATTTGTCCTGTCAGAAGATGACACAATCTTACAGTGGATTGATTTTGAAATACAGTCAAAATAATGTATAATGCTTTTAGAATTTGTTTTAGATGAAAGCATATAATAGGTGTTACAGAATGTAATTTTATGTTTATCTTATTTCTGAAGTAAAACAACTTGTTTTTGACACCATCAAAAAATGAGCATGGATTTGTTGCTTATCTTTCGGAGTCTGTATAATGTACTTTCATCATCAAGGTTTTATTTTCTTTGAATGATAGACTGTAGATTGGTCTAGTTGGTGTGGTAGGTTCAGTAGGTGCTCTGTGGTGACCATAGGTGAGGGGGTTTTTCTGTGGAGGGGAAGGGAGGTATCTAGAAGGAAAGCTTATTTGAAAGGATTGTGAAACTGCAGTGATTTATTTAGGTTTTTAAGTCCAGTACCCCTTACTTTCAGGTTTTCAGTGTGTAGATCTAAATTGTATATTGTGTTTCCATTTTAGAAGATGAAGTATTTGTATGGTGACTAAAGTGTTCCAGGTGATAAGAGATGTTGGAAAGGAGTGGTATATTGCTGTCAGTATTTACTAAGAGTGTCTCTGGTGCTTTTGTTTATATTATTTTAACTAGGAGGTAAAGTTTTATTTATCCAGAGCAGACTTACACAAGTATACATTCTTGCTCAAGATTTTTTTTTGGAAAGATTTTTAGGCAGTTTTTTCTAGTAGCATTTTAGAAAGGCTAGATGTGGTGGTAAGTGCACACCTGAAGTCCCAGAACTCTGGATGTCCAGCTAGGAGAATTGGGAGTGGAGAGCAGTTCCTCCTCTCCCACTGCAGATAACAGGGATGTAGCTCATCACTCATTAGTTAACTGGATCGGTCAGAATAGAGATGAGCAAAATGAATTCTCATCAGTTTTTTTTTTTAATTAAATCTTTTTTTGGAGGTAGTTGTAAGTTTGTATATAATTATAAGAAACAATATACACAGCTGGGTGTGTAATCCTAGCAGTTGGGAGGAGGTACAGGCAGGAATATTAGGAGTTCAGTAATATTTGAGTTTGAGATCAGCTTGTGCTATAAGAGACCCTGTCTCAAAACAAAACAACAAAACCCACCCAAGATAAAAGAAAAAACAAACAAAAACAACCAACCAGCCAGCCAACCAAATGACTATGTACAGATCCCAGGTACCTTGCCCTAGCTTTCTCCAGTGGTAACATTGCTAAGCTGTCTACAGCACCACAACTAAGTTAGCTGCCCTTTTACGATTGCATTCACTTTTCAAGTAGTCAAAAAAAAAAAAAAAAAAAAAAAGAATCTGTAAGATCATTACATGACTACTTATCCTAATCCAAACTGCTGTAGTGCTATTTAAATTCATCAGGAAAAAATAATTAAGAAAAACCAGAATTTTACCAATATCTTTGAACCTGAACTATAGTAGAAACAAGAATAGTGATACAAAATAGAAAGTACGGAGGTTGGGCTGAGAGATGGCTTAGCAGTTAAGGCACTTGCTTATGAAGCCTAAAAACTAGTTATTACTATTTACCATTATAAATTTCAGTATCAGCTGTTACACAGTGTGATTCACACACCATTCATAACCTTAAAACACCTTACAAGGCAAGATTTTACAAATATTTTTGAACCTGAACTATAGTAGAAACAAGATTGGTGATTTAAAATAAAAAAGTAAGGGGCTTGGACTGGAGAGATGGTTTAGTGATTAAGGTGCTTGCCTGTGATGCCAGAGGACCCAGGTTTGATTCCCCAGTACCCACATAAGCCAGATGCACAAGGTGGTGGCGCATGTCTCTGGAGTTCTTTTGCTGTGGCTAGAGACCTTGTCCATTTTCTTTCTGTCTGCCTCTTTCTCTCAAATAAATAAAATATTTAAAAACAAAGGGGCTTGAGAGATGGTTTAGTGGTTAAAGGCACTTATTTGCAATGCCTAAGGTTTGATTCCCCAGTACCCAGGTAAAAGCCAAATGTAAAATACAGTGTGTGCATCTAGAGTTTGTTTGCAGTGGTAAGAGGCCCTCATTTTCTTTCTGCTGGCAAATAAATGAACATTAAAAACATAATAAGTATTATATTTGGCTGAGAGTAAAGGCATGCAACTACCATGCCAGGCACTTGGAGTTAAAAAATAAAAATTTAACGCCGGTCGTGGTGGTGCATGCCTTTAATCCCAGCACTTGGGAGGCAGAGGTAGGAGTTCGAGGCCACCCTGAGACTACATAGTGAATACATAGTGAATTCAAGGTCAGCCTGAGCTAGAGTGAGCCCTTTCCTCGAAAAACAACAACAACAACAACAATATATATATGTATATTTTTAGCTGGGTATAGTGGCACATACCTTTAATTTCAGCACTTAGGAGGCTAAGGTAGGAAGATTGCTGTGAGTTTGAGGCCAGCCTGGGACTACATAGTGAATTCCAGGTCAGCCTGGGCTACAGTGAGACCCTATGGAGTGGGGGGGGGGGGCGAGAAAATTTGAAAACAGAAGAAAACAAAGGAAAAGAAAATACATAGTTACTTTTCAGAGAAAGCAGTTATGGTTTGATTTATTTCCTTTGGTCTTTTTCTTCATATAGTGATATTTGCTAAGTTGTAAATGTAATGATAGTTTTCTGTCCTGTTTTCCCCTGCATTTAGTATTCTTTTTAAATTATTTTTATTTATTTATTTGAGAGTGAGGGGAGAAAAAGAGGGGGGGGGGAGAGGGAGAGAATGGGCATGCCAGGGTTTCTAGCCACTGCTAATGAATTCCAAGTGCTTGTGCCTCCTTGTACATCTGGCTTACGTGGGTCCTAAAGAATTGAACTTGGGTCCTTTGACTTTGCAGAGAAGTGCCTTAACCGCTAAGCCCTGTCTCCAGCCCCTTAAAAAAAATTATTTATTTTTTTTTTGTTTTTGTTTTTCAAGGTAAGGTCTCACTCTAGTTTAGGCTGACCCGGAATTCACTATGTAGTGTCAGGGTGGCCTTGAACTCATGGCTATCCTCCTACTTCTGCCTCCTGAGTGTTGGGATTAAAGGCGTGTGCCACCACACTTGGCTTAATTTTTTTTTAAAGTTTTTATTTATTAGAGAGAGTTGAACTTGGCTCATGCTGTTAAAGGCACTTAATAAATGTCGCTTGAAATGGTTGCATGCTCTTCATGGAGTAGGTATGGCATAACTTAAATCAGTTCTCTTACTGCTTAGTTTTGGGATTTTGTTAACTTTTTTGATACTGTAATTAATGTGGTCATGAACACTTTTTGATTTTTTTTAATATACATTTGGATTTCTTTTGGATAGAAGATTAAAATTTTATTTTTGTGCTTGCAAGTTATAATTAAAGCTAAGTGAGTGAGTGAATTCCTTAGGGAAGTGAGCTCTGAGATAATGATGTGGCTAAGAACTAATGTTAATGATGGAGTTAGATGTGTAAAATCTAACTTAGGTATATTATTATTATTATTTATTTTTTGGTTTTTCAGCATAGGGTCTCATTCTAGTCGAGGCTGACTTGGAATTCACTGTGGAGTCTCAGGGTGGCCTGGAACTCACAGCAATCCTCCTACCTCTGCCTTCTGAGTGCTGGGATTAAAGGCATGTGCCACCGTGTCCTGCTGACTTAGGTATATTACTTAAGGTAAAATTATAAAAGCTTATTAAAAATGAGTGGTGGTCACATTTGGCACAAGTTGTTACTTGTATATAAGTAGCTTATGCTGTGGCTAGAGAGAATTTCAGTCAGTCTGTAACTGAAGCTTATAGAAATGAAGAGGAATCTAACTGTAGTCTTGTCAGAGTCCTTGAATTCCCACTTTTAGGAGAGTGACTGTGTAGAGTAGTAGCAAGTGTTAGCCTTCAGAGCCACCCAACTGGGCTGGAATCAGTGCTTGGCAATTTAATAGTTGAGTGGCTCCAGTTGAGACCTTGAAATCATCTGAACCATACCTTTAATTTGTGAAAAGTAGGTAATACTTGCTTTTAGAATCTTGCCACACAGGTTATTCAAAGTAGTCATTGTTGTTATTATTGTGGCTCCTTTTTCAAATAGTCGCATTCTGTAGCCCAGGCTAGCCTCAAGCTCAAGGCAGTGCTCCCATCTCAGCCTCCCAAATGCTGGTATTGTAAGCATGAACCACCATGCCTACGTGGCACTGTCTTTAGTATTTATGATAATATTGATGATGATAACTATTGTATAGCCAGTGTTTACTGAATTGCTGTTATACTGTAGGCATTGTGCTAAGTACTTTACAGTGTTCATGTTGGGTAAAATGAAATTGTATTGCCTATGATGGGGAGGGGGTGAAGGATGTCCCACAAAGGAAATATAACAAAGGTATTTTTAAATGCCGTAAAGATGTACATGTTACAGGTTCTACACACATGTTGAGAAAGTAAATAAGAAAATATCCATAAAAGTAGCTTTGAAAGATCATATGGTAACTAAGAACCTTCTCTTTTCTCCCTTTTTCCTAAGTGCTTTTTTTCTACTCCTGTTACTTTGTAGAGCAAATATTACAGAGAACAGAGAGTAGACAGGGTTAACACACCTTTTGACGCTCTCGTTCCTTCTTGTGCATCATGTCATTTAGATGAAGGGTCTGCATGTTCTCCCCTCACTCTGAATTACTTACTATTATCTTTGTTTTTTTGAGGTAGGATCTCTTTCTAGCGCAGGCTGACCTGAAATTCACTCTGTAGTCTCAGGGTGGCCTTGAACTCATTGCAGTCTTTTACCTCATTCTCATGAGTGCTGGGATTAAAGACATGTACCACCACACTCAGCTCCACTCTGAATTCTTTCTGGAATGAGGTGTACTGCTATTAAGTAATAATGTAAAAGTAATGCGATCTGGAAGCTGCGCATTGTGTTTATAATCTTAGCACTCAGGAGTATGGAGTAGGATTGCTTTGAGTTCAAGGCCAGCCAGGACTGCAGAGTGAGTTCCAGGTCAATCTTGGCTCCATCTTTACCTCAAAACAAATGAAAACAAAAACATAAATTACATGACCTGAGACAGTAGAGTGGTTCGGAGGCAGGTGTAAGAGTCTTTAGGGTAGCATTTTTCTACTTTGCTCAAGAGTAGAGAGAGAACGTAAACTGCGCTGGCAGCCTGAAGTAACATGTTCCAAGTTAGCAGAAGACTTAATCTAAAATGCATGAACATTTTACTCTCTACTTCCTGCCACAAACATACTTGTTTTCATTAATTATTGAGTAAAAGTGTAGTTCTAAAGATGTACCGTATTTAGCATGTGGTATTGCTTTTCTCTCGCTTAGCTTTCTATGTGGAGATAGGGCCAGGATGGATGGGGAGACTGGCCTATGCTGCCAGTCAGCATGAAGCCCAGCTATAGCGCATGCTCTAGCTGTTTTATTTCTGGACCTCTTCTTGTTCCCTGCAAGTCTTGTATGGGGAAAGGATAGTTTTATAGGCAGAAAACTGTTTCATTAACTAAGCAGAGATAGACTTGTTAATAGTGTGACTATCATTTGAACTTGTTTTCTGTTTCTGATCAGATCATTATGTAACTTTTAAATATACCCTTGACAAGGGAAGAAAAAGTCTGTTTTTATAGACAGTTTAATTTTTGTTCCATTGTTGAAGCAGTGTGCTCTTGTAAAGACCATGTTGAGTCATCTAAGCTATTGTAAGCTGTTTGGGTACTTAAAGATCACACAGAGATGAAAATAGAGTAGGATTGGCTACTGTTTTTTTTATTGAATCCAATGGTGAATCAGAGACAAACTCTTTAAAATAATGCAGTAAAATAATTTCAGATAACTTACAGAATAAAAATATTCCCATTAAAAACTTTATTATCATGCTTTAATTGCATTGGTTATTAAAATTGGAATTAAATGGGCATGATGGTGCAAACCTACAATCCCAGCACTTGTGAGGCTGAGTCTGGAGGACTGAGTTTAAGGTTAGTCTGTATATAATGATCTCCAAGCCAGACAGCGCTACCTAGGGAGACTGTCTTAAAAAAAAGCCAAAGAAGCAACAATTAGTGAAAATTGGTTCAATATGATATGCTATCATCTCCTCAGTTTCAGCGGAGTCTGAATTTCTCCAGGTTTGTAGTAATGATGGAACATATTAGTCACTAAGTAGAAGGCAGCTCCTTGAAAGTTGTTGTGTTTGGTTTTGGTGGTTAGCTAGTGACCTGCTTTGAATAGGTTACCTAATAACTACTGTTCCACCTTTCCGTTGGCTGCAAATAGAATGAGAGCAGGTTGGACCGAATATGTTGATGGCTGTGCTAGGCAATGAGCTGATGTGCTGCTGTACTCAAGAAGGGCTAGGCTGTGGGTCATGGCAGAATCTGCTGGGAGGGAACCTCCCGGTTACTTAGCTTCTCAGTCCTGTAGGCATACCTGTTATTGAGGTTGTTGGAGATAAATGAAATATTGTCCATATAAATTTTGCATAAGTTGTTTTGGTTGCAATATGTGGTTTAGCCTGCAGGCAGACCATTGACAGTCTGTTTTCCTAGTTTCTGTATATGATCAGGTGCTGGAGGTGATCTGCAACACATAATTTATGTTCTTGAAAAAAATAGTCAAACTTTGGGGTCAGTAAGAGGCTCCAAGCAGCTCATAAAACAAGAACGGCTCAAAAACAAACCAGTGGAAGAGCAATGGAATGGCTACTGTAGGCGAGTAAATTGGGGAGCTGCATGTCTATATGTCACACACATATATACCACATAACATGCATGCATGTACACATGTGTGCAGGGACACACACACCACATAACACACACAGGCAATGAAAAAACTGTTGTGATTCTAATTAGTGTGAAATTTTCCTCAGGAACCTTCACTAACTCAGTCTTGCTACTGTTAACACAGTAGTAGAAGTAGTGAGATGTGTAGTAAACAGATCTTTTGTAGAGTCTGTTTTGAAACAAAGACCAGTAGCCCATTCTGATATCTCTATTTGTTTTGCAAACCTATTCCAGCTAGTGTTTCAGTGTCTTTGTCCCAAGAACCATGAAACAGAGTTGGATAATTAAATCCAGTTAAGGCTTATTACTGTCCTATAGAAACACCAATCAGACCACACACCTGAGATCTCTCTCGCACTGTATTTATATAACCCTTCTTGTCCGGCCTAGGAGCAGAACTGCAGTGAGTACACTCCATTCACATGGAGTTAGACTCTAGAGACTTGCTCAGCAAGTTGTAATAGCAGTAGGACTTTGCCCGGTGAATGATTGGAGGAAGGGGAGAAGTCATTACTGTTTAAAAAAAGTCAATAATGATAAAAGTACTTCATAAATATTTACTCATGCTGCTTATTGCATGATTCTTGTAGGGAGGTGGTAACTGCTCACTGCACAGAGGAAACTGAAACCAGCAGCGGTGCACATCTGCTGTGGTCTCTTACTGCCCTCAGAAGTAGCAGGCTGATGGCTTGTAGTTAGTTGTATCTGCACTGATAGCAGTCTATACTAAGCATGGTTTGTCTGCAGGAGGAACTTGATGTCTCCAGAAATCTTTAACATTTGTTGTAACAAGGAATCTGAGGTAGGGTAATGTTGATACCCTCCAAAAGAAAGTAGTTCCAGATTTATTTTTTGTATTTTTGTATTTTTTTAAAAATTTTTATTAACATTTTCCATGATTATAAAATATATCCCATGGTAATTCCCTCCCTCCCCACATGTATTTTTTTTTTTTTTTTGAGAGAGAAAGAGAGGGAGAGAATTGGTGCACAGGGTTTCCAGCCACCACAATTGAATTCCATATGTGCGTGTCACCTTGTGTGCATGTGTGACCTTGTGTGCTTGTGTTACCTTGCATGTCTAGCTTATGTAGTACCTGGAGAGTTGTACATAGCTCCTTAGGTTTCACAGGCAAGCACTTTAACCGCTAAACCATCTCTCCAGCCCCCAGATTTATTTTTATTAAAATGAAACTATAGTCAAAAGCTTCTCTAATATACTAAACATTTAAAAATGTGTTTCAGGATATTAACTAGAAACAGCGACAACCTGTAATGTCTTTGGATAACTGTCATTACTTTTGTATGTGGCCTCTTTGGGAAGATGTTAAAATTTGATAGGTGTTAGATAATGTAATACTTACAGCTGCTATTTAGCTGAGCCCATAGAAGGGACTGCATCATTTTCCATTGAAATCAATTCCTAAGTCTTTGGATGATTTGTTGTAAATGGTGATGATGAGTGTAGGTGGTAGGTGAAGTTCAGAACTAAAGACTTTGGGAATGTACGGTGAGAGTTCTAAACTCAGACCACTGAGGTATTCTGTAGAGTACTCTCTGTTTATTTTGTTTAGTTTTTATTGTTATTGATTGAAACTCCTGAAAGCAAATATAGTGTCTTGAATTTTTATTTCTGCAATTTTTTTTTTTTTTTTTTTTGAGGAAGGGTCTCGCTCTAGCCCATGCTGACCTGGAATTCACTATGAAGTCTCAGGGTGGCCTCGAACTCACGGCAGTCCTCCTACTTCTAGTTCTGCCTATTAAGTGCTGGGATTAAAGGTGTGTGCCACCATGCCTGGCTAAAATGTTCTATTATAGGGTTAATACATATCTGATTTAGTTGAATATGTAATAAGTTGGAAAGGAAGATTAAACTCTTCAACTTGTATTTTTTCCCTAGCACATTCTGCATGGTAAGGCTTATAGGAAGCCCCCAAATACATGTAGAATAGCTGGCTGGAGATTTGAGTTTTATACAATTTCTTTGGATTTTTTTTTTTTTTTCTACAAAGATCTCAGCCTATTTTGGACTTTCCATTTAAACATCAGGGATGAACAGGAAGTGGCCAAGTGGTAAAGCCATTGAAGTTTTATGTGACTACAGCTGGTTCTTCAGAACCCCAGCCAGCTCTGGCTCTGAAAAGTAAAGGAAGTGTTACTTTTCTAGTTGTGGTGGTGTGCACATGTGTGCACATGCTTTGCCCCTACCCTCCCTGCATGGCTGTATGGCACACTTCTTGGTAATGTCAGATTGGGGCAGAGGAGCAGTGCTAATGAAAGCTGTAGGAAATATTTCTTCACATGCTGTTAGATGGGCAGAACTTAGGAAGTTATACTTTCCCTAAAATGTTCTTGAGTTTTGCCAATTAATTTGGGCACTGGGACACAGGAGGAGAGGTTGCATGATCCTGCTTTGTGGTAGATGTGGCGATGCCTTCTAAGAGCAGTGAGAGTCTTGTTTTATAGAACTATGGATCGATTCCTTTGTTTGCTTTGGAATAGAAAAATAAGCCTTTTGTGTACTGCTTTCATTTTTTTTCGGGCCAAGGCAGCTTTTGTTGATTGTAGAAAGCATGTTTTCTTTGTTTGTGTGTGTGTATTATGTTATTTTGTTCAGATGTGGGATTGAACTCAGGACCTCTTGATGGTAGGCAATTGCTCTACCACTGAGTAGTCCAAGTTAGATTGTAGATCAAGACATGTTTTGAGCAATTTTATCTTTGATTTTCTTTATTTTTTTTTAAATTAGGTATTAGGTTGACCACTGTGGTATAATTTGAAGCTAAAAGTATGACCTGTGTATTTGTAATTTGGAAAAACTACTGTTTTGGGGAAACCTCCATTGAAAGTTAAGTAGTTTTTTTTTCAGGAGAATTCTTGGGCTCTATCAATCTGGAGATGTCATAAGATAGTAAAAGTTCTCATCTCTGTGACCTTCCTTATGTTCTCTACTGGAAACTGTTTGCTGATTCAAGGCCACATAATCTGTGATACTGGCTGTTAGAATAGTCTTTTGTGTTTCAATTTTCATACAGATTTCTTATACAAATATGTTTTCTTAGGTAGTATGATAGAGTACACCCCCCCCCCCCCCACTGATCTGGCATTCACTTTGTAGTCTCAAACTAGCTTCAGACTCAGCTGTCCTCCTACCTTTGCCTCCAGAGTGCTGGGATTAAAGGCACACACTACCATGCCTGGCCTAATTTATTGAATTATTATTATTTTTAACAAAATATACTCTTTTATTCCCTCTCCTGTTTCTGTTTCTCCTGTGGCCCTCCTCTGTGGGGTTATGGGATTTACTGTGGGGTCATGAAGACTTCAGTATGGTTGTTTTTAATTCCAGTTTATTATTTTTTTTCATTGATTTCTTTGCAAAAACTATACATTTCTGAGAACCACCTAAGTAGCCTCAGTGTTGATTTTGGTGTTCTGGAAGTGCCCATTTGCTCCTTGTGAAAGGAGCAGGTTTGTATTTATTCAGTGACTCTACGATGAGATAATTGGTATTTTTATGATATGAATGGAAGCTTTGTGTCTTTGAAGTTTGTGAAACAAAGCTGTATTTATAAACACATTTCAAAAAATATAAATGACACTTTTTGGTGAAGATTTTCACTGAATAGCAAGAAAGTTCAGAAAAGGGATCGTTGTTAACATTTAATAATAACCTAACTGTTTTCATCAGCTATCTCATTGATGATTAAAGAATACCTGATTTTTAGACCTTTTGTATTGAAAATACTCAGACTGTGTTGTGGTAGAATATTTTCTGGCATCAAATGCTTTTTTTTAAAATGAATTTGTTGTATTAAAAATCATTGTTTTGTTTAGAAGAATATGCCATATGTATTACATTCCAATAGAAAAATGTATTTCAACATAGAAAGTGATACAATTATATAATACAAACTAAAATCAAAACCTGAAACATGAAAGCATTAGCATTTCTTGGTGATTTTAGGATTTTAGTTTCACCAACAATTATCTCTCTTGTTTAGAAAAGAAGCAAACAAGTCTTACTCTGATATTTTCTTTTTAAGAATGTATGTCTTATTTACAGGACATGCTTTTATGAGAGTTATTTAACATACTACCTCTTTTTGTGGTGCTAGGGCTGAACCCAGGGCTTCAGGCAAATACTTTGTAGCTGAGCTCAATCTCTAGTTCTTTATTTTTCTTAAATTTTTTTCTTTTTTTTTTTGAGGCAAGTCCAACAGACTGGTCTTTTCTTTCTGTGAGAGAAGAGAATGAGAGAGAGAGCGCGAGCGAGAGGGTGCGTGAGCGAATTGGCATTCCAGGGCCTCTAGCCACTGCAGTTGAACTCCAGACATATGCACCTCCTTGTGCATATGTATTAACTTGCATTATTGTGCATCTGGTTTATGTGGGACCTGGAGAGTTGAACGTAGGTCCTTAGGCTTCACAGGCAAGTGTCTTAACCACTAAGCCATCTCTTCAGCCCCCTTGTGTTTTGAGATAGGGTCTCCTAGACTTTTGGTGTCCTACCTTCTGAGCTTCCTCACTTGAATCAGTAGTCTTCATCTAATCCTTTGAAGCTGATTCAGTTTTATTCCTGTTTATGCAGATGAGGAAATAGAATTTAGGAGGATGAGTGACAGCTACTCAGTGGCAGAAACAGGAACAATTAGGTAGCAATAGGTAATTCATTTTGTAAGAGAAATAAGTTTCTGCAGGTATGGTAACATATACCCGCAGAGTCAGTATTTGGGAGGTGGAGGCAAGAAGAATTAGAAGTCCAAGGCCATCCTCAGCTACATAGATTTAGCCCACTGTAAGCTACATGAGGCTTTGTCTCATCCCTTTTCCAAAGTTTCATGGGCTCTTTTCTGTGTCTTCCTACAAAATATTTCAGTTATTTAATACGAAAATTTGCTGAAGACCTTATTATGTGTTTGTTGCAGTATTTGATTCTAGGGTGTTGACACCTCTTGATTCTAGAGAGAGAGGGTGGGGAAGAGGGAAAGGAAGACAGAAAGCTGACCTCTCCTGATTCGAGAGAGAGAGAGAGAGAGCGAGAGAGAGAGAGCGAGAGAGCGAGAGAGAGATGAGAATTCCTGATTCTCCAAAAAGAGAGCTGAGCCTGCCTGATTTTTAGAGAGAAAGAGCTAACTACTCCTGATTCTAGAGAGAGAGCTGAGCCTGACTGATTCTAGAGAAAGAGAGAGAGCTGAGCCTGCCTGATTGGAGAGAGAGAGAAAGAAAGAGAGAGAGAGATACTGAGAGAGACCTGACCCCTCCTGATTCTAGAGAGGGAGAGTGACCCTGCCTGATTGGAAACCAGCAGTGCATGGGCATCAGTGGGAAACTTGTAGCAAATGCATGTTCTGGTTTTCATTTCCAGGTATTCTAATTGGGTACTTTATAATGAACTGAAACTTATTGGGCCACTTTTCAAAGTTGCAAAGTCCATTTTCAAGGTGCTAGCATATGGCAAAGGTCTTGTTATGTCATCACAAGGTATAAGGTAAGTGATGAGAGACTTGGATCCTTATTCCTCCCCTTTTTTTGTTGAGGTAGGCTCTCACTGTAGCTCAGACTGACCTGTAATTCACCATGTAGTCTCAGGGTGGCCTTGAACTCAGTGATCCTCCTACCTCTGCCCCCCAAGTGCTTGGTTTAATGGTGTGTACCACTTCTCCTGGCTTCCTTTAAAAAACAAATTATTTGAGAGATACAGAAAAAGAGAGAGAGAGAGAGAGAAAATGGGCACACCAGGGCCTCCAGCCACTGCAAACGAGCTCCAGATGTGTGTACCCCCTTGTGCATCTGGCTTACATGGGTCCTGGGGAGTCAAACCTGGGAACTTTGACTTTGTAGCTAAGTGTCTTAACTGTTAAGCCATCTCTCCAACCCCTGGCTTGTTTTTTTAAATAATAAGCATTAATTCGTCCATGAGCTAAGCACTAGGAAGTCATGCCCTATCTCCCAACATTGAGGATTAAGTTTCTAAGACATGTTTCTGGAGGACCTACTCCAACTACCACAGTCTGTTCATAGCCCACAAATCCCTGTCTTTCTCACATATAAAATATATTCATTTCATTCTAGTAGTCCCATCAACCTTAAAGTCTTAGTCTAAGTCCAGTCTCATTTAAATATCATTTAATTCTACTCACAGTAGATTCACTCTGAGGCAAGTTTCCCCTCACTTGTAAGCCTTTGAAATAAAAACAGATTATACATACCCAAAGTCTTATTGTGGGACAGACATAGTGTGTTCATTACTTGTTGGTATCTATGATCAAGTACCTCACAAAACAACTTAATGAGGCAGGGTTTAATTTGGCTCACAGTTTGATGGTGCATCATGGTGGGGAAGGCATTGTATGAGGCAGGTGGTGACATCTATACTTGGAAAGCAGAGAAAGATGAACACAGGTGCTCAGCTCTCTTATCTGCATTTTATTCACTCTAGGGTCCCAGATCATGGAATGAGATCTGACCTACATTCAGGATGGGTCTTCCCCTTCCACTTAAGCCTTTTTGTAAATAGCATTAATTCTTAAAGATGGAGAACTGTTTATATCTGTATCTATATTCTGAGTTCTTTTGCTCTCTGGGAACACTCAGTCCTTTTTCTTTTTTTTTTTTTTTTTTTTTTTTTTTTCGAGATAGGGTCTCATTCTAGCCCAGGCTGACCTGAAATTCACTCTGTATTCTCAGGATGGCCTTGAACTCATGGCAATCCTCCTACCTTTGCCTCCCAAGTGCTGGGATTAAAAGTGTACACCACCATGCCTGGCTCACTCAGTCCTTTTCTATGGCCATGCTAGCCCAGCACATGCCTTGGCTCTCCCGGGTTGGAATTTAGTGCCTGCAATTTTCCTAGAGTGATGCCACCTAGGTTCCCTGCTCCTCAGTTTTAGGACTCTGCATTAGTTTTGCCCTTGCAACATATGTCTAGAACCTCAGGCTGTCTGCAGCGTCCTTTAAATTTAGGTGGGCATGAGAAACTGGGCCCTCAGCAGCTCTTATGTGTGCTTGCACACTTCACACTGGGCTGATGCATCCAGTATTTGTTGCTCTCATGTCCCAAGTGGCCATAGTTGGGTCCTTGCACCTTGCCTGGAGAGAAGAGGATTGTTGCACTGGAGTGTGGGGAGCACAGTTCAGGCAGCCTTGACCCTTATCTCCTCTTGGAGACCTCATCAGAATGGGTTTTCCTGTCCCTGTTTTTACCAGCTTTCTGAACACAGTCACTTACATAATCTTTAGGACATTAGACTTTCCTCATAGCCCTCTTCATTTTCTGCCCTTCACCATAGTTGCCCTCATGGTCTGTTTATGGCAGGGTAAGCTTTTCCCAGCATTTTTTTTTTTCCCCCAAGGTAGGGTCTCACTCTAGCTCAGGCTGACCTGGAATTCACCATGTAGTCTCAGGTTGGCCTCTAACTCATGGCAATCCTCCTACCTCTTCCTCCTGAGTGCTGGGATTAAAGGTGTGCGCCAACACGCCTGGCTCCTCGGCATATTTTTAAAAACTGTTTCAGCCATCATTCATCACCCAGTTCCAAAGCTGCTTCTACATTTCCAGCAAATACCCACCCTCTGCTGCCAGCTTCTTCTGTTGTAGCTCTTCCTGTGTTGCTTATTTGCTAGTACAACTAACGTTTAATTAAAGAAGTTTATTGTCTCCTAGATCTGGAGGTCGAGAAGACCAGGGTCAGTGCTGATTTGGCTAGAGTTTTCTTGCTGCAGCATTGGGGGCCTGGAAAGACCAAGAGATCCGACTTGGGCTTCATACTGGGCATTAATCTTGTCATGGGAGTGGAGCCTTGATGATTTGAACATTTCTCCTTGGGCCCCAAGCACCCAGCACTTTTGGCAGTGAGGGTTGATTCCAACACATGCCTTCTGGGGACATAGAGCATATTACCTCAATCATAGAATTCACTAGAGAGGCTTTCTGTGGCTACTTTCTTTGGGAGGTTATAAATTGTTGATTCAGTTTCTTTCATTGATACAAGACTACTCAAGCTTTGGATTTTTTTTTTTGTGTGTACATGTACACACATATACATACACCTATAGATATATAGGTGTATATGTATGTGGGTTCACATGTGTGTACACAGGTCAGAGGTTGATGTTGGCTTCTTAATTGATTTTTACATTATTTATTTTTATTTTTGTATTTTTAAAATTTAAAATATATTTATTTGAGAGAAAGAAAGAATTGAGAGAGAGAGAGAGAGAGAGAGAGAGAGGGAGGGAAGGAGGGAGAGGGGGGGAATGAATGAATGAATGAATAAATGGATGAATGGATGGGCATGCTTGGGCTCCCAGCCACTGCCAACAAACTCGAGATGCTTGAGCCACCTTGTGCATGCTTATGTGTGTACTGGGGAAATGAACCTGGGTCCTTAGGCTTTGTAGGCAAGTACCTTAACCAGTTAGTCATCTCCCCAGCTCCTACATTATTTTTGCGAGACAGGGTCTTCAACACAGAGTTGACTGGTTCAGTTTAGCTGGCCAGCTTGCCTGGGGTTCTCCTTAACCATTGGGTCATCTCTCCAACCTCCAGATTAATTTTAATTGATTTTTTAAAAGATTAAATCATTCTATTTATTGCGGGAAGTACAGAGCCTAGGAAAGACACCCATATGACTAGAGATCCATGTGGAGGGCTTGAGAAAACCATGGAAAGAAAATAAAGTTCAAAGAGCCATGTTTTTAAAGAGAAAATATGTAATTTTTATGATTTCCTTTTTTAACTTTTTATTGACAACTTCTGTAGCTATAGACAATATACCAGGATCATAATATCCTCCTTACGCATCCTCTTTTTCCCCTCTGAAATCAGTGAATCTCCCCCTTTTAACTAGTCTCCTCTATTTTTTTTAAACAATTTTTTTTAATAGAAAAGTATTTATTTATTTGAGACAGAGAGAGGAGAGAGAGAAAGAAAGAGAGAGAGAATGGGCACACCGGTACATCTAGCTGCTGCCAGATGCATGTGCCATGTTTATCTTACGTGGGCACTGGGGAATTGAACCTGGGTTCTTTGGCTTTGTAGTTAAGTGCCTTAACTGCTAAGCCGTCTCTCCAGCCCAGGTCTCCTCTATTTTGATGTCACTTTTTTCTTTAAAGTATTTCTTTCTTAAAACCAACCGAGGGACCTGTAGAGATGGCTTAGCGGTTAAGTGCTTGCCTATGAAACCTAAGGACCCCAGATTGAGGCTCTATTCCCCAGTACCCATGTAAGCCAGATGCACAAGGTGGCACATGCATCTGGAGTTCGTTTGCAGTGGCTGGAGGCCCTGGTGCGTCCATTCTCTCTCTGTCTCTTTCTCTCCCTGTCTGACAGTCTCAAATAAATAAATAAAAATAAACAAAACAAAAAAAACCAACCTACCTTCCTTCCTTCTTTCCCTTCTTCCCTTTCTCCCTCCCTCCCTTTTTTCTTCTTATTTATTTGTGAGAGGGAGAATGGTGTGCTAGGGCCTCTAGACACTGCACATGAACTCTAGACACTTGTGCCACCATGTGCATCTGGGGAATCTTATCTGGGTCCTTAGACTTCCCAGGCAAACTTTTTTCTCTCTCTCTGTTTTTTTTCCCCCTGAGGTAGGGTTTCACTCTAGCCCAGGCTGACCTGGAATTCACTATGTAGTCTCAGGGTGGCACCTCCTGAGTGCTGGGATTAAAAGCGTACACCACCATGCCCGGCTTAACTTTCTCTCTCTCTCTCTCTCTTTAAATCATATATTATTTAGTTAGCAAAGAAGTAGGTTTCCATATGGCTTATTGATAAGAACTTTTGATTAACCCTGTTTCCACTCCCACCTCTAGCCCATTACTTTTAAATTCAATTAACTGCTAAGCTATCTCTCCAGCTCTGATGTCAGGTTTTTAAAAAATCTATTTATGCAGGTTTTGTGTAGGTAACATCAGCTACTGTGAGATCATGAGTGTCATGGCCACTTTCTGTCTGGAAGACAGTATTGTGAGCACTCTTCCTCTTCCTTTGGCTCCTACATTCTTTCTGCCACCTCTTCTGCAGTGGACCCTAGATCTTAAGAGGATGTGATAGAGATGCCTCACTTAGTCTAAGCACTGGACTGTCACTTCTCAGCATGTGGATGAGTTTTGAGTCACCCCAGTGGTTACTGCCAACTGAAAAGAGAAGTTTCTCTAACCAAAAGTGAGAGTAGCATTAGTATATAGGCACAAACAGAAGTATTTAGAGGGCAGTTTTAGCAGAATATCCATTTATCCAGACAACAGTAGTAGTTTTCCCTTAGGGCTTAATGATCTCCCCAGCCATAGGCTTTTGGTTATGTTTTGTACCAGGTATAAATTCCCTCTTGTGTAGTGGGTCTCAAGTCCAGGCTGAGATTCCCCCATAACAGACATGTCACCATTGCACCAATTTGGCACAGCCAGCAGCTGGGTAGCCAGCTTGTGTCCACTGCTGGTTAAGACTGATGACGACTTGTCTTCCCAAACAGGCTGCATAGCTCTCAGGTGTCTAGTCAACATGGAGGAGGTTTCCACCTCACCTCCAGCTTGATTTCTCAGTGACCTGCATCCCAAACATGTGGAGTCTTTAGCAGTAAGGTTAAGGTTCTGGTAGGAAACCAAGATCCTTGGCAATAGCCTGTAGTGTTTTGGAGACATCAGGGGCCTCTTAGACTAACAACTTTCTGGAAGGGTTCCTACTCCTGGCACTGAAATTTTCTTGTAAAAATCTATGGTTCTGGGCACAGCATTATTCACTTCCATAGAGTATTTCTGCCCAAACTTTCTGTTTTTTAACATACGTTATTTACCTAGCAAAGTAGGTTTCCATATGGCTTGTTCATAAGATCTTTTGATTAACCCTCTCTCCTCTAGTTCCCACTCTCTTCTTTCTAGTTCATTACTCCTCCCTACTCCCCAGGTAGGGTGTCACTCTAGCTCAGGCTGACCTGGAATTCGCTGTGTAATCTCAAGCTGCCCAAGTTCATGGCGATCCTCCTACCTCTGCCTCCTAAGAGCTGGGATTAAAGGTGTGTGCTACCATGTCCAGTTCTAGTCCATTACTTTTAAATTCAGTTTCACCCAAGTTCTGAGGACATGGGCAGGAGTCTGTCGTGTGTGGGGGGCATGGCAGAAGCAGGGAACCGTAGTCATACTGTTCCAATCAGCACAGAGGATATAGGAAGTAGATAGGGCCTTTTCCTTGTGATTGTCTTCTGTGACTTTATTACTTGTTTTTTCTCCCTTCTTTTGGTTTTGGCTTTTTCTAGTTTATGGTTGATTATGAATTTATCAATTTGAGTTTTCTGATATAGTTCTTTAAATAATACTAATTTTCTCTTATGTTGTGCTTAAGTGTCATCACACAGATATTGATATGTTGGTAATTCACTGACACTTAGTGTGAAATGTTTAGTTTTTTTTCCCTTTGAGGAATAATTTGTGGGCTATTTCCTAGTGCATTTATTACACAGGTTCCAATTATTTTAGGGGTGTTATTTTTGAGATATTTGTTGTTGACTATTAGTGCAGTTGGAGTGTGGTAAGAATATTGTATGGAATGAGTCATGTTAAATGTAGAGTCTTGCTATATAGCCTGGAATATGATTTGTATTGATATGTTCCATGGGAACTGGAAAGTGTTTTCTATTCTGAGGTGGTGTGGCTGAATGCTTACTAAATATCAAGACACTTCAGTTCATAATATTATTTAGGTCTTTTATAGCCTTTCCCCAGTACCCAAATGAAGCCAAATGCACACAAAGTGGTGCATGCTTTTGGATTTTTTTTCCTGTATTTTATTTATTTGAGAGTGAGGGAAAGGAAAGGAGTGAAGAAGGGGAGAGAGAGGGAGAGAAAGGGAGGGAGGGTGGGAGGGAGAGAGAGAATGGGTGATCTAGGGCCTCTGGCTGCTGCAAACAAACCCCAGATACATGCTGTACCTTGTGGCTTATGTGGGTCCTGGGGAATCAAACCTAAGTCCTTTGGCTTTGCAGGCAAGAGCCTTAACTGCTAAGCCATCTCTCCAGCCCGGCATTTATGTTTTGTTGGCAGTGGCAAGAGGCCCTAGTGTGTCCATACTCTTTCTCTGTTTCTAAATAAAAAGTGTGTGTGTGTGTGTGTGTGTGTGTGTGTGTGTGTGTACACACTGTTGTTTCATGGTCATTTTTCACTCTTTCTGGATTGCTTGTCTGAAATTGAAATGAATATTAATTACAAAAGAATAATACTTTCTGTTGTTGTTCTTTGAGGTAGGGTCTCACTCTAGCTCAGGATAACCTGGAATTCACTCACTATGCAGTCTCAGGCTGGCCTCAAATTCACAGTGATCCTCCTACCTCTGCCTCCCATGTGCTGGGATTAAAGGCATGCACTACCACATCCAGCAAGAAAACAATACTTTAAAGAATACTTAAGTACTTAAAAATATTTATTTGGGGTAGAGAGAAATAGGGGGGTAGGGAGGGAGGCAGGAGAGAGAGAGAGGGAGAGAGAATATGAATATGAGCTTGTGCCAGGACCTCCTATTGCTAGAAACACATCCCAGAGGCATACACCACTTTGTGCATGTGGCCTGATATGGTTGGCAGGCTTTACAGACAAATACCTTTAACACTGAACCATCTCTTCAGCCCTAAATACTTTTTTATTTTAGCTTTTTAATTTTTTTTTTGATTTTTCGAGGTAAGGTCTCACTTTAGCCCAGGCTGACCTAGAATTCACTATGTAGTCTCAGGGTAGCCTTGAACTCTCAGTGATCCTTCTGTCTCTGCCTCCCGAGTGGTTGGATTAAAGGCGTATGCCACCATGCCTGGTTAATCTTGCTTTTTAATTTAAAAAAATATTTCTGTTTATTTCTTTGAGAGGGCCTCTAACCATTGTAAAGGAACTTCAGACGCCTGCACCACCTTGTGCACCTGGCTTATGTTGGTCCTGGGAAATTGAACCTGGGTCCTTTGGCTTTGCAGGCAAGAACTTTAACCACTAAGCCTTCTCTCTAGCTCCTAAATGGTGTTTTGAATTTTATTGTCATGATATTTGCTGTTAACTATGGACTTGAACATACTGAAAACATACCTTATTTGTTTTCAGAGTGTGGGAGAGTTGAAGTTTTGTTGTTTGATGAAAGGCATTTTTTTTCAGGTCAAAGTAATTTTTATCTGATAACATACTCTTGATCTCTGGTTCTTGTTTTTTTACATGTGCCAATTATGTGCTTACAACCCCCTCCTTTTCTGGTTATGGGGATCAAAGCCATTGAGCTGTAGCTCCAGGCACCCCCACTCTGAAGCCAACCTTGATCTCAGTGTAGCCCTGGCATGCCTTGAGCTTTGAATCCTCCTCCTTTAGTCTCATGGTGTAGCTGTGACTCTGGATATGCATCACTAGGCCTGGCGTGCTCATATATTCTCACAAAACTTAATAATGTATAGAAGTGGCTTCATAGTCTCACTATCTTCTTTCTATGAAATCTTTAGTTCTAGGTAGAATTTAGCTTTGTTGATTCTGATTAGGGTGTTAAATTAAATCTTTATGAAAATAATAGGGTCAGAAACATTCTTGATTAAGCAACCAGGTATGGTGAGATATCTGAGAAGGGCTCAGACTTGTTGATCTCAATGTTTTATGTCATTGGCCTTCATGCTTCAGGATGTCTGCTTTGTGATGTGAAAGGAACCTCCACCCAAAACCACCCCTCACTTTTTCTGGATGTAGCTGATTATTTTATAATCATTCAGTTTGATATCTTGTATTACAGCAATAAAATTTGGTATGGTTATGACAGGATATGACCTCTATGTCTAAGCAAAATTGCAATTTGGACAGCATTCATATATGTTATCATAGGGTGCTGCTGACTTGGTTCCCAGGAGAACATGAGATTGCCATGGCAACATAGGCTCTTTGAAGGAAAAATCCTGGCAGAGTGGTTGGGTCTTTTGAAGTGTTGGTGTTGATAGGAAAGGATCCAGACAGCAATAAGCACAGAAGTATAGGCCAGCAGTCAAGGAAAACAAGCATTTGGTTTTTAGCTCTAACTCGAGGACAAGTGTCTTTTTCCTCTTAGTTCTGGTTTTCCTTCAAAACAAATATTTATATAAGATTTTTCCTTCACATACATGCTGTTTCAAGAACAAGTTTCTAAATATGTGTGGTGTAATGTTTTGGCTGGATTAAAGTTGGCTGGAGTTTTTGTAAAATTAATGTAGTATGCATCCTGATATTAAGAGAACAGAAAAGAGCATTATAAATTAATTAAGTCTAGAATTTGATATTATTAAAACCTAGTGATAAACAGAAATCTATTCCCAAATCTTGTGAAATGCTTGCTGTTTCATGATCCTTGTATTATGGTAGTAACCCTCTCTCACCACAATGGATTTTAGCCTGCATTATGGTTTTGCTTTGTACATGCCTGTTTCTGGGCCATCACTCAAGTAAACCTCTTGCCTAGCATTTTTTTTTTTCTTCTGCTTCTACAAACATGACTGAGGTTTCACCTTTATTGTTAAACTTTCAGTCATTCTTATAACATCCAGGGAATCTCTCCTTCCTAAATTATTTAAAAAATTTTTAAAAAATTATTTTGAGAAGGCAAGAAGTGAAGGAATAAGAGGGAGGTGAGAAGGAGAGAAAGAATGGGCCCGCCAAGGACTCTACCCGCTGCAAGCAAACTTTAGACTTATGTGCCACCTTGTGCATCTTTTTTATATGAGTCGTGGGGAATTGAACCTGAGTCTTTAGGCTTTGCAGGCAAGCACTTTAACCACTAAGCCATCTCTCCAGCCTACCTTCCCAAATTCTTTTTTTTTTTTTTTTTTTTTTTTTTTTTGGTTTTTCGAGGTAGTGTCTCACTCTGGCCCAGGCTGACCTGAAATTCGCTATGGAGTCTCAGGGTAACCTTGAACTCATGGAGATCCTCCTACCTCTGCCTCCTGAGTGCTGGGATTAAAGGCACCACCACGCCTGGCCCCAAATTCTTGATTCAAATTTAAATGCAAAATCATTTAGCAAATTATAGTATTTGCAGATTTTTTATGTGTTGTGTATTGGAATCAGTTCCTTATGAATAAGCCTTCCAAGGTTAGCAATTGCATTCCTTACTCTTCTGTCTTGTGATAAAGGAACAGGTACATAGCTAGTATTTAGTAAAGCTAGTTTCTCAGTGATTTCATTTAAGTAAATATATAATGATAAAGCAATCATATTGAAGTAATAGATTATTCAGCTTTTTAATAAATTACATTGTAGTCTCCATAGATGGTATTCTTTTTTTTCCTCAATTTTTATTAACATTTTCCATGATTATAAAAAGTATCTCATGGTAATACCCTCATCCCCCCCCCCCCACTTTCCCCTTTGAAATTCCATTCTCCATCATATCTCCTCCCCATCTCAGTCTCTCTTTTATTTTGATGTCATGGTCTTTTCCTCCTCTTACGTTGGTCTTATGTAAGTAGTGTCAGGCACTATGAAGTCATGGATATTCAGGCCATTTTATGTCTGGAGGGAGCACGTTGTAAGAAGTCCTACCCTTCCTTTGGCTCTTACATTCTTTCCGCCACCTCTTCTGCATTAGACCCTGAGCCTTGGAAGGTATGATCAAGATGTTACTAAGTACTCCAGTCACTTTCCAGCACTATGATACCTTCTGAGTCATCCCAAAGTCACTGCCATCTGAAAAGAGAAGATTCTCTACCCAAAGTGAGAGTAGCATTAATATAAGGGTATAAATATTAAGAGAAGTGCTTACTGGGCAGTTTGATAAGCATAGTATATATATGTTTCCAGACATCAACAGATGTTACACCCCTAGGGCTCATGACTATCCCTGTTTTTAGTTTTCAGTATCAGGGATGTGTTGCCCCCATGAAGTGGGCCTCCAGTCCAATTGGAGGGCAGTTGGTTTCCACCATGACGGACATGCCACTATTGTACCCGTTGGCTCATTTCATAGATGGTGTTCTGAATTGAGTATATTCATAATGCTGTATTCCTGGGCTGATCGATGGTCATTTGAATAGAACTTGAGTTTCTCATCTAAACTGTGGTTCCTCATCTAAAGGGAACAATCTGAGAGCCATACATAGCTTGTAGCATTCCTAGTGCTTAGGTGGGAAGTCAATGTAGAGCACTAGTACAATGGAAGACTCAGGCTGGGCAGTAGTGAGTGCTGAATCCTTGTGAACCCACAATTGATACTTTGGCATTTACTGTCATTCTCCTTACCGTGTTTTTTTCCCCCCATATGTTCTTTATCTTGTTCAGTTTCCTCATATTTAAGTGGCTCACTTGACTCTTTGAATACCCAAGTTTATTCTCTTCTACTGTTTTTCTAAGAAATTAATACTGTAAAATCTTGAAAAATGTTATTGCATATGTGTGTGATTGCATGTGTATGTGATTGCATGTGTGTAGGCACATGTGTATGGAGGTCAGAGGTAGTTGTTGGTGTGTCTTGCTTGATTGTTCTCCACTTATTAAAACCTAGAGTTCACTATATAGCTAATCTAGGTAGCCAGCTTGCCCTAGGGTTTCCTTGTCTTTACTTATTGAGTTTTGGCATTCCAGGCAGTTCACCATACTCACCCCTGTTTACATGGATGCTGGGGATTTGAACTCTAGTCCTCACTCTTGCAGGTACTTGAAAATCCATTGAGTCATCTCCCAGTCTTTCATTTTCAAGAAATTTAATTGGCATTAAAGTTGATGCCAATTTTGTCAGTTTTTTTAAACCTATAAACTTTATTAATTTTCCATTTAATTTTTAAAAAAATTTTTTATTTATTTATTTGAGAGTGACAGACACAGAGAGAAAGACAGAGGGAGAGAGAGAGAATGGGCGTGCCAGGGCTTCCAGCCTCTGCAAATGAATTCCAGACGTGTGCGCCCCCTTGTGCATCTGGCTAACGTGGGTCTTGGGGAACCGAGCCTCGAACCGGGGTCCTTAGGCTTCACAGGCAAGCGCTTAACCGCTAAGCCATCTCTCCAGCCCTTCCATTTAATTTTTTAAAAATTAGTATATGAAAGAATGGATTTAATCCTGGGTGTGGTAGTGCATGCTTTAATCCTAGCACTCAGGAGGCAGAGGTAGGAGGCTTTCTGTGAGTTGGAAGCCAACCTGGAGCTACAGAGTAAGATGTAGGTTATCATGGGCTAAAATGAAACCCTTCCTGCAAACTACCTTTCTGTCCAAGCAAAGAATGGATTTCATTAAGGCATTTTCACAAGGCATATATCATTATCCTTTCTCATTCCATTTCTCATCTGTACTCTTGCCTCTTGTCCCTAACCCTGCAACTGATAGTCCCAAACTGTGTTCATGGTATATTTAAGTCTGGTTTCTGCATATGAAAATGTGAAAGCGTGCAATATTTATCTCCCCCCATTATTGCTCTTGTTTAACCCTCTCCTGTGTAGTCGCCTTCCTTCCCTAAAATCTTTTTTTTTTTTTAAATTCTAGTTTCTATATATTAGAGAAAACATGAGATATTTGCCTTTCTGAGTCTAGCTTATTTTGCATAACATGATACCTTATTCCACCTATTTCCCTGAAAATGAAATAATTTTGTTCCTTATGACTAAATACAATTTTATTGTGGGGCTGGAGATACAGATCAGTGGCAAAGGCACTTGCCTGTTGCAAAGCCTAACTACTCGGGTTCGATTCCCCATTACCCAAGTAAAAAGCCATATGCATAAGGTGGTACATGCATCTGGATTTCGTTTGCAGCAACTGGAGGCCTGGCCTGCCCATTCTCTGTCTTTCTCCTCTCTCTGCTTGCAAATAATGAACTAAAAATACTAAAAAAACTCTTGTGTGCATATGTATGTACATGCTATCTTTTCTTTATTGGCTTGTTGGTTGAGCTGATTTTGCATCTTGGCTATTGTGTGTAGTGTCCGTGCAGGCCATCTCTGTGTGTGTGTTCACCTAGATTCTTTCAGGTCTTCTACCAAGGAGCAGGAGAGCTGGGTCTTGAGAGTTGTTCTGCTTCAAGGTTCTGAGACTACTATGCATCCTCCTCACCATTTACTGTTGTTTTCTTTTTATAACCAGTCTGACTGGGATGAATGGATTCGCAACATAATTTTGATTTGTATTTTCCTGATGGGTAAGGTTGTTGAACATTTTTTTCCCCCATATATTTATTGGTTATTTTTTCTTACAACTTTAAAATTATTTTTAAAAATTTTGGTGTGTGTATAGTATGTATGTGTGCATTTGTATTTTCAGATTCTCTTTGTATTAGCAGTGTTCATTTGAGTAGTTATACAAGTATGTGCATATATATGTGTATATTGCCCTTGAGAATGAACTTGAATGTCATAATTGTGACTTAAAGGGATATCAAGTAATTAACTAATAGTGGACTTCTTTGGTGTAAAATGACTTAAGTTAATTTGGTTTCAAATTTGATCCTGATTATAAGTATTTCAGTAAACTCAATTAATATACTCTGGTAATATTCTATTGAATACCCTCCAGCTTATACTGTTATGAAAATACTACATATAAAAATAGAAAGGCAATCTTTAAATCATCTTATTTGAGTATTGAAAGTTGAGACACTATTGATCAGTGAAGAAAAATAGTCAAGACTTTTTTTTTTGTTTGTTTCTCTTTTGTTTTTTGTCAAGGTAGGTTCTGCTCTAGTCCAGGCAGACCTGAAATTCTCTGTGTAGTCTAAGGATGGCCTTGAACTCATAGCGATCTTCCAATCTCTGCTTCCCAAGTGCTGGGATTCAAGGTGTGCACCACCATGGCCAGACATTTTTTGATACTGGATAGAGGCCAACTTTCTAATAAATGAGTTTGATGTAGTTCCTCAGATTCTTGGCTCTTGTATGCATCTTTCCTTAATGAGCTGCTCGCTCATTCTTCTATGTTTGGATTTCTGTCTAGTTTATGTAGTGAAGTAGCCAAATACAGCTGTGTCTGCTGAGGGCCAGATGAGCTACTTTCTTTGCTGTAGCTCTGATTAGGTTTGACTGTGAAATGTTCTCTGCAGGCATCTAATTTGAAAACTTGGTGCTTGCATAGTGGCCCTGTTTTGGTAGGTTGTTGCATTTAGGAAGTGGCTGGTAGAAGTAAGACACCAGGGGTGGGCTTATGAAGGTTATTTCTGTTTCTTGCCTTGTTCCTGATCACCTGTGATGTAAGGACCCCTGCTCTAGTGCTTTCATTGCCTTGAGCTCATTGTGTCTTTCCCTACTGTGGTGAATTGTATTTCCTCTGAAACAGTGAGCCAAAAGACATCCATCTTTAAGTTGTTCCTGTCTGGTATTCTTTTAAATTCTATTTTATTTTTTCTTGTCTGGGGTTTTTGTCACAGTGTCAAAAGGTAACACAGCAACTCTTGGCTTTTTACTTGTACATGGAACAAATTCAAGCAAGTGTCTGTAATGCTGAGCCATCTCTCTAGCCCGAGAGCAGATTCAAAGGAAACGGAGGGAATTAGCTGATGAGGACCTGCTTTAGACTCATGAAAAATTACCAAAGAGTATGAGCAGTGCTGAAGACATGGTGGAGTTGGCTGACCTAGGTTATTTTCACTGGAGTAACTTGGAAAGTTGGAGTGCCCCCCCCCCCCCCCGTGGGGGTGGTGATTACTGGGGATTGAACTCAATGCCTTGTGCATGTCAGGCAAGTATGCTACCAATATAGCTATATCCCTAACCTTCCCCTCCTTTTTTATGGTACTGGTGCTTGCACCCAGAGCCTTGGGCATGTGTGGTGGTTTGATTCAGGTGTTCCCCCATAAACGTATGTGTTCTGAATGTGCCATGTTGTGACCTGGCTCATGTGGGTACTGGGGAATCAAACCTGCTTAACCGCTGAGCCATCTCTCTAGCCCTTGTTGTGGTTTTGAGACAAAATCTTTGCTGCAAAATGCCCTGGCTGGCCCGGAACTCATTTTGCATCCCAGGCTGGCCTCCACTTTGTAGTGATTTGCCTTAGCCTCCTGAGTGCTGGAATTACACAGGTGTGAGCCACCATGTGCAGTGAATTTGCCTTTTACTCTGAGTGAAATGTAAAGATATTGGCTGGAATAACATCCAACTTACATCTATTTTTTTATGAGAGAGAGAGAATGTTGACTTGCAAGGGCCCCCAGACACTGTAGTCGAACTCCAGACACTGTAGTCGTACTCCAAACACGTGCCACCTTGTGTGCATGTGGGACCTTGCGCACTTGTTCATCTGGCTTACGTTGGACCTAGAGAGTTGAACATGGTTCCTTAGGCATTTCAGGCAAGGGCCTTACCACTAAGCCATCTCTCCAATTCCCAACTGACATCTTAATAAGGTCACCCTGGCTCTCTGAATAGAGAAGAGGGTAGAGGAAGATCTTTGAAGAGGCTATGGAAAATGTAGTTAAATTTTGGACATATACTGGAGGTAGAACTTGTAGGTTTTGGGCTTATGCAGCATAAATAATGAATTTATTGTTAATTGAGAATAGGGAAAACTGAAGAGGGAATAAATTTATTTAGTGTTTTCAATAAGAAGAAGCAGAATACACTTCTCACCCTTACTTAGTCAGCTGGGCATACCAGTCAGGGATTGGATATTCTTGTCTGTGCCACCAGTAGAGATGATCCACCTGGGCACAATCTGAGTGCACAAGGAGTCTAGAGACATGAGATTGGAATAATTGTAGATGGAGGAAAGACAAAAAAGTCATGACCTTCCAGAAGTAAAGATCACAGTGATGATGAGAAGAGACTTGTCTTCAAAGGTATATTGAGAAACATCGGTCACTTAATGCTGCTCATGGATATGTATATGTGTGTGTGTATGCACATGTTTTGTTATTATTTATTTTTTTAGCAGTAGATACAGAGTGGATCTCAAACTCTGTCTGGTCTATATCTCATTTTGCAAATTAGTGTTTCTGAAAATGTCTACAAATATGAAATGAAAAATTTATATATATATATATATATATATATATATATATATATATATATATATATATATATATATATATACACACACTCAGAAGCATATAGAAGTTTAGTGTATAGCAAATCTGACATTCCAGAGAACTTAGTAAGTGGCTAACCATTAAGATTAAAAAATAAAAATTAATCTGGGCATGGTGGTGCACGCCCAGCACTGGGGAGACAGAAGTAGGAGGATAGCCACAAGTTTGGTGCTACCCTGAGACTACATAGTGAATTCCAGGTCACCCTGGACTAGAGTGAGACTGTACCTCGAAACGCCCACTCCCCCCCAAAAAATTATGCCTTTCATAAACAGGAAAATAAACTAAGTGGACCAGAAATCTTACTATAAAGTGCAAAAGTAAACAAAAATGAGGAGGCATGGATGAGTTTTTTCTGTCATCAGATTGTAAAGAGTATTCTCTCTTAGGATTCCAGATGCAACTGAAGGAAAAAAAAACAATAAAAAATTTTGTATGCAAAAACCCCATGTATGATAATGTCAAAAGGCAGATTGAAAAACTGGTGGAAAACTGCAGACAGAGTGCTAAAATCCTCTTGTATAAAAAAAAATCTTTTAAATTGGGAGTAAAAAAGACCAAATAGAAAGAGACACAAGTAATTGTTATAAAAAACGTAAAGCTTATAAAACAAGATAAAACAAACAAACAAAACCCATGGAACCTGCTGGGAAGCTAAGGTAGGATTGCTGTGAGTGTGAGGCCAGCCTGAGACTACATAGTGAATTCCAGGTCAGCCTGGGCAAGACCCTACCTTGGAAAACAAAAAACGAAATAAAACAAAAAGACCACACAAGCATGCTCTTATACCAGTGAAGATACTTTTTTATTCATAACAGGAGAAATCCAAATCAGGACTGTAGCAAGATACCTGATTTCATTTATCAATTTGGTAGTAATTTATAAGTATAGCTAAATATTATATTGTGAGATAGCAGTACACATTAAAGTTGGGTACATCCATCCCCAGATGAAAGTGGCATCACTTGACTGGTGGCCTCTGAGCATGAAATGGAATATCACATTGACCATCCGACGCCTTCTAGGCAAATCCCTTACTGCTTCATTTGTTCCCTTTGCTCACAAATCCAAGGGGTCAAGAAAAAAACTGGTGATTTTCTGTTCCCTCTTTTTCTTTTTTGGTCCCCTTAATCAAGGCTGTCCTCTGAGATTCTTAACAATCCTATTTCCAGACAGCAGCAAGAGTGCAATGTGAAAATTCTTGTTTTTCATGTTAGGAAATTGGATACCCAGGGGCTCTGTCTTCTTCGGTTCTTTTGGCATGGAGCCAATCTCTCTGGAGGTACATGGATTCATGGGGAGAGGGTAGGAGTGAAGATCAGGTGACTGGAAAGTCCAAAATGATTTTAGTAATTAAATGAAATCATCTGCACTAGGGCTTTGCTAAAACGTGCATTTCATACATGAGAGAAGAGACATGCTTTGACAGGTATTTATTCTATGCAGGCTGTTGAAAAGAGTATGACTTAGAGTGATTACAAGCTCACAAAGCTTCCACCTTAACCCACCCTGGCTGCTGTTATAGCAGCACTCTTATGCATAAGCACTGGTGGTTGATAGATTACTGCAAGGATTCTCTGTGTTGCTCTGATTACTCATCAAATACTTAAGATGTGCAGGCTCTTAGAACTGCAGTAGAACGTGATGTGTGAGTGTCTAGTAACATTAAGTCAAGTGAGAAGGCGAGTTAGCTCATTGATGGGCATGTAAAATGGTATTGGTACTTTGAAAAACAGTGTAACTGTTTCTTGAAAGGTTATTTAGAGAGTTGTCATGTGACCTTGCAGTTCTACTAAGCATACACCCAAGAGAGTGTGAAAGCATGTTCACTTAAAAACATGAGAGTGGGGTTGGAGAGATGGCTCAGTGGTTCAAGGCACTTGCTTGCAAAGCCTGATGGCCTGGGTTCATTTCCTCAGTTCTCACATAAATCCAGATGCACAAAGTAGCACATGTGTATGGAGTTTATTTGCATTGGGCCCTAGTGTACCCATTCTTTCTCTCTGCTTTTAAGTAAATAAAAATAAAACAAAATAAACAAATAGTTATGGTAGCCTTACTCATAATGGCCAGAAATACGCCCAAATTTCCCACTCAAATGTTCATAAACTGTTGAACATATGACTATAAAGTCTCTAGCTGTGCAGTTGAGTGTTAGCCTTATAGAAGGAGAGAATGGGGATGATCCTTGAGACTATACCATGTGGAAGAAGCTGTCACAAAGGACCACATTTTGTATGATTGCATTCATTTGAAATGTCCCAGTGATAAGAATCTATAGAGGAACTAACTTAGGTTAGTGGTTGCTTAGGGCTAGTCCATTAATTTCCTGACCTCTAATATTTATTGTTATTTTTAATTTTTTTTTCTAATTTGAGAGTGACAGAGAGAGAAAGAGGTAGATAGACAATGGGCACACCAGGGCCTCCAGCTACTACAAATGAACTCCAGATGCGTATGCCTCCTTGTGCATCTGGCTTAAATGGGTCTTGGGGAATTGAGCCTCGAACCGGGGTCCTTAGGCTTCACAGCCAGCCACTTAACCGGTAAGCCATCTCTCCAGCCCAATATTTATTATTTTTAAATAGAGGTATAAAATGTTCTAAAGTGGACTATGGAGTTTTGATGATTGTGTACAAGTCCATGAATACACTAAAATAAATCCCTGAATGACACACTTTAAATAAGTGGATTATGTGTTATGTTATGAAGGACGTAAGTTAAGCTTAGTGGTAGTGATACATGGTTTTCTCCATTCACTAGATTGTGTGACTCACTGTGATGGCTGCCTACAGTGTGAAGTGGTGTGCCTCTTTGAGAGAAGATGTTGGCAGTGTCCACAGTTCTGCTTCTGGGAATTTACCCTAGTTATCTACCCCTAACCTAAATGTATCTGCAAACTTCTGACGGCATACAGAGGAGGTCACACAAACTATGACACAACACATGATGCAGGTGTGGAAATAAGGAGAAACCTGTATGAATTGCCATAACGTGACTGTTAGGATCATATGGTTAAGTTCCAGCAAAGTACAAAATGATATTTATAGCATAGTCCTTTATGTGGGAAAAATGGTGACAAAGCTAATGCACCCATAGATGCAGCTGAGACAGAGGAGAGCAAAACAGGCAGCATGGACACAGTGGATTGGAGGGGATGGGAAAGTACAGTTTTGAGTCTCCTGACTGACTTTTTCTATAGTTCTGGTTTTCAGAAACATGCTAATATGTCACTTATATTAAAGTAATTTTTAAAATTAGAAAAAGACACATCAGAACAAGTCCAAACAATAATATGTCACTTGTATTTCAAATGAATGCTAGTTATAAGGGGAGGGAAGGGCATATTAATACCCTGATTTGAGAAGTACTTGATTGTTTGTGATAGTCTCAAGCCTGCAGACAAAGCCAGCTCTTCACAATGCTGACCTCTAGTTTTCAGGCATTACTGTTCCTGCAGAGGTATAAGTTAGCAAATCCAAAGCTACTTTGTGTGTATACTAGGATTTAGCAAATAAGTAAATATATTTTTTTGAGCCAGGCTTATATTTTGAAGAGGGAGTTTTAAGTATGGAAAGTGGGAAGGTAACATGTCTGCAATTTAACAACAGTTTTAAATCACCTCCACCCATCTGTTTGTCTGACCTACCTCCCACCCAGTGGTCTTTTTATTAAAAAGTTATACATGAGACAGTTGTGTTCATATGGATGAATTTGTTTGACTGCATGTATATACAACAGTTTATTTCCCAGCTTTGTCTTGTAATAAGTCCTTAAAGCATGGTTGTGAGTTAGTCAGGAAGTGCCCAGAGAATAGTAGGGCCAGCAGTAGGACACAGGATAGACAAACTTTAAGGCTCTTAACTGCCTAATCTTTCATAGTGCTAAGCATCAAAATCCATGGTAGTAATGGCTTATAACTCATAGGAAGGATCCATGCATATGTGTAGATAGAGGTAATTAGGTAAAGAGTGTTAACTACTGGATGTAGAGTGATTTAGAAAAATCACCCATTTTGTAACCATGGTAATAATTGATCAAGCAAGAGTCATTAATAGATCTTTAAACACAGCAAACTGAAAGGGTGATGAGTAATAAGATGACTTATGCAGGTTCAGATTATCCTCTCAGTAGATACTAATTACAGAGAAAAAAATACTGTTGCAACACCATAGGCCATGTGATTAAAGTTCTACCACCAGGACAGCGACAGCTGGCATCCAATACTGAGAATACACCATCCGTCTGTGTTATTCCTTCTAAAAATATAGAATTTGAAACAAATCAAACTCATGGTAATGGACAATTTTACTAAATAGTGATGGTAGGACTTAAGATCTGTAAATACCTTGAAAGATAAAAATGTAGGGGCTCTTCAGAATAAAAGTGCTGTAATGTAAATAAATTAATGAATGTTCTGGGTTTTAAAAATTTGATACGTGAGCACATGTGTGTGTATTATTCTACTTATATATATACAATACCATCCTATTAAGTACATCTCTCCCTTTCTATTCCCTTTATATTTCCTTTATAGCTTACTAGCCTCTTTTTACTGAGTTTTCTTCCTATTCACATAGAAGTCCAATCATCTGCAGCTAGGATCCACATATGAGTGAGAACATGTGACATTTAGCTTTCTGGACCTGGGTTACCTCACTTAGTATAATCCTTTCCAATTCCATCCATTTTCCTGCAAATTTCATAACTTCATTTTTCTTTACTGCTGTGTAGTACTCCATTGTGTAAGTGTGCCATATTTTCATTATCACTCATCAGTTGAGGGACATCTAGGCTAGTTCCATTTCCTAGCTATTGTGAATTGAGTGGCAATAAACATGGTTGAGCAAGTATCTCTAAGGTAATGAGATGAATCCTTAGGATATATGTCTAGGAGTGCTATAGCTGGGTCATATGGTAGATCTATTTTTAGCTGTCTTAGGAACCTCCACAATGATTTCCACATTGGATGGACCAGATTGCATTCCCAACAACAGTGTAGAAGTGTTCCTCCTTTTCTACATCCTCACCAGCATATTTGTTATCATGATGGTAGCCAATCTGACAGGAGTGAGATGGAATCTCAGTGTACTTTTAATCTGCATTTCCCTTATGACTAAGGATGTAGAACATTTTTTTTTATATGCCATCTGTATTTCTTCTTTTGAAAGTTCCATAGCCCATTTTTTAATTGGCTTGTTTGATTTATTATTTAATTTTTTGAGTTCTTTGTATATCCTAGATATTAATCCTCTATCAGATGAATAGCTGGCAAAGATTTTCTCCCATTCTTTAGGTTGCCTCTTTGCTTTATTCACAGAGTCCTTTGCCATACAAATCTTTATAATTTCATGAGGTCCCAGTGGTTAATCTGTGGCTTTATTGCCTGAGCAGTTGGGGTTATATTCAGAAAGTCTTTGCCAAGACCAACTCTTCGTTTCATTGATTCTTTGGATTGCTTTTTTTGGTTTCTATTTCATTAATTTCTGCACTAATCTTTATTATGTCTTCCTGTCTGTTGATTTTAGGTTTGCCTTGTTCTTCTTTTTCCAAGGCTTTAAGGTGAAACATTTACTTAATGCCTTTATAATTTCTTAATATAGGTACTTAAAGCTATAAATTTCCCTCTTAGGACTGCCTTCATTGTGTCCTAAAGGTTTTGGTATGTTCTCATTATCATTTGACTCTATGATTTTTTTTATTTCCTTCTTGATTTCTTCATTGACCCATTCATCATTTAGTAGTGTGTTAATTAGTTTCCATGATTTTGTGTACGCTCTATAGCTTTTCTTGCTATTGATTGGTAGTTTGCTTACATTGTGGTCAGATAGAATGCAAGGAATTATTTCAATTTTCCTGCATTTGTTGAGATTTGCATTATGTCCTAATATATGGTCTAATTTAGAGAATATTCCATGTGCTGCTGAAAAGAATGTATATTCAGCATTTGGATGAAATGTCTTGTATATATCTGTTAGGGCCATTTCTTCTTTTTTTAATTTTTATTTATATTTATTTGAGAGTGACAGAGAGGAGGAGGAAGAAGGGGGGGGGGGGAGGGAGAGAGAGAAAGAATGGGCATGCCAGGGCTTCCAGCCACTGCAAACGAACTCCAGATGCATGTGTCCCCTTGTGCATCTGACTAACGTGGATCCTGGGGAATCGAGTCTCGAACTGGGGTCCTTAGGCTTCACAGGCAAGCACTTAACTGCTAAGCCATCTCTCCAGTCCTGGTCCATTTCTTTTATGATGTCATTTAATCCAGATGCCTCTCTGTTTATTATTTGCCAGACTGACTTGTCAATTGATGTGGTGTGTTGAAGTCCCCCACTACCACTGTGTTTGGTGTTATCTGTGACCATTGAGTTTGCAGTGTGTTTTTGTAGTTATATTGAAACATGGTCATAACTATTTATTTATATATATGGCTTGTGAGTACTTTGGCAATACAAAGACAAAAATGAGTAATGAACAGAAGTCAGTTGGGTCTTATAAAGACTAAAACTAATGCTTTCTAGCTCTTTGCAGAAAGTTTGCTTCCCCTTGATATATATGAAGCAGGGTAGACTGTGTGTGGACAATAAGCCATGTCTTTAAAAGATTTCTAACAGCCTGGATTTAGTTGCTGACTACCTATGTAAAATCATATGTACAAAGTGGCACATGTGTCTGGAATTCCTTTGCAGTGGCAAGAGGTACACCATTTCTTAACTTCCTCTCAATATTCACAAATAAAAATGTTAATTTTTTTCATTTCAGCTTTAATGTTTCTAAAATATAATTATATTTTTGGATATAGACAAAACTAGGAAACATCTAAAAGGAAAGAAAAACCTTAGTGAAATAGAAACAAATTCCTGTATAAAAAGTTTCATTATCAGTATACTTGTGTTTTTAAAAGGTCTGATGTTAATACGGTAAGATGTTAACAATTGTTAATAATTTGGGTGATGGATTTATCAATACCATTATTTTGTACCAACTTCTTAAAAAATATCCTTTTTTTTTTTAAGCTAAAAACCTGTATTTTGAATTCTAATGTAATGTTTAACAACCTACAGTTAATCAAACACTAATTTAGGTAGCTTATCCAAATGGATTTCGTAGATGTACTGGTGATGGAAACTCATCAGGGCATCACTCAACTGCTGAGCACACGGTCAGCCTTTCCCCTTCTTTTCCACAAACTGCCTGCCAAGGACCCGAGTAACTGCCTATATATTTGCTTTAAAGTTATTTTGTGCTGGAGAGGTGGCTTAAAAGTTAAGGTGCTTGCCGGCAGAGCCAAGGGACCTAGGTTCGATTCCCCAGTACCCATGTAAAGCCAGACAGACAAGGTGGCAAATGTATCTGGAGTGAGTTTGTAGACCTGAGGCCCTGGTGCGTCCATTCTCCATGTGCCTCTTTCTTTGTCTTTCGAATAAGTGTATGCAGCTTCAAGTCCAGGCCAGCTCCTGTCCATTCCAACTGACAACCTGATTGCACATCCCAGAGTTGGGTTGAAAATCACCAAGGGCAGCGGACATGCTGTGGAAGGGAAAAGCCTGTGGATGCGCTGGGCCTTCCGCGCATGCTTTGGGGCACTTCAGCTTGAGTGAACAATGCCTGGCTCCCTCCAAGCCCAGGAACAGCAATGTGGCTCACAGTTAAAGGGGCCGCCCGCGATGGGCCAAGCAGCCCTGGTTACGAGTGTGCTGCGAATACTGTGGCGTTGCAGATAGACCTCCACCACCACGTTTTTAGTTTTTAAAGGCTAATAATGTTTGTAATCTGTGAAGTAGATTGAAAGCCTTAATAGTGAGCATGTGGGGGCTGGAGAAATGGCTCAGTGGTTAAGGCACTTGCCTCCAAAGCCTAATGACCCAGGTTTAATTCCCCAGTACCCGTGTAAAGCCACATGCACGGTGTTGCATATGCATCTGGAGTTTGCTTGTAGCAAGCAAGTGGAGGCCTTGGTTTGCCCATTCTGTGTGTTGATCTTTTTTTCTCTCTCTGTTGCAAACAAACGAGTAAATAATTAAATCAAAGTGGGGCATGGTGGCACACGCCTTTAATCCCAGCACTGGGGATGCAGATGTGGTAGAATTGCAGTATTTGGAGGCCATCCTGAGAATACAGCCTGAATTCCAGGTCACCCTAGACTACAGTGAAACCCTACCGGGAAAAACTAAAAAAAAAAAAAAAAAAATAGCATGTAAGAAGCCTCCATGAATCATCAGAACTATTACCTTTGAAAAATTGGGAAGAGATGCACGGCATTTTGATAGACAACTGGCAAAGGTACAAATAGGGACAAAACTAAAAATTTATCATAATTTAAAAATGGTTGCTGGGCATGGTGGTGCATAGCACTTGGGAGGCAGATGTAGGAGGATCACTGAGAGTTCAAGGCCACCCTGAGACTACATAGTGAATTCCAGGTCAGCCTGGAACAGAGTGAGACCTTATCTCGAAAAACAAAACAAAACAAAACAAAACAAAAAAACAAAAAAAGAAGAGAAGTTAATTCAGGGCTGAAGAGATGGTTTAGCAGTTGGCTAAGGCACTTGTCTGTCTACAAAGCCTAATTACCCATGTTTGATCCCCCAGTACCCATGTAAAGCCCGATGCACAAGGTAATGCATGTGTTTGGTGTTCATTTGCAGTAGTTGGAGGTCCTGACATGCCCATTCTCCCTTTGTCTGCCTCTTTCTCTCTCATAAATAAATAAAATATTTTTAAAAAGGTTAAACACTTGATGACTGTAGAGGTGTAGTCCACTGCTCTGTGCCATTTGCCTGATGAAGTTGTCTGGAGTAATTGACTCTGAAATTAGTAAAGCTGAACAAAAGGTCAAAGGGTAATCACGTGTGCTGGTTACATGGCTGAGGTTTGTGCTGTGCACGTCATCTCTGACACACGGCTGCTGCATCATTCTGCAGAAGTCTTCACATGCTAGCGTGCACCAGAACCACCTGCAGGTCTCCTGCACCTCTCTTCCCGAGGGCTTCTGGTTCATTGGGTTTGAGATGGGGCAGGGAAGTAGAATTGATATTTTCTGACAAGTGCCCCTGTGAGCTGCCGCTCGAGGGACCATACTTTGACCATCACTGTTGAACAGTATAAAGAGAAAACATAAAAGTCACATGTATATGCAGTGGTGCAGATCTGTCTTTTGTGCCCAAACGAGCACTCCTCATTTGGCTGACGATGAGCCCAATGTGAATTTAAAAGATGGCATTTGTTTTATTTGTAGCCTATACAGCTTTGGCAGTGATTTTCCTTTTTCCTAATAAAACTGGATTCTTTGTAGTATAATTTATTTTTATTTTTTGTTTTTTTGAGGTAGAATCTCACTCAAGCTCAGCCTGACCTGGAATTCACACTGTAGTCTCAGGATGGCCTCGAACTCATGGATATCCTCCAAGTCTGCCTCCTGAGTGCTGGGATTAAAGGCTTGGGCCACCACACCTGGCTATAATATTACCTATATGGATAAAAATAGACCAGAGTAATAAAAATAATGCAAAGAAAAGCTGATTTTACTGATATAAAATTAAGCTCAATTAAAAATTTTTGGGTAATACATTATTTGGTTATTATTATTTTAAGAAGCAAATAAATGAAGACACTAAATTCAACACTGTGGTTCCCTGTTTAAGGAGTATTTATATTCTATTATTTGTTTCACTTATATAAGTAATTCTTTATAACATCCAGTAACACTGGTTAGATACTAGGACAAAATACTCTTGGAAGAAAAACAAAATCCTATGAAGATGAAATTTCCTTTGGCTTTTCAGTTGCTGAGTACATGGAGTGCACTGTGGGTAGACTTTCTGCAGGGATGAAAAGTTTGTTTGTTTGTTTGTTTTAAATCTGTGCTGTCAAATTAATGTGGGTGTTGAGCACATAAAATGTCATCAGTGTGACTGAGCATCTAAATTTTAATTTTAGTCATTTAAGATTTATGTTTGAATAGCACTGGTCTGGAGGCACCTCAGTGCATAGTACCGCTCTGGGCATTCTGTATATGTTGTAATTCTGTTGTAGAATATGCAGTGCTTGGTTTGCTGACATTTAGCTTAGGTTAGTCATTTATGATTGCTGTCTTATTGCTGTGATACCACTTATGCTCCTTTTGTTCAATGATAGCAGTTCATATTGCTTGCTTGTACTTTATGTTGCTGAAATTGACTCTTTATAATCATGTGATACTTGATTAAAGTTTATTAACAGCAGCCCTGATATTTTACTCATAATGTCTTTTGAAATTCTCAGATTCTTTTTTGTGTATTCTCTTACATTTCTGTTTGAATTTGTTATAAGTATTAATACTATTCTCTTTGTATCAGGGGTTATACTAAGAATCTCATACAACTAGGCAAATGTTCTACCATTGGGCTATACTTTCAGCTCTAATGTCATTTAAACCTGGGTCCTTAGACCCTATGGTCAAGTGCCCTAACTGCTAAGCTCTCTCTCTAGCCCTCACAATACCAATATTTTAAAAGGAGGGTGGGATGCAACTATATTGTATAACCCTATATAATGTACATGAAAATTGCCTTGTATGAAAATGTTAAGTATAACTGAAATACCAGTTTCTGTATTACAGTTGCCAATTTCATTGCCTTTCAATTTTCGTGCAGCTTTATTGTAATCAGATTGTTTTCTTCTTGCTGCCTAGGAGACTCTATCAGCTCTTCCTAAGACCTGAACTTTGTTTTCTTTTCATGTACACACTGATTTTGTTTTGATTTTTTTCTACTGTATTTTTCTTTCTAAATATTTCTGCTTTCTTAGTTCTTGTAATAGGATTGTTGGCATTTTAAAATTATTCTTATTTTTATTTATTTGAGAGTGACAGACACAGAGAGGAAAAGAGAGAGAGAGAGAGAGAGAGAGAGAGAGAGAGAGAGAGAGAGAGAGAAAAGGAGGGAGGGAGGGAGGGAAGGAGGATGGTTGTGCCAGGGCCTCCAGCCACTGCAAACAAATTCCAGACGTGTACACTCCCTAGTGATTCTGGCTAACATGGGTGCTGGGGAATTGAGCCTTGAACCGGGGTCCTTAGGCTTCACAGGCAAGCCCTTAACTGCTAAGCCATCTCTCCAGCCCTGTTGACATTTTTTAAACATTTATTTATTTATTTGAGAGTGACAGAGAGAGAGAGAGAGAGAGAGGGAGAATAGGTGCGCCAGGGCCTCCAGCCACTGCAAACGAACTCCAGATGGGTGTGCCCCCTTGTGCATGTGGCTAACGTGGGACCTGGGGAACCGAGCCTCGAACCGGGGTCCTTAGGCTTCACAGGCAAGCGCTTAAGCTAAGCCATCTCTCCAGGCCCCACTTGACATTTTTAAAGAAGATTTTATTTTTATTTATGCATTACAGTGACGGGATGGGGGAAGGAGGGAGAGAGAAAAAATATGAATGGGTGTGCCAGGGCTACTAGCCACTGCAAAGGAACTCCAGACGCATGTGCCACCATGCACATCTGACTTGGGACGTGGGACTTGGAATCTCAATGTAGTTTTAATCTGCATTTCCCTGATGACTAGTGATGTAGAACATTTTTTTAGATGCTTATATGCCATTCGTAATTCTTCCTCTGAGAATGCTCTATTTAGCTCCATAGCCCATTTTTTGATTGGCTTGTTTGATTCCTTATTATTTAACTTTTTGATTTCTTTGTATATCCTAGATATTAATCCTCTATCAGATATATAGCTGGCGAAGATTTTTTCCCATTCTGTAGGTTGCCTCTTTGCTTTTTTCACTGTGTCCTTTGCATTGCAAAATCTTTGTAATTTCATGAGGTCCCAGTGATTAATCTTTGGCTTTATTGCCTGAGCAATTGGGGTTGTGTTCAGAAAGTCTTTGCCAAGACCAATATGTTGAAGGGTTTCCCCTACTTTTTCCTCTAGCAGTTTCAGAGTTTCCGGTCTGTTGTTAAGGTCTTTAATCCATTTGGACTTAATACTTGTGCATGGCGAGAGAGAAGAATCTATTTTCATCCTTCTGCAGATATATATCCAGTTTTCCCAACACCATTTGCTGAAGAGGCTGTCTTTTCTCCAGTGAGTATTTTTGGCATTTTTATCCAATATCAGGTGGCTGTAGCTACTTGGGTTTACATCTGGGTCCTTTATTCTGTTCCACTGATATACATGTCTGTTTTTGTGCCAGTACCACGCTGTTTTTGTTACTATGGCTCTGTAGTATAGGTTAAAATCAGGTATGGTGATACCACCAGCCTTATTTTTGTTGCTCAGTATTATTTTAGATATTCGAGGTTTTTTGTGATTCCAAATGCATTTTTGGATTGTTTTTTTCTATTTCTATGAAGAATGCCTTTGGAATTTTTATGGGGATTGCATTAAATGTGTAGATTGCTTTAGGTAATATTGCCATTTTCACAATATTGATTCTTTCAATCCAGGAACAAGGGATGTTTTTCCACTTTCTAGTGTCTTCTGCAATTTCTCGCTTGAGTGTTTTAAAGTACTCATTGTAGAGATTCTTTATTTCCTTGGTTAGGTTTATTCCAAGGTACTTTATTTATTTATTTATTTTTGATGCAATTGTGGATGGGAGTGATTCTCTGATTTCATCCTCTGTGTGTTTGTTGTTAGCATATATGAAGGCTACTGATTTCTGTGTATTTATTTTGTATCCTGCTACATGGCTGTAGATTTTGATCAGCTCTAACAGTTTGCTAGTAGAGTCTTTAGGGTCCTTTATGTATAGAATCATGTCATCTGCAAATAATGATAACTTGATCTCTTCCTTTCCAATTTATATCCCTTTTATGTGTGTCTCTTGCCTTATTGCTATGGCTAAGACTTCCAAAACTATATTAAATAAAAGTGGGGACAGTGGACACCCTTGTCTTGTTCCTGATTTTAGTGGAAAAGCTTCCAGTTTTTCCCCATTTAGTAATATGTTGGCTGTAGGCTTGTCATAAGTAGCCTTTATTATATTGAGATATGTTCCTTCTATTCCCAGTCTCTGTAGGACTTTTATCATGAAGGGATGTTTGATTTTGTCAAATGATTTCTGTGCGTCTAATGAGATGATCATGTGATTTTTGTCCTTCAACCCGTTTATATAATGTATTACATTTATAGATTTGCGTATGTTGAACCATCCTTGCATCTCTGGGATAAAGCCCACTTGGTCAGGGTGAATGATCTTTTTGATATACTCTTGGATTCTGTTTGCCAATATTTTGTTGAGAATTTTTGCGTCTATGTTCATGAGGGAGATTGGTCTATAATTTTCTTTTTTTATTCTATCTTTGCCTGGTTTTGGTATCATGGTGATACTGGCCTCATAGAAGGAGTTTGGTAGAATTCCTTCTTTTCCTATTTCCTGGAAAAGCTTAAGAAGCAATGGTGTTAGCTCTTCCTTAAAGGTCTGGTAAAATTCAGCAGTGAATCCATCAGGGCCTGGGCTTTTTTTAGTTGGAAGATTATTGATAACTATTCGGATCTCCGTACTTGTTATAGGTCTATTTAAGTGATTAATCTCATTTTGATTTAATTTAGGTAGGTCATATAAATTAAGGAAATCATCCATTTCTTTCAGATTTTCATACTTTGCGGAGTATATGCTTTTATAGTATGTCCGTATGATTTTTTGAATTTCTCTGGAATATGTTGTGATGTTACCTTTTTCATCTCTGATTTTATTAATTTATGTCTCTTCTCTCTTTCTTTTGGTCATATTTGCTAGGGGTTTATCAATCTTGTTTATCCTTTCAAAGAACCAACTCTTTGTTTCATTAATTCTTTGGATTGTTTTTTTTTTTTTTTTTGTTTCTATTTCATTAATTTCTGCCCTAATCTTTATTATTTCTTCCAGTCTACTGATTTTTGGTTTGCCTTGTTCTTCTTTTTCCAAGGCTTTAAGGTGAAGCATTAGGTCATTTACTTGTGACCTTTCTAATTTCTTAATATAGGCACTTAAGGCTATAAATTTACCTCTTAGAACTGCCTTCATTGTGTCCCAGAGATTTTGATATGTTGTGTTCTCATTATCGTTTGATTCTATAAATTTTTTGATTTCCTTCTTGATTTCTTTATTGACCCATTCATCATTTAGTAGTGTATTGTTTAGTTTCCATGATTTTGTGTATGCTCTGTAGCCTTTCTTGCTACTGATTTGTAGTTTAATTCCATTGTGGTCAGATAGAATGCAAGGAATTATTTCCATTTTCCTGAATTTGTTAAGATTTGCTTTGTGTCCTAATATATGGTCTATTTTAGAGAATGTTCCATGTGCTGCTGAAAAGAATGTATATTCTGCAGCCTTTGGATGAAATGTCCTGTATATATCTTTTAGGTCCATTCCTTCTATGACCTCATTTAGTCCAGATGCCTCTCTGTTTATTTTTTCCTGGGATGACCTGTCAATTGATGAGTGTGGGGTGTTAAAGTCACCCACCACCAGCACTGTGTTTGGTGTTATCTGTGACCTTAGTTCTAATAGTGTTTGTTTGACGAATTTGGGAGCCCTCATGTTAGGTACATATATGTTTAGGATTGTAATGTCCTCCTGTTGGAGTGTGCCCTTTATCAATATAAAGTGACCTTCCTTATCTTTCTTGACTAACGTTGGACTGAAGTCTACCTTGTCAGATATTAGGACAGCAACACCTGCTTGTTTCCTAGTCCTATTTGCTTGAAACACCGTTTTCCAACCTTTCACCCTAAGATAATGTCTATCTTTTGTAGAAAGGTGAGTTTCTTTGAGACAACAAATTGTAGGATCCTGATTTTAACCCAGTCTGCAAACCTATGTCTTTTCGTTGGGGCATTGAGGCCATTGATAGTGAGAGATATTATTAAAAGGTGTGTATTTATGTTTGCCATTTTTTTCTTTTTTGTGGTTCCGGTTCTACTTGTGCTCTCTTGTGTTAACTAGTGAGTATTGCTTGTTTTTTCTAGGTTCCTTATATGTGTGCTTTTCCTTTTCTTCAGCATGGAGGATTCTATCAAATATTTTCTATAGAGCTGGTTTTGTCTTCAAATACTCCTTTAGCCCTCTTTTGTCATGTAATGCCTTTATTTCTCTGTCTATTTGAATTGATAGCTTTGCAGGATAAAGTAACCTTGGTTGACAGTTGTTATCTTTCAGAACTTGGAATATATCACTCCAAGCGGGATGTGGGACTTGGAATAAAACCTGTATCTTTAGGCTTGGCAGGCATGCGCCTTAACCGCTAAGCCTTCTCTCCAGCCCAGATTGTTGACATTTTATGTCATTCTTTAATTATTCTCTTCCCTTTTTGTATTTTTATTTTCTCTTGGAATTTATATAAAAATGGAATTTTCTTCTATATTTGGATCAATCTCTATATATGTGTCTTATTTTTGTACCAAAGTGCTTTTTAAAAATTTTTAAAAATCATTTTATTTATTTATTAAATTAGATACAGAGGGACAGCAGGAGAGAGAAAATGGGGACACCAGGGCCTCTAGCCTCTGTGCCACCTTGTGCATCTGGGACCTGGAGAATAGAACCTGGGACTTTGGTCTTCACAGGCAAGCGCCTTAACCACTAAGCTGTCTCTCCAGCTCCAAGTTGTTTTTTTAAAAAAATCTATTTTGTTGATGGTATTTTGTATTAGCATTATATTGCTAATGTTATTATGTATCAATTTTTTTTATGTGTATGTGTGTGGTGTGCATGTATGTGTGGCGTTGTTTATGCATGCATGAGAAGACCAGAGTCCAGCTTCAGCTGTGGTTCCTCAGATTAATGGTCTACCCCCTTTTGGTCAGGGTCTCTGATTGGTCTGTAGCTCACCAGTTAGGCTAGATTTACTTGTCAGTGAGTGCCACAGATCCTTGTCTTTGCGTCTCCAGTGTTGGATCTATGGCATGTACCATAGATACTTTTATATGTGTATGGGGATCAAAGTTAGGCCCTCAGGTTTGTGAGGCTAGCACTTTATTGGCAGTTTTCTCTACAGCCTAGATATTTATCTATCTGTCTGTCTGTCTGTCTGTCTGTCTGTCTGTCTGTCTGTCTGTCTATCTATCTATCTATCTATCTATCTATCTATCTATCTATCTATCTATCTATGTATCTATGTATCTATGTATCTATCTATCTATATGTGTTTATGGGAGGGGAGGGAGAAGGAAGGAGGGAGAGAGAATGGGTGTGCAAAGGCCTCCAGCTGCTGCAAGTGAATGCCAGATCCATGTGACACCTTTCACCTCTGGATCCTTTTGGCTTTGCAGGCCAAACACCTTTACCAGTAAGCCATCTTAGCAGCTCTAATGCCATTTAAATGATTATCTGTTGTATAAGTACCTGTCCCTTATGTGATCATGAGTAAATAGCTATTACTTTTCCTATCTCAGGTGCAGAGTTTAAGAACTTTAAAGTTACTTTGCTTCCTTGAAGTTAATATTCTTGGTAAACAAACATGAGGTTTATTTTGCTTCCTACCTTAAGCAGATGCATGCCTTTGACCAGTGAGTAATGTGCTGTCAGGTAGTCACTCACATTGGGATGACATGGATGAGTGAGTGCCATTATCCAAGTCAGCTCTTCAGAAAGGTGGCTGGCAAATACTTATTAATATATGTCTTATATCATGGCTGAAAGTGTAGTTATGGATCTAGTATTTAAAAACTAACATTCCTGGGCTGTTGAGATAGGTGCCTCAGTGAAGTAAGAGTGCTTGCTGCTCAAGCATTGAACCTGAGTTTTAGCCCCAGCATCCATGTGAAAAGCCACTCATGCCTATAACCCCAGTCATTAAGGAGGGATAGAGGCAAGAGAATCTCTGGGATTCACTGCTTCGCTAGTTTGGAGAAAAATGACCATTCCAGTCTCACGGAAATAATATGCGAGAGTGATAGAGGAAGGCACCTGCTGTTTCCCTCTGTTCTCTGTATGTGTATCTGCACACATGTATGTACTCTATGTATTCACTACCCATACCACATGTATGAGTGTGTGCCAAAATGACATTCCTTTCAATTATTTAGAAGAAAGCATGTTTATTTTTTCAGATTTTATTTTCATTATTATAAAAGCAGTATAGGGCTGGAGAGATGGCTTAGAAATTAAGACACTTGCCTGCAAAGCCAAAGGACCCAAGTTCAGTTCTCTAGGACCCATGTAAGCCAGATGCACCAAGGGACACACATGTGTCTGGAGTTCATTTGCAGTGACTGAGGGTCCCCGTGTGCCCATTCATTCTTATTCTCTCTCTCAAATTAATTAAAAAAAAAAAAAGGAAAAAAGGATCAAAGAAAGGAGAAATGGAAGGAGGAGGAAAATAAGAAAGAAATCTCAAAAAAGTATAAAATGCACTGACAACAGCCACAAACATACTAAAATTAGCATGAGTTGGCAAACATAAAAATACACTATGAACCATTATTACTTTAGTGCATATCTTAGATCTTTCTTGATGTATTTGTATTTACATATATTAACTTTCCTTACCAGAATTATACTATTGTACAAGTTTTAGTACTTGGAGGGTTTGTTTTTCCTATTCTTTTTCAAGGTAGGGTTTCCTTCTAGTCCAGGCTGACCAGGAATTCACTATGTAGTTCTCAGGGTGGCTTCAAATTCAAGGTGATTCTCTTATATCTGCCAGTGTTGGGATTAATGGTGTGCACCACCCCAGTTGGAGTTTATGTTATCATTTTCTGTGTTTCTATGTACCAGACTTTCATCTTAGATAATACCTCTTTCAAACTTAGGTGTTGTGTTATTTTTCTCATTGCTGTGATACAATACCCAGCAGAAACCAATTAAGGGAAGAACGATTTACGTCGGTTAATGATTTGAGAAGGTGCAGTCCAGAATGGTAGGGGAAGCCTTTTGAAGTTGATGGTAGCTAGGACTCCTTACATATTGGAAAACTAGGAAACAGAGGAAGTCTGACCTAAAGCTAGTTGGGCTATGTAATCCTCAAAGTCTGCCTTCCAGTAGTCCACATACCCCATAAAGGCTACACCTTCTAAAGATCCTGCAGTCTTCCTCAAGTACTGTCACCAGCTGCAAATCAAGTATTCAAACAATGAGCCTTAGGTGGTAGTTCATAGTCAAGCCATGACACATCTTCTGTGTGCTAAGAAACAGTATTTGCAATTGTGCTGTTTACACTAGATCCGCTCCAGAATGCCTCATTGTATTTAATATTGCCTCTGGGGCTAAGGAGGAAGCTTAGTTGAAATCTTTCCTAGAGTCAGTAAACCTTGGTTTCAATCTCCAGCACAAAACTAGGCAACACAGGAGGATCAATCAGCAAGAAGTTCATGGTCATCTTCAACTACATAGTGAGTTCAAGGCCAGGATACATGAAGCCCTACCCTCTCTCTTGTAAGTCTGGCATAGTATCCTCTATTTTTTCTCATGATTTTTTTTTTTTGGCTTTTTGATGTAGGTTCTCACTCTAGCTCAGGGTGGCCTTGAACTCACAGCATCCTCCTATGTCTGCCTCCCAAGTGCTGGGATTAAAGGCATGTGCCACCACACCCAGCTATGATACTGTTTTTAAAAATTAAATCCTGGGCTGGAGAGATGGCTCATCAGTTAAGGTGCTTGCATGCAAAACCTAATGATCTGGGTTTAATTCTCCAGTACCCACGTAAGGCCAGAGATGCGCAAAGTGACGCATGTATCTGGAGGGCCTGGTATGCCCATTCTGTTTGTCTCTCTTCTCTTTATCTCTCCCTTCTTGCAAATAAATAAATAAAAATAATAAAACAATTTGGTTCTGCCTTTGGTTTCCTGTCTGTTTCAGAGGTATGGGTGGAGCAGGTTTGTCTAGTTTCTTCCTAATGGTGCCATCTTGCTCATGTCTCTGTATAATACCTTTTATTTTTAGTAAGCAATGAATACAGTTAAATATAAATGCTCACCCTACTCCATTAATATCAACCTAATTACTATGGAGTTGCAAATATTAGATGATTTTAGTCCTCATCTTTTAATTTGAAAGAAAATTTGGAAGAAAAGTATATTTTTAGGAGTTACTTGTAGATAGCTTCGTTTAGGATACTCCCAAATAGTCTAGATTTGTTTATCTCAAGAAATGGTTTTATCACCTTGTCCTTGCCTCACCTTTGTGTGTCTGGTATACATGGGATTTGGAGAGTGAAACATGGGTCCTTATAGGCTTCACAGGCAAGCACCTTTACCGCAAAGCCATTTCTCCAGCCCCATGATTGGCTTTTTATATGGGTGTTGGGGATCAAACTCAGGTGCTCTTACCTGAGCCATCTCCCCAGCCCCCTCCCTCATCTCTACATTTCTTTAGTTTTATGATAGTAGAATTATGAAGTATAAATATGTCTAAACTTGAGATTTTTCATGATGTAGTTTAAAATGTTTGCTTAATGTGTGTACTTGGGTTTGCAGATACCCTTCCATAGTTGCAGTGAATGAGTTGATTGAGAAAATTTATCATTATCCTGGAAGGGTAAGGGTGTAGATAGACTTAATGCTAGAGCACGACGACAAGGTGCAGATTAATTAAAAGTAATTTTTTTTGAGATGGGGGCTTGTGTAGTGGCTGGCCTCACTGTGTAGCTGAGGATGACCTTGAACTTCTGATCCTCCTGTCTCTACCTCCTTAGTGTTACAAAAATTTTTCAAGAGGGCTGGAGAGATGGCTTAGCAGTTAAGACACTTGCCTGCAAAGCCAATGAACCCAGGTTAGATGCCCCAGAACCCATGTAAGCCAGATGCATAAGGTAGTACATGCATGTGAAGTTCATTTGCAGTGGTTGGAGGCCCTGATGCACCCATTTTCTCTTCCTTCCTTCCCCCCCCCCTTCCTATCAAATAAATAAAAAAATTCTTCAAGAGTCTAGTTTTGACCTATGTTCTATTTTTTGATCAGGTAGAATGAAATACTGCAAACTGTCTACCTACGTGCCTGCCTGTCTGCCATGTGTTCTGAGTAGGAAGATCCCTAAACTCAAGTAATTAGTCAGTGCATATTCAGTTGAAAATGTATTATCTTTCTAATCTGTGTGCAGACAACATGAACATTGGAGTTGTTTGCCCTTGAGATACTGTGTTCCACCTTGGAGAGACAAGATTAACAACCATGAAAAGATTAAAATTCTGGAGTTTGAGAGTGACTGATGAAAGGGTCATAAATGTGCTAAAAAGGAGAAGAATTTGAAGCAAATACTCTTGTAATTTTTAGTTGAAGCTTCAAGGAAAATGATGTCAGATTTGCTCTTACACAGCAGAGTGAGCACTTGTAAATTTTACATTCTAGATTATTCAGTTGCTTAAGAGAATGCTATTTAGTTTGTCTTAAAGGATGTGAAACTTTTTTGTGTGTATATGTACATGTGGTATGTCTGAGTGTCTGCATGTTCATATATGTGTGCAGGCCAGAGGTCAATGTCTGTGTCTTTCCTTATCACTTTCCCCGTTATTCTTTGAGATAGGCTTTCAGAGTTAAAATTTAATTGCCACTACAATGGTGAATGTGAAATTTGGAGGAATTAGGACATTGATGCCATCAATGTCATTATAAAAGGGTGAGTTTGGCCCCTTTGTCTGTGGCCCTTTTGCCATGTGGGGATTCTGTGCTAGGTGAGGGTTGCTCACTAAGCAGTATGAAAGAAAACCGTAATGGCATCTTCACAGCTATAATTGCACTGTAGCTGATCACTGACCACTTCTCTTGATGGAGATCAAACTTGGACATTCCAGGTCTGTGGAAGGTCATAAGCAAGCAGAATTGTCTGTGTGTTGTGTGAAGTAATCCTCCCCATAGAATGTAGTTTAAACTACCTCTTTCTAGTTTTGAAATAAGAGCAATGTTTGCTGTCTTATGTAGGCACCCAAAGAAGCCATTTCACTTTATCTGATTAATAAGTAGGACTGTGCTTCAAGACAAGGAATGGAAGAATTTCTTTGAGTCAATTGAATAGACAGTAGGAACTTGGGAGAGCAGACGCTAATGATCCAAATTGGAAAAAGACCAGTCCACATGGAATTTATCCCCCACCATTATGAAAGTCCCATAGGATCTCACATGACCTTAAGAGTCTTGTACTTTTGTTTGTCAAGAACCTCAGACTATGTTGTGATAGACATTATGAAAATCACTGGGGCTCTAGTATTGCTTAGCTACTGATTATAATTATCAAAGAAGCTACTATCTGAAGTTTTTACCCAATTTTGGTAAAGGTTTAATCAGTCCTGAATCAGTCAGATGAAATGAACTCATGCATTGGAATGCATGTGTATTTATTTTAAATATGGAAAAGGTCGGTATTTTCTGGATCTGCTGAAAGTCTGATGCATGAGAAGAAGCATCTTTCCATCCTTCCTCAGAACTTTCTGTGAAGTCTTAAGTGAAAGCTAGCGCTTGCAGGAAGGAACCTAGGAAGAGACCATAGACCCTGGCAGAGGAAAGCACAACGCTTAAGGCAGCTGAATGAACATTGCAAGTGCTGTCAAAAAGTGCAAGTAAGAGGCAAATTAATGTGGCCTCCCACAGATTTCCAGCCTTCATATTTATACCATAGTTTATGTTACTTTTGCTGATTTATTCATGTAGATGGGTGGAAACAAGTTGGCATTATCACATTACATTATCTTTTTTTTTTGTTAATTTTTATTTGGTTATTTGAGAGAGACAGACAGAAAGAGGCAGAGAGAGAGAGAGAGAGAGAGAGAGAGAGAGAGAGAATATATGGGCACGCCAGAGCAGCCACTACTACAAACTCCAGACATGTGTGCCCCCTTGTTCATCTGGCTAATGTAGGTTCTGGGGAATCAAGCCTTGAACCGGGGTCCTTAGGCTTCACAGGTAAGCACTTAACTGCTAAGCCATCTATCTCCCTAAGCCCTCTCTTTTTTTTTTTTAAAGATTAAAAAAAATTATTGCGAGAGAGAGAAAAGGGGGGGGGAGAAGGGGGATGGGTGTGCCAGAGCCTAAAATGAACTCCTGACACTTGTACCACTTTGTGCACCTGGCTTATGTATATCCTGGAGAATTGAACCTGGGTCCTTTTGCTTTCCTGGCAAGTGCCTTAACTGCTAAGCCATCTCTCTATCCCATCACATTACCTTTTATCTTGCCAAAAACATAATAAATATGAATATGGCTATAGCAATAGTTTTTGTCCTTTTTACAATAGGCACTAATAAATTTGAACCATGGCACTTGAGGTCATATAATAGATGGCAGCAGGAAGGACTGATGGGCTGTACATCTTTACTTACCTTTGTACCCTCCTTGGTGACATCACTTTGTTGCCTTTCATTTTTTGTTTTTGTGGCAAGTCCCACAGACTGGCCTTTTTCTCCCTCCCTCCCTCCCTCCCTCCCTCCCCTCCCTCCCTCCCTCCCTTCTTCCCTCCCTCCCTCCCTCCCTTTCTTCCCTCCCTCCCTCCCTCCCTTTCTTCCCTCCCTCCCTCCTTCCCTTTAATGTAAGAGAATGATAGAGAAGAGAGAGGGGGGGAGAGAGATTGGCATGCCAGGCCCTCCACCACTGTAATTGAACTCGACAGGTGTGTCACCCTGTGTACATGTACAGTCTTGCATGCTTGTGTCATATTGTGCATCTAGCTTACGTGGGACCTGGAGATTTGAACATAGGTCCTTAGGCTTCTCAGGTAAGCACCTTAACTGCTAAGCCATCTCTCCACCCCTAGCGCTCTCTTTCAAGACACCAGTGCTTATGAACACTGCTATAATCTGCTTAATTCTAAAGTAATAGATTTTTTTTTCAGTTTAATGTTTTTGAACACTGCCACACTAACCTGCTTAATTCTGAGTAAATTTTTTTTCTAGTTAAATAGGAACTCAGTATGTAAATAACTACCTCCTATAGTGATGAGATTTGGAAGTTATATGTGATAAAGCCAGTAGGAACAAGAGTGAAGCTGAGGAAATTTCTGAAAAGCAGTCTACAGGGCTTGGAAAAAAACTGCATCTCCCTCTCTCTCTTTCTCTATCTCCTATCTATTAATGATTTTTTTCTTATTTATTTAGTTTTGCCACCTTGTGCACTTGGCTTACGTGGGTACTGGGGAATCAAACCCAGGTTCTTAGGCTTTGCAGGCAAGTGCCTCAACCATCCATCCGTCCATCCATCTATCTATCAATCAAGAGAGAAGGGTGAGAGAGAGAATAAGAATGAGAATGTGTTTGCCACCTTGTGCATCTGCCTTATGTACTTGGGGAATCAGAACTGGATCCTTAGGCTTCCAGGCAAGTGCCTTAATCACTAAGCCATCTCTCCAGCCCAGCAATGTGTATATACATATATTTTGTTTTTTGTTTTTTTTTGAGGTAGGGTCTCACTGTGATCCAGGCTGACCTGGAATTAACTGTAGTCTCAGGGTGGCCTTGAACTCACGGCGATCCTCCTACCTCTGCCTCCCGAGTGCTGGAATTAAAGGCGTGTGCCACCATGCCTGGCTAGCAATGTATATTTTCAAAAACACAAAGGTATGGTTTTATTTAACATTATAAGTACGTTGGCATATTGCTGCTTACATTCTGTTTTTGGAGTGCATATTATTTTTGACTAAATATACTGTGCTTGTTTGCAGGCCAGGAAAAAAAAAAAAAAACGCTTGTGTTGCTAGATAAAAATTTTAAGACCCACTTTTAAAAATGAAACTTTACCCTTATAGACTGTTATGTAGGGTTTGTGTTTCCATAAGGAAATGTTGATTAAGTAGTTTCCATTTTGGTATTACAGTGTGTTCAGTTGCAACTTGCTGACTATGTAACAATCTTTTAAGGTAACAAACAGCTCAAGCTTAACCCTCTACTATTTATTATGGTAGAAACCAGAAATAGAAACCTACTAAGAGTTTGTAATGACAGAATTCCTTTTTGAGTAAATTTACTGAATATCTTTTGCAGTAAGTTAATTGAAGTTTCTTAAAGTAAGTTGACTATAAAACTAAGTACTTTATATATTTCTTTGTATAAAGAGTCTTTACTGCTTGATATACTCAATTCATGTCTGCCAGAGGCTCTGTGTGTGTGTGTGTGTGTATGTATATGATATGCAGGTGTGTGTGCAGATGTGCGTACCCCACGTACCCATGAGCAGAAGCAAGCATGTGTGTACAGATCAGAGGGAACCTCGGGCTCCCTGTATTGTTCCTTTGCTTTTTTTCCTTGAGATAAAGTCTCTCCTTGTCTCAGAGCTCATGCCATATTTTAGTTAGACTGGGTGACCAGGTTGTTCCAGTGATCCTCTTGTCTCTGTCCTCCTTAGCACTTGGGGTCACAGGCTTAGTATGGAGCCTCACCTGGCTTTGTGCTCACGATCCAGTTATCCTGTCTCAGCCTTTTTGTCAGAAGTATAAGGTGCAGTAGCCTGAAAATTAGGCTATATGGTGTAATTCTGATGACACTTATTTATATCTAATACTTTAGCAGGATATAGTTATTTCAGATAAAATAAAATGTCATTGAAATGCATTTACTGTTGAATAAGGAATTCACTTTTGGTTTTATTGAAGGTATTTGTTCAAAATTTGAGGCTATAATTAGTACTTGAATCGTGATATCTATTGCAGACTGTGGTAATTCAGTATTAAGTGAGGTTAATTCTTTACCTTTATATGTTACTAATGGTGGAGTGTGATATGTATCTTCTGGATAAATGTATGTATGTATGTTTCTTTGTTTCTATCTATATAACCAGTCAATCAGTCAATCTGTCAATCTATCTCTTTTTGGTGTTTTGAGGCACGTCTCTCTTGCCCAGGCTGACCCGGAATTCACTATGTAGTCTCAGGGTGCCCTCGCAGTTATGGTGATCCTCCTACCTCTGCCTTCCGAGTGCTGGGATTAAAGGCGTGCACCACCACGCCTGGCTGTTTGTTTTTTTTTTTGAATTGATTGACATGTACATGTTGACTTCCTTCCTTCCTGGTTCTTATGTTATGCACCAGTATTTAGCTTTGGATCCTGCTGCATCTATAGTAGGATTGGATGTTAATATTAAAAAATATTCCTTTTGTTCATAGTCACATTGCTAGAATTTGTAAGGGACATATTTTGTGCTTCAGAGAGAGTACAATAATTTTGTGTGAAAGTTCCATATCTTTTCAGGCCAAGAGAGAAAATGAAGGTAGAGTGTAAGTTTTCATACATTTAAACCATAGCTAAATAAGAAAACTAGCTAGGCATGGTGGTGCTTGCCTTTAATCTGTGGAGGCCAATGTATGAGGATCACTGTGAGTTTGAGGCCACAGTGAGACTACATAGTGACCTCTAGTTCAGCCTGGCCCAGAGCAAGGCCCTACCTCAAAAAACGAAAAAAAGGGCCGGGTGTGGTGGCGCACGTCTTTAATCCCAGCACTTGGGAGGCAGAGGTAGGAGGATTGCCATGAGTTCAAGGCCACTCTGAGATGACAGAGTTAATTCCAGGTCAGCCTGGACCAGAGTGAGACCCTACCTCGAAAAACCAAAAAAAAAAAAAAAAAAGAAAAAAGGAAAAGAAAAGAAAAGAAAAAGAAACAACCAACCAAACAAAAAAAACCCACCCAAAACAAAACAACAACAACAACAAAACCAACCAAACAACAACCAAAATATGTCAGCCATTCTAAAACAAAACCAAAAAAAAGGGCTCTAGCTGGATTTGCCCCATGGCTTTCATTAATTAACTCCTGCTTTGGAAGATTATTTGCATATCTTTCATTTATGTTTCAACATTGTAGTATGTGTGCATGTATGTGCCATAATCTTTAACACTTCTTGACAGATTACCTCAGAGGCATTGAGCCGGCCTGTGTTTTAAAACTCAGTGACCCTTACTGTGATTCCAGTCTTAGCAGGAATCCATTTGTTGGCTCCTCAAAGGGAGGGCTGACCTTCACTTAGTAACCTGTGGTACTTGCAGTCCCCCCAACTAGAGATGCACACTGAGTTTGGAAGTACCTTTCACTCAGCTTTCATAGGAGTCAGGAACCTGTTTTCCTGATGTTGGTAATGAGCATATTGTGGAGATGGAGTTTTATGTGTTTGTGTAAAAGAGAGAGAGACAGAGGGAAGGAAAGAGAGAAGAGATATGTGTATGTGTGTAAATACTATAATTCTCATTTTCAACTTAAGTTCAAAGCTTTTCTAGTTAACCTTGGAAGAAGTGCATTTGAAACAGCAATAGCAGAATAACATAAGATAACACAGTTACTTTTAAGTCATGCTTGACTCCTGTTTGAAGACATTGGCAAACATGTTTTGTGATTTTTTTTTTTCTCTTTTTTTGTTACTGGGCAGATCTCATTCCTCATATAGCTGTCTAAGGTGGTTTTCCATTCTGCTTAAATTTCATAGGAAAATTTCAAGGAATAGAGTGCTTGTGTTTTCTTTGATTTCAGCATCAGCAGATTAGATATTAGACACACAGGTTTAAGTGTTAAATTCTACCTTGTCTGTCACAGAGTGTACTGTCTTTCCTATTGTAAGTACTTACGTCAGGAAGTCCATAGACTTGTTTTGTTAACACTGATGTGTGTGTCTGTTGGCTTGTATCTTCTTCTTCAGTATGAATCTTGGTAGGTCATTGTCCTTCAAGTATGGTTCTGAAGTGTGGTGTACTTCCAAAACTTTGTGGCTGGGTATGGTGGGGCACTTGGGAGGCAGAGGTAGGAGGACTACCTTGAATTTGAGGTCACTCTGAGAGTACATAATGTGTTCCAGGTCAGCCTGGGCTAGAGCAAGACCTTTTCTCTAAAAACCTAAAAGCAGAACAGCAAAACTTTGTTTGCTGTCAGTTTTATCAGAGCACCTCAATTTAACACCCTTATAAATTCTTCATATTTTAAACTTATTCCCAGATGTTTGCTTGAATTTCCCAGGTCCCTTGTTTGGGAACATCTTAGAATGAAAGTTAGTATTCCTTGATCATCATTTCATTCACTGAGATGTTTTCCCACTGATGATAAGGAATTTGTCCTTCATGCTCCTGCATGAAGGCCAAAGGAGGATGTCCGGTATCCCCCTCTGTTGTTCATCCACTTACTTCCTTGAGGCAGTGTCTGTGCACTGACTCTAGAGGTTGGGGAATTTGCTCTCAGCTTTCTACAGGACTGGGGTAACAGATGTTCATGGACACACCCAGCTATTTACGTGGGTGCTGAGAGAATCAATCTCTGTAGAATCTGGCCCTCGTGTTTATATGGGAAGCACTCTGACTGCTGAGCTTTCTCTAGTCCCCTCTCCTGTATAGTTCTTATTGACACACTGTAGTGTCTTAATTAACTTACTCAGTTCAGACTTTAATTGGTTAACAATTATGGACCCATGAAATAAATCTGGAGGAGATATAATTTCATCAGTATGCAGTATGTAAATTATATATATTTTTTTCCAAAGTAGGGTTTCACTTTAGTCCAGGCTGACCTGGAATACACTATGTAGTCTCAAGGTGGCATCGAACTCATGTGATCCTTTTAACTCTGACTCCCGAATGCTGGGATTAAAGGCTTGAAAACTATTTTTAATCTGGTTGTAAAGACATTCAGGATTAGTTTTTTTAATGTCAAAGTATTTTTCATTTAAAATTTTTTGTTATGTATTTTAAAAAATTATTTGTTTGTAAGCCGGGCGTGGTGGCGCACGCCTTTAATCCCAGCACTCGGGAGGCAGAGGTAGGAGGATCGGCATGAGTTCGAGGCCACCCTGAGAATGCAGAGTTAATTCCAGGTCAGCCTGGACCAGAGTGAGACCTTACTTCGAAACACCAAAAAAAAAAAAAATTATTTGTTTGCAAGGAGAGGTAGAGGGAGAAATAAAAGGTGAGTATGTGTACACCAGGGCCTAGTGCCACTGCAAACCAACTCCAGACACTTGTGCCTCTTTTTGCATCTGGCTTTATATGGGTACTGGGGAATTGAGTCCAGACCTTCAGGCTTTGAAAGCAAATACCTTTAACTCATGAGCCATCTCTGCAGCCCTGATTTGATATTTTCTGTCTTTCTTTTTTGTTTTTTTTTTTTTGTTTTTTAAGGTAGGGTCTCACTCTAGCCCAGGTTGACCTGGAATTCACTGTGTACTCTCAGGCTGGCCTCGAACTCACAGCAATCCTCCTACCTCTGCCTTCTGAGTGCTGGGATTAAAGGCGTGCGCTACCACACCCAGCTCCTGATCTGATTTTTTTTTTTTTTTTAAAGAAATGAAACCAGGGCTGGAGAGGTGCCTGAGTGAGTAAAGGTGCTTGGTAGTGAAACCTAGGCCTGGGTTCATTCCCCAGGACCCATGTAAAGCTAGATGTGCAAAAAATAGCACATGCATCTGGAGCTTATTTGCAATGGTAGGAGGCCCAGGTGCACCCATCCCCCCCTTGCTCCTTGCAAATAAATAAGCATATGTATATTATATATATATATGAAATGAAACCAATGAGTAAGTTTTTTTTTCTTAATAAAATATCAAATCAGAGTAGGCTTGTGATACTCTGGATAATGAGTAACATTGCCAGACAACAGAATTGAAAAATGCTGGAAGCAGAAATTGACAACCCCCTAAAGGAAAAATAGAAATAGTTAAGTTGGAGACTTCAACACTTTCCTTAGGAATAGACAGAACTAGTGAAGTGTATGGAATTCATGGACAATACAACAACTATTTAATTCACATTGTAGTTTCTTTTTTGGATACATCATGTTGTGGTACCTCTTTTCCTTTGTTCTTGCCCCCATTCCATTGGGGATGCGCGTCAGTGGGGTTGCAGGTATTCCCTATGGGGTTGTAGGTTATGCGTTATGGGAGCAGCAGTTATTTTGGGGGGGAGGCGATACTCTGGGCATGATATCTCAACCTGTGGCTCTTAGAATCTTTCTGCCCCTACTTCTGCAAAATTCCCTGAGTCATGGTGGGTGACTTTTAAGTCTACTTTAGTGATGGGCTCTTAGGAGCCTCTGGATCTCTACTTTGGTAGGTGTTGAGTGCCCTCAGGGTCTGTCTCCTTCACCCTGGTGCTAATTATCAAGTTCAGCATGGAAGCAGCACTCAGGCTTGTCTCCCCAATTCCTCTGTGATTTCACCTGTGGCTTGGCTGAAGTGTGAGAGGAGACATTGTAGGTTTTTTTTTTTTTCTCACTCTAGCCCAGGCTGACTTGGAATTCACTATGGAGTCTCAGGATGGCCTTGAACTCATGGCAGTCCTCCTACTTCTGCTTCCTGAGTGCTGGGGTTAAAGACGTGTACCACCATGCCCAGCTGACATTGTAGTTTTAAAAAACTACTTATTCACGTGTAAATGTGAATGCATATGTGCCACAATGTACAAATGTAGGTCAGAGGACCACTTTTGGTTCTGTCCTCACCTGTCTATTTCATTTGAAGTAGTCTTTCCTTATTTTCTTCTTTTTCTTTTCTTTTCAAAACTATTATTTATTTACTTATTTATTTATTTATGAGAGAGAGAGAGAGATTGATCAATGGGGATTGGGGGGAGGAAGGTGAATATGGGCACACCAGACCCTCTAGCCACATCAAACAAATTCCAGAGGCAAGCACCATCTTGTGTGTCTGGCTTATGTGGGTACTGGGGAATTGAACCTGGGTCCTTATAGGCTTCACAGGCAAGCACCTTAACCTCTAAGTCATCTCTCCAGCTCCTCTTTTTCTTTCTTTCTTTCTTTCTTTTTTTTTTTAATTTTTTCTTTCAGAGGTAGAGTTTCACTCTAGCCCAGGCTGGCCTGGAATTCACTATATAGACTCAGACTGTTCTCTGACCTTTGCGAGTGCTGAGAATAAAGGTGTACACCACCGTGCCTGGCTGAAGTAGGGTTCTTGCTCTAGGTTCCAGCAAGCGCTTGTCTTTGCTGTGCTTCCCATGAGTTTCCTGCTGTCTTGCCCCCAGTATCAGTGCTCAGGGATTACAGAAGCCTGCCAGGGTTTTCTGGTTTTTCTGAGGAGCCTGTGGATGAAATTTGGATATTCCAGCTTGAACAGCAAGTGGTATATCCACTGAACCATCTCATCCCCATCCCTATGTTGTAAAAATATTTTATGCAGTGTTTTTGTAATTATGTGTTGAATATTTATTAAGGTAAACCATATGTAGCTTGATTTTAATATAAACCTCTACAAATTTAAAATAATTCAACTCCTATAAAACTCACAGCGACCCTCCTGCCTCTGCCTCCCAAATGCTGGGATTAAAATGGGCACCATCATGCATGGCTTCCAACAGCAGATTTTTAAATAATCCATTTGGTAATAGGAAAGCTTATAGGGAAAGTGAAAAATTTCTTTTCTTCAAGTCACACCTTACTCTAGCCCAGGCTGACCTGGGAATTACTATTCAGTCCCAAACTGATGTCAAAACTCACAGAATTTACCTCTGCATTGCTGGGATTGGGATTAAAGACATGGCCACCATGCCCAGTGAGAAATTAATTTTTTTTTCTGGTAATATTGCTATTTATTCTTATCTTCATGTGTACATTTAAAAAGTCACTAACCAAAAAGGACTTAAAATGCTATTTTAAGTCTCAATCTTTATTTGAAAAATAATGAAGGCAGGGCATGGTGGCGCACACCTTTAATCCCAGCACTTTCTTCCTTTCCTTTTTTTTTTTTTTTTGGTTTTTCTTTTTTTTAAATTTTTTTAAATTAAAAATTTTTGTATTCAGCAAATACAGGCAGTTAGGTACCATTATTAGGCTCATTTGTGACCTACTCCCTCCCCAATGGCCCCTCCTTGTTGATGTATATGGGTCGTGCATTGTGGAGTTAGCCCATAGTTATTGGTACGATAAATGTCTCTGCATATCATGACCCAACATGTTCCTCTGACATTCTTTCCGCCCCCTCTTCTGCAAAATTTCCCTGAGCCATGTTGGGTTCATTTTTGGTCTGCTTCAGTGATGAGGTGTTGGGGGTCTCTAAGACTCTGGCTCTCTGATTTGGTAGGAGTTGATTTTTCTCTGTGTTGGTCTCCTTCCCCCTTGTGCTGGTATCTGGTTCATCAGGAAAACAGCACCCTTGCTTGTTTTGCCAATTTTCCTTAGTTTCAGTCGGGGCCTTTTTGAGGTATGATGGGGTGGCTCTCTCCTTAGGATCTGCATCTAGCTGAAAAAGAGAAGCAGAATCTCCCATGGAGAGTGAGTTAGCACCAAGACAAATGAGATAACCCTTATTTTTTAGTAGAGAGTTTAATAGGTGTAGGCCCTCTCGTACCCCATGATTGATGGTAGCTTGATATTGGAGAGTGGGCTTTTGTTTGGATATGGTTCTGACTTGTTTCTCAGCTCCAGCTACAGGTTCTGCACCACTGAGGGGATCAGTTAGCCAAATCGAGAGCAGTTGGTTTCCATGGCTGTGTGCCACTATTGCACTTGTGTGGGCATCACACCAGGTTATTTGTTGCTAAGTAGGTTAGACCATGAGTTGCTTGGACAGATATTGGTCATTTCCCCCAGTCACCCATGTAGCATCCTCTGGCACTAGACATGCTGACTGTCTGGGGACTGACTCTCCTGGCCTCCAGCCATGCTGTTCCATTTCACGTGTCAGCTGCGGATGGAGTCTTCAGCAATAGGATCTTACCACTGACCTTTGGTGGGTCATCACATCAATCCCAGCACTTTAAAGGAGGATTCCCATGATTTTGAGGCCACCCTAACACAGCATAGTGAATTCCAGGTCAGCTTGGGCTAGAGCAAGACCCTACCATGAAAAACAAACAATAAAAACAGGAAAAAGGAAAGAAAAGCAATGAATAGTTTCTGTAGATACATGAATTACAAATGTGTCATCAAAACCTTCTTATTTTAGTGGTTTTGTTCGACATTGGGGACTGAACCCAGGACCTTGAGCATAGTAAGCAAACATGCCCACTGAGCCAGTAAAGCTGCAAAAAAAAAAAAAAAAAAAAAAAAAAAATTTTTTTAAAGGTAAAAAAAGGTTTTTGCTGCACAGTGCAGCAGTGACAGAGGGATCATATTACAACCTCCAGGAACACAAAAAGCAACAAAGTATAAAAACAACATCAGAAACTCTGTGTATAAGTTTGACACTTTGGGTGAAATGGACTAATTTCTTAGAAATAGAGAAATATCCATTCTTAATTAGGATAAATTAAGTATGTGGACATATCCATTTGAGAGTAGATACAGGTAATGACAGGGAAAACCAGAGAATTCCTAAGTAGGGAAGTACAGGTTTGAGGTGCTTTATTCAATGTGGTTGGTGTATACTTAACATACATTTATTAACAAGTTCCCATCATTTGTCCATTGTATTTTATTTCCTTTAACATACACTGTCGTTGTAGTCAGTTCTCCCATCTCAACTCCTCCATCTTCTTTTTAGATTGCTTGACAATAAGCAAAAATGAGGAAAGTCTCAACGGCTAAAATTTGGATTCAAGCAGAAACATTGTTTAATTTTTAAAATCGTTTAATTTGCTGGCAGAGAAGCAGAAGTGTGGTAACAGGACCCAGCATAGTTAGTAAAATCTGAGATTTTAAATAGCTAACTTTTTAGTGAAAACAAAAAGTTTCAACAAATTCTGTACAAAGCAAGATTTTAAAGTAATTCTCCATGACCGAGTCAACTCTGCCGGCTGTAGGAGGAGACATTCCCAACACAGAGTTGGTCAGAGTTTACCCTTTTTATGATAGGAAATCTTTTTTATCTCCTTAAAGCAAAAACTAGGAAAAAAGTATTTCTGGATTTTCTGTTCACAAACAGCTTGAGTAGGTCAGAAACACACAGGCACTGAAACACTAAGATTGTTTGCAGCAGGGCTGACATAGTCTTGTAGGTTAAGATGAGTGTGGAGCTGCCTTCATCTCAGAGGATGTAACAACCATTTTTCTGTATAAGTCACCAGGTGTTCATAGCATTTGCTATAGTCAGCTTCATGCTGCTGAGATGAACCTCTAAATCAGACATAGTTTATGGTAGGAATGACATTTATTTCAGTCTTATAGATCCAGGGGAAGTTCCATAATGGTGAAAAAAAGAAAACCTACCACCAAAAGCAAGAGCAACCAGCAACTGAACATCAGGGAACCCAGGCAGAAGTCAGATTGCTCTCAGCATACCTCAGGCTGGACTTTCAGATTGGGCTCCAGTAACAACTGAGGGCTGGACCCCAGGATCTACCCACAGTGACACCTCAGCCAGGTTGTTGAAGAACCAAGTTACAAGCTTCAACAAACCCCCTGCTGGGCGTGGTGGCGCACGCCTTTAATCCCCAGCACTCGGGAGGCAGAGGTAGGAGGATCGCTGAGAGTTCGAGGCCACCCTGAGACTACATAGTGAATTCCAGGTCAGCCTGAGCCAGAGTGAGTGAGACCCTACCTCAAAAAACAAAAACAAAAAAAAAAAAAAAAAAAAGAAAAACAAAAACAAACCCCTGAATCTATTGGGGGCATCCATTCAAACTGCCACAGCCTTGTATTCCTTAAAGGTTTTGTCAGCTCTGTATGTTAGCAAGCTGAGCAGGTAGAGACTCCAGCTGCATTTTAAAGATGATAGGAGTTGCAAATGCATGGTTATCTCTGGTTAAGGGAGTAGGCCTTTAGAGTCTGCACTAGCTTTCTTCTTAACTGAGTGGAATACTATTAATTTAGACCCTGTATTAGATGGCCAATAATTGTTTATGTTCACTGTGGGTATTCATTCATTTTAACTTTCTGAAATGATTAAATGTTAAAGAAACACACCATCTTTGTTTTCCCAAAGTATAATATCCTTCAGTATGAACTGCATTTTCTTATTTCTTGTATTGACAGAAATGAATTTGTAGTTCTATTTACTAAGAGTCTGGGAATTTGCTACAAAATTTAAAAGAAGGATCTGTAAGAGAAGGGGTTACAAGTTGACAGCCACCTCCAGACATGGGCGTGGAAGGGTTGAGAGCTCCCCGGGCTGTTGGTATAAAAACCATCACTGGCTATGGACATGGACGAATTGGGTTGTGTCCTGAGCTCTCTATGTAATTAACTGGTGGTCTAATGTTACAGCATGAGATGAAGTCCATGTGAAGCCAGGCCTTGCTGTTAGTATGCTAAATGATTTCTAACTGTATGTAGTCTGCTGTTGCTTTTCTGGAAACTTCTTTATTCTTAAACAGGAACCTTAGCTAGAAGAGTATATTAATAAATTTGTTAAAAATTTACTTTTCTTTCTAGTTTTAATTTGCTTAGAGAAAATGAAATAATTCCATGAGAAAAGTTTATTATGATTAGAAATTAAAACAGGAAAACCACACAAACATAATCCCATGTATAACTTAACTTAAAAATATATTTTATTTATTTGAGAGAGAGAGAGAATGGGCACACCAGGGCTTCCAGACACTGCAAATGAACTCCAGATGCATGCACCCCCATGTGCATCTGGCTTATGTGGGTCCTGGAGCATCAAACCGGGATCCTTTGGCTTTATAGGCAAACACACCTTAACTGCTAAGCCATCTCTCCAGCCCTTCTCCCCGCTTTTGATGTAGGTTTTCATTCTAGCCCAGGCTGACCCGGAGTTCACTATGTAGTCTCTGGGTCTCAAGCACATGGCGATTCTCCTACCTCTGCCTCCTGGGATTAAAGGCATGTGCCACCATGCCCAGCAGATAACCTAAACTTTTGTACATTTAATATGTCAAATAACTTTTATTTGGATTTAGAAGAAAAAAAAAGTGGTATGCTAACTCCTCTATACTGAGATCTCTAGTATGTTTACAACTTGTTAACTATTTCCATGTATTGATTTGACAACTATCAGAGAAGTGGGAGACTGATGGCTTATTCATTTTGCAGTGATATTTCCTCATGATTAGAATATACAAGTAGACTCTGATACAGGTTTTGTAATGTTGCATGCTTTACGACTCAAGAATTGTTATAGCCAGGCATGCTCACACCTTTAATCCCAGCACTGGGGAGGCAGTGGTAGGAGGATTGCTGTGATTTCAAGGCCACGCTTGAAACTACATAATGAATTCCAAGTCAGCCTGAACTAGAGCGAAACCCTACCAAAAAAAAAATTGTTATGGATTGGATTTTCATAGGGAGTCTGAGCTAGAGATGGTCACTGAGTGCTCTTGAGATCTGCATCTGAACCTGAGAGGAGGAAGGAGGCAGAATTGAGCAGATGCGAAAGTTTGGTTGTTGAAGCCCAGTGACATCTTTAACTGACCCAAGGAGCTAGAATTTCCTTCATAGTTTTCCTGAGTTGGACTGAGATCTTTAGGACAGTGTAACTCCTAATGGATCTGTATTTGGGTGTGGGTTGCAGTTGGAGGAACTATAATCTTGGACAAATATATCTAGGCACTCCCACAGTCAGGGCAATGGATCCTTCCTAAGAGGAATTGGATGGTAAATCCCCACATCCATAATCATTTCTGTGAAATTACTGAAATGACAGGATTTTCTTCCATAGGGCATAAGGATGTTGTTGTATAGAATAGTTCTTCATACCCTTTTAAAAATAAATTTTTATTTATTTGCAAGCAGAGAGAGAAGAAGAGGAGAAGAGAGACAGAGAAGATGAGCGTGCCAGGGCTTCCAGCCACTGCAAACACACTCTAGATGCATATGTCATTTTGTGCATCTGGCTTTACATGGGTTACGGGGGCATCGAACCAGGTTGTTATGCTTTGCAGGCAATCATCTTAATTGGTGAGCTCTCTCTCCAGCCCCTTCATGCTTTTTTTTTAATCTGAAGGAACTTGTATCTTTTTTTTTTTTTGGTTTTTCAAGGTAGGGTCTCACTCTGGTCCAGGCTGACCTGGAATTAACTCTGTCATCTCAGGGTGGCCTTGAACTCATGGCAATCCTCCTACCTCTGCCTCCCGAGTGCTGGGATTAAAGGCGTGCACCACCACGCCCGGCTGGAACTTGTATCTTTTTAAACTTGTACGTTATTGTGTGTCAGTAATACAAAGGGTATGATTTGGGTTTTTGATACTGACATTTAAAAATAAAATCACTCCAGTGGATCTCAGTTCTATAATAGTTTGACTCCTGCCATCATCCCTCTAAAGCAGTGTGCAGGGTGCTGGTGTTGGGATTCTGCCAGAAATGATAGGCATTTTTGTTTTCCTTCGATAAAGATTATTTAGCATAGGTTGCTGTTCTCACCCACTTTTGACACCTTGGAGCTATCAGCAATGCCACACCTGCAAAGGCTATAGTGTTATTGCTCTGGTTCCATCAGTCCCACCTACACCACTGTGACCTGGAAAGTAATCTGTGCATGTGTTCAGTTTATAGAACCATTTGCTTCATGATGGTGTTACTCCTTTGGTTCCAGAAACCACTTGGCAACCACATTCTTTTTTCTTTTTTTTGTTAGTCCATTCACTACTAACAACAACAATAAAATCTGACCTTCTCACTTCTTCCTGATAAGCTGTAAGCAGTAAGTAGAGATCCCTAGAAAGGGGACATCTCATTGCTCCTGGGTATTGATAAAACAAAAGGCTTCAGGCCAACAGACTTACTTTGAACACTTCTAGACATGACTTTTCTCCTTTCTTTCTAGTTTTCTTTTCTACAGAATGTATTTGTATGTGTATGAGTATGCATACATGCATGTATGGATGGATGCATATGTGCTACCATGTATGTGTGGAGGTCAGAGGACAACCTTGAGGTTTTGGTCCTGTCCTTCCACTTTGTTTGAGTCATGGTCTTATTTGCCCAAGAGCTTTGGGATTTTTCTGACTCTTACCTTTCATTGCCACAAGAATGTTGGGATTATATACCTATGAGCAATTGTGTATTGCATCAGTGCTAGGGCTCTGAATTCTGGTGGGCAATGTTGAAGAGTTAGCCACTGAGCCATCTCTAGCACCTACTTTTCTTTTAAAAATTTACCCTCATGGTAGCTCCAGGTCAGCCTGCTCAGTGCATCTACCAGGTGGTAAAGTACCTAAAAGGTTGCCAATCCCTAACTTAACATTTCATGTCTCCTGGAAACAGGTCTCAGTTTGTGTGCCTCCCATGCAGAACACCTGCCAACACCTCCAGATGTCTTTCCTTCCCATTCCTTTAGGTACTGCTCAGTCATCTCGAAGTAGCTGGATGCCACTTGGCTGTGTGTGGATAAACAGAACAAGTTGGACTTACTTTTCTTAGGCAGTCTCTTCAAAAAACATGGATGTAGAGTACATTATTTGAACAAAATAGTAATCCTTAGGCACTCATCCTGTTGGAAGGCGACTTTTAAAACAGCCTCCTTGCTCTGGGTCCCTTTTGTGGAGAACTAGTTGTTGTAAAAAGAGTGCCATCATTCCAGAGGTGCTTCACACACTCCTGTTACTGCTTGCATGGGAGCCAGACATTAACTTTATTCTTTTCCAGAAACATAGTGACTTGCACCATAATTGGGGGTGGCTTAAAAAAGATCTTTAAAAGATCTTAGAAGACCAATTTTATGTTTTCCATTCATCCTCTAGGATGGGCTCATCCACTTAAGATGAATATTATGAAATTAGGCCCAGACTGTGGCTGAAGTGATTGGTGGTGCCACTTGACCCCTAAAAGGTGTTCAGACCCGTCAGTTCTACTGACTGTAGTTGTTACGGCAAGTAGAATTCTTTTAGACTTTTTTATGGGCCAGGCAGACTGTAGAGTAGATTCAGTATATTGCTACAACATGCTGCAATTCCTGGATGAGTGCTTTGTTCTCCGAGGGAATGTGTAAGGAGAAAGCCACCCAGGCTTCTCAGGTGGTAGGCCCTCATGATTTATGGTATTTGGTCACCGAGTTGGTGTGAGACCCTGAAGGTCCTGGTAGAAGTCAGTAGTTTTGGTGCTTGGAGTCCTGTTTGTAATAGTACTTATTATATGATAAACACCTTTGATTCCCCCTTCCTCATTCACAGTAATCTTCATACTTGATAGGCATACATTTAATCTTTTTTGTTTGTCAGATTAATCACTTTAATTGAAAAATATATGGGAAAATTTACCAGAGCCTAAAACTATGCAGATCCAAAGGATACATATTACTGGATGTAATTTTCCTTGAGCCTCTTATTTTTCTACTTGTTTTATTAGCAGAGGTATTGTTGATGGTTTGGATTACTTTTTCAAGGATGCTTGTGTACTGAGCAGTCTTTGAAACAGAATGCTATCTCTTTCCCAATCAAAGGCCAGAAATCTTTACTGTTCATTGTCACCCCTAGAAGAATAAGAGGTGTACCTGTATTATAGAAGACGGGGCTTCCTTGCCTGTGACCTGAGTGACAGACATCCACTTCTTGCCCTGGCCCATGGGAAAAGGGGAGCTGATGTGCATGTGCTGGTGCTCTTGCTACCTGCTGGAGGGAGGGGGCACTGCACTCTGACTCAGCAGTCTCATGTCTTTTGCCTCCATCCACGGACGAGTGGCCGTCTCCTTTGTTAGTTTACAGATTGGGCCTAATCTAGGACCTTTCTTAGTGTTTGACATAGATTACTGTAATGTCCATGGTGGAGGATATCCTATATTTCCAGGTTAAAAATAAGCATCTATTTGAGGAGACTGAATAAAAAATTTAAATATATGTACAGTATTATTCCTTATACATGATTTTACTTTCCATTTGCAGTTTCACATGCAATCCAAAAGTAGTAAATGGAAAATTCCAGAAATAAACCATTCGTAAGTTTTAATTAACTTTATTATTGCAGGTTTTGCATAGTTCTACTTTATTATCATATTTTTCTTATTCTCTTAATATGCTTTGTATATTAGTTTCATCAGTGATGCATGTTTAGGAAAAAAAGAGATAGCAAACATAGTATAGTTGTAGTCACAATTTTAGGCATATGTAGAATGTCTTGAAAAAGTATCCCTGTAGGTTGGAAGTGTTTACGCTACTAGATTGTCATACACACACACACACACACACACACACACACACACACACGTTTATTTTTATTTATTTATTTGAGAGTGACAGACACAGAGAGAGAAAGAGACAGAGACAGAGAGAGGGAGAGGGAGAGAGTGGGTGCGCCAGGGCCTCCAGCCACTGCATATGAACTTCAGACATGTGCGCCCCCTTGTGCATCTGGCTAACGTGGGTCCTGAGGAATTGAGCCTCAAACCAGGGCTACTGCCCTATAATGAAGTCTGGTGCTCTGGTTGTTATTTGTAAATAAAGTTTTATATTATCCTAGTTTGTTTTCTTTGTCTGCTTGCTTTTTTACCATAAGGTGCAGTTAGTATCTGTTTTGTTTGTTTTCCTTTGTAACTAAACATAAACTAAAACATAAAGCTTTTTTTTTGACAACTTCCATAATTGTAAATAATATCTCATGGCAATCCCCCCCCACTTTTCCCTTTGAAACTCCACTCTCCCTCATATCTCCTCCCCCTCTCAATCAGTCTCTTTTATTTTGATGTCATGATCTTCCTGTTATGATGGTCTTGAGCAGGTAGTGTCAGGTACAGTGAGGTCATGAATATCCAGGCCATTTGCGTCTTAGATTCTTTTTTTTGTTTTTTTTTTAATTTTTATTAACATTGTCCATGATTATAAAATGTATTCCATGGTAATTCCCTCCCTCCCCACCCCCACACTTTCCCATTTGAAATTCCATTCTCCATCTTATTCCCTCCCCATTACAATCATTGTAATTACATATATACAATATCCTTACATTCTTTCTAACACCTCTTCTGCAATGGACCCTGAGCTTTGGAAGGTGTGATAGAGATGTTGCAGTGCTAAGCACTCCTCTGTCACTTCTTCTCAGCACCATGGTGCCTTCTGAGTTATCCCAAGGTCACTGCCATCTGAAAAGAGAATCTTCTCTAACCAAAAGTGAGAGTAGCATTAACATATTGGTTGAACAGTAAGAGAAGTGCTTACTGGGCAGAATAGTATATATATTTAGCCAGACACCAGCAGATGTTACACCCCTACAGCACATGACTATTCCTGTCGTAGGCTTTCAGTATCAGGGACGTATTCCCTACCATGGGGCAGGCCTCCAGTCCAATTAGAGGGAGGTCAGCTTCCCCATAACAGACGTGCCACTATTGCACCAGTTGGCTCATTTGGCCTGGCTGGCCAAATATAAGGCTTGTAGTGTCCACTGTTGAGTGTCTTTACTGGTGCTTTCTCTCTCTTCCATTGAACTGCATGCAGAATGGCTTCTTCCAGCTTTCTGTCAGTTGGTCTACATGGAGGAGGTTATCAGCTCAGTTCCAGCAGGATTTCTCAGTGGCTTCTCAGCCCAAATATATGGAGTCTTCAGCAATAGGGTCTTACCATTTATTTTTGGTGGGAAACCAAGGGCCTTGGCAATGGCCTGTAATGTTTTGGGGGCATCAGGGACCTCCCTGGCCAACAAGTCACTGAAAGGTATCCTATCCCTGTCACTGAAAATTTTCTAGTAACAATCTGTAGCTCCTGAGTGTTTCATTGTCCAAAAAAATAGGTTTCCATACGATATATTTATATTCTCTTATATTTTGATTAGCCCTCACTCCACCTTTCCTTTACTCAATAGCTTTTTACTTTTATGCTTAACACAGAATTCTGCACATTTTTGTGATAAAATGTGAAGTTTTAATACACTTAGAAATTGTGCAGTAACCAAATGAGGGTAATGTTTGTCACTTTAAACCTTTGTCATTACTTTGTGATAAGAACATTCCAAGTCATCTCTTCTAATTATTGTCAAGCAGGGCTGAAAAGGTAGAGTTGAGTAGCTGTGGCAGAGACACTTAATGATTATTATTAGATGTTCCTTGAAGAGAGAGGTTTATAGAGCCTTGCTCTACCCAGCATTGTTTCCAGAAAATATATTTGCAAGTGTGTCAAGATAGACCCATAGAGAATGTTCAATTTAGAATTGTTGGAAATAGTCAAAAAGTAACCAGCAATCAAAAGTTGGCAGAAACCTTAGGAAGTGTGAGATCTGGGGTCGTCCCCCCCACACTTAATGTTGCCACAGGTCATCCTTTAGACTGAACTGGCAAAACTGCGGTAAAACATTATACACCAGGACTTAAATACACAGGAATACCCTTCAACCAGTTTTAGTTGAAAACAAGGGCTGGTCATAGAATTTCAGAGATAAAGTAATGGATAGCAGATCAATTTGACAGGCCTCTGTAAAACTGAAACTCTAGCAAGCAGGAGAAAAATCCAGTGAATATTTGAAGTATTGTTAAATTTTATATTAGCCCAAAATCTTGAAAAACAAAACAAAACAAAATCAAAGGGGAGAGATTGTAGCAACAATAGAAGAAATTGCTTTTGATTTTAATAGACCATACTTAGAGTCTGGGGAAGTTCTTTCTGCTCCTGTGTGAGGTTGGAAAGTGGTGGAAGGTCTAACCTGACTTAGCAGAGAATTAAATTTAATGAGAAGCTAATTTTAATGAGTTGGCGAAGAACTCAAGATCATACTGTTTTAAAATTTATCTGCCTATGTAGGGGAGGAGTTGATGGATAAGTAGGAAATTGAGCTTTAAGAATCTTCCTGAGAGTCAGGCCTGGTGGCGCAAGCCTTTAATTGTAACACTCCAGCAGAGATAGGAGGATCACCATGAATTCCAAGCCACCCTGAAACTACATAATGAATGCCAGTTGAGCCTGGGCTAGAGTGAGACCCTACCTCAAAAAACCAACCAACCAACCAACCAACCAACCAACCAACCAACCAACCAACCAAAGAATCTGTCTGAGAAGTAAGGCAAAGGTCCAACATTACGATAGCCAGCACTGACCAGGCAGCATAGAAGGTGTTTTAGAATTATTTTGTTTATTGTCTTATAGGATAAAAGTTGTGCCTGTGTTTTTTAAACAGCAAATTAATGTTATTTAATTCCTTTAGGCAAATGAGTTACACATTTTTCATTACCACATGTTTAGATGTATAAGAATGCAGTCATGTCTAAGTATACATTTGATAACCTCATACAAAAGCGTATTTGAGAGAAGTTTTGAGAAATGTGAGAACTCTATTTAACAAGCATAGCATTAGCACATGTGCTGTGGAGTGGGAGACTGATCACAGGAGCCAAGGCTGATGCGTAGAGTTCATCTTGAGATCCAGTTTCAGAGATTCCGTGTTGTTTCCTTGGAGGAGCTAGAAAAGCAGTGTCTTCTGTGGCAACACCTGACATTGTTGGTAGGAATACCTTTTTAAAAAGCTACTTTATTTTTTCTTTGTAAACATGTTGAAGTAGTGAGGACACTTTTTTTTTTTTGAAACTTGTTGCCTGATCCACATATTATAATTGGTCTTACACATTAAGTTCTGTGACTGTTTAGGCTATCTAAGTTAATCAGCAGTGTAGAGAACCATTGTGTTCTCCCAGTAGCCAATACCAGCAGCTGCGTGTATAATAGCACTTGGAAAATTTGTTCAACTAAATAAACACATTGTTAAAATAGTTTGTTTTTCTACCTGCATAGTCAGGTGAGCATGTTAGTTCAGGTGGAAGACTTTGGGCGTATATGTAGGTTGGACAAAGCTAAACTTTCTTTTGTTAGTCATGGAAGACTTCATGGAAGAGGCTGAGTAAGTGGATAAGCAGCTGAGGATGGTGTATTTATCTTTTTTTTTTTTGTTTGTTTGTTTTTTGAGGTAGGGTCTCACTCTGGTCCAGGCTGACCTGGAATTAACTCTGTAGTCTCAGGGTGGCCTTGAACTCATGGCGATCCTCTTACCTCTGCCTCCCGAGTGCTGGGATTAAAGGCGTGCGCCACCACACCCGGCAAGGGTGTATTTATCTTTATTAAGAGTTTCAAAATAAAGGTAGCACCATATGCTTGAAATTAAGATTAATAAGTTTTAACTCTTTAATACATAAAGTAGATGGGGAGTGTCAGACATCACTTAGTAGTTTTTAGAGTTTAATGTGTATTACATTAATTTCTTCATTTACTTTTTTTGATGCCCCAGATAGAAAATGATAGCACTAACAAAATATCAGCTAACAGGAGAAAAAAAAAATTCAGACATGGAAGAAGAAGGAGGGCTTGGAATCCAGAATTTGGGTAGAACTTAGACAGTTCTCTTAGCTTTTGAGGGGAGTGTGTCATGCTGAAATGAGAGACCTCTATAAGCTCTTGATCTGTGGCAGGAGGCTAATTACTTAAGCAATGGCTTAGCTTCCAGGAGTAGATTCTGGGTATCCCTGGTCATGAAGAAGCGGTTTTGAGAATGCTTTTCCAAACAGGAGCAGAGAATTGGAATTAGATGCCATAATAGGAAGACACCAGAGAGTGACATATGAAGATAAAATGTCACTTTTTTTTTCTTTTCTCGACGCAGAGTGTTGCCCAGGCTGACCTGGAATTCACTGTGTAGCCTCAGGGTGGCTTTGAACTCACAGAGCTCCTCCTACCTCTGCCTCCCAAGTGCTGGGATTAAAGTTGTGTGCCACCACACCTGGCAAATGTCATTTTTATTAATGATAAAATGATTGGTTTTAGAACTTTTGCAGCCAAACTGGGCCCAAGCCAAAGGAAATTCTTCCTAGTTAGGAGGGGGGAGAGGAGACAGAGAGATATATACACGTGTAACAAGAAGGAACCAGAGAATGATCTTTACACATTTCACACAGGTTCATTTACCAATCAAACATCCAGTTACGATGAGCCTCATCATAAGTCACAGACGTGTAAGGGAGAAATCTGATTGGTTGGTGGGTTTAAGAAACTGACTCTAGAGAGGCCAATACATAGTTTTGCTAAACCTGGGAAAATTTGAAGAAAAAGAACGAAGATCTGCTGAGTTGTTGCTTGCACCAGTTTGAAAGAGACTGGCTCAGACCCAGGTTCTAGTCTTGCCATGGCAGGCAGGGTCATGTGACATCCATGTTCTCCTTGGGCCTTGGTGCCTGGCTTACTGCCTATGAAAAAAGCTACCTTAAGCTGGGTGTGGTGGCACACACCTTTAATCCCAGAACCTGGGAGGTGAAGGTAGGAGGATTGCCATGAGTTCGAGGCCACTACATAGTGAATTCCAGGTCAGCCTGAGCATGAGTGAGGAGTGAGACCCTACCTCGAAAAAAAAAAAAAAATGCTACCGTATTCCTTTTGTGTATTAAGATGGTAGAGCATGCAAGAGGTTAGTGAGACCTTCTCCTGAGTCAATGGGAGCATGGCGCCAGAGCCAAACACACCAACCTTCCATTAAGCTCTTAGCTGGGATGATGCTCTCACTTCCACACATGGAGACCACTTGTCAAATCTAGTGCCCAGAGCTGGGGCATGTCTAGGACTGGAGCTATTGAAAGTCATTTTGTAAAAGGAATAGTTAAGAAATAGGGATGGAAAGGTGAAAGATGAATGGGAATATCTAGGTCTTTGAATGTAATCCTTTAAAAGAGGATGTAAATTTCTCTGGCATTCCTCTGGAATTCAGGCAGGAAAACCTTTTCTGTGTAAAGGACCAGATAAACACTATTAGTTGTGTGTTGTAGTGATTGAACCATGTCATCATTGTAGTGTATACAAAGAAACATGGCAAATAAATGTATATGGCTTCATTCCCAGGAAACCTTATTTGTAAAGACAGGCAGTAAGTAGCATGTCACCCAGAGGTGACAACACGCCAACCTCTGTTCTGTAATAGTACAGTTTTTATCTCAGTTTTAGAGAGAGCAGAAGAGGACAAGTTTCTGTGGTAGAAGAGCTTGACTCTAGAGGCACAGTGCCCTGTTGCTGATATTATAAATACCTGAATAGCCCGTTGTTGGTAGAAGTCTTGACCTACTAGAAAATGGGACCAACAACTCCTGATATCCATGCTATCTCCTCACCACCTTTTTCATGTTTCCTGTAGTGTTTAGTTTTCTTATTGTTGTGCCCTGTCGAGGGAGGAGGGGTTTACTTGGGCTGGAGTCTTAGGGCATAAGGCTCATCATGGTAGGGAAGGTATGGTATGAGGAGCTTGAGGCCATTGGTCACATTGCATTCCTAGTCAGAAAGCAAAGCATAGATAGAAAGTAGGGCTGTTTTAAGAAGTCTGAGACCCTTCCCTAGTGACGTACTTTCTCAAGCTAAGTTCCACCTCAAGCTAAGTAGGGCACAAAGTATTCACACAAGTGTAAGAGCCTAGGATGGCCATTTTGCATTCAAACCACAGCATTCCCTAACTGATGAAAGTTATCCAGTCTCGGCTGGGTGTGGTGGCACACGCCTTTACTTTAATCCCAGCACTCAGGAGGCAGAGATAGGAGGATCTTGGTATGTTCAAGGCCACCCTGAGACTAGAGAGTGAATTCCAGGTCAGCCTGAACTAGAAGGAAACCCTACTTTGAAAAACAAAAACAAAACAAAACAAAACAGTTAATCCAGTCTACCAATTAAGTAAAGAGTAATGGGAAAAAATTCAACCCAGTTTTATCAATTTCATTGAATATTTTATTGTATATAGTATAGGCTTCATAGTATGTTTGCATTTCTATGTGGTATAAAAACATGCATTTTGTTCTAAAAATACACTATTCACATTTATAATAACATACAAGTTGTAAATGTATGATTCAGTTAGTTTTTTTTAAAAAATTTTTTTTTGTCTATTTTTTATTTATTTATTTGAGAGCGACAGACACAGAGAGAAAGACAGATAGAGGGAGAGAGAAAGAATGGGCGTGCCAGGGCTTCCAGCCACTGCAAACGGACTCCAGACGCGTGCACCCCCTTGTGCATCTGGCTAACGTGGGACCTGGGGAACTGAGCCTCGAACCAGGGTCCTTAGGCTTCACAGGCAAGCGCTTAACCACTAAGCCATCTGTCCAGCCCTGATTAAGTTAGTTTTGAGACTGATTTTGAGAGCTTTGTGCATCCATGTGCCATTCCCTAATCAGGATACAGAAGATATCCATTCCTCTGTAAAGCTTCCTTAAATACTTTCAGTCAGTTTTACTTAATGAACCTCTATTGAAACCACTTGTCTAATTTCATTCATTGACACTGAGCTTTAGCCTGTCCTGGAAGTAGTTTCATAGTGAAAAGTCATGTAGAACAAACCTTTTATCTGGCTTCTTTGGCTCAGTGTGTACTGGAAAGCCCAGAAATCATTTGTCTTTATTGCTGAATCACAGTTCTTTTTTTTTTTTAAAGGTCAGTTTTTTTTTTTTGTATGTATGTATATATTTATTTGACAGAGAAAGGGGGCGGAGAGAGAGAATGGGCACGCTGCAAGAGGCAAGAGATGCTATAGTCTTGTGTTCCAAAAAAATGGTGCATGATGTCCTTCTGTTAATGTGTGTATATGTACTTGTAGTTTTAACTTGTGTTCTGGGGACTGCTGGTGCTGACCATCTTTTCCTGTTCAAATTACCTTTTTTTTTTGGTTTTTCAAGGTAGGGTCTCACTCTAGCTCAGGCTGACCTGGAATTCATTATGTAGTCTCAGGGTGTCCTTGAACTCACGGCGATCCTCCTACCTCTGCCTCCCAAGTGCTGGTATTAAAGGCATGTGCCACCACGCCCGGCTGAAATTTTTTTTTTTATGTTTTATTGCCTAATTAAATAATATTTGTGTGTGTGGGGGAGAGGAAAGAATGAATATGGGTGTGCCAGGGCCTCCTGTCACTGCAAATGAGCTCCACGTGCATGCACCACTTTGTGCATCTTGCTTTGTGTGGGTACTGGTGAACTAAACCCAGGTGGGCAGCTTTGCAAGTAAGTGCTTTTAATGGCTGAGCTGTGTCTGCAACCATTTGTTTTCATGATGGTAGCCAATCTTTCGGGAGTGAGATGGAATCTCAACATAGTTTTAATTTGCATTTCTCTGATGACTAGGGATGTAGAACATTTTTTTTGATACTCATATGCAATCTGTATTTCTTCTTTTGAGAACTCTATTTAGTTCCATAGCCCATTTTTAACAGGCTTGTTTGATTTCTTATTTAATTTTTTGAGTTCTTTGTATATCCTAGATATTAATCCTCTATTAGAGGTATAGGTACTTTATTTTCTTTGATGCAGTTGTGAATGGGAGTGATTCTCTGATTTCATCCTCTGTGTGTTTGTTGTTAGCATATAGGAAGGCTACTGATTTCTGTGTATTTATTTTATATCCTGCTACATGGCTATAGTTGTTCATCAGGTCTAACAGTTTGCTGGTAGAGTCTTTAGGGACCTTTATGTATAGAACCATGTCATCTGCAAATAATGATAACTTGATCTCTTCCTTTCCAATTTGTATCCCTTTTATGTGTGTCTCTTGCCTTATTGCTATGGCTAAGACTTCCAGTAGTATATTAAATAAAATTGGGGACAGTCTTGTTCCTTTTCTTGTTCCTGATTTTAGTGGAAAAGCTTCCAGTTTTTCCCCATTTAGTAGTATGTTGGCTGCCGGCTTGTCATAAATAGCCTTTATTATGTTGAGATATGTTCCTTCTGTTCCCAGTCTCTGTAGGACTTTTATCATGAACGTATATGTTGGATTTTGTCAAGTGCTTTCTTTGCATCTACTGAGATGATCATGTGATTTTTGTTCTTCAGTCCATTTATATAATGTATTACATTTATCATTTTGTTTATGTTGAACCATCCCTACATCTCTGGGATAAAGCCTGCTTGGTCAGGGTGAATGATCTTTCTAATATATTCTTTTATTCTGTTTGTCAATATTTTGTTGAGAATTTTTGCATCTATGTTCACGAGGGAGATTGGTCTGTCATTTTCTTTTTTTGTTCTATCTTTGCTTGGTTTTGGTATCAGGGTGAGGCTGGCTTCGTAGAAGGTGCTTGGTAGGATTCTTTCTATTTTATGGAAAAGCTTAAGAAGCAATGGTGTTCTCTGTAGGTCTGGAAAAATTCAGCAGTGAATCCATCTGGGCCTGGACATTTTTTAGTTGGAAGATTTTTGATAACTGCTTGGATCTCCATCTTTGTTACAGGTCTATTTAAGTGATTAATCTCATCTTGTTTTTTTTTTTGTTTGTTTGTTTTTGTTTTTTCGAGTTAGGGTCTCAGTCTGGTCCAGGCTAAGCTGGAATTAATTATGTAGTCTCAGGGTGGCCTCAAACACTCAGCAATCCTCCTACCTCTGCCTCCCAAGTGCTGGGATTAAAGGCGAGTGCCACCACACCCGGCTCATCTTGATTTTTTTAAGGTAGGTCATATAAATCAAGGAATTCATCCATTTCTTTCTGATTTTCATACTTAGTAGAATATATGTTTTTATAGTATGTTTGTATGATTTTTTTTGAATTTCTCTGGTATCTGTGGTAATGTTGCCTTTTTCATCTTTAATTTTATTAATTTGTGTCTCTCCTCTCTTTCCTTTTGCTAAGATATGCTAAGGGTTTATCAATCTTGTTTATCCTTTCAAAGAACCAAGTCTTTGTTTCATTGATTCTTTGGATTTTTTTTTTTTTGTTTGTTTCTATTTCATTGATTTCTGCCCTAATCATTATTTCTTCCTGTCTACTGAGTTTTGGTTTGTTTGTTCTTTTATCCCCCCACGGCTTTAAGGTGAAGCCATTGAGTTATTTACTTGAGGCCTTTCTAATTTCATAATATAGGCACTTAAAGCTGTAAATTTTCCTCTTAGTACTGCCTTCCTTGTGTCCCAAGGCTTGATTTCTCCGTGACTTTGCTGTCCAGGCAGTAGGGTCTTGCCATCTGTTTCTAAAGGGAAACAAACGGCCTTGGCAATAGCCTGTAATGTTTTGAAGTCAACAGGGACCTCTCAATGGAACGTATCCCATCATACTTTTTACCTTTATTTTTAAATACTGTTTCTCTTGCCAAGGCCTTGGTAGTGCCTTGAGGAATGTATATTAGCCCCTTTCCTCTCTGCAGTTGGCTGAAGTTCTTTACAGTGTCTTTCATGTCTGAGCTAGGACTTGCTAAAGGATTCTTTGGCTTTGTGTTTAGGGGAATCAAGGTATTTTAAAAAGTTTTTATTTTATTTTTTTGGTTTTTCAATTTTTCAGATATCTATCATGTATCTATATCTTTTTGAGAGAGAGGGCGGGAGGGGCAGGCAGGTAGAAAGAGAGAACGGGTGTGCCAGGTCCTCTAATCAGTGCAAATGAACTCCAGATGCATGTGTTGCCTTGTGCATTTTGCTTATGTGAGTCCTGGAGAGTTGAACTGAGATTCATAGGCTTCACAGGGAAGCGCCTTAACCATTAAGCCATCTCTCCAGTTTGGAATCAGATACATTTTTATGGGTCTTTCTTATCTGGCTTCTTACCATGTTTGGAAATGATAGAATATCATTAAGCTAATAGTCAGATACCTTAACTCAGGATCCTGTAATTCAGGATTTAGAAATGAGGGAAAGTAGCTTTTTACTTAATTAAAAGGGGTAATGTTCTTTGTTTCTGAGTAGTATAGTATGAACACACTTTTCTTTTTTTAAACTGAATGTAACTATAAACTTGGACAGAAACCATGGCAAAGGGTAACAGGTAGATTGGAGTATATCACATTTCAAAATACCATCAGATCTCCAGAATTCCCTGGTTGAAACTCAGGGCAGCAAGAAATCAGGAAGCAGGCACTGTGGTATTAACATAGTAAGACTATGGTTCTAATGTGAGTAAACGTATGGCTGAAAGAGAGTAGACCTAATTCCTTGTTCCCCTTGTCCCTCATTTCTCACCTCCAAGCAGGAGACCTGGTGATGACATCAGCTTCAATGGCTTTATGTGGGAGCCAAACTTAGAGGGAGAGAACCTTTTTCCTGATCAGCTGGCTTTCCAGAAGGCAGAGCAAATCCAGTTGCTTTTTTTCCATTTGTTCTCTCAACTTCCAACACCAAGCAAAGGCTGTAGTTATAGAAGTGGACTGTACTAGGTTGCAGGACAGAAAAAAATATATCTTCAGGAAAATGGTGTTGGGGGTGAGGGGAGATGAAATAGCTTGGAACAGAGATCTTAGGTTAACATGTTTGTGCTGGGTTTATGGATCTGAGATAATTATACCAGTGACCTTACAAATGTGGTTATGGGATCGAACACTTAAAATGCAGACTGATCATGGTTGGTACACCTGCAGGAATCATCTAAAGGCTTTAAGCAATCCAAATAAATTTCATTAATCCTAAGTTAAGGCTTGCAAAACTCAGTTTATACTGACACTAAAATGTAAGGAAGTTTGGATCTAACCAGGTTGACTACCTGCTAAATAAAAATGTGAGTTTATTACATGGTATTTAAGAAGAGCCTGTTTTTCATAATGTGTCATAAAGATCTTAATGATTTTATCCAAAATTTTCTGCTGTGCCATAAATCACCAATAACTCACATTAGGGAATACAGTAACAGACACCTGTGACAAGATAACATTGATGCTGGAATTATCTGACAGACTACACCTGCCATTAGAAAATTGCTTAAAGAAGCAATTGCAAACACACCAGAAATAAACGTTACGCTAAAAGTACCAGCAAAAACATAAAAGAGAAAGAAGAAATATGTGGAATTTTGAAACTGAAAAATGCAATCAATTTAATAAGCTCACTGGATAGACTCGGTAACAGAATGGAAGAAAATTTCCTGCCTGGTCTCTGGGTCACGGCTTGCAGGATACATTTGTATCCTTCAATTTCTATCTAAAACGTCAGTGGTAGTAGTGAAATGTAAAGTAAAAAAAAAAAAAAAAAAAAAAAAAAGAATTGAAGAAATGATAGCTGAAAACTGTTAATATTCATAGGAATACATACCAAAGTGGAAGTTTTAGTGTATGAAAGTTTAATAAGTACAATATTTAAAAAACATTGGTATTACATTGAGATAGTAACAGAATTTCCATTTCATAGTAGTAATTTCTGGAGTCTTTCAATCTTGAGAATTATTCTTTTAGTTTTTCCTGACATTATTACCTTAATAAGTTACTAATTTGCTCACAGTAGTGGAGAGATCTTTGCTATGTGTAGTAGTGTGGCTTGTTACATTTGTTACTTTCTTTCTTTCTTTTTTTTTTTGTTTTGTTTTTCGAGGTAGGGTCTCACTCTAGCCCAGGCTGACCTGGAATTCACTATGGAGTTTCAGGGTGGCCTTGAACTCACGGCAATCCTCCTACCTCTGCCTCCCGAGTGCTAGGATTAAAGGCATGCACCACCATGCCCGGCACATTTGTTACTTTCTAAACTATACAACTTCCTATTTGAAAGGAATTGGCTGGACATGAACATTCCTGAGAATGGTTTCTTAAAGACTTATATGTTTCAGAAATAAAATTTGACAGTTGTGTTTATTTAATTCCATTGCTGTTCTGTTAACTAAAGACTCCCTAATTTCTTGAGTTAGCAGGAATTGTATAGGCTCACAAGGAAAATATATGCCAGAGTAGATATGAAAAAGAAAGAAATGCATGGTTTACAAGAGAAAGTCATGAACTGACTCATAGTAATTAATGTAAATGCTATTTACTCTGACAAAGAATGTTTACCTGGGTTATTCATCTTACCAAGTTACTTTGGAGAAATGTAGTACAGTGGTGAACTTCAGGTGTAAATAGGATTATATTCCAACTTGCTATTTTGAATCATTGATCTGCACATGCATTTTGGTAGTTTATATTTGGGTTGGTGTGTGTAATTTTAACGTTTTTTATTTGTGTGTGCGTGTTCCTGTTTGCATGAGTACATGTGTATACAGGCCAGAGGACAACCTTGGGTGTTATTCCTGAGGAATGCTGTCAACTACTTTTTTTTGTTGTTGTTCATTTTTATTTATTTATTTGAGAGTGACAGAGAGACGGTGAGAGAAAGAGACAGATAGAAAGAGAATGGGCATGCCAGGGCTTCCAGCCACTGCAAATGAACTCCAGATGTGTGCGCCGCCCCCTTGTGCATCTGGCTAACATGGGTCCTGGGGAATTGAGCCTCGAACCAGGGTCCTTAGGCTTCACAGGCAAGTGCTTAACCGCTAAGCCATCTCTCTAGCCCCTGCCAACTACTTTTTGAGACAGTCTCTTATTGGCCTGAAGCTTAAAAATTAGACTAGGTTGGTTGGACAGTGAATGTACTTTATGAACTGAGCTATTTCCATAGTGCTGGCTGGAATTAAAGGTGTGTGCTACCACATGTGTCCGGCTCTATAATTTTGGATTTTCCGCAAGTCTCTGAGGAATTTCTGTTGTTGTTGTTTGTTGTTATAAATTATACTATGAAGAGAAGAATCAGAGGCTGTTTTTTTTCTTTTCTGGCTAGTTGATTGCTTATTTTTCTTTCTTTGTCATAGTTTCTGTTATTATTTAACATTTCTTTAAGTTAGGAAAGCTTGCTTTTTGAGTTGAATTGAATATGTTGTTGCCTTCATGGAAGGGATTGCAATATTGTATGTTGAAGCAGAAGTAAGGTGACAATGTGTAATTGAAGATCAGTTATGGTTTCATCTTTCAGCTTTGTTTCTGTGGTTGGGAGTAGGCTCATAAATAGTGACAGCTAATTTGACAGTAAATGTATATGAATTTATAGAGGTACATGTGTAGTTCACCAAGCCTGTTTTCATGTAGGTGTGCTTCACTTCAAGTTCATAATACAGTGAATTTAATATTAAATACTAATAGCCATATGGGTGTTAAAATAGATACCACTTTTGAATTAACATGTTTTGAAACAGCACTTCTGAAACACTTCTTAAAGCATTAGTGATTCAAAGAAATGGACCATGTGTTTATATTAATTTTCCAAGACACTGAGGACTGCTATCAAGATCTGTTGCAGTCAGATTCACATTGCTGACAGAAGTTACCCAACCAAGAGCAGCTTGTGGGGGAAAAAGGTTTATTTTGGCTTACAGACTCAAGGGGAAGCTCCATGATGACGGGAAAACAATGGCATGAGCAGAGGGTGGACATGGTCTCCTGGGCAACATCAGGCAGACAACATCAGCAGGAGATTGTGACAAACACTAGAGAGAGGAAACTGCCTGTAATACCCATGAGCCCACCCCCAACAATACACTGCCTCCAAACTGCCATCAGCTGGGGACCCAGCAGTCAGGGCACCGAAGTTTATGGGGGACACCTGAATCAAACCACCACAACACCTAACAAGATCATAAGAATACAATCTGGAAAAAAAAAAAAAAAAAGAATACAATCTGGATTCACCTCTGACACTCTTCCTCCACCCATGCTCACTGGGTCTCCAGGCCCTTTTTCTGTCCCTCTAGAGTAAAGTAACTCAGTTTTGTGATTCTCCTACCTCAGGTCCCCAGTGCTGGGATTATGTGCATGTATTTATATACTATTTTTAAAACCTATAAAGAATGGAATTTCAAAGGGGAAAGTGGGGGTGGGGAGGGTATTACCATGGGATATTTTTTATAATCATGGAAAATGTTAATAAAAATTGAGAAAAAAAAATTTATTTTCCAGTCAATTCTGGTTTTACTGCTTTACATTTTATCATTTGACAAAATTGTAACAAAAAGATGCTATTTAAAACTCCTTTATCCAGGGGAAAATGACTCACCTTTCCCCTTACAGTTCTGTGCAATTGCCCAAATCCTTTGACTCACTAAAGAAAACACCAAAACACCTTGTCTATAGAAGTTAATGGGATTGAGTTGAGGAATGATAATCTTAATGAGCACAAAACTCAATTTTAGCTTAATATGTAGGAAAAAATAAGTTTAAATTGAATTGTATCTTTTGAAATAAACAACTTAAGTCTGTTTTACAGTTCTAAAGTTTGTACTTCAACTTGGGATGAAAAAATGGGCATTAGGCTCTTCCTGGTTCTACAAAGAGAAGTCTCTTTAAAATGACCATGTCATTGTTGTCAAGATGTATGGACACTGTGCTACAGTTACAGACTGCCCATACACAGTGTGCCATTCCTCCTGGCCTTGTTAGAGAGAATGCTACCTGAAGTTAGCAGTGACTACTCCAGTGCTAGAGGAGTTAATGAGCTCTTCCTTTCTCTCCATGTGATGTTCTCTTCATCTTCAGCGGGGAGTGGCAGTTGGATTGTCATTCCTATCTGAAGTACATAGTTTAAACAAGGTGCTGACTATAAACGAACACTGAAGGAAGGACGGCCACTGCCATGTTGGGGATGAGTGAGAGCTGAAGAACACAGGACATTCATAGAGCCTGCATTTTGAGAGAGAATGGGCGTGCCAGGGCCTCCAGCCACTGTAAATGAACTCCAGACGCATGTGCCTCCCCCCTTATGCATCTGGCTAATGTGGGTCCTGGGGAAGTCAATCCATCCTGGGTCCTTTGGCTTTGCAGGCAAATGGCTTAACTGCTAAGGCATCCCTCCAGCCTGGAAAATCTTTCTTTAATGTCTTCTTTGAGCTACAGACAGGGCTTCCAGTAGCTTTGATGCCTCAGGGCAGGGCTACTGTGCTAGGACAGCAGAGGTATTCATATGCTATAGACAGGTCAGTTCCTGTGAAAGGGCAAACACACAGAGCAATGCTTAGTTCAAGTGACAGATTTTTCCCTAGCACTTTCTCCTTGACTGAGAAATTCTTTTCATTTGCTGCAAGTTTTGCAGGTATTTTCTGTTGAGTAAGCCATTGTCTCCATTGGCCAGGTAGAGCCAGGGGACACTTCTGGCCAGGACCCATACTTTCATTTTCAAGTCAGTCCAACTGTCTACCTTTGACCACCTCTTTTCACTTCTCATTGAATAGAGAGGGTGTCATTGTTTCAGCAGCTCTAGAGAGCTGTCCGACTTCCAGATTCTGCTCCTCCACCCAGACTCCCTCCAATCCTTAGTGTGTCCATCTGACATCTTTGAGAACTATAATGTTCTCAAAGCTATAAAAGGGACTGAGTTTCCATGCCTGTCCTCATAAACTCAGTACTTCTCTTTTCTCTTTTTGAATAACCTATGTCCAGGAGTCTATAGGTTACGTTTTCTTGTGTGTTTCATAGGCACCTAAAAATGTCTCACCTGAAGTCATAATTTCCCCCTTCTTATTTTTTTTTCTTCTGGAAGGAATCTGAGGAGAGCTCAACTTGCTAGTGAAGAAATACCTGTTTTTAAAGTGATACTCATCAGATGATAAACACCCTTTCAAACAGTGTCCTAATGAGTTTTGAAGAGCCAGGAGTTTTCAGAACATTAAGATTTTGTGGTCAGATATAAGTACAAAAAAATAGTTCAAACCATTATGATAATTTCCTTGAAGTTTTCCGAATGATATTGCTGCCTTGATTAGGGTGAAAAAAATGCAGCTAACTTTTGAGAGTTAAGGAACTAGGTTTATTCCTGACTATAGAGCTGGTATTGTGAAGGTTTGTAGAGTCCAAAATCTTTGCTTATATGCACACAGGTTGTTCATGTATATTTTAATTTTTTTGTTGTTAGGCTTAGAGGTCAATGAAGGAAGGACCACAGTTTCCCTGGTAACATTAGAAAGGGAAGAGCTACTTCCTCAGTCTGTCACGTGTCAGTCAGTGACCTGGTCAAGAGACCATTTCTCACACTCTTCCGAGTGGGAGGAATAGCTGTGCCCTTAATGTGATTATGTACTGTACCTATCAAGAAGCCTTTCCCTCTGGACAGTACTCGCAGACCCTCACTACAGACCCTTACCTGCTTTTCTGAGCTCCTTCTAAAGGTGTAACTCACCCTCCCCTTTCTTTCTCTTTGGATATCAGTGAAAATCCAAAGCATGTTTGCCTGATACTTTGTGTTTTTTCCACCTTTATATTCCCAGTTCCAAGCTCCTGATCTGGCATTCCCCTGTCTCTTTTAGGGAGACTCTATCAGGAGTCTTTTTCTATACTGTCTTCAATAATATCTACTTTTGACCTCCTCATCTCCTTGTCTGCATTTCTCTCTTTCTCTTTGGCATGCAACATGGACTCAAGAGCCATAGCCTTTTGAGTGCAGCCTATCTAGGGCAAGAAGGGCCCTGGTGCTCTCAAAAGTCTGTAAATGTTCACCCTAGGACAGGATGCTGCAGATCAAGTCCTGTATGCCTTCCTTTCTCATTACTGACCCATTATGTGATCTCCTTCTGTGGGTGTGTAACAAGCTTCTGACATTAAGAAGTTAAGCTATATTTCCATAATAGCATGAAGAATTTGAGAAAGAATGTACTAACTGAACATAAAACTGAAAATACCCAGGTAGACATACTGGAAAATAGAAGAGTATAGCACATAAGAAGGATGGACATTCTGTGAGCCAAACAAATTTAATCGTGACTCTTGGAGGAATGTTATATTTCTAATTAGTTAAGCTCTTAATACATTGATACTAAGTATAATTTGTGTGATGAACCTTTGTGTGTACACTGAAGCAGAACAGTCTAGGAGTCACTTGTCTACCTATTAAGGTAGAAAAGCAGATTTTTGTGTCTCTCTGTGTTTTTACCTTGTGCATCACCTGAGCATATTTCACAAGCTTTTACCAGTGTGAACTAATTGTGGTGAGAGAAGCTAAAGTGTTGTTGCATGCTAATTTTGTAATGTGTATATACTGCAGAAGTTAGACAAAGGAACCGAGTTAAACAAAGATCTAGAGCTGCTGCCAAACCTAAAAACAACAATGGCTTAGAGTATTTAGCAGAATGCAGGTCCAAAGCCAACAAAATTCAAAATAAATTTGCTGGGTGAGAGGCATCACATGTAAATGGACTTATTTTGGCAAGTCTCAGAGTTAAAAATACAAAAGACATCACTTATACAAAGCAAAAGTAATTGAACTTTTTTTATTAAAGAAAATGGTCATGAAATTTATAGTAGCCACTTAGTTTGCATGAAGAATGCTGTCTCTTGCTTTTGTTAAATTTCATTTATTGTTTACTTAATCCCATTACTAGTGTCTGTCTTTCCTCATATTCATGGCAGTTTTTTTTTGGTGGCATAACACCTCACCATTACATCAAGAGCTTACTGAATATATTCTTGTCCAGGCCTTGGCTTGGGGCCCAAAGTTAGAATCCTTTCTTGGTATACTTGCAGTTTCTTTCACATTGTGACTGTAATTGACAATTGGCATCCCTTCTCTTTTTTTTGGCAAGCCTAACAGACTGGCTTTTTGTTATGAGAGAGAATATGAGAATTGGTACACCAGGGCCTCCAGCCACTTTAATCAAACTCCAGATGTGTGCACCACCTTGTGTGCATGTGTGAACTTGTGCATGTGTGTCACCTTGTGCATCTGGCTTATGTGGGATCTGAAGAGTCAAATATAGATCCTTAGGCCTCACAGGCAATTGCCTTAACTGCTACGCTCTCTCTCCAGCCCCTCATTCTTTCTTGTATGGACATTTTAAATGGTATCATATCCAAATACTTTTGACTTATTATTTTTAAAATAATAGTCATCCTGAACTATGCAGGAAGTTACGTTATTCAATATTCTTCTCATGTACACATTTGCACACACATGCATACATACATCATACCACACACGATGTAAGAAAAAAAAAACAGACATGAGGCTATATCTATGTGTTTTTAATTTGTATTCCCGTGGTGAATATTGATGTTGAGATGTTGTCATATAACTCTTGGCTATTTGTCTTACTTGTAGAAATTAGGTGTCCTTAATTCATTTAAAGTGATATCTAAATCATTCAAAAGAGGTGAAATTACTAACTTTCTAAAGTTTTTATGATTGTGAATTATTGAGAATAAACATTTCAGTGAAATAATGTAGGCAGTGCTAAGTTAGATTTAGTTCTATATTTGTCCAATGATTGCTTTTGATTTCAATAATTACAGGTTAGTCTGGGCTAGAGCAGGACCCTACCTTGAAACCCCCCCCCCAAAAAAAAGTGTTGGCAAGATTTAGAGAAGTGGAACCCTTTCTTTTTCACCATTAATTCTACCTTTGAGCCACAGTCAAAAGACAGCCTTCACAGAAAATAATAGAAGTTCCTTAAACACTTAAGATCAGAACTACAATATGATAGACAAAGTTATGTGTGGACATCAGTCCAAGATGACTGAACTTAGAAGCAGACACTATATCATAATCATATTCTGCTTCCACTACTCTACCCCCTACAATCCCTGCTCCACTGAATCCCTTCTAAATTTTTTTTGTTCATTTTTATTTATTTATTTATTTGAGAGTGACAGAGAGAGAAAGAGTCAGAGAGAGAGAGAGAATGGGCGCGCCAGGGCTTCCAGCCACTGCAAACGAACTCCAGACATGTGCACCCCCTTATGCATCTGGCTAACGTGGGTCCTGGGGAACCCTTGAACCAGGGTCCTTAGGCTTCACAGGCAAGCCCTTAACCACTAAGCCATCTCTCCAGCCCCTGAATCCCTTCTTCTTGCCAACAAGTCTCCTGTTCTGATGTCAAAAGCCCCCTCCCTCCTAGTATGCAGGTCTTGTTTTGGTAGCATCAGCCACTGTGAGATCATGAATACCCTGCCTTTTTGTTTGAAAGACAGTATTGCAAAGCATTCCTCCCCTTCTTTGGCCTCTTTTGCAATGGTTCTGAGCCTTGGAGGGTGGTATAGAGATGTTCACTTTAGTGCTGAGTATAACACTGTCATTTCTTCTCAGCACCTTGATGAGTTTTCAGTCTCCCCAGACTTCCAGTTGAAACAGCTATAAGTCTTACATCCTCCACTACTGGTTAAGAATGTTGATGATGTCTGTCTCCCCAACAGGCTGCATAACTCTTTTCATTTAGCATCCTGACAGTCAGCAGGGAGGAGGTTTGTAGCTCAGTTCCAGCTTGATTTCTCAGTGACCTGCAGACCAACCATGTGGAGTACTTAGCAATAAGATCTTCCTATCTTGTTCTGGTGTGAAACCAAGAGCCTTGGCAATAGCCTGTCTGTCATGTTTTTGGCATCAGTAGCCTTCTTGACCAACAACTATTTGGAAGGTACCCCTCCCCTAACACTGAAGTTTTCTTGTAACAGTCTATGGCTTCTGGGTACAGCATTATCTACACCCATGGGCTACTTCTGCGCGCGCGCACACACACACACAGCCACACTCTGTCTCTCTCACTCTCTCTTTTAACATACATGTCATTTAACTAGCAAGAGGAAGTAGGCTTCCATATGGCTTATTCATAACATTAAAAAATTTCTTTTTGAGGCAAGCCCAACAGACTGGATTTTTTTTTTTTTTTAATGCTAAGGGGCCAGGAAATTGATGTGTCAGAGCCTTCAGTCACTATACTCAAAATCCAGATGTGTGTGCCACCTTGAACATATGTGCAACCTTGTGCACTTGTATCACCTTGTGTGTCTGGCTTACATGGGATCTGAAGAGTTGGACATGAATCTTTAGGCTTCATAGGCAAGCGCCTTCCCCACTAAGCCATCTCTTCAGCCCAATTTAAAATTTTTGAATAATCCTTCTACCACCTCTTCCTCTACTTCAGACCCCACTTAGACAATTTTGTCATCAGTATTCTGCTCTTCTACTTAAGTATGTATGGTATCTTCTCCTTAAGCTCTCCCTTCTCCTCTGTCCTTCATGGGTCCTTTTTTGCTTTTTAAATTAAAATATTGATACAAAGTTTCTTTTAAGTTTATTTTTATTTACTTGACGGGGGAGGGGAGGGGGGGAAGGGAGGGAGAGAATGGGCATGTCAGTGCGCCTAGCCACTGCAAAGGAACTCCAGGTGCATGTGCCACTTTGTGCATATAGCTTATGTGGATACTGGGGAAGTGAACCTGGGTCCTTAGGCTTTAAAGGCAAACACCTTAACCTCTAACCCATCTTTCCAACCTGAGAGAAAGGCTTTTTTTTTTTTTAAAGAAGCCTAATAGACAAGAGAAAATTAAGAATGATTTTGTATATTCAGACTTTAAAATTTCAAATTTAAAGCAAAGAAAAAGATTTAAGTTAAAAGTGTAAATAACAGGAGTGCCAGATGCTATTGTACACATGTAAACGTGGTATTAGAGCACAGTGGATCTATACCATAGCATGCTCAGGGCTTTATTGTGCACTCTACTGTTTTAATCTAAAACCTTCTTAAGAATTTACCTGTGAGGCAGAGGTAGGAGGATCGCTGTGAGTTTGAGGCTACCCTGAGACTCCATAGTAAATTCCAGGTCAGCCTGGGCTAGAGCAAGACCCTACCTTGATAAAAAAAAAAAGAATTTACCTGTGGATTCTTTAAGTTTAGTACTACCTACATTGTCTCAGTTATTGTGTGAAAATAAATTTACCAGAGTTCTTACAGGGCATGTGTTCTCTTGTGGACTGATTGCTCCTTTTCAGAGAGCGGCCAGATTTGTGCCTCATTTACTGCAGTAGTTTTTTCTGTTTTGTCCTGTGGTTTTTTTTTCTTTCTTTCTTTCTGTTATTGTTCCTAATTTTCTACAGTTGTGGTGGTTCTGTTTTTTTTCTTTTTTGAGGCAAGCCCAACAGAGTGGCCTTTTTTTTTTTTTGTGCATGTGCGAGGGTGGGGGAAGGAGAATTGGGTGTGCTAGGCCATCCAGCCACCTGTGCTTGAACTCTAGACACGTGTGTCTCCTTGTATGCATGTGTGACCTTGTGTGCTTGTGTCACTGTGTGTCTGGCTTATGTGAGACCTGAAGAATTGAGCATGAGTCCTTAGGATTTGCAGGCAAGCACCTTAACTGCTAAGCCATCTCTCTAGCCTGTAGCAGTTGAAAGGAAAATTTTACTCTTAACTCTAAGGCTTGTGTGATTTTTCAGGTTAATTTCTTATAGGACTGTTTTCAGGATCATATCTTTTGCTTAGAAGTACCTTTTCTTTTTTTTTTTTTTGGTGCCTGTTTTGTTTCTTGGGTTTTAGAGGTACGGTTTTGCTCTACTTGATCACCTGGAATTCACTGTGTAGTCTCTTGGTGGCATCCTTGAACTCAAGGCAGTCCTCCTACCTCTCTGTCTTTCCAAGTGCTGGGATTAAAGGTGTGTACTGCCATGCCACACCATACCTGGAACAACTTACTATTTTTAAACATATTTTTTAAATTTTGATTTATTTATTTGCAAGCAGAGAGAGAGAAAGATAGGAGACAGAAAGAGAGAGAATGATCATGCCAGGGCCTGTAGCCACTGCTAACGAACTCCAGACACATGTGCCACCTGTGCATCTGGCTTGTGTGGGTCCTGGGGAATAAAACCTGGGTCTCTTGGCTTTTCAGGCAAATGCCTTAACCACTAAGCCATTTCTCCATCCCCAAGTTACTATTTTAAAAGGCTAATAGATTTCTTAATGTTTTCAACACAAACATAGGTTGGACATCTTTTGCCTGAAAATTTTGGGACAATAAAGTGGTTCAGATTTTGGAATTTTTTAAAAAAAATTTAAATATTTGATAGATTTTACTAGTTGGATATCCTTAATCTAATACCCCAAATCTTTTGATGTTCTGTTTCAGATTTCAGGTATTTTGAATTTCCAGATCAAATATCTAACTCTTGTATATGTGAGGCTTCATATAAAGTGGAAGGGGTCATATTGTGAGAAAATTTCATCTGTTTTATCCACTTTAATTTTTTGCTTAATCTTTGTGGTGCTGATGAAATACCATATAGAACATGTAAAAAGGAAAAAAAATTAAAACAGAGATATTTGGGCTAGAGATGGCTTAGTGGTTAAGGTGATTGCCTGAGAAGCCTAAGGACACATGTTTGACTCTCCAGATCCCACGTGAGTCAGACACACAAAGGTGAGGCAAGTGCAAGGTCGCACATGCCCAGTGGTGGCACAAATGTCTGGAGTTCTATTGCAGTGGCTGAGGCCCTGGCTGTCATGGTAACTCACACACACACATTCACACACTCTCTTTCTCTCTCTTTCTCTCAATAAAAATAAAATAAAGGAGATATGTTTATTGTTGGGGCAAAAATGACAAAAACATTCCGACTTAAAGTGCTCTGATCGGGTCTTTAATAATACTTACCGAATGGAAATTAAGTTGTAGACAATGGTGACAAAATGATGGCTTTTTTCATGTTTTGCTTTACTCTTATTAAGTGATTTCTTTGAAACAGTACAGATAACAGTTTTATGAAGATGAGGAATTATATATAGAAATAACTACTTAAACAATCCTTTCCAGATACTTTATATGCTGTCCCATTTTGGAGTAGGCATTTCCGGTGTCATCTGCTTTTTTTTTTCTTCCCCCGAGCTATGGTCTCACTCTGGTCCAGGCTGACCTGGAATTAACTCTGTAGTCTCAGGGTGGCCTTGAACTCAACGGCGATCCTCCTACCTCTGCCTCCCGAGTGCTGGGATTAAAGGTGTGTGCCACCACGCCTGACACTGTCATCTGCTTTTTAAAAACTGTTTTATTTGGGCTGGAGGGATGGCTTAATGGTTAAGGCGTTGTTTGCCTGCAAAGCCAAAGGACCCAGGTTCGATTCCCCAGGACCCATGTAAAGCAGCTGCACAAGGGAGCACATATGTCTGGAGTTCTTTTGTAGTGGCTGGAGGCCCTGGTGCACCTATTCTGTCACTCTCTCTCCCTCTTTCTCTGTCAAGTAAATAAATAAAAATATTAAAAGTATTTTATTTGAGGTGGGGCAAAGAGAGAATGGTTGTGTCAGGGTCTCTAGCCAATGCAAATGAACTACAGATGCATGTGTCATATTGTGCATCTGCTTTAATGGTACTAGGGAATTGAACCGGGGTACTTAGGCTTTGTAGGCAATCACCTTAACCACTAAGTCATCTCTGTAGCCTACTGTCATCTGCTTTTGATGAATGAGGAGAATGAAGCAAAAACAATGTAGCATTGACACCATATGATTTAAAGTATCTAGACTATTTTGAATTCCTTACTCTAAATTGTCTTTGCTAGGTTTCAGTTCTCTTATAAATTGGTAACTTGATTTGAGACAAACATGAGTATCTTCTCAGAGTCTGACTGAGTGTCTGAAGAATCATGGGCCTAGGATTGTCAGTGTTGTACTCTAGGAACTTTGAGGGACAACAATCCAGTGTATTATTTACACAAATAAATTTTCTCCAGCAGTCTACTGACTGTAAAGTCAGAAAGGAGCTGATATTGGAAGAGACATGACCACAGATGGGGATCCATCTTAGCCCCTGACACTTCATTAAGCAGCAGGTGGCCACCTTCTATCATTTTCCTCATTGGATGAGTTGTCATGACAGGAATGAAAAGGGCTTTCCATGCAGTTTCACATGGACTACATTTATTGAGCATTTGCTGTTGGACATGTACTATATAAGTGCTTTACAAATTTAATTTCCAATCTCACTCTTCAAGCTGCATACTACATATAGTTGAACCCCAGTTTATAGAGGAAGAAATAGGGTCTTCACATAGCTAATAAGTATTATAGTCAAGTATTGTAACTGTGAATCATTCACTAGAGTGAATATATTAAATAGTACTATGTCACATTTTCTTCACACTCCATAAATAACTTACCCGTGACAATACGGACACCAGGTTAAACATTCAGCCGTTAGAGATTTACTCTCTTGACAATGAGGTGCTTGAAAATGCTTACTTTTAAATCTTAGGGTAATAGGTTTTGGAAGAGTATTTTAGGAAGATTACACTAGCAGCACTTTGTAAGCAGGTATTGTATTATGAAATACTGTTTTAGTATGCTCAAGAAGGGCCTTAGAGTCTAAATGCATAGAAGGAGGCATTAGTAAGAAAAACTCCTTGTCGGGAGGGGGAGGGTAGAGCAAGGGGATGGGAAGATAAAGATGCTGCCAGTGTGAAAATCTGATTGACTTTGACTATTATAACATTGTGTATGGTATTAGAAATAGTCACTATAGGGCTGGGCTGGAGAGATGGCTTAGCAGTTCAGATATTTGCCTGCAAAGTCTAAGGACCCAGGTTCAACTCCCTAGAACCCATGTAAGCCAGACACACAGGTGGTACATGTGCTTCTCTCTCATAAAAAATAAAAAATGTAATAAAAAGAAATATTTCCGGGCATGTTGGTACATGCCTTTAATCCCAACACTTGAGAGGCAGAGATAGGAGTTTCTATAAGTTCAAGGCCAACCTGAGACTACATAGTGAAATCCAAGTCAGGCCTGGGCTATAGCAAGACTCTACCTCCAAAAACAAACAAACAAACAAACAAAAAGACTCAAAATAGAGTCATAGAGGAAGAGGCAAAAATATTTGAAGAATTTTTCTTAAACATGATGGATTTTACATGACAAGGTGCCAGTCAGGTGAAACCTTTCTTCAGGAATATGGAGAGTGCAGATCCAAAGCACAGAACTGGATTTCAGGGCTGATCATTCATAAGGAGCAAAAATGATAAAGTCAAAAGAGCAGTCAGTTCAAGGCCGACCAGAGAAGTGCTTCACATTTCTTCTCAACAGAAACCGTGGTAAGAGACAGAAAAGAAAGAGAGGCCCGAGGTTAGGTCAGCAAACCTTACAGAGGCCACTGTGGCTGATGAGGTTTGGTACTATAGAACAGAAGAGGACAGACTGCAGCCTATGGTTAATCCCTTTGCTTTTGTAAGACCTGGTTTTTGTTTTTGTTTTTGTTTTTTTGAGCATCCCTAATTTGTAATTTTACACAGTGCTCACGACTGCTTTTGTGCTTAATAGTCTAGTTGAGTGTTTAATATTGAGATTTCTCCCCATCACCAAAATTTTTAATATTGGCCTTTTGTAGTGAAAGTTGCTGTGTTGTGCTGAGGAGACCTAAGCCAAGAAGACCAGGAGGCTACCTGGTGTGTTTTATGACCACAATGCCATCGATGTCCTGAAAGTGATAATCTTTATTCTGTGAATGAATGGCAACAGCCTGCTTGCTGTGTGTTTGCATTCACTTCTTTGGTGTGGTCTAGGAAGAGGCTGGGTAGCATGGGATTAAGTAGTAAATTGTCAGGAATGAAAGTGGTTTCTTTTTTTTTTTTCTTAAGTTTTAAAATTTTTATTTATTTACTTATAAGCAGAGAGGTGTAGAGAGAATAGTGACAGAATGGGTGCACCAGGACCTCCAGCCACTATAAACAAACTCTAAATGCATGCACCACTCTGGCTTTTTAGGTGGTTACTGGGGAATTGAACTCGGGTCCTTAAGCCTTGCAGGCAAGTGTATTAACCATTAAGCCATCTCTCCAGCCTGAATGAAAGTGGTTTCTTTTTTTTTTAATTATTATTTTTTATTAATTAGAAACTTTGTTGTATGGATAAATCATATGTTGGACCCATTCCTTTCCTGCCTCCACTCCACTGAGGGCCTTCCTCAGTGGGATTATTGGTTTCTATAAAAATATCTTTTGTGAGTATGGAGAGTGTGGCAGTTTAAAGGGAGATTTTTTTTTTTCTTTTAGTATAGGAAGAATATGAAAGGGAAAATTTTTACAGAATTCTTTTGGAGAGGCAATGTGTGTTGCAATTATAGGAATTAATGGTCACGACTTGAACACAGGGAGTACATGGGTCTCAATACAGGAAATGAATAGAATTGTTTGTGGAATTAAGTTAAGAATAGTAATTGCTCACACAGCTGTTTTTAAATAGCAAATTATGTTAGGTAATCAGCAAAACATCCATGAAAATGTACTGGATAGTTCTGCAGAAACTGCTTTATCCTTACTGACTTATGATCCTAAGGGGCACTATAAAAACAGGCAGACTAAAACCTTTGTATGCAGTTTCTCAACTACTGTTTTATTGTTATGTTTACATCTTCTCACCACCAAACCCAAATGTACTGTCCTCAAGAGCAGCAGGAACCTCCTGAGCTCACAGAGCAATTAGTGCTCTCCCTAACTGAGCGGCACATCATGTGTCTTCCCTTTTGTCCTACACGGTGCAGTGTGTGCTTGGGCTGGACTTAGGTCTTCTGTCTTTTCTGTTTGCTTTATTTATATTTTGTTCAGATGTGCTTCCATTCTTTGTTGGGAATCTTTATTTTCTTAGGGCCGAGTCTTCACTTACTAGCAGGCACTTTTGCTTCTTTCCCTTGTAGCTTCTCTAGGGAAATTAGAATACATCATTAACTTCTTACAGGCTATTTAGACTTCTTATAGTACCATTTCATGTACAACGCAGCAACCTTAAGACCTTAAGGGTCTGTTGACCGCTTTTTATGCTGTAGTTTTCTTGTGTATTACACCCAAATGCATTGTGCTGCCTCCAGGAGAGGCTGCTTTTGCTTTAAATAGCTGCATTTTAAAAACATTAAAAGGTGAAAATCCTTTTCTGTTGATGTGAGGCTCTTCTCTCCTTCTTTAGGGTCCAAGTTTCCCTTTGATGACATATTCCTTGAGCATGAAGAACTACTTCGAAGCTGGGTGTGGTAGTTCATGCCTACAATACCAGCGCCAGTTACATTTTGGTGACTGGTTGTCCTGACTGTCTTTTTCTTCAGGTCAGAATGACAGCAGGTTTTCTGTTGGGATTTTCCTTGCTCACATTATATGGATGCCTGCCTGCTGGACAAACTTTTTAAGTTGAACATAATTGTGTGCTGGTCCCAGAAAGATATTCAGGAGAGAAACTCCTCCAGTCAGCCTTTGTTTTTCAGTCTCTAGTATCTTGTCTTACTTGTACTTCATAATAAACTGACCCCAGATTCAAGTACAGGTCAAAAAAAAAAAATCCTTTTCTTAACAATTCAAACGAAAATTGTATTTGAAATTTAAAAGATGACCCGAGAAGATGTTAACTCTATTTTTGTAAAAGGCTTAATTTTTATATGTTTTGAAAATTAGACTTTTATTTAACAAGTAATTGCATAAGATTCATTATAAGTAAAATAAAACAAAGTCTAAAACCTTATAACTAATTTTACATATTTCATATGAAGAAGCATATTTTAACATCTTAAATTCCCAGGTGATATTAGTGTATCACTAACTTTCCCCCTTTGTTTTTACATTAATATGTATAATAAAAATTCATTAGTAGATTTTATATGTATGTAAACTCTGAAAATACAATGAAAAATGTTGGTAGGTTTTTAGTTGCATATTAACTTAGAATTGATTTTAGCCTTGGAGTTTTATCTAAAAGAATATTGTTACTCCGCAAATAAAATTGGATGAAGAAACTATTGAAGTGCCATACATTCATAGCTTTTTTTATTTGATATACTTATTTCCAATTAGATTTCTTCACAAAATCATTTATTGAATCTCCCTATAGCATATGGCAATCCTGCAAGGTATATTATGTTTTTAATTTTAAAAATATTTTATATTTATTTACTTATTTTGGTTTTCCGAGGTAGGGTCTCACTTTAGCTGAGGCTGACCTGGAATTCACTATGTACTCTCAGGGTGGCCTTGAACTCACGGCAATCCATCTACGTCTGCCTCCCAAGTACTGGGATTAAAAGTGTGTGCCACCATGCCTGGCTGCAAGTTATATTATCTTCTGTTTTTGATGACAGATAGGACTCCTTTTATTGTTTAGAAAGGTTCTGTGTGGGGACTGGAGTGTTTAGCCTCTCTCACTCTAAGTAAGTCTCTTCCTGTAGGAATGTACTCTCTAGTGTGATACCTGCTCAGATAACCACATTAACTTGGTATTCTCACTGCCTGTGCTATTGGGATATATCCACTAGTCCTTTCTACTTTTCATTCTCCCTTTTGAGACTTTGCTACTACCTCAAATTAAAAAAAAATTTTTTTTGTATTTATTTATTTGACAGAGAAAGGGGGCGGGAGAGACAGACAGACAGACAATGGGCACGCCAGGGCCTCCAGCCACTGCAAACAGATTCCAGACGCGTGCACTCCCTTGTGCATCTGGCTAACATGGGTTGTGGGGAATCAAAGTTGGGTCCTTTGGCTTTGCAGGCAAACACCTTAACTGCTAAACTATCTCTCCAGCCCCTGCTACTTGAAATATTTTTATGGATTCAGACCTACTTCACGATTTACCTACCCAGGCTTAGTTTAGGAAGGCAAGGTTTTTGGTGGTAGGTGAGTTCACGTAGTGAAGGGAGAAGAAATTTGTCTTCAGTGTCTTAACTTGGTCAACCTTTATCTCAGGTAAATCTTGCCTGAGCCTTACCAAGTCTTAAAACACCTTAGACACTCAGATTCTGGCCTTTCTAGAGCATAAAAAGGTCACTCTCTTCAAAATGAATGCTTGCAGTATTTGCTAGTGGAGGAAAACCTCTGGGCACCCACAGGACTGTTAGCAAGATAAAGGCGAGGAGTGAATAGAAGCTGTGGTGGTTTTAAGATGGAATCTAGAGGGTGCTCAATACACATAGTGAAGCAGCAGGGAAACTACTTTTTTGGTTTTCAAGGTAGGGTCGTCTTATAGCCCAGACTGACCTGGAATTCACTATGTAGTCTTAGGGTTGGACTCGAACTCATAGCAATCCCCATACTTCAGTCTCTCGATGGCAGGGATTAAAGGCATGTGCTACCACACCTGGCTGGTTTTTGCTATTTATTTGTTTACTTTAAATGTATTTTAAATATGTTATTCATTCCTTCATTTATTTTTTATTTTAAATTCTTTTAAAAATGGTTATGTATACAGTGTGTATACAGCCATGATGCTACCATTGTTAGCCTTCTTCCTGTTGTCCCCCACTGAGGATCATGGGCGTTGCGTCGTGGGGATGGCCTTCAGTTATGGGGGAGAGGCAATGTTTCTGTGCATAATGACCCAACTTAAGGCTTTAACAATCTTTCTGCCCCCTCTTCTGTGAATTTCCCTGAGCCATGTTGGGTACATTTTAGGTCTATTTCAGTGACAGGGGAGGTCTTGGGAGCCTCTGTGTCTCTGGATATATGATTTGGTAGGAGTTGTATGTTCTCTGTGCCTGTCTCCTTCACTCTTGTGCTGATACCAGGTTCACCGAGAAAGCACCTCTTGCTCATTACCCCACAAACTCTATTTTTAAATGTTTGTTTATTTATTTAAGAGAGAAGAAGAAAGAGGTGGAAAGAGAGAGAGAGGGAGGGAGGGAGGGAAAGAGGGAAGGAGGGAATGAGAACGCCAGGGCCTCAAGCCATGAACTCCAGATGCATGCGCCACCTTGTATGTATGGCTTACATGGGTAGTGGGGAATTGAACCTGGGTCCTTATGCTTCACCAGCAAGTGCTTTAACTGCTTTATTTGTTTGTTTATTTATTTATGAGAGAAAGAATGGGCACACCAGGGCCTCTAGCCACATGTGCACCTGCCTTAATTTGGGTTCTGGGGAGTCGAATCTAGGTCTTTAGGCTTCTCAAGTAAGAGCCTTAACTGCTAAGCCAACTCTGCAGCCCTGTTATTTATTATTGTTGTTGTTATTATCAATTTTGTTTTTTTGAGGTATGCAGCCCTGTTATTTATTATTGTTGTTATTATCATTTTTGTTTTTTGAGGTATGGTCTTACTCTGGCCCATGCTGACCTGGAATTCACTATGTTCTCTCAGGATGGCCTTGAACTCACAGCAGTCCTCCTAAGGATGCCTCCCAAGTGCTGGTATTAAAGCCACGCACCACCATGCCCCAAGGCCTGTTATTTATTATTAATTTTTTTAATTTGCAAGCAGAGAGAGAGAGAGACAGACAGACAGACAGAGGGAGGGGAAGGGAGGATAAAGAAGAGAGAAATGAACATGAATTAATATGAATGGGTGTGCCAGGTGCATGTGTTACTGTGCATCTGGCTTTATGTAGGTGCTGGGGAGTCAAAACTGGGCAGGCGGGATTTGCAAGCAAGCAGCTTTATCTTCTGAGCCATCTTCCCAGCCCTGCATTTGAAACAAATAAATACACATATATATGCAAGCAGAGAGACATAGAAGAGAGACAGACAGGAAAAATGGGCACATCAGGGCCTTTAACCACTGCAGGTGGACTCCAGATGCATATGCCACTGTGCATCCGGCTTTATGTGGGTACTGAGGAATCAAACTTGGGGCCTGAGGCTTTGTAGGCAAGTACTGTAATTGCTGAGCCATCTCTCCAGACTCCCCCCCTTTTTTTAGGGTATGGTCTCAGGCTAATCCAGGCTGACATGAAATTCATTATGTAATCCCAGGGTGACCTCAAACTCATGGTGATCCTCCTACCTCTGCCTCTCAAGTGCTAGGATTAAAGATGTTTGCCATCATGGCTGGCAAACATTTGTTTTAATGAAATTTTTTACTTTATATTTTTATTGAGATTTAATATCTAAACATATTATAATTTGACCCATTCCCCATCCTATTACCCTCTCTTGCACCATCCCTACAACTGTTCCAATGAGTGCCCTCCTCTTCTTTTCCATAGTCTTTCTGTTCTGATGTCTCATTCATTTAAAAAAATATTTATTTGAGAGTAGAGACAGAGTATGGACAAACCAAGACCTTTGCAAACAAACTCCAGATGCATGTACCACTTTGTGCATCTAAGTTTACATTGGTACTAGGGAATTGAACCCTGGTCAGCAGGCTTTGCAAACTAGCGCTTTTAACTGCTGAGCCATTTTCCAGTCCACTGATGTCTCATTCTTTTTGTTCTTCTCTGTCCTCTGTGTTAAAATGCTGGTGGGCTCAGAAATGTACAGGTGTTGTGGGGGTAACAGCAAGCACTGTGAGATCATGAATGTGCTAGTGCTGTCCTGGGACAGTGTTCCAAAGTATTTCTTCCCACCCCATGGCTCTTAAATTCTTTCCATCCCCTACTCTTCAGTGTTCGGTCTTGGAGGATGTGACAGAGATGACTCATTTAGTGTTGAACTCTCAACAGCTTCTAACTTTCAGCTTTGCTAAGTTTTTGAGTGTCCTCGGTGTCTACCACTGTCTTCACAGAAAACTTTTCTAGTGCAGAATAAGAGCAGCTTTAATATTCACTGTTCCTTCCCTGAGCCCTGATGGGTGTGGTAGAGATGATTCGTGGAGTGCTGAGGTCTGGACTTTGTCTTCTTCCTGAGTCACCTTGCTAAGTTTGGGTCTTTTGGAGTCCAGTTCACATTGCTGGTAGAAATCACCCAACCAAGAGCAGCTTTTGGGAAAAAGAGATTTATTTTGGCTTATAGGCTCGAGGGGACGCTCCATAATGGCAGGGAAAAACAATGTCCTGAGCAGAGGGTGGACATTATCCTCTGGCCACCATAAGGTGGACCATAGCAACAGGAGAGTGTGCCAAACACTGGCAAGGAGAAACTGGCTATAATACCCATAAGCCCACCCCCATCAATACACTCCCTCCAGGAGGCATTAATTCCCAAATCTCCATCATTTGGGAACCTAGCATTCAAAACAACCTAAGTTTATAGGGAACACCTGAATCAAACACCATAGGGTCTTTGCAGAATTTATCACCATCTGTAAAATGAAGCTTTTCTAACCAGAAGTGAGAACAGCATATGTATTAATGTAAATTGTATTATTATTTATCTTTAGGAATTGAAACAATTTATAGTATTTCTACCCTTGGGTTAGTGTTAAGCTTTTTGTTGAAATCTGTGTTTAAATCTGTGGATCAAGGAAGTAACTCTTCAAGATTGTTGAATTGCCCATGTATATACTAAAACTGGGAATGAAAGAAAGTATATTGAATGATATATTTATTGTACTTCATGTTATTTTCTTTTCTACTTTTAAAATCTGTTTAGTACCTCTCTTAAGTCTATCTTCTGGTACAATTTCTCTTCTTGCTTACTTTGTCTTAATGGCTGAAGCTTTGGATGTTTTAATACCACTGTCATATTTCTGTTTATACAGCCATTGTCTGTAGCAGAAAGGAGTCATTGATACAAAAAGATGACTTTGCCTTTGTCAGTGCCAGCCACGACCTTTAGTCAGAGTCTGGATATGGTGACAATCACACTACAGAGCTTGGAGTTTAAACCTAGGCAGATTCTTGTTGCTCCGTAACATCCTCTCACCAACTTTCTGATTCTATAGCAGTGGTCTTGGTATTTAGTTACTGCCTCAGTCACATGACTGTCATCTTATTTAATCAATCTTTGCCTTCTCTTCATCTTTCAAAAGGAATTAAGAGTCACTAGATGAAAAACTGAGCATGTAGTTTCTACTACCTGAGATGTTATTTGTAATAAGCACCTAGCCTGTTTCCCCCACCCCCACATGAATTTGAAATAATATAGAAGCTTCATAATTATTAATCATTTGGTATAAAAATTTAATCATTAAAACAAGTTATTTATCAAAATAAGGTTCTAGGGTTGGGGAATATGGGTTAGTGGTTAAGGTGCTTCCATATGAAACCTAAGGCTCCAGGTTCAATTCCCCAGTACCCATGTAAAGCCAAATGCACAAGGTGGCGCACGTGTTTGGAGTTTGTTTACAGTGGCTAGAGGCCCTGGCATGCCCATTCTCTTTCTCTTAAATAAATAATAAATAAAATATTTAAATAAAAGTTTCATTATTTGATCGATGAAAATTTTATTTTTTGCATATAATCGTTTATAATATTTTTTGCAGTTTTATATGTCTCATAGTTGGTTTTATGGGATGGTTTTAGAAATTCTTTCTATTGTTCTACAGTAATGGTTAAAGAAAATAGCTCACAGGTAACTAGTGACATTGCAGAGATTACAAAAAAGTATGGGTTTTTTTTTTTTCTTTCCCTTTTTGAGGTAGGGTCTCACTGGCTGACCTGAAATACACTATGTACTCTCAGGATGACCTCGAACTCACAGCAGTCCTCCTACCTCTGCCTCCTGAGTGCTGGAATTAAAGGCGTGTACCACCATGCCCAGTCTTAAAGTATGGCTTTTACATAACATGTCCCCACACTTGTAGAATCTTTACTAAATCTGGAATTTTAATGATAGTTATCTCTAAATGAATATGATATTTTATGTTTTATATACCATCTATGTATTTTTGTTTTTGTTTTGTTGTTGTTTCGCGGTAGGGCCTCACTTTAGCTCAGGCTGACCTGGAATTCACTATGTAGTTTCAGGGTGGCCTCCAACACACAACAATCCTCCTACCTCTGCCTCCTGAGTGCTGGGATTAAAGGCGTGCCACCATGCCTGGCTCAATCTATGTATTTCTGAAGTTGGTTCATTTAATTATGCCTGGAATACCCTCTTATAGTGATTTCTTCTTGTCTTCTGGGGATATCTTTCAAGGTATACTACAAATGCCTAAAATTAATGACAGTACTTAAACCTATATAGCTTAGTTCTATATGTTTAGGTACTGTCCTTAGTTTTAGCCATCTGCTGTGTATACACATACCTGTGATAAATTTGTATTTACAAATAAGACAGAGTTATAAATCAATAATAACTAATAGTTAAAAGCAAATGGTTATGACAGCATGCTGTAGTAAGAGATATTTGAAATGTTTGCATTATTTGTAGACTATCCTATTAAAAATCTTCCACTGTATCTGATGATGAGTAAATGAAACAGCAGACAAGGAAGACTGCTGAATACTATCTTCTCCCAGTTTTATGAAACCTAGTAAAATATACACTCAACACTTGAGAAGAAGGCCAGATTCATCAAAATAACGCTAGGCCCTAGTAACTGTGTAGAACATTCTGACCTGGAAACTAATACATCTTTTTCTTGATACGTCTCCCATCTCTTCTGCAAGCCTTGGGAATCATGGCAAGTGACTGCAGAATGTCAACATATTATTTATCATTTCTCATCTCAAGCTGAAAGAATTTTTAAACTTAGCCAAGTAGTTGTCATAGCAGCTAGGTTCTTCTCATGCACAAATGAAGGAAGCTAACATTTCTCATTTATCATGGGAATTGGCTCAGAAAGCTTTGGAAAATATACCTTCCTCAGAACCAAGGGTGAAAATAAAATCTGGAATCTTTAAAAGAGAAAAGTTGAAAAATTGGATTGAGGCAGAATAAATGATTGAGAGATTCCCAGCCTTTCCTGGGGCTGATAGGAGAAGAGAGTAATGGTGAAAGCTGTAGGAAGCTCATGTGGCCAACAGCAGAGTGCTCTGGTACTGATGGTTACTGTTCTTTGACTTTCCTTTGCAACTTTGATAAGGGTGCATCCAGGTAATTTGTAGTAAAACATGGGTAACAATTTCAGAAGAGTTTGAAGTGTTGTTTTCAAATTACTAGAGTGAATTGTCTTGCCATTTTAGTATAACTAAGTTGGTTTGGTATATTCACTTAAGAAACATTTAAGTTGAATAATTGTTTGGCCTCCTTTGGGATAGTTTTGGAGCTGAAGCCTTGCTGGTTTCAGAAGTGTACTACTAAAGAAGAGGTTTTAGGTTTCATCTATTCAGACAGCAGTGAATGAGAACAGAATTAGAGTGACTGAAGGACATTGTTTGGGGACCTAGTAGAAAGGGATGAAGGTACTTTGAGGTGACTTAGTTTTTACCTATGTCTGAACAAGGGTGATGGAAGTCGCTTCCACAAATGCAAGTACCATTTATGAATTGCACTCTGCTGTGTCACACTGAAAATGTTTACCAAAAGTATTTTTTTAATATATTGTATGTTCTTCACTGTCTAATTTCTGTAGGTATGGATGAACGGGGCAGTGCAACATCTTGGGGAACAAGTGGCCAACCAAGTCCATCCTATGATTCATCTAGAGTAAGTCTTAGTACTTATACCCATGAAGTTAATTTGGCTAAATAGTTTCTTGCATATATGAACTGTTTCATAAGAAAAAGGAAAATAAATTTGTTTTCATGAAAATGTAATATAACATACCTTCTTAGCCCATTTAATTCTCTTTATAACTTGGGGATTTCCTACACTTAATTACTCCTGGTGTCACTTCCACACCTGGACTGCCTTCAGTGTTCTTTCTAAGGTATGACATGCCCACAGTATCATCATAGTGCATTAAAATATTCCTGGTGTCACTTGTGCACCTGGACCACCTTCAGCCCTACCTCTGAGGCAGGACACACTCACAGTACCACATTAGGTACTATGATGTCCATAGCTGTTTGTGTGTTACTTGCTTTCAGAGACAACAGTGACTTTCAGAGTCCTGGCCTCAGCCTTTCCCCTCCAGCTGTGCTCCAGTGGTCATCAGTAGGAACTCTGTAGCATCATCTCTTGAAAGCATGTTAAATTGAGTATAAGAGGTGCTGTTTCTGGGTTGACATAGGAAGTAGGAGCAGGCTTGTGCCGGATACACTGATAGAGCTAAAGGGTCAGGCCTTTCTACTCCCCCCCCCCCCACCAAAGTAGACAGAAATTCCTGATAACTTAAAAATTTTTTTTCATTTATTTGTTTGCACACACAGACAGAACGCACCTACATGCAAGTATGAGTACACCAGGGCCTCTAGCTGCTGCTGCAAATGAACTCTAGATGCATGTGCCACTTTGTGCATCTGGCTTTACATGGGTACTGGGAATTTGAACTCAGGTTGTTAGCATTTGCAGGCAAGCACCTTAACCACTGAGCCATCTTTCCAGCCCCCCATAACTTTTTAAAGATGAGACCAGGAAATAGAAAATTAAAGAATTATAATAAAATCAAACGTTAGTAGCCTAATGGGGTTGATAGATGCTTCTCTGAAAGACCATATGTTCTGAGTTGCTTTCCTCATTACTGTGGTAAAATATGCGACAGAAGCAACTCAGGGACATGAAGGATTTACTTTGGTTCCCACTTTCCTGATAGGGCATGCCTGGCAGCATTCATGTCAGTAATGGGAGTGTTAGGCAGCTAGCATACATCTCAGCAGACCTTAAGCAGAAAACCTGGGCAGCAACTGCAGCTGGACTGTAACACATAAGACTTACCTCCCAGGAACCCACCCTCTCCAGCTAGTCCCTATCTCCTAGAGGGTCCACAGCCTCCAAATCCAGTGATACCTACTGGAATGGTCAAAAGCATGAGCCCATGGGACATTTCACATTCTTCTCCTTCTCTCCCTTCTTCCCTCCCATTTTTCCCCTCTTCTTACTTCTTCTTTTTCTTCTTTCTTCCTCCTCCTTCCTTCTTCTTCTTCTTCCTCTTCCTCCCTCCTCCTCCTCCTCTTCCTCCTCTTCCTTCATTTATTAGAGACAGGGAGGGAGGGAGAGAGACAAAGAGAAAGAATGGGTGCGCCAGGGCCTCTAGCCACTGCAAACAAACTACAGATGCCTGTGCCACCTTGTGCATCTGGCTTATGTGGGATCTGGGGAATCGAACTCGGGTCCTTAGGCTTTGCACGCATGCACCTTAACTGCTAAGCCATCTCTCCAACCTCATTTTCTTAACTATACCAGTAAACATTGAATGAGTAATGAGCTTTTTCTTATTTTTCTGAGAGTAAACCAAGAGAAGATAGACAAATATAAAATTTATGGATTCTGGAAGCACATTGGTTTAAAAAGGGAAAACATGAGATTATAGCTCATAGTTTCAGTATAGTTTGCATTCTTTTACATCAAAATGCTGAATTAAAAAACTTTGGAAAATAGGAGGTTCTGCTGTATATGTAGCCATAACCTATGTTTAGTTTTTAAAAAAATCTTTTGGGAAGGTACTAGGATTATCATAGGAAGAGAGGGAGGGAGGTGCAGATGGAGGGAGGGGTAGAGAAAGGGAGAGAGGATGGGACAGATAGACTGATAGAGATAGAGAGGCACTGTTAATCTAGCAGGAATCAGTGATGGAGCAAACTATATAGTGGTTTACGGAGCCCTTCATGGGCATCTTGTTATTGATAATGTACCACTTACTCCTGACATTTTATTTTGGGGATGTTTAAACTGGTTAGTGATCAGAGTTTGAGATTTTCCCCCTAACATTTAAAGTTCATGGTTCTTTGTATAATAATGTAAGTAGGAAAGGTATCTTTCCTGGTTAGAGTTATGTATTAGAGACTTATAGTATCCTGTGCTTTAGTATTAAGTGTCTTCTTTGCAGACTTGGGTTACTATGTGGGAGAATGTTGTTACTTGAATTAAATAGGAATTAAATAGGACTTTCGTGTTCATGTTTACTTCATTTTCAAGCTTTTGAGCTTTTTCTATTAGCATATCATGTAGGATTTTAGGAGTAAAAAAACATTCTTCTTTAGGAGTGAAAAACAAAAATATGTACCCAGATACATTTTTGACCCTGAAGTTAAGTTTGCCCCCAGAGATGGAATATAAAGAAAATCCTGCTTTTCTTCCTAATGTTTGATCTTATAGACCAGAAGTGAAAGATTCTTTTATTCTTACTTTATTAAAATACTTTATTAAAATATTTATTTATTTATTGGGCAAAGGGAGAGGGAAAGTGAGCACACCAGAGCCTCTAGTTGCTGCTGATGAATTCCAGACACATGGGCCACCTTGTGCATCTGGCTTACGTGGATCCTGGGAAATTGAACTTAGGTTCTTAGGCTTTGTAGGCAAGCGCCATAAGTGCTAATCCCTATCTCCAGCTCAACTTTATATTTTTTGACTATACATTGTAATCATATAAAAATTAAGTTGATTCTGTGGTAAAATTGTTTTCAGTTTTAAAAACCCAGATAAATTTCTAGATGCTTCTAGCTTATCAGAAGCATAAGCACATTCCTGCCTACCCACCCAGAGGTCAGAGAGATGATGCTGTTCCTCCTCCTTGTGTCATACTCCCACCCACGCTGCCATTATCTCCTTGTGTCCTAGTCACGGTGGAATGGAAAATGGTTTAGTGGACTGGGTCAGAAGTTACGTAATTGGTTAGGGTTTTTGTTTCAATATTTTATTATTTAGTTATTTATTTGACAGAGAAAGGGGGAGATTTTGTATGTATGTATGTATGTATGTATGTATGTATGTATGTATGTATGTATGTATCTATCTATCTATCTATCTATCTATCTATCTATCTATCTATCTATCTATCTATCTATCGAGAGAGAAAGAATGGGTGCACCAGGGCCTCCAGCTGCTGCAAATGAACTCCAGATGCATGCACCCCTTGTGCATCTGGCTAATGTGGTTCCTTGGGAATCAAACCTGGGTCCTTTGGCTTTGCAGGGCCTAACTGCTAAAGTATCTCTCCAGCCCTAGGGTTTTTGTTTCAAATATGGGTCTGATTTTAAACTTTCTTGCCTTAAATCCTCCTGACCAGGGAGACAATTATGGTTACCCACAGGATCTTTTCTATAGGAAGATTGTTGACTCTTAAGGATTTAATTGCTTAAGTCTATTTATTGTTTTGACCATTTTCCCATAATCATAAGTGTAAATGGTCATAATCATATTAATAAGAGTCTTATTTGGCTAAAGTACTTCATTCTCCTATGTTAGTGTATTGAAGTTCTCAAATTCCTGTTATAGGTCACTGAAATCTTGACTTCAGAAGTAAATACTGAAGTTGGATAAAAACCAGTCTTGACATCTTTGAAATCAAATGAGTCAATTTAAACGTTAATGAAATTGCAGATAACTTCTGTAGAAATTATGCAAATTGAGTTTATTTATACTTTACCAATTGTATAAATTTTATCTTTTCATTTTAGTGAGTTGCATTACTTAAAAATAGTTTTATTTTCAGTGGAACTTTTTTTTTTGTTTTTGTTTTTGGATTTTTTTTTTTTTGAATTAGGGCATTACTCTAACTCAGGTTGACCTGGAATTCATTGTGTATTCTCAGGCTGGCCTTGAACTCATGGTGATCCTCCTACCTCTGTTTTACTTTTTATAAAACTTGAAAATACTAACATGTCACAAAAAGTTGGTATTGGAAAACTGTAAAATTAATGCTTTACTTCATAGCTACTTCATAAAGTTGTCATGAGGATTAAAGGTGACAATATAAGTACAGTGCATTGGATCAGGATCTGGTACACAGTAATATGTGTGTGTAGACTTTTAACCATTTCTCAGAGTTCATTTATCAGATCTTATACAACAGTTACCTAAGTATAAACATACATTTTCAAATGTGATGTATAGTAGATGTAACAACTGAGAATTATTTGCTGAGACAGTCATTAATAATTTCTTTTTATTTGTTGAGGAGAGTAATAAGGATGGGCATGCCAGGGCCCCTAGCCATTGCAAACAAACGCTAAACACATGCATCACCTTGTGCATTTGGGGTTATGTGGGTACTGGAGAATCAAACTCTGGTTGTTAGTCTTTGCAGCTGATCCATCCTTTCACCCCCATTTGCCAGTTTATATGCATATATATAATGTATTTTGATTATATTCACCTGATTACCCTCGGTTGTCTCTCTTCCTTTCCTGCTGAACCCTTCAATCCAGCTAGTCCACCATTTCTATTTGTACATCTTTTTAAAAAATTTTTTTGTTCATTTTTATTTATTTGAGAGCGGGGGGGGGGGGATGAGAGAGAATGGGCGCGCCAGGGCTTCCAGCCACTGCAAATGAACTCCAGACGCATGCGTCCCCTTGGTTATCTGGCTAACGTGGGTCCTGGAGAATCAAGCCTCGAACCGGGGTCCTTAGGCTTCACAGGCAAGCGCTTAACTGCTAAGCCATCTCTCCAGCCCCTTGTACATCTTTTTAAAAATATATTTTTGTAGCTGGGTGTGGTGGTGCATGCCTTTAATCCCAGCACTTGGGAGGCAGAGGTAGGAGGATCACAGTGAGTGTGAGGCCACCATGAGAGTACATAGTGAATTCCAGGTCAGCCTGGACTAGAGTGAAACCCCACCTTGGAAAAATTTTAAAAAAAAATTTTTTTGTTTGTTTATTTAATTGCAAACTAAGAGAGAGGAATAGAGGGGGCCAGAGAATGGGTGTATCAGGGCCTCCTGTGACTACAAAGAAAGTACAGATATGTGCGCCACTTTGTGTATCTGGGTTACGTGGGTACTGAGGAATTGAATGTAAGCTTTATATGCAACCTCCTGTAACTATTGGGCCATCACTCTAGCCCCTCACATCTTTTTTTTTTTTTTAAATGTAACCCACTGAATTTAATTAGGATTGCTTGTAGTAGCATGAGTTGGGAGTTATTTAGCATTACATGGGTAGTTTACCAGTGGCTAAACTAATGAAAATATTCATTTCCCTCTCCCAGAAAATGTGTACCCTTCAGGGTAGGGCAGGTCCTCATGAGCCTCTCCAGCACCCATGATGGAATATTTATTGGTGCAATTGTAGGCAGCTGTTGTTGAGGTAGTCACAGCTGCTTTGAGTTCATGAGTGTGACAGCTGTGTTATGTGTTTAAGACTGTGTTCCATAGCACTCCTCTCCCCACTTCTCAGCAGAGCTCTCTGGGCCTTGGAGGGTGCTAAAGATGTCTCAGAGCTAAGCACTTAACTTACTCTCAGCACTTGCAGGAGTTGAAGCTTCTCTGATCAAAGCTGAGAACAGCACTCATATATGGTCATGAATAGTTAGAAGAATTATCATTTTCCCTTCCTTTTCAATTGTTCTTTTATTCCCCCCCACCACCACCCATGGGAAAGCAAAATTCTCTTCCTGTCACTTGATGATTTTAAAATGTTTTTGTTTGCATTATACAATGCTTTCTACATAATGGGTGCTCTGGTTTTGTTGGGAATAATCACTAGATTTATTAGGTTACTGGGACTTAGTGGTTGCAGAAGAAAAGAGCATTGATTTATGGCTGAGACTTAGGGTAGATGGTAGTGGTATTGATGGTAAAAAAGTTTCTTTTGTGCTTACACATGTGTTTTCCTGATGGAGGGGGGAGTCTACTTAGATATTTTACTTAAGGTCATACATTGGCTTTGGAAAGTTGACCTCTGTGATCTTAGACAAGTTATTTTACCTCCAAAATTATGTTGGTTTAACACATATCTTACAGGACTTAGTAGAAGATAAATATAGAAGCTGTGAAATAATTTTATTTCACTTATTGATACAAGTGAAAGCTATTACTGTTATTGCCCCCATTATCTCCACATGTCTAATAATGGGCGTATTTCTTGATACACACATTCTGTTCTCTGCAGATACCTGATCATCCTGGTTTGCATATCTCAAGTATGCATGTTGTCTTGGATTTTTCCTGTTCTTTTGAGATTTGTTACTTACTCTAGACCTAGCTCTGAGGTGAGCTACTAAGGTACACCTGAGGATTGCTCCTGACAGAGCTCACAAGAGACAGGAGAACTTTGTTGACACTCTTTCAAGATAACAAAGTTTTTCCCCCCTTTGTTTTAAAAGTAAATGTGAGCTCACTAGTAGCAAACAACTAGTAAGGAAGGCATTATGGTGACTAGGCTGGTCATTTTTCAGTTTACATGTGACTGTTGGCGGTTATTTTTCAGTAAGAAGTAGCATGCAGTTGAGAAGAGTTTGTGTGCTGCTTTAAAACAAAAGCTATTTCTGGGCTGGAGAGATGGCTTAATGGTTAAACACTTGCCTGTGAAGCCTAAGCACCCCAGTTCGAGGCTCAATTTCCCCAGGACCCACGTTAGGCAGATGCACAAGGGGGCCGCATGCATCTGAAGTTCGTTTGCAATGGCTGGAAGTCCTCACGCACCTATAGTCTCTTCTCTCTCCCTCTCCCTCTCTTTCCTTCTCCCTCTCTCTCTCTCAGCCCCTTCCTCTTTCTCTTTCTGTTGCTCTCAAATAAGTAAATAAATAAATGAACAAAACTTTTTTTAAAAAAGCTATTTCCACTATGATTTCTTTTCTTTTTGTAATGAGATTTGCAGAATGAAATAGTCATTTGTCTCCCCTCATCTTCTCATGCTAGGTATTAAGGTTAGAGGCTGGGTCACCTGAGTCCTGGCTTGGAACTCTGACACTATTATGCATAGATTTTGACCTGTAGGTGATGTCCAAACTTCAGACTTCAACTTCAGGCTTGAGTATCTTACCCAGCTAAGTTTTTCTCTTCCTTTCTTCTGCATTCTGTGAATCATGGACTTTTCACAGCTGAAAGATATTTCAGTTGTCACTTGCCTCCAGTTCTTTTGTTTCATGGATGAGGAAACAGAATTGAAGAGTTTAAAATTTGGCCAGGTTTAGCTTTGTACTATCTCCACAGAATGCCCTTGAGCTCTTCCTAGTCTGTATGGCTAACTAATGGTAATATCAGCCTGGATTTCAGGCATTCTGAATATGATGCTTGTGCATACTAATCCCCTTACCATAAAATTTCCTGACTCTCAGAAAAACTATTCTAACTTCAGAAGAAGCACGGATGTACAAAAAAAAGAGAGAGCAGGTTGCGGGTGATTTAAGAGAACATGATACATGATAAGAGAGAAACATTGACTGAGGAAGTTGAGTGGGTTGTGTAGTAGAGCCCTGCACCATGGCTTGCTGAGCCTCAAAGTCCATCCAGCTGGCTGATGCAGTGTCAGGTCTGTCTCTGGCACTCTTGATTTCTCTGTCTGCACATCTGAGTGAGTTATTTTTCTTCATACTTATCTCCCCCAGCCCCCACCTTCGTTTCTTCTTTGGTAAAGTTCCATACTTTGGCTGATTGTGGAGAAGAGGAAAGCTGTTATGTGGTGACAAGTTGATGTTTAACAGACATTTTAGCTGCTGTGTCTGACTCAGCACAAATTGACTTGAGGGACTTTTCAGGAAGGGATAAGTGATAGGGCACATGAGACTTTGCCACAATTGCTTGCCTATACACAGTGCATGAGGAGAAGGTTCAATTCATTTAAAAAGGACCAGCAGTGTTATTTCACAGAACATTTGTCAAGAATATGCATGGATAGTAACCTTATAAACTAGGTCAGGGAGAACATGATCATCTGGGGTCTAGGGAGATGGCTCAGATGATAAGCAGGCTTGTTGGACAAGCATGAAGACCTGAGTCTTATCTCCAGTACCCATGTATGATGGCCTCACATCCCTATAACCCTAGCACTCACTGGGGATGGAAACAGGAGGGTTGCTGGGGCCTCCCTGGTTTGTCAGTCTTACCCAAAAATGGTGAGTTCCAGGTTCAACAAGAGACTCTGTCTCCTCCTCCTCCAGCCTCTGTACTCATGCACAACCCTTCCCCAAACCACATATAATACTCACAAACCACATAAAGAAAAAGAGGACAGCTGGGCGTGGTGGCGCACGCCTTTAATCCCAGCACTCGGGAGGCAGAGGTAGGAAGATTGCTGTGAGTTCAAGGCCACCCTGAGACTCTGTAGTGAATTCCAGGTCAGCCTGGGCTAGAGTGAGACCCTACCTCAAAAAACTTAAAAAAAAAAAAAAAAAAAAGGAAAAAGAGGACAAAAGCCTAAACTTGAGGGTATAAGGACTTTTGAATTGTACAATGTTCTTAATTTTATGTACAAAATTAATATATTATAAAATTGGTATAAAATGATAAGAGCTCAAAGTAAGAATATAATTTTCACTTTTTTGTGTGTGAAAACTACAATCCATCTATAAGGTTTCCGGGGTAAGACTTCTGTCATTTTCTCTCTCTCCTCCTGGACCATTGCTGCCAAATATGGCTTAAAGGGAACTTTAATTTAGTTTGGTGCTCTCTCTGTTCTTTTTTTTTAACTTAAAAAAATTTAAACATTTAGTCATTTTTGTGTGTCAGAGAGAGAGGGAGGGAGGAAAGGTGGGAGGGAGGGAGGGAGAATTGGCACGCCAGGGCCTCCAGCCAGTGCAATTGAACTCCAGACACATGCTGCACCTTCTTTGCATGTGCAACCTTGCGCGCTTGTATCACCATGTGCACCTGGCTTATGTAGGGCCTGGAGAGTTGAACATGGGTCCGTAGGCTTCTCAGGCAAGCACCTTACCCACTAAGCTGTCTCTCCAGGCTCCCAACCCCATTTTTAGGAGGTATTGAATATCTTTTCATTCATGTGGAAAAGTTTGGCTAAGTGCCACTTTGTAGATAGTGAGTCAGATGTGAGCTTCAGTTTCCTTCGTGTGCTGTGTGTACTAAACACAGAGCGCATTCTGACCTCATTGAGGCTTTATACTGGGTGCAGTTTTGGATGGATTTGTTTGGGTAGCTCGTTTACATTTGACAGCAAAGTCCTGGTTGCTGCCAGGCAGGTGGGACCATGCTTTCCTCTCCTACTGGAAGCCCAGTAGCATGAAGAGAGATCTGGTAAATAAGGATGCTAATGGAGTCGGCTCCCTCACTCCCTGCCGTGATGTACTGAACCTAGGGTTTCACATAACACTAGGTACATGCTCTATCCCAGCTCTCTTTTCTTAGTTTTTATTTTAGAAGAGGCTTATTAAATGCCCAACTTGGCAGTCTTCTTGCCTCAGCACTCCCCCACCCCCAGCAGCTGGGATTACAGACTTGTGCCCACCAGGCCTCACTTCGCTTGACTGCTTTTGAGAAATTTTTGCTTATTATAGTAACACAACCTAAAAATTCTGAGATTGATAATAGTAGGTCTATTTGTCTGAAATAAGTTTATAAGTTTAATACATGAGCATTTTAGAGTTAAGAAAATTGAAAAGTTACATTTTAGAGTTGGGTCAATGGCTCAGTGGATAAAAACACTTGCTGAGAAACTCTCAAGTATCCTATTCAAATTCTCAGACCCCACATGAAAAACCAGAAGCTATGGTTAGGTTTGTATAATCCCATTGTACCTGTATCAAGGAGGAGAGTGTAGACAGAAGACTTAGCTGGAAGCTCCAAAGGGAGTGGTGAGTAAAAGTGAACCCTGTCCCCCCAAGCTGTGTGGAAGGTGAAGACCTGCCCAAAAGTTGACCTTAGACAGCAATGTAGGAACTATAATTAGCTATCAAATAATTAATTGACAAAATAGTTGCATTGGCTACTCAAGGGAGGGAGAATTGCCTTTGGGTGGATATACTAACCAGCAAGTACTTACACGATGAGTTGAAAAAGAAACAACTTTCTTGAAATACAGAATAATAGGAACATAAGGACCAAGTCTCCCTCAGCCCAAGATCACTAAATTCAGCAGATAGTAAGTAAAGCATTTTATATTGTAGGTGAATACTATGAGGTGAGATGGGCAATGTTTCTCTAGGGGAAATGTATCCTATCTCTCTTGGACTAGAAAGCCAATTAAAAATAGACTTTTATACAGGGATGATACATTGCTTTATAAAGATTAATTCATTGTGATATGAAGGATGGATTTATAGTGTAAGAGTGACAGGAACTAGAATGTTCTAGGAAGATAAACTATATAGATCCACTTACGATGAAATTGGGCTTGGATTAGGGCAAGAGGAGCCAGATTGCAAAGTAATGGAAAGCAGAGAACTTTCAAGAAGTGTGGTGGTAAGACAGAGAGCAAGCTGGCACCATAGGCGAGTGGCTGGGGGAGAAGCAAAGTCCTACAGTTTCACTTCTCCCAGAGGTGCGGGCTTCTGTGAGATTTTTAGTCAGCAGTAGGCTAGCTGTGGTGGTTTGCTTGAAAATTGAAGTGTGTAAGTGAAAAGCTAAAACAGCTTTGACTTGTCAGTGCTCCTGGGTAGCTAGTTCATTGTGCTTTCTCTCCTGTAGCACACTTGTTTGTTATTTGTTGTTTTTATTTTTGAGAGGGGGTAAAGGGTATTAGTCGCTAGGAGTTCTAATGCACAAATTAGAAAGGACACACAAATTTTGAAATAGTATTTTATGCCTCTTGATCTCAGGTACAAAACACGAGATGAAGCAGTTAAATAGCAAAGCAAGACAGAAGGGCAGAGCATTAAAGTAAGTGTTTTCTGTATATTGATTATGTTCCCATTGACCTCTGTTTTGTTATGCAACTGCTCCTTCAGAATGTTCTAAATGTGAAAAATACCATGAGTGAGAAAAGGGTGTATTTTAAAGTTAGGTTTAAATAAATCTTGAGAACAAATGTGACTTGTTACTTTTAGTGGTATTCAAAAACAGTGCCTACCTATAAAACTGTATCTATATGTTCTAGAGTAAGATAAAACAGAATGTGGTGATGTAAGTGCCTTTAAATATCTGCCAGCAGGTCTGTAAGGTGAAAGAGATCACACTGATTAACTGTCCATTGCTTTAAGGCCATTTCTGTTTTTCAGTCTAGCCACTCTTCCTGAAGATAGGCGGCTGAGATATTCTACCATAGGTCCGTCTCTCACCTCACTTTGGGTCTCACTTCATCTCTCATGTCTATTACATCTCCCCCCCCCCCCGGCTTTTGGGTTTTTTTAATCTTTTTTTTTCTGTTTGTTTGTTTGTTTGTTTGTTTATTTATTTATTTATTTATTTATTTATTTATTTATTTGAGAGCGACAGACACACAGAGAAAGACAGATAGAGGGAGAGAGAAAGAATGGGCGCGCCAGGGCTTCCAGCCTCTGCAAACGAACTCCAGACGCGTGCACCCCCTTGTGCATCTGGCTAACGTGGGACCTGGGGAACCGAGCCTCGAACCAGGGTCCTTAGGCTTCACAGGCAAGCGCTTAACCGCTAAGCCATCTCTCCAGCCCCTTTTGGGTCTTTTAAAAAAATTATTTATTTATTTATTTGAGAGCTACAGACACAGAGAGAAAGACAGATAGAGGGAGAGAGAGAGAATGGGCGCGCCAGGGCTTTCAGCCTCTGCAAACGAGCTCCAGATGCGTGCGCCCCCTTGTGCATCTGGCTAACGTGGGACCTGGGGGAACTGAGCCTCGAACCGGGGTCCTTAGGCTTCACAGGCAAGCGCTTAACCGCTAAGCCATCTCTCCAGCCCATGTCTATTACATCTTTGTCAGGGCTGACCTGACCTTCACAACTCTACCCCTTATTTCCTTTAATATTATCAAGTACAGGGCTAAGGACATAGCCCCGTAGTAGAGCCTAACATGCTCAAAGACCTAGCTTCAGTCCCTCAGTATCACCATAAAAAAACATGGTACCAAGCCAGGCGTGGTGGTACGTGCCTTTAATCCCAGGACTCAAAAGGCAGAGTTTCAGGTCAACCTGAGCTAGAATGAGACCCTACCTCGAAATATTAAAGGGAAAAAAAATGGCACCAAACAAGTGTGTGGAGTATACATCTTTTGACAGACTATAGATTCCTAACTCTTAGCAAACAAGAAGCCTTAGTTCTCCAGATCTATTTAAAAGTCTTATATACTTAGCAGAGTAGTTAGGAGACCTAAATGAGTCTAATGTCAAAGACTTATTCATGTCTGACCTATTCGTGTCACTTTCCTTTGTGATCTACTTATGTTGTCACACATTCTTGTGGTTATTCTGAGAATAACAGCTTCAAGTATTTCCCTTCAACATATTAAACCAATGATGCTTCAGCCTTCCTCTCATCAGAGGAAGTAGTTACCTTACTGTGTCCATGTACTGGTCAGCCTTTGCTGACCCCTTAGTTGTGTAACATAATAAGGCATCTGTGTGATATTCCATACATAGAGCAGAGTGTGTTCTTGCTGTTTAAGAACTTATTTTGTTGCAAAGCAATAAAATATCAGCTGTCCTGGTGGTGTATTTCTCAGGACTGTGTCATTAGGTGATTTCATCCTTGTGCCAGCATCACAGAATGTATTTACACGAACCTTACGTTATAGCCGACTACATAACTAAGTGATAAGCCCTATTGTGCTTATAGGCTTCAAGCCTAAACAGCATATTACTACATCAGAACTGTAGGCAAATTTAGCATGATGGTCAAAATTGTGTATTTACACATGTCTAAACATAAAATAGGTACAACAAAAATACATGTAAAAGACAAAAATGGTACATCTGCTTAGGCATTGTGATTGGAGCTCATAGGGTTAGAAGTTGCTTGGAGTGAATCAATGAAGAGTGAGTAATCATGAAGGCCTAGGGCTTTATCATGCAGTACTGTAGTTTTTATAATATACTTAGACTGTAGCAAATTGACTTAATTTTTAAAAAAAAAACATTTTTATTTATTTATGTGAGAGAGGCAGAGAATGGGTGTGCCAGGGCCTTAAGCTGTGCAAAGGAGCTCCAGATGCATATGCTACCATGTGCATCTGGCTTTATGTGGGTCCTGGGGAAATTGAACCTTGGTCTTTTGACTTTGCAGACCAAGGCCTTAACCGCTAAATCATCTCTCCAGCCCCTAAAATATTTTTCCTTTGCTTACTGCAAGCATTTTTTTTTAAATTTAAAACATTCTTTATCTTCTTGACTTTCATAATGCTTAGGTCAAAACAAAGTTGCTATGCAACTATACAAAATGTTGTCTTTATAGTTTTATTCTGTATTTTTTTGTGTTTTAACAATCGATGTATATATATTTAAAACATAAGACAGACATAACGCCTTACCCAAGGCCTCCTTAGGGGCCAGATTGTCAGTGTCACTGTCTTCCATTTCTGTCCTGGTCTACTGGAAGGTATCAAGGAAGTAGCATGCATAGGCTTTTCTTCTCCTTTGGAGTAGAGGCTACATTCTGGACCCTCCTAAGGACCTGGCAGAGGCTTTTACTGAGAAGTTATATACTTGATGGTTCCTTCCTTGCAGTTTTCACTCCTGTGGTGGTTTGAATAGATGGCCCCCAATATATTCAGTTTTTTATTTGTTTGTAGTTTGAGTCTGCAGCCACCTGGCTGGAGGCAGTGTCACTGGGTGGATCTTAAGGTGTGGTGGTGAGTTTCAGATTTCAATCTAAAGATAGGCTGAGAACATATAAAGATATGCAGAGAACAAAATAAAGTTCATACATGTAACAAAGCATGAGGGCTCCTCCAAGCAGGACACATGTGGGAGGTGCCTAGCTGGAGTTCTTGAAGTGTGCTGTTCTGGGTGGCTTTCGGCTTATACTCCCCCCCCCCCCCCTTCTCTGCTTGGTCCTGTGAAGGCAGGCCAGCTTCTTCTGCCATTAGGGAACTTCCCCTGTATCTGTAAGCTTCAATAAATATCCCTTCCTCCATAACTGTGCCTGGTCTGGAAGTTTATCTCAGTGAGCCTGAAGCTGTCTGCTACAACTCCTAAGCCCACAATACACTGGGATATACATTCCTTTCAGCAAAAAACTGTTGGTGTTGCAGTCCATGCTTTCAAACATTTTTAGAACTTAGGGATTCTGCAAAAGCTTAATGAACAATATGTTCTGTGCTCCAAAACATTTCTGTATTTTTATTATTTTTTCTAAAATTTATTTGAGAGAAGGAGGAAAGAGAGTGAGAGAATAGGTACACCAGGTCTTCCAACCACTTCAAACAGACTCCGGACGCATGTACCACAGTGTGCATCTGGCTAACCTGTGTCCTGGGAATCACACCTGGGTCCTTTGGCTTTGCAGGCAAATGCTATAACTACTAAGCTATCTTTCCATCCCCTCAAGTAATTTTTTTTTTTAAATATATGAGAGAAAGAAAAAGGCAGAGAGAAGAAGAGAGGAAGAGACTAAGCATGCCAGGACCTCTAGCCACTGCACACGAATTCCAGATGCTTGTGCTCCCTTGTGCATCTGGCTTACATGGGTCCTAGAGAACCAGGATCCTTTGGCTCTGCAGGCAAACGCCTTAACTGCTAAGCCTTCTCTCCAGCCCCAAGTAATTTTTTTTTAACTAGACTAGTTGTCTTGTGTGATTTAAGTTTTACATAATTTGTCCGTTGCATTCAGTTTTTTTATGCCTTTGTTCATAATACAACCTTTTCAATATATATATATTTTTTTCCTTTTCAATATTTTCATTAGTTATTTGTGTTACAGTGCCCCAAACCTAGCAGTTTAAAATTCCACATTTGTTTCTACCATTTCTGTGAGTGAGGAATTTGGCATAGCTTAACCTGCTTCAAGATGTTGCATAGTACTGTAGACTGGGGTTTCATTTGAAGGGCTGTGGAACTCACAGTGTTGCTGACAGGTTTCATTTCCTTTTGACTTGTTGAACTGAAATTCGCTTCCAGGACTTGTTCTGTTTTGTGCCAGACTATAAATTTCGTTTACTCAATAGATCGTTGGGATTCTCATAATTTTTTGCTATCGTGCAATATCCAAGCTGCCTCCAGATTTTTAGATGTGGACATTTTGTAATAGTAGCCCAAAACATGTTCTTTAGCATGATGAAAGTAGGTAACTTCCACTCATGAGGTGTTACTTCCAACATGCCTTCTAGATTGGGCAAGTTCTTCCCTGACTTCTGAAATAAGGATAATAGTTTTCCAGCCAGAATCCAGATTCTGCCAAAGTAGTGGTTTTGAGGTTTCATGAAGTATAACTGATCATCTCAGTCAGCACTTTGCCTTGTCCAGAGACTTGTGGGTGTCCCTGTGATCCTCTGAGAGTATTCACAGGTTAACGTAACTTTCATGATACTACTGAAGGTGACACAGGAAAAAGATAGCTTCTCATAGGTAGTCAGACAGGGACAGAGCTACCCAAGGAGATGCTACCTTGTCTGCCCTGGTAGAATTAGAACTTGCATCTGATGCAGTCTCATCCAACATGGCTGCAAGCAACACTCCCTTGCAGCAACTCAGTGCTGCTTCCTCATCTCAGCACACCTGCTGGGCTGGCCCCTTCTGAGTCAGCATTTTGAGTCTACCAACCAGGCAGGGCTCTCTCCCTTTCACACTTGAGTCTGATGATGAGTCTCATCCTAATTGGAAGTCTCATCCATATAAAGAACCTAACCAGTGTGTAGGTCTTTCCCTCCTCCTTCTAGCCTGGCTCGAAGGTAGAGGGGTGGGGTGACACTTCTGCCTGGGTATTTTCTGCTTGCTTCCTACATGTGTCCTGCTTGGAGGAGCCCTCATGCTTTGTTACATGTATGAACTTTATTTGTTCTCTGTGTCCATCATCCCCTCTTAATCCTCTGGTCTTTCCGTGAAGGGGGTTTTTTGGTTCTTATTCGTGTCTTCCACGTGTGGGTGTATGTGTCTCCTGCAGAGTCCTGTTACTGAGAGATTTCTCTGTGAAGGAGATTCTGTCTACCCTCTCCCTTTCCAGCCTGGCAATGAGGAGAATTCTTTGGCTTGAACTCCTCCCTAGATGTTAATTCCCCCTATAATAAACCTCATAATTCATAATTTACCTCTCTCAGAGTCTGTTTTATCAATTCTTCGCTAGAAGATAAAGACCCCACATTTGGGGTTCACAGGCCTTCACTGAACCCCCAAATTCTTCATCACTGCTAAAACTTTATTTTTCAATTTCAACCTTCTTTCTTACCTGTACTGTGGAGCTGTCAAGGGGTCTATGGAATATGCTCACTTGTGTTTCTGTGATTTTGAATTTTTCAGGCTAAATTTCTGATTGTAAATATCAGTGGATATTTTCTTCATAAACATTCAAAGGTCTGTGTGGTTTTTGTAAAGTATTGCCACTTAAACTTGTTGGACACTTTCACTTTCCCAGACAGTTCAGATACATACCCTGTAGAGCAGTTTACATCTAAGGAAGGATTGCTGGATTGAGTTTTATCGCCTTGTTGTCTGAAGAATACTATGTTTAAACACTAGAACCAAGGTCATGGAGGGTAGTAAATCATTGAGAATCATGGAGAAGTCCTTCCTGAGAGAACTGTAGATTACAAGTCTAGCTCTTATGCATTCTAGGGGACATGCTACTAGAAGAGTAGAATGACTTGATTGTAACTTTCTCTTTCTGTTTTAATTTTTATGAATTGACATAATTGATTAGATAAATGTATGATTAAGTGAAGTATAATCCTAACTCACAAATGCCTTTCTAAAACCTGATTTTTTTAATCATTATATTAAACTTACTTTTATTGATAATTTCCATTGTTACAGACAATAAACCATGATAATTTCCTTTACTCCCCCACTTTCCTCTTCACAAATCCATATGCATGGGCCACTTTGTGCATCTGGCTTTATGTGGGTACTGGGTAATTGAATTTAGGCTTTGCAGGCATGCACCTTAACTGCTGAGTCATCTCTCCAATCCTTTTCATTTCCTGTTTTATGGAAAAGCTTGAGAGGCATTGGTGTTAGTTCTTCAATGAAGGTCTGGTAAAATTCACCAGTGAATACATCTGGGCCAGGACTTTTTTTTTAGTTGGGAGATTAAAACCTGATTTTTAAGTTCACATTCTATTCTAGTCTGTATTCTTCGTCTTGGTGAATGTGAGCCCTTGGTAGTCACATCCTGCCGTTCTGTTTGTAACTGTTGTTTTGTCCTCTGCCCCAGATAAAGAAAGAAACATCTTCCCTTAATGACACATCTAGAAGAAAGCTAAGTGCTGAGAACATGGGAGAGGAGTGCATTTTTAACTCAGTTCCTTTGATCTTTGTAATAATACAGAGTAACTGGAAAAGTTTCTTTTAACTGCTAAGCCATCTTTTCAGCCCTGGAAAAGTTTCTTTTAAATACAAGCAGTTTCCTTTGACCCTCAGCATTTTGCTATCTGGGTGTATGCTTCAGTTTGCAGTACATTACAAGGTTGTTGTATGTTTTGTATTGGAATGGAGTCATGTAGCTATTTCCATTTCAGTGATACTATTTTTTAAAGTATTTTATTTATCTGCTTTATCTTATTTATTTATTTGCGATGGGGGGCGGCGGGGGGAGATAGTCAGTGAGAATGGGTGTGCCAGGGCCTCCAGCTACTGCAAACGAAGTACAGATGCATGTGCCACCTTGTGCATGTATCTTACATGGGTCCTGGGGAATCGAACCTGGGTACTTAGGCTTCGTAGGCACACACCTTAACCACTAAGACATCTCTCCAGCCCAGTGGTACTATTTTTAATTCCCAAGTCCATATTGTAGACTTTGTATGACATGAAGACACAGTGAGTAGTTCTGGAGGTGTGAGGACATTTGGTTTCAGGTTTCTTGGGCTGCAGTCTTCTCTGCAGGAGGTATCGTACAAGACTGCTTCAGTTTGCTGCCACCTCCCAACAGGAAGAAGATCCCCACTCCCCCCTCAGTTATGGTCTCACTGTAGCTCAGGCTGACCTGCAATTCACTCTGTAGTCTCCAGGTAGCCATGAACTCACAGTGACCCTCCTACCTCTGCCTCTCAAGTGCTGGAATTAAAGGTGTGTGCCAAAATGTCTGGCTGGAAGGAGTTTTAAGGGTACACTGTTAACTGTACTTGATGTTCATTTACTACTAAAAAGATTCTCCCCTTGAATTGTGTTTACTTACTGTCCCCCTGAGGCTACCTGTCCAAGAACATCTAAACACTTGTTGACTGTCTGCTCTTTCAGTCGCTATGTTCCAAAGTGTGTAGTCTTAACACCTGGAGTTGTTTTTTGTTGCCCTTTCCAGCCCTTCTGTCTCATCTCCTGGGCAATTCTGTCTCAGGACATATGTTCTTCACTTTGTATAGATCTTTCATTGATCATTTCAAGTTAAGGTAATTTTAGAGAGATGCAGTCACCACCACATTGCATGGTGGGTTCTAGAGTTAACTATATGGATTCAAATCCCCACCTTGCTGTTTCTTTGAGCTAGAAGCATTCTGTGCTTTTCCCTCATCTGTGGAATGGGAATAATAACTAATTCATGGGGTTTTATGTTTTGAGTAATATCTTCTGTTCAAATTCTATCATATAGTAGCAATTGTATGAGAGAATGAGGGACATTTTGGAAAATACAAGTAAAATAAAAATATCTGAAATTTATTTTAGAGAGGGAGAGAAAATTGGCCAGGGCTTAAACCATTGCAGTTAAACTCCAGATGCTTGGACCACCGTGACTTTGTGCTTGTCTTACCTTTCTGTGTCTGGCTTACATGGGATTTGGAGAGTCAAAGATGAAAATGCTCACTTCCATGGGAGCACAGAATGCCTACTGGCTTGGTCATGGTAGGGTCGGTAAAAGTGATTCCAAGAAAGTAAAATTTTACTGAAACAGCTCTCATTGCCTATCCAGAGTTAAAAATTGGTATTTATTTGCAAGGAGGAAGAGAGAGAGAGAGAGAATATGAATGAATTTTAATGAAAGAATGAGAGAGAATGGGCACAACAGGTCCTCTTGCTACCGCCAACAAACTCCAGAAACATGTGTCTCTTTATGCATATGGCTTTATGTGGTACTGGGGATTGAACCTGGGCCATTAGGTGCTCTTAACCACTGAGCAATCTCTCCAGCCATACAAAATAACAGATGTTTTCATGGCGTCTTTGTTCATGTGTGTCACTATATTCTGTTATTTGTTCTTCCCAACTGATGAGAGGTTCCCCCCCCAACTCATGCTTCTCCTCCCCATACCCACACCCTTCCAGCTCAGAGTTCCACTTTCACTGGTGCTTGCAAAGCTCCAGAGTAATTCTTTTTATTTATTACTTCCTGGTGTAAGGAATTAAACCCAGAGGCCTGCATACTGGCAAGTGCTGCACCATTGAGTCACACCCTCAGGTCCTGTTATAATAACTTAATGTTAATTTAAATATTCAGAGTAAGGGCTAGAGAGATGGCTTAGCAGTTAAGGTGCTTGCCTGCGAAGCCTAAAGACCCAGATTCGATTCTCCAGGTCCCATGTAAGCCAGTTGTACATGGTGATGCATGCGTCTAGAGTTTGTTTGCAGTGGCTAGAGGCCCTGACATGCCCATTTTTTCTCTCTCTCTAATAAGTAAATAAAATCAAAAGAATACATCTTAAATATTCAGAGTGATAGTTTTATATTTGATGATCTTACTGGTTTATTTCCCTTATATTACAAACTTGAAACAACTTTTATTACCATCCTATTTGATGAGATCCATGTTAACCATTGCTTGCTTGGTGATATTTCTTTCTTCTCTATGTAACCACTCTTTTAAGCCAGTATCCTTGTGCATCTGTTCCTCAACCCTTTGGAGGTTACTGCATTCTTCTGCTCTTTGTTCCTTGCTGTTATCATTCTCTTTGTCCTTTTCTATACTCAGCGCCAAATTCTGTGTATAGTTTAGGAGTCTGCTTTGAAACCTCTTATGAATCACACTGTTTCTTTCATCAGTGCTGTGACACACACCTCCCACTAATCATATAGGTGAATGTGTGCAGAGAAAATTTTTTTTACTCTAATTGCATGGAATTTGCCCTAATCTTCATGTATTTCTCACATATCTTCATGTTTATTTATTCATTCCGCTGTTGTGTATTGTGTAAACAATATGGCTAACCTGCAAACACATTTCAGTTAATATTTCTCCAGACTAATACTGCTTCATGATCAAAAATATTTCAATGACTGCTTTTAGGCTGTAATACTTTGTTTGACCCTATGCTAAGAATGGCAGTGGGAAGGATTGGCAGAAACAGTATCCAGATGTATATGAGATAGGTATGTCCCATAGCTCTTTCCAGTATCACTCTTAAGAATACAAGTAAACTTCATGGAAGTTCCTTTTACAACGGAAGCAGTTGCAGGGTTTGGGCAACTATTTAGCTTGGTTGCTAGTCCTTTAGTTGAAGTGACAGCCTGTCTACGAAGAGAGTAAGGCCTGGTTTAGACCCATTACTCTCCTTGAATGGTACCCCAAAGCCTGGATAATGATAAATGTTCAGTGGTTAATGATTTATAGTCTCAGGGGATTCTGGGTGGTTTCTGGTTTCTCTGAGGAAGGACAGTTTTCTTATTGGGCTTCTTAATTCTTCATCTTTACTGTGATGGTTTTAAATTAGCAGAGTACTAGGTATCACATGGAATTTTAATTAACTAAGATTGAATGTCTTGTTTTGAAGCAGTGTGATTTTGGAGGCAATGCAGTACTGTGTGTAAGAAGCTGAGAAACCAAACAGTTTTTAACATCTTTTGTAAAGTTTATACTCCTCCCCTTTCCTCTTTCTTCTGTTAAGCTGTAAGGAGAAATACATGAAGAGCTATTTTGAAAAATCGTTAGCTTTGTTATTTTCATTTTTCATACTTAAAGATTTAAATGAACTATTTCATTGATTTACTTTTCATGTGGCTTGGTTTCTACCAGTTCTAACAGAAATGTAAATAGTTTTTTTTTTGTTAAATATTTGTTTGCCAGTTGTCAAAGGATTTGTTTCCAGTATATTGATTGTGGCTAATAATAGTAGTCATAAATATTATTATTATGAGAATTTTTTTGAGACCAGCACTCATTCTTGCCCAGGCTGACATGGAACTCACTCTGTAGCCTAGACTGGCTTCAGAGCAATCCTCCTTCCTCAGTCTCCAGAGTGCTGGGATTAAAGGTGCATGTCACTGCGCTTGGCTTTATCATGAATTAAAAAAAAAATTTGTATTTATTTGCAAGCAGAGAGAGAGAGAGAGAGAGAGAGAGAAGAGAGATAGAAAGATGGGTGGGACAGGGCCTCTAGCTGCTACAGATGAACTCCAGATGCATGCACCACTTTGTACATCTGGCTTTATCTGGTGTTAGGGAATTGAATTTTGTTCATTAGGCTTTGCAGGCAGGTACCTTAACTGCTGAGCCATCTAACCTGAATCCTTTTTTTAAATTTAAAACCTTTAAAAGAATAAACAGAACACTCTGATGTTCAGTCATTAGAAGTAATGATGAAAGAACTGGTCAGGAATGACCATCTACTTGTGTTTGGTTAGCAGGACTTTTGAATAACCTCTCTAATGCTCTGCTCTGTCCCCTTTCCCCAGGGTTTTACAGACAGCCCTCATTACAGTGACCACCTGAACGACAGCCGATTAGGGGCCCATGAAGGCTTGTCCCCAACGCCTTTCATGAACTCAAATCTGATGGGTAAGTTGGTGATTCTGTTCTCTGATACCTTTGTTTATCCCTTTGTCCAAGAAGGACACATAAGTATCAGGAAAGTGGCTCTGGAGTTGCTAGAGGTATTCCGACTGTTCTTGCTCCCTCATCTTGAGTGACGATCTTAAATGGGGCTTTTTTTTTGGAGCAGTGTTCTTGCTGTTGGGAGGAAGTTTCAGCATCTAACTCTGCTTTGGCAGTGTTTGTGATCACGCACAGCATTCTGTTTGCTGAGCCTGAGAGCCTTCTTCAGAGGTGGTTGTGATTCACTATTTGTTTCACAGGTGTATGTATATGGCATTCAAAAATACAGGACAGTAAATTTAGGCAACTTTTACTTGCATTGGACCATACTTCTTTTGACCCTATTTAATACAAACACTACTACTATTTGATCCTGTATAGAATTTATTTTAAACACGTGGGTTCCTATTAAAGGTGTTTGAAAGCTGTGGTTTGTTTAGTGAAATGTAATTCAGAGGGGAAGCCCTCACCTAAACCTGATCTGTACGTTTTGTGAAGACAGTCCTGTGTATTCAGCCCATTTATTTATTTATTTATTTATTTATTTATTTATTTATTTAATGAATGAATGAATGAATGAATGAATGAGAATGGGCACACCAGGGCCTCCTGCCACACTGTAAATGAACTTCAGACACATGTGCTACCTTGTGGGTACTGGGGAATTGAACTTGGGCCCTTAGTCTTTGCAGGCAAGTGCCTTAACCTCTAAGCCATCTCTCCAGCCCCATTTTTTTTTCTCTTAACTACATGAAGAAGCGTCTTCCTATCTTTCTCAAGTTGAAAAGTACTTCAGTCTGAAATAAGCCCATGTTTTATTTTTTAAAATTTCTCCCAGTTTAGATGTCATTCATATTTATTTTTAAAAATTAAAATTTTTACCTATGCATGTGTATGTGTGCATACATCCCTCGCCCCTCCCCAGTCTCTTTCTGCTGCAAACAAATGCCAGGTAATTGGACTGCCTTTTGCATCTAGCTTTCATGGCTCAGCAGCCTTTGCAAACAGGCTTCTTTAACCGTGGTGCCATCTTCCCAGCCCCACTTTTTATATACAGAACACACACACATACTCACTCACTCTCACTTAGGCTCTTACAAAATCTGATTGTAAAGAATCTTTCCTTTGTAAGTAACATTTTTCTTTTTTATTCTAAAGTTAAGCACCTTGTACAAAGCTTTATTTAATCTGTTGTATAATTGCCATTATGTTCTTTAAACATAGGTTTGTGTCATTAACATTGATTTCATTACTCTGTTTCTCAAGGTCATTTGTATTGTGACCTTAGAATTGTTCCTTTGAGACACAGTCATGCTAACTTCAGTGGGTTACCCAAATCCAAACTCCTGGTGGCCAGATTTTTATAATGGACTTTCCATAGTTTTTGTTCTTTCTCTTTTCTTCTATAGTTTTGAGGAGTCAGAGTTTAATATTCTGGTATGGATTTTATGTATGGTATTGGACAGTTTACGGCCAGAGGGGAAAATAGCTAATCAGTAGTAAACATTGCATTTATCATTAGAAGAGGTGCAAACAACTTACACGGTTTGAAATATGTTAATCCAGTAAAACTTGGAATTTAATTTAGAATGAAGAAGTTATTTGGCCAAGGAAAATTTGTTAATTGATTTAAAAATTTTTTCTGTTTAATTTACCATCCATGTAAAATTGACTAAATACGCCTATATGGCTTAGCAGTTAAGATGCTTGCCTGCTAAGCCTAAGGACTCATATTTGATTCTGTAATACTCATGTAAGCCAGATGCATATGATGGCGTATGCTTCTGGAGTTCATTTGCAATGGCTAGAGACACCCATTCTCTCTGTCTGCCTCTTCTCCCCCCCCCCGACTCTCTGTCTCTGTCTCTGTCTCTCTCTCATGAAATACATAAGTTATTGAAATTAAGCCATATAAATTCCTTTTTCATTATAACTTTCCCAAGTAGCATTTAATTTATATACAAGAATAATCGGGCAGTGAGAGTCGGTGCTTTGTAGCTTTGGGTGGAGCTCAGGCTTGTTACTTGAAACTGTCATTCTAAACTCTGAAGTATCTGAAGCTGCCTGTTTGGTATTTCTGTTCTTACCTGTGGTCTTAGCTTACATGGTGACTCAAGCTCAGTGGAACTGCATCCTTACTACTGCTTTGAGCCAGGATGACCATTAAAGTTGTGGGAGACAGATCAAGAATTACTTGATGTCTAGGAGATATGCATGTTAGTCACTTGTTCTGAGCAGCTGTTAACTAAAAAGGTTTCTGTGATTCAGTTTGAGGTAGAAGCAGTCATGAGCATGTGCTTGCTGGACTCTTAGTTTTCAGAGAATTATTGGAATACTTTTATAAGCATCCATATTCTGTAAAACCCATATCTAACCTTTAAATATGATGATTTGTAAACATTTCTTCACTGGTAAATGAAAGAGATTATATTCATCTGAACTACCTTGTGTAATGAGTCAGGAGAGCTACATAGTCCATATGTTCTTAATTAAATTGTTTTTATTTTATTTTATTTTTACATTTGATCTTAGCCAAAAGGCCAAGAAGTGATTTTAAAAAAATTAGAGGGCTAGAGAGATGGCTTAATGATTAAGGCACTTGCCTGTGATGCCTAAGGACACTATGTTCAAAACTCCAGGTCCCACATAAGCCAGACAAAAAGTGACACAAATGTGCAGTGTTGCACATGCACCACAAGGGGGTGCCCGTGTCTGGAGTTTGGTCACATTGGGTTAAAGGCCCAGGCACCCCATTTTCCCCCAACCCTCTCTTTCTTTGCCTCATTCTCTCTCTCAAAAATAAAATAATAAAAAAATTTGAGACAGTGTCATGTAGTCCAGGCTGTCCTCAAACTCCCTATGAAGCTAATGGATGATCTTGAATTTCAGTCTTCCTGTCTCCATCCTCTCAAGTGCTGGCATTATAGGAAAGCTGTACCATAAGGTGCTTAGGATCAGACTTTGGGCTTCATGCATGCTTCAAGCATTGATCAACTGAGTTCAGTCTTCAGTCCTAGTCATTGAATTTTTAATCACCTAATTTAAAGGAGGAGAAATGCCCTAGAGATCATTATGTTCAAAAGGGATTTAAAAACCTTTGGCAGTATGTGATTTACCATACTGCCCTTTATTGTCAGTAAAAATGATTAAATGAGGCATCTCCATATGGTAACTTTCTCTAAATAATGTGCATGACAATGGCTTTCTTTTGGAAATGAATGTCTCTAAAATTGTAGTGCAGTTTCATAGAGCAACAGGCAAGCTCAACTTGATGTGAGAGAAAATGTTTCTGCTGTTAGATGCCCAAATATATGGATTTTTATAGCACTAGATGGAGTTGCAGTGGAGAATTTGCTTTTCTAGCTTAAACTCCTTTAAGGGTGTTTCATTTGGGGAACTGAAACTGTTAAAGCTCTGCTGGATAGCATTTGGAAATTTTAGAAGCATTTGAACCATTAGTACCTACCTAACTACCCACCAGAGTAGGTACACATGGGTTGATGCCAGGAGTGGCGAGTGCTCAAAAGCAGTAAGGCTAATAGGAGAGTGATACCAAACATTTAGTCATTGCTGTCAGCATTTCAGAACACCATTAAACAGGGGAGGGATAGTACATCTAGGGAATGTTGTTGTTCTGAGTATTCAGCCATAAGCACATTTGCCTGAAGAAATAGTGGATTATAAAGCACCACTGTTTGTGATGTAGCTTTCAAACACTTTAATGCTTGCAAAAATAGAAAATTTTGTCTAACAAGGGCAGATAATGACTCAATAATGAGCAGTTTGTCACAGAAAGTTCAGTTCTGTATATTTGAACTATTTTATATAGTAAGTAAAGCAGTTATTCTGTGTCAGTGTTTCTTTTTATGAATTTCAGAATTATCCTATTGATTTGTCAGTTTCAAGTGAAATACATACATCTTTGGGGGCACATAACTAAATAATTAGCTTCAAACACCTCTGTATTCTTTTAAAGCTTTGAACAAAACTTTGTCCATAGTGAACTGTAGTAGGGTAACATACAGCTTTGGCTGTTTTCAGGCCTCCCTGTTTTGGCTCATTTTTCCACTCTTGGGTCCCTTGTTAATTTCAGTAACTTATTTTTCTTTACTTATTGGTAATTGGTCATATTTTTGGTGATGACAGGACTAGCTTATTAACTGACCATAGAAACGAATTATTGCATGGAAGTACAGACTTCTCATTCCTCAAACAATTCCTACTCTTTACTTGTTACTGCTTGTATTCATTGTTGGAAAGGGTTAAATACAGAGGAAATAAAACATTACATCATCTTGAATTTTTCTTTTCTCTGAGACTCCTAATTACTATCTTTCTGAGAGCCCATTTTGCCTCTAGAGCTATTCTGTGAATAACTCTTGAATGACAATAGCATGTGGTGTAATGGGGGAAGTGGAGGCTGAGAGGACTAGAAAGTAATCTTTGCCTTTCTGACTGGTAATACTGGCTATACTAAAGGTATTTGGTAGCTCTAGACTTTTATAACTATAATGTCACAAAGTATCTTTTATTTAACCTTGGAAAAAGAGTTACAATTGCTATCTTGCAGTTTTTGTAAACAAAGGCAGAGGAAAAATATGTGTTTTTCTGAAGTCACAGAGCCAATAAGTCATACAACTGAATGTAGAGAAACCTTTGTCTCTTGTTTCTTGGGTCAGTGCTTTTTCATTCATATAAAATAATCATTCTACCTGTGTAGTACTTCTAGGTTGTTTTTTTTTTTTTTAATCAGACTAGCCTTTTCCTAGCCACAATTATGGACATCTAGTCTAGAGAGATGGCCACTAGGGAAGGTTTCATAATGAAGAAACTTTAGTCAGTATTGTAGATCCATTGTTCCCCTTAGAGGAACAGCTTATAATTATGTATGTTAAAGATTTTCAGGAAACCTTGTTTATCCTAATATATCTCAGATTCATAGGCTATATTCAAGACTTTTTATAGAAAATACCATTAGCTCCTGGGAAACTAGTTTTGCATGAGACACATGCTGGAAAGTGCTTTCCATATAAGTGAAAAGTAATCTTGCTATAAATTTTTACTACTCATAGTAGACAACATAGTTAATTTCTAGTTTAAGTACATTGTGTTGAGCCCATGTGTGTTGGCTTAAATGTAAAATGTCCCCTGCAGACTCATGTGTTTAAATACTTAACCCCAGTTGGTGGCTCTGTTTGGGACGTTTGTGGAACCTTTAGGAGGTAGGGCCTGTTGGAGGAAATGTGTCACTGAGGATGGGTCTTGAGGAGTTACAGCCCAGCCCCACTTACATTCATTTTCTCTCTATTTCCTCCCTGTTGCTGTGATGATGTGAATTGCCTTTCTTCTCCTGCCATGATGGAACTTCCCCTAGAAACTGTTAAGCCAAAGATAAACCCTTTCCTTCCTTAAGCTGCTTCTGTTTGTATATTTTGTCCCAGCAGCAAGAAAGTAACTAATATACTGTGCTTATACATTGACCTGTAGGTGAACCCGCTGTTCTTCTATTGCTGCTGTTATCTTTTTGCCTAGCTGCACCCTTCTCTACCCCAGGATTTAAAGGACTCTTCTGGTACGAATAACTATATGTTATTTCTGCTCCATTGCAGCAGAGGTTTCTGTGAGTTCTTTTGGGAGTTTAAACCCTGGTTCATTCTACCCCCCCCCCCCCAATGCATTAAGTATTCAAACAACCAGATTTCAAGGTACACCCTTTTGTACAGTTTATTGCCTGTACTATACTTTGTGTCAAACCCAGAAGTCCCCTGCCCAACAAACCTCTGCCCTTAATGACATCTAACTTTGACATATGCCATCTAACTTTGATTTTTGTGAAGTTCCTTCTGCTGGATGAGATAATGAATGTGATAACAATTATGCTTGCGGGAACCAGTTTGGTTTAAAGTCTGACTTTGACAGTATTGTATAAGGATGAGTCTTTCATATTTTCTCCATGTTCCATTAACCCCATATCTCATAAAAGGATATAATCTTCATTGATCCTTGGAGTTTGGCTGCTTATAAATATGAAATGTCAGTTTCAAGAGAAACTTAACTGAGAGAGACCTAGTTGCAATAGAAGCCATGAAAACCAGAATGACTTTTCAGCAAATACAGCCATGACCCCCTTGTTTCTAATTTAGCTCACAGTTCCTTTCAACTATACTGCCCCCAACCCCACTGTCTGTGTGTTTATGTGATGCCTTTGATACCTTTTTCCTAATTTTAACTCTTTCTTCCTGCTGCTATTGTCTAGACCCTGGTTAATGAGTTCAACTTATTGCCTATATCCATATTTTCATGGACCTAATAATCAGTTTATGCTGCCATTCAGCTGGGGAGGAGAGGAATCTAAAATAATAAGTTGTCTTTAAGATTTGGTTCCTTTTTTTTTTTTTTTAAGATTTGGTTCCTTTAATGTAGTAAAGGAGGTAAATTCAGAATTTCAATAATTACTGTACATGGGACAATGTGATTGACACACAGAAATTCTTAAAGACATTAGAGATGAAGATTAAGTATAACCAAAAGTCAGGAACCTTTAAAGGTGGATAATGCGCTGAATTGCTCAGTGTTTTTATTACAAGCGACAAAAGCTAGGTGAAGCAATAGTTGTTACTTACTAACTTCTATGTTCAAAGACGGCTAGAAGTAGACTGATTTGGGTGTGGAGGACCCAGGAGTCAAAACACTGTTAGGTTTCTTGACCTGTGTTCATTGAGTGAATTGAAACTATAGCAAGGTAAAGTGGGCCACAGAGAAAGGATTTTGAAAAATTGGGAAGAGTAGGAGTATAGTGCCCTGATCTTGGTTCCTCTCCCCTCTTTTCTTTTCTCCTTCCTATCCTTCATTCCTCTTAACTTTCTTTCCCCTATCCTTCCCCCCTCTCTTTTCTCTCTCCACTTCCCCTTTCTCATTTCTTCCTAGAATGGATCCCATAGCCTTGTCTCAGACAAGGCAAGCACTATACCACTGACCTATGCTCAGCCTCATTCTTTGTTTCTCCTTTTTATTTTCATCTCAGAAAAATATATGGTTTAAATATGTCCATCAGTTCACATTTGAATCCTCCTGATTTTTCTCCTCAGTTATTAGTGGACTGGTTTAGATCTTAAATTGTCAAGTGGCTGTGTACTTGATTAATTGGTTCTTTAACATCATATTCATGGGCTTCATGTAAATTTGAATCTCTTGGATAATAATTTAGCTTTACCAACTACAGTGTATTTTTGATATTTCCTTTGTATTAAGAGATATTTAATGGGCTGGAGAGATGGCTTAGCAGTTAAGGTGCTTGCCTGCGAAGCCTAAGGACTCACGTTCAACTCTCCAGGTCCCACATAAGCCTGACACACCAAGTGATGCAAGTGTGCAAACTTGCACGAACACACAATGTAGAGTTCAGTTGCAGTGGCTGAAGGCCCTGGCACACCAATTCTCTCTCACTCTTGCTCTTTTGCATTACAAAAAAAGAGATACTTAATAGTAATAATGTTGGCTCTGGCTGAAGTCAGTCACAGTGTTCTGAATGACATTTTATGTGCTTGTGTGTCTGCTCATGTAAGATGCAAGGGGGAAAGTGGGTGGAAGAAACATAGGCATGTGTATTAAATATCATATATACTGGGAAATGAGTTTTTACATTTCACACTTTTATCCCATTTTTTAAGTTTCTAGCTTAATGACTTTTTAATGTTTATGCTTTTCTAGTGGTCTATAGGCATCAGTCTGAGAAGTGGTTCTTCATGAGTTTTCACATTGCTTGGGTCTAGCCAACTCTACATTGAGGCTGTTCTTGGTTCTCTATACTCTATATAATAGGATAAGTGACGGTGGCTGAGGATATTTGGTTACAAGATATTTGGAGAATTAAACTAAGGACTTTTTGTAAACTAAATGCATATAATTCAAGAAGTGTACCTTTGCATGCAGTTTGGAGTTTGGGAACTAGAGCATAATTATTAGATCACACCTCCTACATAGTAATATTTTAGCATAATTCATTGCTTGTAGTTATAGTGATGAGAATAAAGGTTTTTCTGAGTGCTTTATTAAAAACAAATGCTTTCATACCAGATACTCCTTGGTGTTGGAAGTAGAATAGGCCTAAGAGGTGGGAACTCAGCTGCGAATGTTGAGAAATAAAATGGTTATCACTAAGTCGAGAGATAGGGGAGTGTCCCTGGCATTCTCCCGTGCTGTTTCCAAGTGCAAAGTTAGACTAGCTTAATTAGTGGCCACAGTCTTTATGTATACAAATTTTAAAAATTTGAAATGATATGCTGAATTGATTTTATTTTAGTTACACAGTGTTATTTGAAAGTATTGTACTCTTACCTTTCAGTTGGGTAGGTTTTGGTCTCTGTTACAAGTGAAGTCCTTCCAGTGACTTCTGCTTTCTGTGAAGTGTCACTTCACCACTTCAGTAATTCTTTTTGTCAGAAAATTCATCCTTTGTTTCTCATAACTCTTTTTATGTTTTGTAACTTCCTGGGTTATTTGTGATTTTAGGTTTTTATGTATACTAGAAGTTGCCATTCTACCTATATTTAAAGCAGATACATACATATATTTGCACATACATATATACACATATGTATGGACATGTATTATACATATATTTGGGATTGAGTTTATATATAGTCATTTCCTTTTGGAAAGTGGCTGGGGAGGGGCTACTGCCTTGTGTGGTGTGGCGAATTTTTCCTGTCTTTCTTGTGTTACATACTTGTTTTTCACTTTGAGAATACCTCTGGAGGATTGTCAGACTCTTCAGGTTCTAAAAATATCTGGGGAGTCACAATTAAATGGAAGTTAGAATACAAGGACATTTCATAGCAAATTAGTTATTTTTTTTACAGTTAATTATAAATTTTAGTATCTTTTACATACTGTCTTATCCCTGAGATCAGCTGTCGGCAAACCTTGACAAAGAGCGGGACAATAAATATTATAGGTATTGTGATCAATAGCTAAAATCAATGATAATATAATAACCGTTTAAAACTGGTTCCTGATTAGGGCCAAATCTGCTAGCAGTCAGAGGTCTGGTTATGTGAATAATAACATCTAGGGCTGGAGAGATTGCTTAGTGGTTAAGGTGCTTGCCTGCAAAGCCTAAGGACTCATGTTCGATTCCCCAATGCCCACGTAAGCTAGATGTACACGATAGGGCATGCATCTAAGTTCATTTGAAGTGGTTGGAGGCCCTGGCATACCCATCCCTCACTCCTGCCCTACTTCTTTGTCTCTCTCAAATATATAAATAAGTAAAAATAGTTAAAAAAAAAAAAAAAGAAGAATGTCAACATCTTTGGAGACTACATTGGGCAGGCACCAGAATCATATCTTTAGGCGCAGATAGGAAGGTGGTAGAAACAAAGAAAACCTGTATAGAAAGCATCCAGAGAAGTACACAAAGTTTGTTCTGGTTTATGTTTAGAAATATTATCTAAATACAGAGAGGTGATTGGCTTGGGTCACTTTTTAAAAATATTTATTTATTTATCATTTAAAAATATTTATTTATTTGATAGCAACAGACAGAGAAAGAGGCAGAAGAAAGAGAGAATGGGCACACCAGGGCCTCCAGCTACTGCAAATGAACTCCAGACGCATGCGCCACCTCGGTATCTGGCTTATGTGGGTCCTGGGTAGGTGATCGAGCCTGGAACCGAACCAGGGTCTTTAAGCTTCACAGGCAAGCGCTTAACCACTAAGCCATCTCTCCAGAGCCCTTGGATCATTTTTAATTTTTATTTATCAACAGGAGAGGGGGAGGTAGGTGAGCGAAGAAGAAAGAGAGAATGAGAAAGAAAAAAAATTTATGGGTGCACCAGGGTCTCTTACTGCTGCAAATGAACTCCATATGCATGTGCCACTTTGTGCATATGGCTTTATGTGGGTAGTGGGGAATCAACCTGGGTATACAGGCTTTTTCAGGAAAGCTCCTTTCTGCTGCGCCATGTTACTATGGATTAAAAAATGACAGTAGGATACTACTACACACTTATCAGAAGAGCCAAAATCCAAAATACAGCATTAAATGATGGCAAGGGTGTTAATTAACAGAAACTGTGATTTCGTGCTTATTGTGCTGCAGAATTTCACGACTGCTTTGTGAGACAGTGAAAAATTCCTACCTAAGTGAGGATGCTTTCACCATGCAGCTCTGCTCTGCTTATGCATGCATACTGGAAGAAGTTGAAAACAGTGCTCCAATTCATAATGTACATGCACGCATGGTTTTTGAACTGGAGACAGTTGTATAATAACAAGCTGAGGCATATTGATTGTAGCAATCTAGTGTAGACTGAATAGTACTTAAGTAAGTCTGTGCACTAGAACAAATATTTGCTGTATATACTATGAAGTATGGGACTTTGTTTTTTGTTTGTTTGTTTTTTAAGTGTTTCAGTTTAAACTTCATATCTTATGCAAATAACTCTAGACAAATCATGACCTTAAATATAAACCTTTAGAAGAAAACATAGGAGAAAATCTTAGAGATACATGCTTAGACGTGATACCACAAAAGAAATTCATAACAAGAAATTTAGATGAATTAGACTTAATCAAAATGAATAAAAATTAAAAGCTTTTTGTTGTGTTAAAGATCCTTTTAAGAGGACAAAATGAAAAGCACTGAACGGGATCAAATAGTTACAAATCACATTTTCTAAAAATATTTTTATTTATTTTATTAACAACTTCCATGTAAACAATATCCCATGGTAATGCCCTCCCTCCCCCTACTATCCCCTTCAAAACTCCCTTCTCCATCATATCTCCTCCTCCCGTCAATCAGTTCCTCTTTTATTTTGATGTCATGATCTCTTCATCCTATTATGATGGTCTTATGTAGGTAGTGTCAGGCACTGTGAGGTCATGGATATCCAGACAATTTTGTGTCTGGAAGAGCACTCTATATGGAGTCCTACCCTTCCTTTGGCTCTTACATTCTTTCTGCCACTTCTTCTGCAATGGACCTTGAGCCTTGGAAGGTGTGATAGAGATATTGCAGTGCTGAGCACTCCTGTCACTTCTTCCCAGCACCATGATGCCTTCTGAGTCATCCCAAGGTCACTGCCATCTGAAAAGAGAAGGTTCTCTACCAAAAGTGAGAGTGGCATTAATATATGGGTACGAACATTAAGAGAAGTGCTTACTGAGCAGTTTGATGAGCATAGTATATACATGTAACCAGACAGCAGCAGACATTACACCCCTAAGGCACATGACTACTCCTGTTTTAGGTTTTTGGTATCAGGGATGTATTCCCTCCCATGGAGTGGACCTCCAGTCCCATTAGAGAGCAGTTGGTTTCCACCATGACAGATGTGCCACTATTGCACCTTTTGGCTCATTTGGCCTGGCTGGCCAAATATAAAGCTTGCAGTGTCCACTGTTGCATATCTTCACTGGTGATTTTTCTCTCTCCCATTGAGCTGCATGCAGAATGGCTTCTTCCAGCTTTCTGTCAGCTGCTCTGCATGGAGGAGGTTATCAGCTTAGTTCCAGCAGGATTTCTCAGTGACCTTGCAGCCCAAGTATGTGGAGTCTTCAGTGTCCTTTGCCATGCAAAATCTTTGTAATTTCATGAGGTTAATCTGTGATTTTATTGCCTGAGCAATTGGGGTTATATTCAGAAAGTCTTTGCCAAGACCAACTTGTTGAAAGGTTTCTCCTCTAGCAGTTTCAGAGTTTCAGGTCTGATGTTAAGCTCCTTAATCCATTTTGACTTCATTCTTGTGTATGGAGAGAAAAAAGAATCAATCTATTTTCATCCTTCTACAGATACATATCCAGTTTTCCAGCATCATTTGCTGAAGAGGTTGTCTTTTCTCTATTGAGTATTTTTGGCATTTTTATTGAATATTAGGTGGCTATAGCTACCCAGATTTTACATCTGGGTCCTCTATTCTGTTCCATTGATCTACATGTCTCCTTTTGTGCGAGTACCATGCTGTTTTTGTTACGATGGCTCTGTAGTATAGATTAAAATCAGGTATGGTTATATCACCAGCCTTATTTTTGTTGCTCAGTATTGTTTTAGATATTGGAGATTTTTTTTGTGCTTCCAAATGAATTTTTGAATTGTTTTTTCTATTTCCATGAATAATGCCATTAGAATTTTGATGGGGATTACATTGAATGTACAGATTGCTTTTGTTAAGGTTGCCATTTTCACAATATTGATTCTTCTGATCCAAGAACAAGGGATTTTTTTCCATTTCCTAGTGTCTTCTGCAATTTCTTGCTTGAGTGCTTTAAAGTTTGAATTGTAGAAATCCTTCACTTCCTTAGTTAGGTTTATTCCAAGGTACTTTATTTATTTATTTATTTGATGTAGTTGTGAATGGGAGTGATTCTCTGGTTTCATCCTCTGGGTGTTTGTTGTTAGCATATAGAAGACTACTGATTTATGTATGTTTCTTTCCCCCCCACCCCCACCCCTATAGGGTCTCACTCAAGCTCAGGCTGACCTGGAATTCACTCTGTAGTTTCAGAGTGAACTCATGCTGTCCCCCTACCTTTGCCTTCTCAAGTGTGTGCCACCATTCCTGGCCTGTTTATTTTGTATCCTGTACATGGCTATAGGTGTTTATCAGCTCTAAGTGTCTGCTGGTGGAGCCTTTAGGGTCCTTTATGTATAAAATCATGTCATCTAATAGTGATAACTTGATCTCTTCCTTTCCAATTTGTATCCCTTTTATATGCGTCTCTTGCCTTATTGCTATGGCTAAGACTTCCAGTACTATATTAAACTGGGGACATGGACACCCTTGTCTTGTTCCTGATTTTAGTGGAAAAGCTTCCAGTTTTTCCCCATTTAGAAATATGTTGGCTGTCAGCTTGTCATAAATAGCCTTTATTATATTGATATATGTTCTTTCTATTCCTAGTCTCTGTAGCACTTTTATCATGAAGGGATGTTGGATTTTGTCAAATGCTTTCTTTGCATCTAATGAGATGATCATGTGATTTTTGTCTTTCATTCCATTATAATGTACTACATTTATTGATTTGCGTGTATTTAACCATCCCTGAATCTCTGGGATAAAGCCTGTTTGCTTGGGGTGAATAATCTTGTATTCTGTTTGTCAACATTTTGTTGAGAATTTTTACATCTATGTTCATGAGGGAGATTGGTCTATAATTTTCTTTCTTTTTTGTTCTATCTTTGCCTGGTTTTGTTATCAGGGTGATGCTAGTTTCATAGAGGGAGTTTTAGTAGGATTACTTCTTTTTCTATTTTATGGAAAGGTTTAAGAAGCAATGGTGTTAGTTCTTTCCCGAAGGTCTGGTAAAATTCAGCAGTGAATCCATCTGGGCCTGGACTTTTTTTAGTTGGGAGATTTTTGATAACGGCTTGTATCTCCATCCTTGTTATAGGTCTATATATTTAAGTGATTAATCTCATCTTGAATTAATTTAGGTAGGTCATATAAATCAAGGAAATCATCTATTTCTTTCAGGTTTTCATACTTAGTGGAGTATGTGTTTTTATAGTATGTCCCTATGATTTTTAAAATTTCTCTGGTATCTGTTGTGATGGTACCTTTTTCCTCTCTAATTTTATTAATTTGTATCTCTTCTCTCCTTCTTTTGGTCAGATTTGCTAAGGGTTTATCAATCTTGTTTATCCTTTTAGTGAACCAAGTCTTTGTTTCATTGATTCTTTGGATTGTTTTTTTGGTTTCTATTTCATTAATTTCTGCTAATCTTTATTATGTCTTCCTGTCTACTGATTTTCAGTTTGCCTTGTTCTTCTTTTTCGAAGCCTTTAAGGTGAAGCATTAGGTTGTTTACTTGAGAACTTTCTAATTTCTTAACATAGGCACTTAAAGCTATAAATTTCCCTTCTAGGAGTGCCTTCATTAAGACCAAAGGTTTTGGTATGTTATGTTCTCATTATCATTTGACTCTTTTAATTTTTTTATTTCCTTCTTGATTTCTTCATTGACCCATTCATCGTTTAGTAGTGTATTGTTTAGTTTCCATGATTTTGTGTATGCTCTATAGCTTTTCTTGCTATTGATTTGTAGTTTGATTCCATTGTGGTCAGATAGAATGCAAGGAATTATTTCAGTTTTCTTGTATTTGTTAAGATTTGCTTTTTGTCCCAATATATAGATTTTTGGAGAATGTTCCATGTGCTGCCGAAAAGAATGTGTGTTCTGTAGCACTTGGATGAAATGTCCTGTATATATCTGACAGGGGATCACATCTCAAACACCTAACATCTCAGCATACTCAGCTCTGAGGATAGGTGGACAATGGGCAAGGTTCACACACACAGTTCCCTAAAGAGGGATTGCAGATGGCAGGCGAGGACAGGAAAAAAATGCTTAATGTCATTTGTCATTAACGGAATGTAAGTCAAATCAGTGGTACATGGCTACATAACCCCAGAATGTCTCAGGTATTAAATAGCCTAAATCCCAAATCCGGCAAAGAAGTGTCGGGCCCCAATTACTTACATCTACTGTGAATATAAAATGGTGCACCTATTGTGGGAAGGAGGTTAGCAGTTTATTATAAAACTAAGCATTCAGATACCATTTATGTCAGCAGTTCCACTCTTGGGCATTTGTTTCTGAGTAATGAAATTTTAGAATTTTCCCAAGATTTAAAAAATAAACTTACTTGAGGAGAGAGAGAATATGAGAGTGGGGTGGGGTGGGGGTCTTCTGCCATTGCACATGAATTCCGGATACGTTTACCACTTTGTGTGTGGGTGCTAGGGATTTGAACCCAGGCTGTCAGGCTTTGAAAACATGTGCCTTTAACCACTGAGCCATCTCTCCAGCCCCCAAATTTTCAATATAGATGTTTATAATGCCTTCATTATAGCCAATTCTTTAAACAGCCAAAATGTTCTTCATTAGATCAATGGTTGCACAAGCTGTGGAGCTCTTATACCATGGCATACTATTCAGAAATGCAGGAATCTATTTTTTTTTGGGGGGGGGGGGTTCGAGGTAGGGTCTCACTGTAGCTCAGGCTCACCTGGAATTCACGATGAAGTCTCAGGGTGGCCTTGAACTCATGGCGATACTTTTACCTCTGCCTCCTGAGTGCTGGGATCAATGGTGTGCGCCACCACTTCCGGCTTAGGTATCAATTCTTAATCAGTGCAGTTGGTAGGGTTCATTTCAAGTGAATTAAGCTGACTAAAAATGTCATACTCGAAAGTGTTTGTTGTATAATGCTGTTTAGTTGTCATTCTTGAATTAACAAAATAATAGAAGTGCGCAGATTGTTGGTTGTCAGGGATTTATGTAATTAGAAAAGGGCAACATGAGAGTTACTGTTGATGGTAGAACAGTTTAGGTATAGCGATGGTGGTGGATGCATGGACATACCCTTGATAAAACTCTCTTGAACTAAATATACACAGGCATGTAAGTGCAAACATCCGTGTAATGTAAGTCTGGTGGATTACATCATTGTTGATATTCTTGCTGTAAGAAGGTATGAGAGCCCTAGTAAAGGCTATGCAAGATTTTCCCATTCTCTCCATGATTTCTTACATTTGCATGTAAATCAAAAGTTTATTTAATCCTGGTGTAGTGGTGCATGCCTTTAATCTCACTGCTCCACAGATAAGAGGATTTCTGTGATTTCAAGGCCATCCTGAAAATATAGAGTGAGTTCTAAGTCAGCCTGGGCTAGAGTGAGAGCCTACCTCTAAACCCTTCTCCCCCCAAAAAAAGTTTATTTCAGAGAAGTTGGACATGGTAGCTCACACCTATAATCCCAGCACTCAGAAGGCTGGTGTAAGATTAGCATGAGTTTGTAGCCAGCTTGGGCTGTAAGAATGAGTTCTAAGTCAGTCTGGGCTAGAGTAGGACTACCTCATTAAAAACAAAAGTTTAATTATACAGTAAATAAATGAATGGATAGCTGAATATATAAATATATGCTATGAATAATTGTGGGAGAAAAGGTTAGGGGAGGGTGGGGAGAACTCCCATAGGTTATTAAAGGAAAATCCCGGTGCCAGGGATGGTATGCATTCAAGTAAGTTATTGGTTAGGAGATGCTACAGGCTATTACCAGTGTTCTTGGTTGCCCACCAGAGCTAGATGTGAGATCCTTTTGCTGAAGACACCACCTGCGTTTGGTTGCAGGACTCTGAGAAATTAAGCTGGAACTGAGCTGGACCTCCCTGGTGGCTAGCTGTGATAGCACTGGAAAGTGCTAGGCATACTGCTCCAGGAGAAAAATCAACAGCCTAAACCAGTTGTGGGCCTGATGAACTGTATAACTGGGCAATAATGACAAGACTGTTATGGGGATACCCAACTGTTCTGTGATTTGAGTTCTACTCCATAGGGGGAATTCATGCTTGATACTGAAAATCTAGACAGAAGTCTAGTGCTGGGAAGGTCGTGGGGGAAGCTACTGTTGCTTGGCTAAATGGATATGCTGTGCTTATCAAACTGCCTCTAAATATTTCTGTTTATGCCTGTAGATCAGTGCAACAGATGGTGATCACTGCTGGGGCACTCAAAACTCATCAGAGTATGGAGAAGAAGGCATAGTTAAGTTCTGAGTTACAAATGAGATGTGTCTTTCATACCTGCTAGGCTCAGGGAACATTGCAGAAGAGGGTGGAAAGAGTGTAAGAGCAGAGGATGGGGAGCAGTGCTTTGGAACACTGTCTTCTGGACAGCAAGTAGCAGCTGCAGGATCTCACAGTGGCTGTTGTTACCTGCATAGCAATGGGTTCCTCATCATGGATGACAGAGGAGGAGGTGGGGGAGGGATTACAGAGGCTGACAGATCTACAGAGATGTTAACATTATTAAGACATCAAAATAGAAGGGGGGGCTGAGGAGATGACTCAACAGTTAAAGGTGCTTACAAGCTAGAAGAAGGACTAGATGGATAGGGGAAGGAAAGAGGATAGAGGTTAAAAGCAAATAATGAGAGGTGATTATGATTGAAGTATATTATGAATATTCATGAAAGTTGTTGATAAGTTTTTTTTAAAAGGGCCAGGGGGCTGGGGAAGCTCAGTGGTTAAAGGTACTTGCTTGCAAAGCCTACCAGTCTGGTTTCAAATTTCCCAGTATCCACATAAAGCCAGATGTGTATTGTGGTGCATGCATCTGGGGTTTGTTTGCAGTGGCAAGAGGCCCTGCCATGGCCATATTCGTTCGTTCATTCTCTAATAAGTAATAAAAATATTTTTATAAACATTCTTCTACTAGGTGTTACCAGAAGTCTTCTTTTCTTTTCTTCTTTTTTAAAAATTTTAGATTGAGAGAGAGAGACAGACAAACAGAGGGAGAGAGAGAATTTGCAGCCCAGGGCCTCAGTCCTGCAGTCGAACTCCAGACTCTTGTGCCATGTAGTGGGCATGTGTGACCTTGAGCTTGCCTCACCTTTGCGCATCTGGCTTATGTGGGAACTGGAGAGTCGAACATGGGTTTTTAGGCTTCACAGGCAAGCGCCTTAACTGCTAAGCCATGTCTCTAGCCCAGAAATAAGAGTCTTTTTGGCAAACATTTCTTCTTTCCTTTGAGGACATCAGATTGTCCTATCTTTACACGGTAAAGAGTTGAGCTGGGTGTGGTGGCGCACACCTTTAATCCCAGCATTGGGAGGCAGAGGTAGTTGGATTGCCATGAGTACGAGGCCACCCTGAGACTACATAGTGAATTCCAGGTCAGCCTGACCTAGAGAGCGAGACCCTACCTCGGAAAACTAAACCAAAATAAAAAGAGTTGAAAGCATCCAAGACCAGATGCCTTCTGTGTGCTCCTTAGTTAGTAATGTGCTCAGAGAGCTAGATGACCTGTGTTTTAAGAACTGAGAATTTACAATGAAAAATATTAGTACTGCTGGGGAAGAGGGAAGGATGCATAGGAGAAAACTATCTGTAGGTCCTGATGTCAGTTTAGTAGTGAACTTTACTTGATCCCTGTTGGACCTCCCTGCCCCACAGAACAGAAAAATACAAAAATAGTTTTTGTCTGGATTGTCAGTACTTTTACTTGGGTGAGAAATTAAGTTTGAATACTAGGTGCCCTGTAAAGACCTCCCTCCCTCTCATACTGTTCCTACACCAGGAATCTCTTCTGTGGTCAGAGCTGGCTCCTCAGAAAGGCGAGGCTGTTCTGGTTGTCCCCAGGGTTAGGCATTTTAGGCAAACAACTCCTCAGAGTTCTGGCTTGGAGCCTCTTGAGGCAACTGGGGAAAAAACAGGATGAGTTCTTGGAAGTTGAGTTGAGAAAAACATCAGTAAGCTAATTAATAATTTCCCTTGGATGTTTAAGGGTTCTGCTGAATTGGTCAAAAATGTCCTAAACTTGGTTAGTAGTACTGTTGAATATAAGGAGCCAATAATTAAAACATGCTTTGTGATGCCAATATTTTTGTCTTTAGGAAGAATGAAGACTAATTATGGATATGGATATGTGTGTGTGTGTGTGTGTGTGTGTGTGTATGCATTTTACATACACATACATATACATATACTGTGATATATTACAAGTTACAAGTTCAGGATTCTTTCAAACATGTTCAAATGATATGAGTATGAATGAGTCCTTGGGTAGACTTGTGAAAGCAGGTCACCCTTACTTACACAGAGGGTGAGGATGAAGGCCTGTGACTTTGCTTTCCTGCCTGGCTTCCATGCATCAGTGATCTGGCTGTGGGGTTTATTATCTGTTGCAATGTCCACTGATAAATGCACAGCCAAGCAATATTAAGTTTCCCAGTGGGTCTGCTTCCCTGGATATCTGTCACTGTGTTGCACTGTGGGGGTGAGTGGGGAGAAGGTAGAAGGGCTAAGATGTCAGCTATTACAGAGGAACTAAAATGCTTTTTTTGGGAAGGAATGGGATATTGAACTTTATATACACCCAAACATTTTTGTGTGCTATAAGGCAGTTGGCAGAATGCACAATCGTTTGTTTATATTGTGTACAAGAAAATATATTACGTTCTGTGAACTTCACATTAAAAAGTTGTCATTCTTAACTGGGTGTGGTGGCTGGTGGGACACACCTTTAATCCCAGTACTTGGGAGGCAGAGGTAGAAGGATCGCCATGAGTTCAAGGCCACCCTGAGACTGCATAGTGAATTCCAGGTCAGCCTGGGCTAGGAGACGTCACCTCGAAAAACAACAACAGGGCTGGAGAGATGGCTTAGCGGCTAAGCACTTGCCTGTGAAGCCTGAGGACCCCGGTTCAAGGCTTAATTCCCCAGAACCCATGTTAGACAGATGCACAAGGAGGCGCACGCGCCTGGAGTTCGTTGCAGTGGCTGGAGGCCCTGGCGCGCCCATTCTCTCTCCCTCTTTCTATCTGCCTCTTTCTCTTGTTCTCAAATAAGTAAATAAAAATAACAAAAAAATAAAAAAGAAAACAACAACAACAAAAAGTTGGTCCTTCTTTGCACTTTGGTTTATAACAAAGAGACTTCCCTTGCCTTAACATCAGTGAGTTTTTGTTTTGTTTTGTTTAGTTGATTCTTAAGATATTTTTATTTTAAAGAATCCTGTTTTGTAACATTGTATTGTCTTCCAGAGCTGAAGCACTGGCATGTTCCAGTTGTGAGAGTCTGAGACACAGACCCCTCCTGGTTATGTTGACAGGTTCTGGCTCCATGTGCATCGCATGTTTAGTTAGTTATTTAGTTTATTTATTTATTTATTTTTGAGAGAGAGAGAGAGACAGAGAGACAGACAGAGAGAGAGACAGAGAGAATGGGCATGCCAGGGCCTTTCAGCTGCTGTGAACAATCTCCAGATATGTATGCCTTATTCTGCACATGTGCAATGTTGCATGCTTGTGTCACCGTGTATGTGGCTACATGGGACCTAGAGATTTGAACAAGCACCTTAGCCACTAAGCCATCTCTCCAGTCCACACTTTTACTTTTAATACAAAAACTAAACAAATGCTTTCCTACCTAAGCCCAAGTTCTCTTTTCATAGTAGCTTAATTTCTTCTAGTACTAAATTCTTATGAATTGGGATGAATTTTTCCTTTTCTATTCTGGGGTGTGTGCGCGCATGCATCTGTGTGTAGAGGTCAGAGATCAATTCTGTTTGTTTTCCTCTGTTAATCTCCACCTTCCCCTTCCCCCCTTCCTTCCTTCCTCCCTTCCTCCCATAGGGCCTCTCACTGAAGTGGAGGCCCTCATCCACTGGCTAGACTAGCTTGCCAGCATGCCCCCTGTTGTCCTTCTGTCTTAGGTTTTTGAGAAGTGGTAGTGCTCTTGAGTGTGTTCTCCTTTAGGATGAAGGGAATAGAGATATTATCAACAGACTTGGGTAGTTTCTTATTTTGCCTGTATGGAGGCAGGGTTAGATACCTATGGTTTGTGTACCTTGAGAAGAATAAGCAGTAAATGGGAGAGGCCAAAGGAGAAGTGGTCAACCCTCCCATTCCACGTTCTTTCCCTGCGATTGACAGACTAATAACGATAAGATACCTAGAGAATATGGCTTATATTTTCCATAATGGGGTTTAGAAAGAAAGGAAATCCTCTGACTCCCCCCAACCCTTAAAACTATAACAATGAGAATTGTTCTGAAGTTCTGAGTGTAGAAACATGAGCCTCTGACAGCTGGTGATTAGCTCTTTAGACTGGGAAGAGGGAGCCCCAGGGCTGGAAGTATGCTCAGTTCCTTACTAGCCCCATGGTGTGAACTCTGGAAGTGAAGGAGCCATCCCTCAGGTGGCATTTTCAGGGACCAAGCCCTAAGTCAGCTCTGCCTGCAGGTGAATGGGTACTTTAGCAGATAACTTGGAGGAATGAATGTGACCACATGGAATGCTATCAGCTGTCTGCTGACATCTTCGCCAAGCTGCAACTTGATCTTCACAGCTGTCTGGATGGAGGAGCTCTGGTCAGACTGGCAGCTGAGATTGCTGTCCTTTAGGAATGTAACACTTGAAGTTCCATTTGGTCATAAAGTTCTAGGTGGCTTTGATTTTCTTACCAGTAGGCAGGAGGTTCATTTTTATGAAATTGATCTGCTGTAGTATAAGTTGCAGTAACTTTTCCAGTATGGGTTTAAATATGCCCCCTGCCTCTCCATATTTATTGAGTGCTTTCTATGTGGTAAACACTGTTCAAATGTGGGAAAGCAAAAACTAATTACTAAAGCTTAACACTGTGCCTAGTAAGCTTATGGTGTACATAAAACACCATACTGTCGAGTGTTTGTGTCCCTGTTCATCTTGTAGGAATATATTTAATTTGAAAAGATAAAATGTAAACTTGTTGAAGTTAGCAGTGTTTTCTTTTAAAAATGGAGTTTTCAGTACTATATTTCACTTTTCATAGCAAGTAGCCACCCTAGATCAGCAGGACAGTCTGAGGTGCTTAGCTTGACAGTTAAGGATGCTCGTTTTCTGACTGAGACACCAACATTTTCCCACCCCATCTGTCGTGAGTTCTTCAGTCATATTCTGATGATTCCCTGTCTCTAGACTATCACTCATTTCTACAAGTTTTTGCTTTTGTTTGCTGACATCACCTGTTTTTAGTTAGCCAAAAAGATGAGCTCACACTTGACACCTGTGACTGTACATAAAGACCTTGAGTATCCTTGTTATTTGCTGGCATACGTGTCCTTTTGCATATGCCTGGGATTGAGTGGTGCTCACGAAATAATAGTTAGTGGCACTTTGAGTGGCCTCGCTTACCTCTAAAGAAAGCTTCTTGTCCACTAAAAGACAGAATTACCTTTGAAAAGTGAATCTAGAGGAGAACCTGGCTGCCTGTGTTCCCAGCCCTGAAGCAGTCTTTGGCTTCATTGATAATGACATCAGATTTCAGGTAGTGGCTGATAAATTAAGAACCTGAGTTTAGCTTATGAGAAATTCTGTTTTGTGATGTCTTGAAAATGTTTTTACTCTAGTAATGAGTGACTATTTATTGCTTCTTCTGTTGCTACAGTTTGTAGTGGAATTGGTGGCAGGATGGGTGGTGTGAAAATAGTCTCTGTGAGTGTTTACAGAGTTCATGGACTCTAAAACTTGGTTCTAATTTGACAAAATGCCAAAGCTTATATTTCCCACTTTCCAAATAGGCATTAGTAGCTTCATAGTACAGTTGGTTGACTAAATTGTTTTTTATCTTTGATAACTAGCCTAATACTTCTTATAAAGCAGGCATTAATCTATATTTTGAATAAATAAATGTAAGGAACAACCTTGTTCAGTTCAAAATGAAGGTTTTATGAGACTCCTTTGTTTCTGGTCTCTTCTTACATAATGACTACCATTACTAAGCAGCCCTCAGAATTAAATGTCAGATTGAGCTTCATTTTAGGCCAACAGTGTTTTAAACTTTATTTTGGCTTGTGAGTATGTATGTATGTATGTGGGGAGAGTTGTGCTACACAGTGTGTGGGGGGGTCACTCACCTACTGTGACAAGAGCAGAGAGTTGGACGTCCTGCTACATTGCTTTTCTTCCCAGTCTTGTTTTGAGCCAGAGTCTCTTGACTGATTCTGGGGCTTGCAGGACTCAGATGGGTTTCTGCTCCCCTGTGTCACTGGTGTTACAGATGTATGTGACCACACTTAGCTGTTTACATGGGATCTGGAGGTTTGGTCTTTATCACTCTCAGGTCCTCATGCTTATGTAAGAGAGACATTTTCGTTAACTGCTTACCCATGTCTCTGCCTCTATTTTGGACTTTATTTTTTCCCCTGAGGTAGGGTCTCATTTTAGCCTAGGCTGACCTGGTATGCACTTTGCAGTCTCAGGCTGGCCTCGAGCTCCCTGCAATTCTCCTACCTCTGCCTCCTGAGTGCTGTGACTAAAGGCATGTGCCACCCGGCTTTATTTATTTATTTATTTATTTATTGTGTATGCGTGTGTGTCTAATGCACCACAGCCTCTTACTACTACAAATGAACACCTGACACTTGGGTTACTGTTTCTGCATCTGGCTTGGAAATTGAACCTAGGATAATAGGCTCTGTAGACAAGTGCCTTTAACTGCTGATCCATCTTCTAAGATCAGAACTTTTAATTTATTTCTATTTCTGTGGATTTGCAAATAAAGACTTTTGGGGCTGGGTTCTGTTTACTGATAAGGTAATGTTTGAGGTGACCAAAGGTCCTGTTAAACACTACAACTTGGTGCCTGTTGTCACCTAGCCACTTTGGAATGCATTTAATAATTAGCTTCTAGTGTGAAATACATGATACATGAAACTTAGGGGTAACATTGTCAAAATATTAGTTAGCTTCTGGTCAAGGTAAACAAAAACTTACATTTTATGGGGCTGGAGAGATCGCTTAGTGGTTCAGGCGTTTGCCTGCAAAGCAAAGGATCCTGGTTTGATTCTCCAGGACCCACGACGTAAGCCAGATGCTTGCCAGATGCACAAGGGGGCACATGTGTCTGGAGTTCGTTTGCAGTGGCTGGAGGCCCTGGCACATCCATTCTCTCCCTCTCAAATAAATAAATAAAATGTACTAAAAACTGATTTTATAAGATTTTAACATTAAATATGTGTTACAGTAATTTGTGAGAGAGAATATGAATGGGCATGCCAGGATCTCTAGCCGCTGCAAACAAACTCCAGATGCATTTGCCACCTTGTGCATCTGGCTTACATGGGTCCTGGGGAATCGAACCCAGGTGCTTTGGCTTTGCAGTCAAGAGCTTTAACTGATAAGCCATCACACCAGCCCTTACTAAACTTTTTTTTTTTTTTTCGAGGTAGGGGTCACTCTAGCCCAGGCTGACCTGGAATTCACCATGGAGTCTCAGGGTGGCCTCAAACTCACAGCAATCCTCCTACCTTTGCCTCCCAAGTGCTGCAATTAAAGGCATGCGCCACCACGCCCGGCTCTTACTAAACTTTTTTGACAAGTTTGAAATTCCCATTGGCATTGGTGACAAATCTTGAGCTACATGATACTGTCATCTTGTGCTTGCTGCCTTGGAAGCTCTCTGTGAACACACTCTGAACCTGATTGAGATGAGTATTGTATTAGAAGAAGCTGACTTCTTCCTTCATGAAGTAGCCAGAATTTTAGAAAATGCTGTTTTTTTCTTAACTTTTTTTTTCCAGTAATTGATTGGGGTTAATAAACATAATCTGTCAGAACATGAACATGTTTTATAAATTAGTCAAGTTAGATTAATTGTAGCAGGAAAGTTTTGACTACAGGTAGGAGTTCCTCTGTCATTTGTAGAGTAGTGTACCATGGATGGGTGTCACTGTGGGGGTGGTCACTAAGGTTGAATGTCTTGGGCACCGAGTGATCAGTGGTGATGCTAGGTATTAAGAGAGAGAATAGCAAAGCAAACCATACTCGTTCAGACATGAACTCAAAGAAAATGGTGTTTCTTTTTGCTTTTCTGTTGAATTCCCAGGCTACTATTTACATAGTAGATACTATGATGGTTTCTGTTCTGATTGCTTCTACAAACTTGCCTCATTTCATCCTTACAAAAAACATAGGGTATTGGTGTTTTTATTTAAAATTGACAGATAAGGAAATAGTCAGCAAAGTTAATTTTTTTTTCCCTTACCACTATTATTAGTGATAGGGAAGTGTTAGTGTCATTGACTCTATTGCTTATTTTAGCAACCACAGTATATTGGTGTTTTCTTCTACCATAAACTTCATTTTCCTAGTATAGTTGACTCACATGCTATTACAGAATTCAGTGGTAAAGTTAGATAATAAATACATTTTCCTCTGGTAGATATTGTAGATATTTTCTAAGTGTGAATTTCCTCTTAAAAGTTTAATAATATGAGAAATCCAAGATCTCTCATTTAAATTAGAGTGTTGCAGTGTTTTCTTTTGCTCTTACACGATCCTTTGTTGATTCATAGGCTGGTTGGAAAGAGCCTTAGGGCAGATCTGTTAATGACCTGCATTGACTTTCTTTCCTAGGTCAGTTGACCTGAGCACACACCTTTCCAGGTTCATCATTATATGATTCCAGGGTCACACCACTAACAGTGTCATATGGTTTGTTCTTTTAATGATCATTTTCTTGATGAGGAAACACAAGTAAAAAGAAAAAAGTTCTTTACAACAGTTTTTAAAAAATCTTAAGTCACTTCTACTTTACTAGTAAAAATCAAATGTATAATTACATATAAGTCCTTCTATTAGAAAATGGCCTTTATATTACTAAAATTTTAAGATTTGCCATGGATAAACAGAGCTCATTATAGGTAAGAGTTGCTTTCTCATGACCCAGGGTTCAAAATCTAGCTCTAATCTTAAGGCTGGTTGCTCTTTCTCTCTCTACATACATACATACATACGCATTTCTTTTTATTTCCTCCCTGTAATTGGAAAAAGACCATTTGTAAAGAAGTAAAATATTTAAAAGTAAACAAAGATTGCTCAAAAAATTCACATATATATATATATAAATATATATATTTCATATATATATAAATATATAAGTATATAATTTTATTTCTTATTTTGTTTGTTTGTTTGTTTGTTTTTCAAGGTAGGGTCTCACTCTAGCTCAGGCTGACCTGGAATTCACTATATGTAGTCTCAGGGTGGACTCAAACTCACAGCGATCCTCTTATCTCTGCCTCCCAAGTGCTGCAGTTAAAGGCGTGCGCCACCCCATCTGGCTAATAATTTTATTTCTAATACAGGATTGTTTTGAGAATAAAGCACATTCCATACATAGAGCTTAATGTATGCCTGGCACATTGTTTGTTCTGAATAGACAGGTTCTATTCCTGATTAAGTTTATTGAGTATTGGGTACAGTGATCAATGTGTTTGGCTGTGGTATTTGATGTGAGGTTGCTTGGCCAGGGTACATTTTGGCATGGAGAAGGCACGCTTCAGTGTTGACAAGGCTCTGCCTTGTCTCCATTATGTTTTTTCAAAGCACAGACAGACACAGCTTGATCCCCTGGCAGTGACATCCAGCAAACATAAAGAACAACCTCAGTCAATGTTAAATAAAAGAGCAAATTGAAGGGCAGTGATTCATTAGGAAAAAAAAAAAAATTGTCTCAGCAAATTAACTCCTATTCCCTTTAACCCATGTTACACAATAGTAGGCTGTCTCTTGAGTCTTGGATGTGTTGAAGTAGACACTGTAGATAAAGGTTCTCTCTTCCCTTTCATGAAAATCTGTGGAGAAATGTTTATTCTAGGTTTTTCACTCATTGTCACATAGTACACGTGTGTTAACTTCTTAGACCTCCATGTTCTCAGGTGAACAAGCAGCCAGTGTATTTGTTTTTTGTATCTGTTGTGTTTTCTATGTCATTTCCAGTTGTACTTCTCTTAACCAGCGCAAAAGCATTCTGCCTAGCCTTAAGTGCTGCTGTCTTTCTGGAAAGTAATTTTTCATTTACTTGCCAAAACTTGAATTTAACTATTTTGTGCATGCACATATTGTCTTGAAAATATTTTCTTTAACATACACTTAAAAGATGATGCAGCTGGGGCTGGAGAGATGGCTTAGCGGTTAAGGTGCTTGCCTACAAAGCCAAAGGATCCCCGTTCGCCTCTCCAGGACCCACGTTAGCCAGATGCACAAGGGGACGCACGTGTCTGGAGTTCATTTGCAGTACCTGGAGGCCCATTCTTTCATCCTCTCTCTCTCTACCTCATTCTCTCTCTCTCAAATAAATAAATATATATTTTTAAAAAATGATATAGCTTTTCAAAGCTGGTAGCTTCTTCATTAGTAAAATTGTGGCTTACTTTTTCTCAGAATGACTCATTTGTTTAATCCATGCATTCATGCATGGGTTCATCATGAATGTGCACTTAGTGGAGGGCTGTTACTGCACACACACCTTCATAGGTTTTACATCCTCTTCAGTGTACTAGACTCGTGGCTGTCTGTGACACCGCATAATCATGTTTTACTATAAACTAGTCCAGTGTAAGTTCCTTATTTGTAGTATTTGGACATAAAATCAGAAATAGATTTTCTTTTCTTGTTTCTAATATTTGATGTACAGCAAGTGCTTATGTCAGACTATATTGCAAATGTAGGTTCTCTGTTGTATGAATTTTGATTTGTTATAATTATTTGCCTCTGTGGCTGCCTGTTTATTAGAAGGCCAGCTTCTTGAAGAATCACTGTTTTATTATATCTGGATTACTATGCTCCATTCTACATAAAACCTAGACATAGAAACTGCGAGACTGACCATTTTCTTTTGTCACCTAAGTGAACAATTAGTGTATGGACCCTTTTTTTTTGGTTTTCAGAGACAGGGTCTTGCTCTAGCTCAGGCTGACCTGAAATTCACTATGTAGTCTCAGGGTAGCCTAGAACTCTTGGCGATCCTTCTGCCTCTGCCTCCCAAGTGCTGGGATTAAAGGCGTGCACCACTATGCCTGGCTAGCGTATGGACTTTTAATCTGGTTATTAAGTGGGTTCAGAAAATGTCTGTTGTCTCTGATCTACTGATGTGCTGATCATTGTGCAATAATTCTGAACAGGAGTTTTGTGGGTTTCAATCTTTGAAATTACCAACAGTTACATTGTTCAAGACATGGTCTGCAGGTCACTAGCAGCCCAGAGTCTGTGATGGCATCTACCACTGAGGTTGTGTGACTCTCAGAGACACTGAAGTCCTATTGTTAGTTTAGGGTAAGGATTTTGACTTCACTGATGGGTAGAGCCAGAATCTGCCATTACTTATTGAATGCATTTCTGTTAACTAAATATGAATTTATTTCATTCTGAAATTACAGCTTACCAAATTCATCTGAACAGTATTTTTTGTTATGGTTTGAATGCTGTCTTATCCAAGATTCATGAGAAACAATCCCCAAGGGTAGCAGTGTTAGGAGGTGTATCCTTGGAAGATGAATTGTCAAGAAGGCCCTACCCTCATAAGTGGATCAAGTACCCTTGCAAAAGGACTTGAGATTGAAGGAAGAACTCCTTGGCTTTTCTGCTTTTCCACCCTGGGAGAATGTTTTCCCCTGCTGTGAGGGCATAGTGTTCCCATTCAGAGGATTCAGTCCTCTTGGAAACAGAGCGCAGCCTTCACCTGATACCAATTCTGCTATCACCTTAGTCTTGGACATATGAGCATAAGTCATACAGCCTGTGTTAGTTTGTTAGAACAGCACAAACAGAGTAAGAGGGCCACGTATGGGCTAGGTAATGATCTACAGCCTCAATCCAAGACAGTTGTATATGTGTGTGTTTGGATTTTTCAAGGTAAGGTCTTGATCTACTCCAGGCTGACCTGGAATTCACTATGTAGTCTCAGGGTGGCCTTGAACTAATGATGATCCTCCTACTTCTGCTGGAACTAAGGTGTTTTTTTTTTTTTAAGTTTAGTATACTTTACTTTTATTATTTATTTACTTGAGAGAGAGAGAATGAATGAGAATAGGCCACTGCAAACGAGCTCCTTGTGCATCTGGCTCACATGGGTACTGGGGAATCAAACTAAGGTCCTTTGGCTTTGGAGGGAAGCCCCTTAACCGCTAAGCCATCTCTCTACCCCCTAGTTTTGCTTTTTTTAAAAATAAACAATAATGTCCATAGATAAAGCTCCATCATTCCTAGAGTGATTCTTGAGGAACTGTTGGAATTTTATGGAGTTACTGTAACTAACCAGATTGTTTTCAGTATATTTTCATCATAATAAATGGACACACTATGTCCATGGGTGAGTTCAGAGTAAAGCAGAAATTTATATTCGTGTATTACATACTTAGCCAACACTTAAAGTCTAGTACATGTTATTTTGTTTAAGATGTTACATATTTTCTGCTTCTCATTTCTGTTTCCTTAGCAAAAAATAAACTAGTCATGTTTCATAGTCCTGTTCAAGTATCACTTATTTTAAAATGCCTTGCTTCATTTTTTCCTGACTTGTTTTTTTTTGTTCCTGTGACAGCATCTTGAAGGAAATGTGCAGTTGTTTTGCAGTGTAGCTTTGAGTCCTTTTTGTGACATCTTAAGCCATCTGAAAAGGAGATGCATGTTAGTTTTCTAACTTACCACCAGACTTTTGTCTTGTTTCTGATGGAAAGAGTAATGAGAAAGAAACACTCATGAGCATGATGACATGCAATGTAGCTTATCTCCCACATGCCTGTGTGCCAGGTGCAGTGATAAGTATAGACTCACTAGTTCATGCATAAAAGAATAAGCTTTGAGTAACTAACACAGGCTGCCTGTGTAGTTACTAAGTTGACAGCCAGGTGTTAGAGCTCTGCTGTCTGTCTTCAGAATCCACAGTTTTAGGTACCTGTTTGTGCTGCTGTCCAGCTTCCCCCACAGCTAGTGTGCTTTAACATTTCCTGTCTCAAGTATACTTTTAGGAAAAAAAATAATTACACCTTATATCCTAGTACTTGGGAGGCAGAGGTAGGAGGATCACCATGAGTTCGAGGCCACCCTGAGACTACATAGTGAATTCCAGGTCAGCCTGGGGCTAGAGCGAGACCCTACCTTGAAAAACCAAACCAACCCAACCCAACCAACCAACCAAACAAAAAACATCAAATATTTACTTACTTGTTTAAGGGGGGGGGGGGAGCAAACAGAATGGATGTGCCAGGACCTCTAGCCACTACAAATGAACTCCAGATACATGTACCACCTTATGCATCTGGCTCATGTGGGTACTAATTGAACCTGGGTCCTTTGGCTTTGGAGGCAAGTACCTTATCCACTAAGCAATCTCTCCGGCCCTAGAGTAGTGCTTTTGAAAACTGTTAATTACTGAAATTAAATTTAGAATGCAATTTTCAGAAAAAACGGTATTTCGCAGGTCTCTTACAAGCCATTCATAAACTCAGCTTTGTGAAAGTAATGCTTATAAATTTGAGGATATTTATTAGTCTGGTAAACCTAGAGACTACATAAATAAAAATGTCTGTTTGGAAGAATTTCCAACTGAATAAAAGCAATACTAGTGGAATATTATTGTATAAATTTAAGCAAGTCAGAGTCACTTAAAAAAAAACTAAGTAATGATTTAATGGAGCCAGGTGGTAAACTTAGCTAGCATTCAGAAAGTTGAGCCAAGAGTTTTGCTGCTAGTTTGATACTAGCCTAGATGTCAGTAGTGAGTTCCAGGGTAGCCTGGGCTGCAGAAACCTGTCTTTAATTTTTTTTTTTAAATCAATCAGCCACCCCTCCTTAAAAGAAAAAGGAATGATTGAATGGACAGGACAAGGATCTCAGTTTTTTAGAGAGGCATTGGGCAGAGGAGAAAATCAAACATTTGATCTTAAAAACTAACAAAATGGCAATATTATAGACACCTGCCAGAAGAAATACTGGACCCTGTACATGCTATAAAGCCTGCTTCTACCAACACTTGTCCCTGCTAAATTTAACTTTCATACCTTGCTATGTCAGAAAAGTTTTGAAATACATGGCTTTGGCAAGTCAAATGAAGGAATGAATGATTGTTGAGTCGATTTTGCAGGATGGAGCCTTATGCATGCTAGACAGGCAACTAGCATCCCAGCCCCATTAAGGAACTTCTTCAGTGAATACAAGGCCAAGGCTTTTGCTGCAGCATTTTTGGAAATGAAATTCCCTTTGACGCTGAAACTAGTGCTAAAGATTTTTAATTTCTTAACTCTTAAAATGATCTACTTGGGATACTGACCCATAGATAAATAATGTTCTGAATACCATAGCAAGATTCTTTTGTAGTCTCTTTTTAACCTCTCCTTCCTTCTGATTCCATGGTCTCCATTTGCTGGTAATGAAACGTCCCACTTTGCTTACTGTTGGAGCCTTTTATGTGCAGGAGAGAGAAGCAGGCCTCATGCTGTAGAGCAGGAAGCTTCTATTTATGGCCTAGGAAGCTGACTTTCCATTACATTCTATTGAAGCTTCTCAAGTACTCCAGTTTCCATGTTTCTGTTCCTACTTTTTTCCATGCAGACTTAACTTTTTTTCAGTGAATTGATTAGGAAGGAAAAAACTATGAAGAAAGTATTAATTAGTAAGAACACCTATAACAGTGCCAAAAGTGATCCAGAACTGACTGGGGGTCACAGTAGAAGGAATGTACTCTAGATGTAGGAAACTGGGTGTAGAGGCATGTATCAGACCTCTGGTCATAGCACTTGGAAGGCTGAGGCTCCCATCCTGGACAGCACAATGACATTTGCAAAGGAGAAGTTTAGATTAGAAAACATGAACACGTAACATAGTTTATTATCATTACTAAGTATTATGGGCTGCCCATAATTTTGCATGCTATGCTTTTATATGACTGGCAGCACAGTAGATTTAATTAAACACACGAGTACTGCACTGCATGACAGTATTAGGAGGGCCTTGGCCCCATTGAGGGTGGGAAGTTGTCCCCTTCACTGAAACCTTATGAAGCCTGCAGTACATGTGAAACGTACTCTGTTGCTCTGGACTGCACCTAAGGGAACTACTTAGCTAGTTGAGGAACTGCCATACTGTTTTCCAAAATAGGTTCCAGTTCTTCACATCTTTGCCAAAATTTGTCTCTTATTTTATCTCTCGTCCTCAGTGTGCAAACCTCACTGAGGTGGTGATCTGTGTCCCTGATGGTTAGTGATGTGAGTAACATTTCATGTGCTTGTTGGCTACTTGCATTTCTAGTTTGAAGAAATGTCTATTCCAGAGCCTATCTTTCACTCTGAACTGATTTGGGCATTCTGACGTGACTGTCCTGAGAAGGATGCAATGAGGCAGTGTGTCTGATGCTTAGCACTGGGTTCTGACACTTGGAAGATTCACTTTTACTTCTTTCGCATTCCACCCGCACTTTCTAAGATGAAACCAGCCTGATATGGGGGGAGGGGCTGTGTAGTTCATTAGTGTTTGTGTGATGGTGTCTGAGTACTGCATTCAAATCCACCACACCTCTCACATTGCTTCTAGATCCAGCACTGCTCTCCTTGCCAGAGCACCCCCTTTGCCTGTGCTCACAACTCTCCTCTGTTGTGCAGTGGCTGCTGTCATCTCAGGCTTATCTTTTCTATCTTTGCAGTAAAAGCAAATGTAACTGGTGGTGTAAGACTTCAGAGCTGAGTTTACTAACTCTTTGGAATAACATGAACTTAAGTAACTTAGACCTTCTTCTCATATACTTCCAACCTGGATGGAATGTCTGCATCAGAGGGGAGGCTCAGTGTGGACCGAGCTCCTCAGGTCTACTGGGGCTGCTTCATTTCGAGTGACTGAGGAGCTCTGGTGTCCAGATGAGGCTGCAACTTTAAATCAGCCTGTGTGAACTTGTAGTTCATGGTAAGCTGAATAGCTGACATGTTTCATTTGTCAGTTTGATTCTTTGTGGAGTTTAGAGAAATGGCATCTATACACTACATATAGATTAACTTACTTGTATTTTGAACTTTGCACAACTGTAGAAAAAGAAAACATGAAAAGCTATCTAGACAACAGGAACTTAGGCTGTTTTCCTAGGATTTTACCAATTCTGGCTCTCTAGGGTGTGTTACCAAGGCCTTATTGAAGAGTTGATTGCCCAGCATCTGCAGTTAATTGTTGGTAACCATAAGAGAGCCATCGATTTCATTGTGTATTGCTACTGTATTGAGATTGGCACTGTTATGAATTCAAGAGATTCCTCTGGTTAATGCTAAATGACAGTGAAAACAATAGTGTTTACTGTGAGGTGCTTGCTGCACTCCTCAACTCCTGACCTGTGTTGGCTGTCTGAATTATTATTTGTGTTTATTTATTTATGGGAGGGAGGGAGGGAGAATGGGTACACCAGGGCCTCCAGCCACTGCAAATGAATTCCAGATGCATGTGCCACCATGTGCATCTGGCTTATGTGGGAACTGAAGAATTGAACCTGGGTCCTTAGGCTTCACAGGCATGTGCACTAAGTGCTAAGCCATCTCTCCAGCTCAGTTATTTGTGTTTTTCAGATCAAGATATGGAAGCTTAGAAAGCTTAAGTAGTTGATCTGAAAGTCAAAAAATTAGTAGCTTAGAAAGCTTAAGTAGTTGGTTAGAAAGTCACAAAATTAGTAAGTTAATGAAGTGATTTTCTGACTCCAGAGTTCTTCTGTTGCATTCTTTCTGTACTGCCTTTGAATAGCATTTTACATCCATCTTGGTTAAAAAGTAAAAGTTCAGCTTTGCATTAACTTTTCAAAGCATTATTAGGCTTGCAGACATGCTGCACACATGCATGTGGAGGCTGAAGGACAACTTCAGGAATCATCCTCAGGAACACCATCTACCTGTTTTGAGAAAAGGAGTGAACTACCTGACTAGCTTTTGAGCCCTTTGAATCCTCCTGTTTCTTCCTGCCCAGCACTGGGATTAGATTACAAGTATAGCCCCACACCTTGGTATTTTTACATGGCTTCTGGGGATCAAATTTAGGTCCTCATGCTTGCAACAAAAGTATTTTAACAACTGAGCTGCTTAAAACAGTCCCCATTCGTGTGTAAATAATGTATGTCCTGTAACATTGGGATTCAAACATGAATGCCATCATTAGGTTTGAATTGGCGTCAAGGAGAATTCTGTCTTGCCTTTAAAAAAATTATTATTTGGGGCTGGAGAGATGGCTTAGTGGTTTAAGGCTCTTGCCTGCAAAGCCAAAGGACTGCCAGGACCCATGTAAGCCAAATGCACAAGGTGGTGCATGCATCTGGAGTTTGTTTACAGTGGCTGAAGGCCCTGGCATGCCCGTTGTCTATCTGCCTCCCCTCAAATAAATTCTTTTAAATGCTATTTATTTATTTATTTATTTATGAGAGAAGATGGGAGTGAAAGAGACTCCTAGGTCCTGTCCGATGCACAGTCATTTAACAGATTCATAAGTAGAAGTGATTGGCTTCATCTAATATAATGAAAGTTACACAGTTACCATCCCTGACCTTTGAGGTAGTTTGGCTTATGATTTTTTTGACTATAGGATGGTATAAGCTGGTTCAGGAGGAACTGTGCTTTGAAATTCTAGTTGATGTTTTCTAGGCTTGTGCTACGTGGTGGGATTACCCTCCAGTAGTGCTGAGCAGGGGCTGCAAGATCACAAGGGTAAACATTTAGTACTCTTAAGTCTTACTGTCTTGGTGGGTTTTTGATAACAGTAAATACTGTGACATAATCAGTGTTTTTATTATAAAATGGGCTTTGTGATAAATGACTGTTTCCAGTGACAGGCTAATGTAAGTGCTGTGAGCACATTTAAGGTAGATAGGCTGAATTATGTTTAGTAAGTTAGACATGTTAGTGCATTTTTATCTTACAATATTTTGATAATTTTTTTTTTCGAGGTAGGGTCTCACTCTAGCCCAGGCTGACCTGGAATTCACTATGGAGTCTCAGGGTGGCCTCGGACTCACAGTGATCCTCCTACCTCTGCCCTCCTGAGTGCTGGGATTAAAGGTGTGTGCCACCATGCCCGGCCATTTGATTTTTGATGGGTTTATCAGGATGTAACCTCATCATAAACCAAGCACCTGTAGTTATTAAGCACAACATAGAAAGTCTTAAGTATACAGACTTGAGTCTTCCAATTTTTTCTAGTCTAAGATATCTCCACTTCAAAGACATTAGATAACACTTTTAAAACATATAAATAACAGGCAACAATCTACCAGTGAGATTATTTTCCTAGTTATCCTTTTTAAATATTTTATTTTTATTTATTTATTTCTTTGACAGGGAGAGATGGGCATGCCAGGGCCTCCAGCCATTGCAAACAAACTCCAGATTCGTGCACCCCCTTGTGCATCTGGCTAACGTGGGTCCTGGGGAATTGAACCTGGGTCCTTTAGCTTTGCAGGCAAATACCTTAATTGCTAAGCCATCTCTCCAGCCCCTGGTTATCTTTTTATAGAATAATCATCATATTGTCTTTATTTGACTAATTACCAGATTCATTTCCCAAAGGGAAATTCTGGTAAATATATTTTTATTGGATATGTGTATTGTTTGCCTTTGGACTATACAATATATTTAAGGTTTTTTGCCTTATACAGACAAAATATGGTATATGTATCAATAAATAACTAAATGCTTATGTGTTCAAAATTCAAATCTAAAATATAAACTGGATTTTCTGTGGCCTGCTTTTATGAGAGTCAAAATAGCTGCTATGTTAGTGTCAAACGTTCAATACATTGGGCTGGACAGATGGGTCAGTGGTTAAGGCGCTTGCCTGTAAAGCCTAAGGACCTGAGTTTGATTCCCCAGGACCCGCGTAAAGCCAGATGCACAAGGTGGCACGTGTCTGGAGTTTGTTTTCAGTGGCTAGAGGCCTTGGCATGCCCATTGTCATTCTCTCTCTCTCAAATAAACAAATAAAATATTTTTTTTTAAAAGTTAATCACCTAGGTCAACTTTTAAAGTTGTTAGAGGGTAGTGTAGGCTCAGCTACATGCCTTGTACTGATTCATGGACCCCAGCGTTGGTGATTAATACTCCTAATGGCTTCTAAGGACCCATACAGTTCTAAATTTCCCTCTGAATTAGCAAAGAAATGGCTGTTTAAAAACAGTTGTATACCCAGTTTTGTCCCACCAAGGATTTGAACTGGCTAGCTTTTTTTTTTTTTCCCTAAAAAGTAAAACATGTATTTTCTGTTTTTTCTTCCTAAATTAGGTCTTTTGTTTATGGTATACAGTGATTCAGTTATTCATAGTACTCAGTCATCTCAGCCCATCCAATAGCCACTTTGAGTAAAAAGAAGTAGCTGGAGCTCCCTGTGTACTACCTACCAGGCCATGGAGCTAGTCCTTGTAAAGTTACCACAGTGCTAAAAATTACTCTATTTATCATCTGATATATGTACTATACAGTCACCTCTCAGCACTGGAAAAATAAAGGGAAATTAATACAGCTCATGTATGTTTTCCTTTTTTATTTTTGGGGGTTCTGAGGTTTTATTTGCATTTCACTTCTGGTGAGGTTGTATGAGCCTTTTGCCCTTCATGCAGACTACCCTCTTCACTGCCTTTCTCCTTTGTCCTTTATCTCTGTAAGCACACTGTTGTTCAACAATACTATGTAAGATACAAGCCTTGCATGCCACCTTAGACGTGGCAGGATGAATCATGTTGCTGTTGATCTTAGCCTGAATAAAATAGCCGTCTTTTAACTAGGAAGTTGGGAGTTTCAGGTTGTGGCGTCTGCACACCTTGCTTGTCTGCGTGCACCTAGCTGCCTCTCTCAAACAGCTCTGTATTAATATGCACAACATGGCCATTTTCAGTAGAAGGTTATTAGAATGCTAGTTTGTATCCTCTAGTGAATGAAATGATGTGTGATTATGAAGTCATCAGGCATGGACCAGTAAGACTCCAGAGAGCCTACCCCCTCTGAGGTCCTTGGGGTGCCATTGATTGGTGGCCATGTGTTTGTGCCCGATAGACTGTGAAATGGTGTGTTGCTACACGGCTGTGTTGCACCTGCGCCCCACCGAGGTGATTGATTGGTTTGGTCATGTGGAATGTTCCCATCTGGTCTGCAGTAATGTGTTTTTTTTTTTTTTTTTTAACTGTGAATAGCAAGTACTGGCTGGATAGTTACATCAAACTGTTTCAGGGGCTGAATAACCTTTTCCTCCAAGCACAGATCAGAATGGGAAGAAGTTTGTTTTTGTGAAGATAGTCATTTTCCATCAGGCTTCTGCTCCCTCTCCCTAGGGTAGATTTGTGTGACTCTTTCTTTTAACCCATCCTACTACTCCCTCTTCGTAGTGGATTAAGATATTTTGTATATTTCAAATTTGTGCAGTTTTAAAACAGACGCTGTTCTCCTTGCTGGTTGTTTTTCTGACATTGCCACTTGTAGTGGCTTGCAATGTTTTTTAAAAAGATGGTCTCTGATCATAATTGGATTATCAAGGCACTGATGTATTTTTAAGCCTTTATTTAACCTCACAAAAGTAGTGGTTTATTTATTGAAAACTACTGATGTTGCAGTTTAAATGTCAAGGAATTATTTATTAAGTTCCTTTTTTAAAAGATTCTATAGTTGTATTGGGCGTTCTTGTTTGATATTTCTTAATCTTAGTCCTTTTTCATAATTGATCTATTCATTCCACCTAATGACTAATTACATATCAGAGCACATCATCAGCCACATTCATCATAGTAGAATGTAATAATCAATGACATTTCAACAAAGGAAAAAATAAATATGCAAATAAGGCCTCATTAACATTTGCATGAGTTGTTTGAATAATCACGTTGCTGACAAGGCTGTAATTAACAGAAATTGATGCTGAGTTCAGTATTTGATAGTGTGTTTTCTCAGCATTTTATTGTTGTCACTGCGGGGGCTGAAATGAAGTTCTGCTCTACTTGTACCTTGACTGGAGTTTGATGTGCTGGGTTGTGCCAGGTACCAAAGGCTTCTGGGAGCCCTTGATTCATCTATGACCTATACTTAATGCATATGAAGATACTTCATTTAAATTGCTTTTTTTTTTAATAAAGCACTGTTAGATTTTGGCAATTATGAGACAACTATAAAAGAAAACAAACATTCAAATCATTCACTATTTTTCCTGAGCTGGTTTATCTGAATCAGATTCTATTAAAATTTCAAGGGTTAGATTTGCTCATCCCATGGAAAATTGATGTCATTAAATTTTTCTCTTAAATCTGGCCCAGTAGGTCACTGTGGAAAGGTTGGTGTGCTCACAGTAATTGAAAACCCCTTGCTCGGGGCCCCAAACAAAACAAACCAAACAAAAAGCTGAGATCTCCTAAACATGAGATGTACAGTTTGAGGGTGTGTGTGTTGATTTTTAATAACCCAGCTCCCCACATTCCTCCTCCTCCTTTTCCTGTCCTGCTTCCTGTTTCTGCCATGGATATTAACTGAAATGCACTAAACACAATAAAGCTGTTTATGTCAGTTTTTTGGATGACTGCAAGTGCTGATTATAACAAGTTTAAGGAATTTCCTTTGTTGAATATGTACCCGTGCCATATGGCTCAACATGGAACATTAACTTGACAGGGATAATGGATTGTGGTATATGGAGACCATTTTGCCTGCAGCTTTCCTATAACTCATTCTGGTTGGGATCACAGGTTTATAGTATCGGATGGAGCAAACACCCAGATGGATTTACTTTACATAAAAGAGTTGCATTTCTTTTTATTTCCTCCCTGTAATTGGAAAAAGACCATTTGTAAAGAAGTAAAATATTTAAAAGTAAACAAGGAAAAGATTGTTCAAAAAAAGGAAACATGGATTCTGTGTAATCTTTTTATAAAATACTTTGAAAGAGACATTTAATATATTTAATGCATTACTTTAAAATTTGGGTTAACATAAGCTTTTTATCTTTTAAAGCGGTGTCTGAAATAATTTTTTGTTCTGTTAAGATGAAGGGTGTCTGTCATCAGCCTTCTCACGTGCAGGTGCTTGAGTTTTGTGGGCAGGAGGACTCCAGCAGTATCATCCCTGACATTCACTCGTGCTTTGCTGTTACCATCGTCCTCCTTGAGGTGGGCAGGGTCTATAAGACTCGAGGTAGAAAAGTTAAAAATGTGCTCCCTTTGTCAGCTACACACAAATAATAGAAGGTTTGTTGTTTTTAAAACAGTAATGAAACAAAATTGCTGTTAGCTCCTTGATTAATTATGTATTCCTAAGGAGAGTTACTTTAATTTATCTAGAGAGAATGGGAAAACCAAAAGCCACTCTGACACAGTGTAACCAAAGGATAGTTAACCTAGAGAGTGCTTCACAACATTGTTGTTAAGAATTCACATATAGCAGGGCGTGGGTGCGCAAGCCTTTAATCCTAGCGCTAAGGAGGCAGAGATAGGAGGATAACTGTGAGTTTGAGGCCACTCTGAGATTACATAGTTAATTCCAGGTCAGCCTGAGCCAGAGTGAGACCCTACCTCAAAAACCAAAAAAACAAACCAAAAAAAAGAAAGAAAGAAAGAAAGAAAGAAAGAAAGAAAGAAAGAAAGAAAGAATTCATATATAACATAGCTCTGAAGGGAAAACACATAGAATATTTTCTTTACAACATATTCTTCCTTTGAGAAACTGGATTGATTGTTGTTTTCCACTCTTTAAGATTTAGGGGAGATAGGGAATGTTATAGAGAACTTTCTTCATCAATTAAATTATATAGACTTCTACACTTTTTTGATCATACATAAATATTTTGATCTCATACGTAAATATAATTTTGATTATATGTAAGTGTGTAGATACTTTTTCAGTGCTGAAGCTCAATGTGGGGCCTTGCACATGCGAAACATGTGTTGTACTATTGAGCCCTACCTATTGGTTTTTTTGAAACAGTCTCACTGCGTAGTCCAAGCTGGCCATAAATAAGCTCACATCCTCCTGCTTCAGCCTCCAAAGCGCTAGGATCACAGCTGTGTGTCAGTGTGACAGCTGATCCAGAATCTTCTGACCATAGTGGGCATCATTCAAACTCACCTGCCAGCTGCTGGTGTCTTTGAAAGTTCATTTTGAGTATCTGGAACATATCCAAAAATAAAAGGCCAGGTTTTTAAATCCATCTTTGCTGGTTTGTGAGGCCATGTGGAAAACCATGCTCCTTCCCTTTTTTCTCCTCTCTTTATGCCTTTTCAGAAGTCATAGTAGGCCATCATTACTTGACTATGGATTAAAGATTAGAATATAAAGACAATAATGTCCTTATGGCAAAGTATAAGTCACAGCTTTTAACAGGTCAGTAGGTACTTTTTATCACTACATCCAAGAGTATACAAGATAAATCTAAATGTTTAACACATACAAAGGAAATAGAAAATTTGTCCTCAAAGAAGTAAAAGTTTCAGGCATCAAAACAATTTATTTCACTTCTGAGGGCTCTCCTCCTTCATTTTAATATATTTTATTTATTTATTTGAGAGAGTAAGGAAGGGGGGAAATATAGGAAGGGAGGGAAGGAGGGAGAATGAAAGAATATGAATATGGGCATGCCAGGGTCTCTAGACATTGCAAATGGGCTCCAGATGCATGTGCCATCTTGTGCACCTGGCTTACATGGGTCCTGGGGAATGGAACCTGGATCCTTAGGCATTGTAGCCAAGCACCTGTTCCTCTAAGCCATCTCTCTAGCCCTCCTCCTTCATTTTATAGTAGAATTTTCTTAATATAGTGAGATTCCTAGCATATGCTTAATGTGGTTTCCATGTTGTGTGTGTGTGTGTGTGTACCTGTAGTATAAGCATATGTGTGCACAGATATATGCACCTATGGGCCATGTTCAGAGGCCAGAGGAGAACATTGGGCATATTCCTTTTTTATCCTTCTTCCTTATTTCCCTGAGACAGAATTTCTCACTGAACCTAGAGCCTACCATGCTTTGGCTACAGTGGCTGACAAGTGAGATCCTATTAATCCTCTTGTCTAGCCCCCTTCAGAGCTGATGATATAGGAACATGCTACCATGTCTTGCTTTTTTTCTTTCCTTTATTATGTTTTGAGAAAAGGTTTCCCCATAGCCCAGGCTACCCTCAGACTTGTGGTGATCTGCCATCCTCAGCCTCCCAAGTGATGCGATTAAAGGTCTGAGCTATCACGCCTGGCTCTGCCTTTTCTTTTTCTTTTTTTAATAAACAAAGGTACCGTGAATTGAACTCAGGCCCTCATGCTTGCACAAGTGCCCTTACCAACACAGCCATCTCACCAGACCCTTTGTATTTGTGTGTGTGTGGCGCATGTATATGTGTATGCTTATTTACATGCAAGTGGGTGCAAATATATGTGTAGGTGTATGTGTGTGTCTGTGTGTGCACATGTGTAGAGGCCAGATATTAACACCAGGAGTTTTCTTCTGTCTCTTTCCCTCTTATTTTCAGGCAGATTTATTAAACCCAGAGCTTACAGATTCCACTAAGTAAGCTGGCCTGTGATCTCCAGGGATCCTCCTGACCTTACTACCACCTTCTAGCTCTGCCAGAGGTAGGATTGTATGTGCATACCACCACACCCAGCATTTTTGTGATTGTTGGGGGCCTCCCCACCCCCGTTATATTGTAATCACTTGACCTGCAAAGGCATATCCCCCAGGCACCTCACCTTTTTTAAATAATGTAATTTACAAAGGATGTATGTCTGAATAATGATATAATATTTGATGCTTAGGTATAAAGGGCTTGTATTATTTGCAATTCTGAAGCACTGTCTTCTCCAAGAATCACACAGTGTTCATGATGAGAAACATTGAATTTTTGAAGGTTACTACCACCAGTTCTATTTTTTCCTGTCTTTTTATCAGGCCTCAGTCAGTTGTCAGTAGCACTCCATCAAAGAGACAGAGAGAGGAGCTGAATTTCTGATTTTTCCATTTTCCCTTTACTGTTGTTGTCAGTGTGTGATGCGTGTGTTTAGATGATTTATCAGCATTCTCTGAGAGTTTCTAGTTTTCATATTGTTTTTCCTTAACATTGTTTCTCTGCATTTTGAACTGGCTGGCAGTGTTTAAATCAGTTCTGGCAAGAACTGTTCTTGGAATAGGCCTTCTATTCACTAGCCATTCTTCTCCCACACAAATCTTTGGGAGGTGATCCATGAGGATTGATTGCTTGTGGAGTCTTCTACTGAGTCCAATCTAGCCAACTGTTGCTCTTACTCTGGCCAGTCAGTTCTGTGTTCTTCGTAGATCCAAAGCATAGGGAGGTGGTGTTGCTCATCTCCGTCGACTGACAAGCCGCTCTAGCAGTTAGTTGTGCGAAAAGGGCGGCTTGTTTTAGAAATAACCACTCGCTGTACAGTTCATCTCCATAGCTGGGATGAGGGCCTTGTAGGCAGAAGTGGACTACAGGAAGCTACCCAAGTAGGTTTCCTGGGGCTAATGATAAAAAGCAATGGCCAAGTGTTTCAGTTCCATGTAAACAAATTATAAGCTATAAGGAAATTATTTTTCAGGTGTATATTAGCAGATGCCTTAGATTTCTAGGAGTTGGGCCATAATTTAGGGGGCCAGAATTTTAGGCTAAGAATAGTATCTTTGAAATTGGGCAAGTCTTAGGTAGTGAATTCACTATATTAACTAGCAGCTTAGCTCACTTTCCTCATGTCTATTAAGAATTGGAGTTCAGGGCTGGAGAGATGGCTTAGCGGTTAAGCGCTTGCCTGTGAAGCCTAAGGACCCCGGTTTGAGGCTTGGTTCCCCAGGACCCACGTTAGCCAGATGCACAAGGGGGCGCACGCGTCTGGAGTTCGTTTGCAGAGGCTGGAAGCCCTGGCGTGCCCATTCTCTCTCTCTCTTCCTCTATCTGTCTTTCTCTCTGTGTCTGTCGTTCTCAAATAAATAAATGAAGGAAGGAAGGAAGGAAGGAAGGAAGGAAGGAAGGAAGGAAGGAAGGAAGGAAGGAAGAAAGGAAAGAAGGAAGGAGGGAAGAAAGAAAGAATTGGAGTTCAGATTCAGCTCTAAAGTGTTCCTCCTGCATCATTACATGATCGTGAAGGACATCTTCTGTGTATCTAGCCATCCTCCTTGTTTACAAACACTAAAATACTCTAATGTCTATTTCTTAAAGAAATGTCTTTTCTTAAAAAAAAGAAAATAGGGCTAGAGAGATGGCTCAGCATTTAAAGGCACTTTCTTACATAGCCTTGCAGCTCGGGTTCAAATCCCCAGTACCCTTGTAAAGCCAGATGCACAAAGTGGTGCATACATGTGGAGTTGGTTTGTAGTGGCAGGAAGTCCTGGTTCTCCCATTTCCGGTCTCTCTTTCAGCCTCTTGTCCTCTTATTTGCCCTCCTATCTGCTTACAAATAAATAAAACATTTAAACAACTAAAAAAGGAATACAGTGAGCTGCATTGTAGCGGAAATATGCTTGCCCTTATATTGAAAGGCCAGGAATATAGAGCCTTTGTGAGACACACAGTTATGGCACCAAATTTTCGTGTTTGTCATAATGCATAATGTAGGAAATCTGCAACTGCAGTAAGGGAGAATGAAAACAGTGAACATTTTTCATTCCATCTTACTAGTGAGTCATGGTCAGTACTAACATTCTGGAGGGCTGTTCAACCAACTACAGATTAAAAATGCTCAGAAAAAAATAAGAAAGCAAAATAATATAGGTAAATTGTAACTACTTCTCTAGTATTTACATTGTGTTCAGCATTATAAGTAATACAGAAATTAGTAAAATAGACAGTAGGCTGAGATTTTTTTTTTTTTTTTTTTTGAGATAGGGTCTCACTCTAGCCCAGGCTGACCTGGAATTCACTATGTAGTCTCAGGGTGGCCTCGGACTCACAGTGATCCTCCTTCCTCTGCCTCCCAAATGCTGGCATTAAAGGTGTGCGCCACCATGCCTGGCTGAGTATGTTTTCTATACATACTGTGCTGTATTCTGCAAGGTGCTTGATCAGTTTAGTATCCCTGGGGTGAGGGAGTCCTGGAGCCAATCCCTTGTGGACACTATGGACACCTGCATAAAAGAAGCCTCTCTTCTACAGCAATACAACAGATAGTTTGTTACTTAGAGGCAAACAATGTGGAAGATGCATACAGTAAAATATCATTAAGCCTTAAAAAGAAAGGCTAAACCATGTATGGTGCCTCGTTCATACCTCCCAGTACTCTGTAGCAGGATCACAGTGAGTTGAGACCACACTGTGCTACAGTAAGACCCTGCCAAAAGAATAAAAAAGTGAAGGAAGGAAGGCAGGCAGATATTTTGCCACATACAGAATTTGGACAGGTCTTGTGTAGGCCCTTATTGAGTGAGTATGCTTGAAATAAACCCAACATAAGACGACAAATGCTGGATAGTTCCATTATGAAGTGCTTAGAGAGCTCGGATTCCCAGAAATGGAAAGTGGAGTGTGGTTATTATAAGCCAAAGGAGGGAAAAATGGAGTTGCTTGCAAGTTAATTTTTCAAGATGAGAGAACTCTAGGGATTGGTTATAACCCTCACAATGGGTTAAAGTCATAAGTACTTTACTATGTGCATTCTGCACATACCGAAAAATTCCATTGAGGCAAAGAGAGTAGCCTACAAATTAGGATCAAGGACTGCCTTTAATGTATGAGGCAGTTTGGGTTCTAGATTGCTTTTTTTGATTGATCTACACCTGTACTAGGCTGACCTGGAATTCACTATGTCTTCTCAGGATGGCCTCAAACTTGTGGTGATCTCTCTGTTAAATAAATAAATAAATAAATATAGGTTTTTCAAGGAAGGGTCTCATTGTAGTTCAGGCTGACCTGGAATTCACTCTGTAGTCTTAGGGTGGACTTGAATTCATGGTGAACCTCCTACCTCTGCTTCCCAAGTGCTGGGATTAAAGGCGTGAACCACCATACCCGGCTATAAATATTTTTAAAAATGTAGCAACTCCAGTTTAAAGAATGACTCAAGCTTCAAAATCGTCAAGAGAAGAAACACAAACCAGAAGGAAAACTAGTTAGTTATTAAGTAGTATGTAGGAGAAGTCAGAGAATCTTTAGTCCTACTTGGTTTATATGGCGCTGTCTGAAAGCCATCATCACAAGCCTTGTGCAGGAGGGTATTAGTAGAGACAGTGGGGCACACAGCCCTAGCTGGCAGTAGAGTCAAGTAAGTGATATTGCTGAAGGATGTTTGGTGTCCTTACGTTGGAGAAGGAAACCATGTTTGGGAAGGAGGAAAACTAGAATGCATCATCTAGTGTTGGATGGGAGTTGGAGATCAGTTTGAAATCATAATTCACAATTCATAGTAAGAGACACAGAGATAACTGTGGCATGTGTGCATATGTACACATAGATTTCCTCAGTTTTGTCTATGTAGAGAACCTCACTGCCTGTGTGCATTCCTGGTGTCCAGATTTCAGCATTGCACCCCCTTCTCTAAAAGGAAGCAGTGCTCCTCAGAAATGCACAAGACAGGTAGGAGTATCATAACATGGTGCAAAGTGGGAATGTGCTCAAGAGCAGGACAGCTTGTTAGAAGGTCACAGAGTGGGTGGCCTAATCTGATACATTTTAAGAAAAATTTACTAATGGTAATGGCAAAGCCACACATCTGTGCTGATACAAGTAAATTGAAAGCTTTGTGAGGAAACCCTCCCACAAAACATTTACTGATTGCAGCAGGACATGGTAACTTCTTGGTTGGGAGGCATCCACATATCCCACCTTGATGCTGTGCACAAAGTGAATGGAGTTGCTGGTGAGGTCATTATGATTTGGGCACTACCTGACAGGTGCACAGGGAAAGCAGCATCACTTCCGTGCATACCTGCCAAAGATGCATGATCTGAACTCATTGTGAGGGGCCATCTGAAAAAAAAAAACAAAAAACCCTGAGGGATATCTTGATCTACAGTATCAAGGATACAGGGCTTTAAAAAGGGTGAGATAGCTAAAGGAAGGCATTGTGTGGTTCTCACCTTGGTCTGTTTGCTATAGAGCATTGTTGAGACCCTGCAGGTGACGTCAGAAGGCTTAAGTTACTTTTCAGGCTGAGTTGTAAGTTGTGCAGTAAGCATCAGCACATGCACCCTGGAAGTATCGTGGTAGTAGAATGTTGTCCACAACTTACAGCCAGAAATCTGCAGGAAGAAACTGTGTGTGTCCATGTGTATGAGTGTGAGCATGTGGCTTCTGCCTTTTATATGGGATCTGGGCATCTGAACTTGGGCATGCAGAGTATGTGCATGTGCTTTATCCATTGAGCTATATCCCATTACCTGCACTGCAGTCGCTACTGAAAACATTTTGTTAGCTTAGGGCTTTTTTCAAGATTAAAACAGCAGCCAAAAAAATTGATTAGAACTCAAATGTGAAAACCTTAGACTATCAGGACTTTTAGCCTAGATTTTGTTTTCTATGTATAGGGAAGGCAAAAATTGTTTTCTTTTCCATCTATCTTAGGTTCTCCTGCCAGGGCCCTGTAGATGGACAAAAGGATAGGCTAATGGGACTAGGGGTGCATGATACATATGCCCTGCAAGCATGGTGACCCTAGTTCAGATCCTCAGAGCCTGTGTAAGGCTGGCTGCGAGCATCCATAATCCCAGCACTACATCGAAGTGCGAGGTGAAGACGAAGAATCCCTGGAAGCTGGTCAGCCAGCCTGGCACATTCAATGGTGAATAAGAACCTGTCTGAAAACATAGTAGAGTATGAGGATCAACTCCAGAGGCTGTTATCCAGCCTTGACATGCTTGTGGCTGCACTCATTCCCATACACCAGAGGGTTACCCAGAGATGATTAGCTCAAAGATGTAGCTAGAACTGGGATCCAGTGTGCCTGATTCGGTAGAGGAAAGATGAATGTGTGCTTTGTAGGGTACCTGAGGTATGATTGTGTGTACCAGTTTCCATCTGGCTGTGGTGCCACCTTCTGTCTCCAAGAGACAGCTAAGTGTTGTTGTTGGGGAGCATTTAGGCAGATGAAGAGTTCCAAGAACCTGACACCTTCACAGAACGTTGTTTGTTTGTTTGTGGTGGGGTCTTACTTTGTAACCCAGACTCTCCTCAAACTCTGAGTGTTCCTTCCTTAGCCTGCCAAGTTCCAGGATTGCATGAGTATAACCCCTCCCATACCCAATACAAATTATTCTTCTGCCAAGATAACCTACCTTGGAGTGCCATATGCTGACCCCTTTGTATGCACTGGGAAGCTTTTGTCTGTTTCTGAACAGGGGATTGTGATGATGAAAGTACTCTTAGAATATGAATTTATTGGGATCAAAGAGAGATTAGATGTCAGTTGGAAACTGCTTACGTGTTGGTAGAAACCAAAGAGCTGGCTGGCGTAGGTGTTGGTGGCAAGAAAAAGATGGACTATAAAGTATGCCCAAAGGTTTATGTACTTGAGTTTTGACAGTCATTTGATGACATAGTTCTACTTGATGTTTTGTTTTATTTTGCGTCACATTACACTTTGGATGACAAGGATTGAACCCAAGGGCCTCACATATGCTAAGCATGGCCCTCTTACGGAGCTGCACCTCTAGTCCCTCTTGGCTGCTTTAATGGTGACTTAATATAAATGTGTATTCTCTAAACAGACAGCATTATCAGTAACAGCCTAAGTAGCTCAGGGTTCGCTATACCTCACATGCTCTGGTTTCCCGCACTTGTGTTCATGTTGTCTGTTCTGTATGATGATTGGTTACATAACCTATCTTTTGCTTTCACACAGTATGTTTAATACTCTGCATTGTTTTAAAGATCTTGACATAGCATATCTATAAGGAATATATTATGTTCATTTTAAATTGCTTTTTCTACATTAATAAGTTTTATTGTAGAAAGTCAAAAGTTACACATAAGTCAAAAGGAAACAAGAACATCTCTGTAGTATCTCCAGAGATACACTGTTTCTTACTTCTTAAATCCAAGATTGTGGTACTAACTGTTGGAGTGAGTCTTAACCTCCCCACCGCGCCCCTGCCAAGCTGTTTAATTCTGAATCTATTTTGAAAATCTACCCATTTAATTTTTATTTTCTTATTTTAATTTGTTTGGTTTTTCAAGGTAGGGTCTTACTCTAGCCCAGGATGACCTGGAATTCACCATGTAGTCTCAGGGTGGTCTTGAACTCATGGCAATCCTACCTCTGCCTCCCAAGTGCTGGGATTAAAGGCGTGTGCCACCACACCCGGCTCCCATTTAAGTTTTAATTACATTATATTACCCACTTCTCATTAGTACATTTCTGTCTGATTGGCAAGGTAGGCATGACGCTTGAATGAGGTGTAAGCATGTGCATTGTGTAAGCTAGTTTGCCAGGCTGGGAATTTTGTACTTCTTTCCTCAAGGACTGAGCTGTGGAAGGTAGTAGGAGTAACTACTGCTACCCAGTCTTTAAAAAGTGACCCATAATATTAAGCTAAACTTAAATTCAGAAAGAGGATTGTTGTAATACAGGGTGAAAAGTCAAAGGAGTATCTAGAAGAAAGAGTTCTTTTTTTTTTTTTTTCTTTTGCCCAACAGGGTCAGGAGTACATATAAACTTCAGCATGATCTTTCTTTGTGCCTACAGCCCCTTCCCTCCTCCCAGCATCCCTCAGTCCAGGTTTCCAGATGCTCTGCACTGTCATGCTGCTCTGGTGCTCTGGCATAGCCCCTCTGTTCTCCACATGTGTATGTTACCCAGCTGATGTCAAGAGCCATTACATGTGCGTGAGTAGTGGCCGTGTGGAGTAGTTCAGGGGACCCCAGCCTTAGCACTCTGCTGACCTTTGCTGCCTGTGTTACTTTTTGTAATTTAACTGATTTCAATGGGAGCAAAGAAACTGGTGTCAAGTGTGTTAATATATACTAAGTGTGGTTTGTGACCTGGGGGAAAAAAATGTATTGTGTAAATATCATTGGTAGTTAAACTTAATTATTTTTTATTTGCTTTTTTTTTTTTTTTTTTTTTTGGTTTTCAGAGTAAGGTCTCATTCTAGCCCAGGCTGACCTGGAATTCACTATGTAGTCTCAGGGTGGCCTCAAACTTCTACCTCTGCCTGCCAAGTGCTGGAGTAAAGGCGTGCATCACCACACCCACCTAAAACTTTTTATTTTTCTTTTTAATTGATGTAGGGTCTCACTCCAGCCCAGGATTACTTGAAACTCACTCTGTAGTCTCATATGGCAACCATGCCAGGCCACTTTTCCCTCCCTTTGGTGTGGGGGGACAAAGTCTTACTGAGTTGTCTAGAGGAACTCACTCTGTAGGTCAGACAGGCCTTGAATTTATGATCCTCTGTCTCAGCCTTCCAAGTAGAAAACTGCCTTAGAGACTAGGTGGAGTTACAAAGAAGAGGACCAGGAGAAGCTAAGTATCCTAAGTGACTTCTACCTATTTCAACTGTTTTTCACTTGCTGAAATAATGTTTTTAAAACAAATAACTAAAATTCTGCCAATTACAGAATAATTTGAGTGACGGAGAAACTTTTAAAAATGCAAATAAGAGCTAGACGTGGTGGGCTAGTATGAGACCCTATCTTGAAAAAACCAAAAAAAAAAAAAAAAAAAAAAAAAACAAGGCTAGGGAGAAACAATTCAGTGAGAACACTTGGCTAGTAAGTACAAGGCCCTGGGTTTAATGTACTGTACTGCAGAAATGAGTGAGTGAATATGAGTGAGCAAAGGAGCCAGCAAGCCAGCAGACAAATTCTGTGCCAGAAAGGCAGGTCAGACTTCTCTTGGTCTTGTCTTACAGCTTCTGTGTGGAAGGTGGGGTGGGTGTACTGTGTTGGGAGCAGAGCTTCTTTCATGCTCATAGAACGAACTGGCAATCTTGCTAAAATGCAGATTCTCATTCAGATCCTGTGAATCGACCTGAGCTTCTGTTATTCTTTCACACTCTAGTCTGAGTGTTACATATTGAGTAGAGTTGAAACATGGATATCTTTCCTGTAATTCTCAAACTATTTTAATTTAGAAAGTTACTCATGTCATTATTAAAGATACCTTTTAAGACTTTACGTTTCTTTTCTCTCCCTGTTGCCCATGTGAGTAAGCTGGGAGTTCATTAAACATCTGTAAGTGACCAGTGCTATTAGTGTCAAAGGTCAGAGGGAAACCAGCACCAATTAAAGCAGAAAACTTTCTCCTGATAGCAAGTTCTTCTTCATTTTTAAGCCTCTCAACATGTCTTAATGCTAGGTGTGACATTTACATAAAATTAACTATTATACCTGTAAAGCTATTTTGTTTGCTCATTGCAGAGAATTCATTTTAAAATCACAAATACAGCTAATATATTTATAATAAATTGGTATTTTCTCTTAGAAGAACTAATTATCAAACTCTTAGTTTCTGTGCTATAAAATATTTTAATCCATATAAGGAAATAATATCAACTTTAGTCTAGACCGAATATCAAGACACAAGGGGGCACTGTCTTCCCATTATCTTATTGCATTTTATTTAGCTTTATTTGAGAGAGAGAGAGAGAGAGAGAGAGAGAGAAGCAGAGAGAGTGAATGGATGCACTGGAACTTACCTAGCTTTTTGTCTCCTGTGAATGTCATTCTCTCCCCAAATCTGTTTTCTCTGTAGTTACACAAGCTAAAATATTTTCTAGTTGTCTAATGTGCCTAAATCAACCAAACTTCTCTAGTTACCTATTTTAATGTACCTTTATCAGGAAGCAAGAGTTTTCATTGTGTTTGGCATGGAGTTGAGAAGAGCAGATGATTTTAAGATTGGAAATGGTTAACATAGTCATTGGTGTTTAGAGTTATGATTGGGAAAGATTCCATAAAAAAGGCTTGGTTGCCTTTTCTGTAGATAAGGGCTGGTTGTAGACTGAATGTGTAAGTTGCAGCTGCATTCTCCATCACACTCCAAGCTGGTGCTGATGACTATTTTGTTCTTATTGTCATGGAAACTTGGAGCTGGAGAATGGATAGTCTATTCATCTGGGGAAATAGCAGGCCCTTACATAAAACATCGGGCTTCCCGAGCAGTTCCTAAAATAGACACTACCCGAAGGTAACCTGAAAGTTGAAGAAGCAAAAGTAGAATAATTGATCATTTCTTTATTACTTCACAGTAAAATAGTTCAGCTGACTTATTAAGGTTATTGCTTTCCCATAGAAAGTAGAATTCCAGTGAGTGTGGACTTTGTTAACATCAATGTGATAGTCACCCCACACATTAGGAGCTATCTTTGTATTATCTTTGTGATCTTAAGATATGTGTTGGAAAGTGTAAACCTATGTCTTATAAAACAGTTGCTTATAATCCCCAGTTGTTTTTCAGTTCATACTATTTATCTGTTAAAATCTTCATTCAGTATTTTTAGGTATTTCATAATTTGCAAACAACAACAACAAAGACCACTTCACCCAAAATGAAGAACTACTACTGAAGAACAATATGAAGTCATAGTATGGTGTGGGAATGAAAGAAAGTACAGAATTAACAAGTATAAAGATGTAGTAAACCCTGTTTATAAAGTTGTGATTAGAAAGTCACAGGAACATCTTCTGTGTGGCACAAAGGAGTACTGAGTTTTGCCATCATAAAGGCGACATAGCAAAATACGAATGTTAGTAATTGATAATAAGATGTAGGTAATGTGACAATATATTTTAAAACAATCCCCAAACTTCACATTAAGAAAAGTGAATAATTATGCTATGATAGTTTCCAAAAAGTTACTGGCCACATTTTTTTCTCTGAAAGAAAAACAAGGCAATATTTTAACATCATAAAGGATGATAGAGAAAAGGAAGGTTAGAGTTGGCAGTGTTTTAAGCAGGATACTCACACGGCCTTCTAAAGAAGTAAGTAACATTAGCAGAGATCTGAGTGCAGAGGTCTGGGTGACCGCAGCAGCCTTTCAGTAGGAAGAAATTGAGTTTATGTTGTAAAAATACACTTTAAAAGCTGAATCCAACACTGGGGAGGCAAAGGTAGGTGGATGACCGTGAGTTCAGGGCCAGACTGGGATTACATAGTGAATTCCAAGTCAGCCTGAGTTACAGTGAGACCCTATCTTGAAAAACCTAACCAAACCAAATAAAACAAAATAAAATGATTTTCTGATATTACGTGGATCTAGGATTAAAAGTCCTGGATCTTGCCAAGCTACAGAAAGTCCTCAAAAAAAAAACTAGGATTGGCTTAATATTATTTTTAAGACAAGGTTCTGTTAAGTAGCTCAAACTAGCTTCAACCTTGGATCATCCTGCTTTAGTCTTCTGAATGTTAGGATCAGAGCTATGTTACTACCACATTCTAAAATTTATTCTTAAATATAAGCTTTTATGTTACTTTTTCAGAATACTTTAAAAGGATTAGTGGGTTTAATTGACTATAATCTGGTGTAGGTAAGAAGCAATTCAGAAAACATGTCATGTGTAATTATGGTCTAACATCAGAGTGGTATGCTGTAAGAAGTAATGACTTTTAAAATAATATAATTCAATACCAATTTATACAAATGCCTATACAAAATAGCGAATTTATAGCATAAATAAGAGTGTACCATGCACATATGTACATATTATACATTCATCATATCACAGACCAAAAAAAGAATTTTTAAGACCTTTACAGCTACTTGAGATTGAAGTTTTGAGCTAGCTAACATGCCAAAAGCTAATAGTAGAGACCTGACAACTAGACAATGTATTCCATAACTGAAATGATGTGAGAGGACTGGATGGTTGCCAGTTGTGTTACCTTTGAGAAGTACTTGTGCAGTTCATGCAGGAGATAGAGTATTCATACATCAGTTTGTTCCAAGTTCACTTATGTCAGCTATTCAGTGGATTCATGGTATCAGAAATAAAAAATCTGATGTTGGAAATAGAGAATCTTTTTATTATAATAATGCACAAAGAGAAGCAGCTAAGTACATTGTTTAGATTTTTTTTAAAAAAATTATCAGATAGAGAGAGGGAGAGAACAACAGTAACAGAGGGTGGGGGTGTGGAGGAGAGAAAGATGGACACACCAGGGCCTCTCTAGCCATGGCAAACAAACTCCAGACACATGTCCTTTTGTGAATCTGGCTTTACGCTGGTACTGCAGAATCGTGCTTGTGTCCTTTGCTTTATTAGCAAGCACCTTAACTGCTAAGCCATCTCTCCAGCCCATGTTCAGCTTTTTGAGATAGATTTAACTCGATGAGGAGAGAGCCTGAAGAGCTCCTGCCCAGGATGAGACAGGTGGGAAGCCCCAGTGTAGATTTTGTATAGTTTATTGGTTCCACTATCTATGATGTGTAGTGAAGTAGAATGGTTTTAGTTTGTAATGTTTTAAAATGGAGATATTAACAAAAAATTGATAAACTGAGAGGAGGGAAACAAACCAGGGGAGTCTGCAACTGTCTGCGCTGACTTCCTAGGGAAAGGGAAAACTCCCATGGAGCCCAGGCTTCCTGAGTTAAAGAATCAGAGGTCAGAATTCAAGCAAGTCAATATAGCTAGAATTTGCAAAGCAGAGAGAAGAGAGGGATTTAGAGCCAGCAAGGCAGTGCTCTGGGTCTGCAAGTCTGCTCCCTGGAGTCTTTGGCTTAGTGCCTGTGTATGTGTGCACAGAAGAAAAGATAACTTGAGACCAGATATAGAATCTCCTAGAAGGAGTAAGAACAGTTCTTGAGGCACACAAAACTGAGAATAGTTCTAGCCACCCCAAGTTAAGGGCTCATGGTACACAGGTCAATGTGGAGTCCTCAGAAGGACTGAGTTGTTAGTGCACATGTGCTTATGGGTGCTGTGAGCACCCACAGTGAAGAGTCAAGGCCTGGGATGATCAAAATGCTTCCAAGTAATTCACTGCTTGCTGGAACAAAGTTTGATAATTTAAAAGAAATATAATAAGATGGGGGCTGGAGAGAAGGCTCAGTTGTTAAGGTGCTTGCCTCTGAAGCCTAAGGACCCAAGGTTCAATTCCCCAGTAACCCCATAAGCCAGATGCACAAAGTGCACATGCCTCTGTTCATTTGTAGCAGCTAGAGGAACTGGCACACCCATTCTGTCTGTCTTCTCTCTCTGCTTGCAAAAACAACCAAACAAATATATATAGAGAGAGAATTATAGCAAACCTAGCCCCTTTAAATACAAGATACTTTGCAAGATCTGGCATTTAGTTAAAAATTACTAGACATAAAGAGGAATAGGAAAACTACCCCATAGTAGTAGTAACTGGGAAAGAAACTGACCAGTAGAAACAGTAAAGCAGGAAATGATAGAGGTGATGGAATCAGCAGGGAAGGATGCTACCACAGCTGTTACAAATATGCTCTCCAAGGCTTAGGAAATGGTTCAGTGATTGAAAGTACTTGCTTGCAAAGCCTGAAGGCCTGGGTTTAATTCCCCAGTACTCACATAAAGCCTGGTGCACAAAGTGATACATGCAATTGTATTTCATTTGCAGTGGCAAGAGGCCCCAGCACACCCATTCTCTCCCTATCTTGGTGTCTTCCCTATCTTCCTCCTTTCCCCTTTTGTGTGTCTCCTTCTCTCCCTCTGTCTACTTACAAATAAATAAAATAGTCTTTAAAAAACAAATATGCTGTCCAGCTGAAGTATGTAGAAGAGTACATGAGTATTACAGGAAGAAACAAATGCTATGCAAAAGAACAAGCAAACAGATTTTCTGCAAGTGGAAAAAATACATGATCTGGGATGAACATGTACAGACTGAGAGTAACTATGGATTATTAACAGCAGAAGAAGCTTTTGAGCTATCATAGAGAGCTGAGATAGCAAAATGGCCCTGTAACCACAACTCCAAAGAGAAGCCAGGCACAGTGACTAGTTGGTACTCCAGCACTCAAGAAAAAGAAATGTTGTTGGTGATAGGTCAGCCTGTGCTACATAGTGAGTTCTAAGCCATGCTGGTGTATAGACAATTAAAAAAAAAAAAAAAAAAAAAAAGGAAAGGCAGCAGATGGGTTGGATGAGGTATTTTACTTGGGGCAGAGTAGCATGGAAGGAACCAGCTTCATACCAGTTGTGGTGGTTTGATTCAGGTGTCCCCAATAAACATATGTGTCTGAATGCTAGGTCCCCAGCTGGTGGCAGTTTTGGAATTGGAGCTCCCTGGAAATGATGTTTTGTTGGGGGTGGTTTATGGGCATTATAGCGAGCTTCCTCTTGTCAGTGTTTGGTGCACTCTTCTGTTGCTATTGTCCACCTGATGTTGGCCAGGAAGTGATGTCCACCCTCTGCTTATGCCATTCTTTTACCCTGACATCATGAAGCTTCCCCTTAAGTCTGTCAGCCAAACTAAACCCTTCCCTCCCACAAGCTGCTCTTGGTTGGGTATCTTCTGTCAGCAATGTGAAGCTGACTGCAATACCAGGCTTAACAAAAGCAAAAAGAGGTAAGTTTTGCAGAAGACTATGCATGAATTGGCAGTGCATTGGTGGGAAAGAGCTGGGGCAGTCTAATATAAACAAAATTCAAGAGGGGATTTCATCATTACTCAAGCTTTTCCCATCAAGTCTCGACTGGGAGGTTCTAAGAAAGATTATAGATAGAGGAAGAGACAGAGTTCCCACTGGTGCTTGGGTAAGGTGCTTCTTAGCTGTTACATTGGGTGGGCAGAACACCACCATTTCAAGACCACAGGGCACAGGAACTGGGAAAAACAGGGGCTCATTTTGTCTTTGACTGACATACTGAGCAGTTCTTTCTAAGGGAAGGTAGGGGTGAGAACTTGAACCCAGAGTCACCTTCAAGTTTAATGCAATGGAATGAAAAGCCTAGGAAAGCAAAGACTTAATAATCTCACAGGTTCTGTAGGAGCTGAGCCTGAACCACAACAGAGAAGTACTATCTCCATGAGATCCTAATTCTCCCTGTGGGGCAGTAGCAAAGGAAGGAGAGAGAATGGTTTCCCATGCTCACACTGAATGGAAGGAAGCATGTTCACTTCTAGGATGACACATTCTGTTCTGCACATGGATCTTTCAGTCCTATCTACAGGATAGGCACATAAGCAAGAAAATAATTGTCAGAAGGCAAAAGAGGAAAAACAGAATAAGGCTCACTGTGACCAGATGTTGGAATTGGCAGACAAGGATTTTGTTTATTTTTTATTTTATTTTTAGAGAGAGAGAGAGAGAGAGAGAGAGAGAGGGAGGGAGGGAGGGAGGGAGAGAAAATCGGTGCACCAGGGCCTCAGCCACTGAAATCAAACTCCAGATGCTTGTGCTACCTAGTGGGCACATATGACCTTGTATGGCCTCACCTTTGTGCATCTGCTAACGAGGGATCTGGAGAGTCGAGCATGGGTCCTTAGGCTTTGCAGGCAAGCTCCTTAACTGCTAAGCCTTCTCTCCAGCCCCAGACAAGGATTTTAAAGTAACTGAGGAACATATTTAAGGATCTAGTGGCAAAGGTAGACATCATGCAGGAGCAGTTCTTAACAGATAGGAATAACAGAGTCAACTGGCAATGATGGAAGTAAGAGAAAAGATCAAAAGTGAGTTAAGACCTTTGGGGACATGAATAGATAATACAGTTCCAAAACCAGTGAAAACCATCAAACCATTGATTTAAGATTTTAAAAGCAATACACAAGGCTAGAGATGGCTCACTGGAATATATACTTTCCCATACAACTCTGAGTGCCTGAGTTTGATTCCCCAGACCACATGTAGAAGCTGGAAGGTGTAATGGGCTTCTGTAATCTTGTGCATCTTTGGCAAGAATGGAAACAGTGAGCCTTGAGAGACTGCCTCAAACAAGGTACCAGGAGAGGACTGACCAGAAAGTTGTCATCTGACCTCACACATGTGCCATGGTGTGCATGCATCTGCACTGGAACACATGCATACACACTAAATAAATGAAATTTATTTTAAAAAATGTAATTAAAACCTGCAGAGGAATCACTAAACATAAACCAAAGGCAAACAGACAAGAAACAGCTACAGGCTATGGTGCTGAGCAGAAGTGAACTCTGGTAACTTTACCTTATAGGCCTCTGAGCAAAGGACAAGCACAGATGCATATCTCAAAAATCCCAAACCTGTCAACTCAGGATTATGTAGCCACTGAAAATATTTCTGTAAAAAGCAGGCTAACATTCAGATATGTGGAAAGCTGAGAAAATGCACTCCATGCTGACGTGTGCTGCAGTAACTGTTAGAGGAAGTTCGTTCTTCAGGCAGAGAGAATGGGGATCCAGATAGAAACCTGGACTCACACCAGACTCTGCATGCTTTCTGTAGAGTCAGACATGACATATTTTAGGCTTTGTGGGTCAGTCGCTGTCACAGCTCCTCTGCCCTTTCAGCACAAGAGCAACATTAAAGGTACCTCAGTAGTGGGCACAGCTGCATTCCAGTCACAATGTACTTATAAAAACAGGAAGCAGACTAGCTTTCATCCCTGAGTGTACCAACTCTTTTTCCATACAAAGAGATGGGAGCTGTAGCAATGGTAAAATGAGAGCAAATACAAAAGGCTTGTGTTCCTGCCTTTGAAAAATCTAAATGTCTAAAACAAAAATAGTGTCACTACACTATGGGATATACAAAGTATGTAAAAGTGAATTACGGTAATGGTAGGTGGTGAGAGAAGAAACAATTTTGAAGGATAGACTAAGCTAAAGATGAATAATGTAGGTGCTGGGGAGGTTGATCAATGGTTAGAGATGCTTCTTTGCAAAGCTAGCCTGCCTGCCCCAGTGTTCAGTTCCCCCGCACCCAGATAAAGGCGGGTGCAAAAAGTGGCACAAGCCTCTGATGTTCATTTGCAAGAGACCCTGGTGTACACATACACACAAATGCTGTATTTATTTACTTATTTGAGAGAGGGAAGGAAAAAAGGCAGATAGAGAAAGAATGGGTGTGCCAGGTCCTCTAGCCACTGCAAATGAATTGTAGATGCATCACCCACCTTGTATATCTGGCTTACGTTGGTACTGTGGAATGAATCTGGGTCCTTAGACTTTGCAGGCAAGCACCTTAACTGCTAATTCACCTTTACAGCCCACAAATAAATATTTTAAAGTATGAATATTGTAGACTGATATCCAGTCCATAAGCAGGCAGAAAAAGATAGAAAAAAAGTTTTTAAACACATGAAAAGCTGGGTGTAGTAGTTTATGTCTGTAATCCCAGAACTCAGGAGGCTGAAAAAGGATTGCTACAGTTCAAAGGATGCCTGTACTACACAGTGAATACCAGCCTTTGTTACAAAGTGAGACTTGTTCACCAAACCAAACCAAATAAAAAACAAACCAGGTGAAAGAGCAAAACAAAATATCTAGCAAAATGTCAGTCTTCCACCCACCTGTGTTGGTAATGTCATACTAAATGTACATTATCAACATGAAGCCCAGAGATAAACCATTGTTTTATGAAGTTTGTGTATGTATTTTAAGAATATCATCACATTTCCATATTCCTTTATACTAAGCTAGAACACAGCCAAAGCCAAGTGATTTGGAGCCCTAAGACCCCTGTGCTCTCCTATAACCTCTTCTCCTGCACATTTGGAAAAGGGGAATGAGCAGATTTACACCCATGCCTTCTGTCCTGTTTCCTTTATGTTACACAATCTGTAACTCTTTAAAACTGGCTGTATACTGCCTGTCATTTTATACTTCCTAGTCAATGCATTTCATTTCAAAAGTAATTATGGTGCTTGGCATGTATATTCCAGTAGGTGGAATGCTTGTCTGGCGTACACAGAGTCCTGGGTTCAGTCCTCAACATTGCATAAATTGGGCACAGTGGTACATGTCTACTCTCAGTATTCAAAAAGTAGAGGCAGAAGTATTAAAAGTCCAGGGTCATCCCCAACTACACAGTGAGCTTGAGACCAGCTTAGGATACATGAGACCTTATTTTTAAAATAATTAATATTTACATAACCTTTTTAGTTTATCATTATTGTAAGCATTTTATATGTCACTGCATTTTACTTTTACAAAATCAGGTGGTTTTCTTTTCCCTTTTTTTTTTTGTTTGAGGATTTCACTCTAGTCCAAGCTGACCTGGAATTCACTATGTAGTCTCAGGGTTGCTTCAAACTAATGGTGATCATCCTACCTCTGCTTCCCAAGTGCTGGGATTAAAGGCGTGCACCACCATACCCAGCCAAAATAATTTTGTTTGTTTGTTTGTTGTTTGTTTTTTTGAGGTAGGGTCTCACTCTAGCCCAGGCTCCTACCTCTGCCTCCTGAGTGCTGGGATTAAAGGCGTGTGCCACCACGCCCGGCAAAATCAGTTTTTAACCCCATTTTACATTTGAGGCAACTGAGAGAGATGCTAGGTAACTGAAGACTGGGAATGTAGACAAGCTAGTCACACCCAGTCTGCCCAGAACATCTGTGTCCCTCTACCACCTCCTCCTCTTCCTCCCTGCCTCCTTCCCTCCCTCCCTCCCTCCCTCCCTCCCCCATCTCTCTCTTCGTCACTCTCTTTAGCAGATGCTGTTTATTCCTTCCTCTTCCATCAACAGTCTACTCAACCATTCTATTTCCTAAGTTGTTTTGATTGATTTGTGTATCTGTTTATATTACTTATTTTTCCTCACACTTATAAGTGTGAAATGTGGGTACACTATGACCTCTTACCACTGCAAACTCCAGATGCATGCTCCACTTTGTGCATCTGGTTTTATGTGGGTACTGTGGAATAAAACTCAGGCCATTAGGCTTTGCAAGCAAGTGTCTTTAACTACGGAGCCATCTCTCCAGCCCTCCTCTCCATTTTGAGGTGGAATCTCTGAGTAACCCAGGCTGGTCTCAAATTTGTGACTCTTCGGCCTCAACTTCCCCAGTGCTGAGATTACAGGCTTGCCATACCATATCTGGCTTTATATAGCCATTTTACTTGGTATGAAAATCTTATTTAAGCCAGACATGGTGGCTTATGCCTGTCATCCCAATACCCAGGAAACTGAGGCAGGAGGATCATTGTGAGTTCCAGGTCAGCTTGGGCTAGAATGAGACCCAGATAGTAGATCAAATAAATCTTACTTTGCCTCCTTACAAAATGGACTTTGAATTTGACCCAGTGAGAAATCAAGACTAGTTTTCTGTTTTCAAACTACACAGATAGGGCAGCAATAAGGTGTAGCGCTAGACACCCCTCAACAAGAGCCACGCATTTCACGCTTTCCCTCGGAGTGCTTGGTCTCATGCTTGTACTCAGAGCACTCTTAACTCAACGAGCACCGCACGTCTCACGCTTACCTTTGGAGCACTCATCATGCAACTGGAGCTGCATGTCTCATACTTACCCTCAGAGTGCTTGTCACCCAACAAAAACTGCACATCTCATGTTTTCCCTCAGAGCTCTTGTTCTGCAGCAACACAACACCCTTATTTCAAGTTCAGCAAACCCTTTTCTCTGGACTTCTCCATCTGTTTCAATAAAAGTGGAAGAGCCCTGCGATGATTCTGGGTCTGTGTGTCTCTGGGGTAGAAAGAAAATACTACATTTCTACATGATTCGTGTTGAGTCCATATGAGAAATTTTATTAGCATCTAGAGTTTTCCTTGTGAGTAGAATGAAGTCATGGTATTTTTAAGTATGCTGACTTAGATTTTACTATATACTGTCAGAATGCCTCGCTCACAGTTGAACATCTCAGTGTATGGAGTCAACACATGATCATCTGTTCACACATCATTTTCATAACTGCACATCATGGTTTTCCTACATTTCTTCATCTTTAGCAATGTGTCCTTCCCTTTTACTTCCTGCTGTGCCCAAATTTACGTTCCATCAGAAGTGTGGTGTTTGATTCGAGCAATGTAAATGTGGTTATCAAATTTGCAGGACATTTAAAAAAAAATACAACCAGGGCTGGAGAGATGGCGTAGCAGTTAAGGTGCTTGTCTGTGAAGTCTAAGGACACAGGTTTGATTCCCTAAATCCCATGTAAGCTAGAGGCACATGGTGATACATGCTTCTGGAGTTCTTTTGCAGGAGCTAGAGGCCCTAGCATACTTGTTCTCTCTCTCTCTCTCTCTCATAAGTAAACAAATAAATACATGACAATAAATTTTAATTTAAAAAAATCCAGCCCAAACTTGTCCTTTTTTTTCCAGGAAATGAAATCGAAGCTCAGAACAATTTAATAACAGCCACATCATATAGCTGTCTCCCAGCAGAGATGAAGTAGACCCTGTTTATGGCAGATCGGGATGAGTGGTAGCAGTTCCATTGACTGGTTCCTTTCCAGTGCTTGCTGTCAAGGGAACTCACTAATTAACAATCATTTATTATCCACTAGTTTTGAGCACATTTCTTCTAAGTTGTTCTGCTTCCAGGAGGCCGAGTGCCCTAGATAGAGCCTTGGAAGATAATCTGTCCCTGGCATGTGAACAAGCAAGTCTAGGATTGCAGGCCCGTGTTCTGAACAAGGGGCACCTGCCTTCTGGTCCTTGGGCCATAAACAGACTTAGATGCTGACTTTGCTGCTAAGGTCATGATCCAAATCAAACAGTCAAGTGACAAAAAGACATGAGGAAATCATTGAGTTGGCAATAGCAAGTTTAACGAATGTTACAAGAAAATCCTGAGAGGAACATTGATCACACCGACTTGAATACAAATAGCCAGTCAGAGGAGTAGCTTGTTCGTGTGTGATTGCTGTGATATACTCATACCAGAAAAGAAAGGTGCGAAAAGTAGATGCATTTGGTAACTTGCTCCTCTCTCTGCCTCACTCAAACTTTTTTCTTTCTTTTCCTGTGAATTTGGGTAAGGTTTTGAGAACTGGTTCTGTTTACTTATTCCTTAGCTAATTGAAAACCATTATTAAATTATCCCAAATCCTTTGTTATTTAAGAATAGCATAAATAGGCTGGAGAGATGGCTTAGTGATTACAGCATTAGACTGAGAAGCCTAAGGACCCAGATAGAATCTCCAGATTCCACATAAGCCAGGCACACAAGTTGATACGTGCACAAGGCGGCACATATGTTTGGAGTTCAGTTGTAGTGGCTAGAGACCCTGGTATGCCAATGCATTCTGCCTGTCTCATAAAAAGGAATAGCATAATCATTAAAGTACAAAAGTTGCTTTATTATTTCAAAGAATGCACATTCATGAAATTTTCTTCTGACATGCAGCCAAAAAGATGCTTCCTAGTTTTTAAATTTGTTGGGTTGCTCTAAAAAGGGAAATGTTTTTGTTTTTTAATTTTAAAAATCTGTTTGGAGAAGTATAGAGATTTAAGTGAGAAAATACATCTAAAGTATAATCTTATAATCTTTTGGTATATGGTATAGTAACAATGCAATATTGATATATATTCAATGATATCACACTTGTGTGTGTGTATATTTCTTTTTTTTTTTTTTTTTTTGGTTTTTCGAGGTAGGGTTTCACTCTAGCCCAGGCTGACCTGGGATTCACTATGGAGTCTCAGGGCGATCCTCCTACCTCTGCCTCCCAAGTGCTGGGATTAAAGGCGTGCACCACCACGCCCAGTGATTACACTTGTATATTTGATGTAATGAGAAGGGTAGAAAATGTGGCAAAGTAAAGCTCAATTGATGAATGCTTGCTTCTTGGACTGCTTCATCACAGGTTTTAGTGTCCAGACGTCATTTCTGAAGTCCATTTAAATTATCCTCTTGAGTGTATACTCCTGTCAGGAGCAGTTTTACAGGAACTATTGACTATGAAGTTCTTTATAGCTGTGGTGCCTGTCATGGGAAGTTAGATGGCATATGTGATGAGATAAAGGCTGGGTTAGAAAGGTGGTTACAACTGGGAAATTGCTAATTACTGACCTCTGAGGGACCCAATGGTCTATCACTCATCTCATCCACACTGGTCTATCACTCATCTCACTCACACTGGCATTTTCCAAGGCTGTGGCCTCATTACTGAGAACTGTGTGAATAATTTGGCACAAAGTGAACAAGAGGAGGGCACTGAGTCCAGCAGCTGTACTTGTTGGCACAAGATATTTAAATGTCTTCAGTGTAGCCAGCAGCGTGCTTGGCACAAATCTTAGCCGATAATACTTAAGCAAATTGTTGTGAAGAAAATAGGCAGGCATTTATTTTAAAACCGTCTCAGCTTTTTATTTTTTAAAGAAAATCTGTTAGAGTAAAACCCTTAGATTCTTGTTCTGTAAGTTTGAGCGACTTACTACCCAAATGAAGTCTATAATTCTAGTTATAGTACTGGCTTTATGTTCTTTTGAGTAAGAATTTTCAAATACTTTATAAATATTAATTAAAATGTGTTGGTCTATGTGAGATGTGTTACTGAGGTGATTTTCCCAACAGAGTGAATGGGGCCAGTGATGTTAAGTGATGTGCAACTTGTCTAGTTCATTCAGTGAGTGAGAAGGAAAAGTCAGATTAAATAAATTTAATAATCAGTATTCCACAGTCTTGGGCATAGGGTGTGACTCAGTAGTACAGCACTTGCCTAGCAGTTTAAAATTCTTTAGTTCAACCCCAGCAAGATGTAAAGATTAATAGCACCTTTAAAAAAGCTTTCTAAGCCAGACATGGTAACATACACCTTAATCCCAGCACTCACGCAGCAGAGGTAGAAGGATTGCTGTGAGTTTAATGTCAGCCTGGGACTACAGAGTGAGTTCCAGGTCAGCCTGTGCTACAGTGAAAGCCTACCTCAAAAAGACAAAAAAAACTAGTTTTCTGCTGTGTTATACCCAGAGCTACATGTGTTCACTTTTCTATATTTTGTGACATTTTCATACATATGTAGTTTGATCATATGTACCCCATTTACCAGTGATCATACCATAGAAAAGAATGATTGTTCCTCCCCCAACCATTAGCTATCAGTTGCACATCAAGGAGGGCTTAGTGCCCTAAGCCCCTCCCCTCTCCATGACAGAACACATAGAGCCCATCATGTACAGGGCTTAACGCAGATGCCCACGGCTGCTGTGAGTTCATGAATGCAATGGCCTTTCCATGTCCGGATGGTTCCACAGTACTTTTCTCCATCCTCAAGCTCTTAGAGTCTTTCTATCTCCCACCCTGTTCTCAGAGCCCTTGAGGGGATGATGTATACATCCTGTCTAGGCCAGAGCATCTATCAGTCATTTTTTTTCAGCACTTAACCATTTAGGATTCTCTGCATTAGCTGCTCCCGCCCCCCCCCCCCAAAAAAAAACCCTTTCTGACTGGGGCTGAGAGCAAAACAGGAGAGAGATCTTATTAGGGTATGAAAAGAAATATTTAGGAGACAATTTTTCCCTGGTGCCAACATTACCCCAGCTAGGGCCTTTTACCTGCACTGCAAAAGCAGTAATAACTTCTGAAGTAAGCATTCTACAAAGTGCCTTCTCATGGCTACCAAAGTGATTTTTTTTTCCTCTGTCCTATAGATTGAAGATAGGGCCTCTTGCATGTTAAGCACATGCTCATCTATTGACTATCCTGTCCTAATATTTTATTAATTATTTTAAGTTTTGTTTCTGGAAACAGGACTCACTACATAGCACCAGATGGCCTTGAACTCAAACTTTCCAGGTGCTAGGACTATATGCATGGCCACCACACTGGCTTTAATTGTTTCACATTTACACACAGGAAGCAAATTCCTGCCCTGGTCACATGAACCCTCCTTAGATGCCATTATACAAGTTCTCACCTTGTTGATTAGAGTGCAGTATTGCAGATAGGGAGACAAGCCCAGGGTGGTATCTTTTTAATAGGTCTTTGAAGCAGGAGTAACATTCTTATGTGTCATGGCAAACCTAGCATAGCTGGTGACCGGAGTAGCCTCTATGTTAGTCAGTCTGGGTTGGCTGGCTCTCTTCCACAATGCTTCCATCTAGTTCATTTCAGTAGCCTCCTAATTGGCCAAAGTGTATTTGTTCCCTGTTTCTTATCTATATATGACCCACATAATTTTAAAGATGTAGGCTGTCTTGGGCTGGAGAGATGGCTTAGCGGTTAAGTGCTTGCCTGTGAAGCCTAAGGACCCCGGTTCGAGGCTCGATTCCCCAGGACCCATGTTAGCCAGATGAACAAGGGGGTGCACGTGTCTGGAGTTCATTTGCAGTGGCTGGAAACCCTGGCACACCCATTCTCTTTCTCTCTCTCTCTCTCTCTCTCCTTCTCCCTCTCTTTCACTCACTGTCTGTCAGTCTCAAATAAATAAATAAATAAATAAAATACCCCCCAAAAGATGTAGGCTGTCTTTTCAATAAACAATGCTAAAGTTAATTGGATATCCATGTAAAAAAGAAAGTAATGCCGGACGTGGTGGCGCACACCTTCAATCCCAGCACTTGGGAGATAGAGGTAGGAGGATCACTGTGAGTTTGAGGCCACTCTGAGACTATGTAGTGAGTTCCAGGTCAGCCTGAGCCAGAATAAGACCCTATGTCAACACCCCACCCCCCAAAAAGAATATACCAGGACCCCTCTACCAAAATACACAAAAACCAAATTCATATGTGTGTGTATATATATATTTGTGTATGTATATCTATCCATGTGTGTGTATATAATCCCAGGTGCTGGGATTAAAGGCATGTACCACCATGACAGGCCCAAATTAATTTTTTTTCTTCTGCTTTTCGAGGTAGGGTCTCACTCTTGCTGACCTTGCTGTAGAGAGCTACTTTGGCCTACATTTGCATGTAAAGGTAAAACTGATCATCATTTTAAGGTCAGACGTGTCCAGCCTGTGGACTGCACATATCCCCCAATATGGCCCAGTACATTTTTAGAAAACAATGCCATGTTGCAATGTCAAAAGGTTGGACACCCTTGAAGATCATGCAGCTGTTTTACTTGTGTATTTTAAAAAATTATATAGACTATGATCTTTATCTGAAAGAGCCAGCTGTATATCAAACAAGCACAGCAGTACTTGAAAACCTTGGCTTTCCGGTAGGGTGTAACCTTTCCCACAAGTTGGTATTGAGGGCTTTCACTTATGTCCTATTCATGTCATAGCCTATCATAATGAGTAGCTCACAAATGTTTGATGGAAGGTATCTGCTGTTGTAACATGTCTCGACAGACTTATGTGTTTTGAACATGTGGTGCTCAGCTGGTGGCAGTGTTTGGGAGGCTATAGAACCTTTTTGGGACATGGACCCTAGTTGGAAGATGGAAGCCTCCGGAGGCAGAGCCTTGAAGGATATTCCATTCTGGGTTCCAGTCTTCTGCCTGCTTCCTGGTCTACTAAGTTGTGAGGTGCTTTGCCTCCCACACCAGCCTTTACTGACAGAGCCATCTTCAGCCCTTAAAACTTTCCAGCCATGATATGCTGTATGCTTTGAAACTGCCAAAATAACCCTCTCCTTCTTTAACCTGATCTATTTAGTATTTGGTCACATAGAGGAAAACAGTAACTATAGTATTAAACTCAGATCCTTCTGTTCTTCTAGCCAGGTGCAGAGTACTTGCCTAAAGCTACATGCTACTACTCCTAGCTTCATTTTGACTGCATTTCTTTCCTATTTCAAAAGAACGCAGGCAAATTACCTTTTAATAATTTATTTTGTGTGTGTGTGTGTGTGTGTCTATGGGTGCTCACATGTCATGATGCTCATGTGCAAATCAAAGGAGTTTGTCTGTGCTCCACCTTCTTTGAAACAAGCTCTCTCCCTGCTGTAATAAATCTGGTCCATGCTTCATATTCTCTTGTATCTACCTCCCATTGTTATCCTGCTGTGGTATCACAGATACAAGCAGCACTCAGCATCTGGCTCTACATGGATGCTGGTAATTGAACCTGGGCTGGCAGGCTTTGCAGGCAAGTACCTTAACTGCTGAGCCATTTCCCCAGTTCCCAAATTATCATTTTTGTTTTGTTTTTCAAGGTAGGGTCTCACTCTAGCCAATGCTGACCTGGAATTCACAGTGTAGTCTCAGGCTGGCCTTGAACTGACTCAAGCAATCCTCCTACCTCTGCCTACCGAGTGCTGGGATTAAAGGTGTGTGCCACCATGCCCAGCTTTCAAATTATCTTTTGAATAGTTCTTCATAATACTGAAATGAGTTTATATTTCTGGAACTTATCTGAGCAGTAGAAAGTTAATAATTCAAATTATATTAGCGGTCTTAATTCTGTACATTGGCAGAATAAGATAACTTAGTTTTTTAATTTTATGTATTGAAGGGTATCTTTTGCTTCTTTGTGTGTCTTGTAGAAACACTTGGAAATAATGTCTTTGACCTGAATAATTGTTTTAAAAACTGTACCCATCTTAATTACCATTTTTGTAAAGTTACAGTTTTATCTGCTGGCATCACTTCACCAGAAACCTGTACTTTCTCGTAATAGCTAAGAGGCCTTCCTTAGAGCATGTGATGCTGCTGTAGCCTTAGCTGAAAAGCAGTCTCTTTACCTTGTGATAATTAGGCTTTCTACTATAAGGGTTGTTGCTCATCTGATAGGTGAATAGATGCCAGGGTTAGAGTTGTCAAATTCTGTCCTTTGTTTCTCTGATCCATGTGTGGTGGGGCTTTTGTTGCTTTGTTTCTGTTGTTGTTGTTGTTTTGAGGTATGGTCTCACACTAGTCCAGGCTGACCTGGAATTTACTATATAGTCCCAGGGTGGCCTTGAACTCACAGCAATCTTCCTACCTCTGCTTCCCAAGTGCTGGAATTAAAGGTGTGCAACACCACGCCTAGACATGTGTCATGTTTTAATTAGCAAACTATCCATTTTGTATAACAACAAGCTAATAACGTAGTATAATGTGTGGAATCATGATGAAGTTCACATAGGATCAATAAATTTAAATCATTTGGGCAAATTTTTGTCAGACTCATTTACATGATAATTATTTTAATCTTGGGATTAAAAAAACAGCTTGACATTATTTTGCTTCCTTTGTTTACATCATCCTCAAATTCTATTATCTTTGCAGGACATCTTTTAAGTAGCATGTTTTATTAATGATTAGTGAAAACTATATAATAGTAGGGTAAAAGGGATATGGGAGGGGGAGTATGATCATGGTATATTGTCGATATGTACAGAGGTTTTCAATGAAAAGTTTCAAAAATAACAAGAGTATTTGCAAATTCATTTTACTAACTGCTTGAACTGTTACAAATAAATGAATGAACTGCCGTGATGGTCATCAGTGCTGTGGGCGGTGTGTGTCCCGCTCTCCCTTGAGACCTCTGTCCTGCCCTGACATCTAACTGACTCCATCAGGAACTTCTAGAAGAACATGTACCACAGCAATAACTTCAGAGAGGAATAAGACAGAGCCTGAAGAGCTGAGTGCATCTTTTTGTCTACCATTCTGCTTTGTGTCTATCCCAGAGAAACATTTGCATACCAAGAATTGCACAATAATATTTGTATGATTGATTTATGGTAACAAGAATGTAAAATGTCACGGGGGGTAGAAGACAGCTTTCATTTGTATGATATTTTATAGCAATAAAAATGAACTGGTATCTATTTTCAACTTGTGTCTATAAATACAATGTTATAGTCCAAAGAGGCAAATTTCCATAAGAAAGTAGATATCACATTATTTGTTTCAAAGTACTAAATTCAAACAATAATGTATCTTATTTGAATATATTATATATTTATTTACAGAATGTACATGAGAGAATATACACTAACTCTGTAATGGTACATTATATGTCGGTGTGGGTTAAGCTATATATGCAATGTTTATCTCAGAGGAAGGAAAGGAGTTCCATTTGAAGCTGACATGGAACATGTCACTCTCTTGCAGGGTGCATGGATCATTTTATTTGCTAGCTAAATGTTTATTGTTGATTCCTGGAGTACATTTTCATTGTGACACATTGACAGTGTTATCAGAATTTACTCAGACTAGAATAAAAACAGGCTTTTAATTCTCTTTTATTATCCTGTTTGTAATTTTTTCTTTCTACTTCTAAACCTCAATGTAATTAGCATGAGCAATCTAGAGGTTGACTTGAATGTCTATCAATAAATGAAGTTTTTAAATATAGTTATATTTTTTTATTTTATAGGTAAAACATCAGAAAGAGGCTCATTTTCCTTGTATAGCAGAGACTCCGGATTACCAGGCTGTCAAGTAAGTTTAGTGAATAAGAAAACAACAATGTGATTTTTTTGAGTGTGTGTGTTTGTATGTATGTGGGTGCATACCTTCAATCCCAGCATTTGGGAGGTATAGGTAGGAGAATCACTATGGTTTGAGGCCAGCCTGGGACTACAAAATGAGGTCCAGGCCAGCCTGAGCTAGAGTGAAACCCTACCTCACGAAAAAACAAAAACAAACAACAAAAAGAATACAAAGGAAATACAGAACATTACATTTGTTTTCTGCCATTTGAAAGCTTTTCTTTAGACTTATTGTAATTTCAGACTGAACATGAGTCATCCTACCTCTGATACTACTAATGATGTTCCATGTAATACATTTCCTCCTAAGCCTGGAGGTGTCTCTAAGAGGCTTTCACCTAAGATTCTCTTTTATTGTGTGCTGTCCCATTAGAAAGTAATATATTATAAAAATGAGATCACTTATTCACATACCCTGACTGGAAAACAGATAAGCGTGGTCTGAATGAACAGACCCTTAAGTGTAATAATTCCCCCTTGAGTCAGTTGCATGGCACATACTTGTGAGGCCAGCCTAGGCTGCACAGTGAGACTCTGTTTAAAAAATAAAAATAAAAAATAAAAACCCTCCTTTATTACAGTTGTACTTTCTGTGCTTTCAGTTTCGTGTGTTAACTCTTTGAATATATGAAGTGGAAAATAAGTGATTGATATAATTTAGATTGTATTGCATACCATCTGATTAGTGTGATGGGTTATCCTCCTTGGAGTATGAGCCACTCCTCTGTTCAGTGTATCCATCCATACTGTATACATTTCCTGTCCATTAGTCACGTAGTAGTCATCAACTTGGATATTGTGACATCATAGTATTTATGGTCAAGAAGCTCTTGTTTTATGTATTAATACCCTCCAAGTGCAAGAATAGTGAAGCTGCCAACTGCAGATGCCAGACATGCTATAAAATGCTTTCTTTAAGTGTTAAAGGAAAATATATTGTATTGTGACATTGTGAAATAGTACCTAGAAATATTTTGAAAGATTATATTCACATAAGTTCATCAGCATGTTTTTATATTGTTCTAGTTTATTATTAGTTATGGCTTGCCTCTTATGGTACCTGACTTGTAGTAAGCTTTATCATAAGTTTTTATATAGAGAAAAACACAGTATGTACAGGCATCTGTACTACTTGTTATTTTAGGTTTCCATTGGGGATTTTAGAATGTTCTCTGGACAGAGCAGGTCTTGAATATCATTGATCTGATGGACAGTGACTGGACTAGCTGAGCTTCTCTCCAGCCAGTCCATACTTTGTTCTCATCCAAGTGATTTAGCAAAGGTTATTATTGGGCTGGAGATATAGTTTAGTAGTTAAGGCACTTGCCTGTGAAGACAAAGGATGCATGTTTCACTCTCTGGATCCCCCATAAGCCAGATGCACAAAGGTGAACCAAGCAGAAGGTTGCACATGTCCACTAGGTGGTGCAAGTGTCTGGAGTTCAGTTGCAGTGGTTGAGGCCCTGTCGCGCCAATTCTCATTTTCTCTCAAATTAAAAAAAAATAAGAACAGTTGTTTATTATTATTTACAAGTGGCAGGGAGAGAATGAGAGAGAGAGAATATGAATATGAATGAGAGTGAATGGCACTCCAAGGACTTTTGACACTGCAAACAAATTTGAGGTGCAAGATTCACTTGTGTGTCTGGCTTTATGTGGGTATGTGGGATTTCAACCTGGATTGTCAGGCTTGCTAGTAGGGACCTTTACTGCTATACCATCTCTGTAGCATAACTTCTTAAAAGTTTTTTTTTAATGTATAATTTTTTATTGACAACTTCTGTACTTCAGACAATAAGCCGTGATAATTCCTTTCCCTCCCCACTTTCCCTTCACAACTCCACTCTCCATCATATCCCCTCCCTCTCTCAGTCTTTCTTTTATTTTGATAACATCGTCTTTTTCTCCTATTATGAAGGTATTGCTAGGACTGTGAGGTTGTGGACATCAAGGCTAATTTCTCCATGGACAGTTGCATTGTAAGGTGTTGTACCCTTCCTTTGGCTCATACATTCTTCCCAACAGCTCTTCCGCAGTGGACCCTGAGCCTTGTAGGGTGTGATAGAGATGTTTCAGTTCTGGACATTCTTCGTCACTTCTCAGCACTTTTTTCCTTTTGGGTTATTCTAGTAGTCACCACCATCTTTGTGCAAGTATCTCTAAGGTAGTGAGAGGAGTCATTAGGGAATATGCCTAGGAGTGCTATAACTGGATCATATGATAAATCTACTTTTAGCTGTGTCAAGAACCTCCACACTGATTTCCACAATGGCTGTACCAGACTACATTCCCACCAACAGTGTAGAAGGGTTCCTCTCTTTTTCTGCATCCTTGCCAACATTTATCGTCATTTGTTTTCTTGATGATAACCATTCTGTGACAGGAGTGAGATGGAATCTCAAAGTAGTTTAAATTTGCATTTTGCTGATAGCTAAGGATGTAGAATTATTTTAGATGTTTATATGCCATCTTTATTTCTTCTTTTGAGAACTTTCTATTTAGTTCCATAGCCCATTTTTTAATTGGGTTGTTTGATATCTTTTGTTTTGTTTTTTTGAGTTCTTTGTATATTCTGGATATTAATCCTCTGTCAGACATATAGCTGGCAAAGATTTTCTCCCATTCTGCAGGTTGCCTCTTTGCTCTATTCACAGTATCCTTTGCTGTACAAAATCTTTGTGATTTCAGTGGTTGATTAGTGGTTTTATTTCCTGTGCAAGTGGAGTTATATTCGAAAAGTCATTGCCTGTGCCAATATGTGGAAGGGTTTCCCCTAACTTTTCTTCTAGCAGCTTCATAGTTTCAGCTCTAATATTAAGGTCCTTGATCCATTTGGACTTGATTTTTGTGCATGGTGACAGACAAGAATCTATTTTCATCCTTCTACATGCAGATAGCCAGTTTTCCCACCACCACTTGTTGAGGAGGCTGTCTTTTCTCTAGTGAATATTTTTGGCATTTTTTTGTGTCAAAAATCAGATGGCTGTAGCTGCCTGGATTAACATGCGGGTCCTCTATGCTGTTCCATTGATTTACACGTCTGTCTTTGTGCCAGTACCAAGCTATTTTTGTTACTATGGCCTTGTAATATAGCTTAAAATCGGGTATGGTGATACCATCAGCCTTATTTTTGTTGCTCAAAATTGTTTTAGCTATTTGAGGCTTTTTTGTGTTTCCAAATGAATCTAAAGATTGATGTTTCTATTTCTGTAAAGAATGCCATTGGAATTTTAATGGGGGTTGCATTAAATGTGTAGATTGCTTTTGGGAAGGTTGACATTTTCACAATATTGATTCTTCCAATCCAAGAACATGGGATGATTTTCCATTTCCTAGTGTCTTCTGTAATTTCTCGCTTGAGTGTTTTAAAGTTCGCATTGCAGAGATCCTTGACTTCCTTGGTTAGATTCCAAGGTACTTTTTTTTTTAAGGTAATTGTGAATGGAAAAGATTCCCTGAGTTTATCTTCTGTATGATTATTGTTAGTAGGAAAGCTACTGATTTCTGTGTGCTTATTTTGTATCCTGCTACATTGCTAAAAGTGTTTATCAGCTCTAACAGTTTGATGGTAGAGTCTTTAGGGTCCTTCATGTGTAGAATCATATCATTTGCAAATAATGTTAATTTGATCTCTTCCTTTCCAATTTGTGTCCATTTTATGCGTGCCTCTTGCTTTACTGCTATAGCTAAGACTTCCAGTACTATATTAAATAAAAGTGGGATAGTGGACTCCCTTGTCTTATTCCTGAATTTAGTGGAAAAGCAACTTTAGGAGGAAAGGTTTATTTTAGATTGTTCTCGACATTATAGCCCATCGTTGTAGGAAGGCATGGCAAAAGTTTGAGGCACTTGATCTCATTCAGTCCCTAGTGAGTGAAGAAGCAGAGAGTGAGTTTGCTGGTGCTCTGCCAGCTCTCTCCTTGTTATACAGTCAGGGCCCCCAGCCCATGTAATGGTGTGACCCACAGTTAAGATGAATCTTCCGGGCTGGAGAGATGGCTTAGCGGTTAAATGCTTGCCTGTGAAGCCTAAGGACCCCGGTTCGAGGCTCGGTTCCCCAGGTCCCACATTAGCCAGATGCACAAGGGGGCGCACGCATCTGGAGTTCGTTTGCACAGGCTGGAAGCCCTGGCGCGCCCATTCTCTCTCTCTCCCTCAATCTGTCCTTCTTTCTGTGTCTGTCACTCTCAAATAAATAAATAAATAAAAATTAAAAAAAAAGATGAATCTTCCGACGTCAGTTAACCTAATCAAGATCATCCCACACAGTCCTTCCCAGAGACTTGTCTCCTCTGTGGCTTTGTGTCTTGCCAAATTGACAATCCCATCACAGGGCCTGAGTCAGTAAACTCAGAAACTTGAAAAGCTGTAAAGAAGGCTAGGATATTGGTCAGTGATTACAAGCAATTTCTTGTGAAATCAGCCATTAGTTCTCCAGTGTCCACCTAAAGCCGGATACACTGGTAATCCCAGTGTGCGATGGGAGGTGGGGCCAGGGGAGCCCATTGCTCATGGGTTAGCTACTTCCTTTTCAGTCTGGTAGTGACAAGCGATCCTGTGCCAGAGTGGGTAGAGCACGGGTAACTCGAAGTTGTCCCCTGACTTTTTCCTGGAGATCTGTCATGCATGCCTATATACACTTCACTTATAAAAGAGAGATAAAAAAAAACACCCTGCTGAGTTTGTAATCCCAACTCTTAGAAAGCTAAATAAAGCAGGAGGAGCTCAAGTTCGAGTCCCGTCTGGGCTTCTTGGAGAGACACAATCGCAATGATAATAGTACCAAGAACAGCTAATAAATTAGAAGGAAAAGCAAGCCTTACTTTGTGTTTAGAAGATATAATCCATTGCTAAATCACTTTTCTAATATTACCTTCAGTCACATAACTGATGGTCCATGAAGTGGAAACACATGTAGCAGTATTACTGGAAGTACTGGCACTGTCCTCCCCTTGAATCTTTTAAGTTGACCCAACAGAGTGCGTTCAAGTTGTTTTATTAATGATAGGGACAGTACTTTAAAAACTGCTCATTTAAGTGAAAAATTATTTTTTCATGATGAGTTTTTCACTGATTTGTCTTACACAGGTATTCATTCAAGTAGCTTGAGTAAGTTTCCCAAAACAGTCAAACCAAGAGCATAGAGTCCTGTTTTTCTAGAAGTTTAGAGTTTCATCCATCTGAACTCAGATATTATGCCCTTGAGAAAACAGCAACTTTAAAGACAGTTAAGTCTGCTACCCAGAAATATACCTGTGTCACTTGTTCTGTTGCCATTATTTTCAGTTTCCTTATATACAAGCATTTGTATTGCTACCAAGATAAAAGAATCACTACATCAGGAAAACATAAGTAATAAATGTGTGTACATCTACTGAGAATTTTACAATAAATGAGGCAAAGATCATAATAGAATTATTAAACAAAAACCTTAGTAATGGCACACAACAAAAGGAAGTATCAATCACCTTGACTTCTTTGGTATTTTCTGAACTGTATGTACAACAACTGAAGAATATAAATTTCTCCCAAGAGCACATGTTATTTACATCCAACAGGCCTGAATCATGCACTAAACCATAAAATCACTGTTATCACATTGCAGAGTTTGACAATGCACAGAGTATGTTCAAGAGAAGTCAGTCAGAAACCTGGAAAAGGTAGATATTTGAAATTAAGCAGCATGGGGCTGGAGAGATGGCTTAGCGGTTAAGCGCTTGCCTGTGAAGCCTAAGGACCCCGGTTCGAGGCTCGGTTCCCCAGGTCCCACGTTAGCCAGATGCACAAGGGGGCGCACGCGTCTGGAGTTCGTTTGCAGAGGCTGGAAGCCCTGGCGCGCCCATTCTCTCTCCCTCTATCTGTCTTTCTCTCTGTGTCTGTCACTCTCAAATAAATAAATAAAAAATTTAAAAATATATTTAAAAAAAAAGAAAATAAGCAGCATGTGTTTACATAAACCATGGTTTTGTAAAGATCACTCAGGGACTTAGAGAGTGTTTCTTACTCAATGATAATAAAAACAGGACCTAATAAATTGTAGTGCTGCCCTGAAATGATGCCTTTCAAGAGAGTTGTGGCTTTGAATGCTAAAGATTCTTCCCTGAGAAACTGTAAAGACAAAGTAAGCTCTGATTCAGGGGAAAGAAGGCATCACTAAACAACACATCAGTGTGGTTAAAATAAATAAATAACAAAACCCCAAGTGAGTTTTTTTTAAATTTCTATTTATTCATTTATTAATTTATTTATTTGTGTGTGTGTGTGAGGGGGGGAATATGAATATAGGAATGCCAGGGCTTCCTGCCATGACAAACAAACTCCAGATGCATATGCCAACTTGTCCATCTGGCTTATGTGGGTCCTGGGGAATCAAACTGAGGTCCTTTGGCTTTGCAGGCAAGTGCCTTAAGTGTTAAGCCAAATTTTTATAAAGTGGGGATAAGAGAGAACAGAAATTACCAATATCAGGAATGAAAGAATATGAATGAGTCAGTATAAATACTTCTTACATTAGATAATGAGGGACTCCTGGGCATGGTGTCACAGAGGGCTGCACTTACAGCTTTTTAGGAAGCATCTGAGGTAGGAGGATTTCAAATTTGAGCCCAGGCTGTATAACTTAGTGAGATCTTGTCTCAAACTAACAACAGGACTGGGGCTGTCTTTCAGCAATAGAACACTTGCTTACATTTAGAACAAGGCCCCGGGTTCAAGTATAGCACCAGTAAGGTGGGAGGACAGAACAAGACAGACAATAAGGAAATAATAACTTAATTCACTACATTTGACAACTAGATAATCAAAATCTTTTTTTAAAATTCCTCAAATGGAGGCAAGATAAAATTTCAGTGAATATGTATATTAATGCAAGTCATTTCCTCTCACAGATCTTCCCACACAGAATGCTTTAGTATCATACATTTTCACAGGTGAGTTCTTCCCCCAGCCACCCAAGGTAGTTGTCTCACTGTAGCCCAGGCTGGCTTGGAACTGGAAGAGATCCTCCTATGTTTGCTGAGATTAAAGGGAAGAACCACCATGGCTGGCTAAATTCCTTATTTTCTAATGGGTACAGAAGACATGTAGTTACCCACTTTCACACTAAACACATTACTTCATATGTAAACATAAATGCTAATACCATAAGGCTTCAAAAGGGAAACGGAGAAGAATGTCTCCTCAATGTGAAGGTAAGTAGATGATTCTGTTGCAGAATGCCAAAATTAAAAGATTCTGCTGATAAAATTACATACGCAGTGGCTAAATCCCAGTCTCGAAGTCAAGATTCCCCCATACATCCATAAGGACTAATATATAAAAAATATAGTATGAAAAAACTCATACCACTCCCTATAATCATCCAAGGCTGCATACCACTCCCTATAATCATCCAAGGCTTCTACAGTTTGACCAGTAGAGTATGTTATTGATGTATGTTTGTTTGGTCTTGAGGCAGCGCCTCTAGCCTAGACTGACTTTGAACCCATGTTGATCCTCCTACCTTAGTCTCCACAGTGCTGAGATTAAAGGTATATGCCATCATACTTGCCTTAACAAGAGTTTTAAAGGCAGTGGATTAACAAAAAGTTTACAGTCCCTTCTATAATTGTGTTCTGTGGTATCTGAGAACAGAGTCATTTCTAATTGGGAACATGGTTGCATACTGTGCATTATTTCAGTAACTTAAGTAATTGCTTAATTCTGCATGTATCTTTGAGGTTATTCTGTTATAAATTTCTATAAATTTTAAATAAATTACTTCATAATTATACAAAATTATTTTTCTTTATTAATTATTTATCTTTTCTCTAACCCTTTTTTCCTTATTTGGTGAAAAAGGCCAAGAAAAAAGCTCCATGTATATTAGATTTGCGTAGAAAATAACTGAATCTGAGACTGAAGAGATGCCTCAATGGTTAACCGTGCCGGCTTGGAAAGCCTGATAGCCTGTGTTTAATTCCCCAGCACCCCTGTAAAGCCAGATGCACAAAGTGGTACATACATTAGGAGTTTGTTTGTAGCAGCAAGATGCCCTGGCATACCCATATGTCCATCCCAACTGTCCCCCACACACTTATTCATCCTCTCACCCCCTTCCTTCCTCTAAAATTATATAAATAAATGGAAAGAACTGAATATAAATATCATTTTCTTTTACTGTATGTCTAAAAAATGTGGGCCCAGGTGACAGGATACAAAAGGATTGGTGCTCAAGTCTTCATATTTACATGACAGCCTCCTCTCATGAAGCTTGCATACTTGCTGAAGAGACAAGCTGTGCACACAGAAGATTAATTAAAATTATTGAGTGATATGTAATCTCAAGTAGCAAAGGTATAATATGACACTCAGAAGAAAGAAAAATGATCATGATTTTAATGTAGAGCAAATTTTACAAGAGGATGTATAAAAATCCAGGCCCATAGAAATGGTTAAACTTGACACAGTGGAGAGGAGGCCTCCCTGGGGAGAGAAGGCATGTGCTAAACGAAGGGAGACAGCAGGACTTGAACATCTTGTGCTGCCTGAAGCCTCTCCCACCAGATCTATCGTCAGCTTGCTGATGCTTGTCAGTTGTCTTTCTGCCACCTTGTTCATATATATCCACACATCAGTATTTGATGGGAAAAAATAACTGAATGTATGCTCTAGCAATAATATTTTAATTTGGCTTTAATGGAATACTTACGTAATAGTATGAGATGTTTGGTGTCTAAGGAAGGAGCTTTGGTTCCTAGCCAGAGTTTATACCCTGTCCTGTAAGTTTGGCCGAGGAAGGTGGCATGATGAAACTAAGAGCTCCCCGCATAGTGCTGCTGTAGTTGTAGATACGAGACTGACTGGAAGTGTGGCAGGTGTTTGAGCTTGTGTTGCCATGGAACAGAACAATGAGGTGGAGACAACTTAGTTACAGAACAGCACCCTATAGGTATTAGGCAATTATTTTTTTTTTGCATGTGTGTATATGCATGTTTGTATGTGAGTATGCATGAGTGTGCATACCCGTATTTGCTCATTCATGTGAAGACCAGAGGTAGATGAAAGTCAAGTTACATAATTTTACCTCATCAAGGAAGACATTGGTTGTTAAAACCAGTGCAGACAAGACTCAGAAAACATTTGCATTCACACATTCACAACAACATTTGCAGTTGTGTGATTGTAGCTGAGACAGTCCAGCCTGTCCAGAGCTAGTCCTCCTCCCCATCAGGTGTGTTTCTGGTAATTAAGATAATCAGAGGCTTTCATATGGGGGGGCCTGTGGCTTCCCAAGAGAATTAATTAAAGACAGTGGTTTTAAAGAGCAGTTTGTATTTTTCTTTTTGTAACAGACAGCCTAATATCGGCACCATAGCCATGGACTGAACTATTAGAATATTGTTAGAATGATTAGAATATTGGAAAGTTGATACTATCTATGTTTCTGGGTCAAAATATATATATTTTTTCAAGGTAGGGTCTCACTCTAGCCCAGGCTGACCTGGGATTCACTATGGAGCCTCAGGGTAGCCTCGAACTCATGCGTTCCTCCTACCTCTGCCTCCCGAGTGCTGGGATTAAAGGTGTGCGCCACCACACCCGGCTATGGGTCAAAATAATTTGAAACAGGCATACGTGAGCCAAAACTCAGAGAACATACAGATAGTACAGTAACTTGAAACTATTATTATATGGAGAATGGTTTTAATAAGCAATATGAAAACCGTCTTCGAGTGTTCCTTGACTTTTTCTGTGATTCAGGGTTAAAGTATCAAATGGAAGGAAGAAGCAGAAGCCATCCTGAGTCTCACTTCATATGAGAAAGATCTTCTTGTAGGGAGCTATTCCGAGTGTGAAGTAGACATTTAGTTACTCCTCTCCCGCCAGAGGCTCTCCAGCTAACTGAGATATAATAAAGGGATTAGAGCACATGTTGCTTAATAGAAATAAAGGACTTAAAATGCTCTTCAATTCATGAGCCTTTTTGTGGCACATAAGAGGCTTTCTGAGTGATCAGTCCGAGGCTGAACACCTGAATTACTATTGAATCAAAATTATATTTACATTTTAATCTTTATTCCAGTAGTACCCAAAAGATGAAATGCCGAAAAAACAACAAATGGTTGGACTAATACAGTGATCAGGTTTGTAGGTCTATTGGTAGACCAGTGTATATCAGAGAGTTGATGTTACAAGCATTCTGTCATTTGGTCCCTTGCAATACTCTGTGACAGAAGTGTTGCTGGTGTTCCTGCTGTAGCTGGTGTTACTGCTCCTATATCATAGTGAGGGACCCAAAGCTTAAAGGAGCCTTACAATTTACCCAATACACACAGCCAGTGAATTCAGAGGGAGAGGCGATATCAAAGTTATGTATGAGAGAATGATTGTACTTAGTATATCAAAGTATGTATGAGGGAATGATTGAAACCCTGTTCTAGGGTTCAAAGGAAGGGAATGAAACCATTATCAAACTTTGCGATTGCACAAAAGGTCAACATGTCATGAGAGAAAGAACAAGGGCAGTAGGGCTGTAGGTCCTAAGGGTGTGGTGGTGTTCCAGGAAGAAATCATGTGGGTGATGGTCTAAGTAGAAGAATATGTTGAGGATAATATTGGATTTAAAATTTCAGACATCAAGTGGTTCCCAGGGCTGCCACCTGTTCTTTGGGAGTGTAGACTTTTATATGGTGGCTTAGGGAATTGTTAGAACTAGGAAGCTTGAATAGACAAAACCAGCTCTTAGATTAGTGCTGAAGTGCCCAGACAATGCTGTCCTGTGGTAGCATGTGAAAGGGCCATGCACTGTGACTAGCATAGTAGGCATTCAGAAAAATTTTGGAAAGCTAATCATCAGACAGATGTGCCTACATAATGAATATTTCAAAATAAGAGGTTATTGATATTTTAAGGTTGGTTTGAAGCACTGGGAAGTGGCAAAATAAAGCAGTGTATTACTGACTTTCTCATTGCTATGGCCAGTTATCTCACAAGAAGCAAGTTACAGGAAGAAGAATTACCAAGCTCACAGTTTGGGGGCACAGGGCACATTTTGGTAGACAGCATGGAGGAGAGCACATGTGGCAGCTGGCCACATTGAGTGCTATTGCTCAGCACACTTGCTCCTTTTGCTTCAGTGTGGGACCCCATTGTGTGTCTTATGCAGGTGGGTCCTCCCTGAGTTAGACCTTACGAGAAACACCCTCCTAGGTACACTCACAGGGGTGTTCCCATGATGACTCATAGTCCAATCAAGTTGACAATGAAGAGCAACTATCACAGGCATCAACAACACAGTGTTTGTTTGTTAGCTTGAGAAAGGAATCATGGGTACGTGAAGGCTCATGGTGGTCTGTAGATGAAATTTCTCAAAGTAATAATTCAATGATATGAAGTTGGTCCAATTGAAATAGTGTAATTCATAAAGTATCTCATGCCTAGTGCGGTATTGGGTTATTTGTTAAGTCTTACATATGTATAGAGAAAGTCCATTACCTGTGAAGCCTTAAAGAGACAGGATATAGCTCTAAACATTAGAGCTCTTTTAGAAGTATTAAGATGATTTCACATAGTTCCACAAAAGCAAAGAGCAATGACACTGCTGTGTGTCTTTTTCTAATCTTAGTCCCTCCAGTGGCTGGCCCTTTGTATTCATTAAAGAAAAAGCTCAAAAGCATACTACATGAACGCATTCACAGAACTCTTTTTTTTTTTTTTTTAATAAAAAGTTTTAGATTCAGGTATTCAGGAAAACTCACTTTGGGGATGATGTGTGTTTGTGGGTAGGAGGTGGTGAGACAAGGTCTCTATGTAGTTGAAGCTGATGTGGAACTCACTATATACTCAAGTTGATCCGAGTTGACCAAGAGCCATCTATGACCAGAAGTCATGTTTTTAATATGCTCATGGCTGATCCTATTGGAGTCAGCTGTTATGAAGTCCCCTATAAAGCTTTCTGTGAAGTGGAGGGACGAACACTTAAGCAAACGTTTAAGACCCTGAAAGTTATTTTTATCTTATGCTTGTACTTATTTAAATACTGTGTACATTCAAATGGATTTTGCTAGTCCTAATATTGCTTTATTTCCAAGAAATCTTTGCTGATCGGTGTCCTAGATATTATTCCATGTTCTCTTGTGTGATGTGTGCACATGTGTGTATGTGTCCATATGGTACCCCATGTGCTTGCCTTCGCTGGCTAGAGTGGATTGTTGGTGCCCCATTCCATTGCTCATCCACCCATTCTTTTTTTTTTTTTTAATTTATTTATTTATTTATTTACTTGAGAGTGACAGACAGAGAGAAAGACAGATAGAGGCAGAGAGGGAGAATGGGCGCGCCAGGGCTTCCAGCCTCTGCAAACGAACTCCAGACACGTGCGCCCCCTTGTGCATCTGGCTAACGTGGGACCTGGGGAACTGAGCCTCGAACCGGGGTCCTTAGGCTTCACAGGCAAGCGCTTAACCGCTAAGCCATCTCTCCAGCCCTCATCCACCCATTCTTATTTGAGCTGGAGTCTTACTCTGTCACCCTCCCCCACTTGTTTTTCATGAATTCCAGTGATTCTCAGGTTTCTGCTCCACTATGGGACTGAGGTTACAAACCCAGCTGTTTATGTGGGTCCTGGGGATAGAACTGTAGCTGCCTCTTGGGCCTTCATAATGTACAAGTAATGCTCTCAGCTGCTGAGCCATCTCTTTGGTCCCTTTTAAACATTTTTGTTGACAATTTCATACATGTACTTAGCATATATTTATCATAATTCCATTTGATTGCCTTCTTTTATTCCTGTCCTCCATTCTCTTTCCACTGAGCCATTTCTTTCCAACTAGTCCTTCTATAAAATTTTCTTTTTGCTATGATACTTAGAGGTTGGAAAACTTAAAACTACTGGGTTGCTGTGTTTCATTAGTGGGGTGGCACATAGGTAGTTTACTTTCTTTTTTCAGCCAGAAAAATTGAGTTGATGGTGTTGGCAGGATGGGTGTGATGGATGATTGCTATTATCTTCCCCAACTTGCATGACACTTTTGAGTGTAGATAGTAATTAAATTTTCAAGAATCCATGTTGATATGATAAGATTTGGGACATGTGAAAGAGCCAGTTTAACAGTTGGCCAATGGTGGCTGGTGTGTTGTTACTGGCCCAGGAAAGGATTAAGAGCATCTCAGGTTTTTTTTAACCTTGTTTTCCTGTACATTCTCCTTTCCCAGTCCCCATCCTTGAATTCATGCATTGTCTTGAGTGTAGGTAATGACTTGGAACTATTCAGGTTGCACAAAGCATTTAATGAAATCTTGTCTTAGACAAAACACTGGAGAGGATCATAATTAATGCCTCATTTTCTGCCAGTTGCTATTGATTACTCATTCACGATCCCTTTGTTCTCAGAATGATAACAACTGTAGTTTGCATCCTTATCTAATGAGATTCTCAGGGTAGAATCTTTAACAGCATGTGCATAATTGCTAACATATCCCTGAAATTTCAATGTAAATGAATTAGCATCATAATACAATTATTTCACAAATGTCAGTGTTTTCCAAATTTAAAGTTTATTATAGTCTGTTTAGTGATCATGTATATCATTAAAGCCCCCAACATTTATTGTTTGCTCTGAGTCTCCTGCGCTTTTGGAGTTTGATGTGATTATGACTTGGTCTGATAGGTTCTTTGTCACTCTTTATTTCTTCTGTAACTTCAAATGGACCTACTTTTTTTCTGAAAGTAAAATAATTGCAAATAAAAGAAAAATAACAAAAACAACACTTAATTTTGCTCTGAGTACAATTTTGTATCTTCATTCGTCAATGACAGAAGACTAGAACATAAGGAATTGAACTGAAAATTTTTACATCTTGAGATTTTTCACCCATCATGTCATGACTGCTTTATGTCTTCCTTTCCCCTTAATTGCAGCACACTTATTCCTTGGGGGAAAAAAATAATCCTTTTGAACAGCTTTTTTGGGGTATATAATAAAACAGCATACCATTTCGTGAATGGAAAATGGTCATGAAAAAATAATTCTTCAAGATATATACACAGCAGAAATTCTATGAATCCCTAATAAATATTTTAATTTTTGAAATATAATATTACTTATTAGACAGATTAAGGATAAGGGTTTAATAGTAAAAAGAGTTTTTTTTTTGTTTGTTTTATGAGAGAGAATTGGTATGCCAGGGCCTCTAGCCACTGCAGTCAGATTCCAGGCATGTAAGTCACCTTGTCCATGTGTATTTGCCTTTTATGTGGGTTCTAGAGAGTCAAATCTGGGTCCTTTTAGGCTTCCAAGGCAAGTGCCTTAACTTCTAAGCCATTTCTCCAGCACGATAGTCCAAATTTTTTTAATTGTATCCTGTTGCTAACTTTTTTGTTTGTTTTTAAGATAAGGTCTCACTCTGTAGCCCAGGCTGGCCTCAAACTTCCTGCATTCCTTTTATCTCGTTTGACCAAATACTGGGATTTCAGTTCTAAGCTACCACTCCAACTTTATGCTTACAGTTTTTTAAACATTTTTCTTTCTTTCTTTTTCTGAGGTAGGGTTTCACTCTAGTCCAGGCTGACCTGGAATTCACTATGTAGTCTCAGGGTGGTCTTGAACTCAAGGCAATCCTCCTACGTCTGCCTTCCAAGTGCTAGGATTAAAGGCATGCACTGCCATACCCGGCTACATTTTTATTTCTTTAATTGCACAGGGGAGAGAGAGTGAGAACGGGCATGCTAGGACCTCTAGCCACTGCAGACAAACTCCAGACACATGAACCACCTTGTGCATCTGGCTAATTTACATGGGTACTTGGTAATCACGCCAGGTCATTAGGCTTTACAGGCCAGTGCATTAACCGCTGAGCCATCTCCCCAGCCCATGCCTACGATTTTTGACATGAGGTTAATTAGGCCCTTATTTAATGTGATGTTATAAATAGCTATCAAAGTATATGTAGTAAGTGTTTGAATTAGTCCATTTAATGTTTTTTTTTAAAAGCATTTCTCAAAAAGCAAACATATTTCTTACCACTGCAGGCAAGTTCCTTCTCTTTGTGTGATTCTGACTCTTTCTATCTTCTGAACAGCACCATTTTCCAGAGGCTATTTCTCCCATAAGACTACTTTTAGAGTACCATGCACAATAACTAACAGGAATTCACCTTAACAAGTGATGTTTGGCAAACCTAATACTCAGATCCTTTAATTTGCTTTTGGGATATGCTTGTACTAAATGGATTTTTCAAGTTCACATTTAGAACCAAGAAAAATCTTGCCCATGAAAAGAATTATAAATACATGAGTATTTTTCTTTACTGGCCAGAATGTCTCATATATATTAGAAGTGTTAACCTCTGTAAGTTTTACTATAATCTGGACCAGTAGTTTAGTCTGTTTTGGTTAGCGTTTCAAGGAATAATCTTTTCATTGATTTGTATTCAGTATTAGACACATTTTTCACAGCTAAAGTTCTATATGAGTCTGAAAAGATTAGTGTCTAACAGTACATTATGAAATAAGTACTGTATCATTTCCAAATATTCTACCTTGAACAAGACTGCTTGGAAGACTTACACTGCTTTGTCTAGTTGTATGTCCTCTGGGACATTAGTATTCCTTTTGGTTGAGATCCCTCCAGGACAAGATCAGCAGTGATCAATAGTGCCTCTCATTTGTTTTAGGCAGACAGAAAAATCAATAGTAGGCCTGATATCTAATTTTATTTCAGGAAAAGAAAAATCAGATAGCTTATTATCTATATTTTGGTGTTGGTTAAATGTTTAAAGAAACAGCAAAATGGTATGATTTTATTACTGGAATATTTTATATATAAATACAAGGCTTTTATTATTTCTCCCTCATTTTTAGTGATAATTTTCACTGATTAATTGGACATTCCATATATTCCCAAGTCCTTTTAGACAAAACTATACTCTAACTTCATTTTTATTTCCTTAAGTGCTAAACAGTTTGTTTCCATTGCAGGACAAACTGTAATCTGTCATTACAGAAAAGATGGTGTCTGCTGTCTCACTTTGCTGTACTTGTCTGTATACTGTGCTCTTTCTTCCTGTGGCCCATAATGTCATATACACAGGGAAAGTTTTTATGACTATGATTTGAACAGTTGAGGGAAATACCACCTCACATTGATACGCACATTGAATCAGAATAGAGCATTTCCTATCTAGGTTTGTCTATAATGAAGAAAAATATTAACATTAAACTTAATTTTTCTAACAAGTTTGTTGTCATTTTAATCCTGTGGCATATGCACACATGTAAAACCTACAGGATTACAATCTACACCGTTACTTCTCAATTACTGTACTTTTAGACTGTTGGACTGACACTAGAGTCTTATAATAAGGAAAAGACTTTTTGAAGACTTATATAAGATTTGGGTAAACCTTTACTGAGAATGTATATTTGAAAATGTACTGAGTCTTCAGTGTTCCTTATAAGCTCCAAGAGTTTTATTTTGAAAATTACAAACCGCAGAACAGTTGTGAAAAGAGAATAATTGTCCATGTACTCGTCTTAAAGATTCACCAAATAACATTTCACATTTGTGTATACATATATATTCCTTTGCTTTTAGTATGTGTGTATATATATATGTAGGCATGCTATTGCACTGTGTGCACACAAGAGAGCACATTTCACTGAACCATCTGAGAAGAGTTGACATGCTAGTCCTGTTTTATACGTTTATGCCTCTTCAGGTTTGGTGTCTTAATTGTCACCCATCTCCAGGGCTTTGTCACTTCTGCCTCTTTCTCTTGACTGTTTCCAGCATTCGACTTTACCCATAGCCATTGGGAGTTGTAACCCAGCTAGCTTGAAGTGGGGGTAGGCAAACTCTCCTGATACCTCAGGCTACTTATGTAAGACCAAAATCTTTTGACCCAAGAAATAGAAATTAAAAATACCATTTATCTTCATTCTATTTTAATGTATTTAGAATGTTGTATCTATAGGGAAGAGAGGAAATGAAATGAGTTTTTTTGTATAACTAAGTCTAAACTCATTCTGTTATGCTTCATTTTAAGCTTTGCTGTTCCCAGCAACTGTGTGAGCTAATTAGTAATGTGTACAGTTAATTAAGAGAAAACAGACTCATTAATGCTAACTTTCTTGCCCAAGATCACAGTCGAGATTTGAACACAGGCCTCCTAATTACAAAACCCATACTTTTTCTAGGGCATCTGTTTTTTGTTTAATTCATTTTTAGAATTATAAAAGGTCTGCACTTTCTTACTCATCACTGAGATTATTTCTTGCCCTTTTGTTCTTTTTGGTTATTTCTTGACATCTTTGAACCTGACCAAATTCTATTCATCTGAATGTTTACCTTTATTAGCTAAATAAACAGATTTCTCTAAACAATGCTGTGAACTCAGTCTTTTATCCCACCATACGATTAGAGTCAGATTCAGTTTTCCAGAGCTAGGGGTGTGGCTTGTGCTCACCTAGCAGGCACTAAGCCCTGGATTCAGTTCCTAGCACTGCACAAACTAGGCATGGTGGGGTGCATCTTCAGTCCTAGCACTTTAGGGGTGGATGCAGGAGGATAGAAGTTCAAGGCCATCCTCAGCTGCAGGAGACCAGATTTTGAGATTGCATATTATTTGCTATAACGCTCAACTCTCCCATGTAGCATGAAAATAGCACAAGCCCATACATCAGTGAATGAGAAAGACTGTTTCAAGAACAGGATTTCCAGAAACAAGTCTGATTTAATGTACAGGCTCTCATTTGTTGACACCTAATATAAACTATTATCTTATATAATTTGTATGCCAGGAAATAGCATAAAGGGTACTGACTGATAAGAGACATATTAGGGCCAGGTGTGGTGGTGCACACCTTTAATTCCAGCACTCGGGAGGCAGAGGTAGGAGGATTGCCATGAGTTCAAGGCCACCCTGAGACCGCATAGTGAATTCCAGGTCAGCCTGAGCTTAGAGTTAGACCCTACATTGGAACCCCGCCCCCCCCCAAAAAAAAGGAGAGGGAGAGATATTAATGTTAATGTCTTTCTTTGTTCCTATATTTATATACATGTATATAGCAAATAGCACCATATGTCTTCCATGTGAGAAAATGTAGGTGAAGTAAAAAATACAGCAGGTGCCTCAAAATATTATTAATGGAAATAAGTTGGGCAGTGAGGAAGGAATATACTTTGGAAAGACACCTAATGCCCTCAAGCACATGGTAGTAATACTTCCAGATAACATACTGTGATCTTGCTATTTCAGGAATGTTTTGTGTGCCTATTATCACAGACAAAGTTTAAAAATGGAAAACAGATGTGGCCATTAAGGTTTCTGCATAAAATCTGTAGGAGACTTAATAGTGATTCATAGCTTACCACTCTGTCACAAGTAGAAAGACCATCACTAGAAGATCCATAGTTGAGGGTTTGATATATAACTCTTCAAAGAAAAAATATGCCTACATTTATATTGATCATTTTCTTCCTCTAAGCATTTCTTATGGAGTTTATAATAAGAAAGATCATTTCTTCTTTATGTCTGGGATTGACACTTTTCTCTCCAAATCTGGCATATATTTTATCTGTTGGAATTTCATAATCAGTGCTAACTGTTTACACTGATGTTATATAGTCTTTCATGTCTGTATAGTATTTGAGAATTGAAAACCTCTTATTCTTTTCTATTTAATAAAGAAATCGATCATCTTTGTCCAAAGAAGATTTTTCCTTTTAAGAAATACTGTGTTTTTAGTTATAAGTATTTTTGAATGATAGAACGGCTCTGCACAGGATTCATATTGCTGAGTAAGCTTTTAAGAAGCCGAGATGGCAGGAAAAAGTGGAAAGACAGCACAGCAGAAGTTAGAGCAAGAGAGAGCTTACAGTTCTGACTACTTGCTTTGAAAAATAGACAAACTAGCTGGCTTGGTGGTTTGTACATGTACATGTAATGGCCACTGGTCAAATGGAGGAAAAAGGATCACAAGTTTGAGGCTTCTCTTGGCATATGACAATATCTCATCTCAAGAACAGCAAAGTAAGCTCTCAAGTCAGTTAGCTAATTTACAGTTTAAGAAACTAGGGGCTGAGGAGGTTGTTCAGTGAGTAAAGTTCTTGCTGTACACGTTTGAAGACAAGACCTGAATTTGGATTCCTAGAACCCATGTGACAATTCCACATAAGAAAAAAAGGCATGATGGCCTTTACCTATAATCCCAGAAACACACAGAATGCCCTGAGGTGAAAAAGAAAATCTACAGAATGACAAACAGTGCTTTCAAGTCTGTTAATGGTTCAACATCCAGAACATTAAAAAGGAGCTCATATAAGCCAGCTGTGAGAGGACAGCACGTTTTCACAACATGGCAAAAGATAGAAGGTTTTCAAACAGGACGTGTTATATAGCCATTGAGCCTATGAAAATGTGCTCAGTGTAGTCAGTAGGAAAATGCAAATTGAAACCACCATGAGCTTCATTTCAGCTCAGAAGAATGTTATAAAGAAAGCACATGCTGAAAGTGATGTGAAGAAATTAGAACTCAGTGCATTGCTTGCAAAGAATTGAAAATGGTCCAGCCCCTGTGGAAGATAGTTAACTATTTCTTTAAAAAGTTATGCTTGGAATTATTCTCCTAGGAAGGCACCCAAGAGTATTAGAAACAAGTGAAACTCAGTAAATACTTACACATGAATGTTTACTACAGTACTATACTCAGTAGTTCAAAGGTGGAGTCACCTGAAATGTCTATCAGATGAATTGTGATATGTTCATACACCGAAATACATTGAGCCCTGTTGAGTGAAGACTGACACATTCGAGAAAAGAGATGAACTACAGAAACACTTGCTAATAAGTGAAAGAAGCAAGGTACAAAAGGTAACACTTTGAGGAGTTAGTTGCATTATGTAAAATATTCAGGATAGGTAAATATACATAGACAGGAAGGAGATTGGTGGTTGCTGGGAGCTAGGAGAGACTATTAAATGGGCAATTACTGGGCTAGAGAGATGGCTTAGCAGTTAAGGCACTTGCCTGTAAAGCCCAGGGACCCAAGTTCGATTCCCCAGTACCCATGTAAAGCCAGATGCACAAGGTGCTGCATGTTTCTGGAGTTTGTTTGCAGTAGCTGGAGGCCCTGGCACACCAAAAAAATAAAAATAAAACAAAACAGGGAATTTCTGGTTAGGAAGTATGCAACTAAAGGAGGAGAGAAATAGAGGTGACTGCTTACAAGTGTATCGGGTTTCCTTATGGGGCGAAACTGTGTTCTGAAACAATCATGATTATGGTTGTACAGCATTATGAATGTATTTAAATTCTACTGACTGAAAACTGATGACAGTCTCCAAGGCTCAGCAGTCATTTCAGAAGAGGTGGTAGAAAGAATGTAAGAGCCAAGAGGGAGGAGTTCTTTGTAATAACATCTGCCAGACACAAAGTGGCCCTGATACTCATGACCTCACAGTGACTGACACTACCTACACAAGACCTGCGTAATAGGAGGGGAGGGAAATGACAACACCAAAATAGAAGAGAGGCTAGTTGGAAAGAAGTGAGTCCATGAAGTAGGGAGGGGTTTAGGGGGGAAAATAATAGGAAGGGAAGTAGGATCATGGTCTATTGTCTATATGGATGGAGGCTGTCAAAACATTAAAAGTGAAAAAACTTAATTGGCTAATTTTATGTTATATGAATTTCACCTCAATTTTCTTGTTTTTGTTTTTGTTTTTCAAGGTAGGGCCTCTCTGTAGTCCAGGATAACCTGGGATTTACTATGTATTCTCAGGGTGGTCTTGAACTCATGGTGATCCTCCTACCTTTGCCTCCCAAGTGTTGGGATTAAAGGTATGTGCCACCATGCCTCGCTTCAACTCAGTTTTTTTTAATGCTAAAATATGAACATAAGGTCCTATAATTTAGTTTTCTTGGGTTAACAAAAGGGGGTTGACAGCAACTAGGATACTATGGCTAGTGTTCCAGGGTCCTGCTGTTCCTTCAGATCAGAAGCGAGGCTTACTTCACAGTGTTTGCAGTGCTCAGTAGCTGGGAGAAGTGTCAGGTACTGTTGACAGCAGTAGGAGAGGAGCAGTAGATGCACACTAGAGGAATTATATATTTCCCTGAGTGTTCTTTGAGGTGAAGTCTCTCTGTTCTGTCTCAAATTGATATGTTCCCATTTCGTCTAAGCTACCATAAATCTCAGAGCCAGGGGCTTTGTGGTTAAGATGAAATCTAAGGAACCAGGTTCGATTCCCCAGTACCCATGTAAGCCAGATGTACATGGTGGTGCATATGTCTGGAATTTGCAGTTTCTAGAGGCCCTGGTGTGCCCATTCTTCCTGCCCTCCCTCTCCCATCCATCCATCTATCTGTCTGTCTCACACAGATATTTAGAAAGCTCAGAGCCAAATTGTGCTGGTGAACCTCATTTACTTTACAGCAGGGTCACTGGTTGGTGAGTAAGAGATACTCTAGCCCAGACTGATCTAGAATCACTACATAGTGAATTCTATGGAGTCTCAGGGTTGCCTTGAACTCACAGTGATCCTCCTACCTCTGCCTCCCAATTGCTGGAATTAAAGACATGTACCACCACACCCAGCTGAGTCCCTGAATTTCTTTAGAGCATTTGGAAGAGTCTTGTGATGTCCCCATGTACACCTCACAGTTCTCTCTTTAACTTTTGTCAAGTTAAAAAAAAAAATTTAGAGCCAGGCGTGGCGGTGCACGCCTTTAATCCCAGCACTTGGGAGGCAGAGAGAGGAGGATTGCCATGAGTTCGAGGCCACCCTGAGACTCCATACTGAGTTCCAGGTCAGCCTGGGCTAGAGTGAAACCCTACCTCGAAAAACCAAAAAATAAAAAATATTTAATTGAAACTTCTATAAGTATAGACAATGTTCCATGATTGTAACCTCATACACACCATCCCCAATTCTCGCCTCCCAATTTGCTCTCCATTGAATCCCTTTATTCCATTTTGGTTCTCGTCTATTTAGATATTACCTTTTTTTGTTCTTCCTTTTATGCAAGTTTTGTGTAGGTAGCAACAGCCACTGTGAGGTCATGAGTCTCAAGGCCACTCGTGTCTGGAAGACGGCATTGTAAGCGCTCCTCCTCTTCCTTTGGCTCTTACATTGTTTCCACACCTTTCTTCTTTTTCCGAGGCAGGGTCTTGCTGTCTAGCTCAGGCTGACCTAGAATTCACTATGTAGTCTCAGGTTGGCCTCAAACTCATGGCAGTCCTCCTACCTCTGCCTCCTGAGTGCTGGGATTAAAGGTGTGCACCGCCACACCCAGCCTTTTTGCACCTCTCCCAATGGTTCCTAAGCCTTGGAGAGTGTGACAAAGATGTCTCACCTAGTGTTGAATGCAAAACCTTGACTTATCCTGAGAACTGTAGTAAGTTTTAAGCAGCCCCAGTGGTCACCACCATCTGAAAAGAGAAGCTGCATTAACCAAAAGTGAGAGTAGCATTAATATATGGGTATTAATGTTAAGAAAAGTTCTTAAAAAGGGTAGTTTGGTGACATAATATATGCATTTAGCCTGACGTAGTTTATGCCCCTAGGGCTTGTGACCTCCCCAGCCATGAGCTACTAGATTTTCAGTATCAGGCATGCATTCCATTCATGGAGTGGGCCTCTAGTCCAATCAGAGAGCTGTTGGTTTCCCACATAACAGACATGTCACCATTGTATCAGTTGGTACATTTGGCCTGGCCAGTCATTTGTAAGACTTGCAGGGTCCACTGCTAGTTAAGCCCACTGGTGACTTCTCTCTCCCAAAAGGCAGCATTTAGCTATAGCTTGTAATGTTTTGGGGGCTTAAGGGGTCTTCCTGGCCAATAACTCACTGGATAGTATCCTACCCCTGGCACTGAATTTTTTTTTTTTTCTAATAGTAATCTATGTCTTTGGAGCATGCCATTATTCATCTGCACAGGCTACTTCTGCCCAAATGCTCTGTCTCCCTCCCTCCCTCCCTCCCCTCCTTCTCTTGCTATCTTGCAAGCCCAACAGACTGGCCTTTTCTTATTAGAGAGAGAGAGAATTGGTGTGCCAGGGTTTTCAGCCACTGTAATCGAACTCCAGAAACATGTGCAATCTTGCGCATACATCATCTTGTGTGTCTGGTTTATGTGGAATCTGGGAAGTCTAACATGGGTCCCTTAGGCTTTGCAGGCAAGCACCTTAACTGCTAAGCCATCTCTTTAGCCCTTTTTAAAAAATCTTCTCGATTTTTCTTATTAACAACTTCCATGATTATAAAAAATATCTCATGATAATCCCTCCCCCCACTTTCCCCTTTGAAACTCCATTCTCCATCATATCCCCTCCCCATCTCATTATTTTGATGTCATAATCTTTTCCTCCTATTATGATGGTCTTATGTAGGTAATGTCAGGCATTGTGAGGTCATGGATATCCAGGCCATTTTGTATCTGGGGAACCATTTTGTAAGGAGTCCTACCCTTCCTTTGGCTCTTACGTTCTTTCTGCCACCTATTCCATAATAGACCCTGAGCCTTGTAAGGTGTGATAGAGATAATGCAGTACTGAGTACTCCTATCACTTCTTTCCAGCACCATGATGCCTTCTGAATCATCCCAAGGTCACTGCCATCTGAAAAGAGAAGGTTCTCTACCAAAAGTGAGAGTAGCATTAATATATGGGTATGAACATTAAGAGAAGTGTTTACTGGGCAGTTTGATAAGCATAGTATATACATTTAGCCAGGCAGCAGCAGATGTTACACCCCTAGGGCTCATGACTACCCCTATTTTAAGTTTTCAGTATCTCCCTCACATAAGCCTCTAGTCCAATTAGAGGGCTGTCTGTTGGTTTCCACCGTGACAGATGTGCCACTGTTGCACCTGTTGGCTCATTTCGCCCTTTCTTTTTTAATATAAGTATTATTAGTTAGTGAAGAGGTAGGTTTTTATATAGCTTATGTATAACATCTTAAATTTTGATTAACTGTCTTCCCTCCTCTTCTTCATTCCCTCCCCTTGGTGGATATATTTTAATCACTTTTTTTTTTTTTTTTTTTTTTTTTTTTTTTTTTTTTTGGTTTTTCGAGGTAGGGTCTCACTCTGGCTCAGGCTGACCTGGAATTCACTATGTAGTCTCAGGGTGGCCTCGAACTCACGGCGATCCTCCTACCTCTGCCTTCCGAATGCTGGGATTAAAGGCGTGCGCCACCACGCCTGGCTTAATCACATTCTTGATGCCTACACATTAGGAAGCCTAGCAAGTACTTTTGTTAATCTGAAAAATGTAGAAATGAGTGTTTACTATGGACAAATAGAGCAACGTGAACTTAATTAGAGAACCAGGTGCATGTTCATTCTTTTATTTGAGACCAAGAAGCACAGAATGCACAAGCATGACCTGAGGGGCCAAAGCAGTAGCACACGCAGAGGATGGAGAGCTGCCAAGCAGGCACTACCTAGCTTCGGCATGTGCTCACACCGCAGTGTTTGACTGTCCCTGCATTCATCAAGTCACATGTGCAGCCTTGCCCTCCATTCCATTTTGTTTTGTTTTTTGGTTTCAAGGTAGAGTCTCACTCTAGCCCAGGCTGACCTGGAATTCACTATGTAGTCTCAGGGCGGCCTCAAACTCATGATGACCTTCCTATTTCTGCTTCCCAAGTGCTGGTACTAAAGGCATGTGCCGCCATTCCTGGCTTCCACTGCATTTTATTTATTTTTTATGATTTTATTTATTTATTTATTGAGGGAGAGAGAGAGAGGAGGCAAATATATATAGAGAGAATGGGCACCCCAGGGCTACTAGCCACTGAAAATGAACTCCAGATGCGTGCATCTCCTTGTGCATTTGGCTTACAAGGGTCCTGGGGAATCGAACCAGAGTTCTTAGGCTTTGGAGGCAAATGCTTTTAACTGCTAAGCCATTTCCCCAATCCACCATTGCATTTTATAAGAGTTTTTGCAAACTGAAAGTAAGTGCTGAGGACCTTATCAGGGATGAAGAAGGAGACATTTCTACCCATGTTGTGAGACAAGTGAAGGAAACATGCGGGGCTAGTCTTCATTATTGAGACTCATCAAACAGGGAGCATTGTCCAAAGCCTAAAGGGGGGAAGAAGAAAACCACCACTCTCATCTGTGATCATGAAATCCTTCAGACTAATTAAGACCCAAGAGCACTTTCAAAATATCTTACCATGTCACTGAGACATACTTAAGCCTAGGATCAATGAATCTACATAAGTACTTTTTTAGAAGGCAAGCAAGGGCATTGGAGAAATGGCTTAGTGATTAAAGTAGGTACTTGCCTGCGAATCCTAAGGGCCCAGGTTCAACTCTTCCAGGTCCCACAGAAGCCAGATGCACAAAATGATGCAACTGTGCAAAGTCACAAATGTGCACAAGGTGGCACATGTGTCTGGAGTTAGTTACAATGGCTGGAGGCCATGGTGCTCCAATATACTCTCTGTCTGTCTGTCTCTCTCTTTCTCTCCCTCTCTTTCTCATTCAAAAAAAATACCAGGCTGTTGGGCTTGCCTCAAAAAAATTTTTTTTAATTAAAACAAAAAAGCAAGGGTGAAGACAACAAGGGTGAAGAAAGAGAAAATACATGCTGCAGCCACTGGTCAGAATGAATTCAGAGAGTAATAATTGGGTACTTCTTATGTTGAAAGCATGTTAAAGACACTGTAAATAACTCAGAAGTGGTGGATGGACTTTCAGGTTTGGTTCAGCAGCTGCAGCAGCAAGATGACTTGTTTCCTTGGCCTTGTTTTATAGTCTAGTCTCCTGAGACAAGATCTAGGACTCGGGAGCCCAGCACAGCTGTCTTCTTCAGGAAAGCCTGGAACACCATACTACTCATTCTCTGCCACAAGTTCTAGGAGAAGACCACTCCATGACTCTGTAGCTCTAGGTGAGTGGACCACACAGCAAACCCTGTTCCCACATGCACGCCTTTACTTAGCTTGTACTTCTCTGGCTGTCTCTTAATTAGAAAAATATTAGTCTCTTATCATTTTGTAGTAATACACAATCTCAGATTCCTTATACAAAATTCTAAGACACAGAATGCTGTAAAATAGGAAAATTTGTAAATGCCGACATGATACCACAAATAGAAAATCCATACCAACCTTACATCACAAACACAAAATGGTCATACTAAATATTTAAAATTACCTTGGGGCTAGGGATATGGTTCAGCAGTTAAAGGTGCTTGCTTGCAAAGCCTGTTCCCCAGACTCAATTCCATAGAATCCACATAAACCCAGAATCAGATAGTAGTGCATGTGCTTGTGATGGCAACAGACCTTGGCATGCCCTCCCAACACACACACACACACACACACACACACACACACACTCACTCACTCACACTCACCCACCCTTCAGGCTATGTCTGTGAGGTATATAGAAGTATAAATGAATTTAGTGTTTAGGGTTGAGTTCTACTCCAAACTGAACTTCAGTAAGTATATTCATATATTCCAAAACCTAAAATATCTGAAACCTAAGATACTCTGGCCACAAGAATTGCAGGTAAAGGGATATTTTACTTGTGTCCATCATATATGTGAAAATTATCAGAACTTTTGCTTTGGGCTGGGAAGGTAATTGGTAGAATGCTTGCCCAGCTAGTATACAGACCTGGGGTCAGTCCCAGACCAGGTGCAGTGGAACATGCCTGCAGTCCCAGTATTCAGAGAGAGACTGAAGAGTCTTCAAGTTTAGCTGTGCATAATTTTAGTTGCTATTTTCTAAGTTATTTTAACAGGTTTTAAATAACCATTCTAATTCTTTGTTTGGTCCTGCATATAAGGAATTAATCAAATTTTCTTAAATGTAATAAGTGTTTCTCAAAATAAAAAAACTAATGCTTTCTTACTAACACCTAGTTATAGTAATTTTTATTGGAAGTTTTGATATATAAACATGTTACAAATTGGTCATATTCCTATTAGGTTATCGTCTTTTTTTCCCCTCCTCTCCACCACCATTCCACTGAGGGTCCTCCTCAGAAGGGGAATTGGTAACCACTGTAGGGTCACAAATGCACCAGTCAATTCCTTTTGGGAGGGCATGAACCCCCCCCCCCTTTTTTTTAATGAGAATTGGCATGCCAGGACCTCTAGCCACTACAATTGAACTCCAGACACGTGTACCACCTGGCGTGCATGCATCAACTTATGTGTCTGGCTTATGTGGGCTTTGGGGAGGTGAACCTCTGTGCATGGCCTTTACAAACAAGCGCCTTAACTGCTAACACATCTCTCCAGCCTATTAACCTTATTTTTAAATAAATGTGAAATAATAATACTGAATAGTTTACATAATCATTTTATGTATTTCTTACCTCAAGTGTGCAATGGGCCTATAATTATTAGGTATAATCCCAAATTTAACATAAAAACTAAGGCTTAAAAGAATACATACATACAATTTGTAGGTAGCTTGCCTGGGAAAAATTTCAAGATTTTCTGACTCTTATGTCCCAGTTTTTATATATTGTTGGCTTCTATTCTCTACTTCAATTGATATAGAATTAACAGAACATACTCTTATCCAGATTACGTTATACAGCATTTCACAGTGTTGACTAGTTCTAAACATCATTCAGAAAGAAACATTGTACACAGTAAGTGCTCATATTCCCCCACCTTTAACTTCACTTCACACATTTCTGTCTCGCCTAAGGAGCCAGGCTATTTTATGATGTTACTTAGAGCAAGCTTTTGCTATTCTATTGCACTTTATCCAATTTATGTTGACTGTCCTAAGTTTTGGGTTTTTTATATAAGAAAATTGAGTTGTAAAGCATGTTTATATTAGCCTAGCTTCTAAAATAAGTATAACCTATTAAAATAAAGCATCTCATATTCATTGCTGACTGCCTGTAGCCTATGTTAAGCCTATTGATATTGTAGCAGAATGTTTGTAGTATCTAGGTTTGTAGAAGGAACACAGTGTTGGCTCATCACATCTACAGAGAACTCTGGTTGGCATGTCTGCCTCTCATTAGTGTGGTGATTTAATGTGTGTGGACTGTTGGGGTGGGCCTGATGATTTAGACCAGGACACCTGCTGAAGAAATTAGAGGGCTGGGGAGATGGCTCAGTGGGTAAAGTGCTTACCACCTAAGCATGAGTACCTGGGTTCAAACCCCCAGCACCTATGTGAAGAATTCAAGTGTTGTGAAGTGTGCCTATAATCCTAGCACTGGATGTCAACCTCTAACCTACACATGTACATATCCATGCACACACACATGCATACATAAACATACACCACACACAGACACACACAAAAGTTTTAAGTTACAAAATGAAATGATAAATTGTAAACACCTCTCTTTGTTGCACTTACTTCCCAGACTAATGAGTACATCAGAGTAACAGCATTAGTTTGATCTAGATGTTGGTGTTATGCTAGAACAATATCTTCTTCCTCATAGGCCATGTGAGCACATACTGTCACAAACAGTACTGATACCTGCTAGTGTATATTATTACTAAAACTCATAGAGAAATTAACTACTAAAATAACTAAGAAGAAATAGGGCCAGATTTCATAAGAATCCAGACTTAAAACCCATATTTTCCATAAATTAAAGCTTCATTTTCAGTTTGATTATGTTATAAATCTTGTTGATTATCTCCTCCTTCTAGGTGGTACTCTATATTAATCTTTTTTTAAAATGGGGAGCTGGGCATGGGGACACACATCTTTAGTTCCAGCCCTTTGGAACTAAGGTAGGAGGATTGCTAAGAGTTTGAGGCCAGCTAGAGTGTGACCATACCTCGAAAGAAAGAAAGAAGAAGGAGGAAAAAAAGAAAGAAAGAAGGGAAGGAAGGAAAAGAAGAGAGAGAAATTCTGTGGGATTATAATATTAACCTTAGGTTCCAGATGAAGAGCCAAGCCTGAGTGGAGATTGACGGTTCTCTGGATGTTTATTCAGAGGAAACCCACACATCTCTTGTGTGGATCAGTGAAGGTTTATTATTACATTTCCATGTCACTCTCAGTCACTCTTTGCTATTACAGTTCTGGAAAGATCATGGTGTGTTTAAGAAGTGCAGAGAACAGCACCAGCTTTAGCAAATTATCTAACTTGTCATCATTTCAATCTACACTTTCTTACAAACCTGATAAGATCTAAAATGTGTTAGTGCCCTTATTGGTAGGCTCTGCAAGTAGTGTATTTCATGTGTTACCACAGTACACAAGATACACAGCAGAAGGGGCTCACACCTTAAGCAGAGTAAGGACCTGAAGCACCAAGCGGTTTGAAGTACCCTGTCTTTTGTGACTAAGCTGAAAATCAGATCCAGCCAATTTACACCCTCCCAAAACTGAATTGTGACCCATCAGGTGCATGATTTTAAATGAGACACTGTGAGTGTGTCTTTTATTTATTTCCAAGGAAAGAGAGAGAATATGAATAAATGAGAATGAATGGGTGCTCCAAGGCTTCTACCTACTGCAGATGATTCCAGATGCATATACCACTTTGTGTATCTGCCTTTACGTGGGTTCTGGGGAATTGAACCCTGGTCATTAGGCTTTTCAGGCAAGCATCTTAACCTCTGAGCCATCTTTTTAGCCCTCTTATGGTATTGATAATGTTGCTCTCTTAGCTTTATGGACTCCTGGGATATTCCTTCTAGAGAATTCCCAGCTCAAATTTTAAAAATTCATGCTTTCCAAAAATGAATGCTTTATTTTATGTCATTTATATCCCAGGAAAATACCAGTCTTTTTTAATTCTCATTTTTATGAAGATGCTTAATGGTTAAACATGTTTGCTTGCAAAGCCTGGCAGCCCAGCTTCAATTCCCTAGTCACCCACTTAAGCCAAATGCAAAAAGTGACACAGGTGATTGGTGCTTGTTAGCAGGAGCAAAATGCCCTGATGCATATTATACACACAAACAAATAAATAAAATTTAAAATCTACTGGACTTTATGCCTTATCTCATGTGTCTTCTTCTCTTTCTCCTAGTGAACCTCTGAGAATCTTCAGTTTTAATCATTTGTGTGTGATTGAAAAGCTATGCTTATCACTTTGATTTTCAACAAATAAGATGGACAAACTATAAAATTTACACGAGTGAAATTAGAATACAAAGTTAGACATATGTAAATACAATGTTTTCATTTATATTGAAAACTTATGTCTCAGAAAGAGACACACTTTCTCTGTCTAGTTCTTTCCTGGAAAGAAGTATGAACATTCAAAGCTGAATTATATACTCAGTGCTGATGTAGAATTAGCCATACGCTACTAAATTAAATGTTCTTTTTTAATTAAAAAAATTATTTATTTGAAAGAGAATATGGTCACACCAGGATCTATTACTACTGTAAACAAACTCTAGATGCATGTTCCACTTTGTGAATCTGGCTTTGTGTGGATTCTATGGAATTAAACCCATTCTGACAGACAGGCAAGCACCTTTAACTACTGAGCCATATTCCAGCCCTAAACAAAGGAAATGTTCTTAATAGTAGGTGTGCATGATAGGGTTCTGTAGAGGAACAGGACCAATAAGATGAAGGTATTTTTCTAATATTAAGAATAAGCAATTTCAAAGGGACTTACTAGATTGACTTAGTACAGGTTGCAGTCCAGCAATGGCTGTCTGCAGGCTGGAGAATCGAGAACCCCATAGCTGCTCAATCCGTGAGGCTGGATGCCTCAGCAGCCCCAATGAGGTACTGAAGGCCTGCAGGATTCCTGCAGAGAGGCTGTCTTTGTCCAGTTGAAAGCTGGAGATGCTGTGTTCTGGTGTCAGCAAAGAATGGTAACAACGGGGTGGATGTACTCACCAGTGAGTAGCATAGCCAGCCTGGGGAAGGGCTTGTATTTTCCTGGAGTTTCTTTGTGTATATTCCACTAGGAAGTCTTCCTCCCTCTGTTCATCCTTCCTGGAAGCACCTTCACAGACCTGCCAAAAGGCATGTCTCTTCTTGATTCCTGATCTCATTGATCAAGTTGACATATTTCATAGTCTATGTGGCATGTCTTGATAATATTATGACCAGAATTTTTCATTCCTTAAATTTTACACAATAAGTTGCAATTTGGCTTTAGCTTTTAGTTACTTTAGTTTTAAGTATGCCTTTGTCTCTTTGTTAAGGAAGTGTATTGTGACCTGTTGCACCAGGTGCCCCTCTCCAGTGATACTGAGACACATGGTGTAGAATACCTATTATAGCATCTGGCCCATAGTAGGTTCTTAAGAAATGTTAGTTCTCCTTCCTTATCCATGCTTATTGGGTTGTTTTCTTCTTGTCTTACTTACTGTTTTCTTCCCAAACTTACAGGATATACATTTCAGAAAATATCACTTGATTAGAAGAACCTGTCTTGTACTGGAACTAGCAAAAGGAATGAGGCTTTCAATATTAGAAAAAGAAAAAAGAAAGGCACTAAGAGAAAACTTATGTCCTGTTGATTTGAAGTTTGATTTTTTTAATGTATATTTTATTTTTTTTCTAATGAAATGCATTGTTTTCCATGTATAGATCCTTTGCAAGCAAAAAAAGTCAGAAAGGTGCCTCCTGGTCTGCCTTCTTCTGTAAGTAACTCCCTCTTTTGACTTGATGTTGAATAAATTGGTATCAAGTGTTAGGTATTTGCTTGCTGCAAAAGTATATTCAGTTGGTGCCAGTGGGCATACTGTACATAGTAAGTGTTCACTGCTTAACAAAGTCATTGATTGAGATGAATCCTCTCTTAATGTTCGGCTTTTAGATCTCTCTGCAACGATTTGTAGCTTACTCATGTGCTGTTACTGTGTCCCTGTCATTTCAATTCCCCTCTTGGGAAGTGAATGAGGCCCTAGCTGTCAAAGAAGATCTCCTTTGCAGGTCTTTTGATGTTTAATTAGTCATTATGTTGCTGAGCAGGAGGACAGACAAAGATTAATAGCTGAGAATCTTAGAAATTTACATTTGTAATAATCCCAATGGAGCTAAAGACATTAAGATTCGAGGACATGTTTGGCTCAGCTTGCCTCAGTAGAACTGAGGTTATTAATATGCATAAATCACCAAGTCAGATGTTCATTGTGAAGCCCTTGTGGGTTTTAAAGCCTTCATTAAGCCTTTCCTGGCTTCAGTTTAGCATCAGGAAAGCTCTCAAGCAACTAGTTTGTTGATCCCTCTTTGCTCAAAACTGTATCCTTTGAGAATAAAAATGCTTTGATGCAGGAGGTTGGGAAGGTTTGTGAAGCAATCATTAATGGCTGTAATAATCTAATACTGTTGGGGTGTTTGTGCTATTAAGTACACGTGTTCTTTAAAGCAGTAAGATATTTGTAAATGGACCTACATCATAACCCACCTACTATTTATTTAAAAACTTGTAAGGAAAGAATCCCCCCCTTTCCTTCCTCCCTCATTTTCCGTAGGACAAATTGAGAGTAAAGGTGTTGGACTGAGGCCCTATGCCATTCAGGGTACATCTCTTTGTTGTGTAAATGGATTTGGCCCTTTTATTTGGCAGCACTTAACACATGGGCGCAGGTGCTGCAGAGGAGTCCCTGTTCCTGAAGTACAGACTGAATGGAATATCTGGCTTGGCAACTAGTAACTAGAAGGAGCAGCATGGGCCTGAGATTTTTGCTCTTTTACTATCACTAAAGCCAACATAGAGAGATCTTCTTTTTTATTGTTTTGCTTTCTTTCTCTTTCTGTTCATCCTGTTCTTTCCTGCCTCTCCTTGCATGAGACACATGAGAAGTTGAATTTGAAGGTCAGTTCCAGATGGATGTGAGTCTTAGGCAGCTGTCCTCTGAACCTACCTGCAAGGTGATGCAGCTGCAGTGTTCATTCCTAAGGCTTTGCTTGCCTCAGCACCTGGGCCCTGGAGGCTGAATTGAGAATGCACACCATGCTCAAATCAGTCTCCGCAGAGACAGGAGTATGCTTTCAGCAGCAGCTAAAAATATGTGCACAATTTACATTTTAACAGTTGTGTGCTATGCAAGGATATGTGGCTTGACAGTATCACACATAATTTCCATTAGATTAACAGGCATTGGATTAAAACAGACAACTGCTAAAAATGTACTGGTATAATTAGTTGCTCTTTATTACAATAATTTTATGAAAGTAATCAAAGTTAAATTACAAATTATAAATATTAATAGAACTATATAAATTATAAAACAGATTAAGGACTAGAGGAATGACTTAGTGGTTAAGGTGCTTGCCTGTAAAGTTAAAGGCCCCAGGTTTGATTCCACAGGACACAAATAAGCCAGCTGTACAAGGTGGCACATGCATCTGGAGTTCGTTTGCAGTGGCTAGAGGCCCTGTTGTGCCCATTCTCTTTTTTTTTCTCTCTCTCTCAAATAAATAAATAAAAATAAAGTATTTCTTAAAAACAGATTAATATTTGGGAAAAAGTCTTATTTCTTATTAATCTGACATTTGTTTTAAGAAGCGAGATATAGTTGGTGTTTCATAATTATTTTAGTTTTAAAACAAATGAGCACAATGGGTAGTACACCTTGGAAAGAGACACTGGGGTTACATCCCTAATTATAATAGCATTCATTACTTGGACTTGGTTCTCTGGATTGTTTCAGGTATCCAGGGAAGAAAAAAAACACAGAATTTTGATGAACTTTGGGAGCCATCAGGAAATTTTATAAGTCAGGCCTGCTTAAATAGTTCCTCTTCTTACCCTCATAGTACACACCAAGAATTAAGAATATATGCTATTAAGAATATATAATTAGGGCTGAAGAGATGGCTTAGAGCGGTTAAGGCACTTGCCTGTGAAGCCAAAGGACCTCAGTACAATTTCCCCAGGATTCACATAAGCCAGATGCACAAGGTGGTGCATACATCTGGGGTTCGTTTGCAGTGGCTGGAAGCCCTGGCACACTCATTCTTTCTCTTTCTCTCTCTCTCCCCCTATTTTCCTCTGTCAAACAAATAAATAAATAAAATATATTTTTTGAAAAAAGAATATATAAGTAACCCAAGCATGGTGATGCACACCTTTAATCCTAGCACTTGGCAGGTAGGAGGATTGCTGTGAGTTTGAGACCAACCTGGGACTACAGAGCGAGTTTCCAGGATAGCCTGGGCTAGAGTGAGATCCTACCTCAAACTGCTTCGTTCACCCCCTGAAAAAGATATATAAGTAGGGAATGCCTGTTGGCACAAGTTTGTAATCTGATAACTAGAGATGCTGAGGCATGAGGATTGCTTTGAGTTTGATCTCGGCCTAAATTAGATAGCATAACTTTTAAAAAATAAAGTTGTGATTTCCTTTTGGACTGTTTACCCTGAAAACTGTTATTTACAGATCTTTGACGTTGTGGATTGTAAGAAGAGAAAGGGTACAGCAGTGAAGGCAGACTATAAGTGTCCTACTTCATGATAACTTCCAAAAGTGAACATTGGACAGACACATTAAGGTCTTAGTAGGCAGTCTCAGCGCTCTTTATAAAGTGATGACTGACAGGCAGCAAGTCCTTGGTGCCACTGCAGAGCATGAGGCAGAAGTTCCATGCACGGCACTGAACATCTGGCTCCTGCAGATGTTCTGCAGACTTGCAATGGTAGCTTCTGTTTGTGATCAAAGGTCCAATGAGTGTGTTGCACATCCTCAGAATATCGTGACGAAGAAGATAAAGGAATAGTCCACTCAGACCTGCCTGGCTCAGTTACTGATTGTTTTGTATGACAAATGGCTTATGAGTTAGCCCTTAGGAAGTTTGGAGTGGAAAGTACGAAGGTTGTTTAATGATTAAAATGCTGTGTTCTTGTGTTTGAAACATGATATGTTCACTGTCGAGTGCTTGCCTCATGTGTGAACCCCTGGGTTTGATTCCCTGCAACACAAGAAAATAATTCACTAAACAACTGACCAATGCTCTCAGTGCACATCATGTTCCTCCCCACTATAAAGAAATAGGGTTTTGTTGTAGTGCACAGACTAAAGTAAACCTAGGACTTCTTTGGTTTGGTTCTTTGTTGTTGTTTGTTTGTTTTGTTTTTGTTTTGACTAGGTAAGGTCTCACTCTATCCCAGACTGGCCTGGAAATCATAAAGATCCTCCTACCTCAGCCTTTCAAATACTGGGATTAAAGGCTTATGCCAACATACCTGTCTTAAAATGGTGGGGGGAGGTGTGGTTTTTTGCTTTTCATTTTAAGCATGACATTTTCCACTGGCTTCCTAGGTAGGTTAAAATAGTGGACAAATTGGACTTTCATAGCAACAACTCTAGAATGGGGCTTTGACAGAATGCCAAAAGAGCTCAACATGAATTCAAATTCAGTGAGGTTATATATTGAGGAGTAAACATTCAGTGAGACCAGTAAAGGTATGGACCAAGTGCTCCAGTAAATGGGGGGGTTGAATATAACCTCTTCAGAAGGACTGATGGCATCAGGAGAAGGGACATTTAAGCTGTATCTGGACAGACAAGTAGCAGATCATCCTTGAAGAAGAGAACATGGACTTGCAGGTGAAAAGGAAAAGGTTATAAAAAGAGCCAAACACACTCTGGCCAAATCTACAAGTATCGCATCACTAGATTTTATCCAGGTGCAACTTTTGTAGTTGTTCTATAGCAGACCTGCTCTCAACTTTTTATTTGCATGTTTATCTGGTATGTGTGTGTGTACACAAGTGTGCTTGTGCATGTGGGCTCATGTGTGCACTTGCATGTGGAGGACAAGTTGATGTTGGATATCTTCCTCAGTCACTTTCCACTTTATTTATAGTCATGGTCTTTCATTGATTCTTGAGTATCAGAGATATATTTCTTCCTTTATTTTTATCTTTGGTTAAACATCTTTTTAAAAATATTTTTATACCTCTTTCATAGAATTTATTTATTTACTTATTTGAGAGAACGAAAGAGAGAAAGAGAAAATGGGCACACTAGGGCTTTCAGCTGTTGCAGACGAACTTCAGATGCATGTGCCACTTTGTGTATCTGGCTTACATGGGTCCTGGAAAATTAACCTGGGTCCTTTGGCTTGCAAGCAGACACCTTAACTGCTAAGCCATCTCTCCAGCCCTGGTTATATATCTTTATGATCTGCTAGAGCATTCTCAGATAAGTAGGTGTTTGTTTGTTCTTTATTTCTTTTTTTAATATTTTCTTTTAAGGAGTCAGCCACCACACTTGTCTTCCTCCCATTTTTTTTGTTGTTTTTATTTTTATTTATTTGTTTATTTGATAGAGGCAGATAAGAGAGAATGGGCACATCAGGGCCTCCAACCACTGCAAACAAATTCCAGATGCATGCACCTCCTTGTGCGGCTGGCTAACGTGGGTCCTGAGGAATTGAGCCTCGAACCAGGGTCCTTAGGCTTCACAGGCAAGCGCTTAACTGTTAAGCCATCTCTCTAGCCCCTTATTTTTAATTATTTATTTGTTTGTGAGAGAGAGAGAGAAAATGTGTGCGCCAGGGTCTCCAGCCACTGCAAACAAACTCCAGATGAATGTGCCACCTTGTACATCTGGCTTATATGGGTTCTGGGAAATCAAACCTGGGTCCTTAGATTTCACGGGCAAGTGCCCTAACTGCTGAGCCGTCTCTCTATCCCTTGTTCTTTATTTCTTTCGTTTGTATTTTCAAACATAAAGAGTTTCCTTAGTATGGTACAGAGGATGCAGAACTCCAAAATACGTAAAAATTGAGATTATCATGTCTTTCTCAGAAAATGACCATGTAGATAAGTTCCAGAATGCCTTCCTCTAGTTGTCCTAAATACCTGAACTTGTCTTTCTACCCTAGAGCACATGAGATGTATTTGTCACACATACCACTACATACCTACAAAGTATCTTGCTTGGTTTTGAGTGTACTGCTTTGCAAGCAAGCTTAGTGCACAAACCAATGACATAATTACCTGCTTCGTAATCAAATGTCATATTCTCTTATGTCAACTGCTAAGACATCTTTCTAGTCCAAGTTTTTCTTACTTTTGAAGGTTCCTTTTCTGTAAATGAATGTTTTCTGAACAACACAGCAACTATAATTTAGCATGCATTCATTGTGTGTCAAGCATGTACTTACATATATTAATGTAGGCAATGTAATTTTATTTATTTATTTTTTTTTTGGTTTTTCGAGGTAGGGTCTCACTCTGGTCCAGGCTGACCTGGAATTAACTCTGTAGTCTCAGGGTGGCCTTGAACTCACGGCGATCCTCCTACCTCTGCCTCCCGAGTGCTGGGATTAAAGGCGTGCGCCACCACGCCCGGCGTGGCAATGTAATTTTAATGTAAAAAATTTAACCTTTTATTCTCAGACTTTTTTTGTCAACAGAATATAGTCACTGGCCATATGTGGGATGTCCCTGAATACAGTGAGATGAGCACTGCAGGGTCAGCATTTCTCAGGGCCCATGTATCACATTGGTCACCCTTGCCTAACCTTAGATATGTGTGTACTCAGCCACTATCTTTGTCACAGCCCTACTGTCTGCTAACACCTAGCCTGTGTGTAGCACTACATCATGTGTATGTTACTTATTTATTAGAGAAAGAGAGAGAGGAGAGAATGAGTATGCCAGGGCGTCCAGCTGCTGCAAATGAACTCCAGATACATGTGACACCTTGTGTATCTGGTTTACCTGGGTACTGGGGAATTGAACCCGAGTCCTTAGGCTTTGCAGGCAAGTGCCTTAACTATAAGTGCCTTCTCCAGCCCACGCTTTGTCATCTTTGTCATAGCCCCACTGTCTGCTTACACCTGGACTGCATGTAGAGCCAAGTGTAGTGGTGGAACAGACTTCTCAGTCAAATATAAGTATCCAAAAACTGATAATTTCCCCTTCCTAAAAAAGTATTTATTTCGCCGGGCGTGGTGGCGCACGCCTTTAATCCCAGCACTCGGGAGGCAGAGGTAGGAGGATCGCCGAGAGTTCGAGGCCACCCTGAGACTCCATAGTGAATTCCAGGTCAGCCTGAGCCAGAGTGAGACCCTAACTCGAAAAACCAAAAAAAAAAAAAAAAAGTATTTATTTCAGTGTTAATCTGTGAATTAGAGCAAGTTTAGGTAGTTGTTATATAGTTCCTTTTAAAAAAGTTTTATAATGTACTTGGTATTAAGTAAAATTTTCATTTTAACTTGTGCTTGATAATGTTGTACTCGACACTGTTTGAAATCAAAAGATGTCATTTTCCCCCATTACCAACTATAATTAATACAAAAAATATAGGACTAGGAATATAGCTCACTGGTAGAGTGCTCCCTATATTCAGTCTCCAGCGCTTCAAGTAAAATAAAAGGCTGAGGAGATGCCTCAGCAGTTAAAGGTGTTTGCTTACAAAGCTTGCTAGCCCAGGCTCCATTCTGCAGTTACTCAGTAAATCTGGGATGGTATTCATTGCAATAGCAAGAGACCCTGGCACACATTCACAAATGCACATATCAATAAACAGAATTATTTTAAAAATTAAAACTAAGTAATGTGAGAATGAGAAACCTTTTGCTAGCAGAATGGCTCCTTCTATTGAAGTCAGTAAGCACAGTGCAAGTACCTACTGTGAATAGAAACCTTTGTTAGGCCTTAGGGACTTATATAAATAAAACATGGACCTTTACTTCAACATGTTTGTTGTTAAAAGGCAACTTAGGGCTGGGCATGATAGCATACACCTTTAATCTCAAAACTCGGGAGGCAGAGGTAGGAGGATCACCGTGAGTTCGAGGCCACCCTGAAACTGCATAGTTAATTCCAGGTCAGCCTGGGCCAGAGTAAGATCCTACCTCAAAAAGGGGGGGAGGGCTGGAGAGATGGCTTAGCAGTTAAGGCGTTTGCCTGCAAAGCCAAAAGACCTAGGTTCGATTTTCCAGGACCCATGTTAGCCAGATGCACAAGGGGTCGCATGTGTCTGGAATTCTTTGCAGTGGCTAGAGGCCCTGGCATGCCTGTTATCTCCCTCTCTCTGCCTCTTTCTATCTGTCTCTCAAATAAATAAATAAAACTGAAGTTTTTTTTGTTTGTTTGTTTTTTTAAGAAAGGTAATTTAGGGGGCTAAAAAGACATTACAGCCATTGAAGGTGCTGGCTTCAAAGACTTGTGGCCTGGGTTCAGTTCTTCAGCACCCACATAAAACTGGATATGAAGAAGTTCATGCATGTCATGTCCCCTATACACATACACATTCGTAATTTTTTTTAAAGATAACTATAGGCAGAAAAGATGGCTTAGCAGTTAAGGCACTTTCCTGAGAAGCCTAAGCATGCCTGTTTGAATCTCCAGGTCCCACATAGCCAGATGTATACTAATGCAAGCGTGTATTGTCACACATGCACACAAGGGGAACACGCAGGTCTGGAGTTCATTTACAGTGGCTGAAAGGCCCTGGCATACCTATTCTCTCTCTCTCTCCCTTTCTCTCAAAAATTAAAAAAGAAACTTTTTTCTGCTGACCACTTATTTTTCAATCATATAATTCACTTCCAGGCACTTGGTTGCAAAGCTTGGCATCCCAGGTTCAGTTCCCCAGTACCCATGTAATGCCAGACACACAAGGTATCAAATGGGATTGGAATTTGTGTTTGTAGCAATGGGAGGATGGTGCACCCAATTCTGTCTTTTGTTAATAAACAAATATTTTAAATAAATAAAAATAGAGACTGGATATTATTTAGAATATCTAGAATAGGAGAGATCATCTGCTTTAAACTTTAGTTTTCAACTTCCTTCTCTGGTGTCCAACCCACCAAAAATAAGCTAACTTGCTTTTTTTATATAAGAAATGATTTAGAGATCAAGGGTGCCTGCTTACAAAGCCTCCAAGCCCAAATTCAGTTCACCAGAACTGATATAAAGCCAAATGCACAAAGTAGCACATATGTCTGGAGTTTCTTGACAGCACCAAGAAGCTATGACATACCATTATTTTTTTTCTCCCTCTCTCCAAAAATAAAATAATTTGTTTTAAAGGCTTTTTTTTTTTTTTTTTTTTTTTTTTTTGGTTTTTTGAGGTTGGGTCTCACTCTGGTCCAGGGTGGCCTTGAACTCATGGTGATCCTCCTACCTCTGCCTCCCGAGTGCTGGGATTAAAGGCGTGTGCCACCACGCCCGGCTGTTTTAAAGTTTTAAATACTTATTTGAGAGAGAGAAAGACACAGGGAGAGTGTGTGAGAATGGCCTCTAGGCACTGCAAACGAACTCTAGACACATGTACCACCTTATGCATCTAGTTTACATGTGTGGTGGTTTGATTCAGGTGTCCCCCATAAACCTAGGTGTTCTGAATGCTAGGTTCCCAGCTGATGGATATTTGGGAATTAAGGCCTCCTGGAGGGAGTGTATTGTTGGGGGCAGGCTTATGGGTCCTATAGCCAGTTTCCCCATGCCAGTGTTTGGCACACCCTCCTGTTGCTGTGGTCCACCTTATGTTGGCTAGGGGGTGATGTCTACCCTCTGCTCATGCCATCGTTTTTCCCTTCCATCGTGGAGCTTCCCCTCGAGCCTGTAAGCCAAGATAAATCTCTTTTACCCATGAGCTGCTCTTGGTTGGGTGATTTTTACCAGCAGTGCGAACCGGACTGCAACAACATGGGTCCTGAGGGATCGAACCTAGGTCCTTTGACTTTGCAGGCAAGTGCCTTAACCACTAAGCTATCTCTCCAGCCCATATAAAATATTTTTAAAAAGCAAATTTTGGGGCCAGGTGTGGTGGTGCACGCTTTTAATCCCAGCACTCGGGAGGCAGAGGTAGGAGGATTGCAGAGAGTTCGAGGGCACCCTGAGACTGCATAGTGAATTGCAGGTCAGTCTGAGCTACAGCGAGACCCTACCTCAAAAACAAAACAAAAAAAGAAAGGGGAAAAAAAAGAATTTTGGGGCTGGAGAGGTGGTTTAGCAATTAAGGTGCTTGCCTGTGAAGCCTAAGGACCCATGTTCTGTTCTCCAGATACCACATTAGCCAGATGCACAAAGGTGAAACAAGTGCAAGGTTGCACATGCCCACTAGGTGGTGCAAGCATCTGGAGTTTAATTTCAGTGGCTGAGGCCCTGGCACACCAATTCTTTCTCCCCCCCCCCCCCTCTCTCTCTCTCTCTCTCTCTCTCTCTCTCTCTTTCTAAAACAAGAAAAAGAATTTGGGGGGTGGCTGGAGAGATGGCTCAATTGTTCAAGGTGCTTGCTTGCAAAGCCTGACAGCCCAGGTTTGTCTCCCCAGTACCCACGTAAAGACAGATGCACAAAGTAGAGCATGTATCTGGAGTTGATTTGAGATGACTAAGGGCCCTCATGTGCCTCCTCCCTTGCAAATAAATAAATAATACTTTATTTTTAAGAATCCCCCCCTTTGCTGGAGAAATGACTTAGTGGTTAAGCGCTTGCCTATGAAGCCTAAGGACCCCGGTTCGAGGTTCTATTCCCCAGGACTCATGTTAGCCAGATGCACAAGGGGACACACACATCTGGAGTTCATTTGCAATGGCTAAAGTCCCTGGCGCGCCCATTCTCTATCTGCCTCTCTCCCTCTCCCTCTCCCTCTCCCTCTCTCACTTTCAAATAAATAAATAAAAGTAAACAACATTTTTTTTTAAAATCCTCCCCTTAATCATACAATTAATTTCTAAGGCATTATCCATGAAGAGAAAAGTGTTCTTATAACAGCCACCAAATGTAACTCAGCCATTAGCTCTGGCTCTGCGTCCCCAGAATTTATTTATTTCTTATTTATTTCTCAGGAGAGAAATAAGTAAGGACATGGTCCTCACCCCACAGACAAATACGAAAACTAGAATGCAAGAGACATTTTCCTAAAGAAGGAAGAACAGGTTAGGTATTCACTGGTAGATAGAGTCAATGATGCAACTCCTCCAAGACTGACTTTCTCATGCCAAGATCATGACAGGAGTTAGCCACTTGTCCACATGGTATTGCTGGCATCTTGTCCAAGCCACCTCTTTCTGTTGCTGGGGTTGCAGAATAGCTTCCCAGCTGATCTCCCAGTTTTCTTTCATTAGTTTTTTTTTTCCCCCATTCAGAAAGGTCCTTTTAAAAATGTAATTCAGCTGGGCATGGTGGCACACACCTTTAATCCCAGCACTCAGGAGGCAGAGGTAGGAGGATCGCCGTGAGTTTGAGTCTACCCTGAGACTACATCGTGAATACCAGGTCAGCCTGAGTTAAAGTAAGACCCTACCTCGGAAAAAAAAAAAAAAGAAATAAAATAAATAAATAAAAATGTAATTTAGATCATACTATTCCTCTGCTCCAAATTATCTAATAGTTTTTCTTGAGGTTTTTTTAGATGGGGGCGTTGGTTTTTAAGGTAGAGTCTCACTTTCTAGCCCATGCTGACGTGAAATTCACTATGGAGTCTCAGGGTCGCCTCAAACTCACGGCGATCCTCCTACCTCTGACTCCTGAGTGCTGGGATTAAAGGCGTGCGCCACCATGCGCAGCTTTAAACCAAAGTTTTTTAAATGGCTTGTAATACCCTTCACGGCTATGCTCTGCTGCCTCTCAGGCGTCCTTCCACCAATCCTGCCCTCCTGCTCTGAGCTCTGAGCACACACTGAGCTCTTTACCACCCCCTAAAGATACCAAGCACAGTCCAGCCTGCTGACTTACTATTCTCTCTGCTGGAGCACACTTCTCTTTGCAACCACATGGCTAGTTCTCTCTTTCATCACCAAATGATGTGATCAGTGGGAATTATCATGACCATCCTCTATAAAAGACCCTTCCTCCTCTGCTGTATTGTACTCCATAGCCCTCAAGGCTGTCGCTGCACCATGACTGCATCCTTCCACCATGTCCCTTAAAGAAGCACTAGTAGTTGATGTTGAGCTCCTGTGTCTGCCATCCCAGAGCTGGCTGGTATTCAGTGACTTTGTTAAAGACATCAGCAAATCTATGTCATGTGCCCTACAGCTCTAACTCTTCTCCTGGACTATGTTCACTTGACTCAGAGAAGGTATGAAGTACATAGGGGGTGATCTGAAGTAGCTCCAGAAGAAGGAAGGCTGTAGTCATAGTCTCCCTTATGTTGTAGAACATGACAAAATAAAGGGGAAAGGGCTCCCTTTTCCCCCAGAAAAGTAAGTCCTTTTGAAAGGAAAGATCACTAAAGTTATTCCCATTTATGCAAACATAGACTCTATCTCTTTAAATACATAAGAGCTAGGAAGTCATGCATTTGGTTTCCAACATGAAGTCTCTGCATTATAAAATTAGTTTGGGGGAACTGGAGAAATGGTTCAGTGGTTAAAAGTCCTTGCTTAGAAAGTCTGACAGCTCAGATCTGTGTCACTAGTATCCACATAAAGCCAGGTGAACAAAGTGACTCATGCATCTGGAGTTCATTTGTAGAGGCAGGAGGCCCTGACATGCCCATGCTCATTTTTCTCATTCTCATTCTTTCTCTCTCTTTCTGCAACTCTTTTCATACACACACACACACACACACACACACACACACACACACACACACACACACACGTATATATCTCAAATAAATATATTTTAAAAAGCAAATTGTGTTTTTATGCTCACAGATCTTTATTCCAGTTTTAACATTAATGTCCTTTGTTGGGTCTTTATAATGTCAGTCATTTCAGTCTGAAAGTCTAGATTTGTGCAAGTTTTCTTATATCATCACACTCCATGAAGTTACTGTGCTGTGATGACTTGTTTTCATCCTGTCCTCTCTCTCCTTGCACCCTGTAAAGTCCAGTCTGTTCATTACATCTACCTGTGTCTATAATCCACATCACATTCCCTTTGATACACTTCTCAGTTCCACAACCAAAAAGCACAAAGAAGCAAATCCTGGGCCTGCACCCTGATTAATGGACAGCCTGGTGTTCATGTCAGTTGTCACTGTCTGTGGAAGCTTGGTGTTTATTTGGAGTACATGGCTACAAATACTCTGTTTTCTAGATGATGCTGTATTAAGCAACCTATCTGACCTGTACATCAAATTGCACATTACTAGGACACCAGAATTATTGAGTAAAATGATTACCATTAATTAAGAGTTTTCACCTTGTTAAGATGACAACTCTTATTTTTATCATTTTGTTCTAGTATAGTACATAGCTTTTAAGAAAGATAGTTTTAAATGAACAGTAGGAATACCTCACTAGCCTCTCACTTTGTATGCCATGCTGGCACAAGCAAAAGTATAAAGCTTTTGGATGCTTGGCTTACAATGAGGAGTTGTAATTAGGTTTGGAATTTCTTGTATCCCTTCATTTCGCATGAAGCTTTAGGCTATCAATTGTGGCACTTGTAAGTATGATTGTAAAAAGTACAACTTACTGTATTTTGGACACTGGATGCATAGATGACAGTTGGTGACAGCTCTAGGTCTTCAGCAATATTTGACAAGATTTAAAATATTTCATGGGGCTAGAGGGATGGTTTAATGGTTAAGGCATTTGCCTGCAAAGCCAAAGGACCCAGGTTTGATTCCTCAGGACCCACATTAGCCAGATGCTCAAGGGGGCACATGTGTCTGAAGTTTGCCTGCAGTGGCTGGAGGCCCTGACACACCCATTTTCTCTCCCCCCCCCCCTTTCTCTGACAAATAAATAAATAAAAAATATTTCACAATAACTAACAAGTTACGTAGCTTGCCAAAATAAACTATGCTAACGATAACAAAACAAAATCTTCCACAACTCACTCGTGGTTGCTTAGCTCAGCAGCTGGAACAGGTCCATGGCTTTGAGTTCAATAGGAAGATAGAGCATGGAAGACAGAAATCTTTCAAAATAGGAATGCAGAGATTTGGGGTACAATAGATAAAAAGCTAGTTTGTTGGTTGCTTTTTGAGACAAGGTCTCAATTTGTAGTCTAGGCTGATCTGGAACTTATTATGTATCCCAGACTGCTCTTGAATTCATGACCATCCTTTTGCCTAAGCCACTCATGTGCTGGGATTACAGGCATGAGTGACCACACCTGATGTACAGAAGTCTGTTCACTAGTGGTGAAATGCTAGAAAACCTTCAGCATAATTTTAATGCCTGCGTTTTACAGGAGTGGTTGTTGGCCCTACCTTGAGACCCATCTCTCCTTAGGGACAAGCTGGAGCTTGCATTCTGTACTCCTTTTGCAATACATGTTATGACTCCGTAGTCCCTTGGGACATGTCACATAGACTAGTAGTGTATGGGAGGAAGAGTGCTTTTGCTCTGGGGCATGTGTGTTGGCCCGACACCTAGTACAAGTAGCCTGACAGATTTGTGCTACATTTTGTGTGTTTTCTCCAGTTTGTCTGAGAGGGGACATTTGTCATTGTTGGGGTGACATATCATTTTCATTAGTGACTATATGTCAGTGTCTGTTTGCCTTTTTCCAAGAGGAAAAGGCACCTCTGACACAATTTCCATTTTCCCTGCTTATTAGACGTTTCTGGAATGTGTTTTCAAAGTTAAATGCTAGTTTGCTTTTTCAGGGTGGTCAGCAGAATTCTTTCTGTGTGTGCGGGGGAGCACTAGGGTCTCTTGCCACTGCAGAAAAACTCCAGAAACGTGGACCACTTTGTGCATCTGTTTTTATATGGGTGGCTGGGGAATTGAACCCAGACTAGCAGTCTTTGCAAGCAAATGCCTTTAACTACTGAGCCATCTCCCCAGCCCAGAGTTCTTCCATGACGAGTCTGTTCATAAACTTAGATCTGCATGGTTTCTTCCAGTAAGTATGACAAAAATTGATTTGCTTTGTTACTAGATCATTATAAATGTGAAGCAAGATGTGTTAAAAGTTTGTCAATATTATTCAGTAGATAAGCATTAAAAGTCATTACACTAAGCAGGAATTCCTATTGAAACAAAAATAGATTATAGACAGAAATAACTGTAGATAAGTTGTATAGAACTTTGGATTTCAGGTACTTGAATGGATAACAAATGGGCAGATATTGCTTCTAGACTCTAAAATACACATTTAAAATGTATATTAAAATGGAATAGAGTATCTTGGAGCTATTCTATTTGTCTGGAATTGAAAGAATATAGCACTTTATAGCTTAAATGAAAAAAATATTATAGTCTTTTTAGTTGGCTTAGCAAGTTCAAAGCTTGGTGCCAGTCTTGAAAGCTCTCAGAAGTTCTGGTTTGTTGAGGAGGTCAGGACCTATGGGTGTTTTGTATTTGGATGTGTGCACACACACACACACCAGGAGGCAGTCCTGTGCTTATAGAGCCATCTGCAGGAAAATGATCAAGTTGCAGTCAAGTTGATGATTTTCTTATCGTGTTATTCCAGTGATAAATGAGAAGTGACAAGCTACAGTTCACAGGGGAAGGAATGGACAGCCAAGAAAGAAGCGGGAATTACTCCTTGCTTTTAAAGAAAACTGTTTTGTCATTGTGGGCATGGGGTCCAGAGAAGCCTGTGCTTTGCTTCGCATTTCTAAAATTCATGTTAAACTGCTAAAATATTTGTAAAGAAACAGTAGAAAACTTGATGGTCCCCAGCGTGATTTTTATGATGTATCTTTGTTTAGTTTGGAAAAGTTGTTTTTGGGATGGGGTCTGTTTGTTTTGCATTGTTTCCCCATGGCTCTGGAGTTGAAGTGAGGGGCTGTGCCCATGCTGAGCACACACTTTACCACTGATCAGCCTTGTCATTCTCATTCAGCTTCTAAATAGCATGCAGCAGCACTTAGTCCAACCCTAGCATTCAGCATTCAGTGTAAGGAAGATGTAGTGGACAGCCATATGTCGCTGGGATGAACTTCCAAACCAGGTACAGTTATGGGAGGAAGGAAATTTATTTGAAATTTACAGATCTAGGGGAAATGCCATAATGACCAAAAACTTTGGCCCCTTTTACAGGACCAAGCATAAATAGAGAAAAGCCATCACCAACACACCAGCACAAGCAAGCAAGCACGTTCAGGAACTCCAGGCAAAGCTCAGGCACTTTGCATATCTTTAGACTGGAATTCCAAATCCATCCCCACACCCTAGTGTCCAGCCCAGTGGCACCTCCTCCAGCCAGGTGGCTGCTGATCTAAATTACACACTTAAATAAAATCCTGAATATATTGGGGCCATCTATTCAAACTACCATAGATGATATTGGTTAAAATCTAGAAATTCATAATGAAAGCTTAAATTGATTTTTTTTCCCTACAGAATCACCTAAGTAAAGGTGACAAAATCAGGTTTCTGATTTTTCAGATATTCATACAGTGGCAAGAGTTTGGAGGGCTTCTTACTGATGAATTAAGTATCAGTAAGATGAGAACTATTGTTGACTTACAAGGCATACTATGTGATTTCAGGTGAATGACTATTTTCTTCCATATGCATTGAATGTTCATGGATTGGTTTGGGAGGGCTGCCTTATTTTTACTTTCTTTGTTAGAAAGTTTCTAAAATGTGAGGCTATTAGAAAAATGCCACTTCTTCAACACTTAGTAATTACCTTATATATAAAGTAGCACATACTGGGAAAGCTACAATTATGATGATCAGGTACAAAACCTGAAAGTTTGGGTTTTTTGTTGGGTGTCTGATGTAGTTAGTGCTAACCAAAATCTGCACACTTGGGAGATTGCATCCCCATCATTCATTTCCACCCAAGATAAATCAGAAAGAGGAATTTGAGCATTTGATGATTCTAATCCCCACCCTTTTTGAGGCAGGGTTTCACAGTGTAGCACAAGCTGTCCTCAGACTCGTGAATGTTCTCCTGCTTCATCCTTCTAAATGCTGGGTGGGCTGTTTTACTTACTCTCTTATGTCTAGTCTCAGCCCTACTTCCTTTGCACCCAATAATTATTTTATTTACTGAATTTCCTCCTTCAGGGATTGTGGAATTAATTTTATATGAACTTTCAAGTTTGGCTTCATTCATTAATCTTAAAAATATTTATTTAGGCTGGGTGTGGTGGTACTCACCTTTAATCCCAGCACTCGAGAGGCAGAGGTAGGAGGTGAGTTTGAGATCATGCTTAGGCTATATAGTGAATTCTAGATCAGCTTGGGCTAGAGTGAGAGCCTACCTTGAAAAACCAAAAGTATACACACACACACACACACAGAGGATGGGGGGGGGTGGCACATGCCTTTTAATCCCAGTACTCCAGAGGCAGAGGTAAGAGGATTGCTGTTAATTCGAGGCCAGCCTGAAACTACATAGTGAATTCCAGGTCAGCCAGGCTAGAATGAGACCCCTACTTTGAAAAAACCAAAAAATAAAGAAAAAATTATTGGTATGTCTGTGTATGTGTACACACACCAGGGTCTCTTGTCAGTGCAAATGAATGCCAGATGTTTGTGTCACATTTTGCATCTGGCTTTACATGGGTGTTTGGCAGTCAAACCCAGGTGGGCAGGCTTTGCAAGTAAGTATTTTTAACCACTGAGCTATCTCCCCAGCCCTTCCTTCATTACTCTTAAAATCTATCTTCAATGAATTAATTTACATAAAAGTAATGTTCAAATTTTTAATGAGGAATTCTAAGTGTAGGTTTTAGGTTGACTTTTTCAGCCAGATCATCTGGTTTAAGAGCAATGGAATGTGCCTTGCATTTATCAGGATGTATAGTAGTATTAACTACTAACTAGCTTTAATTCATTAATTCAGCCTATGAAAATCAGCATAAATATCATTTTCTTTGGAAAATTGCTTAGAATTTTATATCACTTGAGACGTTCTTCCTTTTAAGGGTAGTTTAACAAGCACGTCAATAACAAGAGAAGACCTACTTAATCCAAATTCAAGGGATAAAGATGAGCAAATAAAACAGATCTTTAAAAAATATATAGCATAGATAAATCCAGGAAATTTTGCCTGTATCTTCAAGGAAAATTCATTTCCCTGTCAATAGAGCATAAGAAGGAAGATGAAAAGTCTTGGCAGAGAAGCCTGGAATTTAAACTGGTTTCCAGAAAGTTCTTATCCTTCTAGACATTTGAAAACATTTTTCCTATATCTTTAAAAAAGAAAGTGTACATTCTAGCCTTTTCTTGTCTATTGTAAGTCTTTGCCTGGTAACTATTGTAATAGCAGTGAATATTCCATCCTAGGACATTCGAGGAAAAAGCATATGTGAAAACTTGGTGGAAGGCATTACTCCTTAACCAGGAACCAGCAATTTGCTTAGCAGATGAATAGCTACAAGTCATAGCTTTTCATGCTGATACTGCTTGTGTGTACATAATGCCCATCTTGTGATAAGGCTTGTGGCTTATTTTAGGTTGTTGGGCTCAATGTGAGTACTGAGTCAGGATCTCATCATCTTAGAACATCAGGGTCCAAAGTACATAGCAGCTCAAGAGCTCCTGCGCAGGCTGCATGCCTGTCTGAAATCAGGTTTGAAACTTGGCCCTGTCTCCAGCTGACTCATTTTTGTCAGACTGAGTCGCAGGATTAACCCTTGACATGGTTCTTTTAAAAAAAAAAAAAAGGCAACGCTTAAACAAGTGCAGTGAGTCCCAGCAGCTCGTGGTCCAGCCGGGTGCTTTTTCCTGTAACATGACTCTCTGTAGGAAAAGTGTCTTGCAGCTGTTGCACAGATTAGTTTAAAAAAAAAAGAAAGAAAGAAAGAAAAAGTTATGAGCAGTAGTAAAAGGCCTTATCATAGACAACAGTTTATCATTGCAGTCAAGCAAATGTCTGACCACATCCTCCTGTCTCAGTTTTCCGTGGTTAAGGAACACTTCCAGAAGGTGATATTTCATAATGACAAACTTAAAATCTTTGGTATAGCAAGCAAGTAGAATTTTGAAACATTTAAGTTATCTGATTTCTTAGTGGTTTTATATTTTTAAGGATGATTTTAATAGCATGTAGACAGGCCCAGATACCATGTAAGCTTCTGTATCTATTCTCAGTTTAGGTAGTAGTGTATACCAGATGATCATGGCATTCTGTTGGAGAGGAGTTCCTACCTATACCTGTATAGATTTTATATCTGTTTTTGACAGGAGGAATGAAAAGTAGAGGCAAGATTTTTGTTGTTGGCTTTTTTGTGGTAGGGCCTCACTCTAGTCCAGGCCGACCTGGAACTCACTATGTAGACTCAGGGTGGCCTTGAACTCACAGTGATCCACCTACCTCTGCTTCCCAAGTGCTGGGATTAAAGGCGTGCGCCACCATGCCTGGCAGGAATATTTAATTAGTTATTCAACTAATTTAGTTCAGAAGCAATTACCCTTCACATTCAGGTTTAATGGTAAATCTTACATGCGTGCTTAATAAACTGATTTTGGGGACCATAAAAGAAGTTTGATATTACTGGTAGACTTTACTCTTTACTTTCTGTTTGCCAGAATGTTCATTTATTCTCTTTTGATTGTTATGCTCTTGACCCTAAAATAATTTTTTTTTTTTTTTTTTTTGAGGTAGTGTTTCACTCTAGCTCAGGCTGACCTGGAATTCACTATGTAGTCTCAGGGTAGCCTCAAATTCATGGTGATCCTCCTACCTCTGCCTCTCCAGTGCTGGGATTAAAGGCATGCGCCACCACAAAACGGCCTTAAAATACAATTTTTCATTGTGCTTTAGTAGCTGAAGTTGCACAAGAGGAATAAGCTTAACTATTAGAGGCTGATTTTTTTTTTCCTAACCAATATAAACGTTTTCTCAGTATAGACTAATGATTTTAGAAAGAAAATGTTGAAGTATTATCCATACAGCTTGGCTGTTCTTATTCTTCAATTTCTATTGAAAATTAACTTATTTTAATAATTAATAGAAAACATAATTTTTTATCTTAGGTGGTTGATTTTTCTTTCTCAAAGTAGCTGTTCTGTCAATAAAAACTAAAATTTACTTGGAAGGTTTTAGGACCTGGCATTGTTAATTGCAAATCAAAGCTTTTTACACAGTTCTGGGAGGTTTAAATGGGCCTTTGTGGTGTCCCAGGAGGGAGGAAGCTGCCGTGTGCGGCCTGGGCCGGTTTACCAGTCTCCACAGCGATGCGATGCGCTTTTGCAGCTGCTCTTCTGGGGCGGGAGCATGGGGCGGGGTGAGGGGTATTGTCCCCATGCCATCAGGGTTAAGACGCTAGGAAGTCAGGTGGCCTTATTGCCCGATTCTGTTGTATTAGTATGATTTGATCGATATGCTTAGTAAGAGTGGGCTTTGTTTGGGTTTTTGTCTGTTTTGTGTCTTACAGACTATGGCTAAGTATTTCTTAGAAGTTGTCTGTTTTATGAAAGGCGCCTTTAACAAAGTGATTTGCGTTTTCTGTTGGAACCTATGAAGAACAGAAAAAGGTGGTATAAAGAGGTCTAGGTGGAGGGAAATGAGAAAGAGGAAAGTTGCTATTACAGCTTTCTGGACTAGAATCTATACAAAAAGAAAATTGTGTAAAATTATTAGATAGACGAATGTGTTTGTGTGAGGTAAACATACTTAGAGACAAAGTTTGACTTAAGTATTAGAATGGTCTAGAGAAATCTGAGACATTACCATTTTTTTCTGAAAAATTTGATCATCAACATAAAATGTGAATAGATCAATTTCTAGGAAACCTTATTTTGTTTACTAGCCTGACAGTCTTTGATGCTTTATATTAAACCCTGTTTTACCTATGTGATATACATCTTAGATGTTCTGCAAGACTGCATTCTATTATAAACCTTCATTGATGCGGTGAGTGAAAATTCTAGAAACTATATAACCAAAAATACATATTATTAAAATTTATGTTTCTAAAATAGGTAATTATAGATAATGGTTTATTTGTTGTTAAGATAATTTTCATGTTTTTTTCTAGTATGATGTTTGTAATGTAAAAAATAAGAAAGAAATCTTGATCTGTTCTATCTCATTCTAACTCTAAGGAGAAGCTGTATATACATGGCAGAACTGTCTAGATCCTTCTGTTAGGCACAAATCAGTGTTTTCAGTTCCTGATTGCTTGACCGTGTGTTTATCAAGTTGGAAGCAACTTTAGACCATATCACATGGTCATGTTACTGGAGGTGTAGCAAGCAAGATTTCCTACCACACATGCTCTAATCGAGTTAAAACTAACAGCAGATTAGCAGAAGGTCTGTCTGTTTGTCTTCCTTCCTCCGTGTGTGTGTGTGTGTGTGTGTGTGTGTGTGTGTGTGTGTGTGTGTGTGTGTGTAAAACAGTGACAAAATCAGTTCTTCCTTGGTATATTTAGTTTTAACATGCTGTGTTGATTTTCTTTATCTAAAGTGTGTTGCTGAGATTTCATTTATTAAGTATCCCACTTTGCCTATTTGGTATCCTCCACCAATGAAAGGAGTTGTAGAAATTTGGAAGACATTACTTAAAGCATAAAGCCTCCCCTGTGCTCCATGAGTTGGTTCAGTCCTATTTTGCATAAGTTCCTTTTGAGTAGATCCATGTGTGGATGCATAGTACTGAGGACTCACTGACTGTGTGGGTGCATGTCTCGGAGAGAAGCTGTGTGCATCAGCTGCAAACAGTAACATCTTCAAAATCAACATGTACTGTGCTTATCCTGTCCCTGGGGTGGGTAGCAGTTCTTTGATGTATTACTACAATGGAAAAACGGTAAGCTTTTTTCTTCCTGGAACATCTAACCTGTTTAATGGGAAGCAGTGTGGATTAGTAGCTTTTCAGTACAATCTATGAGGTTCTGTTTTGTTCTTTCTATAGTGAAGTAGATTGTGTATTTATGTTCACGTAATGTTGGTTAAGTCATGTCTTCAGTTACTCAGTAGTTTGGCTTTTATTTTTAAATAGTATAGAAAATAAGCTTGAGTTTGTGAGTTATTTTTAGCCTGATATTTTTACAAGTTATAAATTTTAAAGCCATTTGTTTTTGTATTTTTATATATTATAAATATGTAAGTTATACACAAGACATATATACATATAGAGTATTATGTGATGCTTTGTAGATGGAAGGAAAAGATGAAAGTCATCTTGGAGATTCATAAAAAAGTATGCAGCTCTGGAAATGATTAGGGAAGCAGTCGGCTAGTGAGGGCCGTGTTTCCTGTTTGGAGTTCCAGGTCCAGAACTGACTTTCTGGGACCACATCTGCTTCCAATCATACAAGAATTTTGACCCTGTGCAGATTCATAACATAAATCACTGTTTGTAAAAGAATATGTTCTCGGTCAGTTTATAGGGGATGCTTAGGTATTTTTAAATAATACTTTTCTGTACTGTTAAGGGCAACTTTTCTATTCTTTAAATTAATTAGCATATTTCTGCAGAAAGTATTATAAAAGCCATGGGTTTTGTGTTTTCCTGTAGGAAAGTAGGCTTTCCTGAGTTTCAGTAGAAGCTGCTTTTGTGAAATATTTGAACACTACAGAATAACAGCCCTGGAACCTATGGGACACTTAGTAATTGCCTTCTCAGTACTTAAACTAGTCCCTTACATCTTACAAAATCCAATGAAAAATACATATGTACCTTCAGTTATCTGGGAGAGGCATTTTTAATGTTAGCGTTTGAAGTTACAAGAAATTATGATTACATTTCCCAAAATAGTACAAAATTGAGTACATTTGTCCTTTCACTTCAGACTCCTTGAAACTTTTCAAGTAGCAGATGGCAGCAGCCAGGGTTCTGGGCTGATAATCTTTTTCATTTGTGGACTGCTGGCTGGAAGGCCCTTTGGATATGACCAGGGGTTTGATCGTAAACTTTGGAGTTAACTTTCATAGTAGATGGTACCAAAATATCTTTAAACTCATTAAAAGTATATGTTAAGGTTGCCCTTACTAAAAAGCTTTGGAAAATTTGAGAGGTAGATTTAGGTAAGTAAAATTACTTTATTTCTAGTAATTTCCTTGCCAGTTGCCTTTCACATGTGAAAATCTTTTTCTTTGTGTCCATTTCTAAGTAAAGCAGTCTGTTATTTGAAGATGGTAAGTAGATATGTGTGAGAATGCACATATGCATAAGTTCAGTAAAATTAATTATATGGAGCCCTAAAGCAGTGAGTCTAACCCAGATTGGGTTTAGATTTTATTTCCAGAACACAGAACACTCTATTACAACATTCCCCTTTGTTCTACACTGAAGTGCTGGCGGGGCAGCTTTGATAGTATTAAGTATTTCCAGGCTTATGGTGGATGGCATAGCTGGTATGGTCGAGAACTGCAGCCTGGAAATTGATACCCTGTGCCTGATGTAGGTCAAAGGTGACTGACATGTTCCTAAAAAATATATAAAGCCCTCTGAATCATGACTAAACATATATCTTTTTTCCCATCTAGTTTTAAAATATATTCTAATAATTATGAGAAATTTTACAAATAAAACTGAGAAGCATTCTCTAACCTCAGTTTTCTTTAATAAGAAAAGTATGTGGTATGTACTTGTGTCTAAAGACTATAAATTGGTCATCCTCAGTATATATTAGAAAATATCTACCTATCGATGCCTTACTCCTAAAAGTAGCAGTTTAATTACTTTCTCACTGATAAAGTGGAATGCACTTTACTTGAGTTACAAATTTTTCTTAAGTTCTCATGGTAAACAGATTAAATTTATGCTTATTACTCCCATTTTTATTGATATTAAGATGATAGAACAGATTAGTATTTTCAATGCTAGTAAGTTCACAATTACTCATTTATAACAGGCCCTCACAGGTGCTGTGCGAGTGAGAAATCCCAAGCAGTTCTGGTCTCAACACAGTGCCTTTCCTTTTCCCAGTTTTTAAGTTTTCACTTTTGTTTTACATATTTAAAACTTTTGTGTATTCTTTTTTAAATAAAAGTGTTAGAGTCTAGGAAAAGTCAGATTAACCAGAGAGGAAGACCCTTGAATATGTGGTCAGTATTGCTAATAAATATTATATTGGAAATAGAACAGGTAGCTGTGTGTAGAAGAGAAAAGCCAGAAATGTTAGCTCTGTTTTTCATACTATTTGAAACCAGGAATTAATGCCATTTGTCATATGTAACTTTTGTGTGATTATATTACAGTGATGTTGTGGGGTGTTGATATATGTGACATAGGGCAATTAGAGTTTTGAACATTTATACCTTTGAGATTTCAAACAAGTATCAAGGAACAGTGAATTTCTTAGGTTCCATTTTAAGAGCTTAGCCTCTTGTTGACGTAAATCTTTTAGGCAAAAACACAGGAAGTTTAGAGGTTAAGAATAGAGAGAGAAGGGAAGGGAATGACTAGTAATATTATTATTATTATTATTATTATTATTATTATTATTATTATTATTATTTTAAAGCCTGGGATTTCCATCTGTTCTGCCTTTAGCAGTCTTCCTTTCCTAGGCCTCGCACTGGGGATGATGCTTCAGCCTGTTTGAGGTGTAAGGACTATGACCAGTACAGATAGGAGTTGCTTTTTCAGTGTAGTTAATCTTGTGTGAGACAGAGCAGAAATCCAAGTCTTAAACTCAGCCTAGAAACATTGTGAAAGTTGAGCTTCTTTAAATGGCATTCAGGAAAGAGACAGAAACCAACATGTCTGCAAGGGCTGCTTGCTGCCGAGAACTCTGCTGAGAGCGTTACCCATGCATGTTGGAAGCTGTCCTCGTCTTATAAATAAGGAAAATGGAGATGCAGGGACGTGAACTCATTTGCTCAAGTCTCACCTAGTTAATAAGATCTGAACTTAAACTCCAAGTCCATCCCCAAGATCAGGTTTTTTCCTTTCTGTCATCGGGATACAGGTAAACAAGTGCCCATAGTAAACTGAACTGGTCTACCTTTTGTATTCAACAGTCTGCGCTGGGGAAAAAAAAGGTAACTGGACAAAAGCATACACTAGTTTTACAGATAGATTTTCCTTAGGTGATCATGATGCCAATTGTTGGTCTAGTTGGTGTGGTTAATTAACGTTTTAGTTTTTTTGTTGTTTGGTTTTTCAAAATAGGGTCTCACTCTAGCCTAGGCTGACCCGGAATTCACTATGTAATCTCAGGCTGGCCTCAAATTCACAGCGATCCTCTTACCTTGGCCTCCCTGGTGCTGTGATTAAAGGTGTACTCCACCATGCCGGGCACTTGAGTAATTTTTTTTTTTTAAGTTTTTAAAATGTTATTTGGTGGTGATAGTGGATGGGGATTGAACCCAGGGCCTCATGTACAGCTGGCAAGCACTTTACCACTGAACTACATCCTTAGCCAAGTCGAGCAGTGTTTTCCAGTTTTTGTTTAAGATGAAGACCTAAAAACTATTAAAGCTTTATTTTAAAGCTTGGAAATTTAGACTACAGGCCCCCTTTTCAAGTAGAATTCATAATACTGGAGATTAGGTTAGCCATGGTTTGGCAACTGTCTGTCCGTGTAATTGGTTTCTTCATAAGAATGAGAGTAGCAAGTAACTGAAATTACATTGTAAACTGTTCAAAGGCTTACTTTTCAAATGAATCTTCTGAGTTAATAAAAATACACAAGTTAACATGAGAGTATCTACAGCTAAAGCTTTTGTTCTGTTGGAAGATTTAGTAAAAAGTACACAATTAAGTTAACTCAAATTTCCAGACTGTCTGTGGACCCAGTATTTTTAATGTAGCATGTTTATGACAGGGAAGCATGAAGTCACACAAAAATCTCCTGAACAAACAATGCTAAAGAAATTAAATGATAAGGACTTTGGTATAAATCTACTCTGGGTGCCTCTCCTCCATTGCCAAAAATATAAGAGACAGTATATGTGCTCAGGAACGTTCTTTTCTTGACTCAAGTGGGTGCACACACCAGGGAGTTAAAGCCATGGGCCTTGCCAGGAGTGTGTTGTCTCTGGTCAGCTTTATGCGTGCTTCAGACAGAAATAAATGTTCATGAACATCTTGAAGAAAAACGACCAGGTACTCTTTATTGGATATAAATTTTTTAATGGAGATAACTAAGAGGTGGTACACATTGCTCTGTTCAGTATGTCATCTTAGAAAACAAGTTTCATACCCTGTCCTTAGAAACTCCTCTTAAGGAAATTCTGATTATGTAGCATTTATAGCATAAAACCAATGAAACATGTCCAGTGACTAAATTAATTTAAATTAATGAAATATGTCTGGGGATAATAACAATTTAAACCAATGAATTGTATATCCAGTGATGATAACATTGATTCTTTTTTTTTTAATTATTTATTTATTTATTTATTTATTTATTTATTTATTTATTTATTTGAGAGCGACAGACACAGAGAGAAAGACAGATAGAGGGAGGGAGAGAGAATGGGCGCGCCAGGGCTTCCAGCCTCTGCAAACGAACTCCAGATGCGTGCGCCCCCTTGTGCATCTGGCTAACGTGGGACCTGGGGAACCGAGCCTCGAACTGGGGTCCTTAGGCTTCATAGGCAAGCGCTTAACCGCTAAGCCATCTCTCCAGCCCAACATTGATTCTTAAAATGTACCTGGATTATCTTGGGAAATTTCCTTACCATCAAAAATCAGTAATGTAAACTTTGCTTGTTGCACAACACAACCATTAATTTTAAGGGTTTTATCCTATAAAGGAAAAGTATTTATTGTTCCTAGAGATAGTTTATCTTACCCTGAACATGTTTGTAAGGAGTTTTTGGGAAAGATACACAGGTCCTTTTGTTTAGGAGACTGTTAAAAGTATAAACATGGGATGGAGAGATGGCTCAGTGGCTAAAAAATGCTTGCTTGCAAAACCTACTGGCCCAGGTTTGATTCCCCAGTACCCACATAAAGCCAGATGCACAATGTCACTTATGTGTCTGGAGTGTATTTTCAGCAGAAAGAAGCCCTGGTGTGCCCTTTCTCTCTGTCTTTCTTGTAAATAAATATATTTTATTGTTTTAAAAAATAAGTGTAAATAATTTATCCCTGCAGGAGTTCCACTTGAGTTTTCTTTCTCCTAGCAGAGGTTACAGTTGTGTTTTCAGCCAAAGAGTCACAGGTACAGGTTCCTTGTGTACCCTGAGTCAGTCCTTGTAGTCAGACCTCCTTGTGGGTCAGCACTTGGACTTTTATTGAAACTCTTTAGGCTTGGAACTGCCATAAAACCTTATTAACAGATAGATGCTATGGCAAATACTAAAATACTGGGAGCATTAAAATATTTGTCTAATCTGTCATTTGTTTAAATAGTCTTAGATATTGGGGAATTCTTAAATCGAACTGCCATTTTTAGATTTATTTTAACATTTTATGTCATTTTCTCTGAAGGTATATTTAAATTTTGATTTGAGAGGAAACAAGGAAATTAGAAAACCCTTTTAATTTTCAATAACTTCAAAATTTTACCATTTAAGGTCTATGTTTTTGATTCTAGAGTATGCATAAAATCTGCATTCATGCAAAAAAAAAAAAGGATTCAAAATAGTCATAAAAAAAAAAACATAGGAAATGGAGCTGGAGAGATGGCTCAGTCAGTGGTTGGTTAAAGGCACTTGCTTTCCAGGCCTGACAGCCCTGGTTCAATTCCCCAGTGCCCACACAAAGCCAGATGCACTAAGTAGCACATGCATCCGGGGTTTGTTTGCAGTAGCAGGAAACCCGGGTGCACCCATACTTTTTCTCTGCCTCTTCCTCTCTCTCTCTCTCTCTTTCTGTCTCTCTCATAAATAAATAAATAAATTATATACATACATACATATACATATATATATATATGTATATGTATGTGTGTGTGTGTGTATATATATATATGTGTATGTATGTATGTATGTGTATGTATATATATATATATAAAAGAAATGCCCAGTGTGGTAGCACATACCTTTAATCCCATCATCCAGGAGGCTGAAATAGGATTGCTGTGAGTTCAAGGCTTTCTTGGACTAGAGAGAGTTCCAGGTCAGCTTGGGCTATATTGAGACTTAGCTTCGAAATAGGAAATTGTATTGTGAGAATTCTCTACCCACTAGCATTCACCTGAATGGGTTATTCAAGTAAAAATTTTATTTTCTGAGCCAGGCATGGTAGCACACACCTTTAATTGCAGTGCTTTGGAGGCAGAGGTAGGAGGATCACTGTGAGTTTGAGGCCAGCTTCAGACTACTGGCTAGAGCAAGATCCTACCTCATAAAACCAAAACAAATAAATAAATAAATATTTCTAGCCTCTTTCAATAAAATTTAGAAATAGAAAGGAACTTTTGTGTATTATTGTGTACTGAATGCACATAGATTAATTAGCAATAATTTATTTGAAAAGTAAATTTGTATAAGAAGTATTTGCCAGCACTTGAGAGGCAGAAATAGGATTGCCGAGAGTTTGAGGCCACCCTGAGAATGCAGAGTGCATTCTAGGTCAGCCTGAGCTAGAGTGAGACACTACCTTGGAAAGCTTTAAAAAAAAAATATTTAGATTTTCCTTCTTTACTTCTGGAGTTCTGACTCTTAAATACCTCTTTAAAAATTGTACACCCAGGGCTAGAGGGATGGCTTAGTGGTTAAGGCCTGCAAAGCCAAAGGACCCAGGTTCGATTCCCGAGGACCCTCATTAGCCAGATGCACAAGGGGGTGCACCTGTCTGGAATTTGTTTGCAGTGGCTGGAAGCCCTGGTGCATCCATTCTCTCCCTCTCCCTCTCTCTCTCCCTCTCTCTCTCTCTCTCTCTCTCTCTCTCTCTCTCTCTTTGTCTCTCCCTTCCTCTTCCTCCTCCTCTTCCCTCTCCCTCTTTCTCTGTCAAATAAATAAATAAAATAAAAAGTATTTTAAAATTGCACACCCAGAGGCTTAATTGCAGTTTTTTTTTTAATACAGGGTTTGACTTAGGTTGGGATTTTCTTTTTTTCTTTGACCTAGATTTTTTTTTTTTTTTTTTTAGGTTTTAAGTAGTCAGCTAGATACTGTAAATTTGCATTGTTTAACAGATTGTTTCATTACCCAAAAACATCAGATAAAAGATGAATATTTTTGCATAATGTACTTCATTTTCACTTTAAACTTGTGCCACATGATTTTGTTTTGTTTTATTGTTCTGGTGGTTGATAAGAACTGTACTGAAAATAGTTGCAGTGACTAACACTGGCTGTTAAAGTGTGTACGGTCTGTGTGAGCATGTGGCAAAGTGTTTCATGATACTGAGCATTACAGAAACCTAAAGAGAACGGTTATTCAGACCATCCTGACAAAGAAGCCCAAACACTGAATGTTCGGAGAAATGAGCAGGCTTGTCTACCCCAGGCCCCTCCCCCACCCCAGCAGACTGGGATCCAACCCAGAGCCTCCAATGTGCTAGGCAAGTGCTCTGCCATAGAGCCACGCCCTTCCTTATTGTGTATTCCATATTAGATGACTCTGCTCCCAAAATATCTGAAAATTTAGGCTAGAGTTTGCATAGGGCTTGGAACTTAAAAAAATTTCAAAATACTTCTCTCAAAAAACTTTATGTAATCCTAAATTTCTGTATAAGGGGGAGTGATCTAAGTCTTTTCTAATATAGGGACTGTTAGCCACGTGTGTCTGTTTAAGTTAAGAAAGTAAAATTTAAAATTCTGTTGTGGTGGTGCACACTTTTAATCCCAGCACTCAGGGGCAGTGGTAGGAGGATCACCGTGAGTTCAAGGCCATCCTGAGAAAACATAGTAAATCTCAGGTCAGCCTGGGCTAGAGCATGGCCCTACCTTCAAAAACCAAAAATAAGTAAATAAAATAAAATAATATTCTCTTTCTCAGTTGTAACAGCTGCTGGCTGCTCTGTTGTGCAGTACAAATGAAGAATGTTTGCACTCTCCCTGAAACCTACAGCAAAGCTCTCTGTGGAAGATGTATAGTTACATTCACTCCAGAAAATTCTCACCTTGTCGTTATTTGGGTTACTTGGAACTATCAGCCATCACACGAGCTATGGGTTTTTTTTGTTTGTTTGTTTGTTTGTTTGTTTTTTTTTTTTTGGCTAAAGTTTTTACTTCCCTGCATCTTTTCTCAGAAAGTCATTATGCTCCCTTGCCCCACACGGCTGCTTGCAGTAGGAGTTGCTGGAAGAATACATTGAAAGCAGCCCCTGAGCTCTGAATAGAGTAGTCTGCCTGGTTTTGGGGTCATCCGTATATCTAAAACAAGCAAAGGAAAAATTATGTCTTTGCCAATTTGGTTGCAGTTGATGGCAAGAACTGAAACATTCTGAGCATCATTGCACAATTACTGTGAGCAGCGACTGTGAATACACTGCACTGTGCTGTCTTTGGGGCGGGTAGGACAAGGACATCTGAGATACTGATGTGGGTGTGTTCTTTTCAGCCAGACTTTATAACAATGAGGGGAGTATGTGTTATATTTTTAGTTATGTTCTTTTAAGTTAGGAGTGTCTATTTAGCAGACACTCGAATAATATCCTTCATCACCATTTTTGAAGAGGAAAATGTGAGTGTTTATGGGAAATGGACAGTGTCATTCTAGCTTCCTGAGCCTGTGTTGCTGAGACAGAAGCTGGAATTCTAAAGCAAATTTTTACTACACTTGATAGAGCATCTTAAAATGTTTTATTTTCCCTTTTTCTAATATTTTTCAAATAGTTTGATAGATTTTAAGCATCTTGAATCATATGTAGGTCTGTCTCCTAATTATAAGGTTGGTTTTTGGGATACAAAATCATCCTTGAGATTTAAAGTATGATTAGATCATTAACTAGGAAAAAATTGGCATCTTATTTACAGGTGATCAGATGACATAAGCAATCTGGATTTAATTTGTGGCCAGCACTGATTGTAACTAGGAGAGACTTGCTCTTTTTGTGGAATTGGCTGACTATTTCCCCACATCTGGAGCTAATAAAACTCATTGAGACCACATCAGTTGCTCTTTGCAGCAAAAACTCTTTGATCTGAAAAATTGAGACTGGCACAGCCACTGCTTCGTAACACAGCATCTGTGTTTTTGTAAGTGCTGGCGAGGATACCAAAAGTCGAGTTAGGAACTATGTGAAATGGGCCCCTGAGAACCTTGTATTTCAAAGCATTTTTATTATGATAAAAATTGGGACTCGTGGGCTATTAATGATAATAGTTTAGAATTTTATTTACTATTATTATTTGTAAGATCTGTCTTTTAAAGACCCTATTTTTTTCAAAGGCTGTGTATATAGACTATTAAAAATAAATGCCACCTCCCATACAAGGCCTGTGTTTTCCATACAAGCTTCAAAATTTTCAAGATGGGTAAGCAAGTATCTTACTCTGACTTATCTCCTTGCTTCATAACAGCCATCAGTTAATGAGCATCTGATCGGTGTGCTCTCTATGTAACAGTACTTTGTAAACCAGCAAAGTAAGTATATCCCTTGACTTTTGTAATTATAAACAGTTTTAAGTATGCCATCTCTGGAACATGAATTGAGTGGTTTAAGAACAAAGAAATATAAATCAGCAAATTAGGTAGAAATTTAAGATAGTCTGTTTTCTTGAATGAAGGGACACATCCTAAGTGAAATATTTTCATAATAATGATGAAGTGTGAGATTCATGTGTTGTTTGACTCTGAATAGAGTTAGAGAAATTAGAAAATTGCATTTCCTACTCTCTGATGGAGGACGTGTACAGTAAATATGTATTTACAGTGAAGGGCATGTGTTTGGGTACTGTCTTATAAATGGGCCTGACTTTGTTTCCAGCAAGGCTGATGCTGTTTTCTGTCCTTCATGGTTTAGCTTGTTGTGAGCTCTCTGGAGAGGAGAGGACCTCTACCCGTGGCTGAGATTCAAAACTGAGACTTTGTTATTGTGAGATAACTTTTCACTGTAGCCCAAGGCAGGCAGTGCTCCTGCATTAGTCTCCCATGTACTGGGATTATAGGTGTGAGCTACCACCCTAGGCTCTAGAAACTGAAACTTGATTAGAAGTATGTAGTCCAGAATTTCTTTCCTGACCAGTTTACCGGCCTGTTGGCTTGTGCAATGCATTTCAAACACACATATATGTACTCAGTTATTTAATTTGAACACAGTCTTTTATGAACCAGCTTTAAGCTAGAAAACTATGCTTAATATATTGCTTAGTGAAGCATTTATCTGCCTTATTCCCCCTTCTGGGGTCCTTCTATGTGATTCTTAGGAATATATCTGAGGGATCACAGGTACATGTGTTTCCTTCAGGGACATAAAAGTTACAGACACACCTATGCTCATGTTAGCAGGACTAGCAAAAATACATAGCAATTTTCTGACCTCTTATGTAGAGTAAATTGTAAGTAGAGCCAGACACATGGAAACTGAAAGATGGTGTTTGAGAGCTGGACAGGAACAGTATTTAGCATTGTAACGACTAATGTCAGAGTGGAGGAAGATGGCTATAGTGGTGCTTCTTCCCAAGTGCCACCATCGTCAGACATACTGTGCTAAGCCCTTCTGTGTGTGTTGTCCTGTCTCCTCTTACCACAGCCCTCAGGTGTGCAGCTTAGCCCCATTTTATGAATGAGGAAATTGAGTTTACCTGAGGTCTTTATGTCTAGTGCCCCAAAGGAAAAGTAACTTCCTGATAGTATATGAATATACAATTGAGAGTTTATGTAAATGCTAAAATAGTTCCCATTTTAATCTTAGAAGAACCCAGAGCATTGTACATGCTACTACTGAGCTATGTCCCCAGCCCCTACTTTTATTTTTTACTAATGTTTAAACGTGTGTGCTTGGGGTAAAATTAATGGTTATGATTTTTGTATATGTTCCAATAATTTTCATGCTACCCTTTTCCAGTTACATGAACTTTGAGAATTTTGAATTTTTATTTTACAGTGAAATTTAATAGATACTTTCTTAACTATTGAAAACAAAAAATTTCATATGCTGCTTATAATAACTTTCTTTTCTTTCTCTCCCTTCTTACTGATGGCTTACTTTTACAAACTATATACATGGCGTCTTTGGGGGTGCGGACAGGGTAGCCCAAGCTGGCTTTAAACTCAGAAGTCCTGCCTCAGCCTCCAAAGTTAGTAGGATTACAAACATGTGCCACCAAGCCTGTCTTTATACATAGCTTTAAATGATATTTATTTAGTCTTCCTTCTTTGTTTCAGTAGTTAAAAGAATGGTATGATCATGTTTTATTATTGATGTTATTAAACTGACCATTGAATTTTCCCAAGAAATGCAAATGGCCACTTGCTAATTCAAACTGTTTATAGCTTCTTTATCTGAAGCAAAGACTTATTAAGGAAATTAATACTGTTCTAACACAGTAAATATTGTCAGACTTGAAAGTAGACTTGAAATTAATGACCTAAGACACGTCTCAAAAAAACTGAGTTAAAGTTCTTTAATGACCATAGTTATCTTCAGTAAAAACAAAGGGTAGGGATGCTGAATGTAACTTACTTCATGAGCCCAAATTTCATTGCTCCATCATATTTTGAATATGAAATTGTATTTCTCTATCCAAGTCCCTTAAGACTTCTTTCAACTACCTCAATACCAAGATGGATTGCATAGGTATTTGAGGTAATATTTTTCTCTCATAACCAGCAAAAAAGAAACATTCGTTAACTAAATTTAACATTATGTAGATGTAAGCAGTATTCTTTGTGTTGAGGACAGGCCCTTATCGAGGTGATAAGCCTTTTTAAAGGCCCTTTATGGGATCTGGAACTCACTTTATATAAGTAATATGATAGTCATTGGTGTATTAATTGAATTTTCTACTTCATTTTAAGGTGTATGCACCGTCCCCAAATTCTGATGATTTCAACCGTGAATCCCCTAGTTATCCATCTCCTAAGCCACCAACCAGTATGTTTGCTAGCACTTTCTTTATGCAAGGTGAGTAGTACATCGGTTGTCACCTATAACCAAAGTCATCTATTTATTAGTCTTTGAAAGAGTGAGGAAAGAGAATTCTATTAGGAATTCAGACAGTACTTACCTTGCTGTTTTTTTTTTGACTGAATAAATTTTCTAGTGGTATTTATTTCCAATTGCCATTTAGGTGAATTAATCAGTCACTACTGATTGAATTTGTGAAGGATTTAAACTGAGAAAAGCAAGCCAAGCTGGTCTGGGTTTAAAAATATGAAAGGTACTGATAATTCTGGTTTCTGTTTGAATTACAGATTCATATCACACCTAAAATTACCAGTATACGTTTAGAAGGTGTTTCCCTTAATTCATGGCTAGCAAATCATTTTTATTTGGTCTTCTGTGGTCGGGAGTTATGCGAAGCCTATATATGTGGGAGCACTCAGTCACTGTATAAAAGGCTCCTTGACTACTTCTATGAGCAAGCTTAGTTCCCTGCAGCGTGACGAGACACCACGGGCTTATGTTTACTACTACACAGACTTCACCTCCCACTCTCTGATCACATGTGCCATGCTGTTATTGATATATTTATTACTATTAAATTGAAACAAAAACTAGATCCAACTTGTCCTCAAATGAGGAGTTTTTATTAGCTCTCTATAAAATTTATACCTGAGGATTTTTTTTAAATGACTTACCTATATCAGTTTGGATTGATTTCTTTTTTTGTTTTTTTGAGGTAGGGTCTTGCTCCAGCACAGGTTGACCTGGAACTCATTATGTAGTCTCAGGATGGCCTGGAACTCATGGCAATCCTCCTACCTCTGCTTCCCAAGTGCTGGGATTAAAGGCAAGAGCCACCACACCCAGGGTGAAATGATTTTTTTTTAACCTTCTACAAGCCCTATTTTTTTTTATTAGTAATTTAATAGTTGGAGGAGGAGAAACCTAGATAGAATATTAGGTTGAAAGTGGGGGATATCTGAGGAGTACCCTTTGGATTTTTATATGCATCATCAAAACAAAAGGAAAAATGTGTATTTTGTTTTTTTCTTAGATGGGACCCACAATTCTTCTGACCTTTGGAGTTCATCAAATGGGATGAGCCAGCCTGGCTTTGGTGGAGTTCTAGGGACCTCCACTTCCCACATGTCTCAGTCCAGTAGTTATGGCAGCCTCCACTCACATGACCGCCTGGTAGGTACCATACATGAGCAGTTGACCTCACTGTTTCCAAGGTGTACTAAAGGGTACTTCTAGGCTTCCTGTATTTACCATCACTTTTTAACATGTGACAATTGTAGCCCTTTTGAAATGCTAACTTGTAATGTTCCTTTTGAGCTGTTACCAAAGTTGTCCAGTGTACATACATATTATTCAGAAAATGTGTTTTATTTATCTCATTGTTACTTACTTGTAATTATTATTGTGTGATAAGAGATTGAAACTAAGGCAACTGTGGTACCACTGAGCAATATGCCTAGCACTCTGCAAATGTATTTAATCATGTTTCTTTCCCTCTGTGTCTAGAGCTACCCTCCACACTCAGTTTCGCCAGCAGACATGGGCACAAGTCTCCCACCAATGTCCAGCTTCCACCGTGGCAGCACTAGCAGCTCCCCGTATGTCGCCGCTTCGCACACTCCTCCCATCAACGGGTCGGATGGCATTCTGGGTGAGTACTGCCTACACTCTCATTTGGGAGTTTTCACTGAATCCCAGTTCAGTATTTGTTTAGTATTTAAAGAGAGAGCAAAATGAACAGTGCAGTACTAGCTCCTCATGTACTGCATAGAAGCAAGATAGTGCTAGGGAATGCTCTTGAAATAATGGGGAAGTGCTTTAGAAATACATTCCTGCTAAACTTCTGGTGTGGTTCTCTATTTAAAACATTCAGGCACCAGAGGGAATGCTGCCGGAAGCTCACAAACAGGAGACGCCCTTGGAAAGGCTTTGGCATCTGTGAGTATTGCTTTACCATTTCATCAAATAACCTGCACTGTTGAGTGCAGTGATTAGATTGTTCAGGCAATAAATGTCGTAGTAAAAATGTAGTTATAACACTGTTACCTTTAGGACTCACTTCAGAGCTGTTCTCAGTTTATATTGTGCATGTTACAAAGTAGTACTTGAGAATGTCTTGCTAACCCACGCCCACGAGAATGGCTTTGCTAAGCTTCATCGCAGACATCTGCCTTCTTAGGAGTAGAACAGGTTTCTGGGAGAAGAATTTGGACATTTTAAAATATAAAGCAGAAATTGCTGAGTTGAATCGTTAGGTCCATGTATTTGTTTTATTACTGTTTTAGAAATTTTATTTGTTTATTTGAGAGAGTATAGGCACACCAGGGCCTCCTGCCATTGCAAATGAAGCCCAGCTGCATGTGCCACTTTTGTACATTTAGCTTTATGTAGGCACTGGGGACTCAAGTCCAGACCAGCAGACTTTTGCAAGCCAGCATTTTCAGGCACTGAACCACCTTTCCAGTCCCATGTATGTGTTTTGAATACAGCCCTAGTGGCTATTAAAGTAAAAAAAAGTAGGACCAAGAAAGGAAATTCAAGTAATTTCTTTAGATCCAAAGAATAAAATGCCTTTATAAGACCTCTTCAAAGATAGATGTTTTATCTGTATTTTTAAGGGACAAAACAATGTTAGCATCTTAATTTTTAAAAGATCAGTGCTGGAGAGATGACTTAGTGGTTAAGGCACTTAACTGCAAAGCCAAAGGACCCAGGTTTGATTCCCCAGGACCCATGCAAGTCAGATACACAAGGTGGTGCATGCGTCTGGAGTTCATTTGCAGCAGCTGGAGGCTGTGGCACGCCCATTCTCTCTCTTTCTCTCCTTCAAATAATATTTTAAAAATTAGGCCGGGCGTGGTGGCGCACGCCTTTAATCCCAGCACTCGGGAGGCAGAGGTAGGAGGATCGCCATGAGTTCAAGGCCACCCTGAGATGACAGAGTTAATTCCAGGTCAGCCTGGACCAGAGTGAGACCCTACCTCGAAAAACAAAACAAAAAAAAAAAAAAATTTAAAAAATTAAAATATTGTAAGGTCAGAAATATTTAAAAAACACAACTCATTTTAAAATGAGCAAACTTAAGACTGATTTGAAGAAATCTTATAATATTATGCATCTAGTCTGTGTCTGTTGCAACCAGGTTCACATTGCTGGCAGAAATCACCTGACCAAGAGTAGCCTGTGGGAGAAAAGGGTTTATTTTGGCTTACAGACTTGAGGGGAAGCTCCACAGTGGCAGGGGATAATGATGGCATAAGCAGAGGGTGGACATCATCCACTGGCCAACATAAGGTGGCCAATAAGGTGGACAATAGCAACAGGAGAATGTGCCAGGCACTGGCTTGGGAAAACTGGCTATAATACCCATAAACCTGCCCCCAACAATACACTGCCTCCAGGAGGTATTAATTCCCAAATCTCTCATCAGCTGGGAACCTAGCATTTAGAACACCTAAGTTTATGAGGGACTCCTGAATCAAGCCACCACATTGTCCTACCCAGACATTAGGGACAAAAAGATGATTGCCTTGTTATTTAGTCTTGTTAAAAATTTAAAATTAATGTGGAATGCTAAAACAAGAAAAGAGAGGATTGCCCGGGTGTGGTGGTGCATGCCTTTAATCCCAGCACTCGGGAGGCAGAGGTAGGAGGCTCACCAAGAGTTCAAGGCCACCCTGAGACTATTTAGTGAATTCCCAGTCAGCCTGAGCTAGAGTGAGACCCTACCTCAAAAAAACAAAAAAGAAAAAAAGAGAGAGAGAGAGAGAGGATTTGTCGGTTATCTACAAAGACTTCAGCCCTAACGACTGAAGGTTCTGCTTTATGCTTGCCGTTTCTTCCTCCCTTCTGGAGCAGTGAGCCCCACAGAATCCCCAGGGTTGCCTTCTGCTTTCTGTGCAGTGCAGTGTAGTCGACCCTGTTGCTGTTCATGGGGAAGAGTACTTTATTCTTTGAGCCATTGTTAAACACTTAGGAATAAACCTCTGTATGTATAGTTTGTGTAAATAAACCTTTCTCTGTAGCTAAGTATTCGTTTCTTTGAGAAGTAAAGCTAAGTCAGAAATCTACTACACAGTGGGGCTCTGTACAAAATGGAGCTTCCTCAGTGTTTGCTGGATTCAGACTTGAAACATATGTATAACAGTTGTGATATTAACAAGACCCAAAGAAATGATCAGCTAAAGAGATTGTTTTTGAGCTGCTTGGCACCATACTAAGCGTTTACATGGCCTATTTTGTTTAATCCTCAAGAAAACCCTGTAAAGTTGGCATTATTATCCCCATATTACAGATGAGGAACTAAGGTTTAAAAGGTTAAGTAACTTGAGCTCAGAAAGATTAAGTAGTTTGCCCTTGGGATTTCACAGCTAGTAAGGGCAGAGCTGGTATATAGCATTGAACCCTGAGCTAATGAGCCTCAGACTATTGCCTGTACCACTTTACATATCACGGAAAAGCAGCGCTAAGGTGACTGTGTTTTACAAAGGTGTGGGGAGAATTAAAGAAACTTGTCCCACCTTAGAATTTATTCCCACCTGAACAAAGTTGTTTGTGTAGAAAGAAAAGGCATATTCCTTCTGCTGATTCTAGAAGACCAGTCACAGATATTCCACTTGTAAGAGGACAAATAAAATTTGAACTTTTAATATTAGGCAACTTTAAAAAATATAACCTATATTTTGAGGGCTTTTTCTTACAGATATTTTGTTTGCCTATTTACTCAAGGAAAGCATGTATAAAGAAACCTTGGCATATAGACAGGAACGTGAGATGTTCCCAATTGCCCTGCAAGCTCCTTTTTAATTTCTTCCCATACTGCAGTCAGCAAACTAGCCACAGCAAGCTGATATTTTGGGAATAAAAATACCCAAATTCACTCTGATTGGAGCCAGGGAAGAGGTGTTTAATCTAGTTAGTGGGTGGGCTTTGGTTGTCATGGAAATTCAGCTCTGTCATCCTGTGTTGTTACTAGGCAGGACAGCCAGGTCATTCCATAAATCATTTCTGTCACAGCTGACGGGTGATGTGTTCCATCTGCTCCATCACTGCATGCTCTGGTCTGCGTCCTCCTTCTGTCCCCACACCCCTCTAAGTGCATTGTTCCTGGAACTTTCCTTACAGACTCACATTTACATCAGTACATGCATCGTGGTTGAAATGTGCCGAAAAACCGAAACAACCCATTGTGTAGGGATTGGAAGGATTAGAAGAGATGAGAAAAAGAAACTTAATGAGGATTACATTGGAGAGTCTGACATGCATATTAGAGTTTTATGTTAACTATTATAGATCTGTGGAAATGGTGATCATGGCTATTTTGAAATTTTAAGTTTTTAGAATGTGACATCTTTAATATAGCCTCTACTTTTAGATGGAAAAACACCGTGCTGTTGTCATTAGAAGTTAAGTCTAGTTCTCCAGTTGCCTAATATATGTCGTAGAAGATCTTTCATGTGTGAAACACCAGAGGGTACAACCTTTGTTCTTCAGTTTAGATATTAAAGAGCACACAGAATACTGTGTGATTAAACATGTAAGGCCAGATAATGCATTTGCAAAGGTTCCTTTATTTCAGGTTTAAGCCTGGATAATTGTGGTCTTAATCTCAGGATAGGAAGAAAGAGAATTGTACATGAAAGTATTTACACAAAGTTCCCAAAGCCCTGTGGATTATGCATTAGTTTAGATAATAAACTAGGGTAGATAGAAGGAAAGGAAAATCTGTGTGTTCTGCCATTTCTAATGTGTTTTCCTGAACATTTGCCAGACAATAACCCTTTAAGATTGTGCCCATGGAGAGTTCCACAGAGGAAGAAACATCTGGTTTATTTCAGTGCCTAATACCATATCAAAACATTCAGTCTTTAATTTAGAAGAGATCAAACAAGAGGACTGTTTAACTTTGTTGATTATATCAGACTTCTTTGTGATAATTTATGTTTTGATTTCTACCTCAGAGTAAAGGAGGGAGGGAAGGAAAAGAGAGAGAGAGAGGAGTGTGTGTGTATGTGTGTTTTAATCTTGATAGTAAATGGTCAGTGGTCTCTAACAAAAGAAAAGAAAATCCAGGGAAGTTGACGTTTAAAAGTAATTCATAAAATAAGTTTCTTTGTTCCTTAGACTCAATAACATTAACATAATAAAGATTAACTGAAATGTGCACTGTAGTGTTCAAAAATTGGCCTCACAATCCAGGGTTGGACCTAGGAGCACTCCATTGTTCTTTTTTGTCTGAGGCCTTTTCATTAGCCTCTGGCTTTATTGGCACCCTGCTGATTGGGATGGACCATGACTGATAGGAGGAGGGGCCTCATTTGTTGCAGTCAAATGAGGAATATTGCCATTTAAGCCTGGCAGAAGGTGTTGGGAGTTATTCATCATTGGTCATTTAACAGTGGGAGGACCATGGACTGCATGCAGAATGAGTTCTTACTTTGTATTGATGGTTTAGACTTTAAATCACTCCCACCCTCATTTTTATTTATTTATTTATTTATTTGAGAGCGACAGGCACAGAGAGAAAGACAGATAGAGGGAGAGAGAGAGAGAGAATGGGCGCGCCAGGGCCTCCAGCCTCTGCAAACGAACTCCAGACGCGTGCGCCCCCTTGTGCATCTGCCTAACATGGGACCTGGGGAACTGAGCCTCGAACCAGAGTCCTTAGGCTTCATAGGCAAGCCCTTAACCGCTAAGCCATCTCTCCAGCCCCCACCCTCATTTTTAAGTGACTTACTTCTCCCCCCTCCTTCAAACATCAATGTTAGAGTCCTTTAAAGCCAGAAAATACAAAAATATATTGATTTTTTTTTTTCCCCCAAGGGAGGGTTTCAGTCCATGCTGACCTGGAACTCACTCTGCAGCTGTAGGCTGGCCTTGAACTTATGGCAGTCCTCCTGCCTCACCCAGTGTTGGAATTAAAGGTGTGTACCATCATACCTAGCGGAAGTTTTAGAGAAAATATCAAGAACCTACTTATATGCAAAAAAATCAATGGCAGCCAGTTACGGATTCATTATTGAGCTCTGTCAAGTTCTTACCTTCAAAGAATTTACAGTCAAGGGGTGATGATATGATAGGTACACAAATACCATTAAATATTTGACACAAAGGGCTCAAGAGAAGTTTGGAGATTTTGCTAGAAGCATAAAGGGGGAAATGGCATGTAAATGGTGACAGTTGGACTAGGCTTTGATATGTTATAGAGTTTCATCAGAGAGGTATTTAGAAGTAGGCATCTTGAAAGCAGCAGTGCTCAGAAAATGAAAATCATGCTTAGCTAATCAAGATTTATAAATTATTTATAAAGCCACATTATAAAAGATGTCAAACATCATTCTGTTTTATATGGTAGGCAGGAAGCCTGGGAGTTGGTTGTGTAAAATTGTGTTTAGGGGGCTGGAGAGATGGTCTAGTGGTTAAGGTGCTTGCCTGCAAAGCCCAAAGACTCATGTTCAACTCTCCAGATCCCACTTGAGCCAGATGCATAAGGGTGCACATATGCACAAGATGGCTTACATATCTGGAGTTCAATTGTAGTGGCTGGAGGTCCTGGCATGCCAGTTCTCTCCCTCTCTCTCTCTCTCTTGTTATTTCTCATAAAAAAATAAATGAATATTTTGTTCAAAGACAATAACTCAGGCAATTATATATGGTGTAAAGAAAGAGTAACTAGATATATAGACTTAAATTGTAGTAAAGACTTAAAGTGGCTTCATGGCTATGAGAATCTTTTCAGAAATTGAGAATTATGAATAAGGTCTTCAGAGAGAAGAGTGGAAGGACAAAGGAAAATGACAGTGCTTTTTAAACTGAAACAGAAGAACAGAAGAAAGGTAGGCAGGATGGAAGCAGAGAATGGTACTACAAAGTATGAGAAGACTGAAGAGCTTATCTAGTAAGGAGGTCCAGCACCCAGTGTGAGCAGAAAGAGGCCATTTATTCACCCACCATGATGTGTGACAAAAGACACTTGACAGACAGCAGTACTGCCAAGACATGAACAAGATGTAGCCAGAAGACTATATCCATGGGGACTGGGAGAGTAAGAGAGATGGAACCCAGGTGTATTGGTTACTTTCTCATTGCTGTTCCCTGTCAAAAGCAACTTAAGAAGGAAGGGTTTATGTCATCTTACAATGCAAAGTTACAGTTCATGGTTAAGATGGCATGATAGCAGAATATGAAGCAGCTCATCATGTATGTCCATAGTCAGGAAAGTAGAGAGTGGTGAGGAATGCTGATGCTCAGTGAGCTCTCCTCTTTCTATCCAGTCCAAGACCCCAGCCTGTGGACTGGTACTACCCACATTTCAGGTGGGTCTTCCTCACTCAGCCTAACCATGACAACCCCTCCTAGACAGGCCCAGAGGAATGTTTCCTAGGTGATCCTGTCAGGTTGACAATCAATATAAACCATCACAACAGGTAACCCTGAGTGAAAAGTCATTCATTTTCATTTATCAGCACTGCTGTGGAATCAGAAGCTGCAGCAGTGAATGAGACTTCCATGTCTTCGGCGCTCACGTGAGCTCCACTGCTGGAGAGTGAGTCAAAGTCAGGTGTGTAAGTGCTAGGAAGACAGGAGGAGCCGCAGGCCAAAGCTGGGTCCTCCTCAGTGCTGCATGCTATCAGTTCTGATTGGTAAGGATTCAACATCAGCACAGAATCATCATATTTTTAAACAGTAGCTTGCCAACAGCCAGACCTGGAAGTTGTATATTCAAGATAAAACCCATTTTGGAAAAGCTAAGCTATGGAAAAGAATTCAAGACCCAAGGGAAAGCTTAGCTACAGGAAAGTAGCTCAGAAGCCACAGTGCTGTCTCACAGAGGTCAGTGAGGAGCAGGCACACAAGCACAGCTTGATGGCTCTTCTCCAGACCCATTCTGCCATGCCCCATGTTCCTTTTAAATGTGTTATCTATCTTTCAAAATACTGTTAAACTTTAGCACACTACTGCACATCTGTCATCTTATAACTGGGTTGATGAGGCAGGACGACTGCCTAGTTCAAGGCCAACCGACTTAGTGAGACTGTCTCAAAACAATCAGCCAACCAAACCAAAAATAAAACACAGATTAACATTAGCTGCAGGTCTCATTTTGGTTTCCAGTGGTTCACATATGTAAGCTCACTTATTTCCATTGTGTGAGTAAATTATGTAAGGTCACCAAACCCTAAGAACACACATCTCAACATACCTCTTTATTATTGTGAATCACTGTTTATGTTCAAGATGCAAATAATTATACCTTTTATGAGCAACTAATGCTAACTTTTATGTGTGAAATACAGAATTAAGGGCGGGGAGGCTCTTGTCATTGATGATAGGCAGACAAATGACAGAAGCTTCCATACATTGTGGCCATAGAGCTTGTCTTCCCTAAGTTAAGTGTTGATATGCCTTTACTAAAAGTAGGTTGAGGGCTGGAGAGATGGCTTAGCTATTAAGGCACTTGCCTGTGAAGCCTAAGGACCCAGGTTTGATTCTCCAGGTCCCACGTAAACCAGATGCACAAGGTGGCACATGTATTTGCAGTTTGTTTGCAGTGTCTAGAGACCTTGGTATGCCCATTACCTCCCTCCCAGTCCTCCCTCCTTTCCTTCCCCCCATCTCAAATAAAAAGTAAATTTTTTTAAAAGTAGGTTGTTGTAGAAGAGACCTCTTAGGGACTTTTAAAATATCATTTGGGGGCTGGAGAGATTGCTTAGTGGTTAAGGTGCTTGCCTGCAAAGCCTGAGGACCCAGGTTCAATTACCCAGTACCCACATAAGCCAGATGCACAAGGTAGCACATACATCTGGAGTTCACTTGCAGTGACTGAAGGTGCTGTCACGTCCATATTCATATTCATTCTTTCTCTCTCACTCTCTCTCAAATAAGTAAATAAAAACTTTAAAATATCTACTGGTTAGGTAAATGAATTAATCGCCATCACTATGTTTAGCAATATGAAATATGTATAAAAAGTACAGCAATAAAGTTTTTAGTTGGATCACAATACCAAAATTTATGCATCTGAGTAAGCAGTTCTCTTGAAGTAGATTGTTTGGAAGTCTTCAGATAATGCTGGGAACAATTTCTGAAGCACTTCAGGTTTTTATGCTTTCTCCAAGGGTGAAAAAATATCACGTAAAAGGACTTTAATTTTCACAGTGCTTAAAAATCATTGAAGCTACAATGGACAAGTTTGGTTGATGAAACTAGTAACTTTTTAAAGGAGAGCTAATTATTTTTAAAATATTGTCTGGAGTGGTGCTTGCTTATAAAGCCTGCCTGCCCAGGTTTGATTCCCCAGTAACCTTGTAAAGCCTAATGCACAAATTGATGTGTGCATCTTGAGTTTGTTTGCAATGGCAGGAGGCTCTATCACACAGATATCTTCTCTCCCTCCTCCTGGCTTTTCTAGCTCTTCAAGTAAAGTAATAAAATATATTTTCTTTGGTTGCGTTTTTTTTTTTCTTAACCTGGCTTTTAAAAAACATCACAAAACATGACAAACAAGTTTGGTAGAACACAAGTAATCCCAGCATTTACATGCTGATGCAGAAAGATTGTAAATTCAAGGCCAGTCTAAGCTAAATACTAAGACCCCATCCCAGTACTTGGGAGGCTTAGATAAGTAGGATCATGAGTTCCATAGTGAAGCCCTGATTCAAATACCAAAATACTAACAAACCACCCTACCTTTAGAAAAAAAAAATGTAGTTTTGTCAGGTGATTATTTTTGAAGGATATCTGTTAATCTTTAAAGATTGTTTGTTTACTTTTCATATCTTTTAACCTTATAGTCTTATTTGTTTTGTTTTGAGACACATCTGAGCTAGCCTTAAACCCATTGAGAATCCCAGACTTGCCTTAATATCACAGTATTCCTACCTCAATCTCCCAAGTGCTATGATCACAAGTGTGTATCACTATACCTGGCCTTCTTGGTTTTTTTTTGGCGGGGGGGTCGCAGATGAAACAAGGTCTTGCTCACTAGTCCTGGTTTTCATGGAGTTCTTTATGTAGACCACATTGCCTTTGTACTTGTAACATTGCCTCTGTTCCCCACCCAGGCCCCGGGATTACAGGCATGTGACAGCACACCTTTTCACTTCTCAATTCTATTAGAATCTTTAATGATTTCCAACTACAATAATAAAGAAGGACCTATTTTATTCCCCTTGTATTAGAATCTATGTAATACTTTTTGTTGTAGTTTAAAGACTAAAACCGCTTTGGCCTTTAGTTATAAACATTCTCTCTCTCTCTTTTTTTTTTTTAATTTTTATTTTTCTGGTTTTTCGAGGTGGGGTCTCACTCTCATGCAGGCTGACCTGGAATTAACTATGTAGTCTCAGGGTGACCTTGAACTCATGGTGATCATCTTACCTTTGCCTCCCAAGTGCTGGGATTAAAAGTGTGCACCACCACGCCCAGGATAAACATTCTTAAGTGTGATGAAAACCCTTTGCCCTGTGTACCTTCCCTCAGGGTACTGATGTAGATGACAAAGCAGCTCTTGTAAGTGAATTTGTATTTCTGCCCTGCCACATGGTAACATGAATGTCTCTTGTTTCTGGTTAGATTTATTCTCCTGATCATACAAGCAGTAGTTTTCCATCAAACCCATCAACACCTGTTGGATCTCCTTCACCACTTACAGGTAGGTTCCATTATCATTATAGCATGTGTAGGTCTACTTGGAAATATTTCTAATTCAAAAGTATTTCAGCAAAACTCAGTTTTAAAATGATGAAAAACTCACATGAGACATCTGAGGCTGTATCTAGAGTTCCATTTGGAGAATATTGAAATATTTGCTAATTTTGAATTATTTATTCATACCTTCCTAGATTCTGAAGATATTTGTGATAATTTCCAGTAACATTTATAATATGGGACTTCTTTAAATCCTCTGAGATGTTATTTCACTTATACATAACATTAATTGAGTGATTATGTGGGTTTTCTGCTAAGGAATAATGTAGATGAGTATTGTAAGAGGGGATGCCTTGAGTGGGGTGAGTGCCGTAAGAGGGGAGCCTAGGTGGGGTGAGTACCATAGAAGGAGATGCCTGGGAGGGGTGTACTGTAAGTGGAGTTGAATAATGACTCATGCTTTCTTCACTTCCTTCTGTTTTTTTTAAACTTTATTGACAGCTTCCATACATATAGACAATATACCATGATCACAGTCCCCTCCCACCATCCTCCTCTTTTCTCCTTCCCAAATCCCCCTCTCTACTGAATGCCTCCTTTGCAACTAGTCTCTCTTCTATTTTGATGTCATCATTTTTTTTTTCCTCCAATTATATGTGTCTTGTGTAGGTCGGGTCAGCCACTGTAAGGTCATGAAGGTCATAGCCACTTTGTGTCTGGAAGACAGCATTTTAAGCACTCTTTGCTTTCCTTTGGTTCTTGTATTCTTTCCACTACCTCTTCCACAATGGTTCCTGAGCCTTGGAGGGTGTGATAGAGATGTCTCACTTAGTACGACCACTCCTCTGTCATTTCTCAATACTTTGATGTGTTTTGAGTTACTCCAGTGGTCACTGCCATCTGAAAAGGAAGATTCTCTAAACAAAATTAAGGGTAACATTATATATGGATATAAACATAAGTATGTAGAGGGCAGGTTTTTGTTGTTGATGTGAGGTAGGATCTCTAGCCCAGGCTGACCTGTAATTCACTATGTAGTCTTAGGGTGGTCTCAGAATCACTGTGCTCCTCCTACCTCTGCCTCCCAAGTGCTGGGATTAAAAGTGTGCACCACCATGCCTGACTTGGTCAGACAACAATAGTATTTTCCCCCTAGGGCTTATGACCTCCTCAGCCACAGGCTTTTGATTAGGTTTTCAATCCCTGGTATGAATTCCCTCCCATGGGGCCAGCCTCAGTAATTTTCAGTGCAGTTGGTTTCCCCATAGCACATGTGCACAATTGCACCAGTTGTCACTTTTGGCCTGGGTCCTTCTGATTTTTAACTTCAATAAGTTATAGATACTATTCTATATTATGAATTTGTTGAAAACATTATTATTATAAATGTTTTCTTTTTACTTACTAGGATTAAGTAAAATTGCATGGAAGTGTTAAGCTTATCTTTTAAGCTACTGTTTTAAAAGTTGACCTATGTACCTATGTTGTCTATGCAACATTTAAAGAAAAACCTTACTGAAATGTATCAGTGTGAAGAAAAGGCTTTGTCAGACAACTGAGTAAAGTTGCCATGTTTTTCCATCACCAGCTTACCTCAGGAATAACTGCTCTCCTAGTCAAATCACTGGTTAGATTCAAGTATTTTGTTGTTGGCATTGAGCCATTTTGTATTGGTCAGAGTTTCCTTCAGGGCCCTTGCTGTCACCTGTGCTGATGTCCACCGCGCCCCCCCCCCCCATAGCTCTGCCCACAGTGCTCCAGTGTGGAGATGACAAGCTGCCGCAGCTGCATCAGCTTAGAGCAGGCTGTGTGACTCTCAGACGCTGTGGCTCCAGCTGTCTGGTGAAGGTGGACAGCTGTTCCCATAGACAAGACGATGAAAGACCCATTGACTTGGAACTGTTGCTTTTTAGAGCTGAAATTACAGGAAAAGTGATGTCACTCTAACTATACTTCACCCTCGTTGCACAGTTTTACTAAGATTATCAGTGTCTTCCCCCCCACCCCATTCTGTTTTATTTTGTCATCTGAGGTGTCTGTATCTACCCTCTACATTCTTGCTCCCTGTCCTCTTTTTTAAAAAAAATTTTTTTGTTATCCCTCTCTTCTTCTGCCAAAGGGTCCCTTTAGTTTAAGTTGACATTGGAGAGGAAGGCCATAGTGGAGAAGGGGCATGAGCATAACCAAGATCCAATGGCTTCCCAAAACACAGCACTGTCTGATCCTTATTTAATGTTTTTTTTTCCCTTACAACTCAGGTGACTAATCAACAAGCAGCTGCTGAGCTGTATAAGGCTGTGTTAGTAGTAGAGTAAACACTTTCCCAAACTTTTACTGAGGTTCGTATCTACCATCTTCTGTCTAGTGCTTCTTACCTCCAAGTAGCCTGCACACACATGTACATGCCTGTGTGTGTGTGCACAGCATGGAAAGAAAGAAAAGCACTATATGATAAAGTATTCCTAATCAAAGGGGAAAGTATGAATAAGTATGTAGAACTAGCCGGGCGTGGTGGTGCACGCCTTTAATCCCAGCACTCGGGAGGCAGAGGTAGGAGGACTGCCATGAGTTCGAGGCCACCTGAGACTACAGAGTTAATTCCAGGTCAGCCTGGACCAGAGTGAGACCCTACCTTGAAAAACCAAAAAAAAAAAAGTATGTAGAACTTACTCTGTTCTTAATGTGCCATTGATGTGCCACTTAAGATGGAAAATCCTGCACTGTTAAAGTAGTCTTCTCCAGCTAACCCATTCCTTCTTTCTGAGTGTCACTCAGACTTGGCATGAGGTCTGTGAGAACAGATACAAGACAGCCAGAGGTTGCAAGGCTCTATTCGTTTTCCTTGGGAACTTCCCAGGCTAAGAGCAAATGTTTCTACCTAAAAAGTACTTTTGAGGAACTTTCCAAGACATGGTCCTAATTAGAGTACCTGAGGACAGAAGGAAAAGAAGCTGTGATCCAAACTAGTTTGAACAGTAGTAGCATAGCCCTCCCTGCTTGTCAGAGTTGTATTCTACCTCCTCACAGTTACGCTGGCTTTGAATGTCATATCTGGACACGGCTATATCCAGTAGAACAAAAGGACCTTTCTTGTCTCTTTAAGAAGCCTCTGTGCCAGGTGTGGTGGCACCCACCTTTAATCCCAGCACTCGGGAGGCAGAGGTAGGGGGATCAGAGTGATTTTGAGGCCACCCTGAGACTACATAGTGAATTCCAGGTCAGCCTGAGCTAGAGTGAGACCCTACCTCAGAAAAAATTTTTAAAAAAGAAGAAGAAGAAGCCTCTTGTTTGGTTGTACAGTGGTGGGCCTAATGCAGCTACCTGCGTGCATTAGAGCCCGTATTTCCCAGGAGGTGGGAATAGAATTACTGTCTCATGTTTCATACCAGGAAAAAAATGAGCCCACCCTGCACCCCACTGGGAATAAAATCAGGGCTGTACCTACTGTAGTTGTCATGAGGAAATGACACAGCATTTGTGTTAGGAGAGCATGTTTGGTAAGGAGGTGGAAGGCAGACAAACAGAACTACCCTTCTTCACCATCTTCTGGGATGTAAACAGTAATGCTGAGTGGTTGTGGTGCCCTCAGCAATCCTCAGCACCTTCAGTAAGAATGAAATTGTGCTCTGACCTCACTGCATTAAGATAGTTCTCTTCAGTCGTCTGTTGCCCAATCTCAGCAGGTTTCCAGTCTTACCGAGAAGCTGAGATGAAATACAGGCACAGGATTCACTCAAGTAGTGTCAGCATAGGGCATTGGTTTATGAAGAAGGGTATGATCGAAGTATAAAGCAGGGAGAGCACAATAAAGATGGAAAGATTCCATGGTGAGAAAGTAACTGAGATGACTGGTGTGGAAGTGTGTGTGTGTGTGTGTGTGTGTGTGTGTGTGTGTGTGTGTGTGTCACAGATGGAGCACGTGGCTGGGGCCGTGTATTGGAGAGCGTTCAGTGCTCCTTTTAGCATTAGCATGGTTAACTTTTCCAGGCATGGGGGAGCTCATGAAAGTTTGTACCTAGGATATGATTAGTAAAAGAAACAATTAACATAGTAAGAAAATATGTGATGAGACCACCAGTGTTTGCATTGTTCTTCCATATTAATGTATTAATGCTGCAGGTGGTGATCGCAAGATCGACACCAGTCTGATTCTACTTAATATGTTTCATTCACTCTCAAGTTACACAGAGATGAAACCAAAACCTGTCTAGTGTCAAATGCATGCCAGTATTGTGGTCTGTATCTAGAGTTTGAATCCCCTGCACATTCCATAGGTCTCATGCACAGCTAATAAGGCACCAGTGCTCCAAGACTACAAAAGTCTTGGGATATTTACTTTTTTTCTTTACTTACTGCATTACAAATCTATAATCAGAAAAAATGGGTTAGTTTCCTGTTACTAGTGGAACTTAAATGTGTGTTCTCATGTCTCTTGAGATTATCTCTGTAAGGCTGATTCAAAACAAGCTCTACATCTAATTTCATACCCAACTCACAGGATTGTGATGGTATGGGTCAGTCAGATTAAGATACATGGAATCCTGCCACCTCTGTCTTTCCCCTCCTTCCTCTGTCTTCTTCCTCCTCTTCCTTCCTCTGCCTCCCTCCTGCTGCTTCCTCCTCCTCTTCGGCTTTTTTTTTTTTTTTTAATTTTGTTTTGTTTGCATTTATTTGAGAGAGAAAGAGGAAGATAGAGAATGGGCACTGCAGGGTTTCTAGTCACTGCAAACAAACTCCAGACACTTGCGCCACACATGGGTACTGAGGAGTTGAACTGGGGTCCTTAGGCTTTGTAGGCAAGCGCCTTAAACACTAAGCCATCTCTCTAGTCAGCCTTGTTGTTTTGTGGTACTGGTGCTCAACATACACTAGATAATCACTTTACCACTGAGCAGCCTCCACCAAATTTCTGTGCCTCCTAGTGTTACCATCCCATGGCGCTGACCTCTACTGAGGTCTTATGTAACTACACTCAGCCAATAACATGAAGTATTGAAATGACTCAATGTTCAGGAACGTTGTCCATGAAATATAGCTTGGAATTTGTCTTACACTGATTTTGCCCTGCTAGCTTTATTCTTTAACCCTATGTTTAGCCATGGAAAGCCTAGCTATAATAATAGTTTTTTAAAAAATTGTGTATGTATGTATGTGTGTGTATGTATGTATGTATATATATGTGTGTGTGTATATATATGTGTATACACACACACACACATATATGGTCAAGGGCTGGAGAGATGGCTTAGCACTTAAGGCACTTGCCTGCTAAGCCCAAGGACCCAGGTTCAGTTCCCCAGTACCCATGTAGGCCAGATGCATAAGGTGGTGCACACATCTGAAGTTTGTTTGCAGTGGCTGGAGGCCCTGGCATGCCCATTCGCTCTATTAGCCATCTGCCTGCTCCACTGTCTCATAAATAAATAAATAAATAAATAAATAAATATTTTTTAAATACGGTGAAATATATATCATCTTCCCAGTTACAGAGACAATGTTTTTAAGGTATACCTACACATGTTTGCTTCATAGCTCCATCAAAAATTATGAGTGTAGGGCTGAGGCAGCTCAGTGAGTGGTACTTGCCTAACTTGTGTGATGTCCTGGATTCAATCTTCAGCACAAGAAAGAGGAGAGGATGAGAGGGAGAAGAGATGGATATTAATTTTAAGTGTAGATAATTTCTCATGTGAGTGGCGTGCTTTTGTCTGGGTCTGCTTCCTCAGCATGGAGCTAGTGTGGAGCCACAGAAGCACCTGTTTGCAAAGTCTCTGCGGGGTTTTCAGTGGCGAGGGAATAGGTGGAAGAGTGGAGCAAAGTGACATAAATGATTCTTCTGGTAGCACAGGTGTCTACATGGCAAGAAAGCATGCAAGTATGGTTGGTTTTATATATGTGTAGGTATATATCATAGATATGTGTGCAGATTGTCAGTTGCTACATTTTGTGACTTGCTAAATTCTACTTGTAAATTACAAAGTTAGTCTATAAGATTCTGTTGAAATGAGCAATTTCAAATCACCTATAATCAGCGTGGTTGATTTATGATTACAGTTACTGTCTAGCAGAAGTTAAAGAATACCCCTCAAAATAATTTGCTTAGAATTTACTTATAAATAGAAAAAAGTTAACTAAATGACAATATAAATTTTTCTCTCTCAGTTTCAGTATTGAAAATTTGTATGATCAGAATACTGTGCATGTAATTGTGAAATCAGAAGAGATTAGTAAGATCTGTCTCCAACTTTTCAAGTTGCAGAGTGTATGAACTTGATGAGGCAGTTACGAGGTTGTTCACTAGACCATGGTCAGCTAAGACGTGTATAAGCAGTTCCTCCTCAGGCATTCCTGTGAGCTGCCTTTTTTTCTGCCTTTGGTGTCCTCTGTGCAGTACTGATTTACCACAGGCTCTCCTGGAGCACAGACACAACTACTCAGCCAGAAAAAGACAGGCCAACTCTTCACCTCCCAAATGCACATTGCCCATGTGATTCTGGTTGTCCCTGCAGCTTTTAACACCTATATGTACATGTAATTAAATGGCCTTTGTCTTCTCTCTAAATAACTTAGTTTCATATGAACATAATGAAAATAGTAAAGCTCTCTTTTCTTTTAAAATATATCTGTATGCACATATGTAGACATGCTTGTGAATGTCTGAAAACAACTTCAGTGTCAATCTCAGGGACCCCCTTTCACCTTTTGTTTTGAGATAGGGTCTCTCCTTGACCTGGAACTCATGAATTAAGATAGACTGGCTGGCCAGTGAGCCCCAGGAATTCTCCCGTGTCCTCTTTCCCCATGCAGCCATAACAGGCACATGCCATTGTATCCATCATTTAAATAGGTCCTGATGATCCGACTTAGGTCCTTATGCTTGTAAGGCAGGCATTTTACCAACTGAGACATCTCCTCAGCCACACAGTGGAGATTTTAATTTTTTTTTTTTTAAGGTAGGGCCTCACTCTGTAGGTGACCTAGAACTCACTCTATAGCTCCAGGCTGGCCTCAAACTCTCAGCAATCCTTCTACCTCAGCCTCCTGAATGCTGGGATTAAAGATGTTTTGGCATGATCACTAAAGCATTGCATTCTACCCAACATGTGTGGTGATTTTTGTGCGTGTGATGTCAGCTGCTGCTGCTGTTACTGACTCCTCTTCCTTCTCCTTCTCTCTTATTTAGTGGAACTCAGTGCTTTGCACATAGTAAGCAATAGCTATACCATAGCTTCATTCTTTACGAACATGTAGCCTTTATTTTCTGTCTTTGTTATGTTTCTACTTTTGTAACATCAAAGAGTAAGCAACATTTAGCAGAGTCTTTATAATCATGTTTTCCAGATTAAATAATACATTTTAATATTGGTTAAGTTGGGAAATTTTTAACAGTACATTTTTCAGTCAGTGGGAACTGGTTTGTATGTGCATTGTTAAAGTCACCATTAGTATTACTCTTTGTTAGAGAAATTTAACCTTGTGAATTAAGCATAATGAATATGTGTATATAATTGAGAAGTGCTGCTTAACTTGCAAACATACATGCACAAGACAAAAACAATCATGCATATTATAGCAGCATTCATTATAGCTACTTACCAGCAGCTACAATGTCCAGCAATGACATGGTAGGTAAACAACTTATGGTATGGAAAACCAGGTAAATATTAATGCCATCATTAATAACCTTATCAAAGACTAAAACTGGTGACAAAGCAAACAATAAAAAGGATGTACATTAGAATTATGTTTTTTCAAGATATGTCTGCATGTGGATGAAGTCTCAGGAATATTCAAACATAATGTATTCTATAGCTTGTTTGTTTTCCCAGCTCCCTACATTGCTGTGTTCATCATGATTTTTTTTAATGTCTTGGGTTTATATGCAACAAACTCTCTGATGCGGGCTGAATAAAAATTTTCATGTAAATTGTAACAACTTAGCATCTTTACATTATCAAGATCACTGAACTAACCCAGCTGTGGGTGTTTTTTGTTTTAACAGGTGCCACTCAATGGCCCAGAGCTGGAGGGCAAGCTCCTTCATCCCCAAGCTATGAAAACTCACTCCACTCCTTGGTAAGAGCTCCTGGTCTTCATGGGTGCTTACAGAGCTCAGAATATCACAGAGGGTGGGAGGCTTTTTCTTTTTCTTTTCTTTTTTTTTGTTTTTTTCTTTTGATTAGTGGTACTCTTGTTGTAGTAAATTTTGTGTTAACAGTGAAGAAACAGTAGGGTAGCATTACACAGGAATTCTTTGCTGACATGTGGCCTACTTTATTGAGCATTGTGACACTTCGTATGTCTTTTCTGCCATCTGTTCTCTGGGACATCAGACTTCTGGTGTCAAAACAACTGGTATTAAGAGTGTTGTAAGATTTTTGTTTCTTGGAAGAATCCAGGGCGTACTATTTCTCTCCTGTTACATTTATGTACGTATAAGAGGAAACTCACAAGTAAGAAATCAAATCCCTCATTGCAAACTCATGATAATACTGTTCATAGTTTACTACATTTGCCTTAAGTTGTTTACATTAATGTCGGTTAAATTTGTTACACAAGCATTTTGTTTTCTTATAACAAAAAATATACTATAAGCAAACTCTTACTTACCAGACAAACAGGGCAATAAGGGGCCCTTAGGTACTTCAGCATGAGGCACTTGTGGTGGAATGTCAGCTGCTGTTGCTTTTGTCGGCTTACTTTTATAGCCCAGAATTACAGAGTAAGTAAGCATGATCAGATGGACTGCTAAGTCATGCTATTATTCCATAATTCCAGGTTGCAAATAGAAATGTTCTTTTTTATGGTTAACTACATTTTAAGTTGAAGGGAAGCTTTCTTCTCAAGTATTTTGCAAGTAAATACAAGCAGTGTGTTGCTGTTTAGATGCTAACCTTGTAACGTCGTTGAATCCCAGCTTCCTCACTCTTTAATACAAGTAGATCTCGCAGGCTTAACTTTACTAACATGTTATGCCAACCTGCACATCAGCTGTTCCCTCACCTCTTTTGGAGTTAATCTTAACCTGTGCTTTGCCTCCTGTTCTGTCTTGACTTTGCCAGAAAAATCGAGTTGAGCAGCAGCTTCACGAGCATTTGCAGGATGCAATGTCCTTCTTAAAGGACGTCTGTGAGGTACTACTTCTTTTAGATGGTGCCTTTTGTGTGTGTTTCAATTACTCATGACCCATTATCCATTTAAATCCTCAAGCTGTACAGACTCCATAGTTCTTGAAATCAAACAGTTGAACATTCCAGTTTTTGCAGTAGTATGTAAGAATATACTTCTGTTTCTCATGTTGTTGACAGTGACTCTTTCTTAAATGAGCTATTGGCATGTGCTTTTGATTTTTAAAATTCTAATATGTTTGTGTATAAGGCATGTGTGAGCCACAGCCAGCCAACACCATTTCTTCAGTTTTGTTTCAGAGCTGGATGTATACATCATTTAAGATAGGTGTGTTTGCTCACCCAAGACACAATTACAACTTAACTTGATGGATTTGAAGACTGTTCCCCAAATTGACATCTTTCAAACACCGTTATTAAAGTACACTTTATCCTTTTCCATCAGCTATAGTTGAGTATTGATAGAGTAGCCTTCATAGCCTTCATCTTGTGTAGAAGCTAAAAGAGATAACCTCATGGCATATTGGTAAATCTCCATAGCCTTCAGAGAGCCTTTCCATGTTGATGTTGATCTGTAGTGCAGGTAGCTGGCTTTGAAGCTTCCTGATAGCATTGCACTCCCTGTCATCCATGTATCTCAAGTAGGAAGCATAGCAGCTTTCTATCTGAACAGCACCAACAGTGACCTCCCTGCTCTCTTCCATCCTTACAGCAATCACGAATGGAGGACCGTTTAGACAGATTGGATGATGCCATCCATGTGCTACGGAACCATGCTGTGGGGCCTTCCACCAGTTTGCCTGCTGGCCACAGTGACATACAGAGCTTATTGGGACCATCCCATAATGCATCAATTGGAAGCCTCAATTCAAACTATGGAGGGTCAAGCCTCGTTACAAACAGTCGATCAGCTTCGATGGTAATATATAGTACCCATCTCATAAGCAGTAATTCCTAAATCCTATTACACTAAATGTTTTCTTCATGAAATTTCTGGGCAAGAAGGTCTCTCTTCCTGGAAGGCAGGTAAATGAAGACTTCTAAGCATTACCTTTATTGTCTTGAGAAAGGGTATTGACTGACTGTTGGCTCAGAAAATCTTGCTGTGGCTGCATATGAAAAGAAACTTTACAGAGATAGCTTAGCTTAGACTTGGACTTTTTTACAGATGTGTTTTAAGTGGCACGACATTTTGTACCTTGAAATAGTGAGCAGGAAGTGTGAATAGCAAAATCTGTAATCACATGAGAATTTTAAAGATATAGTATTGCCAGGCCCAGTAATGTAGGCCTGCAATCCCAGTTACTCAGGGGTCTAATTCAGGAGGATCACAAGTCCATAGCCAGCCTGAGTAATTTAGTGAGACCTGTCTTGGTATGAAAAGTAAAAAAGAGGCTAGGGATGAGCTCAGGTGGTAGAGTGCTTATATACTACAGAGGAGGGAGTTCAAGTTCAATTCCCAGGACCACAGAGGGAAATTATTTATCATAACTAAATTTAATGTAAAAATGTGCTCTAATTTGTAAATGCCCAAATTTAAACTCTATTCCCAAATGAATGAGAAAATGGGGAAAGTTAAGAATGGATATTAGGTTTTTTTTGGTGGGGGTTGATTTTGAGTTAGGGTCTCACTCTAGCCCAGGCTGACCTGGAATTCACTATCTAGTCTCAGACTGACCTCAAACTCACAGCAATCCTCCTACCTCTGCCTTCCGTACTGGGATTAAAGGCATGTGCCACCACGCCCAGCTTGGTTTTGTTTTTTTAAAGGAAACAATTTTAGATACATCCCCACAGAGAGTAAGATAAGTCCATCTTTTAAACTCTGTGCTCATTCTTTTTTTTTTTTTCAATTTTTTTTTTTTTTTTTTTGTGAGAAAGAGGCAGATAGAGAATGTGTGCACCAGGACATTTAGCCACTGCAAACTAACTCCAGATGCATGCACCACCTTGTGCATCTGTCTTACATGAGTCCTGGGGAATCAAACCTGGGTCCTTTGGCTTTATAGGCTTGTACCTTAACCACCAAGCCATCTCTCCAGCACCCCTCATTCTTTAGGGGGAAAGAATAGACTTCTATATCCATGCACATCAAAATATCCCTGTTGGGTGTTACGCATTATTTTACCCACACTGTCTCTGAAGGTGTGGCATTGATCTTCAACCTGTTATTTAGCTGATGCCACATGTGTATGTTTACTGTGTGATGTTTAAAGCTCCGTGCATATGACCACAAAGTTTCCTGTGAAAGACTTCAGCTGTGAGCCATGCTATCAGCTTTTAGGTCTCATGTCACAGAAGAGCTAGGTGCTCCTAATGCTGAATGCTTGTGCTTCATAAAGTAAGATTGGTTCAGATCTTCTGTCAGACTAACTCCTCCCTTTAGATTATTTTCTTTTTAAAATTTGTTTATTTGAGAGAGAGGGAAAGAGATATGCAGATAGGAAGGGAGAATGGGCATGCCAAGGCCTTCAGCCACTACAAACGAACTCCAGACTCATGTGCCACCTTGTGCATCTGGCTTACATGGGTTCTGGGGAGTCCTTTGGCTTTGCAGAAAAGTGCCCTAGCCACTAAGCCATCCCTCCAGTCCATGCCTCCTCCCTTCAGAGCATCCAAAGTCAACATCAGCCATAGCTGCATGGTTTCTGAGAGCAGTGTTTTCCATAGCATGGGTGACATGATATCTGATTATTTTAAAAGCTGAGGATTTTTTGTTGTCTTTTTTGGGTGTGTTTTTGTTTTCAGTGTGAGGAACTTCGAATTCATGCTCCTTTTAAATTAGTTTTTATTGTTGCTAAGCTAATAAAAGAGAAAACACAGCCGGGCATGGTAACGCACGCCTTTAATCCCAGCACTTGGGAGGCAGAGATAGGAGGATCGCCGTGAGTTCAAGGCCACCCTGAGACTACAGAGTTAATTCCAGGTTAGCCTGGACCAGAGTGAGACCCTACCTCAAAAAAAAAAAAAAGAGAGAGAGAAAACACATAGGAATATGACAAGGTTTTATCTGTATTAGTAGTAAAATTATTGTAACTATATGGTAAGGCTAATAGGATGGCACTTTGCAAATATGTATATAGAATACCAAGTCATCAATAGTTTGTGAAAGATGATGCTTTATCCTTACTTAAAAGAATATCAATTTACTTGAGTCCCAGCAACACTACAATTCATATTCCTCACCTCTACACTGTTACTAGCTGATGGCCTCTATTCCAATTTATCTGCTACACTATTTGGTATATCTCTGTCTCCTTCCATCTAAATGTGGGATTTGTATAAAATGTAATTCAGTCTTAGGGGAAGATTTTCATAGCCCTCCAAAGCCACAAGAGACTCAGTGCATTTGAGAAGGACTGTTGAGAGGAATGGTTGTTTTATTAATATTGTCCTGAAACTTTTAACTAAGAAAATAGCTCCTGCTACACTCTCAGAGATTGGGCTGCCTACTTCTTACTCCAGAACAGCAGCAAGGGGACTGCCAGACATAATCTTCAGCAGGAAAGAAGGGTCTGAAATTTCCTGGGAATCTGGCCTGATGAGAGCAGTGCCAAGAGCACAGCAGGAAAGCCCAAGCCCCTGCTCGGTGGTCCGGGGTCATCTTCTGCCCAGTCCTTGGTCCCCCACAGAGCTGCTCACAATCTTGCACACTGCTCCTGTTGTCGCTGTGTCCTCAGTCACAGTCAGTATTCCTTCTAGCAGAGGAGATCCTTGATTTGACCACCCTTACACTCAGAGAGTGACTAGGTGACCAAGTCTGAAACCCTTCCATGAATCAGTGTCCATCTCCATCCAAGGAAACCTTTTAAGCTGTGTGTCCAATTTCTGCTTTAGGAACAGGACCAACAGGTGGAGTGAGATGAAAATTAGCATGACTGTCACCTTCCCCACCCGCCGAGGCAGGCCTCAAAACCTACCTGTGTTGTCATCTTTCCTAGCCTCTCAGGGGTGTATGTTTTGGAAGGGGGACAGCTTTATCCATCTTGAAGAGTTACTCTCTTTTCTCCATCTCCATTACTTTAAATTCTAACTGTGGAAAGAAGTACGCATTTGTATGTTATAGGATCACTTACATATGATACTGCTTTATTATCTCTCACAATTACTTATTTCAATGTAGCAGGAATGGGGATACATGGGGGCATATTTGCTGTTTAGGATTGAACCCAGGACCTCGTACATGTTAGGAAGGCACTCTTGATGCTGAGCTTCACCCCCATACTCATAGTTACTAAATTCTAACATTGTAACATAAAACCAGCCACTTACAGTATACAGTGTGAAAGCAAATGGGCATGGCTATATTCCAGTGTCACTTACAAGTAGAAGTTTTCTTATTTAAATTTTAAAAAGACAAGATTTAGCCACATGCCATAATTTATTTATTTTTTGTTTTTTTTTAATTTTTTTGTTCATTATTTATTTATTTATTTGAGAGTGACAGACACAGGGAGAAAGACAGATAGAGGGAGAGAGAGGATGGGCGCGCCAGGGCTTCCAGCCACTGCAAACGAACTCCAGACGCGTGCGCCCCCTTGTGCATCTGGCTAACGTGGGACCTGGGGAACCGAGCCTCGAACCGGGGTCCTTAGGCTTCATAGGCAAGCGCTTAACCGCTAAGCCATCTCTCCAGCCCATACATGCCATAATTTCTGACCAAAAAACTAAATTTCCACATAGATAATGAGAGTTGGCATGGTTTGGATTTTATTTTTTCTTTCTTGTAACCTATAACTTTTTAAAAAGTTTTTTATTTATTTGAGAGAGAGGAAAAAGTCAAATAGAGAATGGGCATGCCAGGGCCTTCAGCTGCTGTAAACAAACTCCAGATGTGCACACCACCTTGTGCATCTGGCTTCCATGGGTCCTGGGGAATGGAACCTGGTTTTTTGGCTTTGCAGGCAAACGTCTTAACCACTAAGCTACTCTCCTGCCTGGAACCTATAACTTTTGCTTATTTTATTTTAATGACTTTTTAATTTCTTATTTATTTAATTTTTAATTTTTAATTTCTTATTTATTTAAGAGAGAGAGGGGGCTGGAGAGATGGCTTAGCAGTTAAGGTACATGCCTGTGAAGCCTAAGCACCCCTGTTCGATTCTCTGGGTCCCTTGTAAGCCAGATGCTCATGGTGGCACATGCATCTGGAGTTTGTTTGCAGTGGCTAGAGACCCTGGCATGCCCATTCTATCTTTCTTTCTCTCTTTCTCCTCTCTGTCTCTAATAAATAAATGAAAATAAAATCTTTAGAGAGAGAGAGAGGCAGATAGAGAATGGGTACACCAGAGCCTCAAGCCAATGCAAATGAACACCAGATGCATGCGCCACCTTGTGCGTCTGATTTACATGGGTACTGGGGAATTGAACCTGGGTCCTTAGGCGTCATAGGCAAGTGCCTTAACTGCTAAGCTATATACCAGCCTTTTATTTTTTTAAGTAGTTGAAATATTTAAGGTGAGCCATTATGTACTGAGAATATAAGAAAAGAAGTTGCTGACGGGATAAGAGTGATAACACTTAACCAGGCATTGTAGGATGTGCCAGGAGGCTGAGGCAGAAGGGTGCCTGAGCTCAACAGTGTCAAGTCCGCCTGGACAACAGAACAAGTTCCCATCGCAAAAACAAAGTGATCTCAGTAGCTCAGCTTCCAGCCTGTAAGCCAGCTAGTCAAGTGACCTTGCCTCCTGCATGACAGATTAGCTGAGCCAGTGTCCTAGGCTAATGAAATGGTCCTGTTGTTAAGCATTTTTTCCTTTTTATGTACTTTTTTCAGTGCTACTAGATGCAGCCAGTAAACCACGCCCCTGCTTCTCATTAGTCTGTTATAGCAGGGCTATGCCAGAGGTTGCCTTTGATTTGTAGGAGACCCATCTTCTTGTCATAGACGAAATAATTGGTATGTTTAAAACTGCTTCAGGAAAAATTTGTTTCATGCTAAGGTCAGAAGATTTTTGTTGGCCAAAATATATGTTAATTGGAGTCAATATCAGAATGCTTAGGTTGGACATACTTGACTAGCACTGAGTTCAGAATTAAATGAAGTTTCAGACACTGATGGCTTTTAAACACTTGAGTGTTGTCTCAGCTGTTAAAGGTGCTTGCTTGCAAAATCTTGCCACCCTGGGTTCAGTTCCCCAATGCCCCCACATAAAGCCAGATTTCAGGAGTGCTTTTGCAATGGCTAGAAGCCCTGGAACACCCATTCTCATTATTTTCCTCTCCCTCTCTCTATTTGCAGATACATGTTGCAGTGGGGGCCGGCATGACAGGGTCTCTTTTTGCAAATGAACACCCCTCTGACTTTATATGGGTGGCTAGGGAATTGAACCCTGGTCTGCAGGCTTTGTAAGCAAGCACCTTTAACCACTTAACATCTACCAAACTCTCCATTAAATCTGCTACCCAGGAAGCCAAGTGAGACAAGATGAGTATCACTGTGAGTTCCAGGTCAGCCTGGGCTAGAGTAAGACCTTGCCTCAAAAAAATTAATTTATTTTTTACCGGGTGTGGTGGAGCACACCTTTAATACCAACACTTGGGAGGCAGAGATAGGAGGATCGCCATGAGTTAGAGGCCACCCTGAGACTACATAGTGAGTTCCAGGTCAGCCTGGACTAGAGTAAAACTCTTACCTAGAAAAACAACAACAAAAATTTATTTTTGCTACATAATGTATATATATTATTATATTATATATATAGGGGCCAGAAAGATGGTTCAATGGATAAGATGCTTGCTTACAAAGCATAATGGCCTGGGTTCATTTCCTCAGTACCCACGTAAAGCCAAATGTGCAAAGTGGTTCATGCATCTGAAATTCGTTTGCAGTGGCTAGAGGCCCTGATACCCCATTCCCATTCTCCCTTCCTTCCTCTCTCCTTCTCCCCCACCTCCCATGCTTGCAAATAAATTAAAAAAATTTTTAAATACTAAATTTCCTGAGAGATAATTGTATCAGAAAGAAACTGGGAAAAGAATAATTCCTTCTCCTCTTTGCATAAACATGCCAGGCATCTTTAATATTTGCTTTAATTTTTACTTGAGGTTAATATTTTCATTTACTTAATTTCCTACTCCTTTTAATGTTTTTGTTTGTTTCTCCATATTTGCCTAAAGCAAATATAAATAAAACAGTAGTCTCTGACAAGCTCTCTCATTAGTGTGTGATATTGTTACCTTGTTTCAATCTTTTAAGTGGAAAACCAAAAGTGAATGGTTTCTCACTTGCATTGATGAGTTACACAGAGATTCCTGCAGCATACATTTCTGTGCTCACTTCTGCTTGCTGTGATGTCTAGATATTCTGTCCACCGGTGGAATCATAGCTCAGCCTTGTCTTTAATAAACAAATCTCAACCTCAGACCAGACTGAGATTGGGGTTTCTGTGGTTCTTAATGAAGCTTAATGCAGATTAGGAGATATTTTTATTGATGCTACAGCAGAACATTCCATCCATGGGCTTCCTTCCACTGTTATAAGACCTGAAGAAATGCATTCCAGGCAGTTTTCTTTTGGGGTATTGCTTGAGGTTTTTAGTATCAAACAATTAATATTTTTTTTGTCACCCAAATAAATTTTTAAAGCTTTTTAGCATTCCATTTGGACAGTAGTTGATTTTGGTAACATGAGTTTCCATCTATAGAAATTATATGTTGATATTTCAACTGAATAGAATTTTACTTTTGACCACTCTTTACTATTTCAACACAGATTTGTTTGTTTGTTTCCTGCATGGAAACTTCCAGTTCTTTAATTTCATTTAGACCACATTTGACTCATTTAAAGGGTTTTGGTAGTGTTTAAAGAACATGTCTTTAGAAGGTTGAAAACAGAGGTTATGCATATATGGAAGTATTACTTTAAAAGGAAGTATAGCAAATGGAATGCTACTAAGTTTCTGTAAAGGCTTCTCACATACAAGATACGATGTAGGCAGAATATAAAGATTCTTTATTCAGTTCTGTATGCTAATAATGATTGAATCATTAGTGCTCAGTGAGTCATGCAAGCTAAGCAAACTATTAGAATAGAATTCAAAATTAGAGGAATGCATACTGAGTAGTTTTCAATCTGTCCCTTAATTCACAAGACCTCTTATTCATCAACTAATTAGATTTAACATTTCCATCATGATTACTAAAGCCATTGGCCAGATTAAATGGAGACAAGCCCCTTGTTGGGTGCTTGCAGACGCCAGGCTAGGCACAGATTGTGAGGATTCAGTATGCAGGCTGGCGTGATTTAAGGAGTGGGCTTTTATTCTGAAATGGGATTCTTATAATAATTGAAATTTAGAGCATAGCAGGTTGAGGGGTTTGCCTTCCTTGCCACGGCCCCCATAGCAGCAGCCTGTCAGCTGTATGCTAACGAGGTGAACAATTAACATGAGTCCTATCTAGCTGGCCCCACAGGCTCTGAGTATAGACAAAGAACTGTTTGTACACCTGTGGTGCGTGTAGACTGCGCTTGAATGTCAGCAGCAGATTAAAGGGGGGTGCGGGTGTGGGAGCCAGGGTGAGCTAGGGTGAAGGAGAATAGAAAAACTGGAAGTCAAATTCTTCAGAAAATAGATGAGGGCCATTTGCAAGGGGAATCAGGTTACAAAGAAAAAGTTCCTGCTAGCTTCATGACCATGAAAAACTCCAGACTTCAAGCTTTCTCCTAGTCTCAAACCATTTCTAAAAGTTTATATTTTCACTGTGTGTGCCAGTTAATTTTTTTCTTTTGGAAGCCAATAATATGAGTTCCTGTAAGAAAATACCTCATACTGTTCCAGAGGCAAAACTATTTGCTGCCATTTCCATTCCAGGACAAACAGAGCTCCCTTTCTGCTTGTCCTCGAGGCAAAGGCAAAGCACTCACAGCTTGGAGCTTCCCAAGCCCCTTGTTAGGAAGAAGACAGACAATACAGTACTTTTATTAGTTAACTTACAGAGCGAAAGAATGGTGCAGATGAAATGAAGGAGATTGGAATTCAGTAGCTGTACTACACATGAGTGAAAATTATCACTGTTTACAATAAGTTTCATGTGTGTGATATATATAGTAAATAGCCAGGATATTTTGTATGTGTGCTTCTCAGTATTCATGCGATTCACATGTGTGATATATAGTAAATATCTGTGAGCTTCATGTGTGTGATACATAGTGAATGTCCAAGAGATTCACATGTGTGATATATAGTCAATATCTGAGCTTCATGTGTGATACACAGTGAATATACATGAGATTCATATCACATGAATAATATACAGCAAATATCTGCAAACTTCACATATATAATATACAGTAAATATCCACATGCTTAAAAACTTTAAAAGGGCTGTGTTGTAAGATAATTCAGAATGCTGGGTAAGAACAGAATTAGCACAGAAATCATGGGGAGACTTATTCTGGACTGCTGTAAACTCAAACAGAACTGAAGCATTTGCTTATTCTGGCAAGAGTTTCCTGAACCAGTCAGAATTGTTGGGTTACCTTCACCTTTAATGTAGCTGTAGTCCAAAGAACTTGCAGCTGCAGACTGCTTACCATATCTCTTGTTATAGAGTGGGCTTTTGAACTGACCTTCCTCTTAGATCACGACATAGTCCATGAGGAAGAAGTCACATAGATGTGTTCCAAATGAACATGACCAGCATGCCCTTGATGACAGAAATTAAAGAAAAAATTTGTTGTATTGTGTGGGGTGTGTGTATAGTTGTATGCATGTTTGTGGAGATACACACACCCCTCCCTCCACATGTGTGTGGAGTCCAGAGGAGAGCATGAGAGGTTATCACTGTCCTGCTTTGTTTCCTTGAGACAGTCTCTCACTGAACCTGGAGCTGCTGTTTTCAGTCAGACCTACTGACCAGGGAACCTCAGTGATCTTCCTGTCTCTGCCCCATTGCCTTCACAGAGTTTACAGGCATTCACCACCATGCTGAGCTTTTTATTTGGATGCTGGGGATCTCCCTCCCCCAAAACACACAAACACACCCAGCTTTTTACATGAGTGATGGGATCAAACTCAGGTCCTCATGTTTGTGCAGCAAGTGCTTCGCTGGTTGGTTAGGCTAAATGCTTCAGATTTCTTTTGGGGCAGAGAACACCTAGGGCAGAAACTTTCCGAGATGAAAAGGGCTTGGAAGTCTGCCATTGTTATAGTTCCCTCCAAGCTTTCAGGTCATATTTCTTTAATGCATGATGAAACAGCATGATTTAGGGAAGAAAAAAAGGTAATAGTCAATTCTTGAATATCCAAGGAGAATAGTGACACAAATAATTTTCAACAATGACTTATTATCAGGTAATTTTTAAAGTAGATATAGAGCACATTAACTGGATTTTTTTGTTTTTAAGGGAGAGAGAGAAAAGGAGGCAGAGAGAGAATGGGTGCCCCAGGGCCTGTAGCCACTGCATACAAACTCCAAATGCATGTGCCACCTTGTGCGTCTGGCTTTACCTGGGTCCTTAGGCTTTATAGGCGTGCCTTAACCACTGAGCTATCTCTCCAGCCCTAAATGGATTTTAGAGACTGCATTAACGGAAAGAATAAAGATGAGAAACACTATTTCTTTTAAACTATAGTGGAGAACCTCAACAAATTCGAAGCAAACCACTATCTATGGGCCTGATGGCCTAAAAATGTGTTTTGGCTCCTCAAAGGAGCCAAAGGATAAAGTCACCTTGGATACTTTGTATTGATGAAATCCACACAATCATCAAAAGATAAAAGTTGTGTTAATTACTCAAGGGATTCAAAGTTTGATAAGTTAGGAAGACTGAAGGATTTATTGAATAACAATTCTCAGGTATAACTCCAGGCAATAACCTGTTTAATTACAAGCTTAATCATCTAACTGAAATGTCTGCTGCTATTCTAGCAAAAAGCTTTATTTGTAACACATTTTCTTTAAAATACTGTGACAGCTAAGTGGTGTTTTTTTTTTAATTTAACTTTTCTCCTTTTTTTTTTTTTTGCTAAGTGCTATTTTCATTCCTAATTCATTGATAGCTTGGATTCAGTTTGACTAAAGGTGTAGAATAAACACTTTTGCTGCCTGGAAATGTAAAACTTCTAGGTACTTTAATTTTTTATTGCTTTTGATGTTCTTTGAAGATTTTTGAAGGGAGACGAGGCAATTAGAGAAAGGATAAACAAGCTACTGTGTAGTGTTAAAGTGTCAAAGTTAGGTAAATACAGTTAATAATACTGTAACAGTATTTTATTAATGACTATATCATACATGTTTTCGTAATGGTCTAGGTGGCCTATGGCCCAGGGTTTCAGGTGTGTACAGTCTTTGTCCACTGTTCCATCACATACACAATCTCTGTCACTCATGTCAACATTTCTGCTGATCTAATGTCAGGATTTGGCACTAAGAGTAGTGGCTCTTTTGGCTTTTCTTAGCAACCTTCTGTGGAATTAAATTTTGAACTTTTCTTTAAAAATAACATTTTGATTAAAAAGAAATACTACCAAGTATTTTGAAATTTTTACCAAAAGTCAGGAAAGGAACACCCAAAACAAGTTGCTAAATTCACATGAATAGTACTGTATTCTCTCTATATTGGGTAAACTGGCATGCATGGACAGCTTTTGACCACTTTCCTTGTTCCTATTTTTACTTTAGGTTGGAACTCACCGGGAAGATTCTGTCAGTCTCAATGGCAATCATTCAGTCCTGTCTAGTACTGTTGCTGCTCCAAGCACAGATCTGAACCATAAAACACAAGAAAACTACAGAGGTAACTGCACTGTTGGGATATCAAACACGTCATCTTTTTCACAGCCACACTAACATCTGTGAATCAGGTGTTATCTTGGGTGAGGAATTCCTGACAGTAATGCTGATTATGTGAGTATAGAGAGTAGATATTTACAGTTCCATTTGGCTACTTGTCTGGGCCAATAATAAGTACTTATTTATGAGCAGATCTACATATAGTATTTACTGGTTATCTTATTCTGTGTTCCTGTTTCTGTCTTGTCTCTTTCTTGGTCACTTCCTCCAAAGTGAGTCCATACCATTGATCCCTAGAGTCAGCAAGAAAGATATTTTCCAGCAAGTGCCTTCAACATCTTATAGGCCCAAGAAAGATATTTCTAAATGTATTGAGAACTCTGAATTATAGTTTTGGAGATTTCAATTGAATTGGAGAGACATACAATGTTGATTAAAAAGCAAACTGGGTTAGTGTTACACTGTAGCCTTACATATATATACAAATATGCAGGTAATATTAAGACCACTAAAATAAAGTCTCCTAGTTTTAGCTGGACATCATGGCTCATGCCTTTAATCCCAGCACTAAAGAGGCTGAGGTAGGAGGTTCACTGTGAGTTCAAGACCAGCCTAGGCTACAGAGTGAATTCCAGATCAGTCTGGGCTAAAGTAAGACCCTGCCTCCAAAAAAAGAAAAAAGTCTCCAATTCCTGGCCATGGTGCCTGTATGACTTGTTTATCTGGAAGACACTCGACTTGCCTGCTTGGCCTTGGCAACGTCTTAGAAGTTACTTTCTAATTTTTTTTTTTTTTTTACTTTTTGCAGTAATGGGGAATGAACCCAGGGCCTTGTACATACTAGGCAAGTGTTCTACCACTGAATTATAACCCCAGCCCCAAAGTTATTTTCTAAAATTCATCTAGTTTCTCACACCTTGTTCACTTCTTAGTACCTGAAAGCTAGGTACCAATCATTTGGGTCAAGTTTATTATTTCAAATACACATGCTAAAAAGCCACTGCAGGTTGGGGGCAAGATAATTCCAGTTCTAAATAATATACTTCCCTCCATCTCCAGAGCCCTCCATCCTTGTAACAGCTAAGGTTGTTCCCCATCTATAAAGCCTGTTGCTGTCGTTGGAATGCACACATGAGTCAGGTGATTGATTTGGCTTCTTTTGTCTCTGTGTCAGGTGGCTTGCAGAGTCAGTCTGGAAATGTTGTTCCAACAGAAATCAAGACTGAAAGCAAAGAGAAAGATGAAAACCTTCATGAACCTCCTTCATCAGATGACATGAAATCAGATGATGAATCCTCCCAAAAAGATATCAAGGTCTCGTCTAGAGGCAGAACAAGGTATTTGTTGTAAACAGATATTGTATTTTACCACTTACTATAGGAAGTTCTGACAGGTCATGTGTTAACTAGCTAGCAGCTATGTTCTAGACAGTATGCTGTGATTTATATATATATATATTTACCCAAATAATTTGCACAGAATCCCTAAAGAGTAGATAAGACTCTTTGAGGGACTGGAAAGATGGCTTATCACTTAAGGGACCTGTCTGCAAAACTTAAGCACCCAGGTTTGATTCCCCAGTACCCACATAAACCAGATGCAGAAGGTGGTACATGTGTCTGGAGTTCATTTGTAGTGGCTGAAGGCCCTGGCGAGCCCATTATCTCTCTCTCTCTCACACACACACACTCAATTTAAAAAAAAAAAAAAGACTGACTCTAAAATTATGTTTTCCACTACATCATACCATTTTATGTGAACCTATAAAAACGAACTATATGTCACCTCAAAGTTGTTTACAGTTTCTATGACAGTTGAGGACAGAATAACTAAAGCAAGTTATTTAAATACTTAGATATATCAGCCAGTAAATACATGCTATATGAACTATAAGTTAAGAGTCTGGTATGGATACTATATGTTTTCTATGTGTTTGTTTTTGAGACAGAGTCTCATATAGCCCAGGCTGGCTTCACATTGATGAAGGATAAGGATGGCTTTGAACTAATGATCCTCCTGCTTCCACCTCCTAAGTGTTAGGATTATAGATGCCACCAATGCTATTAGGTTTCATGTTGTCTGTGGCTGATGTTGGAATATTTGAATAATTGTCATAGATACCATCTGGCCCACAAAGCAGGAATATTATCATCTGACCCTTCATAGAAGAGACTTGTTAATTGCTGACTTGAACAATAATTTGAAAAAATATATGTATAAAACAGGAAATACTACCAGGTAGACTGATGTTATCAACAAAGGTTTTCTAGCCAGGCATGGTGGTACACACTTTTAATCCTAGCACTCGGTAGGTAGAGGTAGGAAGATCGCTGTGAGTTCCAGACAGCCTGGGACTGAAGAGTGAGTTCCCAATCAGTCTGGACTAGAGTGAGACCCGTGCTTTTGTAAAACAAATGTACAAACAAACAAAAAATAGAAAAGATTTTCTAGAAACTGAACTTGACTCAGTTTCCAGTATGAATATAGACACATATATCAGTTTACATTAGAATTAGGGCGTGTGTGTGTGTGTGTGTGTATTTTTTAAGACAGAATCTTACTTTGTAACCCAGGATAGCCTGGAACTCTGAAGCCCAGGCTGGTCTCAAAGTCATAGCAATCCTCCTGCTTCAGCCTCCCAAATACTGAGTTTATAGGCATGAAGCACACACCTGATGTGATTTAGTATATTTATGCATTCTGTTTTTTGATAAATTTATTCATTTATCCATAATATATCTGTCAACCCAGGCGTGGTGGTGCATGACTTTAATCCTGGCACTCAGGAAACTGGGGTAGAAGGATTGCTGTGAGTTCCAGGTGAGCCTGGGCTAGACCTTGAAATAAAGGGGGAAAAAAGAATAATATGTGTCACATACAGGTATCTATTTAAAACATTCTGTGTTAAATTATAACACAAAGGAGATTAAAATGAATATAGTAGATACAACTAAAGGAAACAGTGTGGTCCTTCCCACCCATTTTTAAACGTTTTTATTTATGTGCAAGGGGGGAGAGAGAGAGAGAGAGAATAGGTACAACAGGGCCTGTAACTACTGCAAACAAATTTGAGATGTATGTACCACTTTGTTGTTTATCTGTCTTTATGTGGGGACTGGCAAATAGAATCTGGGTCCTTTGGCTTTGCAGGCAAGGGCCTTAACCACTGAACCATCTCTCCAGCCCTCACTTGCCTTTTGACATTCTCATTATTTTAAATACCTAAACAGTTCTCTTAGAAAAATGGATTCGTATAATGCTGTTATTTTAATATATATCTTACTCAAAAGAGGAATATACGTGAGAAAGTAAAACTCAGTCTAGAGAACACTTAATTTCAGGCATCTTTATTCATAGTTTTGTTATTCTGAAAGAATTTTTAAAAATAGAGCTGGGGGATATAGTTCAGTATTAGAGGGCTTGCCTAGCATGCATGAACCAGGCATGGTGGCATGTCTGTAATCGTGGCTCTCAAGAGGACCAGAAGTTCAAGACCATTTTCAGCCAAGTAGTGAGGAGTTCAAGGCTATCCTGTGATTCATGAGCCCCTGTCTCAAAAAAAAAAAAAAAAAAAAAAACGGAACTAATTTGTATCTACTTGTATTTCCTCTTCTTTATCAGGAGTTAATGAACTTTCTCTGTAAAGGATCAGACAGTCGATATTTACATTTCATCATGTTTCTGTCACAACTACTCATTTCATTTATTACATACCAAAACAGCTTAAGCAGGTTGGAGGGATGGCTTAACAGTTAAGGCATTTGCTTGCAAAGCCAAAAGACCCAGATTTGATTCCCTAGGACCCACGTTAGCCAGATGCACAAAGGGGCGCACATGTCTGGAGTTCGTTTGCAGTGGCTGGAGGCCCTGGCGCACCTACTCTCTCTCGGTCTCCCTCTTTCTCTGTCAGATAAATAAACAACAAAATACTTTTTTAAAGTATCCAGAGGTGATTAATAAGCAAATGAGCTTTGGCCCATTATTTATAAGTTAACAGAAATTAAGTGGCAGTATAATAGAGTAATAGTTAATACTAATTAATAGGTGGCCTTTATACAATGGAGACTAATGTAGGCTTGAATTACAGTTCTGTCACATACTGGACAAGTTATCAAAGCTTTTGAGACTAGTTATTTCTCCCTCCAAAGAAATTTTACTTTACTGTAGGAATAGCCTAGTGATGTATGTTGAAGTCTTTTCCATTTTGTCTAGCATTCAGTAAAGGACTCATAGTTAATATTATGGTGGTAGTTTTAGACATGTATTTTAAGTTTGCTTTCATGGGATGTTGACCTGGTTTTTATTAGCATGTGACTCTAACTAGTTAAGTGATTATGGGCTTTGCATGGTTCTCAAACCAGCTGCACAGAGCCTTGGAACAGGCCATGACTGCTGGTGTCTGGGTCCTGACCCAGACTTAGTATATCAGTATCTTGAGGGGCGGGGACTTGGGAAGCTGACTCTAGAATGGACCTGCAGGTTCTGATTGATGTATACTGTTGAGCTAAATGATTACTAATGCCCCAAGGAAATTAAAGATCCATGCATACATATCTATAAGAATATATTGTGTAGTACTAGCACTGAATGCTATCTTAGGATACTACTGGTATTAGAAAAAAAGCTAAACATACTGATTTTTATGTGTATTATTTCAAGGTTTTGAAAAGCTATACTTAGTAACTTTGTTCTGAAGTATATATAGAACTCCCTAAAAGTTACTCCAAATCATCTCCTTGTAATGTAGGTTTTATAATTATATAAAATTATATAATATAATTATATAGTCTGTTTTTACTACAGAAATTTGGAAAACGCAGTAAAGCACACACAAAACACAAACTCCACTTCCCAGAATTAACCCAATATATATATTTTAAGGAATATCTTTTTCCATAAATATATTTCAAATTGGAATTAAACTGAATATAATTTATTTATGAGGCAAGAGAATGAGCACACTAGAGCCTCCTGTTACTGCAAACAAATTCCACTGTATGTATGACTTTGTGCATGTGGCTTACATGGGTACTAGGGAAATTAATCCAAGCATCTCCCCAGCCTCCAACAATGCATGTTTTTTTTTAAATTTTTTATTTATTTATTTAAGAGTGACAGACACAGAGAGAAAGACAGATAGAGGGAGAGAGAGAGAATGGGCACGCCAGGGCTTCCAGCCTCTGCAATCGAACTCCAGACGCATGCGCCCCCTTGTGCATCTGGCTAACGTGGGACCTGGGGAACTGAGCCTCGAACCGGGGTCCTTAGGCTTCACAGGCAAGCGCTTAACTGCTAAGCCATCTCTCCAGCCCCAACGATGCATGTTTTGTTTTGTTGTTTTATTTTGTGACTTGGAACTCACTCTATAGTCCTGACTTGCTTTAGACTCGCTGTTATCCTCTTGCCTCAGCCTCCCTAGTGCTAGTATTACAGACATGAGCCACTATGCTCAGCCTCAGCAGTGCATTTTTAACATTTTCACTCTTCTGAGTATGTTCTAAATACAGCTTTTTGCTTGTTTTGGAGGGGATGTGGGGGACAGCATTAAGATTTGATTCACACATAATAAATTTCATCAATTTTAGGTATAAAGCTTTTTCTTTTATAAATGCATGCACAATGTATATTAAAAATATATTCAATTTTTTATGTTTTGTCCTTTTGTCAAATGTAAAAGTTAAAATCACTACCATTTTAATAATCTAGAACATTCCACACATGTTCCTCATCCCTATTTGTAATTAGTCTCTGCTGTTTGTTAACATAGTTTGTCTTTTCTAGAAGTTCATGCAAATAGAATCCTACAGCTTGTGTCCTTTGTCTCAGGTCACCTTTCCTTAATGTATTAGTTAACTTCACTCATTGCTGGACCAAAATATCTGACCAGAAGCACTTAAGGAAGGAAGGGAGGAAAGCCTCACTTCCACTTGTTGGAGGTCACAGTTCCTCAGGGTGGAAGGCAGGCCAATATATATACATGTATGTATTTTTTTAATGAAGCTTCTAAGTGACTAGAGTTGAAAGAACTAGAGAGACTTTTCTAGTAGACTCCTACTAATGGTGATGCTGCTGATCTGTGTGCCCAGTTTGTTGTGTAACAAGGGGGTGGATTTTAGTTATTTCACATTGACAAATAATTTAGAATCTTGGAGAGATCTTTGTGCTAAAATATGCAATGAAAGGTGCATTTAAAACAGTACGATTTCCCAAAATGGTAGATGTGCATTGACAGAACATACTCACCTAGACAGTGGGCATCATCCTCATTTCCATCTTCCCAGTGGTCAGCACATCTTACAGGCACACTAACACAGTGCTGGCTCTTTTGTTTTCCAGTAGTACTAATGAAGATGAAGATCTGAATCCAGAACAGAAAATTGAACGGGAAAAGGAAAGGCGGATGGCTAACAACGCCAGAGAGCGCCTGCGAGTGCGGGATATTAATGAGGCCTTCAAAGAGCTTGGCCGAATGTGTCAGCTCCACTTGAAGAGTGAGAAGCCCCAAACAAAACTCCTCATTCTTCATCAGGCAGTGGCCGTCATTCTTAGTCTAGAGCAGCAAGTCAGAGGTAAGTGGTTTCAGCAGAACGCATGGCTATGCTGCTCCTGGATGGAAGGTCTCCCTGCACTCTGCCTCTCTTCCATCAGGATTCACTTTTTCCTAAGATTCTTTCTCTGACTCACATAATTGATTAACAGCTATAGGCTGAGTGATTCCTATAAACCCATAGAGACCGTGCTGTGCAGCAGAGCAGAAGCCCAGCCTTTGCCTGCTTCCAGGTGTGCAGCTTTGAACCCCTTGGCTGTTGTGCATTACTCTCGCTCTCACTGCCGCCTCTCCCTTGTTTCTTCCGTCACAATATTATGGTTCTTTTTTTTGTTTTCTCAATTTTTATTAACATTTTCCATGATTCTAAAAAATATCCCATGGTAATACCCTCCCTCCCCCCATTTCCCCCTTTGAAATTCTATGCTTCATCATATCCCCTCCCCATCTCAATCAGTCTCTCTTTTATTTTGATGTCTCTTTTTCCTCCTCTTACGATAGTCTTGTGTAGGTAGTGTCAGGCACTATGAGGTCATGGATATCCAGGCCATTTTATGTCTGGAGGGAGCATGTTGTAAGGAGTCCTACCCTTCTTCCTTTGGGTCCGGTACTCCAGTTACTTCTTTCTAGCACTATGATACCTTCTGAGTCATCCCAAGGTCACTGCCATCTGAAAAAAGAAGATTTTCTACCCAAAGGGAAAGTAGCGTTAATATAAGGGTATCAATATTAAGAGAAGTGCTTACTGGGCAGTTTGATAAGCATAGTATATACATTTATCCAGACATCAGCAGATGTTACACCCCTAGGGCTCATGACTACCCACCCCTGTTCTAAGTTTTCAGTATCAGGGATGTATTCCCTCCCATGGAGCAGTCCTCCAGTCCAGTTAGAAGGCAGTTGGTTTCCACCATGACAGACATGCCACTATTGTGCCCATTGGCTCATTTGGCCTGGTTGGCCAATTACAATGTCTGCAGTGTCCACTGTTGAGTATCTTCACTGATATTATCTCTTTCTCCCATTGAACTACATTTAGAATGGCTTCTTCCAGCTTTCTGTCAGCAATATTACGTTTCTTGCTTGCTTGCTTTATCTTAGGGCATCTACCAACCCTTGTTTGTTAATAGGATACCTAAGCATGGCACCTCCTGGCTTTGCCAGTGATGACCTTGAACTTATGATCGTACTGTCTCTGCCTCCCAGGTGCTGAGATTATAGACATGCCACCATGCCTGGTTTATATGGTGCTGGGGACAGAACCCAGGGTTAGGCAAGCACTCTACCGACTGAGCTGCATCACCAGCCCTATTTGATTTTTCATGAAGTGTGTTGGGATCTTGAAATTTTAAAACCTCATTTGTTTAATATGCACTTACCATCTACCTCTGTACAAGCCAGCTGTGTTACAGACCTTGGGTTCTACCTGCCCTGAGAAGCTCCACCAAAGCTGTGCTTTAGCCATTCCATGTACATCTCCTTGTCAGTGGTATTGTTTCATCCCAAGCCTTTCTTTCTCTCTCCCTCCCTCCCTCTCTTTCTCCCTTCCTCCCCCTCCCCCTCGCAAGGAATTCATAAGTGTGGCTCTGGGTTCCAGGCTCTGCCACTGGCCTCTTTATGAGAGCATTTGCCTTTCTTATTTATTGAATGTTTATGCTAGATTTTATTTAAAGAATGTCAAAAAGAGAATAGGGGTGGTCAGATGCTTGAATAACTCAGTCGTGGAATTTAAGCATTGGTTAACAATAGAAAACTCTTAGATTTTCAGGAAAAATAATGATAGTAGCAGTTAGTTTATCATGTAATCCCTCCAGTATATTAAATGTGTAATAGTGATCATGCTTTGTGTGCCCATAATCCTGCACACCTGAGATCAGGTGCTCACCTTAGTGTTTGAGGAAGGCATGTATGAGTGAGTAAGGGCTGATCCTGAAAGTTACAGCACCTCTGACATAAAGAAGCCAATTGTTGTCCACTCATCTGTAGCAGGTCAGTGTCTGGGAGGTTGCCATTATCGACCAAAGGTTTTTGTTTTTGTTTTTACCATGTTTTTAACACTTGCCCACTGTGCGGCAGCAAGGCACTGGATTCAAGTGCCGCTAGTGTGTTCTTTCTCTGATTCACACAACCATTTCTTCTGGAAGCCACTCCATAGGGAGTATGAGGAGCGGCCTGACTGGGCAACAGGGTGCCAAAACCTGCCATCGTTCACACCTCCTTTCCACTGGCAGCAGAGCTACAGAAGACACTCCTTTGTGTTTTAGAATGAGACACCTCATTTCAGATCTAAGCTAGTAAATTAAGAAATTTCTCAGTGTTTGCAAAAGGTTATAAACTATGCCTTTTGTAGTAGAACCTTAATCCTTCCTAACACTTGACTATGCTGTGGTCCTAGGCAGGACCTGGAGCAGAACAGCTGATTCCCAGAGAAGGCCTCTCACCTAAGTTTTTCCAGGAGTGTGTCCACAAGTGCAGATTTTGGCACCGAGAGTCCTTCACTGACTAGCTTGTGAATGAATTTCACATACACTGAACTTTCATTGCATTAAAGATTGATTGATTCCATAAAAGCTGCTTTTTGCCCACTTCAGACTGTGGGCCTTAAGACCAGAGCCTTTATCTTACAGTCCTGCTGTCCACCATTACTCCTCCTTGAAAGTGGACTCTGCCACTACCATGTGGGCTTTCATGAGCCCACAGGGCCTGTGCCTCATCCTTGACAGCCTCTAAGTTTGGTTCAGAGACCATCTTCCCTGGACTTTCTCTGGTAGTTTTGAGCCACTTGGTAATGTGTTCACATGGGGAGGCTCTACACGCTACAGTCTTCACCCCGTCAGTCTGTAAATAAAGACACACATTGTTTACTTGGATTCCCTTCTGTCTTACAGTGGTGCCCCAGACTAGTCCTAACCAGTCCCAGCTGGATTCAGCTGAGGTAACCAGACTTAAGTAATTAGGAAGTGGCTTCTCTTCCAAGCCTCCAGTTTTCCCAGGTCACTTTTTGTCCCTTGGTATCCCCTATAGCAAATCCCATGTGATCCCTACTTCTGTCAGCTTGGCCTTTCTGTCCTCACCGTTAGTTTCACCAGAAGCTTTGTCATTTGGGTTCCCTGACAGATTTCACTTACTACCCTCCCATTTGTACTCACAGCTTTACTCAGCCTTCCTCTGTCAGTGATCAAACACCTCTAAACTCATCCTCACATCAGCACAGTCACTCACTGCTCTCCTGGTAATTTGTGGGTAAGAGAGTTAACTGGGTTTTTGTGTTCCTAGTCTCTAAGTGAGCCTGAAGAAAAAATGAGCTATAGCAGTGGTTCTTAAATCTAGCTGGTCCCAGAGTCACCAAAGGCTTTCACTTGCTCAGACACCCTGAGGAATTTTATTTGCAGTGAGGTGGTAGATGCAGTGCCTGCCCTGTACTTACTCTGGGTACCTCTGAGATGAATTAAAATGGCATTGACACAAAAGGACATGCAAGAGAGAAGACAACAGCAGATGAGAAAACAAAAAATGGCTGGACATGGTGGCGCCCGCCTTTAATTATAGCACTTGGGAGGCAGAGGTCGGAGGATCGCCATGAGTTCAAGGCCACCCTGAGACTACATAGTGAACTCCAGGTCGACTTGGGCTACAGTGAGACCCTACCTCGGGAAAAAAAGAAAAAAGTAGGAAAATTACATGAAGTAGTGGTAAGTGACAGAATTATTTCCAAGTCCCAAAGAGTACTTCTCTCAAGGTCAAGGGCTGATTCTTGCTAAGGAGAGAAATGGTTTAAAAATGAACTAAAGAGCTGGGCATGGTGGCACATGCCTTTAATCCCAGCACTCAGGAGGCAGAGGTAGGAGAATCAAGGCCACCTTAAGGCCACGTAGTGAATTCCATGTCAGCCTGGGCTAGAATGAGACCCTACCTCAAAAAAACAACAACAATAAGTAAATAAATAAAATAAAGAGAACTGGTGAGATGGCTCAATAGATAAAGTTCTTGCTGTGCATGTGCACCTCTGAGTACCTGAGTTCTGGTCCCCAGGTTACACCTAAAAGCTGGAATCTGTGACTGATACCTGTAATCTCAGTATACCTTTGGCAAGAAAGGAAGTAGAGACAGTATTTCCCAGAAGCTCAAGAATGCAGCAACAATAAGAGACCCTGCTTCAAAATGAGTGGGAAGATGAGGAACAATCCAGAGTTGTCCTCTCTACACAGGTGTGCTGTGGCACACACACCCTAAAAAATAGTGGAAAATCAGGTCTGTCATTGTGAACTAACAGTGTGTGTGTCATGGTTAAGAAGAGCATGCTGGAGCTGGAGAGATGGCTTAGCAGTTAAGGCATTTGCCTGTGAAGCCAAAGGACCCAGGTTCAATTCCCCAGGACCCACATAAGCCAGATGCACAAGGTGACACATGCATCTGGAGTTTGTTTACAGCAGCTAACGGCCCTGGCGTGCCCATTCTCTCTCTCTCTCAAATAAATAAAGTTAAAAAAAAAAGAAGAAGAGGGGCATGCTGAAACTTCTGTAAAGAAATGATTCATAGACAAAACGACAATCAAAATTATCAGTTTGGGACTACATTGCTATATTGCACAAGACAATAAAACAGTGCCTTTAAAAACTTGAAAGCCAGGCATGATGGCACACACCTTTAATCCCAGCACCCAGGAAGCAGAGGTAGGAGGATTGCCGTGATTCAAGGCCAGGCTGAGACTAAATAGTGAATTCCAGGTCAGCCTGGGCTAGAATGAGACCCCATCTCAAAAAATAAAATAAAATAAAATTTAAGGAGACCAGGTGCAATGGTGTACACCTGTAGCCCCAGCCCTTGGGAGGCAGAGGTAGGAGGATTACCACCATGAGTTTGAGGCCACCCTGAGACTAGCGTGAATTCCAGGTCAGCTTGGTGCGGGGGGAGGGGCAGACAACTTAAGTAAAAATTCATCATTCACTGCTTCCTTACTGGGGACTGAGTGTGACCAGCAGCCTCAAGCTCTTACCATCATATTTTCCCTGCCTTGATTAACTGGATCCTTAAACTGACACTGGAAAACCAAACTGGAACTGAACTGGAAGTTGCCTACTTAATGACTAGGTGTCGTGGTGCTGTTCAGTCTGTTGGTGGAGAAAAGACATCAACAGTCTAACCCAGCAGTAGACCCTGTGACCTGTGAGCTACATCACCCACCAATAAGGCAAGATGTGCCCACTAGTGCACCAGTGGCATGACTGTTATGGGGATCACCAAGTGCTCTGTGATTGGATTTCAGGTCACTCAACAAAAGTGAATTCATGCCTAGTACTGAAAACCTAGTCAAAAGCCTATGGCCCTATGAGGGAAACTACTACTGTTGTTTGGCTTAGTGGATATGTTGTGCTCATCAAATTATCCTTTAATTATTTAGTTTATGACCGTAGATTAGTGCAGTTCTCAGTTTTGGTCAGAGAAGCTTCTTTTTGCAGTTGTCGATGACTGCTGAGCATACTCAAAACTTGTCCAAGGGCTGGCGAGATGGCTTAGCCATTAAGGCTAAGGACCTCAGTTTTATTCCCCAGAACCCACATAAGCCAGATGCACAAGGGGCACATGCATCTGGAATTCATTTACAGGGCTGGAGGCCCTGTCTCGCCCATTTTTTCTCTCTCTACCTGCCTCTTTCCTTCTCTCTCTCTCTCTCTCTCTCTCTCAAATAAGTAAATAAAATGTTTAATCAAAAAAAAAAAAAAAACTTGTCCAAGTGCTAAGTGAGTGACTGTGGGGTGCTTGGTGCTAAATGAGACAGCTTTATCATTCATACCTCACAGTGACTTCCACTATCTGCACAATACTGCTCCTATCATCATTCCATCGTGAATGGCAGAGGAAGGCATGAACTCCTTCCTTGAGGAGTTATTGGCAGTTAATTGTTGCTAAGGGGAACAGGAGACATTTTGTACAGTGATGTAGCAACTGGCAAGTTGCTCATGCTCTGGTAAGATACGAAAGTAGGAGAGGGATTAGTTAGGAAGAAGGAGTTGGAAGGTGGATGGGGAAGGGAATATGTTTAAAATGATATGATATATATGGATAAAAATTGTCAAAAAAATTTAATCAGGGGCTGGAGAGATAGCTTAGCAGTTAAGGCACTTTCCCGTGAAGCCTAAGGATCCTTGTTAGCCCCATGTAAGCCAGACGCACAAGGTGAACAAGCACACAAAGGTCACCTCGGTGCACAATGTGGTGCACACGTCTGGAGTTCGATTGCAGTGGCTAGAGGCCCTGGCATGCCAATTCTCTTGCTCTCTCTCTCTCATTTAAAAAGAAAATTACTCAGGAAGAAAAATTCTTTGAAGAAAAGTTCTCTCTCCCATGTACACTTTCAGAGAAAGCACCTAGAACATATAGACTGGTCAAGTAAGGCCGTGACCAGCGAAGACCAAGGTGCGAGAACAAGAAAAGGCTCTCACAGGAGGGTAGATGGTGGAAATCCCCAGACAGGAGGACTACACCTAAATGATGCTTATTCTACACAAAAGTTTCTAGAGAAATAAAATGGAATTAATACCTGATGATATTTGAACTTTTAGGAAAATATTTTATAGTCATTTCAGTGTGAGTTGTGAAATGTGTTGGAACAGTGGATAGGGGTTAAGTATGGGCTTCTTGTCATGATGTAAGAAGTGGCTGTTGAGTAACCATGTTGCAAAGGTGGTATCACATCCAGCCAGGCCTTCCAGCTACAGACTGGGATGGAGTCAAGCGGCAGCACGAGCAAGCAGGCCCTGCAGGCAGTGGTGTCTGGCTTCTCCCTGCATTCCTCCCAGACCTTTGTGGCTATTTGGCCCACTGTTGGCATAAAACACCAGAAGGTAGAAAAGGGAAACACACTAAGGCTTGGCCTTCTTTGGATCAAAGCTGTTTGTCCTTTAAGATAGTCTTATAGTAATCTGGCTCTTCTTGTCTGACTCTAGGAAGCTACAAGATCTTGTCTAACATTCTGAGTTCCTGGTTCTGGTTCTGTTCAGCTATCCTAACTGTGCCTCCTAGAGCTCAGTAGGAAGAGAGCCATAGTTAGCTAAGAGCAGTGTTACACTGTGAGAGAGTTATGAGGCAGCTTCCCTTGAACACCCTCACATCTTTTCCCTCTTCCTTTTCCCATGATAACTTACACTTTCCTCAGCTCTCTGGTCATTGAAGCTACGACTGCAACAAGGGTGTGGCACCTAACAGAGCAAATTCTTACCAGGTACAGGCACAGTTTCTTGTTAAGAAATCCGTTCCGGGGGCTGGAGAGATGGTTTAGTGGTTAGGGTGCTTGCCTACAAAGCTAAAGGACCCAGGTTTGATTCCATCATTACCCACATAAAAGCCAGGTACAGTGGCTAGAGACCCTGGTGTACCTATTCTCTTTCTCTCTCTCTCAAATAAACAAGTTAATAAAATATTTTTTAAGTGAAACTTAGGTATGGTGGCGCATGCCTTTAATCCAAGCACTCAGGAGGCGGAGGTAGGAGAATTGCCGTGAGTTCAAGGTCACCCTGAGACTAAATAGTGAATTCCAGGTCAGACTGGGCCAGAGTGAGACCCTACCTCAAAAATAAAAACTATAAAGAAATCTTTCATGTGACCTAGCTATGCCACTCCTGGGCATTTACCCAAAGGACTGCAAGTCACAAGTCACAGAGGTACTGCACATCCTTATTTATTGAAGCACTATTCACAGTACACCTGTGTGTCCGTCAACAGAAGAATGGGTAAGGAAAAAGGGATATGTACACAATGGAATGTTTTTCAGCCAAAAAGAAGAATGAAGTTACGTTGGTTTTAGGAAAATGTACTTAACTGGAGACAGTCAGATTAACTGAATTAAGCCAATCTCAGAAAGAAAATAATTGTATAACGTGTCCTTTATGGTTCCTTCATTTTATACATCATGTCAAACCATGTATGTGTATATGACAAGACATAAGTAAAACTGTTAGGGACAAGAGAAATATTAGGGGAAATATGCTTAACATACCATATGTACATCTAAGAAGATATAAAAAGTAAATTCATAAAAGAGAAGGGGATGGAGAGATGGCTCAGTAGATAAGGCACGTGCCATGCAAATGTGAAGGAAGACTTGGGTTCCAGCTCCTAGCAGTCATTGTCAGCACAAGCCAGACTGGCCAAGTCAGTGAGCTCTGCAATCAAGCAAAAGACCTTGGCTCAATAAATAAAGTAGAGAACAGTTGAAGACACCCCACATATCTCCTCCTAGCGCATGCTTCTAAAAGTCCTAACCATCCTGCCTTCTGATTGTAACAGCAGCTCTTTCCTTCTGTTGTAGAGAGGAACCTCAACCCCAAAGCAGCCTGCCTTAAGAGACGGGAGGAAGAAAAAGTCTCTGCCGCATCGGCAGAGCCACCAACTGCGCTGCCAGGAGCCCATCCTGGGCTTAGTGAGACTACCAACCCCATGGGTCATATGTAATGTCAGCCAGGTAAGCATAGGGTTGAGAAGAAAGGGATTGGGTTGGAACCACTGACCAGATTTCTCTGGTAAGCACTTAAGGTTTACTTTAAAGTAAACTTCAAGATTACAGTATGTGAATACACATCATTCTATAGATTTTATAGGCTTGTGCTTAACACACAATGTACCTCAATACTTGCTGATTTCATAAAAATAGTAGTCTAATAGCATTTGGATCTCTTTAGAACTGGAGAATATATTAGAAACCAGCAAGGCTGTGGGCAGCAGAACTGCTACTGGAACAGCTAGGGAACTGACTAGCTATAAAATACAAGGATTGCAGGGTGTGGTGGTGCTGCCTGTAGTCCCAGCATCACCTTTTAGGCTGAGGTGAGAGGATCAGTTCAGTCCAGGATGGCAAGACCAGCCTGGGCTACAGAGTAAAACTACATTAAAAGAAACAAGAATTTGCCACCAATATAAAACCAAGTGGATTTTAATTTTTTTAGTTTGCTATCCCTGAGTAGTATTCTGTTATGAAACAATACTGTATCTTAAAAATATGGAAATGAGAACTATTTACATTTTAAGTGTCATGATGGGAATTTTCAGGGTTACCTATATATAATATCAGAAACATAAATATGTGTAGAATTTGTACAAAGAGAAGTGAGGACCTAGTATGGGCCAGAAAGTAGGAGCACTATAAATATAAATACAACCACCACCAAGTTCAGAGCCTTGGCTTATATAGAAGGTAAACACAGACTACTCACCCAGTCCAGTGGGGCAAGTACAGAGAACGCTTGACATTGTCTCACTGTGAGTGCTCAGTGACAAGGACCCTAGAGGTCAGGCATCACCAGTTTATGTGTCACTAACATTAAAGTTTGCCTAGTTGCCAAGCTGCTCTGTAGTCCTGTAGCTGTGATTCTTAATCACAAGGTTTCCTGTACACACATATCAAAAGAAGTGTTCTAGTCAGAGACTATGCACTCTCATTGGAGGACTCACCTTATCACTTTCCATTTCAGTTACCTATAGTCAATAGCAGTACAAAAATATTCAGTTGAAAATTTCAGACGTAAACCATTTTCAATGAAATTTCACTCCCTCCTGCCCAGGATGGAATCACCCCTCTGTGTCATGTATCTTTGTACACCTACTAATTGCTTAGTAGCCATCTTGTATATATCGTATGTACTGTCACAGTATTACAGTACTTGTGTCCAAGCAATACTTATCTTTATTTAATGACCTAAACAGGTTTTATTACAGTGTATTATGGTAACTTTTCTGTCATTAGGTATTGTTTTTGTACTGTTTCTAACTTACAAACTTTATCTTAAACAAAGTACACGTAAGATTCAGTGCTGTCCACTGTTTCAGGCACCCACTGAGGCACAACCGCCGTCTTCAGTGCCTCGAAGGAAGACGCTTGTTTCTAGTCACTGAGGTTATGCGAGCGAATGCCCATGTAAACGAAAAACACCGACTTGGATTTTTAGGGGTGGTGGTGTCTTGCACATATGAGGGGAGGTGGTGTCTTGCACTTTTGTATACTGACTGGAACTGTTCTTTCCCTGCCACAGTTCCAGAGGTAGCAGCAGGCTAGAGAGAAGGTGACCTCTCCTCATGAGGACTTGGACAACTCAGATTATCTGAAGACATAAACCTGATAGGAGGGAGAAGAAAAAGCAAAACACTTGAAGCAAGAAACTCAAATGTAATCCTACGATCAAAGCAGCTGGTCACTTCCTCAGCAGTGAAGATAGGAAGCGCATCCGATCGCTCGTCAGCCCGTGAGATCTCGCAGCACACCGTGGTGCTGCAGACCTGCGTGGCTTCTGCACAATCAGAGACTGTCTTGATCTCTCCACTCACCGTGGATGTTGCCTTGTGCCTAAACTGAATTGACAAATGCATTGTAACTACAAATTTTATTTATTGTTATGGAACTGTAAGGTCTACATATAAAGGGAAAAAGTTACTGTGGAAAGCTGATGTGCACTCAGCTGACGCTGACTCGTGAAAGCCGTTCGCGTGCAGAGAACAAAGCAGTGACGACCATTGGCCCTTAGCATTCCCAGCACACCTGTGAGTGTCTTAAAGGAAGGGAAGTCTTTTGTTGCCCTCGCCTACCCTTTGCCGTATGAAGAGTGTTTTCCATGAAATAGGAAGATAGTACTTGGCATAGCATTTTCTCATTTTTTCATTCATTTTTATTTTGTCTTTGTAGATGTTACATTTGATCTCTGAATCTGAATAGTTTATGGTCACAGTCCAGACTCCTCTGCACAGCCCTGTATGCTTTACATGTGAACTTTACATGGCAAGCAGATACCATCTGTGACCATAGCCTAGCTAAGATTTTGAAAGGGGAGTTTTGTCCCCTAGATTTTCCCCCAAATAAACATTACTTTATTTCTAATAATAACTAAGACTTTTCCGGCTTCTAGGTTTCATAGGAAAGCTTGTAATAGCCAGAAGTATAATTTACCAGGGAAGAGTCTTTTAGAAATCACTCTGTTTTCAAGCAGTAAGCACTACATGATACAGTACTTTGTGAAGTGTTAGCTGTAAGTAAGCACAAAATACAGGTGAAATACCAAGATGATTTTTCAGGCTATAATTATGGCGACCATAATCAAACCTAGCAGTCACCAAGGCAGGTAGTGTGACAAATGAACACACCACCCTGAGGCTAATTAATTAATGGAATCCAAGAGCAAAGGTACCGTGTTTCTGTATCCTAGCCTTTATTTCTCTGTCCTGTGGATGGCTGGTCAGTAGGGAGGAATTCAGTGGGTGATTTAATCAACTGCAAACCATCGGCCCTGTTCCCAGAAGATGGGGCAGATTAGCATCACGCCATGCTTGTGCTCAGTCCATCTGAACACCGCACTAGGCACGTCTGTCTCTAGTCCTTAGTATCCACTTTGAACTTCCATTCAATCTGTCTTCCACCACCACAACCCTGGGAGAAAAAACATGCTCAACAAGGTTGTCTTGGCTTAGGAATTCCTTTGTCACCACTCTCAGCAACGGCAGTTAGCACACAGCAGAAAGAACTAAAGATTCCTGTCAACTGAAAGAACCAAAACAGTTCAGACGGAACTCCAGGTCTTCCCGCCGTCCCATCGGGATGACCCCTAGCAAACCAGTCCTTTGTGCATTGAGGGGCATTTTGGTCACCTTGATTCACACCCATTCTCCAGTTACGTCAGACTACCTGTGGCCTTGTTCTTCATTGCAGTGTTGATCAGCTAGATCAGGTGTCGTTGCTTATGATGTGTGAGTGGACACGAGCCACTGCCTGGCCTCTTTCTTCAGAGCTTGTCGTCTTTTTCGCTATATTAGACTTTGCAGTATGCCCAGAAGCTTTCCTTCATAAAATAGAAAGAAAAAAAACATTTGGCTTATTTTTCACTGTAGTTAGTCTTTTATACAATAATCTTGTAAGAAAATTTCTTGAATTCTAAATATTACTCTTTCTAGATTTTTGAAATCAAAAATTTTCAGTAAAAAGTTTCTTACTTTATTTTATTATATTAGGTAGTAAAAGATGTAGGGTTATTTACCATAACCTGTTCATTAATATCAGAAATTTACAATAGCATTTAAGACCGTAGGATTCTAGCATACCGTGTAGTACCCATGGAGTCTTGTAGGAGCTCATTGTTCGAGATGAATTGCTTCTCATCTTGTTCTCCAGTTTCCATTATTGGTTTATTGCAGATTTGTATCCTGTGTCAAATTCAAGGTATTATTGATAAACCTTTTCAACCAGCAGCAAGAAGTTCAAACTTTTTCTGTCACGGTCACAGAAAACACAGTGTGTATATAACATTTATGTAGCAATAAATGTGCCATCTTTTTTCTAACACGGTAAACCAGTGAGTTTTTTTACACTCCTTTTCCTGCAAAATAATATGTTTTCATTCCTCCAAAAAGGCTCGCACTATTTTTCCTGTCTGCACTAACTTTGCACCATGTGCCCCTGCAGGATGGTGGGCCATAGAGTTAAGATTACACACATCCAGGCTGCACATGTCTCACTGAGCTCTCTACTTTCTTTTCAAGCCTTTTCTGAAGGTCGCACAGTCATTAGTAGTATAGATAATCTGTGCTTGTAGATCTAGAGAAAAATGAAGACTCAGATGAGACCATTCTAAGCTAATATCCCTTAAAGCATTTTATTTTTGCACATGGACCCTGCAGTCAGAAAGGTTTTAACCCTTCCGTAATCTGGGAAAGGCAGCGTTTGCTCTTTATAGACTAAGAGTTCTTCAGTTTGCTTTTGGCACCACATAGGAACACATGTACATGCACGTGATGGTGATGCAGGAGGACATCGCATGAAGCCTGGCCCTCGAGACGCTATCTTTTACCCAAGAAGTCAGGTCATCGGTCCCCTCATCTGCACATGTTGCTTCTTGGGGTAAATTCTGAAATTCACTGTTCACAGTGTGGCTCAGCGGAATATTTCACTTGTGGGATCTGGTAAAAGTAAACTTACTTAGTTTTGCTCTTGCACACCATAACTGAAAAGCTCCCTGCAAGAAGAAAATATATGATGCAATCTTGATATCACATCAGCCACCTCAGGGACGGACAGGGGTATAGAAACAGAATCCCAGAAAAAACACAGCTCCAAGACCACGTCATCAGAACAGGTGCTCACATGTAAAACCTTCCCACAAAATGCCTTCTGCTTTCTCTTCCGTTCACTCTTCTGCCTCTACGAATTGTTATCTAGTTCATTTTTTTTTCTTCCTTGGGAACTCAGTATTTTAAATAGGTCTATACCATAGGAGAGAGCAGGAGAAAGAGACTGTGTGTTTGTGTGTAGTTTTGATATGACAGTTCTTGATTCAAATCCAAGTTCAACATCTAAACCCATTTCTCTTTCCTTTTATTTTATTTTTTTATTTGAGACAGCAAAAAGTAAGTATGGCCTTGCCAGGGCCTCCTGCTGCTGCAAATGAACTCCAGACACATGCATTACTTCATGCATCTGGCTTTACATGGGTACTAGGGAATCAAATCCAGGATATCAGGTTTTGTAAGCAAGTGCCTTTAATTGCTGAGCCATCTCTCCAGTCTTGAACCCATTTTCTTACCTGAAAAATAGGGCTGTGTATAAGAACTATGTGAGTACTGAATGACTCAATGCATGCAAAGCACATAAGTACACTGTATTCTAACCAGCTCCCAGGATGAGCTTCTTGCTTCTGGGAGGTGAATGGTCAGCCCCAGAAGACATCTACCACCCTGGCAGGGGCCTGAATTCTTTCGCAGCAGTCCAGTGAAGCGTTGCATTTCTTCACAGTTTACATCAGTGGTCTACTGCGCATGTTTCAGAAGAGCGGGCCAGAGGCTTTGCCAGCTGCACTGTGGTAGGCAGCTTTGTCAGTCGGGACTGTTAAGAAAAAGATGCCCAGAGAGAGTTAGGAGTACAAACGGACTTGCTCGAAAGAAGAAAACAGAAGGAGAGGACTCAAATAGTCAGGGATGGCCTTCAGACCAGGGTGTAGATGTGACATCTGAAAAGAAAAGGAGCCTGGCATGGTAGAACACACCTTTAATCCTAACACCTGGGAGGCCGAGGTAGGAGGATCGCTGTTGAGTTCAAGGCCAGCCTGGGACTACATAGTGAATTCCAGGTCAGCCTGGGCTAGAGTGAGACCCTACCTCAAAAAAAAGAAAGAAAAAAAATGGGAGAAGGGAAGGCAGAAAGATCCCAAGAAAGGCCAGTGACCCAGTGGAGGGTTAACACAAAGACTGCCCACTGCAGAAGAGACTTATGTTGGGCAAGAGTAATGCTGTCTGTGGTCAGGCCTTGCAGGGGGAAACTGGAGCCTATGTTTAACATCGCAGAAAGCTGCAGCAGAGACATGGCAAGCTGCAGTTTCCTCACTAGCTGGCCTTGAATGGAGCCTTCGAGGTGCACCTCCATGTCTTCCACCAGTTTCTCCCTGCTACTTCCTATCCAACTGGAAAGAAAGACCAAGGGTCTTGTGAAGTCACTGGGAATAAAGTAGGTATCAACAGACTGATGGGTGTTAAAAATCTGCAGTCCTTTCCCTTCTGGAATATTCCATAGTCAGTGACCCTCCCCTGCCCAACACACACACACACAAGTCTGGAACAATGAAGCCTATTTCTACCCCCTGGGTAAATAAAATCCATGGACAAGTTTCTCTGAGTGCTGTGTTCAGTACTCCGGTGTCTTTGACTTGGTGATACTTCCTGCATGCTGGGTGGTGGACGCATCTCTCTGGACACCTGTCTTCAGCACACAATGTCATTGCTTCTGGTCTTTCCATGTGAGTGCCTTCAGACCCACAGCTCTTGCCTCTGCCATGTTCTAGAGTATATTCAAAGAAGAGAAATATGCTTCCTGTGTTTTTTATTTCTCTGTTATTATCAGGGGACAACATGGGAAGAATTGACTTATACCTCAGACCCTCTGAACTCATTGAATCTATGATTAGCAAAAAATTTAAAAGTGCAAACACAGCTGGATGTGGTGGCACATGTCTTTAATCCCAGCACTTGGGAGGCAGATGTAGGAGGATCACCAGGAGTTCAAGGCCACCCTGAGACTACATAAAGTCCAGGTCAGCCTGGGCTACAGTGAGACCCTACCTTGGAAAAAAAAAACCTTTCATCACTTACCCTTCTTTGTGTCTGCATTTATTATTATTTTTGGTTTTTCAAGGCAAGGTCTCGCTGTAGCCCAGCCTGACCTGGACTTTATGTAGTCTCAGGGTGGCCTTGAACTTATGGTGATCCTCCTATCTCTGCCTCCCAAGCGCTGGGAGTAAAGGCATGTGCCACCACACCAGGCTGAAAGATTTATTTTAAGAGATGAGGTAAGAGAAGAAAAGCTCTCAAGCTGAGGAAGGGACTCATAACTGGGAGAGAGAGGGCCCTTGGAAAACTCCACCTGGTGTAAATTAGGCATCCAATTATGATGAATCTCACTGTCAAGTTCAAATATATGTGAAGGACCTTGATTTGGTGGGGTCAGGTGGAGAATGCAGACTCAGAGGGCCTTGACAAGGGTGGGGACAAGCCTGGGAAAAGTTGAGGAAGAACCGGGAAGCTGCCCTTTATCTGTGCTCTTGTGTCAGACTGGTGCTCTGGTCCTCTAGGACAAGGTGGCGTCCATGTTCTCTGGGGCCCGCGTGACTGACTACAGAAGTTACCCTGCCCCTCACCCGTGTCAGAAGATAACACCACAGCACAGCCAGGATTAAATGGCAAACCCAGAGCTGCTGGGATGGATGCTTAGTGGTGAGAAAATAAGATCAGAAACAAAACAACGTGGCCTGTTCTTGCTGCTGCTGTTCAAACCAGTATTGGAAGTCATAACCAAAGCAAATCCAGTGAGATAAAGGAGTTCAGTTGTCCACGTTCAGATGACACGTTGAAACCCTAGTGAACAAACAACTGAGAACTAGCAAATTCAGGGGCTGGAGAGATGGCTTAGCAGTTAGGGCGTTTGTCTGTGAAGCCTAAGGTCCCAAGTTCAACTCTGCACATCCCATGTAAGCCAGAAGCACAAAAGTGAGGCAAGTGCAAGGTCAAACGTGCCCATTAGGTGGTTCAAGAGTCTGGAGTTTGATTACAATGGCTGAGGCCCTGGTGTGCCAATTCTCTCGTATTCTCTCTCACTCTCTCTCTTAAAAAAAAAAAAAAAAAGAAAAGAAAAGAAAAAGAAACAAAGAACTAGCAAACTCAGAAAAGCTTCAGGGTCCAAAGTCAACATGCAAACATCAGTCATGTGTATCTACTAGCAGCTGTCAAGAAAACAATCCTCGCAGTAGCCAGAAAACTGAAATAAAAGCCAAAGAGGTAAAAGGTCCATGTTCTGAAAACTGCAAAACATTGACAAAAGAAAATCAAAGAGATATAAGTAAATGGAAAAGTAATGCTATGTTTGTGGTTTGGAAGAACTAATATTCCATACCACTCACTCACAGTAATCTATAGAATCAATGCATTTCCTATCAAAATTCTAGAAATAAAGAGGGTTGGAGAGATGGCTTAGCAGATAAGGCAATTGCCTGCAAAGCCAAAGGGCGCAGGTTCGATTCCCCAGGACTCATAAGCCAGTTGCACAAGGTGGTGCATGCTTCTGGAGTTCGTTTACAATGGCTGGAGGCCTTGACACACCCATTCTTTCTCTTTTCCTGCCTCCCTCCCTCCCTCTTTGTCTCTTTCAAATAAATAATTTTTTAAAAAAGAAATCAATTAAAGAAACCTCAAAATTTGCATTGAACCACAAAAGATCCCCAAATCTTTTGAGCAGGAAGAACTAAGCTAGAAGCATTGCTCTGACTCTTCAGGTATACCACGAAGCTATAATAACTGGCATGAAGTCCTTGAACTGCCAGCCAGGCATGGGAGTGTGTATCTGTAGTCCTGGCACTCAGGAGGTTAAAGTAGGGGGTTTGCTTGCACCCGGCCTGAGTGACATCAAAACAACAGAAGGTTCAACAGTGGACTGCAAGTTTAGGACCACAAAACTGATCAGAATTATGTCACTGTTTGATCCAACAACCCTACTTCTGAGTAGATAGCTAGAGAGAATGGATTTCATGTATGGGAGAGAATCAACACCCTTGTGGTTGTAGTGGTGGCAGGGTCGCAACAGCCAAATGCAGAAGTCACCTGGGTAGCCATCAACAGTGAGATGCACCTATGCCAGCCTCCCAAGAGGAATTCTCATCATTTGTGACATGGATGAGCCTGGAGGACATTATGTGACATGAAATAAGCCAGGCACCAAAGTGCACACCCTTCACAGTGAGCTAACGTAGAATCTGAAAGGGTTGAACTTGTAAGTAGATAGTAGAAGGATGTCATGATGTTACCAGGGAGATGTTGGCCAAAAATTTCAGACTGGATGAAAAAGTCTGAGAGAGATGTACTGTACAAAATGCTGACTATAGTTACTAACAGCCTATTGTGTTTTTAAATTAATTTTTGGTTAACATACAAATAATTGGTTTTCATTGTGAAATATTCATACATATTTATCATATTTGTCATTTCTTAGTCCACCTTATCCCTTAACTCCCCTGAATCCTCCTCCTTTCTGTTTTCATAACATATAGATTCCATTTCCCTCTCTCATTTCCCCTTCCCCATCTTTTAAACCTCTTCCCTCTTGTAGTCTGCTTTCTACGTTCATGACCTACAAACACACGTACAGACATGTTTTTCAAGGTAGGGTCTCGCTCTAGCCCAGGCTCACCTGGAATTCACTCTATATATTCAGTCCTAGGCTGGCCTCCAACTCACAGTAATCCTCCTCCCTCAGCCTCCCAACTGCTGGGATTAAAGGTGTGCACCACCACACCCGGCTCATTCTTTAAAAAAAATAAAATTATTTATTTATTTAAGAGAGAGAGAATGAGCCGGGCGTGGTGGCGCACGCCTTTAATCCCAGCACTCGGGAGGCAGAGGTAGGAAGATCTCCGAGAGTTCGAGGCCACCCTGAGACTACATAGTGAATTCCAGGTCAGCCTGAGACAGAATGAGACCCTACCTCGGGAAAAAAAAAAAAAGAGAGAGAGAGAGAGAGAGAGAGAGAGGGCTGGCTTAGTGGTTAAGGCACTTGCCTTTGAAGCATAATGACCCAGGTTTGACTCCTCAGGACCCATGTAAGCCAGATGCACAAGGGGGCACGTGCATCGCAATTCCTTTGCAGAGGCTGGAGGCCCTGGTGCATCCCCTCTCTCTCTCTCTTTCTGCCTGTCAAATAAATAAAAATTTAAAAAGTGAGAAAGAGGCAGATAGAGAGATAGGGAGACAGAGCGAGAATGGGTGCACCAGAGCCTCTAGCCAGTGCAAAAGAAATCCAGACACAGGCACCACTTGGTGTATCTGGCTTATATGGATATTCGGGGATTGAAACTGGATCCTTAGGCTTCTCAGACAAGTGCCTGAACCACTAAGCCATGACATTAGCCTTTCATTCTTTATATATGGGTAAAATTCCACTATATATGTATATAAATATATATAATTTTATTTTTATATTATATATATTTATAATATTTTATATATGTTTTATCCATATATGTTACATTTTCCATATCCATTCACCTGTTTTATTGTTTTCTCGTTTGGACATAGAAAGTAATGTGGCCTGGGTTGGTCGTGAACTTGCTATGTACTTGAGGATATCCTTGAACTTCTGATTCTCCTGCCTCAGCTTCTGAGTGCTGGGATTACAGGCTGCTGCTCCCTGCTTTCCATGCGTCTGTTGATGGACACCTCGGCTGGTTCCATATTGTGGCCAATGTGAACAGTATGGAGTGAACATGAATGTGTGAATGTCTCTGTGGTACAGCATCTTGTGTTCCTGAAAATCACTAAGAAAATGGATTTCTAGGTATTCTCATTGGAAAAAAAATATGAAGTAACACACTCATTAGCGCAACTGAGCCATTTTGTGTACATATTTTAAAACGTTATGGTAAATGCAATAAAGATGTACAATTTTTACCTAGCATAATACTTTTGAAATACTTTTAGGATAATACAGGATTGAGTCTTAAACCATTGGAGACTTTGTTACCACTGTCTTCAATTCTCTGACTTTCTCATGGTTTCTTTGGGTGGGAAAATCCCATTTTACTTTCCCTCTGGACTTAAGGGGCCACCTCTGTATCTCTGAAGATTTAGCCTGAGGACCCCTTTAGAGATAGCAGGAATTTTCTGGAAGCTTTAGTCAGACCATCTTCCTCCTGCTCTCTGGGTGAGGTCTTTCCTTCCCTGTCCCTTAGAACCCTCTTCCCATTCCCTCCCCACGAGCCCTGGTCCCTGCCAGGCCTCTGTCAGCAAACAAGGACTGCCTAGTCCTGAAGTATGTCACTTGTCTCAGTTTTCCTACCCTCTGGGGCAGTATTCTCAGCCCTCCAGTAATGAAGCCAGGGTATCGGCCAGCTCTGCCTCACACGCGCAAGGAGGCGATGGAGTGCAGGTGTGCAGGTCCCTCTGAGGATGGCTTCCTCTCCCGGCCCATTGGCCTATCTCGCCTCCATCCAAGCCTCGGGTGGGCGGACCGCGCCCTCATTAAGGCCTGACTGACTGAAAGGGCGGCTGCTTTCCAGTTCTTCCCGCACTGAGCTGTTGATCCTCGCTGATAACGCCGGCAGCTTGATCTCACCCAATCGGCAGAGATTAATTAGCTTGATTCCCAGGCATAAATCCCAATTAGGCACAGGAAGAAAGGAAAGAGAAGTACAAAGGAACGATTCTTCCTGAAGGGCCTCCAACCTTCTGTCCAGGGTGGAGGAGGAAGGGGCAGGAAATTGCAGCAAGAGCCGGTCTACTTGGCCAGCACCTGAACATGCGCTGCTCAGTCCAAACCTGGGCAACCCGCCCATCAGTGCCACAGACGCTGTGGCCAGCCTGTGGGAGTGTGCATCTCCTGTTTGCCTCCTCGCGGTGCACAGGGAGGGTCCCGAGCAAGCAAGAAGCTTTGACATACTGGCTCTAGGGCTTGCATGGCCACCAGGCCTGGGGATGCAGGTGGAGAATTCAGCTGCGATGTGTTGGGGTGAAGATAGGGTGGGAGGAGGTTGCTGCTCTGAGACTTGAGTAGAAACAGCTGGGGAGTTACCTTCTTGTAGTTCAGATGTTTTCTAGAACTTTTCAGCCACAATGGGGAGCTCAGCTGGAGGTAGAAAACACCTGTGGCTATGAGCTTCAATGTCTCTTCTGTGAAATGGGGGTAACTGGGCTGAGAGATAGCTCAGTGGGTTCAGTGCTGCCATAAGCATGAGGACCTGACCTTGGATCCCCAAAACGCACATAAAATGCCAGTCATCATAGTACAACCCTGTTGTTCAATGGTGGGAGGTGGAAAGAAGAGTACCTGGGATTCACTGACTAGCTAGTGCAACTGAATCAGTGAGCTATCCATTCAGCAAGGGATCCTGTCCCAAAGGTAAATTATCCTCAAAGAATAAAACGTGGACAGTGATCACAGTAGAACCAAAGTCAAGCACACCACACACAGACAGAGGAAGAAATAGGGATGGCTCACGTGTGCATTCTCACATCCTGATGCCTGTGGGAGAGAACTGACTGAGGAGTCTGGGGTGTGTGGCGCGTAGAGTTAGCCCCTCCCGAGCAAACCAGCAGGCCTGACCTAGAATCTCTGAGGTGAGTCACAGGAGGAAGACGTGGGGAGGGCCATTTAGAGTAACTGGACCCCTGCAGGTGAAAAGCACAGGATGCTTCTTATCTTTTGTCTGGTTCCCTGGAGACACAAGCAACCTGGACCCCTCCTGAGAGAGAGGTCTTTTGTAGGATTTGAACATTGTGGTTGGTCAAATTCAGCCCTCGGAACCTAGTGCCAGAGCTCATCTCTTCCTGAGACAGCCCCTAGCCCTCACCAACCAGCTGGCCCTCCCCTGATCTAAACTAGGAAATAACAGGGCCATATGGACACTGACCAAGTGGACCCTTAAAGTTGTCCACAACCATTGCATCTAGAAGATGTGATTTGGAGCCATCACTCTACAAGTCCTGACTTGCACAGGTTTGAAGACCCTGTGGTGGGCTACATGGGACTTGGGGTATAATACAATGTTGGGGAGCTGGGGGCATGGGACATAGATGAACCCAGATTGGCCTCATGCTGTTATGGTTGAACTGGTTGGGTGGTGGGTGAGAGTTCTTCATGTTCGCCTTCTGAAAGTGCTCCAGACTTTCTTTCTAAGTGGCAGAGGGAAGGGAAGGGCAGGGGGAGGGTCCCTCCACCATGCTTCCCGGACTGCGTTGATGGGTGAATCGCTAATTTCTGCCCAACCAGAGCAATGAGCGCAGAGACTGAAGGAACGCCCATGCCTCAGGCTGCAGCATCCCTTGAGCACCAGCTGTGCCTGAGAGACAGGTGACAGTGAAGAGACAGCACAGTTGGTAGAGGTGACATCAATTAGAGAAAGGTCATGGGACCAGGAGGATGGCCCCAGCAGTGGCTTGGAGGGGACATGGAAGCCCATTCTCTCCTTAAAGTGACCTGCTCCAGGGATTTCTGATGGACGAGGGAAGCTGGACTGTAGTCCCAGGGAGAGCAGATGGCTCACCCAGGGCCAGATCTTGCAGAACATTAGAGGCTCTCCAGAGGTCCCAAGAGGTGAGGCTGAGGACAAGCTCAGGCCACTTTCTGTCCCAACACTCAGCAGAGGAAGGGCTGTGTCCAGATAGTGGACTTCGGGGAGGACCATAGGGTGGTATGTCCAGATCTGCCCAGGGAGGCAGAAGATGCCAACGTGTGCATGTATTTGTGTAAGAGAGGGGGAGAGACTGCATTCTAGAGGCAGAGGATGTCAGTGTGTGTATGTGTGTGTGGTGTGTAAGAGTGAAGGAGAGGGAGAGACAGACTGCATTCTAGAGCAACTTAGATGATGTAAAGTGCTTGGGGGGCCTGGGAAGGCCAAATGTTTAGTATTTGGAGAAGAGACTGTCTAAACAAAGCAATTAGAAGGCTCCTTTGTAGTGATATGAAAGAGATGGATTGCTCCTGACATCAAAGGACAGCAGATACAATGGGGATGAGCCAGGCCAAAGGCCTCTGGGTTGGGGAGGGCTGTTCCCGCAGGGGCAGGCGGCTACAAGTGCTTTGAAGCCCCCCAATAAAACTTGATCCCACTCATTTACCACACTTCCTAAAACGGAGGAAGCTCAGTATCCCTTAAAGCCACTTTTCAGAAAGAACATTTGCCACCAAGCCAGAGGCTTGCTTGGGCCCGCCCTTCCCTGTTTGCCCCTGGGAAGAACTGGGTGAATATTTTATAGACAAAACCAAGCTGGTAGGAGGGAGGCTAGTGTTCTGCCCCAGCTGCACAGCAAACCTGCGGCTGATGACTCCACACTTGTCTAACCTGACCGTGAGGTTCACCCCCACTTCCCCAGCTGTGACTGTGACGTCAGTAATATTGACCAGTGTCTTCCCAATTACAAACCGACAATGGCCTTGGGGAATGGGCTAAATAATAAGGACCTGGCTTCCGGTGCTCTCCAGCATGAAGGTGCTCTGGAGCGTATCAGCAGGGACATTCACACACACCATGGTAGCAGCCACAAAGATGAGGAATAAAGTCAATAATTTTTGTTGTTTTTTCAAGGTAGGGTCTTACTTTAGCCCAGGCTGACCTGGATCTCACTATATAGTCCCAGGCTAGCCTCAGACTCGCAGCGATCCTCCTACCTCTGCTTCCCAGGTGCTGGGATTAAAAGTGTGTGCCACCACGCCCGGCAATAATTATTTTTAATTGAATGCCTCTGTGAATACCAACGAGCTCTAGAAATCCAGTTATCTGGGTCTTGCAGTCCAGATTTGGGTTTTTGTTGTTAGGTGTGAGTGTATGTGTGTGTGTGTTGCATTGCCAGTTTTCCAATGACCTTAAACAAGTCACTTAACTTCACTGGGCTTCTGTTTTCCATCTTTGTAAATTGTTGGGTAAAGGACTGGATCCGGGCCCTAGAGGAGAGCCACAGACTGCCTCCCCCTCCGATGCCCCCCTTTGACTGGGGACAGAGCCAACTCCTTCCCTCCCTATCAAAGGCCAAGCCGCTCAGACTTATCCAGGGCCCTGCCATTGTAAGAAAGTTTTCTTTGTGTGCTGTGGGCTGTTGCAATATTTGTTTTGCTTGTCTCCCCTGTGCTTCCTACGCATGCGCCCTTTGTTTCTCTTGTCCATCCGCCCTGAACTCATCTTGAGGTCCTTAGTTGCTGGAAAGGCCACATTTGTATCAATAAAAATAAGACCACCAGGTTGGAGAGATGGCTTAGCGGTTAAGCACTTGCCTGTGAAACCTAAGGACCCCGGTTGGAGGCTCGGTTCCCCAGGACCCACGTTAGCCAGATGCACAAGGGGATGCATGCATCTGGAATTCGTTTGCAGTGGCTGGAAGCCCTGGCACACCCATTCTCTCTCTGCCTCTTTCTCTATCTGTCGCTCTCAAATAAATAAATAAATAATAAACAAAAAATTAAAAATAAGACCACCACCAAGTGAGCTTCTGGGTGAGGCTGGGAGTAGCCTGGGCATTGAGAGAATAAATTGGAGTCTTCCTTTGATTTTAGACCAAGACCAGAGACACCCGTGGCTCTGTGAGACCCCAGTCCTGGAAGGGAAGGGTGCTCAGGCTGTCACCCCAGCCCCTCAAGTCCAGAGTAGCTATCTGTTTGTCTGTCTGTCTGGAAGGGAGGAAGGAAGAACACAGGCTAGACAAGGAGTCCTCAGGCCAGAGGTGCTTTTCAGGACTCTGGGGTGAGGGAAGATGAATTACTAACATTGGATTTGTTTTCCCAGGTAGGCTCTCTCTAGACCTAAGCCTTGTGTTGAGTGCTGCTCGGTATCCCCACAGATCCCAGAGGCCCAGCCAGCCACCACCCCTTCTCTGAAGGGTCCATGGGCTCTCTAGCTTCCTTCTACCACATTTGACCTGTGGCACCAAGGCGCCCCCTGCTGCCAGAAACTGTAGGCCAAGATTGGGGAATGTCCAGGCTCACCGGCCTACAAACTCAGGGGACAAAAGGTCAATTCGAGAGAACTTCTCCAGGCTGGCAGCTCAGTTGGTAGAATGAGTGTCTAGCATGCACGAAGCCTTGGGTTCAATCCCCAGCATACTATAAACCAAGTGTGGTGGTGTGCACCTGTAATCCCAGCCCTTGGGAGTAGAGGCAGGTGGATCAGAAATTCAAGGTCGGGCTGGAGAGATGGCTTAGCCGTTAAGGTGTGCTTGCGTGCAAAGATGCACAAGGTGGCACATGTGTCTGGAGTATGTTTGCAATGGCTAGAGGCTCTGGCACGCCCATTCTCTCTCTTACTCTCTCTCTCTCTCTCTCTCTCTCTCTCTCTTTCTCCCCCTCTCTCTGTCTCAAATAAAAAAGAAGTGGGGCTAGAGAAATGGCTTAGTGGTTAAGGCATTTGTCTGCAAAGCCTAAGGACCCTGGTTTGATTCCCTAGGACCCACATAAACCAGATACACAAGGGGTCGCATGTGTCTGGATTTCGTTTGCAGTGGCTGGAAGCCCTGGTGTGCCCATTCTCTCTTTCTCTCTGCCTCTTCCTATGTCTCTCAAATAAATAAATATTTTAAAAAAATAAAAAGTTCAAAGTCATCTTCAGCCATATAGAGTTCAAGGCCAACCTAGGGTACATGAGATCCTGCCTTCTTCTTGGCCTGGCAGAATTAGCCCCCAATTTTCCTGTCTGTTCCACCCATAAGCGTGCCTTGTGCACCCCAGCACCTGACCCATCTTTCCTCCAAGCCTCTGGGTCTCAAGGGGGAGGCCTTGCTGTCATCACGGGGACCCAGCCCTAAGTGAGAAAGTAGAAAGGCAGTATGGACACATGGGTGGTAGGTCCCATCAGACGCTTTCTCCAGTCCCCATTTGCCATGGGGACCAAGCCACTGCCACGACTGTGGCCTGGCCTGGTATCCTTGTGCCTTACACCCCATCTGTTACCACGAAGACCAAATCTGGCTGCCTGCTTTTCATCCATTCCCTAAGCAGGCCCTTCCCTTCAAGGGGGCGTGATCTTGGGGCAGCAAGCCAGGGTCCCTCACTGAATGACCACAGCAAACTCACCAGGAGGCTTGGAGACACCATGTTCCAGTCCAAAGCAGGATTCAGCCTACCAGAATGTTCTACTGCCTTTAAGATAAGAAGAAACAAATTATAATTACAATTAGAAAACATGATTTCACATACTTTTACACTAACACTCATAAAATAGAACACCGAATCTTTTGACACGATAAGAGACCAGTAAATTTCTAACATGACCCTGGTGGGTGGCTCTGATGCTGGTGAAATCCAGATTCCTTGGCATGAAAATAGCAATTTACGGGTCTTCTCAGGAAGTCTGGTGGAGGATCTCTCACTTTTTCCTTAGTAAAAGCATATGATGTTTATTTTGCCACAGAACAACAGAACCATGGCCTGTACTTCACTTCTTACACAATGTATGTACTTTGGGCTGTTTCTTGGCGGGTTTTTTTTTCTTTTTTTCTTTTTTGGTTTCCGAGGTAGGGTTTCAATGTAGCTCAGGCTGACCTGGAATTCACTATGTAGTTTCACGGTGGCATTGAATTCATAGCGATCCTCCTACCTCTGCCCTCTGATTGCTGGTACTAAAGGTATGAGCCACCATACCCCCCTCCTTTCTGTTTTTTGACCCCACATGAATGCGGGCTAGGGTAGCTGTCTGTGCAGGATGTGTGAGGTAGTAATATACCCCACAACCTCTGGTGACTTCACCCTCTGGTGGCCACCACCTTAGCGGGTTGTTTCTCTCTCTGGAACCCTAACTTACATTCCTCTGTTCTTAGCCCATTCCCACATCAGTGTTGGGACTCTGTTTGGAGCCTCCCTCTCAGCATGTTTTCTTCCTATAGGCCACCCCTCTCACGTGGACCCAGCCATAACAAAGTGCCCAGACTCACGACCAAACAACCAAATGACAGGATCAATGGTCACACCAATCTGGAAGCACTGAATCCAAGATGTGTGTGACTACAGGTTGGTTCCTTATGTGACTGTTTGAGGCTTGTAGATAGCATCTGGTGTCTTCACATGGTCTTCCCTCTGTATGGGCTTAGGTCCTAATCTCCTTTTTTTATAACTTTTTTTTTGGCATGTGTACATGTGTGTGATGTGCATGAATGTGTGTGATGTGTGTGCATGTGTGATGTGTGTGAATGTGTGTGATGTGTGTGATGTGCACGTGTGGAGGCCAGAGGTCGACATTGGGTATCTCCCTTGATCACTTTTATTTTTACTTTTTCTTCTGTAATTTTTTTTTTTAATGAGAAAAAGAGAATTGGCATGCCAGAGACTCTAGCTGCTGCCATCAAACTACAGACACATGTGCCAGCTTGTGTGCATGTGCAACCTTGCATGCTTGGGTCACCTTGTGCATCTGGCTTACATGGGACTTGGAGAGTCAAACATGGGTCCTTAGGCTTCACAAGCAAGTGCCTTAACCACTGAGCCATCTCTCCAGCCTGCTTTTGTTTTTTGGGACATAGTCCCTCAATGAACCTGGAACTCACTGATTAGGCTAGCCAAGACAAGCCAGCCGGCCAGCCCCAGAGCCTTGCTTCTCCCCACCTCCTCGGCACTGGGACTACAGGCGTACGCCACTGCACCCTGCATGTTAGGTGGGCGGTGGGCCCTAAACTCAGGTTCTCATGCTTATGGGCAAGTACTTTACCCACTGAACTATCTTCCCAGCCTTTGTCACAATCTCTCTCTCTTTTATCCTTATTTTTTTGTTTTTTGAGGTAGGGTCTCACTAGCTTAGGCTGACCTAGAATTCACTCTGTAGTCTCAGGGTGGCCTCGAGCTCACAGCAATTCTCCTACCTCTGCCTCCTGAGTACTGGGATTAAAGGCATGTGCCACCATGCCCAGCTCCAATCTCTTCTTTTAATTTTTTTAAATAAATGCCTTATTTATTTATTTATGAAAGAGAGGAAGAGAGAGAGTAAGGAAGAGGCAGATACAGAGAGAGAATGGACATGACATGCCAGGGCCTCTAGCCACTGCAAATGGATTCCAGACACATGTGCTGCCTTATATAGCTGGCTTTACATGCAGACTGAGGAATCGAACCTGGGTCCCTGGGCTTCACAGGCACGTGCCTTAACTGCTAAGCTCTCTGTCCAGCCCCTAATCCCTTCTTAATGAGGACACCAGTTATCCTGGATTGGAGCCCAGTGACATTGTTTTTATTTACTTGCCTCTTTAAAGACCGCTCTCTGGAGCTCAGCAGTGGAGCACTTGCTCAGCATGTGTGAGGAGCGCCTGGTTTTCTCCCTGTAGGGAGGAAAAGAAAAACAACAATCGAACAAAAAAATCCAGTCTACAATGTCACACACGACACACCCACCACCTGTACACACTGGAACAGTGTCCAAACTGCAGGTCGCAAACTTGTAGGAGGTGACCGTGTGCAAGTCCCAGATGACAGTGTGGCGAGGGGTGCCGGTCAGGATTGGGGGGACACGTGGAGGGTGGGGAGTATTGCTGATGAGAGATGGGGGCTCCAGTGGACCTACCCGGCCAGATGCACCATTCTCTTCAAGGCCAACCCACTGCCTGAGTCTATGGGTACAGAGCAGCTCAGAGGAACAGGACACCCCAGCTGAGTGTCTGCTGAGTCCTGACACAATGGCACAGAACAAGTATCCCCCAAGCCCCCCCCAAATGCAGACTGAGACATCCACAGAGCAGGAAGTTCTCTAGCACAATCTCAGGTGATGATAGCTAAGCTGTCTTTGCAGCTGTCCTTCTTCTTACCATTTTTGTGTTTTATTTTTATTTATTTATGAGAGAAGGAGAATGGGCACGACAGGGCCTCTAGCCACTACAGACGAATTCCAGAGACACAGGCCACCTTGTGTATGTGGCTAACATGGGTTCTGAGGAGTCAAACCTGGGTCCTTAGGTTTTGTAGAACAAGTGCCTCAACTTCTTAGACATTTCTCCAGCCTGCCAAGAATTCATTTTAAAGAAACCTTCCGGGCCCTATGGAAAGGGCATCTGGAGTCTTTCTGGTAAAGATGAGCTGTGCAGATGTTGAGGTTCTGATTGTATTATAAACTGAGTTCCCAGCCCCAGGCTCAACCCCATCACCGCTTCCATGGTATGGGGGAGGGGAGCTGATATTATTCAGGGATGGACCGGAAGGCTGCTTCAGATCCCCCTGCCACCCAGTGTAACTATAGAACAAACAGCTGGCCTCTGCCACAGTGACCACTGCCCAGCACATGACTCTCAGCCTGGCACACAGTGACATTCTCTGAGAGTATCTGCTTGGCTTGTCTTCCTCCTGCATCTTCAAGGCTGCCTTTCCAGCGTGCCCTTGGCTTTGGACACCAGAACCTTGTTGTTTCTTGGCAACAAATTGTTTGTCACATTTCTAAATTTATAAAAGCTCTGGCAGTGTGTCACCTGGGGGATCAGAGTGACTGTGAAGAGCCTTCCAATGTTCCCCAGGCAGGGGCCCTATCCTGGCAGCAACCCCAGAGCAACTGTGAACCCCAGATGCCACCACGACCGGCTCTGCAAGCCTGATGACTGACAGCAGGACAGAAGGCTCGGGTTGTCACAGCATGGCCTGCGTGAGGAGCGGAGCACCTCCCGACTCAGGTCCCCACACAGGCAGAATCAGAGTGGCACTGCTTTGCAGCTGTGTGTGGACTTCATCAGAGATGGAAGTTCGCAGGAAAAGGGTGTGCTGGGGAGATTTCTTGGTATCCATTTTCAAGAGAAAAGGGAAGAAGAGAAAGGACCAGAAGGGAAGGAAGAAGGAAGTGGGAAAGAAAGGAGGCAGGCATAGGCAGAGGGAGGCATCAGGCCTCGTGGCCCAGCAAGAGTTCAGCAGGACCCTGAGCACAGTGACTCACCTCATGCACCTCCAGAGAGGCCCATGTCAGTCAGATATGGGTCTGGTTCCCTTCAGGGCCTGTGAGCAGTATCCGGCAGCTGGAGAAGAGTGGGTCCTGCCTCCCTGAGGCGAACAACCTAAACTGTGTCATAGCCTCCATCTTTCTTTTATTTCGTTTCATCTTCTTTGTCTTAAATCTGCAAACTTAAAAGAAAAAAGAGAGAGAGAACTGAAAATTAAACCACATCAAATCATTAAACCTACTGTGGTAGTTTCCCTCCATAGTCTCATGTGTTTGTGACTAAATCCCTAGCTGGTAGAGCCTTTGGGAGGCGGAGCCTTGCTGGAGGAGGTGTGTCACCATGGGGGGACCTTGAAGTTTATTAGTCCACTGGGTATTCAGAGCCCACTCACTCTTGCTGCTGCCTCCCAGCTGATGTGACAAGATGTGATGTTCGGCCACTTCCCTGCCCTGCTTGCCCTGCCCTAATGAAGCACCCTCTTGTGACTATAAACCACATAAATTGTTTCCGCTGCTTGGAGTCGGGTGTTCTGTCCCAACAATGAGAAGGCAAGTACTACCCTAACCATTTTAAAGGGTGGCTCATGGCATCTACTGTAAGGTTTGGGAGTGACCAAGACCACAAAAACCACACAGGCAAAGATGGAAGCTTTTATTCAGGAAAAGCACAAGTTGCCAGGACTGACTCGCAAGAGCAGAGCTCAGCCAACCTGAGAATATTCCAGATGGTGGGCTTTGTAAGGCTCTTCAGTTGGGGGAAGGTGAAGAAGGGAAAAGTTGAAAAAAAAAAAAGGACGATTAAGATAGCCAGGGTGTGACACCAGAACAGTGACCTTATAAGATAAGGGGCAGGAAATCATGATGGTGGGGGCAGTGTTAGGCAAGGCAGCGATAATGGCTGGCAGTTTCTTGAGGAATGTGGATAACCTACTTCCTATGTCTCTGTCACATGGTGACTCCATTTTGGGAGCCTATCCCAACCTAACATCTATGATGTTGGCTATGTTGTGTAACTGCAATCAACATCAACTTTCAGATGCTTTCGCCCACCCAGTGGAAATGCCATTCCTACCCAGAAGTCACTCCCACCGTACCTACCCCAGAGCGCAACACATACTGCTTTGCATTGTATCTCAACGCCTTTCCCGGTCCTGAGCATGTCCTGAAGGTAGAATTTGTATGCTCTGTGGCCTTTCATGTCAGATGTCTGTCACTTAGCATAGGTTTGTCAGGTCTGCTCATGTGTCACATGTATCTGCAATTCATTCCTGTTTACAGCTGTTCTACATTCCACTAGCAGAGATTTAGAATTTTTTTTTTTTCTGAGGTAGGATCTCACTCTAGCTCAGGCTGACCTGGAATTCACTATGTAGTCTCAGGGTGGCCTTGAACTCATGGCAATCCTCCTACCTATGCCTCCTGAGTGCTGGGATTAAAGGCATGTGCCACCATGCCCATTTTAGAATTTTAAAAAATTATTTTAATTTATTAGAGCAAGAGAAGCACCAGAGCTGCAAACAAACTCTGGACACATGCACCACTTTGTGCATCTGGATTCACATGGGAACTAGAGAATCAAACCCAGGGCCTGTAGGCTTTGCAAGCAAACATCTTTAACTGCTGAGCCATTTTCCCTGCCCTGAAATACAGAGTTTGACTTTTTTATTCATCAATTAATAGCCCTCTGGAGTGTAGGATTTCATCTTTTTATAGAAAAAAAATTTTTTTTTGAGATGGGGTCTTGCTCTAGTCCAGGCTGTTGTTGGGCCTTGAGAGGCCTGGACACGAAGTCTAGTGGAACTTCCTGAGCCTAGCTAAAGTTTGGCGACCTGTCTCTGGCCGGCTGGGACTCAGCAAGACACCTAATGGCTTCTTGCCTGCTAGGAGTTGGAATTATCATTTCAATAGTCACAGTTTACTATTGGCCCTTATCTCCCCCCATCCTAGAATCCCGGCCTTTGTTCTCAACATTATATAGGCAATTGCTTGTAACAATAAAATGAGTTCCTGCTTCGACAAGACTCCCAACTCAGTGTGGTTTTTTCTCTGGTGACTAGGAGAGGGTCTGAGTCGTCCGACGTCCTCCTCCTCAACCCCTTGGGAGGAACCAGCGGGCCTGGTCCCTCCTCAGCACTACCCGCTGGGGGAGCCCAGCACTATGTAATTTCAGGGTGGCCTTGAAATCACAGTGATCCTCCTTCCAAGTGCTGGGATTAAAGGTATGAGCCACCATGCCTGGCATTTTTTTTTTTTTTTTTTTTTTGGTTTTTCAAGGTAGGGGGTCAAAGAGAGTGAATATAGGCTAGAGAGAGAATGAGCATGCCAAGGCCTCTAGCTTCTGCAAACAAATTGCAGATGCATGTGCCACTTTGTGCATCTGGCTTTATGTGGCTACTGGGGAATTGAACCCCCATCATTAGGCATCACAGGCGAGCACCTTAACCTCTGAGCAAACTCTTCCCAACCCCAGACTAGCTTCTTTCCCTTAATCTTACTCATTTATATTATTTTTGCCTTTTCTTTTTTCTTCTTTATTAATCTGTGCCCCCCTGCCCCCTCCCCCCTCTCTCTAGCTTAGTTTGACTAGGGACTTGTCAGCCTTGTCAATATTTTCAAAGAACCAGCTCTTTCTTCTGTACCTTCTCATGACCAGGCAGCTCATGTGTCCTAAGTGTTGGGGGATGGTTCACTCCTGTGCAGTCCAGGCACTCACCTAGTGAAGGACACTGGGCCCATAGACACTAGCTTGTACTTTTAAAAAGATAATTTGAGAGGGAGAAAATGGGTGTGCCAGGACCTCCAGCCACTACAAACGAAGTCTAGGTGCATATGTCATCTTGTGCACTTGTGACTACTGAACAGAGAGGGTCAAGAGCTGACCTGTTCACATTCCCCCACAGAAGGAGAGGTGGGAAGGCCGTGGGACCCTCGCCTGACCTCCCAGCCACTCCCACACTACCTCCCCGCCAGCGGTGCGTGATTCTTCTCCAGCTGCCTGTGGGCTCGGGATCTACTAGGTAACAGATTGAGGAAGGGCTACTGAAGTCAAGACTCCATCCATACTGGGGTGAGACCTCTTGGTGATGCAGCTGTTTTGGGGTCACTCCTGTAAGTAATCCTAATGCCCCTGAAACCCCAGTGGACTCACTGGTTCACCAAGACAGACTTGGGTGGAATTGCTACTGTGGTCTGTCGTTGGTGCCCTATCTGGGCTGAGTAAATGTTTGTTCAGGTCTCCACAGATAAAATCCGCACAACAGGAAGGATCTGCGGGTCTCTCCTGAGGCCGCTGTGCCATGTGACCTTCCCAGCAGCCCCGAGAAGCTGGTGAGGACTGGGATTTGGGGTTTCCTCTTAATGTGCAGTGTTCTTGCTTCAGTTTTCTTTTCCCTGATGAAGTGTGATATAGCACTGGTCACTTCCCAGTGTTGTGAACCTTCTCTATGTCACTGAGGTCACCAAGGGCTGATGTTGGGGAGGGGCTGGAGAGAGGTTCTTCAAACATCTTTCAACCTAGCTGGGGAGGCAGACCAGACCCCCCAGGCAGTCTGCTTCATTACTGGTGATCTCTCCTTAGTCAGAGGAGAGAGCCCCATTCTTGTGGAATTATGGGTGACCTATGTGAACGGTTATTCATTTTAGAGCCCCAGGGTTAACCTCAGTCACCCAAAGAATATTCACCAATGAAATAAAGAACATGACTGTTTGCTAAGTAGTGAATATTTGTTTGCCAGCCCCCATCACCCATCTATGTGACCTGAACCTGTGTGAATGAGATGTGCCTCTCATCAAAGAGCCCTCAGAGACCCCCGATCCCTTCTCCCAGGTGCGCTTGCACAATGAGCCAGACACCTTGATCTTGGACGGCTCAGCCTCCAGAGCTGTGAGCAGTAAACCTCTGTTGTTCTTGGGCCATGACCTCATCTGTGGTATTTTTGGAGCAGCCCTACAGACACAGGAATCTGACTCTAAAAATCGAAGCAGGGCCCAGTGAAGGAAGGAAGAGGGATTGGGCACAGGCCGTCACCCCTTGTCGTGGGGTGCTGGACACCCTCTGTGAGATGTTTCTCAGGAACAGCTCCTCAGACCTAAGGACGGAGACCAACAGTGCTTGTCTTTTCCCCAGCAGGCCCCTGCCCCCGAAACGTCCCAGCCTAGTGTGGGCACTAAGGAAATATGCAATGAACAGCAGAGGATGTTGGAGAATGCCTGCCAGTGACCTTGTAGCTCAAAAACAGTATATGCCGAATTCTTTGTAAAGCTCTTCCCTTACAGTAAGGATAAGGGGTGAGGGTCTATTCTCTTTCTGATGGCCCAGAGAACTGTGCAGGCCAGGAGGATCACGCTTCAGTGAGCAAGCACACGTGGCCAGTGCTTAGCGTGGCTGCAAAACAAGCCAAGTGGCACCATGCTGGCGGGCAGGCCCAGGCTGAAGTAGGTGTGGGCTCGTCTTGCTGTGCTGCCCTGAGCGCTGGGTGGCTCAGGCAGGACCCAGGCCCAAGGGGTTGTTGGTTTCTTACTCCTCCCTGGCCGTGTTGTGCTTCCCCTTCCTCAGTTGTCATCAAGACTGGATCCTCTGCTACGGCTGAGTCAGGGAAGTGGGACATAGCTAGCCTTGGGGAGGCAGCCATTGCAGGGAGACATGAGCCAAACTGCTTACTTCCTTCTCCTTGGGTCCCTGTGGGCAAGGATAGCTATGAATGCAGCCCAGCAGAAAATTGTAAACCTACTTAAAACATCATGATAGGGTTGTGGTGTTTTTTTTTTTCTTTAATACAATCACGTGCTTGTCAAGAATGAACTGTGTAGGGCTGGAGAGATGATTTAGTGGTTAAGCACATGCCTGTGAAGCCTAAGGACCCCAGTTCGAGACTCAATTCCCCAGGACCCACGTTAGCCAAATGCACAAGGGGGCGCATGCATCTGGAGTTCGTTTGCAGTGGCTGGAAGCCCTGGTGCACCCATTCTCTCTCTCTCTCTCTCTCTCTCTCTCTGCCTCTTTTTCTCTCTCTGTCTGTTGCTGTCAAATAAATAAACAAAAAAAATTTTTTTTAAAAAAGAATGAACTGTGTAGATGAGAGTGTCTTGTCACAATGTCAAAAGGGCGAGTCTAGGGCTGGAGAGATAGCTTCATGGTTAAGGCATTTGCCTGCAAAGCCCAAGGACCCAAGTTTCATTCCCCAGTACTCACATAAGCCAGATGCACAAGGTGGTGTATGTGTCTGGAGTTTGTCTGCAGTGGCTAGAAGTCCTGATATGCCCATTCTCTCTCTCTTTCTCTGTGTGTATAATATAAATAAATAAAATATAAAGAAAAAACTCGGTTGAGTCTAAAGCAAAGGGCTGGGGAGCTGGCTCAGTGGGTGAAGTACACACACACACACACACACACACACACACACACACACACACATACACACACACGAAAAATAAGGGCTGAAGAGGTTCTTGAGAGGACAGTCGATCATGAGTCCTGGGCAGGCTTAGAAAGGACACCGAGGCAGATATGTGGGCATGGCAAGTGGCTTAGGGCTCAGAAAGAGAAGACCCAAGCAGGGAAGTTGGCAAGAGGCCCAGGGGTGGCCAAGTGCCCACATCTCTACCTGAGCAGAACTGGGCTGGGCCTCTGCTTGTCTGAGGGTTGTCTTGAAGGCCTGTGCTTTGGGGAAGGGTCGACAAGCCATGTCTGGAGGTGAAGGCCAGGAACCCCCTTACCTAAGTTCATTCTAGCGGATCCTGCTATGGCTGGAAAGGAGAAGAAGTGCGGTAGGAAGTGGTAAAGACAGACTGCTCCCCAGGGCAGGCATCTTGAGGGTGAGGGCAGCAAGGAAACAGCTGCGCATGCCTCCTTTTTCTTTTTTTCTTTTCTTTTTGGTGCCTCCTTCCCTGCTTCCATTCTGCTGTCTGCGGGGAGGGGCGCACGCCCTGCCAGGCTCTTCCTGCAGGATGTCTGCTCCACACCCATCCTGACCCAGGTAGTCTTCCCAGTCAGGAGAGAGGGAGATACTTTGTGACTTTGTTGAGGACGGAGGGTGGGGGGGGACGACACAGCAGGAGGCCTGGGCCCCAGCCAAACCCAGGGACTTCCTGAGCTCTGCTTCCTGCTCAGCCCCACCAGCTCTGGAATCTCTCATCTCCTGGTCATGCGCCTCTTAGCTTCCACCTCAGCTGAAACCAACCCTGGACCAAAATCCTGGTGGCTCATAACTGGGTGGCCTCACTTCTTAGGAAGCTCTTGCCTGGACTTCTTTCTTCAGGCTCCAAAGACATGACATGGCTGCCTTCATTTGCAGAGTTAAACTTTCAGGAAAAATAATGATTCATAAGTTCTTCAGGGAGAAACAGAGCCTGCCCCACAGGATGCTATGATGTAATAGGTTTAGAGTAACGTGGCTGGTTTAGTCTGTGTGTTTTCCCTTTGATCTCGTGTAGTGAAGTCACCAGGAACTCCCTGAGAGCCTCATTCCACACACTGAGCTATAGTTAGTGCCCAACACAACCATTCGCCTCTTTGCTACATCTGAAAGTGTGTGTTAAAAAATGTTTAAAATATCCAGTTGGGGGGGGGGTCACCTGAGGAGTTTGCAGTCAGAGTTCCCACTGGGTCTTCGTAGCTACTTCTGGGCCTAACTGGCAAATGGAGTGATCAGCTAGATGTGCTTGGCTCATTCTCGTCACTGGCACAGTCACGTACTGCACGGGCGCTGGAAGTTCAATGGTGTGAACTGTTGAAGGCCAGTCCATGCAAAACCTAGCTTTCAAGGACTGGGTGTGGCTTGCAACATCAAGCCCTGACTGCTGGGCTTAGAGTTGAAGAGGCTTTGACCTGGTCACAACTCATCATTCCCGCCCTATCTCTCACTCACTGCTTCTTGTGGGCTGCTTGGATTCATACTGTAGTCATCCAGCCTCCACACCTTTTCCCCACTGTAACAAGTGAAGCATGTCTCCTCTTCTCCTCTTTCCCAGTGCCCATGTCTGGGAAAAAAAAAAAAGTCCTGCTAGCTTTTTTTTTTTTTTTTTTTTTTTTTTGGCTGTCAATGAAAATACCACCTCCTCACTGGCTATTGTAGTTTTTTTCTCATTGCTGGAACAAAACATCTGACCAGAAGCAGCTTCGAGGAGGAAAGGGCTTTACTTCAGCTTTACCGTCTCAAGGGGCAGTTTCATCACAGCAGGAAAGTACGGCACGAGCTGGAAGCTGTCATACGTGTCAGGAGAAGTAGCCTGAGTAGGCTGGGTTTGGAGCTGAGCTAATCAACCTCAGGCCTGCCCCAAGTGACACACCTCCTCCAGCAAGGCTCACAGCTCCCAAATTGCTACCAGCTGGGGACCAAGTATTCAAAACACCTGAGGCTATGGGGGACATGTCACATTCAAACCCCCACACTAGGCATGGTGGTACATGCCTGTAATCCTAGCACTAGAAAGACTGAGGCAGGAGAATGGAAAGTTTGAGACCAGCCTGGGATTCATAGTAAGAGTCCCACCCCCATTCCTCACACAGCAGGTGCCTCACAGTGCCTCCTTTAAGGGTGCTTCTGGAAGTCTTGGGTTTGTGGTCACCATCTTACTGGTTCCACATCCACCATTTTTGCTTTCCCATGAGCAATTGCTGTTATTAGCCAGTTGATCTGCAGTGAACCTAAATGATGTATCATGGGCGATAGAAATTTTAGACCTAGTGATGTCCTCTGTACAAGGTCACAAAAAATGTAAATCAAGTAATCAGGTGCATTAGTATGTAATTACAGGGAAGCATGGGGAAGGAAGAGCGCATAACTCTGTTCTGTGAGAGCTTACCCAGAGACTGGGAAATGAGGGAGAGGGTAGAAAGATGTACCCAGGAGAGATGGGGTCAAAGTGGGGGCACTGTTTCTGGAGCACCTGGTAGCTTCACAGGGCAGCCACCAACAAGATCTGTGTTTCAGAATGAGGACCGGCTATGATGTGGAGACTGGAGTTCTCAGTCACAGCTTCATCGGGACCACCCCTGGCCTCATCTATAGACCCCAGACGGCCCATTCCAGACACAGAGAAGGACCAGTGGCAGGGGAAGGGGGCAGCCTGAGTCCTGAGTCCTTGCTGTGGGCCATCCAGGAGAGGAGAAGATTGTGGTCAGCAACATGGGACATGGACGGGCTGGGAGGACATTTAGGAGATGGAATCTACAGGGTTTCCCAGGCACTCCCAGGAGACCAAGGGGAAGTCTTAGGTTTCAGAGATTCACAGTGGAGAACCAGGAGGGACAGTTTCTTGGATCTAAGACTTTATTGTAATGGGAGAGAGGGCAAAGGGGGGCTGAGAGAGAGAGAGAAAAGGGGGAATGCATGTATCAGAGAGAGCAAGGAGGAATAGAGAGTGGAGAAAAGGGGAGATTGCACATACCTGAAGCAAGATCGCCAAAAAGAGGGAGTAAGGATGGGGGCGGGGAATTATGGAGAAGAGAGATACTACTGCCTTGTTTGGGAGGTGTGGGCTGGGGCAAGGTGGCCCTCCTTCCTCTCAGCACAGAGGTATCCTTAACTACCATACCAGGAGGTAGTCAGTCCACCCTAGCCTGGCCAGGTGATTAAGAGAGGGACCAGATAGACAGAAAGCTCTAAAACTAACAGGAAGGGTTCTGGAGAGATGGCTTAGCAGTTAAGGTGTTTGCCTGCAAAACCAAAGGACTTCAGTTTGATTCTCCAGGACCCACGTAAACCACATGTGCAAGGTGGCGCATGCATCTGGAGTTTGTTTGCAGTGGGGCTGGAGACCCTGGTGTGCCCATTCTCTCTCTCTCTCTCAAATAAATAAATAAAACTTGAGAAAAAAAAAACTAACAGGAAGGACAAGTGAGGTTGATCTTGTGTGGTTTATATAAATAGACAGGGACATAAAGCAAGAACCAGGGCATGGGTGAAGAAGGGGTGTTGGGGTTTTCTCAGGGACTCCCGAAGTTCCTTTGAGTATTCACGGTAGAGGAGGGAGCAGGCTTTGCCAGGCAGCCCCCTCACTAGATGCCTCCTACCCAAGTGGCTGCATGCAGCCAGTGTATGGTATGGCCCAGAGAAGGGACGCACAGCCCTCTGGGGCCCATCATGGCCAGAGGATCGAGCAGCCCCTGGGGAAGTGCACCTCAATGTGGCAGTCAGCTGCTTCCAGGCGGCTTCCTGGCAGGGAGTTCTGAGCCCTCAGAGACTGCAAGACTTGCTAACCGAGGCCCATGTGGGGAGTGATGGTGACAATTTTGTGACGGTTGGCTAAGTCACTCATCTTGTGGGATCCTGGGAGGGGGACAGGAAGGATGAGGTCCAGGACTGATCTCACAGGTCTCTGAGGATGAGCCAGGAACAAGCCAGAGCCCAGCCCAGAAATGTGTCCTGAAGGAGAAGGGGGAGGAGAAAGAGGAGTGAGGAGGACAAAGGTGAAGAGGAACAGAGGGAGAGAGAGGAAGAGTAGAACTGTTTCCACCTCTCCTCAGCCCAGAACTCCTTCTCCGTGTCCCTGTGCCCTGGTTTACAGAGCATATTTCTTCTATATTTTTTAAGGTAGGGTCTTACTCTAACCCAGGCTGGCCTGGAATTCACTATGTATTCTCAGGGTGGCCTCGAACTCAGGGTGATCCTCCTACCTCTGCCTTCTGAGTGCTGAGATTAAAGGAGTGTGCCACCATGCCCAGCCACATCTTTTTTTTTTTTAATGTTGTATAATACTCATGGTATAGATTTTATAGCACTCCTGCACAGCCAGAGATTTTTTTTTTTTTTTGGTTTATTTTTATTTATTTGAGAGCGACAAAGAGGCAGAGAGAGAGAGAGAGAGAGAGAATGGACGTGCCAGGGCTTCCAGCCACTGCAGACGAATTCCACATGTGTGTACCCCCTTGTGCATCTGGCTAACTTGGGTCCTGAGGAATCGAGCCTCGAACTGGAGTCCTTAGGCTTCACAGGCAAGCGCTTAACCGCTAAGCCATCTCTCCAGCCCGAGCCAGAGATTTTTAAAACTATTTTTATTTATTTATTGTTAAGCACAGAGAGAGATTGAGAATGGGCACACCAGGGCTTCTAGCTACTGCAAACAAACTCCAAATGCATGTGCCACTTTGCGCATCTGGCTTTATGTGGGTACTGGGCAATTGAACCCAGGACATTAGGTTTTGCAGTCAAGTGCCTTAACCACTGAGCAATCTCTCCAACCCAGCCAAATATTTTTTAAAAATATATTTATTTACGAGGAGAGAGAGAGTGTGTACACCAGGGCCTCTTGCTGTCCCAAATGAACTGCAGATACAAGATGCATGCACCACATTGCACATCTGGCTTTATGTGGATACTTTGGAATCAAACTTGGGCTGGCAGGCTTTGTAAGCAAGCATCTTTAACCACTGAGCTATCTCCCTACTCCCCAAAGAGATTTCTCCCCCAGTAGTAAAAACGAATTTTAAAAAATTGGGGGTGAGCTGGAAAGATGGCTTAGCCATTAAGGCGCTTGCCTGCAAAGCCAAAGGACCCAGGTTTGGCTCCCCAGGACTCACATAAGCCCAATGCATAAGGTGGTGCATGCATCTGGAGTTCATTTACAATGGCTGGAGGTCTCTCTCTCTCTTTCATTCAGTCATTCATTCTCTCTCTCTCAAATAAATAAAGTATTTTTAAAAAGATAAAAGAAAATAAAAATACTAAAAACAAATAATTTTTTCAACTTCTGTGAATTTTTTTTTTATCTTGCCATGAACTAAATTCCCCAATTAGTTCAAATGCCCAGTTCAGCATGTGGACATGTGGAGGGAAAAAGAAATGGACTGGGCCCCAGCCACTGTGATCTCTTGCTGGGCAGTGGAGACGAATGTGGCCCTTAGACAGCGCGGCTGCTGGAGGTGGGTATGCAAATGTGGACCCAATGGAATGTAGCTTGAGCTCAGTGTCTGTGGAGACGGCAGCCATGGCCAAGAGCGGGGAGAGCATGGAGGTGGGGTGTTATCCTCTGCGCTGGATGGCCAGCCACAAGCTAAGCAGGGCAAATGGGGGTCACTCAGAGGATTGGCTAAGCCGTTTTTTCTATCACTAGAGGATTCCCTCCCCCGCCCCAGGAACTTCAAAGGCCGGTCGTTCGTTTCCTCTTACTGGAAGTTGAGCCACCAGGCCTCTTGATTTTCTAAATGCAGAAGGGATGGAAGTCTGAGATTTCAATCAAAAGCTTAAGAAAATGATAATCCTCCATTGCCCTAATTCTTTCCTGGAAATACCTCACACGGGTAAGAATTGTCTTTAAGCCCCTTTGCTCTTGTTCCATTCTTTAAATTTCTTTCTTAATTAAAAAGACATGTTTGCCTGATGTGAGCTCCAAAGTGCGTATTTATTTTAATTTATCTTCTTTGGTTTTTATTTTCCCCTTATCATCACCAGTGACTGGATCACTGTATAGCTCTCTTTTCTCCTGTCTTAAATGCCTGTTGTTTCTGTCACTGAAGTAACGCAATGAGCTTCATCACAGCCTGTTTCTAGTCCCATGGAATGGAAGGAGGGTGGATGACAAAGAAAGGACCCAGCCCTCAAATGCAGCGGCAGTATCAGCGATGGTAGATTCACTTCAGTTTCACTCAACCTCAAAACTCTGATGGTAACATTTCCTGAAATTTAATATTGAATTCATGTCTGCCTCCCAAAGTCAGTGGTAGAATTCAGTGTTAATTGACAGATTTTTTTTTTTTTTTTTTGTCATCATTTCTGGTGATAGAGGGTAGTACCCAGTCTGAGAATGCCTGGGAGACACTCGGCCCTTGAGCTCACGAGGATTGTGATAGAATTAAATCTGACTCAACAAATGAGGTCACTGGGAAGAAGCCCAGGCAGTAAGTTTACCGTCAATGTCAGGGTCAATTTACTAAACACTCATCTGCTTGTGGTTACAGTAGACGTCAGGGTACATTCCAGAAACTGCCTGGGCAGAAGACAGCTTGTGTATCAAGTCAGGGACTGCTGTTCAAGGTGATTTTTGGTGACCATTTCTTTTCTTTCTTTCTTTCTTTTTTAAACTTTTTTTTAAAATTTTTTTATTTTATGAGGTAGGGTCTCACTCTAGCCTAGGCTGACCTGGAATTCATTCTGTAGTCTCAGGGTGGCCTTGAACTCACAGCGATCCTCCTACCTCTGCCTCCCAAGTGCTGGGATTAAAGGCGTGAGCCACCACGCCTGGCTTTTTAAAAACTTTTTATTGACCATTTCAATAATATAGACAATATACCATGATTATAATCTCCTAACACTCTCCTTTCCCTCTCCCAAATCCCCCTTCCTCTGACTTCCTTCTTCTTTCCAACTACTGTCTCTTCTACTTCAATGCCATCATTTTCCCCTCCTATTAGGCAGGTCTTACATAGATAGCATCAGCTGCTATGAGGTCATAAATGTTAACTCCACTTTGTTCTTTAATTAAAAAACAAAACAAAACATTTATTTAGACATGTGTGTATGGGTGTACCAGGATCTCTTGCCACTGCAAACAAATTCCAGACACATGCACCACTTTTTGTACCTGGCTTTCCATGGGTACTGGGGGATTGAATGCAGGTCAGCAGGCTTTGCAAGCAAACACCTTTGCACTGAGCCATCTCCCTAGCCCTCGGTGACCATCAGGCCATTTGCAAGTAAGCAAGTAAGTGCCTGTAACTGCTGAGCCATCTCTCCAGCCAGATACAGATGTTGACTGTGGGTGTGCTTTGCATGTACCTGAATGGTTTCCTAAAGATGTTCTTGGGAGTGGGCTGTAGCTCAGTGGGTAGGGTACTTGTGTATCATGCAGGAAGCCCTGGGTTCAATCCCCAGCACTATATAAACTGTGTAAGGTGGCACACGCCTATAATCCCAGCACTTGAGAGGCAGAGGTAGGAGGATCACTGTGAGTTTGGGGCCAGCCTGAGACTACATAGTAAATTCCAGGTCAGCCTGGGCTAGAGTGAGACCCTTCCTCAAAAAACAAAAGAAATTCAAGGTTATCCTCAGCTACATAGTAAATTCAAGGCCAGCCTGGGCTACATGAGACCCTGTCTCAAAAAAAGAAAGAAAGTGTCCTTAGAGTTAGATACTTTGCTGCTTCGGAAGATGGAAAAAGTAAGGAATTCATCCAGTCACCAGCATAAGTGACAACGCCTTCCCCCTACTTTCCTGAGTCTTTTTTTTTCTTTATTTTCCAAATGGACATTAATTACCCACTCACCATGATTGATAATGTGAATGAGAATATAGATAGGAGATTGCCCCATTCCTAAAGTCTTTCTGACAAAGATGTACAATCATTTCCAATCACAGTACCAGGGATTAAGCAAGCACAACCGGTCACTTTTCCCAGGTCAGCACCCAGTGGTCAGTGTCCTCTTTTCTGTCCAGATCCCTGGAGGAAATCAACCTACTTAAAAAAAGTTTACTTAATTTTTTTTTTTTTTGAGGCAGTGTCTCATCTAGCCCTGGCTGACCTGCAACTCATGGCCATTCTCTTATGTCAGTTTCCTGTATGTGTGTGGTGGGCATGCATGTGTGCATCTGTGTGTGCAGGTGCAGATGTGCACATGTGGAAGCTTTGGGTCTTTCTCAGTGGCTCTTCCACTTTATTATTTATGTATTTATTTATTCCTTTGAGGCCGAGTCTCTCACTGAACAGCACTAGGATCCCAGGTGCAGGCTGTCATGCCCAGCTTCTCCCTGGATGCAGGTTCAGGTCCTCAAACATGCTTGCACTGCCAGCTGAGCATCTCCCGACCCCCAGCCTGTGTCTTCTTGGCACTTCTGCTGTTGCTTCTGGCTCTGCCTTGAACACTGGGGACCCACCTCTTGGCTTCCCTCTGACACTGTCCACCTCAATCTCTCAGCATTGCCCCCATGTTCTTCAGACACAGGAAGGGACTAGTGTGGCTTCTGGAAAGTTCTGGACAATTTCAGGAGCACCCCATCCAATGCTGTGGTATCTCTCCTTCCTTCTTTGTCCTCTTTGTTTTGTCTGAATCTGTGACTGTCTGTGAGACCTCAGGGCACCTTGGTCATCCTAAGCCTGCGTGTCCTCGTGTATGCTCTGTAAAAAGCCCTTTTTCTCTCTGAGAATGTGTCGCATGTGAAGACCAATCCCCATGGCTAGGCACAGGAAATGCCCTTCACCCTCCATCTCCCTCTTGGGGTGTTCTTAATTCATGTGTCTATTAACAGCCCCAAGATGCTCAGTGGGTAGAGTACTTGCCTAGCATACATGAAGTCCTGGGTTCAAATCCCCAGCACCACCTAAACTTAGCATTGGAGCGGACACCTATAATCACCACACTGGGGAGGTGGAGGCAGAAGGATCAGAAGTTCAAGGTCATCCTTGATTATATATCAAGAGTTGGAGGCTAGCCTGAGGTACCTGGGACCCTATCTCAAAAAAAGAAAAAGAAAAAGAAAGGGGGGAAAAAAAGGATTGAAAAATCATATAAGCAATCATTTTATTTTACTTTGTTTTCCCCAAGCATTTTTTTTTAATCATGGCTCCCTTCCTTGGACCTCCTAAGGAACTCCTTCCAGCAGAGTTGGGGAGTCACTCTGGGAAAAGCTGGTGTGAACACTGCATTATTTGTAGGAATGCTGGGAAGTCAAATCCATTAATGAGAACTCTGGCATGGGGGACTGTGGAAGAATGTGAAGCTTGGCTGTAATGAAAATACGGCATTTGTGTAGATCAGAGATTCCCACTGATTCCACCACAAAAGAGTCCTTTTTAGTTCTTTCCTCAAGGGAGTCCATGTTTTGAAAGCTTTTATCTACCCAACAAACTACACTTATTGAATAATAATTTGTTTCTGAGACTTATTCATCAAAGACATCTAACTGCCAATTAGCGCTTCTGATCCTGGCAGATAATGGTGGTTACCACACTGAGTTGATATGACTTGGACCCAAAGCAAATAAACTTAATGTTTTATTTAGTCTTGGAACCTCACTGAGGTAAACGGGCTTTTTGAAATCATGAAAATAGCTGTGGTCCCCACCCCCCATGAACTCCCTACCCCTTGCTGCCTTCCCAGGGTGTGGGGTAGGTGGGAAGCATGGCTGAGTGGAGAAACCTGAAACAGACCCACACAGGTGGGGAGGGAGAGAGCTGGTATTGGGGCCCCATAAGGACACAGGGCAGTGGGGGGGGGGAGGGGCTAAGCTGTTACTATGCAGACTGGGAGGGAGGGATCTTTGTGTTAGGGTCTTCAGTTTTGGTAATAGCTGGTGAAAGGTGTATGCACCTTTTTGTGTGGCTAGCCACCTGGGTGACACTGCTGGTGACACTGCACCCAACCCTTCCCCCAAGCTCCTGAGAGAGCCGGAGGGCTCCTGGGCTGGGATCATCTCCCCACAACTTCCTTCCTTTCTTTTTTCTTTTCTTTCTTCTTCTTCTTCTTCTTTTTTTTTTTTCTTTTCTTGTTTGTTTTTCTAAGTAGGGTCTTGCTCTAGGCCAGGCTGATCTGGAATTCACTACGTAGTCTCAGGGTGGTCTTGAACTCACTGTGATCCTCCTACCTCTGCCTTTCAACTGCTGGGATTAAAGGTGTGTTTCCACACCCAGCTACTTTCCTTTTTTAAAAACATCTGCTGATTTACCTGCAAGCAGAGGGGGGGGGGGACACAGAGGGAATTATGAATGAGTGGTGTGCCACGGACTCTTCCTGCTGCTGCAAAGGCACATCAGATGCACGCACCACTGTACACCTTGGCCTTATGTGGGTACTGGGGAATGTAACCCAGGCCACTACAGGCCAGCAGGCTTTATAAGCCAGTGCCTTTAACCACTGAGCCATCTCTCTGGCTCCTGACATACTCTTTCATTTGTGGGAAGAGTGAGTTTAGGGCTCCTGAGGCATCCACCTTCTACTCTGTGGCTTAGCAGAACCTGATCTATGGAAAATACAGTCCTTAAAGCAAGGTCCGTTTTTGGACCCCTAAGGTAGGTTTGCAGAGCACTTACAGTAGCATTCTGTGCCTGTGATTGGGTTTCTGTTTGCTACAGAACTGCCTGGTATGGCTGGAGGTATACCTGGGAACCTCATTGAGGTAGTTTGGTCATCAAACTGAGATGGTGCAGGCCTTATCTCTGCACCTCCAATAGGCCTGAGTAGCATAATCCTCCCTGGCCCTCCTGACACTCTCAAAGACCCCAGTGCTGCTTAGCAATATCCTTGAACTGCACCAGCCTGCCCTGCTTCATGCCTCTGTTCCCTCAATAGCCAGGACCTAGCATTTTCCCAGAAGATAAGATCTCTGTGTGGCAGAAGCTCACTTGCAAAAATAAATTCTCCTTGAACATGTTCCAGGTCCACTTTGAAAGCTGTTCTGGACGTTCCCATTTACCCACTTCCAAAGACCAACAACCAGGACCCCCAGGTCTTGCTCCGCCTGGGAGGGGGGATCTATTCCGCTGAAGACCACACCACTGTTCCCAAGACAACTCTGACTGCCCACGTCTGGGGACACAGGTGTGGTGGAGCACAAGGACCAGTCTTTCCTGCTACTCTGCTGGTCCATCCATAGGAGGAGCCTCCCTGAAGCCTTGGAAGCACTGACCACTGACCACTGCACAGGCTCCCATCCATTCACTGTTTGTGCCCCACTCCTGCCCTGTGTCTGGTACCTGCCAGGATCTGTGATGCAGCAGTCAGCCGACCCGGGCTCACCATTGCACAGTGGTGAGGGGCCCAGCCCCATAGGTTTTCTGTGCTCTGACACCATGTCTCCTGAGACTCTCAGCAGCCTTGAGCAGTAAAGAAGGGGTCAGTGAGAGGGAGGAAAGGAAGTATCTGTTGATGGGTCAGTACCCTTGGCTTTTAGTTTTATTTAAACAATTTTTTATTTTTATTTTTATTTATTTATGAGAGAGAGAGAGAGAGAGAGAGAAAAATGGGCAATGGGCACACCAGGGCCCTGGGAAATCAAACCTAGGTCCTTTCTCTTTGCAGGCAAGTACCTTAACTGCTAAGCCATCTCTCCAGCCCATGCCTTTGACTTTTACTTGCACAAATTTACCGAATCTTTCTAACCATGCCTGCCCTGGTCCCATTGTTTTCAGAGAAAGGAAAGCCCAGGCTCAAAGGAATCATCAATCATGCACACATTGCGGTGATGGGACCCTTCTCCAGGGACACCAGTGATGAACTCACTAGCTGATGTGTTATTTTCCTTGGTCACAGAGAGATGCTCTGGGGCCTGGGGAGATAGCTCTATTGGTAAAGGGCTTTGCATGAGGACCTCCTGAGTGTCATGTCCAAAACCCACGTGCAAATGCTGGGTAGGGTGGCATGTACTTATAATATCAGACTGGGGAGGTAGAAACAGAAGGACCCCCGGGGCCAGTCAGTTTAGCCTAATCAGTGAGCTCTGGAACAATGAGAGGCCCTGTCTCAAAAGATGGGCTGAGGACTGACACCTGAGATTGTCCTCTGGCTTCCATACACATGCATGTGTGCACACACATACATGTACAACACACTTACACAAAGAGATCACTCATGCCTCTCAAGTCTCCCTATCCAGTGGTTATTTGAAGGGGAAAAAAAGCCGACTGACATAACTGGAGAAAATTGCTTGTTTAAATTTTTTTGTAATTCTTTTTAAAAAATTTTTTGTTTATTTTTATTTATTTGAGAGCAACTGACAGAAAGAAGTAAAGGGAGAGAGACAGAGAGAATGAGAGAGAATGGGCACGCCAGGGCCTCCAGCTGCCCTGGCCAGTGGGGAATTGAACAAGGGCCCGAGGGGAAGCTAACCTGAATGGGAAAAGGCAAACTGACTGCACCAGGCTTCACATCCTGACCATAAACTGGCCTTTTGCAAAAGATAAGATTCTGTAAGCAGTCGGCTGACCAATGATCCAGAAGTACCTAACAGAAAGCTGTATGGACCAGCTTTCTGAGTAATGAGTCAGCTTATGAGCAGGCCCAGGCAAAATGGAGAGGCTTTTGCTCTAGGGCTCCCAACATCCAGCCACTGCAAATGAACTCCAGACGTGTGCGCCCCCTTGTGCATCTGGCTAACATGGGTCCTGGGGAATTGAGCCTCAAACCGGGGTCCTTAGGCTTCAAAGGCAAGCGCTTAACCGCTAAGCCATCTCTCCAGCCCATGTAATTCTTTTATGAGAGAGAGAGAGAGAGAGAACTGGTACAACAGGGCCTCCAGGCATTGCACACAAACTCCAGATGCATGTGCCACTTGTGCATCTGACTTATGCAGATCCTGGGGAATCGAACCTGGGTCCTTTGGCTTTGCATGCCACGCCTTAACTGGTAAGCCATCTCTCCATGTGTTTACTATTACCAGAACTCAGAACTCCACAACACACAAGCTGTAGTCACAGCCAGGCAAGGTGCAAGTGTCACCTCGTGGAATTTCACCAAAGCACTACTACCATCCTTTTCCATTCAAGCTACTGAGTGCTGAAACACTGAGTTAACTTTCCTCCTGTAACTAGTGAGTTGACAAAATGGAATTTGGATCTCAATCTCCCTGTTTAAGAGCCCCGTGTTCTTTCCACAATATGTTATAGTATGAATTGCTGAAATGTTTTATTTTTACACAGGTAAAAATACAAGAGAGGTGAATCCCAATGCTCGCTCAGTTTATTCAAGAGATACACTCTGATATTCCAATGTCTTTGGGACAGAGGCATAAAGCTGCTTTAGTAGTTATTCCACATATTACCAGAGGGTGGCACTATCACACAACAGCTGAATATCCCTAGGGTTCACGCCGCTTGGGCCATGCTTATGATGCTCTTGTTTCCTAATGTGACTGGAATTGACGTACCAATAGGAGACTCAGTGTCACGTATCTCAGTGGACTCCCATCTACTTACTGGGTAATAGAATTATGAGGTGCAGGGGCCTCAGTGAGTGAGCCTCTGCTCTCCATATTGGCAAAGGAGGCCTGGCCCTTCACTAGCACTTTGTAGCTTTTATTCTCTCCAAAAGCTTAGTCCGGTCTTTGTACAAGAAGTTGTTGTGAATAGAGAAAAGAACATAGGTTTGATTCTCAGGGTCCCATGTAAGCCAGATGCACATGGTGGTGCAGGCATCTGGAGTTTGTTTGCAGTGGCTGGAGGCCTTGGCGTGCCCATCCTCTTTCTCCCTCTCTCTGTCTCTAATAAATAAATAAAAAATAAAACCTTTTAAAAAGATATCCTTGAGCATTCAGCATACTCCCCAGGATGGCAACCCCTCTAAAGGCCTCCTCACTTGGCCATTCTGGCAGCAGAGGGGTCCCCACTTTTGCTAGATAATGCATGTTGTAACCTAACTTTCTACTTGTTCTTTCTCCTCCTCCTCCCAGGAGGACGTGAGGGGCTCAGGAGAGGCTCCGGGAGGACGGGAGGCGTCGAGGAGAGGCTCCGGGGGGACGGGAGGCGCCGAGGAGAGGCTCCGGGAGGACGGGAGGGGTCGAGGAGAGGCTCCGGGAGGACGGGAGGGGTCGAGGAGAGGCTCCGGGGGGACGGGAGGGGTCGAGGAGAGGCTCCGGGGGGACGGGAGGCGTCGAGGAGAGGCTCCGGGGGGACGGGAGGCGTCGAGGAGAGGCTCCGGGAGGACGTGAGGCGCCGAGGAGAGGCTCCGGGGGGACGGGAGGCGCCGAGGAGAGGCTCCGGGAGGACGTGAGGGGTCGAGGAGAGGCTCCGGGGGGACGGGAGGCGCCGAGGAGAGGCTCCGGGGGGACGGGAGGCGTCGAGGAGAGGCTCCGGGGGGACGGGAGGGCCGAGGAGAGGCTCCGGGGGGACGGGAGGGTCGAGGAGAGGCTCCGGGGGGACGGGAGGGGCCGAGGAGAGGCTCCGGGGGGACGGGAGGCGTCGAGGAGAGGCTCCGGGGGGACGGGAGGCGCCGAGGAGAGGCTCCGGGGGGACGGGAGGCGTCGAGGAGAGGCTCCGGGGGGACGTGAGGGGCCGAGGAGAGGCTCCGGGGGGACGGGAGGCGTCGAGGAGAGGCTCCGGGGGGACGGGAGGGCCGAGGAGAGGCTCCGGGGGGACGGGAGGCGCCGAGGAGAGGCTCCGGGGGGACGGGAGGCGCCGAGGAGAGGCTCCGGGGGGACGGGAGGCGTCGAGGAGAGGCTCCGGGGGGACGTGAGGCGCCGAGGAGAGGCTCCGGGAGGACGTGAGGGGTCGAGGAGAGGCTCCGGGGGGACGTGAGGGGCCGAGGAGAGGCTCCGGGGGGACGGGAGGCGTCGAGGAGAGGCTCCGGGGGGACGGGAGGCGTCGAGGAGAGGCTCCGGGGGGACGGGAGGGGCCGAGGAGAGGCTCCGGGGGGACGTGAGGGGCCGAGGAGAGGCTCCGGGGGGACGGGAGGCGTCGAGGAGAGGCTCCGGGGGGACGGGAGGGGTCGAGGAGAGGCTCCGGGGGGACGGGAGGCGTCGAGGAGAGGCTCCGGGGGGACGGGAGGGCCGAGGAGAGGCTCCGGGGGGACGGGAGGGCCGAGGAGAGGCTCCGGGGGGACGGGAGGCGTCGAGGAGAGGCTCCGGGGGGACGGGAGGCGCCGAGGAGAGGCTCCGGGGGGACGGGAGGGGCCGAGGAGAGGCTCCGGGGGGACGGGAGGCGTCGAGGAGAGGCTCCGGGGGGACGGGAGGGTCGAGGAGAGGCTCCGGGGGGACGGGAGGGCCGAGGAGAGGCTCCGGGGGGACGGGAGGGTCGAGGAGAGGCTCCGGGGGGACGGGAGGCGCCGAGGAGAGGCTCCGGGGGGACGTGAGGGGCCGAGGAGAGGCTCCGGGGGGACGGGAGGCGTCGAGGAGAGGCTCCGGGGGGACGGGAGGCGCCGAGGAGAGGCTCCGGGGGGACGGGAGGCGTCGAGGAGAGGCTCCGGGGGGACGTGAGGCGCCGAGGAGAGGCTCCGGGGGGACGTGAGGGGCCGAGGAGAGGCTCCGGGGGGACGGGAGGGGCCGAGGAGAGGCTCCGGGGGGACGTGAGGGGCCGAGGAGAGGCTCCGGGGGGACGGGAGGCGTCGAGGAGAGGCTCCGGGGGGACGGGAGGGCCGAGGAGAGGCTCCGGGGGGACGGGAGGGGCCGAGGAGAGGCTCCGGGGGGACGTGAGGGGCCGAGGAGAGGCTCCGGGAGGACGGGAGGGCCGAGGAGAGGCTCCGGGAGGACGGGAGGGTCGAGGAGAGGCTCCGGGGGGACGGGAGGGGTCGAGGAGAGGCTCCGGGGGGACGTGAGGGGTCGAGGAGAGGCTCCGGGGGGACGGGAGGCGTCGAGGAGAGGCTCCGGGAGGACGTGAGGCGCCGAGGAGAGGCTCCGGGGGGACGTGAGGGGTCGAGGAGAGGCTCCGGGGGGACGGGAGGCGTCGAGGAGAGGCTCCGGGGGGACGGGAGGCGCCGAGGAGAGGCTCCGGGGGGACGGGAGGCGTCGAGGAGAGGCTCCGGGGGGACGGGAGGGCCGAGGAGAGGCTCCGGGGGGACGGGAGGGTCGAGGAGAGGCTCCGGGGGGACGGGAGGGGCCGAGGAGAGGCTCCGGGGGGACGGGAGGCGTCGAGGAGAGGCTCCGGGGGGACGGGAGGCGCCGAGGAGAGGCTCCGGGGGGACGGGAGGCGTCGAGGAGAGGCTCCGGGGGGACGTGAGGGGCCGAGGAGAGGCTCCGGGGGGACGGGAGGCGTCGAGGAGAGGCTCCGGGGGGACGGGAGGGCCGAGGAGAGGCTCCGGGGGGACGGGAGGGCCGAGGAGAGGCTCCGGGGGGACGGGAGGCGCCGAGGAGAGGCTCCGGGGGGACGGGAGGCGTCGAGGAGAGGCTCCGGGGGGACGTGAGGCGCCGAGGAGAGGCTCCGGGAGGACGGGAGGGGTCGAGGAGAGGCTCCGGGGGGACGGGAGGGCCGAGGAGAGGCTCCGGGGGGACGGGAGGCGTCGAGGAGAGGCTCCGGGGGGACGGGAGGCGCCGAGGAGAGGCTCCGGGAGGACGGGAGGCGTCGAGGAGAGGCTCCGGGGGGACGGGAGGGTCGAGGAGAGGCTCCGGGGGGACGGGAGGGCCGAGGAGAGGCTCCGGGGGGACGGGAGGCGTCGAGGAGAGGCTCCGGGGGGACGGGAGGCGCCGAGGAGAGGCTCCGGGGGGACGTGAGGCGTCGAGGAGAGGCTCCGGGGGGACGGGAGGCGCCGAGGAGAGGCTCCGGGGGGACGGGAGGCGTCGAGGAGAGGCTCCGGGGGGACGGGAGGGCCGAGGAGAGGCTCCGGGGGGACGGGAGGCGTCGAGGAGAGGCTCCGGGGGGACGGGAGGGCCGAGGAGAGGCTCCGGGGGGACGGGAGGGCCGAGGAGAGGCTCCGGGGGGACGGGAGGCGTCGAGGAGAGGCTCCGGGGGGACGGGAGGCGCCGAGGAGAGGCTCCGGGGGGACGGGAGGGGCCGAGGAGAGGCTCCGGGGGGACGGGAGGCGTCGAGGAGAGGCTCCGGGGGGACGGGAGGGGTCGAGGAGAGGCTCCGGGGGGACGTGAGGGGCCGAGGAGAGGCTCCGGGGGGACGTGAGGGGTCGAGGAGAGGCTCCGGGGGGACGGGAGGCGCCGAGGAGAGGCTCCGGGGGGACGTGAGGGGCCGAGGAGAGGCTCCGGGGGGACGGGAGGCGTCGAGGAGAGGCTCCGGGGGGACGGGAGGCGCCGAGGAGAGGCTCCGGGGGGACGGGAGGCGTCGAGGAGAGGCTCCGGGGGGACGTGAGGCGCCGAGGAGAGGCTCCGGGGGGACGGGAGGGGCCGAGGAGAGGCTCCGGGGGGACGTGAGGGGCCGAGGAGAGGCTCCGGGGGGACGGGAGGCGTCGAGGAGAGGCTCCGGGGGGACGGGAGGGGCCGAGGAGAGGCTCCGGGGGGACGTGAGGGGCCGAGGAGAGGCTCCGGGGGGACGTGAGGGGCCGAGGAGAGGCTCCGGGAGGACGGGAGGGCCGAGGAGAGGCTCCGGGAGGACGGGAGGGTCGAGGAGAGGCTCCGGGGGGACGGGAGGGTCGAGGAGAGGCTCCGGGGGGACGGGAGGCGCCGAGGAGAGGCTCCGGGGGGACGGGAGGGTCGAGGAGAGGCTCCGGGGGGACGGGAGGCGCCGAGGAGAGGCTCCGGGGGGACGGGAGGGTCGAGGAGAGGCTCCGGGAGGACGGGAGGGCCGAGGAGAGGCTCCGGGAGGACGGGAGGGTCGAGGAGAGGCTCCGGGGGGACGGGAGGGTCGAGGAGAGGCTCCGGGGGGACGGGAGGCGCCGAGGAGAGGCTCCGGGGGGACGGGAGGGTCGAGGAGAGGCTCCGGGGGGACGGGAGGGTCGAGGAGAGGCTCCGGGGGGACGGGAGGCGCCGAGGAGAGGCTCCGGGGGGACGGGAGGCGTCGAGGAGAGGCTCCGGGGGGACGGGAGGGGTCGAGGAGAGGCTCCGGGGGGACGGGAGGCGTCGAGGAGAGGCTCCGGGGGGACGGGAGGCGCCGAGGAGAGGCTCCGGGAGGACGGGAGGCGCCGAGGAGAGGCTCCGGGGGGACGGGAGGCGTCGAGGAGAGGCTCCGGGGGGACGTGAGGGGTCGAGGAGAGGCTCCGGGGGGACGGGAGGCGCCGAGGAGAGGCTCCGGGGGGACGGGAGGCGTCGAGGAGAGGCTCCGGGGGGACGGGAGGCGCCGAGGAGAGGCTCCGGGGGGACGGGAGGCGCCGAGGAGAGGCTCCGGGGGGACGGGAGGCGCCGAGGAGAGGCTCCGGGGGGACGGGAGGCGCCGAGGAGAGGCTCCGGGGGGACGGGAGGCGCCGAGGAGAGGCTCCGGGGGGACGGGAGGCGCCGAGGAGAGGCTCCGGGGGGACGGGAGGCGTCGAGGAGAGGCTCCGGGGGGACGGGAGGGCCGAGGAGAGGCTCCGGGAGGACGGGAGGGTCGAGGAGAGGCTCCGGGGGGACGGGAGGGTCGAGGAGAGGCTCCGGGGGGACGGGAGGGTCGAGGAGAGGCTCCGGGGGGACGGGAGGGCCGAGGAGAGGCTCCGGGAGGACGGGAGGGTCGAGGAGAGGCTCCGGGGGGACGGGAGGGTCGAGGAGAGGCTCCGGGAGGACGGGAGGCGCCGAGGTAGGCTCCGGGGGGACCGTGGGTGGCTGAGGAGAGAGCCCAGGAGGAAGGTGAGCTGCTGAGGCTGAGTCGGTAGGTTCTAGGAGGAATGTGTTGCGCTGAGGAGAGGTTTTACAAGGAATGTGAGGCAGGGAAGTGACATTCTCGAAGGAATTTGAGGTGCTTAAAAGCTGTGTTGAATAGCTAAGGAAATAACTTATCAATTACAGGCATTTTTTCAATAGCCTTCCCAGCTTGACTACCTGCATTCAGTTTCTCAGTACCTGCACATGTACAGATGCACAAAATGGCGCGCGTCTGTAGTTCATTTGCAATGGCCAGAGGCCGTGGTGTGTGCCTATTGCCTACCTCTCTCTTGCCCTCTGTTTCCCTCTGCTTGCAAATATAAATAAATGAATAAAAATTTAAAAAATATCTAAATACATTCGCCTGAAATCCCAGCACTTGCTGGCTTAATAAGGAATATGGCTAGTTCTGAGGCCAGTCTGGACTGTAGAGCAAACCCATCTCAGAAAGCACTAATAAGAAAAAATGGAATCGAGGAGAGATACCTTTAGAAACCTAACTTTTGGAGGCACTTACTTGGCCTAGAGTTCAATTCCCCAGTGCTCACATAATGCCAGTTGCATGCATGCATCTGGCAGTTTGTTTGCACCAGTAATAGGCCTTCTCTCTCACTCTCGACTTGTAAATAAATAAAATATTTTTTAAACAATGAATATTTAAGCCCATTGTGGTGGCACATGCCTTTAATTTTAGCACTTGGTAGGCAGAGCTAAGAGGATTATCATGAGTTCAAGGCCACCCTGAGACTACATAGTGAATTCCTTGTCCACCTTGGCGAGAGTGAGGCCCTACCTCAAAAAAAGGAAAAAAGAAAAAGAAAGAATTAATGTATTTAGTTTGGTGTGGTGGCACATGCCTGTAATCCCAAGCACTAGAGAGGCAGAAGAAAGAGAATCACTGTTAAGTTCCAGGCCACCCTGAGACTACATAGTGAATTCCATGTCTACCTGGGCTAGATTGAGACCCTACCTTAAAAAAAAAGCACATATTAATATTTTTTAATTCTATAAAATTGTTTCTAGATTTTATTTTCATATAGTTATGAGAAGCTAATCACAGGATTGAATAAAGTATTATTGCTTTATAACAGAACAATTTCCTTTCTGTGTCACATCTTAAAACACGGACATATAAAGTAGCACGAGCAATTGTGTAATTATGCACAATCAAGCTGGACACAGTGGATCATCACGCCTTTAATCTGAGCACTCAGGAGGCAGAGGTAGGAGGATCGCTGTAAGTTTGAGGCTGGTGTGGGACTTCATAGTGAGTTCCAGCCTAGGCCTGGGCTAATTTGAGACTCTACTTCGAAAAAAGAAAAAAATTAAAAATAACTAAAGAAAAAGGAGTTGAGGATGTACACACACAGAAGAGTGTGGAAGACAGTGAGAAGAAGGCCAGGATCTCAGAAAAAGCCATCTCCGCTGACCCAGGACCTCAGATGTGTAGCCTCAAGCACTGTGGAGCTTTGTTATGGTGTCTGTCCTTCATGAGCCAAGCCAAGGAGTTATGCCGACCAGCAGAGAAGAGGAATGACTTAGGAAGCGAAGACAGCTTCTTCCAATGACAAATCCCTTTTCCCAGAACAATTTGTACCTGTCTCCTTAAAGTACCAAAAGAGAGGATAAGGAATGTTCAAATTTCATACACATTCATTTGTTTCTATGCAACTCTATGTGGCCTGAAAGTGACATTCGTCATTCAGAGTGCCTCCCATCTTCCAGACAGTAATAGCCTGTGCTAACCAAGTCGTGCCCAGGCGGAGTCACAGCTGGGGAAGATAAATGAACAGACCAGCCAGGCCTCTGAGCCGCAGCTGAGCTCCAAAGACCCCTGTGGGCCAGGCTTCAGTGGGGGAGGGGAGTACTGAAGCTAATCACAAACCAAGTAGGAATGCCGGTTCTTCCTGGGTTCCCACCAATGACCAAACTGAGCATGGAGGCCTTTCTTGGCCAGTGCATGAATCTGAAGACAATAGCCCACTATTCGTTAACGGGTTTTTTTTTGTGTGTGTGTGGGGGAAGGTGTTACGCATGCATATGTGCATATGCATATGCATGTTTGTATGTGTGCACACATATGTGTGTATTGGTGCATGTGAAGGCCACAGGTGGACATCAAGTGTCATCCTCAATCACTTTCCTGTTTACTTTCCTTTGTGGACCCTGGAGCTCACCCCATCTGGTCAGAGGAGCTAGCCAGTGAGCCCCAGAGATTCTGTTCTGGGATTCCAGTCACCTCCTGTCACAACTGGCTTTGGGGTGGGTGCTGGGGATCTGAACTCAGGTCCTCACGCTTGCTTGCTCAACAAGCGTTTTACTCACTGAGCCATCTCCCTACACCAAATTGGTTATTTTTTTTTTAATTTTTACTTTTTTATTCATGTTATCTATTTTTTAAAAATTTAACTTATTAGTTTTCTTTTCAGCAAATACAGGCAGTTTGGTACCATTGTTTAGGCTCATCCATGACCTACCCCCTCCCAATGGACCCTCCTTGTTGATGTAAATGGGTCGTGCATTGTGGAGTTAGCCCACAGTTATTGGTACGGTAAATGTCTCTGCATATCATGACCCAACATGTGATTCTGACATTCTTTCCGCCCCCTCTTCTGCAAAATTTCCCTGAGCCATGTTGGGTTCATTTTTGGTCTGCTTCAGTGCTGAGGTGTTGGGGGCCTCTGAGGCTCTGGCTCTCTGATTTGGTAGGAGTTGATTTTTCTCTGTGTTGGTCTCCTTCCCCTTTGTGCTGGTGTCCGGTTCATCAGGAAAACATCACCCTTGCTTGTTTAGCCAATTATCCTTAGTTTCAGTTGGGCCCCTTTTGAGGTATGTTGGGGCAGCTCTTTCCTTAGGATCTGCATCTATCTTTCTTTCCCCGGTATTTGCAGCACAGCTAGGCAGTCGCCATCTTGGCCAGAAGTCCCTCCCGAATTTTTTTTTAAATAAATAATTGATAGACTAAATAATGCTTTTTCAATAATTGGTTTTGCATGGATGAATTAGCTTCTCCTGATGTACAAAGGAAATTTTCCAGGGGAGAAGAAACCCTCTAGAATTTATAACTGTGGATGTATTAGGTTCTCAGGCCAAGGAAAAATTAATTTCCTTGGAGCCAGATCCCTTGGCAGCCAGTGTTCTGCTAGTCTCACTGCCTGCATGTACCTGAATGTTTACTTCCATAAAACCTTATTAATTTGAAATCTAAAGAACAAAAGGCAAAAGTCTCCTGCCCCCGCCTGACTTTGCATTTTCCCTTCAGCTTATCTCAGCACTTTTATTAAACAGTAAGAAGGGTTCCCATTGGCTGGGAGCTAGCAGTGGCCTGGAAATAGTGACTATTTTTTAATTAACCGACATTGGGATAATGAGGTTTTACTGTGATTTGGTATGATTTAATTAACTCTAACTTTGTGCATGGCCTTAAAACCTCTTCACCCCAGTCAAGAAATCCTTGAGAGCTGGAGAGATGGCTTAGCAATTAAGGCCCATGCCTGCGAAGCCTAAGGACCTAGGTTTGATTCTCCGGGTCCCATGTAAGCCAGATGCACATGGTGGTGCAGGCATCTGGAGTTTGTTTGCAGTGGCTGGAGGCCTTGGCATGCCCATCCTCTTTCTCCCTCTCTCTGTCTCTAATAAACAAATAAAAAATAAAATCTTTTAAAAAGAAATCCTTGAGCATCAGGCATACTCCCCAGGATGGCAGCCCCCTCTAAAGGCCTCCTCACTTGGCCATTCTGGCAGCAGAGGGGTCCCCACTTTTGCTAGATAATGCATGTTATAACCTAACTTTCTACTTCTTTCTCCTCCTCCTGTTTTACTCTCTCTTGCTCTGGCCCTGGGGATTGAACCCAGGGCCTCTCACATGCTGGATAAGCTCTCAACCACTAGCTATATCCCCAATGGTCATTGTATTTTTTATTTCGAGACAAGATGTCACTAAATGGTACCATCTCTCTTTACACTTGTCATCCCCCTCCTTCTACTTCCGCAGTAGCTGGGATTACAGGGCTGTGCCTCTAGGGCCAGGTGTTTTTCTTATGTTGTCACTGGGCACTACGTCTAATTCTATATATCTAAACAGCAGGTACCGCCTTCGTCTTCCACCGGGTCCCTGGGCACCCAGTCTCAGAAACACTTGGGGACTGAAGTCAAATCCTGCTCCTCTTCTCCCCTATGAGTGCTCCAGGTGCTGCTCAACACTCTTCTCTTCCCAAAGCACACTGGCTCCCGGCAGAAAACACCTCCTCTGTCCCATGCTGTCTCGGGTGATAATGTGTGGCGTGAGAGGTCTTAGAACCCCAGGTGTTGGCAGATGGATCTTGCTTGTAGTCATGGGAAGTAAGGTGGAGGGGACAGGGATATATGACTGTACCCCTCACCTCTGCTTCGTGCAGCCTTGCCCTGCTTCCCACTGATTCATTCAGAAACCGGGGATGTTTGTTGTGGAAACAAAAGGTTAAAAACAAGCTGGAAACCAGTGCATTCTGGGATAGCACCCATGCTGTCCATGAAGGCTGCAGCAACTGCCCGTAGGTCACCTATTTCCCCTGCTGCGCGTCCACTTCAGTGCTCGCCACTCACTGAACTCTGAAACATCTTGTCATTTCCCACCTTCCTCTGTCTGAGCTCCTTGGGGTGGGATCCAGGTCCAGACCCCACCCTCGTCTAACAGCTGTGGCAGCCCTGACTGCGGAACATGGAAGCTTTTCACCCACACAATAGGCCTCTGCTCCTCTCCCTGGTTGGACCAAGGGGACCAGATGGACCCCAGCCAACATAGGCTTTTTAAGGGTAAGTGAGGAAACACGAGTCCACTAGAGAATGTGGACTGGAGGGATGGGGACTGAGACATGGAGGGTGGTGATGGGGACAGAAAGGCTGTTTGGAGTCAGGAGACACTTGTCAGTCAAAATTGAGAAGGGAGTGGGGCAGGGATTGCAAGAAACCAGTCAGCACAGGCAGGAGATGGAGCAGTCAGAGTAGGGCAGAGAGAAAAGGTCCTGATTCTGAGAATGGTTCCTGCTGTGGTCTCATTGTGAGATCCATCATGAGGCACAACATAGTGAGTTCAAGGCCAACCTGTGCTACACGAGACCTTGTCACAAAAAAAGAAAGAAAGATAAAAAGCAACTACTGAAACAGAAAAAATGACAGACACCAAGGACTTAAATAACCAAGAGGTAAAGAAAGGGTGGCATTGCCCAGAGGTGACTGTTGAAGTGTGACAGGTATAAGGAGACTTATCACACATTCTGACTCCTTTTGGATATACTTGAAGGTTTTCATATTTCCATATAGAAATGACTTACTAGTTAAAAATAAATTAAGTGCAGGCTGGAGGGATGGCTTATTGGTTAAGCACTTGCCTGTGAAGCCTAAGGACCCCGGTTCAAGGCTCGATTCTCCAGGACCCATGTAAGCACACCCAATCTATCTATCTGCCACCTCCTTTATCTGTCACTCTCAAATAAATAAGTAGAAAAACAAACAAAAGAAAACAAAAAAAATTAATTAAGTGGGAGTGCCGGGGAGATGGCTCAGTCAGGAGGCTTCCTGTGCAAGCCTGAATAGCTGAGTTCAGTTCCTAAGACCCCACATACATCTAGATACATAGTCTGGTTGTCTGTAATCACAGCATACCTATGGCAAGAAGGGAGGCAGAGACAGCAGAATTCTCAAGCTGGTCTGGTACACACATGTGCAGTGGTGAGTCACAAGAGAGACCCTGCCTCAAACCAAGTGGAAGGCAAGGACCAACAGCCATCATTGTCCTCTGGCTGGCCTACACACACACACACACACACACACACTGTGGCACACATGCCCCCAGTCACACACATGAATGTGTACACATCACACACACACACAGAGCTTTTTTTTTTTCTTTTAAATTAGAGAAAATATGGGCAAAGTGGCAGGCAGACCTAACCCCAGCCCACAGTTTTCTGCACACAAGTATCTCCATCCTGCTGTGGCCGTGCAGTGGAACCCTCTAGAACTCAATGCTCTTGGAGGCTGTGATGACCCGGGTCTGGCTTCACAAGTGTTTCCAGTGGGGGCGGGGGGTTGAGGGAGCTGACCTGGCTGACCAAGGCAGGAAGAATGGAGAACCACGTGTGGGACACTGTTGACTTGGAGGCTGGAGCTATTCAGAAGAGGGGAGTGGTGGAGTGTGAGGAGGAGGAGGAGGAGGAAGAGCTGGGATGCCTCTGGGTCAGAACCCAGTGCATTCCAGGGAGGCAGAGCTTATTTCTGCATGAAGACTAGGGGAAAGCCTAGCAAAGGAGTTGGTCCTGATATAGAGGGGCTGATGCATCCTGGGAAACGACTTTGGATCTGCTTCTTCATGGGAGTCAGGGGAGATTGAGTGTCTCCCTTGCTCCATCCTGACCACGTGGAACTGGCTGCTAGCCCAGCCAGAGGGCCTGCTTCAGAGACCACACTTCCCACACGTGTAACCTTCCATGTGATGACTGGGAGGTAAAAGTCTCCTAAGATGCCTTTGTGGTTTAAATGCTGCTTGTTTGCACCAGAGGCAGGCTGGAGAAGGTTAAACTTCTTGTCAGGCCAGTCAGGATGTGTGATCCCACCCCCTCCAACCTTGGGAACTGCGAGGTTCAGAGAAGAGAGGGCACCCTTCTAGCTAGGCAGCCTAGAAAGGAGGAGGTCTGAGCCCAAACAAGTTTCAGTGATGAGATCAACACTTCTGTTTCTCCTCTTTGTTAAGACAATGTTCTAGGGCTGGGGAGATGGTTCAGTGGATGAAGTACTTGCCACTCAAGCCTGAGTACCTGAATTCGGCTCCCATATCTCCTACCAGACAGGGACTGTGGTAAGATGGGTTAGTCCTCACATGGTGACGGAGTTGAAGACAAGGGAGTTTACCAGAGCTTGCGACGAGTAGAGTGAGATCAGGATAAATAAAGAAATCATGCCTCAAGCTGGGCGTGGTGGTGCACACCTTTAATCCCAGCACTTGGGAGGCAGAGGTAGGAGGATCACCAAGAGTTCAAGGCCACCCTGAGAATACAGAGTGAAGTCCAGGTCAGCCTGGGCTAGAGTGACAACCAAACAAAACAAAAACCCCTGCCTCCAGTGAGGCAGAAAGGCACCTACCCAGCAGTTGTCCTCTGACCTAAACATAAGCATGCAGGCTGTGGCAAACAAGTGCCAGCATTCACATATACATACACACACAAAAAAAAATTTGTAAAGAAAAAATTTCTAAAATTTGCTTTGGGGCAATTCTCAAATTAGCCTCAAGTCCAGCTCCAAGAGTCCCCATGAGAGATGAGGTGATGTTAGGAGAATGCCCAGCTACATCTGAGATGTGTTCAGGGTGTGTGGAATTGACACTCAGGTGTGCAGGCCTTCAGGATGTCTTTGGATGATTGTCATTATCCACCCCACCCTGAGATGCCAGGCCCAGGGTTCACTCTGACTTCCACCTCCACCAAAATATCATGGTTGGCCCAGCCCGGCTTATTTGTGGTTTTATTTTTGATATTCCAGGCAACCTTCTTTAAGTGATCTCTTCCACCAGACTCAGAACACCTTCCTGAAAGCTGTATCCAAGACAGAAATTCCAGGCTCATTAACCAGGTCAAAAAAATAGGTCTCTGATGGCTTCCTTATTTGAGGAAGCATTGACTTAATTATTTCCACTCAGGAAAGTGTCATGTTGGAGTCCAGTCCTCAGCTGAACTCCAGGAAGAAAGAAATGCAAAGTGGTCTTCGAGTGTGTAGATCAAAGGAGGAAATGACTTCGTTTTCCCCCAAATGAAATTCAGCAATTAAATACAGTTGTGTGCCCCACAGGACAGTTTAGTCAACAATGGATTGCATGGCAGTGGTTTCCAAAAATATTGCCCAGTGATGTCACAGTGGTCTTAGTTTGTGTCGGCACACTCTGATGTTTATACAGTGACAACTAGCTTCTGGTCACATAACCCCATGGTTAAGTAACGTGAACTGTGATACCACATCACCCATCGCTCACTCTGAGAGCTAAGCACTCAATCCTTGTTTGTTACTTAGCCATCAAGGGTCCTGGATCAGTAACAACCCCCCCAACACAAACTTAGCAGCTTTGAAGAATCATTTATTATCACTCATGTGTCTCCAGGTGGGATGGTGACTCCAAGGACTGAATTCAAGGGTTTCCTCGGGGTCAGCTGGGGATTGAGTAGGAAGCTGGTCCACTCTGCCCACAATTAGCCCATGCTTGGTATCTCTGCCTCCCAATGTGCTAGACTCAGATTTGTCATCTGGAGGCCCAAGGGAAGAGAAGAGCATCAAGGATCACTGAGGTCCAGACTTGAAGTGGCACATCACTAGTTCTGCTGTATTCAGTCAACCAAAGCAAGACATGCTCCTCTCCTGGCCCCTCCCCCACCTGCCCTGATACTAGGGATGAGGAACTCTTCACAGCAAGAGTTCTAAGGTCAAGATTCCAGGCTGTAAGGGACCGTTCACAGAGATCATGAATCAGTTCACAAGACCTGGATTAATCACTTTTCTCATTGCTGTGACCAAATACTGGATAAGATGTAAAATATTTTCTTTTAATTTTTTATTAAAAAATTTAAAAAATATATTTATGGATTTATTTGAGAGCGAGAGAGAACTAGGGAGAGAGAGAAAAGGAGAAAGAGAGAGAGGGAGAGGGAGAGGGAGAGGGAGAGAATAGGCACGCCAGGGCCTCCAGCCACTGCAAACAAACTCTAGATGTGTGTGCCCCCTTGTGCATCTGGCTTATATGGGTCCTGGGGAATTGAACATGAGTCCTTTGGCTTTGCAGGCAAGCACCTGAACCTCTAAGCCATCTCTCCAGCCCTAAATTTTTAAAAATTATTATATTTACTGGAGAGAGAGAGAGAGAGAGAGAGAGAGAGAGAGAGAGAGAGAGAAAATATGGGCATGACAGGGCCTCCAGCCACTGAAACCAATTCCAAATGCCTGCTCCACCTTGTGCATCTGGCTTACATGGGTCCTGAGGAATCAAACCTGGGTCCATTGGCTTTGTGGGCAAACGCCTTGACCTCTCAAAACAGCGCCACCTGCTGGAGATCACGTAGTCTACACATGAGACTGTAGGAACCCCTTGACATAAAAACTGGAATATTTGCCAACCTGATTTTTTCTTTTACTCGTGGACTTTGTCCAATTTCAGACATTTGTGAAGTTCAAGCTCATTCTACTTCCAAATTCCAAATTCCAAATTCCTAGGGAACTAGAAAAACAGGATCCCGTGTGTCAACCTTCTAAAATCCTTCATGTGCCAATCATTGCTGGGACACCCACTATGCCAGACCCCTTATGCTGTGGGTCCCATATGAAAATGGCACTCATCTTGTTCTCCAGTGGCTTGGCACTACAGCACAGTCTGGCTGTGACCTGCGAGAGGAGCGGACCCAGAGTTCCAGTGGGAAGCTTGGGGAAGGGAGGTTTGGTCTTGAGGTTTTCTAGAAAAACTGGCTGTTGACTTGGTAGTTTTCCATGGCTTCAGGATGTTATAAGATGGTTTTGTTTTCTGAGAGGGGAACCATTTACATGAAAGGGCGAGTCCCAGGTCTTGAGGAGCCCTGGTCAGCCTTTTTGTGGAATGTGTAGAGATACCAGGAGCTGCTGGAGGGCCCTGGTAAGCCTCATGTGCTCCACTTTGTTCTGGAAAGATCCCTGGAGCAGGAGGAGGTAGGTGCAGGGGAAGCTCAGACAGAAATACCATTCAAGAGACTGTTTCCACCTCAAATGTAACCTGTCCTCGGGTGGAAGCTGCATGACTGTCCACCTGCACACTGAACCTGGAGTGTCTGACCCACTGCAGTTACTCAGTTATGCAGAGGAGGAGGGAGGGGCAGGGCTGGGAAACTTCATCCTTCCTGTGCTTGGCTGACTTCCTAACAGGTTAGCTTTTAAAATTCTGGCTTGTTCCAGACAGGTGCCTTTCTGAGAAATGGCTTGTATGTCATTTGGGGAGGGAGCTGCACCCGGAGCCTGCTCTCTCTCAGCCCTTGCTTCTCTGCACTATGATTCATGCAGATTCTTCTTCACAGTGTTCCCACTGAGCTTCCATACTCACAGCCCATCTCCCACTATGGCCACCATATATGGTATTAAAAGTTAAGCCAGGCGTGGTGGCACACGCCTTTAATCCCAGCACTCAGGAGGCAGAGGTAGGAGGATCGCCATGAGTTCGAGGTCACCCTGAGACTACAGAGTTAATTCCAGGTCAGCCTGGACCAGAGTGAGACCCTACCTCGAAAAACCAAAAAAAAAAAAAAAAAAAAATTGATTTTTTTTTTCTGAGGTAGGGTCTCACTCTAGCCCAGGCTGACCTGGAATTCACTACGTAGTTTCAGGCTGGCCTTGAACTCGTGGTGATCCTCCTACCTATGCCTCCAAAATTCTGGGATTAAAGGCATGTACCACCATGCCCAGTGGTATTAAAAGTTTTATGAAGGTGGGAGGGACTGAAGATAGAGCTGAGTGATCATAGTGTATGCCTTACATGCACAAAGACCTAGGTTCAATCCCCAGCATTGCATAAACTAGGTGTGGTGGTGGACATCTGTCAGCCTAGCACTTGGGAGGGGGAAACAGAAGGATCAGAGGTTCCAGGTCATCCTTGGCTGCATGGTGAGTTTGAAAACAGTCTATGAAACATGAGACCCTGTCTCAAAATAATTCTAGCTGGGAGTGGTGGCTCACACTTTTAATCCCAGCGCTTGGGAGACCAAGGTAGGAGGATCACCATGAGTTCAAGACCACCGTAAAACTACAGAGTGAATTTCAGTTCAGCCTGGGCTAGAGTGAGATCCTACTTTGGGGGAAACAAAAGAGGTTCTAAAAATCTTACAGGGCCAGGCATGGTGGCACACACTTTTAATCCCAACACGCAGGAGGCAGAGTAGGAGGATCACTGTGAGTTCAAAGGCCAGCCTGGGATTACCGAATGAGTTCTAGGTCAGCCATGGGTAGAGTGAGACCCTGCCTTGGAAAAGCAAACAAATAGGGCTGGAGAGATGGCTTAGCAGTTAAGGCACTTGCCCGTGAAGCCAAAGGACCTCGGTTCAATTCCCCAGTACCCACATAAAGCCAGATTCACAAGGTGACGTATGCATTGAAGCTTGTTTGCAGTGGCTAGAGGCCCTGGTGTGCCCATTCTGTCTCTCTATTTGCCTCTCTATCTCTGCCTCTCAAATAAGTAAATAAATAAAATATTTTTAAAAATATTTTATTTTTATTTATTTATTAGAGAGAGATCGGGAAAGAGGCAGGTAGAGAGAAAGAGAGAATGGGCACGGTAGGGCCTCCAGCCACTGCAAACCAACTCCATACGCATGCACTGTTGGGCCTTGAGAGGCCCGGGCGTGAGGCCTAGTGGAACTTCCTGAGCCTAGCTAAAGTTTGGTGATCTGCCTCGGATTCAGCAAGATGCCTAATGGCTTCTTGCCTGCTACTTCCGCACAGGAGTTGGAATTATCATTTCAATTGTCATAGTTTACTATTGGCCCTTACCTCCCCCCCACACCCATTCTAAAATTCCCGCCTTCGTTCTCAACATTATATAGGCAACTGCTTGTAACAATAAAGCGAGTTCCTGCTTTGACAAGACTCCAGACTCAGTGTGGTCTTTCTCCAGTGACTAGGAGAGGTTCTGAGTTGTCCGACGTTCATCCCTTCTTCCTCAACCCCTTGGGAGGAACCAGCGGGCCTGGTCCTTCCTCAGCACTACCTACCCGCCGTGGAGGAGCCTGGCAATACGCCACCTTGTGCATCTGGCTGACATGGGTCCTTGGGAATTGAACCTAGGTCCTTTGGCTTCACAGGCAAGTGCCTTAATTGCTAAGCTATCTCTCCAGCCCTAAATAAAATATTTTTAAAATAAAAATAAAACTACCAATTTTATTAAGTACCTCTCATTCAAAGAGTTACAGCTAAGGGAGAAAAATGGCCTTGGTGGCATCAGATGGCTCCTCTGGCACATGTGAAATCAAGAGAACCCCTTGTGAAAACTCTCTTCCCATCTAATCACTCCTTGCAACTCCATAGTAATATTTTATGAGAACAAAATTTAGGACAGAAAACAAATACTCTGTCCCCTGTTGACACATAAAAACCAAAGTTTGTAGCAAGGTAACTATTTTATAGCTCTCCAGGCTCATTAAAACCTCTTTCTTCCTGTTGCATTCCATCTTTTGGACAGGTATGTAATTAAGATGGATGGTGTGGGATCCTACGGGCTCCCATACAGAGAACGCTCTGGCCAAATTCAGTTTGTTAAACTGTCCTGTTCCTTTATGTGTCCCAAAGTATCATACTTCTTAGTTGTCTACATAGTATCAAATACAGGTCAATTTCCTTCCTAAAATGTTTCCTACAGTGTTATAGCCATTGAGGAAGTTATAATTCTGACATGTCTATTGAGTAGCTGGATCTTTTTCTGCTAGTAAATATGAATATTAAAGCTCCAAAGTATAAATTGTACTATGGTTTTGGGAGATGTATTTCACTTTCACACTTTCAAAAAAATTGTAATAGTTTGAAAATAGGCAACCTTATTAGAGTGCAATATTCAGAGTTCGATCTTACCTCTGGGCTTAAAAATGTCCTCGGGGCTAGGGATGGACTCTGGGTAGAGTGCCTGTCTAGCATACACGAAGCCATGAGTTCAATCTCCCCCACCACATAACACCTGGCATGGTGGCACATGCCTGCACTCCTAGCACTTGGGCAGTGGACACAGAAAGATCGGGCATTCAAGGTCATCCTCAGCCACATTGGGAGTTTCAGGTCAGTCTGGGCCATATGAGAAAAAAATATTTTGAAATGTTTTATTTTATTTGAGGAGAGAGAGAAAGAGAATGAATATGGGTACTCCAGGGTGTCCAGCCACTGTAAACAAATTCCAGACACACGCACCACCTTGTGCATCTGACTTACATGGGTCCTGGGGAATGGGACCTGGGTCCCTAGGTTTCATAGTCAAATGCCTTCACAGCTAAGCCATCTCTCCAGCCCCAATAAACAAAAATATTTTTTAAAGAAGGTGTGAATGGATCACGCAGATGCAAGAGGAGGATGTGCAGTCTCTGGAGACAGGTGGCATCCTACTGACTGGCTGTTACCAGGCTAAGGGCTGCCTGTGGTGGAACAGCTAGTGGCTTGGCCACAAGGACCCAAGGGCAGGCTGGTGCACAAGGCCTGGCTTTCATGTTTTCTCTCTCCTCACTCTTGTTCCAGTGGTTTCTGCACCTAGTTAATCCTAGCATCGCTCCCTCTAGTCCACAATAATATTCAAGTTCCTCAAATCAGCCCCCACACTTAAGCCCCACATTCCCCAACCTTTCAGTGTAGGCCTAGAGACCTCCAACCCAAAGCTTTTGGAAACTATCAGATGCTCTTATCTCCCACTTTCACACCATCAGGTCTTAAGTGGAAAAGAACAAAGACTTGAGAAGGTGAGGCGAAGCTGCACAGAGCAGAAAGTGGAGGATGTTTGGTTAACATTCCGAAAACAATGGCCTACTGAGACATACAGGAGTGTGCTGCCTGCGGATGAAGGTAAGTCATGGTTCTGGGTTGGGAAAATTGGTCTGCTGAACAGCGGTCTCTCTCCAGCCTTAAGGGTAATCTCTTCAAGAAAAAACAAACAACAACAAAACCTAAAAAGCGCTAAAGCAATGTGCTACTCAGAAACTTAAGGTCCTACCTAGAGAATATTATCCAAGTCAGGAGTACAAGTACAAGTCTGGTTACACATGGGAAGCACATAGGAGGATTTTAAAAAGCCAAAAAAAAAAAAGGCCTGGGGAGATGGCTCAGCTGTTAAGGAACTTGCCTGTGAAGCCTAATGATTCAGAACCCATGTCAAGCCAGATGCAGAAAGTGGCCCCGTGCACCTGACATTTCCATATGCCTGTGACAATGGGAAGTGGAGCCAGGAGAATCCATAGTTGGCAGGTCAGCTAGTTTGATGTCCTTTTGTAGTCTGGCAGTTTGTAATGGAGGAAACCTTTTCTCAAGGAAGGTGGAGCACAGGCACCTTGAAGTTATCCTCTGACCTCCATATGCATGCCATGGCACACGTACCAAAAATAAATAAATTTAAAAAAAATCAGATGCAAAAATGCTACATTGGAGCTCAGTTGGTTGAGCATTTGCTTAGTGTTCACAAAGTGCTGGGCTGGATTCCCACATACACTGAGCATGATGGTGCATGCCTGTAATCCCAGATTTCAAGGAAGTCCTACCTGACAGGACATCAAGAAGCACTTTGCAGCTGGGTGTGGTGGCGCATGCCTTTAATCCCAGCACTCAGGAGGCAGAGGTAGGAGGATCGCTGTGAGTTCAAGGCCACCCTGAGACTACATAGTGAATTCTAGGTCAGCCTGGGCTAGAGTGAGACCCTACCTGGAAAAAAAAAAAGCAGTTGGTCTCTGACAGAGAGCAAGTCAGGCTCTGTGCATGGAAGATGTTCTTCCAAACAGGGGTCTCTCCAGCCGTGCCAGATAACTTCTTCAAATAGAATGTGCTGGAATAGGTCAGGGATCTCTATGCCTCGCCCTGGTAACCATGCTGTCTAAAGTTCCCCTCGTCATCCCTAGTCATGCTGTTTGTAAATTCTGCTGTGTTGCCAGTGTTAGCCTAAGAGATGAAGCTTCAGAAAGGAAGGGTCCTTACAGTTCAAGGGCACATGGTCCATTATTAAAGGTGCAGTCACAGGGGTGTGTGAGGTAGCTGGGCACATTGCATCCAGAGTCAGGAAGCAGAGAGTAGACTGAAAGTGGGGCTGGACTATAAAACCTCAAGGTCCAGGCTGGAGAGATGGCTTAGTGGTTAAGGCACTCAATTGCAAGCCTGACAGCCCAGGTTTGATTCCCCACTACCCATATAAAAGCCAGATGCATAAAGTGGTGCATGCACGTAGAGTCCATTTACAGTGGCAAGAGGCCCTGAGAGCACCCATTCGATCTCTCTCTCTCTGCTTATTAAATAATAATCAATAAATAATTTCAAAAAAACCTCAAGACTTATCCCTCGTGACCCACTTCCTCCAGTAAGGCTCCACCTCCTAAAGTTTTCACAACTTTCCAAAACAGCGGCACCAGCTGGGGACCAAGTGTTCAAACCCATGGGCCTCTGGAGGACATGCTGGGTTCAAACCATAACAAGGTGTTCTGAGCATCAGCTGCTGCCTGCCTGATGTTTGACTGTCGCTACTGACTCCAGCCCTTAAGACTGCAGGCCGGCCTTGAGAAACAGAGGAAGGGCGAGGCAGGAAGGGGTCTTTGAAGAGATACAGCCTCCAAGAATGCACCCTCAGGGACCTGCTTCCTCCAGCTAGACCCCATGTCTGGAAATTTCTACCATTTCCCAATAATGCCACCAAATTATGAATCATGATGGGTTAATCCATATTCTCCCTCTCTCTCTTTCTGTCTCTCTCTCTCTCTTGGCTTTTTGGAGGGAAGGTCTCACTGTAGCCCAGGCTAACCTGGATCTTACTCTGTAGTTCCAGGCTGGCCTTGAACTCACAGTGATCCTCCTATCTCTGCCTCCCAAGTGCTTCTCTTGATTCAGACATGGAACACTATAACACAACCGTGTATGAAAGACATCCAAGTGCCTTTCAAGGGTGAGTGGTTCCACCTTCTGGAGATCATCCCTCACTACATGAGGCTTTGGGGAGTTAGTTTGCATTCAAACACGACACCACTGTTGCCAGCTTCTTTGCAGACACCTCCCTCGCTTCATCTCCGTCATGTCAGAACAAGAGCTGGAATTTCCATGGTGGAGGAAAGGATACAGTTGTCAATGTCTGTGTCCTTGAACTTCATGGTGGGGGGAGCTCTGGTCTGTGAGAGACTCAGATACACAGAAGGACAGATCAGTTCTCCATTCTGATGTCCCAGGGCAGGGCTCTGAGGAAGCAGTGACATGCTTGCTGGTTACAAGACTGAAGCACAGAGATGCCGACAACCCACCATCAGGAAACTCCTGGGGCTGCCTGTGGCTCTGAGATCCCCTCAAGCTGCCAGCAGGAGCGACGGAGGAGAAAGGCAAATGTGGTATGAAAAGAGGAAAGCCTAGTGCTGGGATTCTTTGGTAAAGTTCTTCTGGCTCTGCAGACCAGGCACACAATTATTAGAAAAAGTGGGAAATGAAATGAGAGGGAAGATTTGACTCAACAGTGGAGAGACAAGCTTTATTCTGGGAAGCCTGAGGAGGGCTCTGGCCAGGGAGCTCAGAAGCCACTTCCCTTACAGACTAGGGGATGCTGGTGGGGCCGTGCGGGTCACTGGAATGCCTTGGTTTCAGGGCGGCCCACCTTGCCTTGGGGCTTGGCCATTCCAGAGAAGTGATCTTTGGGATGAGTGGTCTGGATCATTCCAGGGAAGTGACAGTTGGGAGGGGTGGTCTGGGCCACTCTTGTGAAACAGAGTCACAACGAAATGGCGATCAGAGTCCACAGATGGAGACGTTCTGCTTCTAACAATCTCTGTTCCTGCCATCACTTGGGAAGCATGTGGATCACGGGTAAGTTCTGCGAATTTTCTGAGCCTCGACTGCTTCATCTGTAAGGTGGGGATGAGCGTGTCTATTTTGTGGGCTGGGGCTTAGCTCAGTGATAGAGTGGTTGTCAAGCATGCACTGCAAAATGAAATGGCACAGCACCAAACAGAACCAAGGAGCTTCTCCTCCTGCAGTTAATTAAGTCAGATTTGTTTTTGTTTTCTTTTGAATATATGTGCTGGGGGGGCACATATGGAGGCCAGAGGTCTGTGTTGAGTGTCTTCCTCAATTGCTTTTCCACTTTATTTATTTAGTCTTTGTTTTGTTCCAGGTAGGGTCTTGCTCTAGCCCAGGATGACTTTTCATTATGTAGTCTCAGGCTGGCCTTGAACTCACAGCAACCCTCCTTCCTCTGCCTCCTGAGTGCTGACTGAGAGTAAAGGTATGCGCTACCATGCCTTTAAAAAATATTTATTTATTTGTGATTGAGAGAGAGAGAGAGGCAGATAGAAAGAGAATGGGCGTGCCAGAGCCTCTAGCCATTGCAAATGAACTTAGATGCCTGCACTGCCATGTGCATCTGGCTTTACATGGGTCCTGGGGAATTGAACCTGGGTCCTTTGGCTTTGCAGGCAAGTGCCTTAACTGCTAAGCCATCTTTTCAGCCCTTCTTTGTTTTTTTTGAGACAGTCTGTCACTGACATTGGGACTCACCACGTAAGCTATCCAGCAAGTCCTGGGGATCCTTGTGTCTCTGCCTCCCCAGTGCTGGGAACTACAGGTATGTGCCACCACCTCTGGATTTTATGTGGGTGCTGTGTATCTAAACTTGGGTCCTCATGCTTTTGACACAAGCACTTTACCCACTGAGCCATCTCCCTAGCCCCTTGTTCTACAATTTCTTTTTCTTTTTATTTATTTATTTGAGAGTGACAGACAGAAAGAGGCAGACAGAGAAAGAGAGAGAGAGAGAGAGAGAGAGAGAGAGAGAGAGAGAGAGAGAGAGGGAAGGAGGGAGGGAGGGAGGGAGGGAGGGAGAGAATGGGCATACCAGGGCCTCCAGCCACTGTAAACGAATTCCAGATGCATGCACCTCCTTGTGCATCTGGCTAACATGGGTCCTGGGGAATTCAGCCTCGAACCGGGGTCCTTAAGGCTTCACAGGCAAGTGCTTAACTGCTAAGCCATCTCTCCAGCCCTTGTTCTACAATTTAAGCATTGAATGTCAAGTCCCTCAAATTGCCCAAGAAATCCAAGTTTCCTGTTGTGATGTACTATGGTTGTAAGCTGTGGGAATCACCTTCTGTCAAGGGCACCCTGCTTTGGAGTAGACAGACATACAGCCCTGACACTTGGGCTCTGTGAAAATAAGCAGGACCTATGGCTGCAGGGTAAACTCAACTCTGGCTTTCATTGGAAGTCCACCCACCACACAGCCCCAGCCTGTTCCTTCTGCTTTAGCCAGACTGGAGGAAAATGTGTTCTGGAATGAGACGTTCCTTACTATCGGGCCTTGGCAGACTAGATGACTCAAGCCAGCAAACAAACATTCCAAGCATTTGTCCTGGAGCCATCAGTTCTCTCCCGTGGCCCAGTTGGTCTGCATACAGTCTGAGAATACAGCCTTCATGATGGGATCCTCTGTGGCCAGATCATCCAACTGAAAGAATTGCTAATTAACTTGTTTTAGATAAAATGTGGCCTAGAGTGTCAAAATTTTTTGAATGCTTTAAGGTTTTGTTTTTAATCTTGCAATTTGAGTTGTTCTGATTTGGGGCAAAGCACAGTGGAAAAGAGGCTACATAACCTTGTGTGCTTTGACATAGTCAGGACATGCTGGGATAATACTACTACTACTACTAATAATAATAATGCTGGGATAATATGCCTTTATTAGTTAGCATATGTTGGTGGTGTGGGGATGACCATGGCTATGATAATGTCAAATTGTTTATAGATCAATTCTTTCCTGCAATAGCAGACTAAACTTTTATACTGTATTTTTATTTATTTATTCATTCAAGTAGAGGGAGACAGAGAGAGAGATTGAGAGAGAATGGGTACACCATGGCTTCTGACCGCTGCAAATGAACTCTAGGTGCATATGCTACTTTGTGCATCTAGCTTTATGTGGGTACTGGGGAGTCGAACCCAGGTTGTTAGGCTTTGCAGCCAAGTGCCTTAATAGCTAAGCCATCTCTCCAGCCCCTCATACTTATATTTGTCTCCAAGACAGGCAGCCAAACTTCCAGAAAGGCAGGCCCTCTGACTTACAAAAAATATGGTTTGGAGGATGCTGGATGCCCTTAGGCCATCCTTTGCTCTCTCTTGATTTCTCTTCTAATGAAAGTTGAAACGCTTGTGGGGAAACTGCATGACTTCTTCAGAGCCGGGCCCCCCAGGGGCAACGAGGGGCAACATGGAGCCAAACCCACATCTTCCTTGATTTTGCTCCATGGAGAAATGTCATTCTTCTCGTGGTGACCCCACATTTTCCTTTATTTATTTATTTACAAGAGAGAGGGTGGGGGGAGTATATGCACCAGGGCCTCTAGCCACTACAAATGAACTCCAGATGCATATGCTACCTTGTGCATCTGGCTTATGTGGGTACTGGGGGATTGAACTTGGGTCCTTAGGCTTCTCAAGCAAGTGCCTTAACCACTAAGCCATCTCTCCAGCCCAAGGTTTGACTGTTTTTTTTTTTTGCTGTAGGCAGAAGGGAGACTAGCAAGCTGGCTTGCCTCAGCTACTCTGGAATTCTAGAAATTCAAATAAAAACAGTACCATTGTTTGACGTATGAAGTTCCTTCTCCTAGCACTTCCCTCAGGAAGGAAGACTTAGAAGTGGTTCTGTTCTGTTCTGTTTTTGTTTTGTTTTGGGACAAGGTTTTGCTCTGTTGTCTAGGCTGGCTTTGAACTCCTAGGCTCAAGCAATCCTTCTGCCTCAGCCTCCCAAGTAGCTGGGACTGCAGTCATGTTCCTCTTTACCTAGCAATGTTGAAGACTGTGTGTGTCCCCAGCCTTCTCCAGCACAGTCCCCTGTTCTCTGCTATCTGCATCTCTTCACTTCCAGAGTGTAAGCAGGGATTTCTTCTGCCATGGATCCTGTCTATCTATCTGTACACACACACACACACACATATATATATTTATGTATAGATAAACATATGTACATACATACATGCATATATATATAAAACCAACTATATATATATATATATAATATAATGTATATATATATATATATATATATATTATATATATATGTATATTGTTGTTGGTTTTTTCGAGGTAGGGTTTCACTCTAGCCCAGACTGAACTGGAATTCACTATGTAGTCTCAGGGTGGACTTGAATTCATGGTGATCCTACCTCTGCCTCCTGAGTGCTGGGATTAAAGGCAGGCCCCACCATGCCCAGCAATCTATCTATCTATCTATCTATCTATCTATCTATCTAAAGTTTTATTTATTTGAGAGAGAGAAAGAGACAGAGAGAGAGGGAAAGAGAGAGAGAGAGATTGAGAATGGGCATGCCAGGGCTTCCAGCCACTGTAAACGAACTCCAGATGTGTGCACCCCCTTGTGTGTCTGGCTTACATGGGTTCTGGAGAATGGAGCCAGGATCCTTTGGCTTTGCAGGCAAATGCCTTAACCACTAAGCCATCTCTCTAGCCCCCTATCAATGTATTTTTGAGGCAAGATCTCTCTAACCCTGGCTGACCTGGAACTCACGCTGTTTCTCAGACTGGCCTCGAACTTATGGTGACCCTCCTACTTTAGCCTCCTGAGTGCTGGAGTTATAGGTGTGAGCTACCACATCTGGCTTATTTTGTCATCCACAAAACATCTGTTTGGAAAGTGAAAGGGGCCAACCCTGGTTTGATGCTTTTTCTCATGGTTGGCAACTGTTTGCTGAGTGTGTACTTCCTACAGTCCTCCCTGGGAGGCAGATGAGCGACACTTGGTCTGGACCTCTCCTGTAGGGAGAGCTCCCCCTTTGGCTCCCATGAGACTCCCCGGCTCCTCCTGACACCCGTCATCTCCTTTTCCCCTTCTCCATTGGGTGAGCCTTCCACTTCCTGGCACTGAGTGAGGGCACCTCACGTTCCTTCTGTTTCTCTTCACCTTCCTCCCTGACACTGCCCGCATGTCCCTTTGCCACCGTGCATTTCTGGTGTAAACTCCCCCGTGGCCTCAGGTTCCACAGAGCCCTCAGCCACTCACGTGGAAATGGCCTCTCTCCTTGCCATACCTACTTTGCTTCCCACAGCCTCCAGCCTGGAAACCCCCTCATGACCCATGTCTAGCCCCTCAGTCTTAGGAGCTCTGGAAACGTCTTTCTCCCTCATCCTTCTTGTGCACCCCCCTTTCCTGGTTGGGCCGACTCAGGTATCCAGGGCCACTGGGGTGCAGCCTGTTTGGGACGTGCATATCCACCCCCCAGCCCATCAACCTTGCTAGCCTGCCTGATTTCGCGCTTGAGAGGTACTCAGAACCCAGACCTCTCCTACTCAGGCAAGCAGACCCAGTTGGTGAGCGCCATTCACACATGGTCCAGACTGATTGCTGCCAGAGGATCAAGTCCTCCACTTGGACTCCAGAGTCACTGGCTGCCTCATTTGGCTTCTCTTTTGCTCCCTCTCTCTCTTTTTGTTGTTTGCTTTAATATTATAAAGGGGAGCCAGGCGTGGTGGCTCATGCCTTTAATCCCAGAAGTAGGGGGATCTCATGAGTTCAAGGCCACACTGAGATGACAGTGAATTCCAGCTCAGCTTGGGCTCCAGTAATAGCCTACCTCAAAACAACAACAAAAATACTATACAGGGGATTTATTAGACTGGCTTACAGGACACAGGCTGGGTGGTCCAACAATAGATGTTTGGAGGTTAGACAGGCTGAGAACCCAGCAGCTGCTCACCCTACGAGGCTGGGTGCCTCACCTGACCCAATCTGGCACAAAAGGCCTGGAGGTTTCCTGGAGAGCGGTGGGTCTTCTGTCCTCGTTAGAAGGCTGAAGACACTGGGTTCCGATGTCCACAAAGGCTGGCAGCAGTGGGGGAAGTGGACGGACTGTTGGGCACAAGCCAAGGGCCTCTCTTTTCTTGTTTCTCTTGTCCTTTTATGTTGCCACCTTGACTGATTGTTCAAGTGTCGATGTCAGTCACTATGCTTGCAAACATTTACTTAATATGAGTTGTGTGACATTTCCATAGCTGTTTTTTAAAATTTATTTTATTATTATCTCATTATCTTAGAGAGAGAGAGCTACTGTGAACGGATGGCAGATGCATACACCGCCTTGTGTGCATGTGTGACATTGCATGTTTGTGTCACTGCTTCTGGCTTCGTGGGACCTGGAGGTTTGAACATATGTTCTTAGGCTTCACAGGTAAATGCCTTAACCGCTAAGCCATCTCTCTTTTCAGGGAGTGACAGTGGGGTGGAGTGGGTGTCCTGCTCTTGATTTTATACCCGAGAAAACTAAACTGAGGCTCAGAAATGACAACATTTTGCTTCCCCTCTCACAGCTAGCAACATAAGGCCATTTCCTGGAGTGGACCTAAACTAGGGCCTGAGGCCTGGCATTTTAGTCCCATTCCTGACACCACTAGCTGGGTGACCTTAGTGAGGTCTTTTCCTGCCTCTCTGCAGACAAATCAGCTTCTAATAAACTCTCTCTCTCTCTCTCTCTCTCTCTCTCTCTCTCTCTCTCTCTCTGTGTGTGTGTGTGTGTGTGTGTGTGTGTGTGTGTGTGTGTGTGTGTGTGAAGTTGCTAACTGGGGCGAACAAGGCTGCTGGGAAGAGTGGAGGGGGACTGAGATCAGGGTTGGGGGATGCTTCCTGGAGGAGGGGACTTGGAGAGGCCAGGATCCGGAAGATAGCCCGGGATGGCGGAGAGCTTGTGGGGAAGGGAGAGGACAAAGTGGGCGGCGGTGGGTGCAGACGTGCTGGTCGTGGGGCAGGAGTGCCCGGGCTGGTCCTGGAGTTCCCGGTTCGGCTCCTCCTCCCGGGAGGGCGGGGCGCGGGCCGGGGCGGTCTCCTGGCGGCGCGGCGGCCGCGGCACTCTGGCTGGGCTCTGCAGGCTGCAGCGCGCGCGAGACCCGGGAGGCGGCGGCCGTAGGTGAGCGCGGAGCGGCTGCGGGGTGGGTGTGCGCGGGGAGCCGGGCCGGGGGTGGGGGGCGAGCTGGAGTGATGCCCGGGAACCCCAGGGGCTCCAGATCCTCCCTTTGCGCAGTGCTCAACCTGGGAGTCCGTCCTCCGAGCCCTGGGCGCCGCCGGGGCTGGAGCTGCGCTCGGCCCTGCTGGGACACCGTGGCGATTCCTGGTGACCCAGCAGCGCCCGTGCTCCCGGTGACAGCTGCGCGCGATGCACACGGAGCCCCTCAGTCCGGGGCCTCACCCAGTCGCCTTCACCCTTCCATGCTCTTGCAAACCATTCCTGCGGTCGCCCCCGTGTCCCTGGCCCTGCGCACCAATGCCTGGTCCCGGCCACCCCCAAAGCTCAGCTCTGGCCACCTTGGAGCGCATTTCTTCTCCTTCCCAGGGATTTTTCCAAGTTGCATCACGATTTGGCCCCTAGACAGGTGTTGGCTTTCGTGTTGGAGTTAGTTTCGCAGAATGTTAAGAACTTAGTGTATTTGGTCTGTGCGCGCCCCTTCACCCCCTGGTGCCTTGCTGACTCCGCCGCACATCTGCTCCAAACACGTGGATGTTCTTTAAGGGGGTCACTGGCTCTCAAAGTGGGCTGCATACCTGGAGAGTTCAAACAAAAACGAACATTGGCACCTTTGTCCCATCCGCAGGCGTCCTGGGGACCCGGGGTTATGGTGTGACTTTTTGTTTTGAGGTATGGTCTCATGCTAGCCCAGGCTGACCTGGCAGTCACACTGTAGCTCCATGCTTGCCTCGAACTCACAGTGATCCTCCTATTTCTGCCTCTTCAGTGCTGGTATTAAAGGCGCGTGTCACCACTCTGGGCTCAGTGGGATTTTTAAGAAATATTTTAAAAAATATTTATGTGAGAGAGAGAGAATGAATGGATATGCCAGAGCCTTCTGCCACTGCAAATGAACTTCAGACATATGTGCCACTTTGTGCACCTGGCTTCAAGTGGGCACTAGGGAATCCAACCTGGGCCATCAGGCTTTGCAAGAAGTCTGCTGCAAATGAACTCCAAGTGCATGTGTCATTGTGTATCTGGCTTACCTGGGTACGGGGGTATCTAACCAGGGATGGTTAGGCTTTGCAGACATGCACCTTAACCACTGAGCCATCTCTCCAATCCCATGGGGACTTTTAAAAGCACCCCTGGTGAGTGCAGTGGGTTGGAGATGAGCTGGCCACGTGCTCCAGGCCTGAGGCTGCCTCACCCACCCTTCACCCTAGAAGTCTGTGAACCACGCTTCTCAACCTCAGACCGCAGATGGTGCCTTTTCCAAAAAGGTCCCTTTGTTCCTACCTCTCTGTTGACAGTAAATATTTCCCAGGCACTTTCTACCTTGGAGGTAGGAGTGTGGACCTTAAGACCTCAGGTACCTTGCCAGGGTCAAGGTTATAATACAGGGTTATTCTATTAGGAGAAATCAAGTGAGTTTTACCTGTCATATTTGGAAAGGATCTTAGTCAAAAGGAGGTAAAATGCTTAGGAATTAGTGAGCTCTTGGAGACACTCCATCCCTCCACACAAGTCATTAGAGGTACTGACTTTTTTTTTTCCCCCCCGAGGTAGGGTCTCACTCCAGCCTAGGCTGACCTGGAATTCACTATGTAGTCTCAGGGTGGCCTCGAACTCACAGCCTCCTACCTTAGCCTCCCGAGTGCTGGGATTAAAGGCGTGCACCACCACACCTGGCTAAGGTAATGACTTTTGCATACATGTGGGGAATTTTCCTTTAAGAAGTAAAGCTGATGAGACCTTTCTGGTTTTGTGGTTGATATTTGTGTTTAATGCGCGTATGTTTGAGAGTTAAAGTGATTCTCACTCAAGTCCTTTACGAGTGACACTGTAAAGTAATATCTGAGTTAGGGTATACCTTACATAGCATGGCATATCTGAGGGACACCTCAGCACCTTGTCAAGTGATCTGGAAAATGATAGGATTAAGGAAACATTGAACATATGGTGTATATTAACTGAGTGTTATCATATGTGTTTTATGAAGAAAGGAGTTCCAGTGTCCATCCTGGCTGTCAGAGGATTGTCTGGGGATGGAGGTTAGTTTTCTTCTTTTCTCCCAGTGTGTGTGGTGTTTCTTCAGTTCTCACCTGGCCACAAATCAGAGGTGCTGGCCCTGTACAATTCTCTCAGCAGCGGAAGGACAGTCTTTCAAGAATTCCTTCCACAAGTAGAGAAATGTTTGAATTCATTTCAAGCTCCTAACATGATTCAGAAGAAAGGCCATGGTAGGTGTGGTGGCGCACACCTTTAGTCCCAGCCCTCGGGCAGCAGAGGAAAGAGGATTGCTGTGAGTTCGAGGCCAGTCTGAGACTACATAGTGAATTCCAGGTCAGCCTGGGCTAGAGTGAGTACAATCATTTTGGAACATTAAAAGTGACGTAGTTTTGCCCTCTTGGTCTCTTGTTCCTGTCTCCCAGTACCATGCCTTTTCCTGTTCACTTGCTGGAAGCGTGACCTGTGGGGGAGTCATCTTTATTATCTTGGCCCTGGCTGGGGGATGGAGGTTACGTGGAGTGTATGGGCTCACAGGGTGGCCTCTGACCTGAATCTTCACCCTCTGGGGAACAAGACCATATGGAAAACATTTGTGTGTGTGTGTGTGTGTGCGTGCACACACATGTGTACCAGGCCTACAAAACGAAGTGAGCTGTTGACTAGTTTGCTAACTTGTGACCCATGTTTCCATCTTGGGAGGGTTTATATGAAGACTTCTTGAACTTTTGGTGTCTGAGCAGTTGGGCCAGGATGGCAATAGGAATACTGTGATACAGTAATACATTCTGCCCCCGCACCCAGTGGGTATCAGAATGTGGGCCTAAGAAGATAAACTAAAGCATTTCTTGGGGCTAGAGAGATGGCTTAGTGGTTAGGCACTTGCCTGTGAAGCCTAAGGACCCCGGTTCGGGGCTTGATTCCCCAGTACCCATGTAGGCCAGATGCACAGGTGGCACATGCATCTGGAATTCATTTGCAGCGGCTAGAAGCCCTGGTGTGCCCATTTTCTCTCTCTGTCTCTCTCAAATAAGTAAAATAAAAATAAACAAAAGACAACAAAAAAAGCATTTCTCGCTTTGCAATAACAGCTATAATATTCTAAACTGACTAGAAGAAAGAGAAGAAAAATATGAAGGAGCAATCAGGGTAGACTTCTTCTTGGGGAAGGGGCATACAGCATCCAGACCAGAACTTTGGCTCATTTGAGAGACCTTTGGTTGTGCTATACCGAGTCATTTATTAGCATGGCTTCTATCTTCTTGTGTGTGTGTCTTCAAGTTAATTTGCTCAGACTGGTGGACTGAGGGATAACAAAACTTAATGTGTTCCTTGACTCTTGTCCCCTGAAACCCGTTCATCTAAGAGATGCCGTTAACTTGTTGAAAAGGCTCAGCTGAGTTGTGTCTTTCTGTCCTTCTCCTCCCTGGTCCTTGTGCCAAAGGGCAGAGCCATGGCCGAGAGGTTGGCATCAGAGGAGAAAAACAAAGTTCAAGGGGATTGAAAATTGGGTAATTTTCCCTGAATGACCAAGCACTTACTTTATTCTGTCATGTGACATGGCTGTTATCGTGAAACAAAGTTGTGCATGAAAATCCTGAAAAAGAAAAATAAATAAATAAATAAAGGGAAGGAGTTTGATGGGGGATAGCACCAGGGGCTGAGTGGCCTGCATGAGGCAGGAAGCTTGCAGGAATATTCAAATTCTCCCATGTCAATCCGCTTTACCTTGTTTCTTCATGTGCCTTTCTCCCTCCCTCCCTCTTCCCTTCCTCCCTTCCTCCCTCCTTCCCTCTGTCCCCTATACCAATATCATTTTCTTTTGTGGGGGTGGAGTGGGCAGGCAACCACAAGGTCTCTGTAGCTCTGTCTGACCTTGAACTTGAGATCCTCCTGTCTCAGTCCCCAAATGTGGGTACCTACATGTCCTGTCACATGAAGGCATGTCATTTGTTTGTTGTTACTCATTAAGTATTTCAGAGGCTCCTATGATTGGAGAGCTGTCTTCCCTGCCAAGTTTTTTGTTAACAAAATACAGTCCCTACCTTAAAAAGCCTGTGGTCAAACTATGGGGCACTATAGACTTACTCGAGTACTCATGATCAAGATGGGCACAGAGGATGGCGGGCACCATAGGGCACCTGTGGAGTCTTCCTTCAGTGCATTGGTGCTTTGGTACAGCAAGCATAGAGACACTTTCCTGGGGCTGGGCTCGGGGGATGGCTCAGTGGTTAAAAGCTCTTGCTTGCAAAGCCTGATGGGCTGGGTTCACTTTTCTAGCCTGGCAGGCATTTGTTTGCAGTAGCATGAGACTCTGGTGTGTGTGTGTCCCCCCCCCCCAGTAAAAAAAATAATAAAACAAAGAAACCCTTTCTTCAGGTAGTTCTTGGCACAGTTGTTCTTTTTAAGTAGAGCTGATTCAGAAATTCTGTTCTCAGTGACTTGATTTTTTTTTTTTTTTTTAATATCAGTCTTCTTAGGTCTGGATTGATTTCTTGTTTCCTGGAAGTAAAGACACTAAAACCCTTGCCATCTTGTGGTCCCCTGGCAACTTCTGTGGGCTCCTTTTCTAAGCCTCTTAAAGGAGAAGGGTAGCTTCAGATATTTAGAAAGGTTCTGTATGGCCCTGAGTTCTAGGTTAGAGAGACATCCACTCTACCTTTCTTTAGGCTCCATGAACCTCCGAGCTCTGGAAATAATTGGTGGTTGGGTAAGAGATTAAAAACAAAACTCAGTGTTGGGCTTTCTGGGGTACAATGAAGCTTTGCACATCCAATTCCTGCTTGTGTGATACTTGCAACCAAAACACAACTGGCTGCATAGTAATTACTTTGAGCTCTTAAAATTGCAGGTAGTCAGGGCTTAGAGGCTAGGTGGCACTATGATTAGTGGAGAGGAGGTGACAACTGGGTTCATGAATGAGTGGTTGTCACTACTGTGGGTCCTTGCACAGTGTTTCAACCCCAGGTTCAACTCTAGGGAAGGCTGTCAGGAGGGTATCCATGGTGTTAGAGTTCAGGATTATAGCACAAGGCATGTTGTATGAACACAGAATAGTTCTGCCAGTCTGGCTGGTAGACTGTGTTTACAGGGTGGAGTTTATTCCTTGCTGCCCAATTGCGGGGTTTTCTGCTTGCATTCAGTAAAGTTTGAAGTGTTTCAGGGCATAATTTTGTAGCTTTTAGATATGTAAGACCACTTTATTATTATTATGTTTAATATTTTTATTTGAGAGGAGAGAGAGAGAATGGGCACTCCAAGGCCTCATGCTGCAGATCAGATGCATGTCTTACTTTGTGTACCTGGATTTATGTGGGTATTGCGGAGTTGAACCTGGGTTGGTGGGCTTCGCAAGCAAATACCTTTAACATCTCCTCAGTCCTATTGTTACAGGGTCTTGTGTGTATCCCAGGCTGACCTGTAATACAATATGTAACCAAGGATTTCCTTGAACTTTTGATTCTTCTGCCTCCATCTCTCCAGTGTTGAGATTACAGGTATGTGTCACCATACCCACTTTATGCAGTGTGAACAATGTGTGTTTGTGTGTGTGGGGGGGCACATACACAGTGTGGGTGTGGAAGTCAGAAGATGAATTCAGGTGTCTTCTTGCCTTCTACCTTGTTTGAGGCAGGGTCTGCCATTGCTCACCAACACGTTGACCAGACTAGCTGGTCCACAAGCTTCTGGGGAGAGTTTCCTTCCTGTGGGCATGCTGGGGTTGTAGATGCATGCTACTGTGTCCAGTGTCCAGCTATTTGAGGGTCCTGGGGATCCGAAATTGGGCTGTTCATGATTGTGCAGCCAGTGTTTTTTACCCACTGAGCCACCACCTCAGCTCTGACCTCTAGGTTTTCTGTCCGTGTGTTTTGTTGTACTTGGACACACTCTGCTTTCCCTTGCTCAGGATATGCCTACTGTGATGGGACTCCTCTCAGAAGTCCTGTGACTCAGAGCTGGAGAGAGGGCTTAGCGGTTAAGGAGCTTGCCTGCTAAGCCTCAGTACCCCTGTCTCTCTCTATCCTGCTCTTTCTAAAACAACAACAATAATAATAAAGAGGTCCTGTGACCCAGTGAGAACATTGTGAATCCTGTTTTCCAGGGGAGGAAGGTGGCTTGTGATATCTGGGCACCAGGTGCCCAGGGGCAGTTTGAAGAGTCCAACTTGAACTGTCAGAATCACAGCACTGGGGTTCTTATGACTTGATTACAAAGGAAAAAAATGTCTTAGCCATGAAGAGGTTCTATGAAGTAATATATACCCTTGAACTTCATTGTTGGGGCATTGCTAGCTTTAAAATTTATTTATTTAGGGCTGGAGAGATGGCTTAATGGTTAAGCGCTTGCCTGTGAAGCCTAAGGACCCCAGTTCAAGGCTCGATTCCCAGGACCCACATTAGCCAGATGCACAAGGGGGCGCATGTGTCTGGAGTTCGTTTGCAGAGGCTGGAGGCCCTGGCGCACCCATTCTCTCTCTCTCTCTGCCTCTTTCTCTCTCTGTCTGTCGCTCTTAAATAAATAAATAAAAGTAAAATATATTTTTAAAAATTTTATTTATTTATTTGAGAGAGGCAGATAGAATGGGTGTACCAGAGTTTCTTGCTACTGTGAACAAACTCCAGACACATGTGCCACATTGTGCATCTGGCTTTAAGTGTGTACTGGGGAATTGAACGTGGGTCTGAACACTTTACAAACAAGCACTTTAACCTCTGAGCCATCTCCCCAGCCATTTAAAAGTTATTTATTTGCATTGGTAGCTTTTAAAGGAAGGTGGAAAAAACCCTTTTGAATCTTTTTAAAACAGTGTGAGAGGCAGCTGAGAAGTGGATGAGCCTCTCTCCCTGATCTAATCATGTGGCCAAGGCCCTGGGAAGTTTGCTTAGAGTCGAGATGAGGGAGATTTAGGAGGTGGAGAGGAACTGCTACAGAAAGAATGGAGGGGTGGCTCTTGGTACCTAGGAGGCAGAGGCTGGGCATGCTATTGGGTTTTTAGGACAGTCCACACAGAAAAGCTTGATTGGTCCCAAATGCCAATTGGGACACCCTGTCAAGGTGGACCCACCAACCATGGGAGTTCTCTCATCCCAGAGCTTTCTTTTTTTTTTTTTGTTGTTGTTCATTTTTATTTATTGAGAGTGACAGAGAGAAGAGAGAGAGAGAGAATGGGCACGCCAGGGCTTCTAGCCACTGCAAACGAACTCCAGATGCGTGCGTCCCCTTGTGCATCTGGCTAACGTGGGTCCTGGGGAATCGAGTCTCGAACTGGGGTCCTTAGGCTTCACAGGCAAGCGCTTAACCGCTAAGCTATCTCTCCAGCCCGAAAGCTTTCCTAAGTATGGCGGGAAGTGTAGCACTTCACCTTTTTATCCTGCTTGTGGGTTGCGATGCTGGTGCCTCCTCTCCCCCAGTGGGAAAAACTACTTTACCCTGCACTAAGCATTTCCTTTATTTGTAATAGCTGCTTCATTTACATACAAATAACCTTGCTACCTTCAAGTCTCCATAGTTAAATAGCAGCCTTTGGGGAAGACCCCAGGTGGAGTAGCCTGGGGCTGGTTACAGACCAAGGACATTTATTCTCTGGAAAAGAGCAGATCGTGAGTTCTATCGTATCTCGTATCTCCCGTTGTTCCAGGGTGCTAGCAAATACTGTAGCTCTTTGGGAGGGAAGGTCCTAGCATGATTTCAAAGATTAGCCTTGGAAAACGTTTCTTGGGGCTGTTGGCGATCATACCTGTCTTGCCTGTGTGAGCCACGCACTCTACCACTGAGCTCCACCCCCAACCACCAGCTGCCTTTGGCAAGTGTTTTCAGAAGCTGTGGTTCATAGGTGATCTCAGAACGACAGGCACGACTGTGGGACTGTGGGTGGTCAAACCAGCTCTGGAAACAGCCTCCAAAGCTGCATGAATTTGGAGGTGGTGTGGCCCAGTGGTTAGGAAGGTGAGGCGAGAGTGCAAGTTACCCCTGAGCAAGCCACCTGACCCCTTGTGCCTCAGTGTCCTGGACTGTACAACTGAAGAGCCTACTGATGGCAGCCCCTACCGGAAGCTCCGTGTGCGGGTGAAGTCGCCCCGAAGTGACCGCGAAGATGGAAGCGGAACTGAGTTGTTAGCAAACGGTGTACTCCTTTTGTCTTGGCTCGCAGCATGTTTACTGGTGCCCAGGGAAGGAAGGGATTGCTTCTGATTTGGGGTCATTTTGGTGTTAAATACATACAGCATGAAGATTGCATTTCAGTGACATTATTCACAGTTTCATGCCAGCATCCCTGCTCTCTAATTCTAAAACTTTTCCACCTCCAAACACAACCCCTGTTCCTGATAAGGGAGAAGGTAGTGACTGACCCCTTCTGTCTAATATTCTGAAGTTTCAGGAAAATGTATTTCATCCAGTATGTGGTATTTGTGTCTGGAGTCTAATGTTCTCCAAGCTCATCTCCACAATGGAACCTCACTTGTGCCAGCGATTCAGCACCCCCTCCCCCAGTGTCTTTCTGTAGGGTACCCAGAAATTACGTTTCATCAGACCTGTTGTGTCCCATTTTCGGGTTTTAAAGTGTCTGCTTTTCATTATTTATTTTGGTCCTTTTGGGCCCACCTTACGTTTTCCACTCTTCTAATGCAGCGACCAGTAATACTGGGGCAGATAACTCCTGCCAGCCTCCCCCAGACCCTGCTGGGGAAGAGACTTCCTAGGGTGCTTTATTTCTGCTGGAGAACCAGCCCTGGGAACACCCACAGAGACAGCCCCCACCCCCACCCCAGTTCACTTCCCCAGGACACCATGGCAGGTTTTCAAAACAAGTGTCTGGATAACACCCACCGGGACCCCTTTATTCCTTGGTTTAAAAGCTCTGGGCCATGAGAAGTGGTCCTCAATTAAGTCGTTTAATAAAACCCCTCCCTGCGTTTTAAAGCATTCTTAGGACCTGTTTACATTGAACGCCACTGGAGCTTCTAAATGAGGAGCTGTGGAGTGAGTGATCTTTAACCTGTGACTTTAATAATATCCTTTCTTTTAGGCTTCAGATGGAGGCCTGGCGAGGTTTGCAGCTTGCCGTTGACCCAGGGACAGGGATGGGGGTGGAGGGAGAGAGTGGAGGGTTAGTCAACACACTGTTGACTGTGTGCTCCTCCCTCAGAAGCCTCTGGAAGAAGACTGTACCTAAGAGAAGCGTGGAAGTGCATAGACATGTAAAAAGTAGCTCACTAGAGACTGGGCTGAAAGCCGGAAGCCTTCCACCTGGGAAGAACAGCCCTTCCTCCTCCAACCTGTTCCCAAGTTGGGGATTTAGAGGAAGGTTAAGGAGGGCCGTCCGCCTGAGGCTCTGGGCTTTTCAGTCCCCACCTGGTTGGAGGCTGCCTCAGGGAGTCTGCTCTTTGCTCTGATTGTGGAGAGGTGAGTGTAGCAAGCAGGATTCTCACTGGTTTACCTGTGGGGAAAATTGAGGCATTACTGCAGAGGGGTGTCTGGGGAGAGGTGGTGTCCTCAGATAGAGCAAGTTCTACCTTAGCCTTCTTCAGACCCTCCTTGCGCTGGGTGGTGACAGGAGGGTGAGAGAAGTCTGAGTCACTGGTTCAGGCTGGGTTTGACAATCTGGAGGGCCCCTCTAGCAAGAGCTGATTCTGCCCAGGCCTGAGTCCTGGTGCCTCCTCCCCATGTGCTATCAGTCCACGGGTGTGAGATACTTGCAGCCATGTCTGGAGAGGGAGCTGGGTATGTGTGAGTTCCCTGTCAGAATCTTGGGAAAGCTTCTGGTTTGCAGAGCTCATACTTCCACACTTGGCAGGCTTGTGCCACCCAAGGGACAGGGTGTCACCAACCTGAAGAAAACATGACTTGCAGGCAGGGAAGCTATGCCGGATTGAGTTGTAAAAGTTCCCAAGGGAGAAAGCAGTGTGGGAAGAAGGGCACAAAGCCTCTGACGGCCAAGGTGATAGAAATGAATGAGTCTGCCACAGGCTTTAAAGGGGAACGGGGCTGAAACAGTGCTTCTGAACTGTCCTCTAGAGACAAAGGAGAAAGCTTCATTTTTGCTGATAAAACAAAATTATTTAAAAATTTTTATTTATTTATTAGAGAGAGAGACAGGCAGACAGACAGAAAGAGGCAGACACAGAATAAGTATGGGTGGGCCAGGGTCTCCTTGACCCTGCAAACGAACTCCAGATGCATGCCCCACTTTGTGTCTCTGGCTTTATGTGTGTACTAGAATCGCAAGCAAGCGCCTATAACCACTGAGCCATGTCTTCAATCCCATATTCTTAAAAGTAAAAGGTACAGATATTGGAGTTAGCTATCAGGAAAATTCTTTTTTCCTTAATGCTTTAAATCTAACTCTTGGATACTACTTGTGGAATTCTATTATACTTTTAAGTATTTTATTTAGTTATTTATTGGAGAGAGAAAAGAGAGGCAGATAGAGAGAATGGGCATGCTAGGGCCTCCAGCCACTGCAAATGAACTGCAGATGCATGCGCCCCCTTGTGCATTTGGCTTACATGGGTCCTGGAGAATTGAACCTGGATCTTTAGGTTCCATAGGCAAGTGCCTTAACTGCTAAGCCATCTCGCCAGCCCCTCTATTATACTTTTAAATAACTCCCTGGGCAGCCAAGGGTCTGGGATTCATGGAGCCACAGAGGTAAGAAGCTTAAGGAGAGAATACGGAGGCCTTGGCCAGATGGTTTTAGAAACTTGGTTAGGAGAGGGCAGCAGTGCCTCTAGCAGTGTGTGAGGGGTGCGAAGGTAGACTGGGGAAGGAGGAAGTTCAGCAGTGAAACATCTCTTCCGGTGCCTGGCACAGTGTCTTACACCTGGGAGAGTCTGGTATACATTTGCAGAATGAGTGGATGTTTAGGTCAGGACCCAACATAACTTTGTGAAGTGCAAAATAACCAAACAGCCCAAGTCAGCAAGAAAGTAGATTGTGCTGGAGATCTGTCCTGCGGCTCTCAAGAGAGCAGACTGTGCTGGAGATCTGTCCTGCAAGCAGAACGTGGCTCTCAAGAGAGTAGACTGTGCTGGAGATCTGTCCTGCACGCAGAACGTGGCTCTCAAGAGAGTAGATTGTGCTGGAGATCTGTCTTGCACGCAGAACGTGGCTCTCAAGAGAGCAGACTGTGCTGGAGATCTGTCCTGCACACAGAATGTGGCTCTCAAGAGAGTAGACTGTGCTAGAGATCTGTCCTGCATGCAGAATGTGGCTCTCAAGAGAGTAGATTGTGTTGGAGATCTGTCTTGCACGCAGAACGTGGCTCTCAAGAGAGCAGACTGTGCTGGAGATCTGTCCTGCACGCAGAACGTGGCTCTCAAGAGAGTAGACTGTGCTGGAGATCTGTCCTGCATGCAGAATGCGGCTCTCAAGAGAGTAGATTGTGTTGGAGATCTGTCCTGCACGCAGAACGTGGCTCTCAGGATCTAAGGCATGGCTGTGGAAGGGCTTTACAGTGAAGGGCTGAGCAAAAAGCAGGAACCCTTCTGCATGGTGCTGGTTTCTCGGGATGTGTGGTGTATTATAGGATGGGGCTTCTTTAGGGAGGGTTCTAGGAGTCTGTTAAGCATAGAATCACAGGTTCTGCAGTGTGTGTATGTGCGTGTGCATGTACATTGTGTCCACGTGCACAGCCGTGGATGCCAGAGGAGGATGCCAGGTTTCCTCTCTGTTGCTCTCCTGTCTTATTTCCTTGAACAGGGTCTCTCATTGAACCGGGCCTCACCTATGTTTAGGTTAGACTGGCTGACAAGTTTCCTCTCGTTTCCTCCCTCCACACTGGTGTGTGTGGCCCAGGCTGGCTTTTTATGTGGGTGCCAGGGATTGAACTCAGGTCCTCTTGCTTGAGCAGCGGGCACTTTACCCATTGAGTTATCTTCCCAACCCTGCTTTTCTTTCTAAAGCTAAATAACTATTTTTTGGCACCCTGGAGTAATATAGCTGACAATTACTGTATTATTTTGATAAGTTGTGAGATAGGGATTGCCAATCTCATTTGCCTGTGTTGTAGAAAAGTTTGACTGAGCCTGTTGGTGAGAAGAAAGGAGCGTGTGCAGTAGTATTTTGAAGTATAATTCTCATCCCCAGAGAAACCAAATGTGTAAAAGTGATGAGAGCCTGTTTCTTGGTGAGGGTGGAGGTCAGGGAAGTAGAGTATTGCTTTTCTTTTGTGCTGATTTCTTAATTCCCTTGCTTGCGAACTTTCTGTTTGACTGTAAATTAAAAGAAGAATGTTGTGTCATTTCCATCAAGCTGCTTTCAGCTTTTATACCTTTGGGTTTTAGTATTTAGCCCTCCGTAATGGCCACCGGATACCCAAGCTGGTCAGACAATGATCGTGTCGTGGAGCTATGGTTAAGATCATTTCCTTTGGAACAAAATGAAAAGCTCTCAGCATTCACAAAGGGAGGAAAATGTGCCGTTTTAATAGGCATCCTCTGCCGCAGACTGAAAAGAGCCATATTTGAAGCCCATATATCTAACTTCTCATATGTGTTGAGGGAGAGTTCCAGTTTGCTTTTGAAATGCAAAAAATATGTATCTTTCTATCTTCATATTATATATGTATCTATATTTCAATGAGTCCTTAGAGATAGTTGGAAGAAGAATGTTGTTTCCCATCATTTGGGGGTTGTTTTGACATCCAAAGAACCCGAGATCGTTGGTGTATATGCTTAGAGTTGGCTTAAGTTTCTAGTGTGGTTTTGTGGGAACGTGAGTGGGCGTGTGTACAGTACAACAATCAAACGTCATGCTCCCTTCACTTAATTCTTCTTCTGGATTTTAGTTTATACTGCACCTAAAAGACTGTTTAATTTTAGATGAACTCTGCATCTACATCAGAAAACATTACAAATCATGAGCTGGAGAGATGGCTCACTGGTTAAGGCACTTGCGTGCAAAGCCTAAAGATCCGGATTCGATTCCTCCGTACCCACATAAATCTGAATGCACAAATCTGGAGTTCACTTGGGGTGGCTAGTGGCCCTGGCACTCCCATTCTCTTTCTGTCTCTCTGAGTGTGTGCATCTCTCTCTCTCTCTCCTCTTGTCTCTCTCTCTCTGCTTGCAACTGAATAAATAATTTTCAAAAGAAAAAAAAGGAAAATGAACCATACCAGTAGTTTTAAGTCACTTAGCAATGCTTAGTATGTCTATAAAACTTAAGATATATGAACTTATTTTGATCTTGTAAAAATCTCTACTTTGGTCTTGTAATGCTCACATTTTTATTGCATTTTACTGAGGAAACTGAGGTACAGAGAGAGTAACTTGCCCAAGGGGTTAGAACCAGCAAATGACTGGGCTGTGTTTAAACCTAGGCAAGCCTGTCCCTTCTTCCCTCCCGTCCTTCCTCCTTCCTTTACTCCCTTTCTTCCTTCCATTGGCGTCAGTAGTGTTGTGTGGGCAGATACATGTGCTCTGTGAGCAGAGACCAAAGGAAAATGTCGGGCGTCCCCTTCCATAACTGTTTACCTTATTTTGGTAGACAGGATTTTTCCCTGAACCTGGAGCTCATGCTACAGGGAACCCCATTGATCTTTTTGTCTCCACCTCTCCTCATAGTGTCCACGGCCATGCCTGACCTTTGGCATGGGTGCTGGCATGACCTCAAGCTTGAGCAGCAAGCATTCTTACCCACTGAGCCATCTTCCCAGCCCTGCAAGTTAAAAAAAATTTTTTTTTACAAGATTAACCTAAAAGTTAATCTTGTATATTGGCAAATATTGCATTTGTTTATGGTGTTTTATGGAAATAAAATGATCTTCTATAATCCATGCTCTTTCCTTCATGACTAACATTGTAAGTTATTGTACCCAGCAGACATGTGCTTCAAAAATTATTTGGGTTGCAAATCTGAAATACATTAAAAGGATAGTAAATTTGGGCAGTCAACACAAAACCCTTTCAACAGAGCTCTGCCATCTCCTCTCTCCTGAAGGAAAAAAGATGAGCCCTTTGGGTTCCCAAATGACTCCTCAGTTTCAAGTGAATTATTTCACCACAATAAAATATTCTTGCTCCTTCTGCAAAAAGTTGCTACCGCTTTCAGAAGCTCATGCTGTTTTTTTCTCCCTGCAGAGGGCCGTGAGTAGTCTTGTGGGTGATTCCTGCCAGCCTCCTTTCTCTGTAACCCCGCAGCAGCGTCTGCCTCCGTTAGTGCTGGGGTTACACACTGACAGCTCCCGAGTGCCCAGGTCACAGCCTGTGCACCTGGCCTTGGTGATAGATAAGAGCAGGAGCCAGAGATAAGGGATGGCAACACGACCGAGAGCTTAAAGCATGGGGCAGCGCCTGGCACCAGCTAGAACATCAGGAGGTGTTGGCTGCGGCCATTACTACTGCTTACTGGGCTCTTCCAGGTACAGTACCTGCTTGAAGCACTTGACCTGCGTTGCCTAATTTAATTCTCATCCCATTCCCCTGGAACAGGTGATGTTTTTGTGTTTGTCCTCATTTTCAGGGGTAGGAGCTGAAGCTTAGGTTAAGAAGCTTGCCCAAGGCCATACAGCTGTAAAGCGTTTCTAGTTATGACATGAGCCCAGTTTTTTCTTTCCTTTTTTTATAAACAGTACACAGATCATAAGTAACCTGAACCTTCTACAGGTGTGTGCACTCCCTCAGTTTCCTCAACAAAGGTAACTGCTGCTCTGTTTCTGCCATCATAGATAAGTTTTTAATTTAATTTTATTTTATATATTTTACTTATTTATTTAAGAGAGAGAATGGGGGCTGGAGAGATGGCTTAGCGGTTAAACACTTGCCTGTGAAGCCTAAGGACCCCAGTTCGAGGCTTGGTTCCCCCGGTCCCACGTTAGCCAGATGCACAAGGGGGCGCACGCGTCTGAAGTTCGTTTGCAGAGGCTGGAGGCCCTGGCACGCCCATTCTCTCTCTCTCCTTCTATCTGTCTTTCTCTCTGTGTCTGTCGCTCTCAAAAAAAAAAAAAAAAAGAGAGAGAGAATGGGCGTGTCAGGGCCTCAAGCCACTGCAAACAAACTCCAGATGCATGCGCCCCCTTGTGCATCTGGCTTACGTGGGTCCTGGGGAATTGAACCTGGGTCCTTCGGCTTTGCAGGCAAGTGCCTTAACTGCTAAGTCATCTCTTCAGCTCTTGTTTTATTTTTATTTGCAAGCAGAGGTAGAAAGAGAGAGGGGAAGAGAGAGAGAAAGTGAATAGGTATACCAGGGCCAATTGTTACTGCAAATAAACTCCAGACACACGCATCACTTTGTGCGTAGGATTTTATGTAGATACGAGGGAACCTGGGCCGCAGGCTTTGCAAGCAAATGCCTTTAACCACTGAGCAATCTCTCCAGTCCCTGTAGATAAGTTTTTTTAAATTTTTTGTTCATTTTTATTTATTTATTTGAGAGTGACAGAGAGAAAGAGGCAGAGAGAGAGAGAGAGTGGGGGAGAGAATGGGCGCGCCAGGGCTTCCAGCCACTGTAAATGAACTCCAGACGCGTGCGCCCCCTTGTGCATCTGGCTAAAGTGGGTCCTGGGGAATCGAGCCTTGAACTGGGATCCTTAGGCTTCACAGGCAAGCGCTGAACCGCTAAGGTATCTCTCCAGCCCGATAAGTTTTGACTATATGTGAACTTCATGAAAAAAGGACCCATTCACACAATTTGAACTATTTTTTGTCTGAATTTATTATTATTATTATTATTATTATTATTTTGATTTTTCAAAATGGGGTTTCACTCTAGCCCAGGATGACTTGGAATTCACTATGTAGTCTCAGGGTGGCCTTGAACTCAGTGGTCATTCTACCTCTGCTTCTCGAGTGTTGGGATTAAAGGTATGCACCACCATGGCCACCTCTACTTATTTATTTATTTATTATTATTATTATTATCATTTTGGTTTTTCGAGGTAGAGTCTCACTCTGGTCCAGGCTGACCTAGAATTAACTATATATTCTCAGGGTAGCCTCGAACTTTCGGTGATCCTCCTACCTCTACTTCCTGAGTGCTGGGATTATAGGCATGTGCCACCACGCTCGGCTTATTTATTTTTAATTAAAAAAAATTAGCCAGGCGTGGTGGTGCACGCCTGTAATCCCAGCACTTGGGAGGCAGAGGTAGGAGGACTGCTGTGAGTTCGAGGCCAACCTGAGACTCCATAGTGAATTCCAGGTCAGAATGAGACCCTACCTTGAAAAACAAAACAAAAAACAACAAAAAATTATTTATTTGCATATGTGTGTGTGTGTGTGTGTTTGTGTTTGAGTGCACTAGGGTCTCTTGCTGCTACAAATGAATGCGCATCCAGCTTTACATGGGTGGCTATGGAATTGAACTTAGTCTGGCAGGTTTTGTAGGCAAGTGCCTTTGACCACTGAACAATCTCCCCAGCCCTGATTTATTTATTTTTACTTAATATTACATTTGTGAAATTCATCCATAGACGTACATGTAGAAATGATCTGTTCTTTCTGTTCGCTAAAAACCGTGCTTTGTGGGCTGGAGGGATGGCTTAATGGTTAAGGCGTTTGCCTGCAAGACCAAAGGACCCAGGTTTGATTCCTCAGGACCCATGTTAACCAGATGCACAAGGCGGTGCACGTGTCTGAAGTTCGTTTGCAGTGGCTCAAGGCCCTGGTGTGTCCATTGTCTCCCTCTCTCTCCTCTTTTCTCTGTCAAATAAATAAAGAAATAAGAATAAAATATGAAAAAAGTTTATTTGTAAAAATAAACCCTGCTTCGTTTCTTATTGTATATTTCTTTTTTTATTTTTTGTGTGTGATGTTTATGTATGTGCATATGTATGTTCAGGTTTGTGAGTACAGGCATGCGATGACATGGTATACATGTGGAGGTCAGAGGATCGGGGACAACCGTGAGTTTGGGTCCTTGCCTTCCACCTTGTTTGGAGCAGGGTCTCTTGTCTGTTCCTTGCACGGCATTCACCAGGTGAGCTGGCCCGTGAGCTTCTGCGAGATTCTCCTGTCTCTGCCTCCCATCCTGCTGTGGTTATGCTGGGATTAAAGATGCTCATGCGGGGCTGGAGAGGTGGCTTAGCGATAAAGGTGCTTGCCTGCAAAGCCAAAGGACTTCAGTTTGATTCCCCAGTATTCATGTAAGCCAGATGCATAAGGGGTTTCATGCATCTGGAGTTCGTTTGCAATGGCTGAAAACCCTGGTGAGCCCATTTTCTCTCTCTCAAATAAATAAATAAATAAATAAATATACAATATTAAAAAAAAAAATGATGCTCATGCCATCATGTCTGGCTTTACATGCGTTCTGGTAATTTAAACTCAGGTTCTTGCATGGCAAGCGCTTTGTTCACTGAGCCCTTCTCAGCCCTGTCTACTTCATGGTATGAACATGCCTAAAGAATTGATCTATTCCACTGCTCATGAGGGTTTGGGTTATTTGTGGTTTGGGCTATTACTATTAGCTACATTCTTGTACACGCCTCAGATACATACAGAGTTTTTTAGACATGTGTAACATTAGAGTTGCTTTGGAACAATAGTCCCCAGTGAAACAGTTTTACAGAATGACCCTGCCAGTACACCCTATGGTGTAGCAGTATATGGAGCCAGTGCCCCACTGTTGGCACTCAGTATTGTTTTCCTCCACATCAGCCATTCTGCTGAGTGTGTGGCAATATTGCATTGTATCAAGCTCAGTTTTGACTCCATTTCCCATGTACTTATCTCTGTTGGGATCCACTCAAACATTGATTGTGCACCTTATGGTAAGCAGTGTGGAGATGGTGGATGTATCGGAATGAATCTACTTGATTTTCTCCTGTCAAGGAGTTTTGGTCCAGTGGAAAAAGGGCCAGAAATGACAGAATTTTAGTCTAGTGCAAAAGTCATACGTAGGGCACATTGTTGAAAACCTGAAGAGGGTTTGTAGTTCAGTTTGTGTTATCAGAGCAGGGTTCTCCAAAGTCTAGGAACATGTCAGGTTTCTGGGGCATGGACTCAAGAATGGCTGCAGGACATCAGTCCATCTTGGCAGAGATGGACATTCCTTCAAGGAAGGAGTGATTGTCACTGGAGTGTGGCTTCTTTGAGGGAAGAGAGACAACAAGGCACAAAGTCCTCCCTACATGGGGATCTACTGACAATCTAGGTACTTATCCCTGTAATATTGTCCCCCTCCCACCCCTTTTTGAGACAGGGTCTCATGTAGCCCAAGATAGCTTTGAACTTGCTATGTGGCTGAATTTGGCTTTGAACTTCTGATCCTCTTACCTGCCCTACTCAAGTGCTGAAATTACAGTGTGCATTACCACACCTGGCTCTGGCTATAAGGTTTCTCTCCATCTGGTGTTTACATTTGTGCCATTGAAGTAAGTCATTTGAATACCTCTTCCCTGCATTATCAAGAAAAAGAGAGAATGAGTACTGCAGAGGTATATATTAATGATTAAATATACTTACTTGCAAAGCCTGGAGGCCTGGGTTCAATTCCCCAGTCTCATGTAAAGCCAGATGCACAGAGTGGGACATGTGTCTGGGGCTAGTTCTGTTGCTCCTTTTCTCTCCAAATAAATAAGTTAATAAATAGAAAAAGGAGAAGGCATTGCTGGCTATGACATACCTATTAAATATTGCTTTATAAGTTTAAGCAAAGTTTAAGCATGCTATATAAGAAGACATTAATTTTGCTATGATTTCAACCTGGCTGTCCTTTAATGCATGCTAGAGAGACAATTTGACGGTCATATTTCTAAATCACAAAGTATGGGAATGTTAGAGCTGGGGTAGGCCTTCAGTATTTAAATTCACAAGGAAACTGAGGTACAGGCACATTGAGAGACCTAGTTAAGGTCAAGTGGTTAATGCCTGGCATAGCTTAGTGTACAGCCTTGGGTTAATCAACTAAGACCTTATAGAGGCAGTCTGCCTTAGAATGAGCAGTGCCCAGGCAATGAGAAGAAAAGTGGCATTTCCAGAGAGAACTGGGGGTGCTGTTCATATTGAGGTACAGTGAGGAGGTCAGAGGTCAGTGCTGTGCATTCTGTCCCCGTGGAGGGCTGTGAAGAGCTGGGAAGGATGGAGAGACGCCATGCTGTAGAAAGCCTTTTTCTGGACGGCTCCTCAGGGAAGGTGACGTTGAACATGAGACCAGTGGCTTCTGTACACATGCATATACTCATATGAATGCCCTCGTGCATACACACAGGTAACTTCCTCCCACACACATACATGCAGATGTTCATTGCAGAATTTTTTGGAAACAACAAATATACAAGATGAAATTTAAAACTGTTTTCAATTTTACCATTAAGATAAGCAGCTGGTAGGTGTGCTCCTCCTCCCGCCCTGCCTGCATTTGTTTATGTAGACGTCTGTCTTCCTCTTCTGTTTCCTTTGTTGTTGTTGTTTGAGGCAGGGTCTTACTCTAGCCCAGGCTGATCTGGAATTTACTATGTAGTCTCAGGATAGCCTCGAACTTATGGGAATTCTCCTACCTCTGCCTCACGAGTGCTGGGATTAAAGGTGTGTGCCACCACGCTCTGCTTCTTTTGTGTGTTTTTTTTTTTAAAAAAATGTCTTATTCGAGAGAGAGAGAGAGAAAAAGTCAGATAGAGAGAGAATGGGCACACCAGGGCCTCCAGCCACCACAAACTCCAGATGCATGTGCCAACACCTTGTGCGTCTGTCTTACATGGGCTCTGGGGAATTGAACCTGGGTCCTTAAACTTTTCATGCAAGTGCCTAACCATTAAGCCATCTCTCCCGCCCTTTTGGTGTTGCTTTTTTTTTTTTTAATGCAAAGTTATTGGTGTTTTATGCAAGCAAGACACTGTTAAAGGAATATTTTGGATGCACATATAATGAGATATAATGAATGGAAAGTTCAGGAATAAAGACTTGTGACATCAGAGGTTTTCCTTGTATTTCCATCTTGTGATCTTTTTGAAGAAGAGGGAGAGGGACAGGAAGTCTGCACTTGCTCTGTGTCTGCCTGGGACCTGGCACTTGGGGTGGGGCTGCATTTCACACTCTCCGAATGGATCAGAGCAAGTGCAGCCATAGTATGTACAGTGTATTTGACAAAAAAAATGGTCTTGTATCAGGCCTAAGAGCTAAATATGTTGAAAAACCAGGTCTTCATTGTGGTGTAAATTGTGTTTTCCCAGACTAGACTGGCAGGTTGCTCACCCAGTTACAAAGGTGCACATGCACTATTGTTTTAATCCACCTGAAAGCTAACCCAGGGAGCAGCACTTGGAGTGGAGATTACTTTATTCCTCTGAACACAGGCCTCCTATTTCTAAAAGGTGCCCTCCCTTCTCTTGAAAGGCATTAAACTCTTCTTTTGCTGTTGTTTGACATTGAATTTAATCTTAAAGTCCCAATTATAGTAACATTTGAGGAAATCACATTATTGGCAGGAATTCTAGTTGGTTGATATTTGAACAGCTGAACCTTGAACTTTGAAGTCACTCTTCATCTTCAGGTGACCTGTCATAGAGGTCTTGTGTGTCTTGAGGGCACAGAGTATATTGTCTGTCTATTGAGGATTACCCACTGACCTATGATAAAAGTCCCTCTAGAGAATAAAGGTTAAATGTGTGTGTGTGTGTATTTATGTGTCATGAATATCTAATCCAGTAGCTTTATAAGTACAAACCAGAATTCATAAAACTTTATTCAGTAAATACAACCTAAAGAAAAATAGGAATTTTAGTTATAGAGCATGTTGGGCATGTTGGGTGTAATATTGGTTCATTTTCCTAATTTCTAAAGTATATTGCTTTAACGTTAAGACTAAGCATTGCACTTATTTATTATTGATTTTATGTGAGGGGTGTATGTGCGTGCACGTGCGTGTGTGTGTGTGTGCATGTGTGTGTGTGCGCATGCGTGTGCATGTTTGCGAGTGGGCATATGTGCACATGTATGTACCCTGTGGCATTCCACATGCTCGCCAGCGGTGGCAGTGTGGACTTTGGGTGTCCGTCTCTATCCCTCTTTCTTCTTTTACTGATTCCAGAGCTCACGGGGTGGGGGCAGAATCTGACAACTCTTTGGTCTCTGCTCCCATGTGGGACTTGAGTTACAAGCACACGTGGCCATGCCCGTCTGTTTTACATGTGATCTGGAAATTTGAACTCCAGTGATCTTAGGCCCCTCGGCCCTGTGCTTGTGCAGGAAGTACACTTCACTGCTGAGCCGTCTCTCCAGCCCAGCATTGAGCTTTTCAGTGAGAAGCCTTTAATCCCAATACTTGGGAGGCAGAGGTAGGAGGATCACCGTGAGTTCAAGACCACCGTGAGACTGCATAGTGAATTCCAGGTCAGCCTGGGCTAGAGTGAGACCCTGCCTCGAAAAAACAACAACAACAACAACAAAAACCCAGAAAACTGGGTGTGGTAGCACAGTCCTGTAATCCCAGCACTAAGGAGGTAGACGTAGGAGGATCAGGAGTTCAAAGTCATCCTCAGCTCTATGAGTTTAGGCTAAATGAGGCCTTGTCTTAAAACATACTAGGGACACATTTCCTTGAATTATTAAAACCTAGACCCTGAATAAAATGTGACGTTTTCATTCTCATTTGTGTCTTGGAGATGTCCACAGTGGCTGTAGGTATGTAAGTCTCCTTGTGCCTACACTAATCGTATATGCAGACAGTAAGGTTCTGATTCTCATGGCTGCTCTGTAGCTTGTCATCATCTGTAACTGGCACTCATTTGGCTCTACAACGGCTCACAAGTCTGTTTTGTCGCACCTGTAGTCAGCTCTCCAAACGGCACATTCGGCATCCTTGGATTCAGCCAACATATATCAAAAATAGTTGAGAGGGATTACATCTGTACAGAACATGTGCAGGCTTTCCTTCATCATTCTTTCCTAAAGAACATGGCATCGAGCTGGCCATGGTGGTGCATGCCTTTAATCCCACCCAGCACTCGGGAGGCAGAGGTAGGAGGATTGCTGTGAGTTCCAGGCTACCCTGAGACTACATAGTGAATTCCAGGTCAGCTTGGGCTAGAGTGAGACCCTACCTCGAAAGAACAAAAAACACAAAACAAAACAAAACAAAACACATGGCTTGCCATTTATGTACAGTGGCCCTGCAGGAATAGCGCAGAGGTGATGTGAAGCACTGAGGAGGGTGTGCTCAGGTCATGTGCGGACCACACCACTTCCTAGGGGGCTTGGGCTCCTGCAGACCTAGGGTCCTGGAACCTAGAATCTGCTGCAGATAGATGCTGAACAGGGAGGCTGTAAATAGGTCCGGGGCTAGGGGTTGTGACTTCCCTGTGTTTCACCTCTGGGAAACCGGAAACCTTCCTATTTCTGCAAGCCCATCAACCATGGTTCTTAACTTTTAGCAACAGAAACCAACCCTGGATAATACTCCATTGTGTGAATTCAGAGTTAGTTCCTGCATTCAGGAAGACAAGAATATGCTTTCCTTGGTACATGGAAGCTTACTGATTTGGGGTGTGTGTTCATGTGCTGGTGCAGGTACGTAGGTGCGTGTGGAGGTCACAGGACAGCTTTAGGGTCAGTCCTCGCCTTCCATTTTGTTCAAGGCAGGGTCTCTAGTTGTTCACAGCTGCCCTGCACAAGCTTCTGAGGAATTCTCTTCTCCCCTCTTCCCTTCTCACCAAAGGCACACTGGGATTAGAGAAAGTTGCCACAGCTCAAATGGGGTCTGGGGATCCGAACTTAGGAACTCAGAGTTGCGCAGCAAACACTATCCAGTCATCTCCCCAGCCTTTGTAGGTTGAATCTTTAAAAGACAGAAGGTGACACGAAAGTGTATGGAGGTTATTACAGAAGAGGGAAGGGTTGGGGGAGGAAGAAGTGAGCAAGAGTGGGTAGTGGAGAGAGCAGACATGATCAAAGAATGTAATATGCATGTATAAAATTGTCAAAATTAAACTCATTACTCTGTATGATTATTTTGTACTAATAATGAAAAAAAAAAAAAAAAAGAAAAAAGAAACAGGAAAACCAAAACGTACATCTAAGCAGAAGGAGTATGATGTGAGGATATCCTGTGAGCTCTGAGGCTCACAGAATTGCTGGGGAAGGTTGGGACCAGCCTCTGGAAATGGGCAGTGGTCAAGCGAAGCCACATAGGCAGGACCACAGCCTGATCCCTCCAAGGCTTACGTTGATTGGACCTGACTCCCAGGGGCCATGCCACCTTTGGACAGTGCAGCGACTTGCTTGTAGGAGGTGTGTACAAGTGTTTGATGCCATGAATACCCAGTGGCATTGGTGGAGTTCAAATCCCCCCCCCCCACCCCATGATCTGTGTCCTGTCTGCCTTAAGTTAAATTACTGCTAAGGACCTTTGTTTCCCTACCTCTGTCCCCAATTTCCTGTGGCTGCTGGCAGGTGGAGATAAGAGTTTGGCCTTTTCACTACTGCCAGCCTTGAGCCTCATGGACAGTGGGGAATGCCTTAACATGGGAAGGAATTTTTGTCAAAAGCATTCTAATGTTTGTAATCATCTCTATCCTCGTCCTCTTACCCCTGAATAATCACACTTGCCTTCCCCTCAGGCTCTGTGTGATCTCAGGAGAATGTGGTGCACAGGTCAGTGTACACATGCATAGTTATGTATACAGACCCATGTTAAATTACCCCTCAGAGGTGTTGCATTTGGCTGCATGGCTTGTGATTTAGGTAGACGGGCAAGATTCCTGGAGGCCAGGGAATTGGACTACAGTTCAGTTGGAGTCTGGATCCAGCCTGGAAGATAAGACCCTTCAGCTGACAGCCCTGGTTGGACAGTTTGATGGTGTCTCTGTCTCTTTTTATCCCCAAGGTAGGGTCTCGCTCTAGCCCAGGCTGACCTGGTCTCAGGGTGGCCGTGAACTCATAGCAATCTCCTACCTCTGCCTCCTGAGGACTGGGATTAAAGGCGTGCGCCACCACGTCCTGCTGTTGATGGTCTGTCTTTGTTTGGCATTGTGGAGGGAAAGCCCTGACAAAGAGGACCAGATTGTGGAGAAAGACAGCTACCTGTGGCCTGGGCTCTTCCTGACAACTGACAGGGACCCTGGGCAAGTCCTGTGACTTTTAATGACCTCCTCGTGTTTGAAACAGATGAAGTCATGTTTTTAAACCAGAATGCTTGTTTTCTTTCTTTTTAGTGCAGAATTTTAGGCCTCACCCCAAACCATCTATCATTATTTCCAAGACCTGCGTGTCAGAAATTAGTATATTAGAAAGTTCCCAGTGAGGGAAGGAGAGATGGCTTAGTGGTTAAGGCCTTTGCCTGTGAAGCCTAAGGACCCAGGTTCTATTCCCCAGCATCTACATAAGCCAGGTACACAAGGCACCTTCAACTTAACCTTTAACTGTTTAGTTGCCCCTGAATAATGAGGTCATTTGAGTCTTCTTTGCTTAATTTCCTATCCTCAGCTGGTCTTATTCTGTATCTATGGTAAAGACTACAAATATTATTTTTGTTTTTGTTTCTCGAGGTAGGGTCTCACTCTGGTCCAGGCTGACCTGGAATTAATTATGTAGTCTCAGGGTGGCCTTGAACTCATGGCAATCCTTCTACCTCTGCCTCCTGCGTACTGGGATTAAAGGCGTGCACCACCACGCCCAGCAACTACAAATATTTTTCTTTTTTTGGTTTTTCGAGGTAGGGTCTCACTCTAGCTGAGGCTGACCTGGAATTAACTATATAGTCCCAGGGTGGCCTCGAACTCACGGCGCTCCTCCTACCTTTGCCTCCTGTGTGCTGGGATTAAAGGCGTGCATCACCACTCCCGGCATCTACAAATATTTTTGAAAAATATTTTATTTTGAGAGAGAGAGAGAGAGACAGATAGAGAGAATGGGCATGCCAGGACCTCCAGCTACTGCAAACCAACTCAGGATGGTTGTGCCACCTTGTGTGTCTGGTTTATGTGGGTACTGAGGAATCAAATATAGGTACTGGGGAATTGAACTTGGGTCTTTAGGCTTCGCAGGCAAACACCTTAACCAGTAAGCCATCTCTCCAGCTCTACAGAGTTTTGTTGTGTGTAGTATGTGTGGTATATTCACATGTATGTGCAGCTGTGTGTGCCCCATGTTCATGTTTGTGGAGGCTAGAGGAGGGATATCAGGGATTGCCCTGCACTTTTTTCCTTGAGACAAGCTCTCTTTGCTGAACCTGCAGCTGTCATTTTTTCATTCAGACTGGCTGACCAGGTTGTCCCAGTGATCTTATTGGCTCCCCCCCACTCCGTACTGGAGTTACAGGTATGTAGGGCCACACTGAGTCTTTGGACATAGGTGCGGGGGATTGAACTCAGGTCCTCGTGCTTGGGCAGCGAGTGCTCTTACCCACTGAGCCATCTCCCCAGCCACTCCCTACTATCTCAGTGCATTCCTGATTTGCACATAGTAGGTGCTTGCAAGGTGAATTTCTACTGGCATTGGTGGAAAGTTCATGGACTTCAGCTGTGGTCAGCTCTGTCCTTTCTGTCTTAGGTTAAATTGCAGTGAGACACTTTATTTATGAATCCTGAGCCTCGGGAATGTGTTTCCCAGTCCTCTGTAGGACTGCGGGGCTCAGGTTGACCCATTACGATCGGGCAGTAGGCAGCAGTCACTTGAGACTCCAGCTCCATGCGCACTTGATTGCAAATGAGTGAAGAGGTGGGCATTTTCCTGAGTCTCTTGGAGAAATGGGGGCGGGGCAGTGTTTCCAGTGATGTCAGAGAAGTTCACCAGTGGATCTTTGCTGTCATGCTGAGGCTGCATTTTCCACCGTGTCTGCCAGGAACTGGACGCCAGAGAGTCTTTTGAAAGCGACTCTTCAGGAGCTTTGGTTGCTAGTTGATGACGAGGTCCGCCTTCTCAGGACCAGACTCCATGGTGGTCTTGCTTAGACCTGTCCACCCTGACCTCATGTTGAGTTCCCTCAGCTGTCCTGGACCACTTTCTCTGGAGCCCAAGACAATGTGCTAGCCTGCTGGGAACAGTTAGACTAAGACTCTGGTTTTAAGGAAATGACACTGTTTTCGTAAGTCTGAGACTGTGCATATGTGTGGTGTATGCAGATGCACGTGACCTATGCACATACATGTGGAGGTCAGAGGAGGAGGGCTGTCCTTTTATGTCACTCTTGCACTATTTTCTTGAGCCAGGCTCTCTCTACCACTTCTCTGCCTTGTTTAAACAACATCTTACTGAACCTAGAGCTTGCCTTTTTTCTGTTAGACTGGCTGACTAACTAACTACAATGATCCTCCTCTCTCTGTCCCCCTCAGTGCTGGGGTTACAGACATACGTTGCCACTCCCCACTTTATTTTTTATTTTATTTGTTCATGTGAGTGCTGAAGATGAAACTCAGGTGCACATGCTTGTGCAGCAAGTGCTCTCACCCACTGAGCCATCCATCCCCTAGTCCCTGGCAGTATGCTTTAAAACACTCTCTTCCTTAATAGTAAAGTTACTTTCAAAGAAATCAAGGATTAAAAACAAAAGTAATCTCCTGGAATCAAAACCTGGTAGATGAATGAAGTCCGGTGTCAAGGTGTGTTGATTTTGAAACAGGTTACATTGACTGTAGGGATTGGATGGGGACAGCCTACACCATTGTAGGTCTCCCCCAAGAGTCATGGGCAGAGGCTGAGCTGCAGCCCTTTGTGGGAAAAAGTGAATTCCATGGCAAACCTCAGTGGCCTGAGTATTTGCTTCTCCTGGAAGTAATTAGAGAAATACGCAGCCCTTGAAAGACAACATCTGGCTGGCTGGAGGCAGGCTGGCAAATACTCAATCTAAACAGGACAGAAACATCCTGTGAGAGTGACCAGTGGGTGGGTGTCATTGCCCATGTCTAGAGAGGCAGCCCTGTCTTAACCTTGGTTGACGTCTACCCTGGAATAGAGGGTGGCCCCTGCCTTTAAGAGACATATATGTATGAGTCGAAGACTGGCAAGACCTCCCTCCCCACTTCCAGGTTCCCATGGAGGAGAGGGAGCCTCCCCCACCTCTGGCTGGGCTCAGAGATACCACAGTATGCTTACTGCCCAGGGAGTGCCCTGGACCATTGCTCCGTGGTCAGCTCTGGCTTCCCATCTGCTTCCCCTGCAATTTGAGGTGTTCGTTTAGGCTGTTACAACTGCCTCTGCCTCCCCACAGCCCTTTCTGAAGCCCTGGGCTTGCTTGTTCTTGTTAACTATGCCCAGACTTCCAGCGACCTGGAAGCTCTGTGCTATTTCCAGGAAAGTGACTTAGCGCCTGCTCTCCTTTCTCCCTGCTAAGTGTAGAAGTGTGGAAATGCCGGAGCACACCCCCTCTTCGATTCCACACTTGCCTGCTGGCGACAAGAATGATACCGCATCTTAGATTTATGGATACTGATTTTTTTCTTTTTTTTTTTTTTAACAGTATATAAGACAATTTCTCGTGACGAATGCTATTCTAATAAATCTGGTGAGCCTGTTACGGATTTTCTGAAAGCAAGTTTCTATGAAAAGCTGTGTAATGACATTCTGAGGGCACTTATTGAAAAATATGGGCTCTTACAGCAGAGGTTTTTGCAAAGGATGCATTTTCATAAAAAATAAAATGACACTGGCTGCAGTTTTGTTCAGTTCTGCCGACCCTTGGCTGTGGTTTGTCATAGCCCCGAGGCAGTTGGTTTTAAAGGCTTGGGTTTGACTTCTCTTTGGTGTGTTCAACTTCCAGGCACCCTAGGAAGGCACAGCAAAGAATACCCTGTTTACTCTGAATAAAAAGGCTGTAGAGGGCTGGAGAGATGGCTTTGCACTTAAGGTGTCTGCCTGCAAAGCCCAAGGGCCCAGGTTCGGTTCCCTAGAACCCATGTAAGACAGATGCACAAAGAGGTACATACATCTAGAGTTTGTCTGCAGTGGCTGGAGGACCTGGCACACTCATTCGGTCTCTCTTCTCTCTCTCTCTGCTTGCAATTAAATTAAATTAAAAAAGAATATATTTATATTTTTAAATGAGACCCGCCTGGATAAAGTGCCACAAATCCCATCCTTAGAGGTCTTCAGAATCAGGTTCATTTGGAATGGGGATGGCAGAAGGGCTGGGAGAGACTGGGAGCCACAGGACCCCCAAGGTTTTTTGAGGTAGGGTCTCACTCTAGCCAGGCTGACCTGGAATTAACTATATATTCACTACCTTGAAAAAACAAACAAACTAACAAAAATATATTTTTATTTTTGTACTGTGGATTTTTAAAGAAGTTCTTAGGAGAGCTGGGCGTGGTGGCTTACGCCTTTAATCCAAGCACTCGGGAGGCAGAGGTAGGAGGATCATTGTGAGTTTGAGGCCACCCTGCAACTACATAGTGAATTCCAGGTCAGTCTGAGCTAGAGCTAGACCCTACCTCAAAAAGAGAAAAACAAAACAAAACAAAAAAAGTTCTTAGGAGTATTCATGAGGTGGGTGGTGTAGTCATGGGCCAAAGTACTCTTTTCCTTCCCAAGTTATAGTGGGCTGGGTCTGTTTTTTAGAGTATTTCTTGTCATGACCCCCTTGAAAAGTCCACAAAAGGGGGATGTAACCCACGGTGCAGGTGATGATGTAATGAAGTTGGGGGCGTCTTTCTTTGCAGGGTGCATACCTTTCATTAGTGCACATGTGACATTTGGGAAAGTTCCCAGGCCCCTCAGTTTCTGATGGAAAGGGAACAACCTAGTGATAGCTTCAAGGTTGGTTAGCCACCAAGGAGTACTCTGTCGCTGATGGTTGGGAGGCACAGCTACCAAGATACAGCTGCGGTTTCCTTGGTTACCTCGTCTCTAACTCCTTGCCTGCCTAGTCTCAGCCTCACCCTCCTCACTGTCCTTGTTCTTTCTTTCTTTTTTTTCCAAGGTAGGGTCTCGCTCTAGCCCAGGCTGACCTGGAATTCACTCTGTATTCTCAGGGTGGCCTTGAACTCACGATGATTCTCCTACCTCTGCCTCCCAAGAGCTGGGATTAAAGGCGTGCACCACCATGCCCGGCTCCCTGTTCTTTCTTTCATGGTGCTGGGCATGAACCCAGGGCCTTGCACGTGTAACGTAGCACTTTACCGCTGAGCTCCTCCCGTTAGCCCTCCCCACAGTCTTTTTTTCTTTTTTTACTAGTAGTATTTAAAATATTCTATTGAGAGAGAAAGAGAGAGAGAGAGACAGGGCCTCTTGCCACTCACTGCAAATGAGCTTCAGATACAAGCCCCACTTTGTGCCTCTGGCTTTACATGGGTACTGGGGAATCGAACCTGGGCTGTCGGGTTTTGCTAACAAGTACTTGTAACCACTGGTCCGGCACCCCAGGCCTCTCACTGTCTTAATGTGAACTAGTAAAGTCACATTCATGTCAGCGCTCTGTCCACTCTTAAGGGCGGTACACAACTAGGCACTGATATAGTGCTCCTTTTTGCACTCCATTCATCACCCCATTGTCAACAGTGACATCAGTGCCATGGTTTCCTGTCTCCCTAGTGGACTGTTTTTCCTCTCATGTCTGGCTGTCGCAGCTACTGGCTCTGGGTCTCCTACCCTTCACCTGGGAGCTATGTGTGGCCTTTGCCGTTCCTGCCGTCAGGTAGGATTTCTCTAGGTTCCCCAGTCCCCGTCTCGTTTCAGCGCGCTGCGCTTTCCTACGAGCGTGCGGTGAGCTGCAGGAGCGAGCGCAGGCGGCACGCGCCTCTTCTAGCTCCGCCAGCCTGCGCTTTCAATGCAGATGCTCACTCCTGCAGTCAAGATACTTCCCCGTGCCCCCCGTGTGCCAGCTCTCACTTTAACCCTCAGGATCTGGTTCACCTAAAGCTTATCGGGCAGCTTATCTGGTTGCAAGGGACGACAATAATCAGCCAACAGATGAAGGCCTCTGGGTGGGTGATAAGAACAAGGTGGCAAGATTTGGTGGGTTGTGAGGACCAGGCCTACCTTATCCCCGTGGTCTTCCCACTGTGATACTTGGGGAGAGTTTCTCTGATAAGCAAGAAGGTGACACTTGCCCCCAGCTTGACTCTTTGGCTGTGGGAAGGGTCTAGGGGAGAGGAGACGGGGACATGAAAGGCACTGGGACATTCCACCTGGCAGGAGGGGCATGCTGTGCTCTGGGAGCGGCAAGGAAGATAGCGTGGCTGGAACGAGGGGGAGGGAGGGAGGGAGGTACATGCTGTCAGAGGAGGTGGCGGGGCTGGGAGGGTAGACTGTGGACCCTGCGGGTCATCTTAAGGGTTTTTTTTTTTTTTTAATTTATTTATTTGATAGAGAGAAAGAGGCAGAGAGAGGGAGAAAATGGACACACCAGGGCTTCCAGCCACTGCAAATGAATTCCAGATGCATGTGCCTCCTTGTGCATCTGGGTCCTGGCAAATCATACCTGGGTCCTTTGGCTTCGCAGATCAACGCCTTAACTGCTAAGCCATCCCTCTAGCCCATTAAGAGGTTTGTTTTGATGGAAGGCAAAAGCCTGTTAAGAGGGGATTTATTTTGAATGTTTGTATGTGTGTAGCCATACATGTGTGGGTGCATGTGTGTATGGAGGCCCAAGGTGGATACATTGGGTGTCTGCTACAGTCATTCACAAACTTAGTTTTAAAAAGTCTTTTTTGGGCTGGAGAGATGGCTTAGCAGTTAAGGCACTTGCCTACCAAGCCTAAGGACCCATGTTTGACTCTCCAGATCCCACGTAAGCCAGATGCACAAAGTGACACCAGCTCTCAAGGTTGCACATGCACACAAGGGGGCGCACGTGCCTGGAGTTGGATTGCAGTGGACGGAAGCCCTGGCATGCCAACTCTCTCACTTTTGCTTTCACATTGGAAAAAAAAAAAAAAAAAAGGCCAGTCTGTTGGGCTTGCCTCAAAAACACAATTTGTTTTTTACTTATTTCTGACCAGAGGTAGGGGAGAGAGGAACATGGGCACATCAGAGCCTCTTATTATTGCAAAGGAACTCCAGAATTATGCACCACTTTGTATATCTGGCTTTACTTGGATACTAGGGAATCGAACCTGGTCCAACAGACTTTATAAGCAAGTGCCTTTAATCTTACAATTTGATATACTGAAACTAGAAAGCTTGCCAGTTCAGCTAGACTAGCTGGTCAGTGAGTCCCAGGGATCCGCCTGTTTCTGCGTCCCCAGCCCTGGGGTTATAGGCATATGTCCCAACATCTGGCACTTGTAGGTCTTCTTGCTTGTATGGTAAGAACTTTACCCACTGAGCAGCCCTCATTAAAAGAGCTTTGAAGCCAGGTATGGTGGTGCACGCCTTTAATCCCAGCACTTGGGAGGCAGAGGTAGGAGGATCACCGTGTGTTCAAGGCCACCCTGAGACTATATAGTGAATTCCAAGTCAGCCTGAGCCAGAGTGAGACCCTGCCTCGTAAAACCAAAAAAACAAAACAAAACAAAAAAAAAGAGCTTTGAGAGGGATAGAGGTCAGGAATTCAGGAAAGTAGCCAGGACTTCCTGTGGAATTTGTTTGCTCAGCCACTACAGGGTGGTGTGGCCTAGTGTCTGGGAGAACAGAATGTGATGACTGGACCCGAGGGTGGGAACTGAACATCTGGAGTATCTCAGGGAACTAGGTGACTGTCTGTCTAGAACGGCATCACTTCAAAACTGTGTTTAGGGCTGGAGAGATGGCTTAGCAGTTAAGGTGCTTGCCTGCAAAAGCCAGGTTTGATTCCCCGGCACCCACGTAAGCCAGATGCACAAGGTGGTGCATCTGGAGTTTGTTTGTGGTGGTTAGAGGCCCTGACATGCCCATTCTCTCTGTCTCGCTCTCAAATAAATAAGCAATTAAAAACAAAACTAAACAAAACAAAACGTATTAAGCCAGGAATGGTGGCGCACACCTTTAATCTCAGCACTTGGGAGGCAGAGATAGGAAGATCACTGTGAGTTCGAGGCGACCCTGAGACTACATAGTGAATTCCAGGTCAGCCGGGGCTACAGCGAGACCCTACCTTGAAAAACAAACAAACAACCCCCCCCCCAAACAACACCAGAAAAACATGTTTAAAGGTGTTTGACGTGAGACAGTATAGGAATCAAAGTCGAGAGAGTGTTGTGCAAGTCCAAAAACCTACCACTGTGGGTGCTGAATTAATTGTTTGGCTTTGAGTACATTCTGAAACAATTCTTTCTTTCAGTCATTTTCTTGTAAAAATATTGAATGCTTACGCGATACTAACATAATGCTTTCTGGACTAGTGGGCATCAAGTTTATGATTTGCTTTACTCCTGGTCTGTGTACAGGCCTTCTGTAGAGGGTTAAACCATGTGAGAGTTTTGCTTTTATTTATTTATTTATTTCTTTTTTAAATATTGGGCTGCAGAGATGGCTTAACAGTTAAGTCATTTGCCTGCAAAGCCAAAGGACTCAGGTTCAATTCCCCAGGACCCACATAAACCAGATGCACAAGGTGGTACATGCGTCTAGAGTTCGTTGCAGTGGCTGGAGGCCTTGGTGCACTCGTTCTATTTCCCTCTTTTACTCTCTCAAATAAACAAAATAAAATATTTTAAAAATTGTCATTTAAATATGTATTGGTATGTGTGTGTGTGGGCGTGCATGAGTGCACAGACATGTTAGGATCTCTTGCCATTACGTTTGTATCTGGCTTTATAGGGGTGCTGGGGAATCAAATCCAGGCTGGTAGGCTTTGCAAGTAAGTACCTTTAACAATTGAGTCATCTCCGCAGCCCTGTACTTTTCTTTTATTATTAGTTGATTTATTTTTGTTGTTGTTCATTTTTAGTTATTTATTTGAGAGAGAAAGAGGCAGATAAAGAGAGAGAAAGAATGGGTACTCCAGGGCCTGCAGCCACTGCAAATGAACTCCAGACACGTGCACCCCCTTGTGCATCTGGCTAATGTGGGTCCTGGGGAATTGATCCTTGAACCGGGGTCCTTAGGCTTCATAGGCAAGCGCTTAACCACTAAGCCATTTCTCCAGCCCTAGTTGATTTATTTTTGAGGCCTGGTCTCACTTAACTCAGGCTGGTCTTGAATCATGGGGATCCACTTACCTCAGCTTCCCAAGTTCTGGGATTACAGGTGTGCGCCACCATATTGGCTGCTTCTTTCTTCCTTCCTTCTCCCCTTCCTTTCTTTTTCTTTCCAAAAATACCTTATTATTTTTTTAAAATTTATTTGAGATAGACAGACACAGAGAGAAAGGCAGATACAGGGAGAGAGAGAATGGGCGCGCCAGGGCTTCCAGCCTCTGCAAAGTAACTCCAGACGCGTGTGCCCCCTTGTGCATCTGGCTAACGTGGGACCTGGGGAACTGAGCCTCGAACCGGGGTTCTTAGGCTTCACAGGCAAGCGCTTAACCGCTAAGCCATCTCTCCAGCCCTCCAAAAATACCTTATTTATCAATTATTTATTTAAGAGAGAGAGAGAGAATGAGTGAGTATGGGTGCTCCAGAACCTCTTGCCACTGCCAATGAACTCCAGCTGCATGCACTACTTTGTCCACCTCGTTTTCAGTGCTGAGCCAGCTGTCCAGGCCCTTTCCTCCCTTCATTCTTTTTTAAAACTTATCTTTATTTTTTTATTTTACTTTTATTTACTTAATACAGAGAGAATGAGAGAGAAAGAGAGGGAGAGAATGGGTGTGCCAGGGTCTCTGGCCACTGCAAACGAACCCCAGATGCATGCACCATCATGTGCATCTGGCTTACGTGGGATCTGGAGAATCGAACCTGGATCCTTAGGCTTTGCAGGCAAGTGTCTTAACCACTAAGCCATCCCTCCAGGCCCATTTCCTTCTTTCCGATGGGCCAGAGTGGGTCATCCTGGGATCTTCTGATGAGTGCACGCAGCAGTCCAGTCACTTGCCCCTGCTCAGGAGGCTGCCTGTGCCCATGAGGCATGGCCAGATGTGGCGCTCAGGCGATGAGAATTTAGCACCCTGACCCTGTAGAACTTATGGCAACCGGATGTTTGGTTTGTTTTTCTTTGTGTCAAATACAATGAGCAAAGAAAGTCTACTGCTTTGTTTCCTGAATTGCTTCTATTCTGACCGCATCGAAAATGTGTGTAGCTAGTCAAGAAAAACAGGCCTGCGTTGGCGTGGCTGGGATTGCTTATCTGAGCACTCACGAAAGAAACTGTTAGTCCTTTTGCTGTTGAAGCCAGAATGTACCCTCTTGGTATTTAAATTTAAGTTAAAAAAAGGGGGGCCTGACAGCTTGTTTCATGTCAGCAAGTATTTTAAAACATTCTCTTTGGTGCCTTCAAAGGACATGGAGGATGGGGGGGCATGAAGGGCTTCAGTGAACTCAGTGTCCCTGTCCTGCAGTGTCCTCAGAGAGAAGGCCTTTCCCATAAGCACCCAGGGCAGACCACACCCTGTTACGTTTATGTTGCTGAAGGGAAATGCAGTTTGGTTTTCCTGAGGCTGAAATGTCAGACTGATGAACACAGTCACCAGCTGAGGTCATTTCCTTTGACAGACACCCTTGTCCTGAAGGCCACACTCAGAGGATCTTGTCTCAGATGCGCCACATGTCATGTTTCCTTTGAAATCACAGATTCAGTGATTCAGGGATGTGACTTCTAGCATAGTTGGGACAATCTTCCCAGAGCGGAGTTTATGGCATATTTGTGTACTTTCTCAGACAGCAGCAGGAGAATTGCTAGAGGCTTTTATTAGACTCCCTGGAGCTTTTTTTTTTTTTTTTTTTTTTTTTTTTAAAGACAGGATCTCACTATGCAGCTCAGGCTGGCCTGGAACTCATGGTATGTAGCCTAGGCTGTTAACCTCAAACTCGAGATCCTCCTGCCTCAGCCTCCCAAATGATGGGATTACAGGAGGCATATGCCACACACCCCACTCAAGGCTGGCTTTCAGCCTCCTGCCCTGGTCATGCATCCAGTGAACTGTGTGGCAGGTGCTTTCTCCACTAAGCCATCTCCACAGCCCCTGAACAGGTAATTCTCAAGATGAGGTGCAAACAGATGAGATACAGTTGAGATGATCACAGCAGACAGGTGGAGAATGGGAAGGAGGAGACAAGCCTGTGGGCTGAAGTTAATTTAGGAGGCCACTGTTGAAATCCAAATGGGACATAAATGGGGTGAACTAGGGTGCCGGAACGGGGTAGAGAAGCCCTTCTGAGAGATTTGAGAGGACTATGAAAGCAGTCACTGCCTCTGAGGTGTGCGAAGGGAGGGAAGCCCAGATGTGCCCAGGTCACCGAGACTAGTGTCACGTCCTGTGGTAGGAGAGGGAGGGTTAAGGAAGCTTGAGGTGGGCCCTGGACTAGGAGGGCTTTCGGGCAATGGAAAGCCGCTAATGCAAGAGTAGGTGTGGCTGCAGGGTCTGGGCTGAGCCTGAGCAGGGAGTTGCTTTTCTTGTGTGAGAAAAGAATGTAGAGAAGTAAGTCCAATAAAAACTGTGTTTGGTTTGAAAACTCAGACTACTAGAAGGGAGTTCCGAACAGAGCATTTCTCGCAGAACGCCTTTGCCGTGCGACGTCTTGTATTTAGGACGTGTCCCTTCCAGATTTGGCAGGTGGCCCTGATTCCCTCCAATTCAGAAGATTTGTGCATCTGGCTTACATGGGTGCTGGCTTATGTAGGTGTTGGCTTACTGAGGAATTGAACCTGGGTTCTTAGGCTTCACAGGCAAGCACCTTAGCTGCTAAGCCATCCCTCTAGCCCATGAATAATGTTTTTGGTATACATATATATTAAATAGGAATATATGCATAAATATGGGATGTATGTGTGTGTGCATATATGAACATACATACATACATACATATATACATACACACACACACAGATACGAATATGATATCATTGATTCTCAGTGTTGGAAAGAACCTGCCCTCACTGAGGGCTTACATTAGACTCTTCTCAAGTGTGCTGTGAATGGACAGGAGCGCCCTGTGTATGCCCCACCACGGGCTGGCGTTCAGCCTCCCGAAACAACCTGCTTCCTTCTAAGGCATTTCATTAGCAACTTTCTTGTTCTTCTTAGCTGGAATTGGAGTTTGTGTGTGTGCCTCCAACATCCACTCACTGTCCCCGTTCTAACCTTTGGAATCACCCAGAGCAGGTTTAATCTCCTTTTCACATGACAGCCCCTCTGGTATTTATATTTGATGGGAGTTTATCTTGCTCCTAGCCCCATTCCTTTCCTTCTGAGCCCAGTGCCTTTTATTAACCTCTGGGAAACCTTTCTTAAGCCAGATGCTTGCCTCAGAGTAGAGGTTCTTCCTCTATCAAAGCTGTGTGCGTGAGGGGAGGAATGTGCCTCTCGCACAGGTGGGGGGCGTTGGTCTTGATTTGAGGAGTCTGCTGTGCGGTTAATTTTCCTGCCTGCCAAGCCTGGACCAACAATTATTTTCAGAAATCCCAATGGCAATCATTTCACAGCGACCTGGTCACTGTCAAACGTAGCCCTTATGCCTTTTCCTTTTTTCTTGGACACGTTCTTACTGAGTCCAGGCAGGTCTTGAATTCATGGATCTTGTCTTGGGTTTACAGATGTGCATGGTCATGCTGCCCCCGCCCCCCAACACACTTAGAAAGAAAAGCCGTGGGAGAACAGTTGTTCCTGTGCTGTACCATGTAGAGATGAGGTAGTTAGCTGCTCCCTACACCCAGGTTTAGGATCTTAGATTCTCCCAATTAAACTTCATTAAACAAACAAACACCAAACAAAAAACCCTTCATTTTGTGAACCATCCTTCTAGTCTGCCAGTATTTGGCTCTTCAACTCTCAGTGCATTGCTGTCTTTCCAGGTTCCAGTGGTTAAAGGCTCAGCCTTTGGGGTGAGAATGTTGTGGGCACAAATCCAGCCCTACCGCTTTCTGGTTTTGTGGTTTGGGGCAAAGTCACAGGGCGAATTTCCCAGGGAAGTTGCTGGAGCGATTGAACATTGTGTCCTGTACCTGTGGGCTGCTGGAGGACGAGGCTGCAGCCACCCCAGGGAGTCAGAACAAGGCCCTCCAGACCTCCTGGACCAGTCTCCACATAAGATCCCCACTTCTCTTTCTTTTCCTTTCCAGAGATAGGCTCTCCTTGTTCTCCCATCAGAACTCCTCAAAGATGTCCACATCTTACCCTTGGGATCTGCAAAGATTCCTTGCCCTGCAAAGGCGGTATGATTACATGAACAACTTTGAGCTGTGAAGAGTAGCCTGGGTTATCGAGGTGAGCTCAAAGCAATCACGAGGAGCTTTATAAGGGGAAGGTCCCTTTAGAGGCACTGTTAGCATTCCTACCTTCCCACTTCCTCCGGCCCCGTGTCTCTGTGCTCCTAGGCTGGGTTTCCATGCAGTGTCTCCCCATGAGGCCAGGTCCTAAGAAACCTGCTGTGTTTTACAAGTCCAGGCACACAGTTCGGGTCTTAGGCTTCCTTGTCTGGCAGTCCTGTGAGAAAGGGAACTGACGCTAGTCACTCAGGGATGTGTCTACGTGACATTGAGTGGGGCGTCACATGCTGGGCTCTGTCCTCCACTTGGGAATCCCTGCCCTGGAGCCACTGTGTTGAGTCTACCTCTTCACTGAGACAAAATTATTGCTGTTTTTTTTTTTTAATTTTTACAAGTGTACGTATATATTCTTCAAAAATCCAAGGTTGAAGCTGGGTGTAGCTCAGGTGGTAGAGCGCTTGCCTAGCACAAGGCTCTGGATTCCATATCCAGCACTGCATAGACCAGGTGTGGTGGCACATGCCTGTAATCCTAGCTCTTGGGAGGTAGAGGCAGGAGCATCAGAAGTTTCAGATAATTTTCAGCTACACAATGAGTTCAAGGTCAGCTGGGTTATAGGAAAGCCTGCCTCAAAAAAAAAAAAAAAAAAAAAGTCAGAGGTTGGATTTGAAAAGACCACCAAAACACAGGTTGACAACTTCTATTTCCCTAATGTATTACAGTTGAAAAAGCCATCTGTATTCATGATCTCTCTATCCCATAATGGCCCCATGAGGTGGTTAGCTCTTTTTATCCTATAATGGCCCCTTGAGGTGGTGAGCCTCTTTTCAGTTTGTGAGGGCAGGATTAATGATGTTGAAACAGTTACCATGTTGGGCTGGAAACCCATCACCCCCTTCTTATGGGGTGACTTGCCGGAGGTCTTTGTGTTCAAGTTCCCAGTGTTGCTGGGTGGCTCTCTACCTCTCCACTTGTTAGAACATTGTCATTTTCCCCTCAGGATTCTGCACAGCCCTTTGCAACTTGCTGTCCCTGTTAATCAAGTCAGGCCTGCCTCTTCTCTTGTGGGAGCCTCCTCCTGCAGCTTACTCCTCCATCTGCTGTGCATTTGAGATACCTTTAAGAACTCACAGGTTGAGGCGCAGCTTCCAGAAGAGATGTGGTGTTAGGTGGCCTGAGGACTTGTCTTAGGCCCAACTATTGAGCGAATTAGTCCATGCCCCATGGCTGGTTTCCAGGCAGCCACATCCTTAACTCCTCCTATTCTCTGCAGGTGGGTCCCAACCCACAATGCAGACAAATTTCCAAAGCTTGTTTTGCAGTTGGTTGATGGTGCAGAGCTGGAGTGTGGCTGCTGGGAGGCAGGGCTGCGAAGGCTCTGGGCCCTTTACCCACACATATTAGCCTGTTGTGTAGCTGAGCTTTGGGGTCAGACGAGCATGTGTGACTTCTGGTTCTGCTGCAGCTGTCTGGGTGACCTTGGACAAGAGACTTAACCCCTCTGAGCCTACTTACTTCACCTGGAAAATGGTGGTAAATTACACAACACCTAAATGGCATGGTTGGGAAATAACACAAATATTTGGCATCATGCTTAACACGTCATGAGTGGTCAGTGCTCCTTATATTGCACTATGAATCAGGAATGTTTACTAGTTTGTTTATACAGACACCTAGTCACTATACTACCTTTTCTTTTTAAGGTAGGGTCTCACTGTAGCCCAGGCTGACCTGGGATTTACTATGTAGTCTCAGGGTGGTCTCAAACTCACTGTGATCCTCCCCCCTTTGCCTCCCGAGAGCTGGCATTAAAGGCATATGCCATCACGCTTGTAACCACCATAGGCACATCTCTGAGCCATGGATTTTGCTGGAGCCTTTCTCAGGTCTCTAGGTGTTAGGCTCAATGTTACTGTTGCTATTTTGTGTGTGTGTGTGTGAGTGATTTTGAGGCAGGATCTCACTTTAGCCCAGGTTGACCTCAAATTCACAGTGATCCTCCTATCTCAGCCTCTCAAGTGCTGGCATCAAAGGTGTGTGCCACTGCACCTGGCTTTAGTTTGAATCTATTCTATTCTGTTCCTGTCCGGGGGTATAGGATTTGGCTGTCACACCTTCATCTTAAATAACTCTTGGCTGAGACAATTTCTGAGATGATCCTTGTTTTTGAGAACCTTCACTGATTTCAGGAGTACCACTGAGGCACTTTACAGGATGACCCTGTTGGAATTGGTCTTGTGTTTTTCTCATGGTTAGACTGGGATTAGGGGCGGAGGACAACAGAGGTCTCATCACAGCTCATGTTACCCACATGACTTACCACAGTTGATGCTGATCTTGATAAGTAAGGGCCTGGCTGAGGTCATGCGTGTTAGGTGTATCTATGTAAGTTGTTAAATTATTCTTTGTCTTCTTTCTGAGCTGTCATTTCTAGAAGGAATCACTGTGTGGCATGTAGCAGGTAAGGAATTGTATCCCCTCCCTTCAGAGGGCAGAGTATCAGAATATTTCCTTTGGCATTCACCATGGGAGATTTGTCAGTATTCATTCTTTTGCTCACCAAGTACAAGCTTATAGAAATTTCTATCCTGGGTTTCAGGTCAATGCTACTTCCTGCTTTGGCCACTGGGCTCTCTGAGTTCACTCCACCTCTCCATTGATAGGACCCTATTATCATGGATGTTATTAGCTTTAAGTACTTGTTTATTTCTGACACTGAAAGGTGCCCCTAGGATCCTCTAGTGTATTTCCTGCCCCAGGTCTTAGAGTCCACTTCAAGAAGCCATGGTTCCTTTTATTTTTTATTTTTATTTTCATAATAAACAACTTCTATGATTATCAACAATATCCCATGTTAATTCCCTCCCTCTCCTCACTTTCCCCTTTGAAACTCCACTTTCCATCATATCCCCTCCCCCTCTTAATCAGTCTCTTTTATTTTTAATGTCATGATCTTTTTCTTCCTATAATGATGGTCTTGTGTAGGTAGTGTTAGGGACGAGGTCATGGATATCCAGGCCATTTTGTATCTGGAGGAGCACGTTGTAAGGAGTCCTACCCTTCCTTTGGCTCTTACATTCTTTCTTCTACCTCTTCTGAAATGGACCTTGAGCCTTGGAAGGTGTGATAGAGATATTGCAGTGCTAAGCACTCCTCTGTCACTTCTTCTCAGCACCATGGTGCCTTCTGAGTCATCCCAAGGTCACTGCCATTTGAAAAGAGAAAGTTCTCTAACAAAGAAGTGAGAGTAGCATTAATATATGGGTATGAACATTAAGAGAAGTGCTTACTGGGCAGTTGATGAGTTTGATGAGCATAGTATATGCATTTAACCACATAGCAGCAGACGTTATGAACCCTAGGGTTCATAATTGCCCCTTTTGTAGGTTTTCAGTATCAGGGATGTATTCCCTCCCAGGGAGTGGGCTTCCAGTCCAATTAGAGGGCAGTTGGTTTTCACCTTGACAGATGTGCCACTATTGCACCTGTTGGCTCATTTGGCTGGCCTAATATAAGGCTTTCAGTGTCCACTGTGGAGTATCTTCACTGGTGATTTCTCTCTTTCCCATTGAGCTGCATGCAGTGTGGCTTTTTCCAGCTTTCTGTCAGCTAGTCTACATGGAGGAGGTTTTCAGCTCAGTTCCAGCAGGATTTCTCAGTGACCTTGAAGTCTAAGTATATGGAGTCTTTAGCAATAGGGTCTTACCATCTATTTCTAGATGGGAAATCAAGGGCCTCGACAATGGCCTGTAATGTTTTGGGGGCATCAGGGACCTCCCTGGCCCACAACTCACTGGAAGGTATCCCATCCCTGGATTTTCTAGTAACAATCTGACTCCTGAGTGTTCCATTGTCCAAAAAAGTAGATTTCTATATGACTGATTTATATCCTCTTCGATTTTGATTAGCCCTCTCTCCATCTTTCCTTTACTTAATCTCTTCCCCTAACCTCATTTAGGCCTTTTCACTCCCATTAATCTGTTCTTCTACTTACATATATACAATACCATCCTATTAAGTCCCCTCCCTTCCTTTCAAGCTTACTGGCTTCTGTTACTGAGTTTTCTTCCTACTCACACAGAAGTCCAATCATTAGTAGATAGGATCCACATATAAGAGAGAACATATGACACTTGGCTTTCTGGGCCTGGGTTACCTCACTTAGTATAATCCTTTCCAGATCCATCCATTTTCTTACAAATTTCATAACTTCATTTTTCTTTACCGCTGAGGAGAACTCCATTGTGTTAATGTGCCATATCTTCATTATCCACTCATCAGTTAAGGGACATTTAGGCTGGTTCCATTTCCTAGCTATTGTGAATAGAGTGACAATAAACATGGTTGAGCAGGTATCTCAAAGGTAATGAGATGAGTCCTTAGGAAAAAAACCTAGGAGTGTTATAGCTGGGTAATATGGTCTCAGGAACCTCCATACGGATTTCCACAATGGCTGGACCAGATTGAATTCCCACATGGTTCCTTTCCTAACCAATACCTGGGTTAAAGGTGCTTGTAGTTCCTGGGAGGTTGATGCTTGCTGGCACCATTGGCTGAAGGAGCCAGGCAGCATATGCATGTGCTAACCTGCGTATTCAGACACGATGACTATTCCACATACCGCATCGGTGTTTCAGATAAAGCACGCGTTCCTGCTAATGTCCCCGCTTGGTACTTTTCCCCACGTGCAGCCTTGTTGCCTTCCCATCTGCTACCTCCCACTCCACTGGTGACAAACAAGGCTCCTGTCACCTGACATCCCTTCATTTCTTTCTCAACTGCAGTACACGTGGTTTCAGAGTTGTCAACCCATCCCTCTGTGGGAAACAACCTTATCAGCGACAGTACCACTTTCAGGCATTGCTGTTTGCCTCTGGCCTCTTAGATTCCAGAGTTAATGTATCTATCTGGGTACCCCCCACCCACCTTCCTGAGAGGATGTTTCATGTATTTGTAATGCATTCTTTTGGTCTGATGGCTCTCTTTAAATGAACTGGAGCCAAGCATGGTGGCTCATACCTATAAACCCAGAGCTTGGGAGGTGGAGATAGGAGGACCAGGAATTTGAGGCCATCCTGGGCTACATGAGACTGTAGGGCAGTAACTAGAAATGAATGGGGTCATAAAGGCACCATTAAAGAACTAAGCTAGAAAAACCTGTGCCCCCACCTTGTGTTACAAACTAAATGTTTTTTTTTTGTTTATTTTCATTTATTTATTTGAGAGTGACAAAGAGAGAAAGAGGGAGAGAGATAGAGAAAGAGAGAGAGGGAGAGAATGGGCACACCAGGGCCTCCAGCCACTGCAAATGGACTCCAGATGCATGTGCCCCTTGTGCATTTGGCTAACGTGGGTCCTGGAGAATCGAGCCTCAAACCGAGGTCCTTAGGCTTCACAGGCAAGTGCTTAACCACTAAGCCATCTCTCCAGCCCCAAATAAATGTTTTTGTATAATGTCATACTTCATACTGGGGGTTGTGGTTCTCCTAGAATCATCATGCATGGAGATGTGGTGTTGAGAGACCGGGGTTGCTTGGATCATGAAGGTGGGAACTTCTAAGAAGGGAAGAGGCACCACACAGGGCAAGAAGGCCATGCAAGTGAGAAGGTAGCTGCTTGCAAGCCAGCAGACAGATTAAGCTAACGCCTTAGTCTTGGACGTCTAGCCTCCAGAACAACACAGAACAAATTTGTTTTAAGTTGCCCAGTCTGTGATACTGTGATGGCAGCTGGGCAGGGCCAGGTGCCATTATACATAGAAAAGGGCAGGTGCCCTGGGCTGTCTGAGGCTTTTCCTTAAATTTCCAATGCCCCTTCTACCTTTAAACCTTGTATGTAGAGATCGCTATCCTTCACTGCTCTAGGATGGAAAACCTGCCCAAGGCCAGTCCCTGGTGGTACATCTAGCGGTGAGAGCTGCAGGGGGCGTGTCTGCAGCTGTCTGACGGGACTCTTAGGGCTCAAGAAATCACCAGCAGCAGGCTGAAGCCTCTCAGCGGACAGATTATACTCACCCACTTGAAGATCAAGTCCCCAAGTACTCTGAGCCCGATTTGGAGCAGAAGGGCCTGGCTTCAAAGCAGGAGGCTTGCTGAGGGGCCCACTTGTGAGCAGAGATGTGGATGGCCATGGACCTGGACTGAGGCTGGCCCTTCAGTGTGTCCAGCTGCCCGGCATGGCCCGCTCCTGTGAGGGCTGGGTGCAGGAGGGGCCTGCAGAGAACCCAGAGTGAGGGGTTGTTCAAAGGCCTACCTGGAGGCAGATTGTGTATGTGGGTTGACATGGATGTGAGTGTGCGGGTAAGTGCAGGTGTACGTGTGTGGAGGCAAGATGTTGACTTTGGGTGTCTTCCTCAATCACTCTCCACCTTATTAATAAGGCAGCATTTGGCCCTTGAAGCCAGGGCTCAAGCATTCAGCTAGTCTAGCTAGCCAGCTTCCCCCAAGGGAGTCCCTGTCTCCACCTCTAGGTGCTGGGACTGCAGGCAGGCCGCCATGTCTGCCTTTCCTGCTGGGCTGGGGAGCCAAACTCAGGTCCTCGTGCTTGTGCGGCAAGTGCTTTGCCACTGAGCCATCTCCCCGGCCCCGACTGTGGATTTTAAATGTTTCTCCTTCTGTCCAGTGTCTTCAGTTTCTGTAGACTGGCCATGTCTCTTCCCTCCAGCTCTCTGCTCACGGGGAGAAGCTGCAGAACTGGATAGGTGACAGATGAAATCCACAGCTCTGCGCTCTGGGGAAAACTGTGGCCTGCCACTGTGGAGATGGCTCACCTAAAAAAATGTACAGGGCTGGGGAGATGGTCTAGCAGTTAAGGTGCTTGCCTGCAAGGCCTGAAGACCCATGTTCCACTCTCCAGATCCCACGTAAGCCAGACTCACAAGGTGATGCATGTACAAGTTGCACATGTGCACAAGGTGACACACGTGCCTGGCTAGAGGCCCTGGTGTGCCAATTCTCTCTCTTGTGCTCATAAAAAAAGGTCAGTCTGTTGGGCTTGCCTCTCACCAGCCTTCAGGCTGGTCTTTCCTTTCTTTGCCCCCCTTTTGTGTTTCTTCCTTTTCCTCTTCAGTTTTTTTTTCCTACTTTCTTTGCAGTGATTTTTTTTTTAAAACTTTTATTGCCTGTTCTATTTCACAATTTGACACCTGTTTTGATAGGAATTCCTGCTTCCTGCCGCCCTCAGGATAGGAACGCTTGTCTAAGGCTCCACACTGTAATTTCCCCTGCCTTGAGCCAAAGGTTCCCAGAAGATAGGCTGGGGGATCAATCTGATTGGAGAAAGAGGTGACACTCTGGTTTCTGACACAAAGACATTGGTCAGTTAGTCCCAAGGAAGACTTTCCTTCAGACCTGTGTGGATCAGGCACCCACCCTGAAGTGTGTATGAATGTTCAGCGATGGGCTAACGTGCTGCGCCGAGGCCAGCTTTGGAGTCATGGTTCAGAGTGCGTTAATGTTAACGTTCTTGTTGCAAAGGCCTAAGGGGAGCACTTGCTCCTTGGAGAGCACACTGAAGTTAGATCCATTATTGCTGTGGAAGTAAAGACTCACTCGCTGTCATGTTGACTGTTGCGCTGTCAGGCAGAAATGAGGGCGCCTCGCATTGAGGATGGGCGTAGGGGCATGTGGATGGATTGAAGTTGCTGTAGGTTTGGACATGAGAGACCATGACAGGGGTGGGGGAAAAATGGGTTTTAGAATAGAGGTTTGGATCCAAAAACTTGGAAATGGAAGCTCGAAACGGGCTTATGTAAGGAAAATTCAGGTGTGTTAGCGTCTTGAAACCTTTCTACCCGTAGAATGTAGTTCTACCTGTACAGTGTAGGATTTCCCCCCATGGGAGCAGGAAGGCAACGGAGGGCGGGGGTAATAGCTTAGGGGTTCTGCGGGGGAGTGGGACAAAGAGTGACTTTCCTTGTTTTGTTTGGATTAGCTGGTGTCTTTTCTGGCACTCTCAAGGTGAAAAATATTTCCCTGTGCTTCTGCCTTTGTTTTTTCTTTTCTTTTCGTGTTTTTTTTTTTTTTTTTTTTTTTTTGTATCCCAGGCTGGCCTTAAACTCACCATGTAGTTGAGGCTGGCCTTGAATTCACGATTCTCCTACCTCTTTCTCGCCTGTGCTGGCATTCTAGGTGTGTGCCACCATGCCTGGCTCTATCACAAGGGTCTTTATTAAACCTAGAACATACTCTTCTGCTGATCTTACCACACCCCTAGAAATCTGGCAGCTATTCAGGACAAAAGCATGTACCAGAGGGAGAAAATAAGTAATATTCCATCAAATTAAGTAGCCATCCCGCTCAGAATTCTTGGAGCATGAATAACAGGTCATGTCTGGTATTTGCACCCTGCAGGCTGGGGAGCAGAAGTGGAGATTTCATCAGGGGTGGGGGAGAGAGAGAGTGGGCAAGGAAGGCAGCTGCTTTATAGGGCATTGTTTTACTTTTGCCTTAGAATTCCTGTGATAATTCCCATTCCTTCATAGGACTCTCTTGATTCTTCTCTTAGCCCTTCTCTGTCTGTCTTAGCCCTTCTCCTCTTCTTGGTGTCTTTTTTTTTTTTTTTTTTTTTTTTTGAGGTAGGGTCTTGCTTTCTAGTCCAGGCTGACCTGGAATTACTATGTAGTCTCAGGGTGGCCTCGAACTCACAGGGATCCTCCTACCTCTGCCTCCGAATGCCGGGATTAAGGTACCTATGCCACCACTCCTGGCTTGTTAGCTCTTTCGTCTTGGGCTTCACGCCTTCCTCTCCAGTGTTCAAGTCTGGGGTCTTGCCCCCGTCACTTTGGTCTTCATCTCCTGATGGTGATTGTTGCTACTCTTCGTGTATTTATCAGGAGCATTTGGCATACCTATGCTTCCTTCTAGAAACACTAGGTTCTCCTGGCTTCCTTCCATCCCACTGGCTGCTGCTTCTCAGTTTTCTTTCCCATTCTCAGTGTTGAGGTGCTGGACAGAGCATAGGTCCTTACTCAGATCACGTGACATGCAGATTCTAATTTAGCGGGGCTGGGTCTAAGATACTGGCTTCTTTGTTTTTGTATTTTTTTTTTTTATGTTTGTTTGTTTATTTGAAAGTGACAGAGAAAGAGAGAGAGAGAGAGTGGGTACGCCAGGGCTTCCAGCCACTGCAAACAAACTCCAGACGCATGTGCCCCCTTGTGCATCTGGCTAATGTGGCTACTGGGGAATTGAGCCTCAAACTGGGGTCCTTAGGCTTCACAGGCAAGCGCTTGACCACTAAGCCATCTCTCCAGCCCAGAAACTGGCTTTTTTTTTTGGGGGGGGAGTACTGAGAATTAAAATGAGAGGGAGTGGAAGGGACTTGGGAGATGGCTGAGCAGTAAAAAGACACTTACTTGCAAAGCCTGCCAGCTGGGTTCAATTACCCAGCCACACTCTTAAAGCCTGCAATGAGAGACCGTGGTGTGCCCTCACTCAACATATGCAAATAAATAAAATAAATTAAATTAAATAAATTAAATAAAATTAAATAAAAAATGGAGTAGAAAAGTAATATGTGTGTAAACATAATGAAGACTTGGCATGTGTGATTCCTAATAACACCCTGGATAGTGAGACTGTTCTAACAAAATGCTCACAGCTGGAGTCAGGTGTGGTGGCTCATGCCTTTAATCCCGGCACTGGGGAGGCAGAGGTAGGAGGATTGCTGTGAGTTTGAGGCTGACCTGAAACTATATAGTGAATCTCAGGTCAGCCTGAGCTAGAGTGAGACCTACCTTGAAGAGAAGAAAAAAAAAGAAAAGAAAAGAAAGAAAAAGAAAATACTCACAGCTACAGCCAAGTGTGGTGGCACATGCCTTTAATCCCAGCACTTGGGAGGCAGAGGTAGAAGGATCACAGTGAGTTCAAGGCCACCCTAAGACTACATAGTGAATTCCATGTCAGCCTGAGCTATCCATATGAATGGTGTGCATTTGAATTATGTTGGTTTTATAATTATATTTGCATTTAATACAGTTTTGGCTTTATAATAACATAAAATTTTTTATGCTCATATACGAGAAATATTAGGTGGATACTAAAAGGTGTTGAGATGTGCTGTGTGTGTGTTTGTGCAGAGGTCAAAGTTAATCATCTGATGTCCTCTGTTGCTGTCCACTGGAGCTCACTGATCAGCTAGACAAGATAGTCCACAAGCCAGAGATCCTCCTATCTCTGCTTCTCAGCTCTGGGCTTACATATGCACGCCCGCTTCTGTGAGGGATATGAACAGGGCTCATCATTCATGTGTGGCAGATGCTTTACCTGCTAAACTAATTAGCCCCTGAGATGATGATTATTAATAATAGTTATTTTTTTGAGAGAGAAAGAGTAGAGAGTGGGTAGGCAGGGTCTCTTTCAAATGAACTCAGATGCATGAGGCTAGGGGAATGGCTCAATAGTCAAAGGCACTAGCTTGAACTCAAGGCCCATGTACCACTTTGTCCATCTAGCTTTACCTGAGTGCTGGTGAACTGAACCCAAGCCAGCAGGCATTTGCAAGCAAATGCCTTTAAACCACTGAGCCATTTTTTTCAGCCCCAAGGTTTAAAAATAATATTTTTTTTTTTTTGAGAGAATGAGTGTGCCAGGGCCTCTAGCCCCTGCAAATGAACTCCAAATGCATGTGCCACCTTGTGTATCTGGCTTATGTGGGTGCTGGGCAATCAAACCTGGGTCCTTAGGCTTCACAGGCAATTGTCTTAACTGCTGAGCCATCTCTCAAGCCCCTAATAATTTTTTAAGGCACCTGTATATACAAGCTTGTGAAAATCTAAAATAGGAATTAAGTAATATTAGAGGTGTGACTGAGGACAGGGACACTCAATGAAAGTTCTTAAATTCCCAAGGTGTTTGTGAAAAGCTATTTTTAACAACAACAAAAATACAACAGAGTGAACAGGCTTTTAAATTTTAGTATGCCTTTGAGCCTTGGATGCATAGCTTGCTGGGAGCACACATGCTTAGCATTCATGAACCTGTGGGCTCAACCCTTGGCACCAAAAAAAAAAAAAAAAAAAAAAAGAAATGAAATTTAAATCTATTCATATTCATATGAACACAAAAGAATAGCTGAGCATGGTGGCATAGGCCTTTAATCCCAGCTCTTGGGAGGCAGTGGTAGGAGAATCCCTATGAGTTCAAGACCATACTGGGATTGCAGAGTGAGTTCCAGATCAGCCTGAGCTACAGTGAGACCCTACCTTGGGGAAGAAAAATACACACACACACACACACGCACACACACACACGCGTGAAAGTTTCTTTACTGAATTGAAACGTTGATTTTGGATTACTGATTAAATTTCTGCTTCTTGAAACCATCCCAACTTGTGACCTTCCTTGCTAAAGACTTTATCTCAAGCAATTTCAGGGCCTCGGTAAGGAAGGGTTGCAGAGCAGGACCAGAGACAAAGGGACTCTGTGGCTAGTGGAGACGGTCTGGCTTTGAAAGATTTGGGTGGTCTCATACACTTCACTTCAACATAAGCACGTATTTCTACCCCCATTGATTTGCTAGGCATCATTTAATAGAGGCCTAGTTACATGAAACTGAGACCCAGGGAGCCTAGGGCAGCCGAAGAAGAGCAGAGCGTGAGGCTGCGCTGGGCAGCAGGGCTTAAGAACAGCTCAGTGAACGGTCTGTACTTCAGTGACTTTAATAGCCATGGAAAAGAAGTTACAGTATGTTTGGGACAACCTTAGGTCTCTTTGGGTAATCTCATCTTGCTAACCCCTTATTAATCCTCCTAGGGATTTTACTAGGGAATGAGGTCCCCACCTTCATCAACTATATAGGTAATGATTATCCCGAATAACAGGCAACCTGAATTTATGTTTTAGAAGATTAATTTTAAAAATACTTTATTCATTTGCAAGGAGAGAGAGAAAGAAAATGAATGGGTATGCCAGGGCCTCTAGCTGCCACTAATGAACTCCACCAGCATGCACCACTACATGCATCTGGCTTTACAATGGGTACTGTGGAATGCAACCTGGGTCATTAGGCTTTGCAGGCAAGTGCTGTCAATGTTGGACTATCTCTTCAGCCCTAGAAAGTTGATTTTTATTTTAAATATTTAGGGCAACTCCATACTGCTGTATTCTAGTTATATCACCTCCTCCTTCTCTTCCTCTCTCCCTCTTTTCCTTTCTCTTCTCCATCTTTCCCCTTCTCCTCTCTTCCTTTTTTCTCTTTTTCCCCTTCCCCTTCTTTGAAGTCGGTATCTTGCTATGTGGCCCAGGCTGGCCCTGAATTCCTGCTCCTCTTCTCATGCTCTGGGTGAAAGGCGAGTGCCCACCATAGCTAGCTCCTATTTGTTTTTGACAGACATCCATGATATTTGGAAGGTTTTTGTGGACAAATCCAGGTACTTGTCATTTGTAGCAGAGCCTGTCTGGGATTCATACATTCAGGAGACTAGATGGATTTGTGACTCTGGCAGAGAGGCCGCACTGTAGGAATGCTTCCAGCAGCTCTAGATTTTGTCGTTACTTGACCAGTTTGTTCCTGCTGCCAATGCCCTGACCCTTGTTCCTGTGAGGAGGACACAGACCGGAAGCATTGCCGTTGGTTCTCTGAGACAGAGATCACAGTCCATGGCCTTAGTTCTATTTTTTTTTTTTTTTTGAGGTAGGGTCTCGCTGTAACCCAGGCTGATCTAATATTCACTATGTAGTCTCAGGGTGGCCTCGAACTCAGCAATCCTCCTACCTCTGCCTCCCGGGTGCTGGGATTAAAGGTGTGCGCCACCACGCCCAGCTTTGAGTTCATTTTTAACATGGCTTCCCCAGGGAGTTCTAAAAGCTTGACGGTGTGACAATTACTTTTGAATTGTGGAAATATGGTCCATTGGAGACCATAGATAGAAATTAGCACTTACATTAGGTAAGGCTGCCTCTTTCTGTCCCACTTTGGGAATATATTGACATGGTTTTGCAATTTGCTTTTATTGGGTCTTCTGCATTCTGGCCTTTCATTCTTATTTTCCCTTTTAGTGGAATATTTTAATTTAAACTTAATTTTAAAAAATTATTTTTATTTATTAGAGAGAGAGAGAGAGAATATGGGTTTACTAGGGCCTCTAGCCACTGTAAATGAACTCCAGGTGTGTGTGCCCCCCTTATGCATCTGGCTAGTGTGGGTCCTGGGAAATCAAACCTGGGTCCTTTGGCTTTGCAGGCAAATGCCTTAATAGCTAAGTCATCTCTGCAGCCCTAAATTTAATTTTTATAGACAGGGTCTCATGTATCCAAGGTCTCCAACTTCCTATATAGCTGAGAATGACTTTGAACTCCTGCTCTCCTGCCTCCGCCTTCCATGTGCTGAGCATCACAGACATGTACCACCATGTCTTGTTTATGCGGTGCTGACGCCTGAACCCAGGATTTCCTGCATGCTAGGCGAGCACTCTACCAGCTGACCTTCGTCCCTCACCCTTGGTGAAGGTTGTCATATGGAAAGTCTCCCCCAGTGTCGTCTTAGCAGCCCTACGTATGTCTCCCCTGGAGCTGTGGGTTCATCCCTATATGCCTCAGCCTCCCTCTCCTGAGGCTTGTGGCTCACTTCTCATTTCCTGGAATCAAGTTCAAGGATGCCGAGGCTCGTCACCCTCCTACCTCTCTGTTAAGTGCTGTCTGGAATGACATGGATGACAAAATGGTGGTATCCACTCAGGGCAGACATACGGGGATCCCTTCTCTCCCAACACCAGGTACCATGCTGCGTGCTTGGGCACTGTTGTCCTTGGGACGGAATGGACACACTTTGTGGGGAAGGTTTCAGATAGCCTGGCTGCCTGTCCTCTGGAACCAGGAGGGCCTCTGACTGGGGATGGATGCATCTCCAGGTCTTGGAGTTACAGGGGAGAGGCAGAGACCCAGGCACCGGCCTTACGTGACCCATCCTCATGCTCTGTGGTCATGTGTGACAGCCCAGAGACAGGAAATGTTTCCATTTGGCTTATGTTCACAGCTCTCCCAAGAGCGAAGCTTTTTGTTCCTCCAAACACGCTCGTGGATCTCACTAACTAAAGCAATTATCATCATTTAGCAGTTCTTTTCATTATTTCCACTCCAAAACACCACTCTTCTTTGCCAAGTGCCTCAATGTTGCATCTTGGCAACTGGTCAGGGTTCACTGCCAAATTATGTAAGCCCTTGGCTGGGCTGTTCCCAACAGTGCAAGTGTGTCTATGGTGTGTGTTGGGATCTTAACTGTGGCCTGGTGCCTGGAAGTGGAGGACAGCTGCTCTTAAATTCATCAATTAATTCAGTGTTTATGTTTTGTTTGGGAATGAAATCTGAATTTGCTTAAGACAACAGTGCCCAGCTGAGAAATGTCATTTTGTGAAAATATTAGATTGAGGTTGGTTGTCAAGGGATTGTAAATTGTGGACTGAAGTTGCATGAAATTCAAATATGTGGATTAATTTACCAACAGGGAGCCAGGATTGTAATAAACTAAGGTGGGCTTATTCAGAGACTGACATGTAATTGACTGTAGTGCGGACATCTATGCCAAAGAACTCCTAAGACCCTAGACAAGCCTTTATTAATAAACATTAAAAGAAATATGTTCACTGGAAACTCAGCATCAGCAAGAAGAGATTATTGGTGGATAAAAATAGTCCCACTTAGTAAATAGCACACACCAAAAGCTTCCCAGGGGATAAATTAATTCATACATCAGCTCTTAAAAAAAAAAGTCATGAGATTGGAGTGTAGGTCAGTGGCAGAATGCTTGCTTACCACGCCTGAGGTCCTGGGTTTTGATTTCTGTGCTGCCCACAATAATGTGTAAGAAACTTTATTGCCATGTATATATATGTGTGGGTGTGTGTGGATGCTCCAGGGTCTCCTGCCACTGCAAACCAGTGCCCGTTTGGCTTTAAGTGGGTACTGGGGAACTGAACCCAGGCCACCAGACTTTGCAAACAAGCACCTTTTAACTGCTGAACCATCTCCCCAGCTGTAAGAAATTTTAAAATGTAAATAGCAACACTTGTAGAGATGCAGAATGATAGGCCAATGCTAGCCAGAACAGGGGTCAAGATAGAGCTGGCCATTTTGGTTCCATCCATCAGTAACCTTGTCAAGCTAGAGAAGTTAAAAGATTTATCTCCTTTTCAAGTTCCCCCTCAAGTGACAGTTAAGGAATAAATCCTGTTTAGACCTCCAAAGAATGTGTGAGAGGAGGGCTCAGATGCCAGTGGAGGGGTGTTAACTGAATCTCAGAATGAGAGCAGCTCCTGCCTAGTGTGCTCACAGGGTCCTCTGAGGTGACTGGCCTGTGGAGGATCAGTTTCTGGAAGAGGCAGGGGAGAAGGTTAAAACCTAGGGAACTACCTATGAATTTGGAGGACTGGAAGGATTAGACCTCCACATTGTCCTGGATACCCTTGATATGGGGGTACCTACCTCTCCCTCCCCCCCAGCAGTAGTGCAAAGGACACACAGGCCTGGGGGTAGTGAAGCCTTGGGTGTGGGAGTCCCTGACAGTGGGCCCTCTGGTTGTCTTGCAGACATTAGCAGACAGGTCTGCATGGCTCAGATAATGAAGTGGAGGATGCTTCCTTTTTCTTTTTTTTCCCTGAGAAATTTAACAGTTCCAGGTGGGGGTGGGGTGAGGTGGAGGAAATGCCATAGGCCCTGAAAAGTATGTGTTGATCAGTGAGAACCAGACACTAAGGCCTCTGCCTACAAACACCATCTGCTTTGATTCTTCACTCCTACAGAGGATCTGGTATCCCAGAATTGCCATTCATGTGAAAAAGATGACAGGCGTGTCCCAAAACAATCCCAGATAGAGAAACCTTGAGGAAGATGATGCTATAGGAAGCTGACAAAACATTTTTATTTATTTATTTATTTATTTATTTATTTTTTGAGAAAAGTTAGTTATCATGAGAGAGAGAGAGAGAGAGAGAGAGAGAGGAGCTATTTCATGTCTAAGACAAGGATAGCACTTAGGAAAAACACAATTAGAGAACAAGTAAAGCTATGGGAATTACAAATACTTTAATTTGAAAATAGTAGAGAGGTTATATCAAAAGAAAAGCAAGGCTGGGAGTGTGGGGGCTTAGTTGGCCAGCAGGTACAAATCCCTGAGTTCCACATAAACCAGGCATGGTGTGCCCCCTGCTAAATCCAGAGCATGGGAGACCGAGGCAAGAGGATTATAAGTTAAAGGTCATTCTCTGCTATATATTGAGTTCAAGACCAGCCTGGGATATATGAGACCCTGTCCAAAAAACAAAGCAAAACAGATGGAATTGGGAGGCTAGCAGAATGAGAAATTTATATGGCTGATAGGAACTTGTAGCTAGGAATTTTATTTAGCAACATGGAGTAAGTTCTAGAAGGAATAGCTAAAACTTTCTGTTGGTTTTCCCTGGATCATGTGTCCAAGACTGAGGAAGGGAAGCTAGGCAATGAAGGTTTTCATATTTTATGTTACTTTGATTGAAAATTATTCAAGGGCTGAAGAGATGGCTTAGCAGTTAAGGTGCTTGCAAAACCTAAGAACACATGTTTGACTCCCCAGGTCCTATGTAAGCCAGAGACACAAAGGTGATGTAAATATTGAGTTTAGTTGTAGTGGCTGGAGGCTCTGGTGTGTCAATTCTCTCTCATTAAAAAAAGAGTAAAAAAAGTGAGTCAATAACTTTAATATAACTGAACATGAAGGGACACATGGTGAAATGATTAGAATTGGCATGACGGTGATAAATAAATACTGCAGATGAATGTACGTGTCTGAGTGATTCCCATCTGTAAAATGGGAAGTGATAATGTCTGGTGCGCTTTACATTTCAAATACAAATTACTGGACAGCAGATGCAGCTCAATGGTTGAGTGCTTGCCTAGCATTGGTGAAGGCTTAGGTTTAATCCCCAGTGCTTCAGCCAAAACAAAACAACCAAACTACCCAGGGAGTGCCATGCTGGCCTATAATAGGAGACTGGATATATCCAGAAGGCCCCATGACAAGCCAGAGACACACAATACGGGTGTTCTATGGCTGGATCAAATAGTAATTAAGGTTGCATCAAGGCAGAATCTTTTGGATGCCATACTTGGGAAGAAGCTCCCCTGGGTACCTGTGACACATTATCTATAATGTAGCCCCAGTAACTTAAAGTGGAAGAAATCACAGAAGCCCTGTTTTCTGATCACAGTGCAAGAAGTTAATAACATTCAGAAATAATTCCAAGCCAGAAGAGTGCAACAATACTACAGAGAAAAAAAATTCTTAGAAACAACTCAGGTTAAGGAATTTGAGGCCGGGTATGGTGGCTCACGCCTTTAATCCCAGCACTGAGGAGGCAGAGGTAGGAGGATCACCATGAGTTCGAGGCCACCCTGAGACTACTGAGTAAATTCCAGGTTATCCTGGACCAGAGTGGAACCCCGCCTCAAAAAAAAAAAAAAAAAAAAAAAGTGAATTTACAATTCAACGACTGTCATAGAAATGCTTCTGGGAGGCATACAGCTGGCGGTCTTCCTGTCGTCCTCTCTTTTACTAACAGAGCATTGATTTTTGTTGAGAGTGTCAATGATCAGCTCAAAACAAAACAAAACAAAAACCACAAACTGTATTTCTCAGCTTCCCTTATAGCTGGGGTGGCCACATGATTAGGCTCTCACCAAGAAGAGTAAGGGATTAAGGGATTATGGGTGGGTTTTCCAGGAAAGTTTAAAAGAAGGTTGTCTTGTCTGGCTTAAGCCTACATCTTGTGAGCGGTGGGTCATCGCCCTGTCATCAGTCATGAGGTGTCCCTTGTTAGGGACAGAGGAATGGAAAGATGAAAGAGTGCCCTAATAAGCACTTGGGGTCTATTTTAACCCTGGAATTCCTGTCTCTGGAGCAAAGAAATACCAATTTAAGTCTTGGACTAAGATGTGGGTTTATTTATGTTATGGGGAGGAGCTGACATAATTCCTGAGTGACAATTAATTACATATTATAGTAATTAGAAGACAGAATAAATGAAACAAGTCTGGCACTTATAAATAGGACAGTGAAATCAATTAGAGAGCAATTGCGACTTCAGTTACCTGCAGTCAACTGTGACCTGACAAAATTACTTGGAAAATTCCAGAAATGAGAGTTTTACATGGTGTTCCCAGGATGTGTGTCATCCTCCTGTTTAGTGTACCCACATTGTGTGCAGTACCGTCCACTAGTTACCTAGTTGTGCGTCTGTTTTGGTTTTCCAGGGCTTATGTTCAAGGTTCCCTCAAGTCAGTTCAGAGTGACCCCAGAATATGAAAGCCACGCCAAAGAGCAGCTGTAAATTGCTTTCTCGCCTTCCTTCCCTGCACCCCCTCTCCCTGTAAATATGCTACCAGATTAGAATCCAGAACAGAAGAGGACTCTAGAAGACCCTTAAAGTGCCAGATAAGACAGCTGTGACCTGTGAGGGGCAGTTGTTGCTCTTCTGGGGTGTGCGGTGTTGCTGCCACCTTGGGGTGGGCTCTGCTGAGAGCTAGCATCCTGTGTGGGGCAGCATGCCAGTCCTGCTTGGTGTCAGATCTGCAAGCACCTGGCAAGGGTGGTCATGGGTACAACCTGGGAAGGAGAAGGCAGTGGGGGTTGGCATCAAGACCCACAACAAGGTAAAGAGTTGGAGTCATTTTTATTTTTCCCATTCACATTTTTTTTTCCAGGCAAACATGCTAATTGAACTTTTTGGTAAGAAAAATGTTTTAGGGGCTGGAGAGATTCCTCAGTGTTAAAGGTGCTTGCTTGCATAGCGTGTGGCCTGGGTTCAACTTCCCAGCACCCATGTCAAGCCAGATGAAAGAAGTGGCACAAGCATCTGTGTTTTTTTTTTTTTAAAGTGGTAAGAGACCCTGACACACCTATATTTTATACATGTACACACACAACTAAAAAAAAGTTATTTTAAGTATTTTTTTTTGCCGAGAGAGAGAGAGAGAGAGAGAGAGAGAGAGAGAGAGAGAGAGGGGTGTGTGGAGGGAGGGAGAGAGGGGGGAGACAAACAGACCACAGGCATACCAGGGCATCTTGCCATCTCAAACTCCAGATGTGTGTGCCACTCAGTGCATCTGGACCCATGTAGGTAGTGGGGAATCAAACCTGGGCCATCAGGCTTTGCAAGCAAACACCTTTAACCACTGAACCATCTCTCCAGCCCCCAGGGCTAGAGATTTCAAAGTCAGGTTGGGCATAAAAATGCCTGATGGCATTTTGAAAGGAACATTAACAGGAGGGAGAGAAAAAAAAAAGGTGAGCATTAAGGCTTCTTAGGCCTTAATTCTTGTCGTGGAAAAGTACTTTGTCCTCAAATGGTGGTAGCTGGAACTCTCTATTGGTTAAAAATAAATAGCTCAAAATGTGAGGAAACCAGCTAAGGGGGGGGGGGAGTGGCTGGAATAGCCTGTGAGCTAGAAACCTAAGAGGAGGTTACGCCAAAGGCACCAGGTCATTACACTGGTGACTGCCCTCAGGCCAGGACTGGAGCCAGTGTTGACAAGTACTAGCCATCACGTGGGCTCAAGGGCATCCAGGAAGGCATGTTTGGACTGGTCAGGGTGAAGGCAGGCAGCCACAGCCTTGGGTTCTGAGGTACAGTTCTGTTTAAAGTGTTTCTTTGAACTTGAAAGCTCTCCTCGTCCGGACTGAAGTCCTCGTTGAACTGGGTGGAATTCTAATGTGATGTCTGTCCTCTCTCCTCCACACCTTTCCCTGCCAGCTGGCTGAGTGACCATGGAGCTGTATTTTGGTGAGTACCAGCATGTGCAGCAGGAATACGGCGTCCACCTGAGGCTAGCAAATGATGACACCAAGAAGTCAAGGAATTCCCAGCACTCGAAGGCAGGCTCCTATGGCGTCAGTATTAGGGTCCAGGGCATTGACGGCCACCCCTACATAGTCCTGAATAACACGGAGCGCTGTCTAGCCGGCACACCTTTTCCGGAAAATGGATCGTCGTTTCCCTCGCCAGTGATCAATAACCTACCTTTGTATTCCAGCAATGGGTCTGTGTTGAAGGTGAATAGTCCAGAAGAACTGCACCTCCCAGAAAACCCGTACGCTCAGCCCAGCTCCGTGAGGAACCTGAAACAGCACACTGCCCATGAGGGCAAGAATGGAGTTCTAGAGCGTAGAGACAACGGGCCAGTGAAACCACCCCACGGGCTGAATTTTCAGAGGCACCCAGAACTCTTGCAGCCCTACGACCCTGAAAAGAATGAGCTGAACCTGGAAAAGCAGCGCTCCCCTGAGAGTAGCTGGCTCCAAAGTTTCAGGGAAGAAGGGACCGACATTAAGAAGCCTTGGACTTGCCTTGCCAAACCCAGCTCTTCCCAGCCCACCAGCCCTCCCTCAGAGGATCTGTCCAAGTCCAACGTGACCGCTATTCGTCTCTGCAGCTCCGTGGTCATAGAAGACCCCAAAAAGCAGACCTCAGTATGTGTGAATGTGCAGAGCTGTACCAAGGAGGGAGGAGGAGAGGAGGCCCCTTCCCCTAGACAGAGATCTCCTGTGGTCCCCAGCCCACATGTCCACCCTGAAACCAAGAAACCCAGGCCGGATGTCCTTCCCTTCAGGAGACAGGATTCAGCGGGCCCTGTCTTGGATGGAGCTCGGTCGCGGCGGTCATCTTCATCCTCGACCACTCCCACGTCAGCCAACTCCTTGTACAGATTCTTACTGGACGACCAGGAGTTGGCCATCCAGGCCGACAGTGTCAATCGTCATGAAAACAGAAGGTATATTCCTTTCTTGCCAGGAACTGGACGGGATATCGATACAGGTTCGATTCCTGGTGTGGATGAATTGATTGAAAAGTTTGATCGGAAGCCTGGGCTTCAGAGAAGAGGGAGGTCTGGGAAGAGAAACAGAATCAACCCAGATGACAGGAAAAGGTCTCGGAGCGTGGACAGTGCCTTTCCTTTTGGCCTCCAGGGGAACTCGGAGTACTTCACGGAGTTCAGCCGAAACCTGGGCAAGTCCACCGAGCATCTTCTGCGGCCATCCCAGGTCTGCCCACAGAGGACACTGCCCCAGGAGCACCGCAGCAAACAGAATTCAGGCCGCACGTTTGCAAAACTACAGGGTGCCACTCAGGGAGCCCACCCCAGGCCTCCCCAGCAGAACAAAGATCGGAAAGTTCCAGAAAACAAAGCAGGACAGGAAAGCACAGTGGTTGGTGCTTCCTCCCTTCCAGCACAGGGCAGAAAGGAAGAAGAAATCAAAACGGCCACTGCCACACTGATGTTACAGAACCGGGCTGTGGCCACCTCACCTGATTCTGGTGCCAAGAAAATTTCTGTGAAGACATTTCCTTCCAGCTCAAGTACCCAGGTAACACTAGTCTGATTTCTGTTTTTTCCTCATCTGAGCCATGTCTCCAGGATGCTCTAGGAATGCATTCTCCCAATCTTGAATCAGTAACTGCATGCTTGACTTTTTAAGGATCAGGTTATGTCCAGCTGCCAATTATATAGTTTCCCAGGTTAATTTTTTGAAAATATTTATTTGACAGAGAGTGAGGGAGAAAGAAAGAGAATGGCCACACCAGGGCCTCCAGCCACTGCAAACGAACTCCAGTTGCACGTGCCCCCTTGTGCATCTGGCTAACGTGGGTCCTAGGGAATTGAACCAAGGTCCTTTGGCTTTGCAGGCAAACGCCTTAACCACTAAACCATCCCTCCAGCCTTCAGGTTATTTTTAATATTGGTAGAGTCCCACTGTAGTCTTTCTGATACTTGTCAAACCATATAGGGTCCAGTTTCTCTGTGACAGCATGAGATCTTCAAGCGTGTAGAAGTGGCTTGTATGCGCAGGTTCAGTGGTGAGGGTTTTATTCATGAAATTGAATGACAAGGCTAATTTCTAGTCTGAGAAATTAGGTCAATCCTAATTCAGGTTAATTGCAAAGTGATGGAGTCTAAGTGGCACATGTGGTGTTTGCATAGCAACAGTAAGAAAGAAAATGATAACAGGGTGAGTAAATGCCAGGCATTATTAAGTGATAGGATCATACCAGTTATATACAGGTAGGTGGTAGTAGTCTTAATTTCTAGGTGAGAAAATCCAGGGGAGAAGTGAAGTCACTTGCCCAAGAGTACACAGCACGTTGGGGCTGAGACTGGCTGTAGGGGGGATGCTTACCTGAGGAACCCTTTTTGGAAGGGAGGAATGTGTCGGAAGCTTCCGCTTCAGGGTGTCGCTACCCTCCTGGAAATGTCACCCCCACATCTAACAGCATACCTTACTGTGTTCCAGGCCACACCCGATCTCTTGAAGGGTCAGCAGGAGCTTACTCAACAAACCAACGAGGAGACGGCCAAGCAGATCCTTTATAATTACCTCAAAGAAGGGTGCGTGATTGTCCTTCACGAGCCAGATGTTGCCGTTTCCTGTGGGGCTCTTGATTTGTTTCTGGAGGCTGTATAGTGTCCTTTACTGCTGTGTTGGAGCCATCCCAGGGTTAAGGCTCAATGGCTGGGGTTTTCACACTGGCATCTAGGTCCTGGCTGGGAGGGGCCAAGAAAGGACATGCTTAGTAAGTATTTACTGCTTCAAAAACCAATTCAGGGCCTGGAGAGATGGATCTATGGTTTAAGGCACTTATCTGCAAAGCCTAACAACCCAGGTTTGATTCCTCAGTACCCACTTAGAGCCAGATGCACAGAGTGGAGCATGCATCCACAGTATGTTTGCAGTGGCAGGAGGCCCTGGTGTGCCCATCCTTTCTCTTTCATAAATAAATAAAAATTTTTAAAAAGCCAATTCAAGGGGTTAGGGAGACAGCTGAGTTGGTAAAGCACTTGCCTTGTGAACATGAGCTCTCGGGTTTCATCCCCAGAACCCATGTAAAATGCTGTGGGTGGCAGTATGTGCCTGAAATCCCTGCACTGGGGAGGCAGAGACAGGAGGATCCCTGGAGCTGCTAGTCTAACTTAATTGGTGAGCTCTAGGTCAATGAGAGACCCTGTCTCCAAAACAGGTGGGTGGCATTCTTGATAACACATGTGTGCCCATAGACATGTAAATATTCATTTACCTGTGCACACATACCACATACACATTCAAAAAAATTCAAGGGTGGAGGCCATCTACTGGGCAGTTTTGAGCTGGGTCTGCCCCCATCTTGAGGTCTTCCACATTCATCCCTTTAGCTATAGATAAAGGAAGCTCCTCTTCTCCCAGTGCAAGAGGAGCCCCAGCTGCCACGATCGTTACAGCACACTCGAGCTGTTGGCAAGCACTGTTTTCCCTACTTGCCTTGGAGACGGAGGTCTGGTACTCGGCTTTCCTTACTTCCATACTGACTGCTGGGAGTCTGGGCCAGGAGTTTGTTCCAATTCTCTCATCTGATGATTGGGAAGAAGAGGAGAGAGGCTTTGTATTCTGAACTAACCTAAGTCAGACTCCTAAGTCTCAGTGATCAAGCACTTAATATTTTTGCCGTGTGATTATTAATTAGTGTTATAGACTTAACAAAGTAGGTTCAAGACAAAACATGGGGCTTTAAAAAAATTACTTAAATTTGTATTTGTGAAGGGGGGAGGCGGCGATGGGCACAATAGCAGGGCCTTCTGCCACTGCAAAAGAGCTTCAGACCATGTACTGCTTTGTGCATCTGGCTTCATGTGGATACTGGGGAATCAAACCTGGATCCTTAGGCTTTCTAGGCAAGTTCCTTAACCACTAAGCCATCTCTCCAGCCCCATTTCTAAATCTTAAACTAAGATATGTCTGTAATGATTACATTACAGACTGTCTATACAGCAGCCCTTTGTCTTGACTTCCATAGTTTAATCAGACCATTTTACTAACTTCCACCACACCCTAGGCAAGTAAATGATTTAAAACATAGTTTCTTAAGCAGGTACCTCCCATTAAAATTAGTATCACCAGTCTCTCAATAAATCAAGTGTGAGAGAGGGGGAGAAAATGGAAAAGGAATTTAGAGAATTTTAAAAGCCAAAAATTCTACCTTAATCTGAACATGGTAAAACTCTTTGCAGGAAAGTACCAGTAACTAGTTCCTGGCTAGAAGAATCTCAGAGGTTATCATTATTTATTTATTTTAACAGAGCCCTGGGTTGGGGAGGTGGCTTAGCTATTAAAGGTGTTTGCGAGCTGGAGAGATGGCTTAGTGGTTAAGTGCTTGCCTGTGAAGTCTAAGGACCCTGGTTTCAAGGTTCAATTTCCCCAGGACCCATGTTAGCCAGATGCACAAGGGGGCGCACACGTCTGGAATTCGTTTGCAGTGGCTGGAAGCCCTGCCGCACTTATTCTCTCTCTCTCTCTCTCTGCCTCTTTCTCTCTGTTGCTCTCGAATTAATAAATAAATAAAATAAAAATTTTTTAAAGGTGTTTGCTTGCAAAGCCTGTCCATACGAGTTGGATTCCCCAATACCCATGTAAAGCCTGATGTACAAAGTGGTACATGTGTCTGGAGTTCCTTTGTAGTGGCAGGAGACCCTGGCATGCCCGTTCTCCCTATCTGCCTCTTTCTCTCTCAAATAAATAATTATTAAAAAAAAGATTTAGAAATGAAGTGTGAGAGAGGGAGAGACAGACGCATGTATATCCAGAAGAAAGAATTAGTTTGGAATGAAAACGAACATTTTGCATTTGCAGTTACATTTTTCCATATGCTTTTTCACCAACCTTGGCTTAGAATGTGTGCATGTGCTTTCCATGTATTTGAAATGAAAATCCTTGTCGCAAATAGCATGGTAACTTCTAGCGATTTACTTAGAGAAAAATGACACACCACCCATCCGTTCTTCAGATACTGCTTGAACTTGGGTCTCTTGCAGCTTTATCTGAAAGGGCTTGTTAGGTGAGTGTCACCCAGAGACCAGCGGTGGGGTCCCTCCCTCAGTGTTTTCTCCGCCATTCATTTTGCAGAAGCACCGACAACGAGGACACCACTAAGAGGAAAGTTAACCTGGTCTTCGAGAAGATCCAGACCTTGAAGTCCCGCGCGGCAGGGAGCGCTCAAGGGAACAGTCAAGTAAGTCAATGTTTTTGCAGTTTGCCGAGTGTATTTATCTTGGAATGTGCCAGAAGACTAGTGTCTTAGCCGTCCAGCTGTCACCGCAGTAAGTGGGAAGTCCCCTCAGAAGGAAGCGGTACCTAAGGCGAGGGTCTTAAACATAGGTTGAACATCCCTGATCCAAAAGACTGAAAGCCCAGCTCTGGAACATTCTGGGTGCTCTCACACATGTGGGAGATTCTATGGCTGACTGTGTGTGTGCTTGTCAGAGTCAAAATGCAAACACAAATGCAAACCTTAGTTCGTGTGCAAAGTTACTAAAGCCGTTGTGTAAGATCACCCTTGGGCTATGTGTACCAGGTATATATTCCAGTGTGAGTGGATTTTGCATGACTACTTGGATCTACAAAGTTGCTTATTATGTATGCACAGATAAGCCAAAATCTAACAACATTCCCAATCTGGAATACTTGCAGAGCCAAGCGCATTGGATGAGGTATAGATACAACCTGTGCTTTTATCTGCCCTCTGATTTCTTGGATAATTCAGACACCAGGAGAGAAGAGCTACTGGGAGTCAAAGAACCATCAGAGAATTCCTAGCTTGCACTTGGAGACCCTGGTTATCTCCTGGCAGTGTGGACTTCTTTAAAAATGCAGCCTGTTTAGTTGATGTCACTGAATTTGAGGTTGGACTTTTCTAAGTTTTTCTTTTATTATCACTATGACTCTTTTGGTTAAGGGAGTCACCATCTCATATTTGGTGAACATCTAGTATATGTTAGACACCACCTTTGCCTGGACAGGAAGCGATCTTTAGAGAGGACCATTCAGAAACGGCTCCTCAGCCCTATATTTAGGGCACAGTTCTTGCCTGTATACCTTCTGCCCTCCCAGGAGAATTCTGCATGGAAGGGAGAGAGCAGATATGAAGATGACAGGAAGATGTTTGTAGCTGATTTTTTTTTTTTTTTTTAGCTTTGGAAACATGCTTAAATGATATTTTTCTGTATCAGCTACTCTTTTGTGAGGCCAACATGATAACCATTACACTATGGAAACCAGCCGGCTGCCAGTCTCTTCTGTTCAAGTATTCCCCTAGCACTCAGTCAGCCCATGATGAGGCTGTGTGTGTGTGTACACACACACACATACACACATGCGTGCACACACACATCTCCATAATTTTCAAGATGATAAACTTGGGGGCTGGAGAGATTGCTCAGCAATTACGGCACTCGCCTGCAAAGCCTAACCACCTGGGTTCAATTCCTCAGTACCCACGTAAAGCCAGATGCAGAATGTGGCACATGCATCTGGGGTTTGTTTGCAGTGGCTGGAGGCTCTGGTGTGCCCATTCTTTGTCTCCTCTCTCTGCTTGCAAGTAATATTTAACAAAATGATAACCTTCCTTACATGTAGTTCTCAAGAGTTATGTATCATTCTTGCCTCTAGTGCAATGTACGTGTGTAAGTGTCCATAGCAGGTGTGCGCAGAGGCACATGGAGGCCGGAGGGGAAGGTCCCATATCCTTCCTCTATTGCTTATCCACATTTCTTTTTTTTTTTTTTAATTTTTTTTGTTTATTTATTTATTTGAGAGTGACAGACAGAGAAGGAGGTAGAGAGACAGAGAATGGGTGCGCCAGGGCTTCCAGCCACTGTAAACGAACTCCAGACGCGTGCACCCCCTTGTGCATCTGGCTAACGTGGGTCCTGGGGAATTGAGCCTCGAACTGTGGTCCTTAGGCTTCACAGGCAAGCTCTTAACCGCTAAGCTATCTCTCCAGCCCTTATCCACATTTATTTAAGATGGAGTGTCTCTGAACACAGCCACAGTTTTCATGAGCCCTGGTGAATCGCCAGTCTCTGTTCCAGGAATTACGTACATGTATGGCCATGCCCTGTGTTTACATGGGTGCTGGGGAATTGAACTTAGGTGATCTCAGGCCCTTATGCTATGGCAAGTGCCCTTACCCACTGAACCATCTCCTCAGTCCCCCAAATTTTTTGATAAAGCTTTTAAATTCAAGTTATAACCACAATTCTTTTATCTGCTTGCAATTTTAAGGACAACACAGCCTGTGGCCTTGATGTTTGGCTTGTCATACCTATAGACTCAGGGTAGCCAGCTCACATTGAGGCTGTCACTTCAGCCCTTCTAGAGATGGTGACACCAGTGTGTCTCAGGAGATCAAAGCATTCTCTGAGAAGGGAAGGCTGAGAGAATGATGGGAACAAATGCGAAGGGTACTCTGAGTCATTTGACATGGATGCAACATAGAGCCAGAATGTCGGAAGAGCAGAACGGAAGTTTCTATCCCAGGACACCATCGATGGATTTGACACAGGCATGAAGACCACTGGATTTTTGAAAGTTTGTTCCTTTTGCAGCTTTTAGAGGGAGGCAAGATGAGAGAGAGAGAGAGAGAGACCTCTTACAGAGCTGCTGCTGGGCTGAGTGGGTGAGGAGATGAATGGGGCTCTGAGGTTTCTGGCACCAGCCACGGTGACTCACCGCATGCACAGCTCTCCTCCCTTCCCCCCTCATGCTCTGAATTGGAGTGTCATGGCCAAAGCTTTTGGAGTTTTATCCTTGAGCTTAAATGATTCCCCAAGAGAGAACCCTTTCTGTTACAGGCTGAAGCTCTTCTTGAAATGGAAAATGGCAAAGTAAATAGGGCTTTATTTTGGTTTCTCTCTCTGTCTCTCAGCATATGATTTCTCCCTCCAGGTTGAATTTAGATACTAAAATAGATTGCTGTCATTTTATCTCAGGAAGTTGGCAGTCACATGGTTTTACTGTGGGGCTCTTGGCCCTTCCTTGAAATCAGTGGGGCATACCTCATTTCAGGTTTATCACACACGACCCACACCTACATCTGTGTCACGTGAGCCAAACCCTTGCTTCTTGTAGCTCTGGTTCCCACTTTTATCTCTTCCCTCCACCTATGAGTCATCCTCTAACCACTTAGCTGTAGGATTTCAGCCAAGTCCCTCTGAGAGCATCGTCTTATTACTTCCACGGAAGGGGAGAAATGAGACCTAATAGTCAAACTCGATCAGAGGTGGTGCTTTCTAATGGACCAGTTGATCTGCTCTGTCTTCATGGCGGAAATAGAATGTCTAAAAGAAGTAAGCCAATCTGGACGGAATACACTTACTTATACTTGCTTACAGGTGTGTGCAGACAGTGAGGGGTGAGGAGAGCTCTGGGACAGAGGGTCCAGGAACATCGAGACAACAGATGTTTCTTCCATGAATACTCAGGTTTTGTATTGGTTTACTGGAAGGTAACTTATAGCACAGTGCACAAATCCTAACTGTCATTTACTGAGTTTTTAACATGGGTTTGTGTCCATGAACGCTCTACTTAGATCAAACGACGGGATGTTCCCACCAGCCAGAAGTTTTCCTGTGGGTGTGCCCTCCTACTCAGACATGCCCCTCCCTTTCCAGATCATCACATTGAAACTTCTATTGCTTAGATTATTTTTTTCCTTTCTTAAAAATTGTTTTGAGGTAGGGTCTCATTCTAGCCCAAGCTGACCTGGAATTCACTATGGAGTCTCAGGGTGGCCTCAAACTTGTGGCGATCCTCCTACCTCTGTCTCCCGAGTGCTGGGATTAAAGGCGTGAGCCACCATGCCTGGCTCTTCCTTTCTTAAATTTTACATAAATAAAAACTTGTTTTATGTACTTGTATGTCAAGCTCCATTTCTTCAACATTAAGTCAGTGAAATTCATTAGTGTTACATTTATAAGTAACTTTTCAATTATACTTAGTGTTCTGTGTCTCACACACATACACATGCACACATATTTCTTGGTGGACATTTCCATTTGGGGCTATTGGGACTCTAGCTACTATGAACATTAGTGTTCAAGCATGTTTGGTAATCAGATCCTCATTCCTGGAGGAATAAAATTGCTGTGTCATAACGTGGGCATAAGTTTTACTGTACATACCAAGTGACTTCAGAAAGCGTTTGAAACAATTTGCATCCCACCAGCAGCACTTGACTAGATCCACTTGTTCTGGCCCAGCAGGGAGACTCTGTTCTGATCCTGGCCTGTGCATCTCTGCAGTGACCCCAGACAGATAGATGTAAGAACTGTCACTTCACAGTGAGCCTTGAAATGTAGTCATGTTTATCTCCCAACTTCATTCTTCTTCAAGATTGTTTTGCTCTTTTGCCTTTACTTATAAACTTTAGAATCAGCTTGCCAATTTTCAGAGGCCAGGAGTGAGAGAGAGAAATTGGGGGAAGGGGAGAGAGGTAGAAATTCTGACTAGGACCACATGGGATGTATAATTCAAATTGACATCCTAATGTATTGATGATCTTCACAAAAGTGATCTTTCTTCCCATCTATGCCGTCAGCTTCTCCCAGAGGTGTTTGCTCCTCTCGGATTTGTAGGTCTTTCAGTTTGGTTTATTTGCTCTCTAGTGCTACCCACTTTTCTGCACCCTTCATCCCCGCACTTCGGGGTGTCTGTTTAGGACTCTTCTTCCATGCTTGAGGAATGCCTCGCTCCACCTTGTTTACTTTTCTGCTGGCCGTGGGCCCTCAGTGCTGTTTGTCTGAGAATGTCCTTTAGCCACCTCTAGGTTTTTGTTTTTTTTTTTTAACTTTTTTGTTTATTTATTTATTTGAGAGTGACAGAGAGAAGGAGACAGAGAGAGAGAGAATGGGCGCGCCAGAGCTTCCAGCCTCTAAACGAACTCCGGATGCGTGCGCCCCCTTGTGCATCTGGCTAACGTGGGTCCTAGGGAATTGAGCCTTGAACTGGGGTCCTTAGGCTTCTCAGGCAAGCGCTTAATTGCTAAGCCATCTCTCCAGCCATAGGTTTTTTTAAAATGTGTTTTAGAGAGAGGCAGATGGAGTATGGGCATGCCAAGGCCTCCTGCTATTGCAAATAACTCCAGACGCATGTGGCACTCTGTGCTTCTGGCTTTACATGGGAGCTGGGGAACTGAACTCAGACTTTGCAAACAAATACTTTTAACCACTGACCCATTTCTCCAGCCCCCACCTCCTACTGTTTTATCTCATAACTTCAAAGATATTCTTCCCTTTTGATACTTCCTGGGCTCCCTTGGGAAGCCAGGTTTTGTTCTCTTATTACAAACATTATTTATTTGTATTGGGGGCATGGGGGTGGATATACAGGGCTTCTTGCCAATGCAAATGAATGTCAGGCAGATGTGTCAGTCTTTTTAAAATATTTATTTGTGGACTGGAGGGATGGCTTAGCAGTTAAGGCATTTGCCTGTAAAGCCAAAGTACCCAGGTTCAATTCACCAGAACCCCCATTAGCCAGATGCACAAAGGGGTGCACACATCTGGAGTTCATTTGCAGTAGCTGGAGGCTCTGGTCCACCCATTCTCTTTTTCTGTCAAATAAATAAATACATAAAATATTTATTTGTGAGAGAGCAAGAGAATAAGAGGTGGATGCTAGATAGAGACAGAATTGTTAGGGCCTCCAGCCACTGCAAATGAACTTCAGACACATGTGCCATTTTGTGCATCTGGCTTTATGTGAGTACTGGGGAATTGAACCCAGGTCTTTAGGCTTTGCAGGCAAGTGCCTTAACCACCGAGCCATCTCGTCAGCCCCAGATGTGACTGTTTTTTCATTTGGCTTCATGTGGGTACTGGGGAATTGAATCCGGGCTGGCAGCGTTTGTAGATAAGCACCTTGAATGGCTGAGCCCTCTCCCCAGCCCTAGGCATCACTCTTAGTACTGTTCTATTGCAGATGGTATCTTTTCTCTCCTGCTGCTGTGATGGTCTTACCTTCCAGTTTTAGAAGTCTGAGATTAAGTTGCCTGGCTGTGGTTTTCTTGATCTGCCCTGCGCGGGGCTCTCTGTGTTCTTGACTTAAGTGGCTGGCGGTGATCAGATTGGAACAATTCTTTTGTTGGTGAATAGTGTGTCCACATTCTTTCTCAGCTCTCTTCAGATTCTAATTCTGTGTATTTTAGACTTTATGGTAATATCTTTTGTTCTGTCTGTGTGTCTTTGTACACTTGTATGTGTGTTCATAGATGCATGTGTGCAGAGGCCAGAAGTCAATGGTGGGTGTCTGCTTCAATCACTCTACACCTTATTTGTTGACACGGGGACGCTTACTGAAGCCTGCGCTCACTAACTCGTCAGTCTGCCGTGGGCGCCGTACTTCTGCCGTCTCCTAAGCACTGTGGTGATAGGTGTGAGCGCACTGCTTGGTGCCTGTGTGGAGTCCAGAGACCTAAACTCAGGTCTTCTGTGCCCATGGAGCCATGTCCCCCCGGCCCACTGTATTGGTTTGACAGCTGTGTGAGGTGAATGTGGTCACCACCGCACCACGGAAACAAATGAACAGTGACGTGTCCACAGTTGTACACACAACAGTGTTGTCCTGTCAGTCCCCTCCATGTTCCACGTGTTCTTTCTCTCCCCTAACAACCAGCAGTCATTATACTATTTAGCTTTGCCTTTCCTATAATGCCATACAGTTAAATTGTGTAGCATGTAGGCTTCTCATACTTGCTTTTTTCGCTTCATAATATGAACTTATTTTAAGAAAAAAATATTTTTGGTTTATTTTCAAGCAGAGAGAGAGAATGAGAACAAGAATGGGTGTTCCAGGGCCTCTAGTCACTGCAAATGAACTTCAGGTGCATGTCACTTTGTGCATGTACTTGGGTACTAGGAAATTGAACTCGGGCCATTATGCTTTGCCAGAAAGTGCCTTAACTGATAAGCTATCTCTCCATCCCCCAAACTTAGTTTTTCCCCTTGTCTTTTTTTTCTTAAATATATTTTTAAACTTTATTTATTTATTTGAGAGAGTGAGAGAGAGAGACAGAGAGGCAGATGGAGAGAATGGGTGCACCAGGGCCTTGAGTTGCTGCAAACAAACTCCAGAAGCATGTGCCCCCTTGTGCATCTGGCTTATGTGGGCCTTGGGGAATCGAACCTTTGGTTTTGCAGGAGAGTGCCTTGTCAGCTAAGCTATCCCTCTGGCCCCCTTGTCTTTTTTTTTTTTTTTTAAGATTTATTATTTATTTGAGATGAGGGGGTGGGCGGAGAGAATATGAGAATGAGAATGGACACACCAGGGCCTCTAGCCACTGCAAATGAACTCCAGGTGCATGTGCCACTTTGTGCATGTGGCTTTACTTGACTGTACTGGGGAATCGAACCCAGGTCATTAGGCATTGCAGGCAAGCGCCTTAACCTCTGAGCCACCTCTCCAGCCCTCCCCTTGTCTTAATAACAAAAAACAGCTCACTCAACTGCCTGTTGTGCTGCTGCTTATCTTTTCATCTGCCAAGGCCACTACGGTTTCTTCCAAATCCCACCAGGCATGCATATGTCTGTTTTAAGCATCTGTGTGCAGGTCTTAGTGGGTGTCGTGTTCAGGTCATCTGGGGGAAGACTGGGCTATCACTGCTGCCTCAGCTAGTAAGAATGTGCATAGCTCTGACAGCAGCCACCAACCTGTCCTCCAGACTGGCTGTACCATTTGGAATCTCTCCTAGGAGTGAATGGGAGTTCTTTCCACTCCTCCCCCTTGTCAATCTTTTGGATTTTGATCATCCTAATAGGTGTGGACTAGTGCTTATTAAAGTAGAAAGTGGAAAAGCTGAGCGTGGTAGCACATGCCTTTAATCCCAGCACTTCGGATGTAGAGATGGGAGGATTGCTGTGAGTTTGAGGCCACCCTGAGACTACATAGTAAATTCCAGGTCGGAATTTACTGAGTTAGAGTGAGACCCTACCTTGAAACTACAAAAAAAGTAGAAAATGGAATTAATATACATTAATTTTAATTAATTAATTAATTTTTATTTTTTTGTTTATTTTTATTTATTTATTTGAGAGTGACAGAGAGACAGAGAGAATGGGCGCGCCAGGGCCTCCAGCCACTGGAAAGGAATGCCAGATGTGTGTGCCCCCTTGTGCATCTGGCTAATGTGGATCCTGGGGAATTGAGCCTTGAACTGGGGTCCTTAGGCTTCACAGGCAAGCGTTTAACTGCTAAGCCATCTCTCCAGTCCTTAATTTGAGAAGAGGCAGAGAGAGAATGGGCACACCAGGGCCTCTAACCACTGTAAATGAACTCTAGATTCATGTGCCACCTTGTGTATCTGGCTCTATGTGGGTCCTGTGGAATTGAACTTGGGTCCTTTGGCTTTGCCAGTAAGCACCTTAACTGCTAAGCCATCTTTCCAGCCCAGAAGACTTTTGTTTTAGTGGTTGTTTGTTGTTGTTGTTTGTTTTTTGTTTTTTTGGGTAGGGCCTTGGCTGTAGCCCAGGCTGACCTGGAATTTACTATGTAGTCTTAGGATGGTCTCGAACTCATGATGATCCTCCTACCTCTGCCCCCCAGGTGATGGTATTAAAGGCATGTGCCACCATGCCTGGCCCCAAACTGTATTTTGTTATGAATTTTTCCTTAACCAGTGATATCTGCATAGAGTCTTGAATATATTATGAAGAAGCTTTTTAAATTTCACTCATTGTAAACATAGCATCTCAGTCTTTCAAATCACTATGCAGATACTGTAAGGACATATCTACCACTTATGCATGTTTTGGTCATGTTGGGCCATATTGAGAAATGGATTAAATAATTTCCATAGCTTTGGGACGAATGATGTAAAATAAAGATCACTACAGCTCAAGGTGGTCACCATGATTGATTTAGAGGGGAGTTTCTGTAGGAATGACACCTGAATTGGGTCCTAAGTTAGTGTTGTGTCTCGTCTTTGGCTGTCATGGTTGTGTTAGGGGACAAAGCATCCCGCATACTTAAATCGGCCCGTGCTTGTCATCAACCGCAGGCTTCTAACTCTTCGCCTGATGTCAAGGCTCTGTTGGAACAGAAGGACAAGCTGGCCTTGGAGGTGGCGGAACTTCAGAGGCAGCTGCAGCTTGAGGGAAAGGTATCTGGGGTTCATTTCTCCCATTTCTGTCTTGGATGGTGAAGAATATTTTAAACACATTGAGATGTCCAGGTGATGTGAATGCCGACTTTATTCTCCCATACAAGAAACATTCCTCATGCCGGGCGTGGTGGCGCACGCCTTTAATCCCAGCACTTGGGAGGCAGAGGTAGGAGGATTGCCATGAGTTCAAGGCCACCCTGAGATGACAGAGTTAATTCCAGGTCAGCCTGGACCATAGTGAGACCCTACCTCAAACCCCCCCCCCCCCGCAAAAAAAAGAAACATTCCTTTCGTCACTAAATAAATTCCTGTGTATTTGGTGGGAGCTATCCAAAGAATTCTGTAAAGTAACCAAAGCGTGCAGAAACTGTTTGCTTTGACAGAGTTAAAGAAATGCTGCTGAGATCAGGCAGACTACCAGGATACATAATGTAGAGTTGATACGTGAAACACTTGAGCTAAGTAGGAGGGCAGCAATGGGAGCTGTAGCCAGCTTGGTGGTTTTCACTGCAGAAGTATTACAGTCCATTCAATGTAAATATTTAATATTCTTTCTAGTTATGAAATCCTATGCTTTAATTATATGGTTTGATTATATTGTTGAATAACATAAGAGCAAATACATAGAGCTCATAGAGTTTGGAAGTAGGTTTCCGGGCTGGGGTTGTAGCTCAGTTGGTAGAGTGCTTGCCTGGCATGCACGGATCCCTGGGTTCAATCCCTAGCACACAAGTAGGCGTAGTGGTGTGCATCTATAGTCCCAGCACTCAGGAGGTGGAGGCGGGAGGATCTGGAGTTCAAGGACATAGTGAGCTATCTGGGGAGCTATGGCCAGCTTGGGCTATAGGAGACCTTGTTTTCCCCCTTCACTCCCTTAAAATGTGGGCTCCAGTAGGATTATGTGGATGGATGGTACAGTGCCTTAAAATCCCGTTGGTCACTCCTAGAATCATCAGAACATCAAAGAAGAGAGAGACCGACTGAGAGGGACCTTAGAGGAGCTGCAGGGCCAGCACGACAGGAGAGCGGACGAGAACACGGCCCTGCGGCGGCGGCTCGAGGACAGTGAAGCTGAGCTGCGGAAGAACCTGGAGGAGTGAGTACCCGGGCCTCCGCCCGTCCTGGGCAGCAGAACTCTGTCCTTGGGACTCCACGCAGCCTCCCAGTCTTCACCTTTCCTTCCCCCCTTCCCGCTTATAAAATGGTGACATGGGGAGATAGTAAGCAAGGAGGTTAATGATTGTTAACAGTCTTTGTACACTTGAGTGTGTCTAGTCAAGTTTTAGCCTGAAAGTGGAGCTTGTAGCGGATCAGAACTCGGAGGGGTGATATCCCCTGGCAGTCTCCAGGAGCCTGGGCACAGCCTCCAAAATGCCCATGTCCCATGGTGCTCACACTCCCCCAGCTGTATCCTGAGTGGGGGCTGGCCTCAGTGCTGGGCGCTCTCACCTCTCTTCAGTCTGCAGAGAAGGAACGCAAATTCAAGGCGGTCCTGTCTGCCATAGTGTCCTATTAACGTCCGTGGCAAGATATCAGAAAATCAAGGTTTGAAAATGCACAGGGCTATGTGGATCTGATAGAACTGTAAGTGTTAGGCTGGAGTGCAATTATAGACAGAAATTGGATTTGGTCTCCAGTATTGTATAACTCATGAGTAGGTGAACATGCCAATTTTGGTACTTGAGTGGTGAAAGCAGAGGGATCAGGAATTCAAGGTCATCCTTATCAGCCTGAGATACACGAGAGCCTGTCTGATGAAACAATTGATAAAAGGTTAATTTCAGGGGGGAAAAAGGTAGTTAATTGGGTGAGGGTATAATGTGCTCGCAAACTAAATAGCCAGTTGTGGTAGCACACTCCTTTGATCCCAACACTTGGGAGGCAGAGGTAGGAGGATCACTGAGTTTAAGGCCACCCTGAGACTACATAGTGAGTTCCAGGTCAGCCTGGGCTAGAGGGAGACCCTACCTTAAAAATACAAAAACAAAAAAAGAAAAAAGAAGAAAAAATGCATTCAGAGAAGTAGAGGATGGGAGGTTTTTCTTGACACTTGGTTATTATTTCAAATTTTTGGACCATGTAGTCATGCATTCACTCAGCTCTGAACATGAATGGCCACAGGCAGTGTCACAGTGAGTGGGCACGACTGTTGCAGTTAACACTATATTTATAAAGGAAGCATGTGGGCCGGGGAGATGGCTCAGCAGTTAAAAGAGCTTCCTTGCAAAGCCTGACAGCCTGGGTTCAATTCCCCAGTAGCTATGTAAAGCCCCAAGGTGGCACATGCATTTGGAGTTCCATTACAGTGACAGGAGGCCCTGGCACACCCATACTCATTCTGTCTGCCTCTTTCTCTCTCTGTCCCTGTCTCAAATAATAAAATATTTTCTTTAAAAGAACAAGCATGGGTTGTGTGTTAGCTTTCTCATTGCTGTGACAAAACAGAGAACCTCAAAGGAGGAAAGACACTTAGCTCATGGTTTTAGAGCTTCAGACCATTATGGCTGGGAGGGTATGATGGAACACTTCACATCATGACATGCAGGGAGCAGGTCAGGTGTGGTGGCACACACCTTTAATCCCAGCACTGAGGTAGGAGGATCACCATGAGTTCATGGTCACCCTGAGACTACAGAGTGAATTCCAGGTCAGCCTGGGCTAGAGTGAGACCCCCACCTTGAAAAACCAAAAGAAAACCAGGAAGCAGGGAGCAAGAGAATGCATGTACTATAAACTTTCTTCTTTACTCTCCTCTATTCTGTCCAAGCTCCTAGCCTGTAGGACAGCGCTGTCTGCCTTTAGGGTAGATCTTTCCCTGCTTGTTTAATCCTCCCTGGAGACAGCCTCATGGACATACCAGAAATATGCCTTACTAATCTCCCGGGAGCTTCTCAATCAAATCAAGGGGATACACTCAAGGGGATACACTGAAGATTAACAATCACAGGCTGAATTGGCCCATGATGAGTCCATGAGTCTGCTGGTCTGAAGTGCTGGGTAGGATGACTTTAGTTTAAAAAAAGGGGGGGGGGGCTGGAGAGATGGCTTAGTGGTTAAGCGCTTGCCTGTGAAGCCTAAGGACCCCGGTTTGAGGCTCAACTCCCCAGGACCCATGTTAGCCAGATGCACAAGGGGGCGCATATGTCTGGAGTTCATTTGCAGTGGCTGGAGGCCCTGGTATGCCCATTCTATCTGTCTCTTTGTCCGTCTTTCACTCTCAAATAAATAAATAAAAATGAACAAAAAAATAAAAATAAATAAATAAAAAGAGCTGGAGAGATGGTTTAGTGGTTAAGGCACTTGCCCGTAAAGCCAAAGGACCCAGGTTTGATTCTAGATGACCCATATAAAACATATGCGCACGGTGGCACATGCATCTGGAGTTCATTTGCAGTGGCTGGAGGCCCTGGCGCACCCATCCTTTATTTATCGGCCTCTCTCTCTCTCTCTCTCAAATAAAGATAAAATGGATTAAAAATTAATTAAAGAAAATGTGCACAGAGCGGGAGGCCCCTTTGGTAAGGCCTGCAGTGAAATTGGATGGAGAAAGGGGCCTGGGGTGTCTCTGACAGGCCTCCTCCCCTGCAGACTCTTCCAGGTGAAGATGGAGCGGGAGCAGCATCAGACCGAGATCCGGGATCTGCAGGACCAGCTCTCAGAGATGCACGATGAGCTGGACAGCGCCAAGCGATCCGAGGATAGGGAGAAGGCAGCTCTGATCGAGGTGAGTGGCCTGGGGCCACCTGAGGAGGATGGAGTTTGGGGGGAAGCTGGCCTCCACGGCCCCTTCTAGTCATGTGCCTCTGCTCCATCTGTGTCTGTAGATTGTGTGAATTTACCACTTTAAATTTACCGCTGGGGATGTACCTCAGTTATCAGACTGCCTATGTAGTAGCATGCATGAAGCCCTGGGTTCAGTCCTCAGCGCCACATAAACAGCAAATGGTGGTGCCTGCCTGTAATCCCAGCAATAAGGAGACTTGAGGATCAGAAGTTCAGTTTGGGGCTCAGAGATGGCTCAGAGGATATAGTGCTTACCATACAAGTGAGAGTATCTGAGGCTGTCAAGGGCTTCTCTGATCCTAGCCCAAGGCAAGAAAAGGAGGTGGAGACAGGAGGTTTACTCACAGCTTGCTGGCCAGCTAACTGGCAAATAGAGGAGGGAACAATGAGAGGCCCTGCCCTAAAAGAGATGGAAGTTGAGGTCTGACACCCAAAAATTTTCCTCTGACCTCCACATGCACACTGTGCCTGCCACTCATGTACCCTAATTCACACGCACATGCACATACATTCATACGCATACACACAAAACAATGACAAAAGCTCAAAGGCAAGTGTGATGGTATATGCCTTTGATCCCAGGTTGGGGTAGGAGAATTGTTCTGAGTTCAAGGCCAGCCCAAGGCTACAGAGTGAGTTCCAGGTCAGTCTGGGCTGGAGTAATAAGACCCTGCCTCAAAAAAAACCAAAAAACAAAAACAAAAACAAAAAAAACTCCAAAGAAAACTTTTTTTTTTTTTAAAGGAAGTTCAAGATTATTATTGCCTACCTAGCAAGCTCCATAGCAGCCTGGCATACATGAGTCCCTAGTACCCCCCTCCACCCCTGCCCCCGCCAAAAGAAAAAGATTCCTAAAGATAAATCCCCATAAATATCATGGAAGAGATTTTGGCTTTGTTAGAAAGTAAAGCTTTGTCAACAAATTCAAATATTCAAGTAGGAGGTAAGCTTTTTCTCTAATCCCTCCTGACAACACTTCATTGATTCTATGTTATCTTAGCTCTTGGAAAGTCTCCAAAGTTGCTGGTCTTCCCTAATTTCTCAAGTCTACAGTTACTAGCTGCGCTTTCTTTATCCTTCTTTGTGTTCATCTCTCTCTTCTATAGCTCATTCGAGAGCATGCCAATCTTTGCTTCTTCCCTCATTTCATGTGTAGCCTGAAATTTAAATTCCCATATTTAAATTACTTCTGAAAACTACCTCTTATAGGATGAACTACATACGTATTCAACTCTTAATTTTTATTTTTGAGAGAGAAAGAGAATGGGTGCATCAGGGCCTCCAGCTATTGCAAACAAATTGCAGATGCACAGGCCACCTTATGCATCTGGCTTACGTGGGTCCTGGAGAATTGAGCTTGCATCCTTTGGCTTTGTAGCAAGCGCCCTGACTGTTAAGCCACCTCTGCAACCCATGTTCAACTCTTCAAACAACCTACTGAGTACTTATGAACTGAACATAATTCGACAAAACAACATATTCCCTTTTAAAATTAACTTTACAAAAGGTGAGGATGTGAGCCTCAATCATGACACTGTGTTCAGGCGGAGTCTGGAATGGGCAGTGGAGTAACATCTTTTCTTAAACATGGCTCTGGAGTTGCTGAGTCCACACTGTGGGCCCTGTTCCCAACATGGCTTAAGTCATTAGCAGGAGAGAGAGGTGTGGAGGTACTGTTAGCGTCATTGGGCTAAGGGATAGTTTTCCTTTTCTGGAAAAATCACTCTCACCACTTTTATTGTTGTCCTTTGACTTTTCGGCAACATTTAAAGCATGATCTATGGTTTCTACAGCACTCATAAAATAGATCCCATCTCCTGGTTACATTGAATTTATTCTTCATATCTTAATAAGAAGTAGCCTGGGGGAATTTGATAACAGATTAGAGTTGTGGCCAAGTTTCCCATGACTTTTGGCTCAGAACAGACACTTCAACACAGTGAATGTTTAAGCCCTGAGCTTTTGAATGTTTGAAAAGTGTTGATGGCTCTATACTTGGTTAAGGTTGAATCACATCCCAGATCTGTCGTGAAATCTCTGCTTTTCCTTTTCACGCTGGTATTGGGGATTGAACCTAGTGCTCTGCCTATGCTAAACACAAAGTATGCTACTGAACTCAGCCAAGAAACATGTCACTTTCTGTTAAATGACATCAGGCCTCTATGTGGTGGGATCTGTAAAATAACATTAGGAAAAAATTAGTTAGAAGGAAGACACAGTAGAAAACACTTAGCTTTTTGTAAACTATATAATTGACAACATAAAACTGTTATTCTTGGTTGAATTGATGGGTGTGGGACTTTTTTTTTTTTTTTTTGAGACAGGGTTTCATGTATCTCAGGCTAGCCTTGAACTTACTGTTTAAGGAGCCAAGAATGACCTTGAACTCCTGATCCTCCTGCCTCTACCTCCTGAGTGCTGGGATTATAGTCCTGCACTACCACAGTTGGTTTATGTGGCACTGGGGATGGAACCCAGACCCTCATGCATGTTAGGTAAGCACTCTTCAGTGGGTAAAGTGCTTGCCTTATATAGCATGAGGACCTAGGTTCCATCTCCAGAATCCCCATACAAATCCTGGGCAAGGTGGCATATGCTCATCATCCTGGTGCTGGGGAGGCAGAGACCCTAGGGCTTGGCTGATTAGCCAGTCTAACCTAATTGGCGAATACCAGACCAGTGAGAGATGGTAGCATTCTTGAATAATACCCAAGGTTTTCCTTTGACCTCCACATGCATGTACACATGTGTACGGTCACACACCCTCACACACATGCATACATACACATAAGGAAAAAAGTTGTTTATGAAAATTCCATTGATATGGTATCGTTTCTGCTCAGAAGTCTCTGAAATAACCACACCCTGTGTCACTGGACATTATGTAGGTGTCAATGAAAGAGCAGCGGAGAGATACAGTTTTTACCAGCTGTGTTAAATTTTCTAGGCCCTTCATTAGAGCAAAAAAGTTACAGGATTCCAGTTAGGTGTGATAGGACAAGCTTTTAATCCCAGCACTTGGGAGACTGAAGTAGGAGGATCACTGTGAATTTGAGGCCAACCTGGATGGATCTTTTGTCCTAGTAATGAGAAGATAACTGCTCCACTTTGAATCTTGGAAAATGTTTAACATCATTTTTTTTTAAAAAGCTTAATTTTATTTGAGAGATAGAGAGAAATAGGTCATGCCAGAGTCTCTAGCCACGGCCAACAAACTCCATATGCATGTGCCATCTCGTGCATCTGGCTTACATGGATACTGAGGAATTGAACCTGGATCCTTAGGCTTCTCAGGCAATCACCTTAATTACTAAGCCATCTCTCCAGCTCAAACACTATTCTTATACAGTAAGTTCCAAAAACACTCAATGTATTCACTTCCTTCCCTTCTCCACATACATATGCACTAGTTCTTTTAAGTATCTTACTGGCTGAAGAGTAGACAACATAAAATAAATGTATTAAAAGAGAATTATAGCCACCTAGTTTTGTAGGCTTTTTTCTTTAAGCTTTTGCACATGTGTATGTTGTATACTAAGCACACTCCTCCTCACTCCTACCCTCTTTCCTCCTTCCCTTTGTTATTCCCCTTTGCTGCCTAGACAATTTCACTACTCCTTTAATATCCTATACATGTTTCATGTCACATATGGATACACATGTGATTTTACATAGTGTCAAAATCTAGGAACCACAATCGAGAGAAAAAAGTATTTGTTGTTCTGAGACTGGCTTAATTCACTTAATATGATTATCTCCAGTCACATTCATTTTCCAGCAAATGACATGACTTTGTTCTTTATGGCTGAAAAGCTTTGCATTGTGCATGTAACGCATTTTCCTTATCCATTCCTCTGATGGCCAGCTAGGCTGGCTCCATAGCTTGGCTGTTGCAAATAGTGCTACTGGAACCACTGGTGGATGGGCATGGGCATCCTGCAATATGTTCCCTTGGAGTCTTTTGGGTAAAGCCCCAGGAGTCTCAAGCCTGGGCATACCAAGACCTGCTCTATGCTGGGTTTTAATCTGCAGGCTCCTTCATGCATACGGAACTGTTGAGAATGCATCAGGGTTAGGAAAGCACTGATTCTCCATAGCCAATTTCCCCTTTTTTTCTTTGACCTCTACCGAGAGGCATGCTCATGCCTGTGGATGCTTACTTATGGTTTTGAAGTTTTTCTCTTTTCCTCTCACTCCTTTGACTTGGTACATGTAAGCCCTCTGGCTTGCATTGAAGTTTTTGAAACCTTAGGTATCTTTTGGACTCCACTCTGGAACACTGTGAGTGCTTGTGAGTGACGTGGCGAGGTGTAATCTGATTGGATTTGGTCGCTATGGACCACTTAAGCAGTAGCCCCAGCTGCAGATAACAGCCTGTCGGAGTGGAATGGACGATGAAACCTAGGTTCTTGACATGCCTTGGCGACAGTGTGCAAGTGGTAACACAAAAAACACAGATATATCCTGGAAGAGATAAGTGTGGGAAGAGGAACTGCCTTATCGTCCAAACAATTGAGCAGTGTGTGAGAGCAAAAGCAGGCAGCGGTCAGCATCTGTGGGGCTGCTCTGAAGTAGCTGGCGGGGGCCTCTAGGACGCCCTAGCAGAGTTGCCAATAGCAATGAGGAGGATACCCTACTTTACCTGAGAAGGGGCTGGGTGGCAATAACCAGGCATCCTTTGGAGAGTGTTGGGGCAGTGAATTTCTATGTATGTGTATGTATATGTGTGTGTGGTGTGCATGTTTGTAGGCCGGAGGTCCACATTAGGTGTCTTCCTCAGCCACCCTCCATATTTTTAAAAATTATTTTTAGTTATTTGAGAGTGAGAAAGTGAGAGAGAGAATGAGAATATGAATGGGCATGCCAGGGCTTCTAGCCACTGCAAATGAACTACAGACAAATGTGCCACCTTGTGCATCTGGCTTACATGGGTTCTGGGGAATCGAACCTGGGTCCTCTGGCTTTGCAGGCAAGTGCCTTAACCACTAAGCAATCCCTCCATCCCCATCTTATTTTTATAATGATTTTTAACAATATATATATATATTTATGTTTATATATATATTTTAAATTTTATTTATTTATTTATTTGAGAGCGACAGACACAGAGAGAAAGACAGATAGAGGGAGAGAGAGAGAATGGGCATGCCAGGGCTTCCAGCCTCTGCAAACGAACTCCAGACGTGTGCGCCCCCTTGTGCATCTGGCTAATGTGGGACCTGGGAAACCGAGCCTCGAACCGGGGTCCTTAGGCTTCACAGGCAAGCGCTTAACCGCTAAGCCATCTCTCCAGCCCTATATATATATATTTGTTTGCAAGGAGAGAGAGTTAGAGAGAAAATAGGCACTTTAGGGCTTCTAGCCACTGCAGACAAACTCCAGATGAGTGCATCACTTTGTGCATCTGGCTATACACAGGTACTGGGGAATGGAACCTGGGCTGTTAGGCTTTGCAGGCAAGTGCCTTCATTGCTGAGCCAGCTCTCCAACCTTTCCATCTTATTTTTAAAAAATATTTTATTTTTATTTATTTGAGAGAGGGAAAGGAGAGAGAGAGAGAAAGATAGGGAATGCCAGGGCTCCCAGCCACGGCAAACGAACTCCTGATGCATGTGCCGCTTTGTGCATCTGGCTTACGTGGGTCCTGGGGAATCAAACTGAGGTCCTTTGGCTTTGCAGGCAAGCGCCCTAACTGCTGTCATCTCTCCAGCCCCCTCCATCTTATTTTTGAGACACGGTTTCTCACGGAACCCAGAGCTAGACCTAGGCTAGACTAGTTAGCCAGCACCCACTAGGAATCCACCAGTCTCTGCCTCCTCAGTGGGGATTTTAGGCGTGAGCACTTTATCCACTGAGCCATCTCCCCAGCCATAGCACAGTGAATTTTTAGAAGCTCGATGTTTGGTGCTTTGGGAGAGTCTGAGCCTGGCTGCCTCTCTAAATTTCTTTGGAGCAGATCACTGCCTGCTGGTTTGATTCTGGATGGGCTGGGGCTTGCTTTGTGTGTCCAGTGCTCTCCTTCCTTAGTGATTCAATCCAGTGGATACTACAGGACATGTTCCTTTGGGCATGTCCAGCCTAGAGCCCAGGATAACTATGAATGTGACCCGACCAAAAGCAGCTTGTGGGAAGAAAGGATTTATTTTGGCTAACACACTCCAGGGTTAGCTCCATGATGGCAGGGAAAAATGTGGCATGAACAAAAGGTTGGACATCACCTTTTGGCTAACATCAGGTGGACAACAGCAGCAGGAGAGGGTGGCAAACACTGGCAGGGGGAAGCTGACAGTAACACACATAAGCCTGCTCCCATCAATACACTGCCTTCAGGAGGCTCCAGTTCCCAAATTGCCACCAGCTGGGGACCTAGCAGTCAGAGCACATGAGTTTATGGGGGACACCTGAATCAAACCACCACAGATGCTTAATCACAAACACGCTGAGGCTGTTTACACTCAACCACAACCACACATATACATGTGCACCATGTACATAGTATTTTAAACTTGATTAATGTTTCTGCTCCTCAACATCTTAAATGGGAAGGAGCCTCTCCCATTAGAGGCATTGGATCCCAGTGGCAGTCATCGCTGTGAGTCCTGGAAACTTGGTGAGAACAGAATAGGGTGTGTTCATCAGAAGCTGCACGTGAAGGAAGAGACCTGCCTAGAGTTCTGACCTCTCTAGACTCGCACTGTGCCCCAGGGTTGATGAGGTATACCCAGAACAGATGAGTGCTCCCCGTGTTATTGATCTCCATGTCAAAATACTGTAATGCAGGTCTATATGTACCCTCCTTTCTAGAAGCTGAGAGGAGTTATTGGAAAGATCTTAATACTCAGACTCTCAGGTAGAATGTCAAATGTGTCAGAGGAAAAGTGACAGAGGTTCAGGATGATATTCCTGGAAGACTTCGTGGAGGAAGTCATGTTGGGTCTGGGTCTTCTAGAATTTTCCAAAAGGCAGAGGTTGAAACTGAGGGAAGGAGAGTACTCCAGAGGCTGCTGCAGGGAGAGATTGGACATGGGCTCAGGCAGATGGCTTCTGAAAACCACCGGTACACAGGAGATTTGGGATTACCCCCCATGAGAAGCATAGAAGGAGCCGAGCTGTTACAGAACTCACGTTTTGGCCACAAGACAAGGATAAGTCACAGGTACTACCAATCTTATGCCCTTGGTTGCTAAGGAAACTTATCCTGGTACCATTCACAAAATAACAGGAGAAGAGGCGAAAAAGAATGTGACTAGTTAACCTAAAACTCTAACCCTTTGTAAGCTAGGTGCCCACGCACCATCTGAAGCACGTGGCCATCAGGTCACTGGACATGTTAGCGGCGAGGTGAGTTCAGAGGAGGGCTGGTAAGAGATGAGGAGGCACTTTCTGTAGAATCAGTATTTGGAAGACAAAATCAAAGAACTTGCCAAGGGAGAGAAGAGAATGCAAAGTCGCATTCGTTGGTAACTGCTCGACTTTTGGAAGAGAGACAGAAAATCTACGCAGTGAAAGTGACTCAAGAGAGGGTCAGGGCAGATGGCTCAGTGGATAAGACATTTGCTGTGCAAGTGTGAGGGCCCGGGTTGACGTTTGGTGGCGCTAGCCTGTTCTGTGTCGCTGGGGAGGCAGCGCCCAGACAGTCTAGCGGGCTTGCTGGTTTGGCTGAGTTGATGAGCTCTAGGTTCAGGTAGAGTCCTTGTCACAAATAAGATGGAGAGTGACTGAGGGAGACATGGATCCCTACCCTCACCTGTGTGTGCACATCCCCCCATATCCCCCCACATGCACCCACATACTACATAACACATACTACACACCAATACACATGCAATTATTATTTTCTATTATTTTTTTTTTTTGAGGCAGGGTCTCACTCTATAGCTCCAGGCTGGCCTCGAACTTACTGCGGTCTGCTTTCCCAGGGCTAGGATTCAAGGCATGCACTACCATACCTGCCCAAATTCTTAAGTTACTTGAGAGAAGGAGAGAAAGCCCTCAAGCATGAGAGAAGAGACAATGTGCATGCCAGGACCTCCTTCTGCTGCAAACAAACTGCAGATGCATGCATTTGGCTTAAGTGGATGCTGGAGAGTAGAAGCCGAGCCATCAGACTTTTCGTGCAATCACCTTTGACCACGGAGCCATCCCTCCATATTCCCCCGAGGGAAGGACACAGCGGTGTGTCTATCCTTCCACTACACGGAAGAAGAGACTGTTAATGAGACAGGCAGAGACACTAGCAAATGGGACCAGGGAAAGCCATTGGCTGTGGTGATTAGGTCTCTCTGACCTTGCCTTGGCAGGGTAGGGACAAAAGCCACATAGCAAGAGATTAAGAGTGATGAGGCATTATGAGGTGGAGGCAGTGAACAGAAACTGGTGGTGGTGGTAAGGGTTGTAGGTGGCCAAGGAAACAAAGAACTTCTCCATGAAGTGTTTTGCGTGGAGTAAGGCCTGGGTGCAGAGTACAGCTCCCCACAAGACCAAGAGATTGGAATAAAAGGAAGGCCAAGCCTTTGGCTGGCCCTGCTCGGGTTTGGCTGGACATGCTTGGGTTGGGCAATGTGATTTGAAGTGGAACTTTTGGCCCAAGTTTTGTGACTTTGCTCATGAGGGCTTGGCAGTGAAGGAGGAGAAAGTGAATGTTATGCTGTGTTTAGATGGGCAAGTAAGAAAGTATGAAATTACCGTGAGGGCTAAACTGGGATGAAGGGGTTTTCCACGTGGAGCACCCTGGAGGGCAGGAAGTTTTGTGAGGCCGGCGAGTTGGCACGGTTCCCCGGCAGCAAAAGCATCCCGAGGGCCCCAGCCAGGACTGCAGAGGAGGAGATGAGACTCAAAAATCGGCACACTCTGGGCATTTGTTTGCCGTGGCTAGAGGCCCAGGTGCTCCCATTTTCTCTCTCTCACGGAAACAATATTAAAAGAGGACCCTTTCTTTTAACGCAGTGCCGAATGAGCTCAAAGCACATCACTCTTCCATTCACTCACATCTCGAAGTAAAAGGGCAAAGAGGGCGGCTAAGGGCGGGGGGGGGGGCGTGAGAAGGGCAGGGGTGGGCGTGTGGCGTGGGGAGGAGAGGGGAGCACTTGCGCTCTTCATGTCCGTGCTCCCCGTGTGGCCCCTGCAGGAGCTCCTCCAGGCGAAACGGGACCTGCAGGAGCTGCTGATCGCCAAGGAGGAGCTGGAGGACCTGCTGCGGAAGCGCGAGCGCGAGCTGACGGCGCTCAAGGGCGCCCTGAAGGAGGAGGTCTCGGGCCACGACCGGGAGATGGACAAGCTGAAGGAGCAGTACGACGCCGAGCTGCGCGCCCTCCGGGACAGCGTGGAGGAAGCAACCAGGGTGAGTCGCCGCTGCGCACCGAGCCACGGGCGCGCGCGGACGGAGCGCGCGGGCCGGGGCTGCTGGCTGGATTTGCTCGCGCGGCCTTTTTGGGTCCGTTAACTCGGACGTCAGCCAGTGTACCGACTACAGGTAGGGGATCGCCGTGAGTTTGAGGACACCCCGAGACTCCACAGTGAATTCCAGGTTAGCCTGGGCTAGAGCAAGACCCTACCTCAAATAAATAAAAAAAATAAAAACAACAACAAATTGCTTTTTTGCAAGTGATGAGATTTCCTGGCCTTGAGCAAGCTTTAGCGTCTTGCAGCCTCTGGGGAGTGGAGAGCTGAGAGCTGTCTTCAAGGCCCAGGGCTCCGGGTGCGACTGGGCGGCTTTGCTCACGGGCAGAATTACAGCTGGGAGCCCTTCACCCTATCCTATCTGATTCTTTTGGTCTTTCTGTGGCCTTCTGCTAGACAGTGTGGTTCTTTTCTTGGCAGGGCTCAAGGGGGTTAATTGGGCCAATTGCCTGAACCATTTCAAGATAATTTTTTTTTTCCACTTAATTGAATTCTTGGCTCCTACAAATAGATTCTAAATTATGTTGAAATCCTTTGGTGCAGGGCTCATGTTGGTGTCAAAGAAGAGAAAAATATTTTAGATGAGAAAATACTTTGAAAATACTGTGCCATTTTTAGGGAAAGAGAAGACTTAGAGTGTAAAGATTTTAGTCTTTTTTGGGGGGGTTGAGGTAGGGTCTCACTTTAGCTCAGGCTGACTTGGAATTGACTCTGTATTCTCAGGGTGGCCTTGAACTCACAGGGATCCTCTTACCTCAGCCTCCTGAGTGCTGGGATTAAAGGTGTGTGCCACCACTTCAGCTAAGATTTCAGTCTTTGAAACATTAAAGGTAAAGGAGGGGCTGCGGAGATGGTTGAATGGGTGCAGTGCTTCCGGGCAAGTGTGAGGATCTCACTTTGGATCTGTAGCACTCAGGTAAATGCTGGGTGAGTGTGGTGGCCTGCCCATGATCCCAGTGCTCAGAAGGCAAAGATTCTTCCCCAACCCTGGGGCCAGCTGGCTAGCAAGATTAGCTGAATCAGTGAGTTCTGGGTTCAGTTGAGACCCTGTCTCAAGAAATAGGGTGGAGAGCAATTGAGGAAGACACCTGATTTCAACCGCTGGCCGACACACACACGTTGTCACATATGAACATGCATACATATACACACGCACATACCATATACACATCCACAGAAAAAATGCTGAAGGAAGAATTATTTTTAAAAAGTTTTTTTCTTTCTTTTTGACAACTTTCATAATTATAGACAATTAATCCATGGTAATTCCCACCCCCCTCACTTTCCCCTTCACAACTCCACTCTCCATAATATCTCTTCCCTGTCTCAGTCTCTTTTACTTTGATGTATCATCTTTTCCTCCTACTATGAAGGTCTTGTGTAGGCAGTGTCAGGCACTATGAGGTCATGAATATCCAGGCCCTTTTGTGTATGGAAGAGCACATTGTAAGGAGTCCTACCCTTCCTTTGGCTCTTCCATTCTTTTTAAAGAGAAAGCTTTTATTTATGTATGTATTTATTTGAGAGAGTCAGAGAAAGAAGCAAAGAGAAAGAGAGAGAGAGAGAGAGAGAGAGAGAGGGAGGGAGGGAGGGAGAGAGAATGAGAATATGGGCATGCCAGGGCTTCCAGCCACTTCAGATGAACTCCAAATACATGCACCATCTTGTGCATCTTGCTTATGTGGGTCCTGGGGAATTGAACCGAGATCCATTGGCATTGCAGACAAATGCCTTAACTGCTAAGCCATCTCTCTAGCCCTCTTATATTCTTAAGAATTATTTTTTAATTAATTTGCAAGCAGAGAGAGAGAGAGAGAAAGAGGAAGGGAGGGTCAGGGCTTCTTGTGGCTGTAGACATAGTCCAGATGCATACAGTACTTTCCTTCTGGCTTTATGTGGGTACTGGAGAATTGAACCTGAGATGGTAGGCTTTGCAAGCATGTGCCTTGAACTGCTGAGCCATTTCCCCCTTCCCCCTGCACCCAGAAAGAATTCTTGACACTGTTCATTCTGCAATGATTGCAGGGCAGCCTGGCCCTCTCCCCTAAGCCCCATAACGAGTCACTGATTTTTCAATTATGTCACGCTAATTCCAAATGACAAGAAGTGAAAGACAGGTTTGTTTGTTATAACAACAGAAAGCCTGGGAAAGACTGTGTGGGTCACTATCACTTTGAGACACTTTAAAAAAAGAAGACTTCCCTCTTGTTGATTTACTTATCTTTGCTTTTTTGTTTATTTTGAGATTTGATTAAATGAAGGGGAGGCAAGCAGAACCATTGAATTGCAATTGTGTTGAGAGGAAATGCCTCCCCCCCCCCCCCCGAGGTAGGGTCTCACTCTAGCCCAGGCTGACCTAGAATTCACTATGTAGTCTCAGGCTGGCCTCAAACTGATGGTGATCCTCCTACCTCTGCCTCCCCAGTGCTGGGATTAAAGGCGTGCACCACCACACCCTGCAGAAGTGTCTGGCTTTTGACTCTCATTTCTTTTCTGTGAACTGCCCGGTGCCCTTGCTGTTGGCCTTCTGTTGCTTGGCTGCGTACATCTCCGTAGGCTCCCAGGAGAGGGCTTCACCTTTGGACTCATCATTTCTTCATCACTCTTAGAACCTGCAACAAAGCGGGAGTTACGGTATATTCTGGGTGGCCCACTTAGGGGTGTTTGGGCCTATGTTTGTATTGGACTATAAGAATTACCGTACCCGTGCCACATGTAGAATGGAAGATAGTTAATTGTAAGCTTCTGGGTCTTCCACTGGCAAAGATTTGTAAGCAGGGAAGACAAGCATGGTGGGCGGAAGAGGAATTGTGGAAATGGGGTCCCCAGTGGGCACTGAAGCTGTCGCATCGAGACCCCCTTGGGAAGTCTGTTGTGTGTGGTTTCACAATTTTGCCATTCCAATTCAAGAGAGTAGCCATGCAGACTCAAAGCAATCTGGATAGATGGAGGGAAGGAAGGAAATGAGGAAGGAAAGGGAAGATGGATGGATAAGTTAGTGGACATGTTATCGCTGGCAGAGAATGTAGGGAACAGTAGGAAGGTAACACAATGGGCCTTCCCTCTGTACTCACACTCTGCCCCAGGTCCTGTTCAATACTGACCTTGGCATCCTTCCCTTTAAAACTCTTCCCACAAGCCTAGCCCCACACAAGTCACCAGTGCATTGTCTTGCAGTGGGAGACAAACCCCTTCCCAGCTGGGGCTTGAGTCTCTGCTGCTCTCCAATGGTGGTGCAGGAGTTCTAGAGAATTCTATCCCTCTGTTCATTTCTGTGCCTTGCTAGTGAGTTTATATACAGTTCTTAAAAATTTTTAATTTTTATGTGGGGGAGGGGAACTGACGGGTCAGGACCTTAGCCACTACAATCGAAATCCAGATGTGTGTGTGTGTGCCCCCTTATGCCCATGTGCAACCTTTTGCATGCTTACGTCACCATGCGCCTGGCTCACGTGGGACCTGGAGAGTAGAACATGAGTTCTTATGTTTTTCAGGCAAGTGCTTTAACCACTAAGCCATGTCTCCAGCCCTTATATAAATTTTTTTAAATTTAATTTTATTTATTAGAGAGACACAAGAGGGGGGGGGAAGGGAGAGAGGGGTAGATAGAATGGGTGTGCCAGGGCCTCTAGGCACTACAAATGAACTCCAGACACATGCACCACCTTGTGCATCTGGCTTGTGTGGGTCCTAGGGAATCAAACCTGGATTCTTAGCCTTCATAGGTGAGTGCCTTAACTGTTGAGCTGTCTCTCCAGCCCTCTGTGCAGTTTCTTAAAGAGTATTATGAGTGTATTTTTATTCTTTGGAAACTTTTGCTTCTGAAGGCGGCTGCTGAACAAATGTGACAGAACCAATTTTTAATGGGAAAAATGTCAACTTGGTTGATGTCTTTTTGCTATGTTATTCATAGGATGGTATTACAGAATAGATTTTAAGGGCATTAAGCCTTTGGAGGAGAGGTATTAAATAGTTTTTGAAAAAATCTGATAAATTGTTTCTTGAATTTGTTCACTAGCATTTAGCCTTTCCTCTGCCCCAGGGGAAGGACTCATCCTACACTGACTAAAAGCTGACATTTCTATAAGGAATTGAATTACGTTAAGAAGTTCATTTCCTTGCGAGGTCTTAGGAGACAGTCCAACCTCCTTTCATCAGTTTTGCTAACTTTTGCCTCAGTCTGGAGCCAAAACCCTCTTTTAAAAAATGCTATTTTGTCATTGTCAAGTCACAGGCACCTCATCTAGCCCGAGTTTGGGCACAAAAGCCTTATATTACTGAAACATTCAGAGAAAACTGTCAAATTATATTAAGAACCTTTTACTGGTATTCCAAACAGATATTTCATGCTGGTTTCTCATAGACCCACACCTCTTAGAGAGGGCTGGTGAGTCAGCGACAGGAATTCACACAGGCCTCAGTAATGCGGGGCTTCCTGCTTCAGCAGAATGAATGCGACCTCACCCTCAGAATGTGGTGGGCTGGGTTGGTATGTGGATGTGCCATGTCCCTTCGAATAGAGGAATGGCCTTCATTGTCTGTTAGAAAGGATTTTCTGTTATTAAACCTTTAAAAAAAAAAGCTGCCCAGTATCTTAACCCATTTCTCTAGGCTTTTTTTTTTCTTCCCTGTGCACTGATATCTGCTTTTTGTGCTTTTTCCAGTTTTGAGAAGAAATGTCTTTTTTTTCCCTGGGTTTTGTGGCAGTGGTTGGGTCACTGGATGGTGGGGGTGGGGACAGGGAATGATCACCACCTGGGAGGCAAACGAAGGTTGTCCTCTTGCTGCAGGTGTTGGCTTTGCTTTCCCAGCCCTAGCCCTTCCCATCTCTAACTTTTGTGCAAAACAGAAGTGTAGTCAGTGTAGTTCCTTCTGATTCTTTTTATTTATATTTATTTATTTGAGAGAGAGAGGGAGGGAGGGAAAGAATGGGTGCCCCAGGACCTCTGGCTGCTGCAAACAAATTGCAGATGCATGTACCACCTTGTGCATCTGGCTTACGTGGGTCCTGGGGAATGGAACCTGGATCCTTTGGCTTTGCAGGCAAGCACCTTAACTGCTATGCCATCTCTCCAGATCCTCTTCTGATTTCTTGGAGCATATGTTGGGCTCCAATCCAGTACCCTTAAGAGAAAGTTTCTTTTATTTAATTTCTTGCTGGGTGTGGTGGCCTGTGCCTGTAATCACAGCACTTGGGAAGCTGAGGTAGAAGAAACAGCATGATTGTGAGGCCAGCCTGGGCTACAGAGTGAGTTCTAGGTCATCCTGTGCTACAGTGAGACTCTCCTTCAAGTAAACAACAAGAGTATGATTTTATTTATTTGGTGTGTGTGCACGCATGTGTGCGCCATGGAATGTGGATGGAGGTCAGAAGACTTGCTTTCCATCTTGTTTTGAGGCAGAGCCTCTCTCTTGTTCGATGCTCCTTTCTTTTCTTTTTTTTTTTTTTGGTTTTTCGAGGTAGGGTCTCACTCTAGCCCAGGCTCACCTGGAATTCACTATGGAGTCTCAGGGTGGTCTCGAACTCACAGTGATCCTCCCACCTCTGCCTCCCAACTCCCAAGGGCTGGGATTAAAGGCGTTTGCCACCACGCCTGGCTTCTGTCTCTCTTCTTGATGTGGTTGCACTAGGATTACAGATGTCTACCATAGTGTCTGACTGTTTAATGTAGGGCCTGGGGACTTGAACTTGGTACTCAGAGTTGTACAAGAAGCACTTAACCCACTGAGCCATCTCCCCATCTCTTAAGAGAGAGTTTCTGGGTTGCTTTTCTATATTCACACCTTCCTGAAACCTGGCATTTGTTGGAAATGTTGATCTTGGCTTTATCTTTCCTGTTCTCATTTTTCACCTGACATCCTTGTTGGGCTAATTGTGGTGGATTAGAGGGGGCAAACAGACCAAGGGAAAGCTGAGCCCCTGACAATTCCAAGGTAGCATCAGACCACTTTGGGGATCTCATTCATGGAGTAAAATTGTTTCTCCTAAGAGCAAATCTTGTCCGTTAGGAGCCAGATCATAATGTTAATGTTCAGCATAGAAAAGCAGATTTAGCATCTGTGGTGGTTTGATTCAGGTGTCCCCCATAAACTCAGGTGTTCTGAATGCTAGGTTTCCAGCTGATAGAGATTTGGGAATTGACACCTTCTGGAGGGAGTGTATTGTTGGGGGTGGGCTTGTGGGTGTTATAGCCAGTGTCCTTGGCCAGTGTGTGGCACACTCTCCTGTTGCTATGGTCCACTTTATATTGGCCAGGGGGTGATGTCCACCCTGTGCTCATGCTGTCATTTTCCCCTGCCTTCATGGAGCTTCCCTTCGATCCAGTAAGCCAACCAAAACCTCTCTTTTCCCACAAGCTGCTCTTGGTTGGGTGATTTCTACCAGCAATGCGAACCTGACTGCACCAGCATCTAATAGCTTCAGGTATTTTAGTTACTTTTATTTTTGCATCACAAAACATGATTTGTGCACTGCAGACATGAGCCGGTGGGCCCTATGTATTATTTTTAAATATAGCATACACACATTGATGTGCTGCACACTCACCAGGGGAGGGAGTCGGTGCTAAATTCGGTGAGGGCTGCAAAGATAAACCAGACAGTCTACCCTCCCAGGAGGCGGATGGTGAGATATTCAACACTGGTTGTAGGAAAACTAAGTGCCCGGATGAGGTGGAGATAAAGTGCTGAAGGAGACTGTGAAAGGACCAGAGTGTGTGCTCGGAAGGTGGTCTGGTGGCCTGGCAAGATGTCACAGACAGGGCAGTGTCAGTAGTGGCCTCATAGGGATGTCATAATGTTGCTGCGAGCTGGAAGACGAGGGGCTGGACGCTAGACCATGGGCAGAAGGAATGAGTGAAGAGGAGTGAGCTGCAAATGGGGGCCGAGGAGAGCTTGGACTGACTGGAAAGATCCCAGGGGTAGTGTTATTTGGGGTAAGGGAGGAACAAAAAAAAAAAAACAGATAACACCACAATGTCTGTCCACTCTACTTGCCTGTATGGGGCCTTGTTTGGTATGGAGCAGCTGATGATGTGAGCATTTTGAGGTCCTGTAGGGAAGGTGTGCATGTGCCCAAAGTTAGTGAGGGCGGGACTTCCACCTGGCATTCACTGGGAGAACTGTGGACCAGGGCGGGAAGGCACTCCTAGGGGCCATGATGCACCAACAGAAAGACACTGTAAGACAATAACGTCATAGAGACCTGAAAAGGAGTTATGAGATTCATTTATGGAGTAGAATAGGAAGAGGGCTTTATTTGGTACAATTGATGATGGAGTTGAGGGAAAGAATGCATGAGTGTACCAGGGCCTCTTGCCACTGCAAATAAACTCCAGATGTATGAGCCACTCTGTGTAATTGACTTTGTATGGGGACTGGGGAATCAAACCTGAGCAGTCACAGTTTATCAGCAGCTTTAACCGCTGAACCATCTCTCCAGCCCCTGCATTATGTATTTATATTTTGAGTCTCTATGACTTTATATTGCCTGATCTTTATGTTGTAAATCATTTTTTAATTTTGAATATATTTTTAAATTTACACAGAGAGAGAATGGGACACCAGGGTTTCTTGCTACTTAAAACAAACAAACAAACAAAAAAACATCTGGGTGCATGCATATACCACTTTGTGCATGTTGATTTATGTGGGTGCTGGGAAATCAAACATGGGTCAGTAGGCTTTGCAAGCAAGTGCCTTTAACCACTGAGCCATCTCTCCATCCCCATCATAGTGTTAGCTATAAGGGTGTTTTTCACTCTACAACTTAGAAATGTCACTCATTGTTATAAAAATGAGCCTGTAGTTTGGTACCCATTTCCCTTAAGACTTTGATATATTTTTTTCCCTCTTCCTACTTTCTTACCAGTCTCTGAACAGGTTCTTTCCAAGTGTAAGGTCAGCCAAGGGCTACATGGGAAAACCAGTGTTAATCTCAGGATCAGTGGGCTCACCTCCCTGACATGGCTAATTCAGTGTAAAAATCTCATGTCTGTCCTTGCCAAGGGATCCAGGTTAGCCAGGGAAACTGTAAAAATTCATTTTCTCAGTATTTTAACTTCAAATAATCCATTTACCACAAATGATAGCTCTTGAAAGCTGGTCTAGCTATGGAGTCTGCTGTCAGGGGCCCAGGAAAAGGAAGATGTGTGTTCGTTGATTCAGGCTGTCTAGAGGGACACAGGACTTTTCATTGGTAAAAGCAGAGGGGTAAGATTCATGGTTAAAAGAAGAGCTTTGGGGGTTTGAGTGATCACTCAGTGGTTCACGCACTTGCCTGCAAAGTCTAACAACTGGGATTTGATTCCCTAGGAGCTGTGTAAAGTCAGATTCACAAAGAGTTGCATGCATCTGGAGTTCTTTTGCAGTGGCAGGAAGTCCTGGTATACCCATTCTCTCTCTTTCCTTGGAAATAAATAAATAGAATATCTATCTATATCTATATCTATATCTATAATCTATAATCTATATATATATATATGATATATATAAATTTAAAGCCTGGTGTGGTCATGCACGCTTTTAATCCCAGCAGTCTGGGAGGCAGAGATAGGAGGACTGCCTTGAGTTTGAGGACACCCTGAGGCTACACAGTGAATTCTAGGTCAGCCTGAGCCTAGAGTGAGACCCTACCTCAAAAAATTTTTTGGGGGCTGGAGAGAAGGCTCAGTTGAGGTGTGTGTGAGCATGACAACCTGGGCTGGTATCCCCGGAACTCGCATAAAATGCTTGGTATGGTGCTGAGTGCCTGTAACCCTAGACCTAGCAGGGCGTACACAGGAGGGTCTTTAGGGCTTGCTGGTTGGCTAGTCTATCTGAATTGGTGAACTCCTGTCTCAAAAAATGAGGTGGAGAGCAACTGAGGAGACACCTGACATTAACATCTGGCCTCCACATGCATGTGCACACACATAAACCTGTACACATACGTGTACCCATATGCATACACACATGCCAACAAGAAAGTTGGAGAGCAGCTGAGGAAGATACCCAATGTCAGCTTCTGGCTTTCACATGCACATGTACATACATACATAAGCACATACATACACGTACAACTATACATGCAAAAGACAGGGCTGGAGAGATGGCTTAGCAGTTTAGGCACTTGCCTGCGAAGCATAAGGGCCCATGTTTGACTCTTCAGATCCCACATAAGCCAGTTGCAAGTGGTGATGCAAGCGTGCAAAGTTGCACATGCATACAAGGTGGCACATGTGTCTGGAGTTTGATTACAGTGGTTGGAGGCCTTGGTGTACCAATTCTCTCTCTCTCTCTCTCTCTCTCACACACACACACACACACACATACACACACACACACATATTTTGAAAAAAGGCCACTCTGTTGGGCTTATCTCAAAAAAAAAAAAAGAATAAAAAACAGGTCTCTCACCCTGTAACATTCTCCTTAGCTCTATCTCCTCTCAATGGCTTTTTAAAATTTTTTTCATTTTTTGAAGTAGGGTCTCACTCTAGCCCAGGCTGACCTAAAATTCACTATGTAGTCTCAGGGTAGCCTCAAAGTCATGGCAGTCCTCCTACCTCTGTCTCCCGAGTGCTAGGATTAAAGGCTTCCACCACCACAGCTGGCTCTCAATGGCTTTTTTAATAATTGCATCATTTTTCTATATCCTGGTTGATTAAAAGCCCATACATTAGAGGTCTAGAATGGGGTTTGAACGCCCTGCTGTGTGGCTCCAATCCCATACGTCCTGAAGGACATGCCTGTCATGAGAAAGCCCCAGGGCCTGGTCACTGGTGCATCATAGGAGACATCATACCTGGGAACCTCTCAGGTGCTTTAATTGAGCTGCTCAGGGTCACTTGCTGTGGGTTGAGAAGACAGTAAGGGAGTCCCAGATGGGAGATGTGTCATGAAGGTGTCTGTTGTTTTGTGTGTTGGCATCATGTGAATCACGGAGACTTCAAGGCAGGTAAGCTATGGTGTGGCATTTAGGGGGTCCTCTGTGGTCTTGAGGCGAGAAGGATGTGCAAATAAAATGATCGTAAAGTGCTAGGTGCTCTGGCTGAGGTCTGGGAGGGGGTGATCACCCAGGCTTATGGCTCTGGGTGGCAAAATCGAGGGAAGAAATAGCTGATTGGTTCTGTGACTTGACATGCTTCAAAAAATAGAAATGAAAACAAAATTTCCCTTTCTCTGATCTCTCTAAGAACTCCTGGACATTAATGTACTGTGAATCTGACCTTCTCAACAGCTTTTTATAAAACTCAGATTCACAGTGAAAGTGGCTACAAAGTTTAAATTTTCTAAGAATAAGATTAAAAAAGAATATCGACCATAGAAATGAAATTAAAATCCATTTATTAAAAAAAAAATCAACTAAGGGGCTGATAGAGTGCCTCTCATGTCAAGGCCTGGGGCTCCACCCTAGCACAGCATGGACCAGCGGTGGTGAGGCATGCCTGTGTCCTAGCACTTAGGAGGTAGAGGCCGGAGATTAGGAGTTTAAGGCCATTCTCACTTATATAGTGAGGGGCCGGAGGCACATGAGACCTTATCTCAAAATGCAAACAAGCAAAAAAAAAAAAAAAAAAAAAAATCAATTAGATTGCATTTCCTGTTAAGATTTCCAGAGGGTGGGTCTTCATACAATGCAATATTTATGAAGATGGCCTCTAACTTTCCTGACGTGATGGGTATGCTGACCATCACCCTGACATGGCCTAGAATCACTTAGGAAACACATTTTTGGGAAGGTCTGTGAGGGAGTTTCTTGCTTGCTTTCGTTCAGGTGGGAAGACCTGCCCTGACTGTGGGTGGCAACATTCCATGGGCTGGGGTCCTGGACTGAATAAAACAGAGCAAGCTGAGTGCCAGCCTTCATCTCTCTTGGTTTCCTGACCTGCAGATGCCTTGCCCTCCCGCCTCCGTGCCTTCTCAGCCTCAGTGGACTGCACTCTCAAACTGCGGGCAGAATGAACCCTTCAGTTATTTCCGGTCATAGAAACAAGGAAAATCACTAATACACCTGGTTAGGAGGATACAATGGGGGGTCTCCTTGTAGGTGTTCTGCTGTGACTTTGGGTACAGAGATTTAGTTAATGCCATTGTGTTGGGAGGATTTTGGCTTTCATATTACAATGTGGGAAGAGCTGATGAGGAATTTCATCTGGAGGACTCCTTGCACAGATGTTTGATGAGTTTTAGTGACCATGAGTTATCAGGCTGGCATGTTCCAGTGGGTACCTAGGGACAGGGCTTCAGGACACCCAGAACACTCAGTTGACCCAGAAAGTCACAAAATCACAGCAAATTCACATGCAGTGTGAAGAGGAAGTGTTGAGACTTAATTGGGTGGAGAAGGAGGTATGACATATGCACTGGCCTTGGGAAGACCTGCAGCCCCAGCTGTTCCCAAAGACATGAGGTCTGTGCCTTTCTTCACTCAAGCCTTACACTGGCCAGGCTAGGTTGGGGGAGGTAGAGGGCTTGCTTGCTTCTTGCCTGTGATGGAGGGAGGCCAGGGGAACATTTGAGTAGCTCTCCAGTCTTGGTGCTAAGGAGTCCATATCAATTTCTAATTACTGGGAAAGGATCAATGAAACAGTTTTTGAAGCCTGTTCAGTAAATAGTTCATTCATAGTCATTAATTAATAAGCAAACATCTGTGGAGCAGTCATTTGTGTCAGTCACTGACTGGTTTATAGGGTCAAAGGTACCAAAGGGATAAGACAAGCTCTATTCAGATAATTACATGTGTGTATATGTAATTCCATTGTAGTAAGTACTTTGTGGTTGATGGAAGGAAAGGAGGGAGGGGGAGAGAGGGAAAGGGAAGAAAGAAGGAAGAGAGGTAGGAAGGAGGGAAAGTTTCTTAAGGAAAATGATGGAGATCTTTAAGGGTTAACAGGAATTACCTGGATTAAAAACAGAAGCAGGGGAGAGGGAGGGCTCAGTCTGGTGAACACTTGCCTTGTAAACATGAGAATCTGAGTTGAGTCTCCAGAACCCACATCAAATGCCCAGTGTGATGACGCATGCTTGTCATCTCAGGGCTGGTGGAGGCAGGGAGAGCTGGCTCCCTGGTGCGCTCTGGCCAGCCAGTATAGACTAATTAGGTGAACTCCAATGAGACCCTGTCTCAAAATAAGGGGGATGATGTTCCCCAGGAACAACAGTTGGGATTGGCTCCTGGCTACACACACACACACATGCACACCTGTGCAAGCAAGCAGAGGAAACTGTGTAAAGGACTCACTTTGGTAGAGAGCATGAAAAGCCAGAGAGGCTGGGCTGTGCGGGGCAGTGGGAAGTCTAGTATGAGATGAGGTAGAAGCCAGTGGAGACCAGCTCACGCAGGCCACATGGAACACTTCAGGGGCTCTGTTCTTAAAGGTAAAGGAAGGGAGTTAGAGAGTTAGAGACTGGGACAAACACTGATTGACTTGTATTTACTCCTTCCATGAATAGGATCCTGCTTTGCTTTCTCTAAATAAAATGAAATTCCCACCTTAAGAGGGAAGCCTGCACTCTGAGATCTCTTCTGTGTTTTTAAAAATAATTTTAATTTAATTTATTTATTTGCAAGCGGTGGGGGGGGGGGAGAGGGAGAGAGGGAGAAGACAGAGAGATAATGGGCACGCCAGGGCCTCCAGCCACTGCAAATGAACTCCAGATGCATGTGATCCCTTGTCCATCTGGCTTACGTGGGTACTGGGGAATTGAACCTGGGTCCTTTGGCTTCACAGGCAAGTGCCTTAACCACTAAGCTATCTCTGCAGCCCATTCCATTTTGTTTTTAATACCTGTCCCTTTGTGGTTCCAGTGGAGAAGGGGAAGGGGACCATGAAAGGTCTCATTTGGTTTGGGAGGCTTGGCTCTTTAAATATTCATCACCCTGACTTTACAAAATAAACTGTGATTAAGAAGTGGATGAGAGTTGACGGGGCATGTTGGTTTTAGGATAGATTTTCTTTTTCTTGCCAGTTAAGTCAGGATTGGAAATACCTTTAAACACTTCAAAGCCTTCCTAAATGGGATGGATATTCTGAGATCTCGTCATGGGCACTGCTTGGCACCCAGCTGTGTGAGGAAGGAGCTCTGGCCCCTCACTGACCACGTGCTCCCACATGTGGATATGGTCAAACCATGGAATTGGGCCACGCAGTGAGAGAAGCTATTTAAATATCCAGGCATGACCATGGCTACCATAATGTTGCAGACAGTTGAATCCTTAACATCTGAAAAGAAGTGACTTCATGATCAGAAAGCCTATTTCATCTGTGATACACTCTCTGACCCTCTCAGCTCTGCCTGGTCTTTTTTCTAAAGACTTGCCAATATCATTAAAAGATTTCTATTTGGTGGAAAAAAAAAACTGGCATTTTTTTTGATCATTTTGAGTGGAAAATGTAAAATGTCATGAGCTCTAAACCCATTAGGTAAGAAGCAGTGTGGACACAGGAATGCTCATGGGGGCAAAGAGATCAGTGTGCAGACAGCACAGAGGGGGGCGGGAGCCTCAGCTGGTCCTGGGGAGCCACACTTTGGTGCGTCTTTGTAGTCTCTTTCCACATTGCATAGGCTTGGCTCATGTCACCAGTGGGTTAATATGGGCACAACAGCCTGTGTCTTCCATTGCTAGGTCATGAAAGTTATTGTGCTTTTTTTCCTTGTGTTATCTCCAATCTCTTGCTGTGTGGAAAACAAGATTCTGTGTAGTGGGGTACTCAGCCTGTAAGAAGGCACATATTGTGATAAACTGAGGCCACCTGTCAGTAGCCATGTGACTGAGCCACCTTGCAGCTTTGGTCAAAAAATTTTTTATTTTATTTTTGGTGATACTATGGATTTAATGTAGAGCCTCATGCATGATAGACCCTCTACCTCTGAGCTATGTTCCTAGCCCTCTTTTTACTTTTTTTTGTGGGGTGGGGGTGGGGAGAGGAGATCACATCTCACTAAATTACATAGGCAAGCTTTGAAGTTACTCCATAGCCCAGGCAGGACTTGAACCTGTGATCCTCCTGCCTCAGCCTCCTGAATAGCTGGGATCATTACTGCCAGTAGGTCTAGATTGGCCAACATTCTGGCTGTGGTCTCATTAGAAACTTCCAGCTGGAGTTGAATCTAGACTCCTTATCCTCGGGAACTGAGATAGTAAATGTTATTTCAGACAGCTGATTTTTGAAGCAATTTGTAAGTCCCACAACATTTTGACTTAGACGGTTTTAATAGGTGTCTTTGAGCAAGGCTTGGGAGAAGGCTCAGTGAGTAAAGTAGTTTGCTGTACAAGCATGAAGACCCAAGTTCAGATCTCCAGCACCCACGTGAAAGCTGGGTGTGGGGACACATGCTTGTAATCCCAGTGCTGGATAGACAGACAGGAGGATTCTTAGGGCTGGGCTGCCTACCAAGTCTGTGAGCTCCAGCCAGGTTCAGTGAGAGAGGTGCAGAGCTGAGGAAGACACTCAGTGTTGAACTCTTGTCTGCACATGTGTGCGTGCATGCACGTGCACACACAAACACATAGATATACACACACACAAAGTATCATTGAGGGCTAGTCTGAGGACTGGACCGACATGAATTTAGGTGCATTATTTGGTAGTGGACAGATTGCAATGGAAGTCATTGCAGTAGTAAGTAGGTGGCCTCTGAGGTAATTAGATGTGGCTTAGTGAGTTTTGAAACGGAGAGTAAGTCATGAGTCCATGGTGACCACATGTCAGGAGTTTGGAAATGTAAGAACAAGTAAGTGCCAGGCACAATGGGAAAAGTCCTTCTGCCCAGTAGCTGTCATCTGAAGAAGGGGACTTGTTTGGGCCAGTGTCGTTAGGTTGTTTTATGAATGATAACTGGAAGCCAAGGTGTGGGTCTCCCAGGGAGAATGCAGCTGTTTTCCTGGGCAGGAATAAAATAAGAGCATGCTGTTGTGAGTAGGCGTCCATTTGGGAGGGGTGTGTCCCTTCAGGAAATGGTGTGGGATGGCCCTGTCCCCTGGGGATATGAAAACAGCAGAGGAGAGCCAAGCACACAGATTTCTCCTTTCAGCGTTCCCCCTTTGTCCTGCTTTTTGTTTGATGGGTTAAATTTCTGCACATGTTGCTCATGTGTGTGGTCCAGAGGGGAGAAACACTGGCAGTGTCTGGATGGAAGGAAACTCTGAGTCCACTTACAGTTGGTGTGCTGGGAGGGGAGTGGGGAGAGAGATGCCTGGGTGTGCTTCAAAGACTTGAGAAATCGGGCAAATAAATGACAGGGCCCAGAAACGGTGGCATTAGGGAAGGGTCCGAGAACATTATGTGTGGGAGGAGATGAAAATCTTGTCTGGGGCTGGAGAGATGGCTTAGCACTTATGGCTCTTGCCAGTGAAGCCTAAGGACCAATGTTTGATTCTCCAGATCCCACATAAGTCAGATGCACAAGGTGACGCAAGCACATAAGGTTGCACGTGGGTCAAGGCGGCGCACGCATCTGGAGTTCAGTTGCAGTGGCTGCAGGCTCTGGCTTACCAATTCTCTCTCTCTCATAAAAACAAAACAAAAGAAAACAAAAGCCTTGCCTCTTCCATCCTTGAATTGTCTAAGGATCTGAAGATGTCTGTTTGGCCAGGCCCTGTTGGGGAGATATAGGGAAGGCAGAGTGGGATATTTAATTGGGAAGTACTGAGCTCTTCATGTCTTTCGAACAAGAATGGAGACATTAATAGGCTCTGGAAAATGGGCAGTGAGATGGTCCAGGATAGTGTATACAGAGCAATCTTCTGAAGCAGTTAAATTTATAAACATGACCTTAAACTTGGGTTCAGCATATGACAAACCCAAAAGAATAGTATGCTGTTTGGATTTTACCTGGTTTGCGGAGAGCTTTCTGATTGGTTTACGGTTATTTGTTTCTCTAACCCCATGCCCTTGTGTGAGAGGACTCTCACAGCTCTTACCATACTTGGTTTCTGAACCCCTGCCCTGTCTGCGGTTCTCCCATACTGTCACGAAGTGCCCCTCACAAGCCCTCCTCAATGCCACTGCCTGTATCTGTCTCGGTCACTTTCAAGGCAGGATTGACTGCCTCTGCTGTGTACGCACACTTCCTGCAGCTAAATCTGGAAGAAGCCAGGGCAGGGCAGGTAGAGAGCTCTGTGGCTGACTCAGACGCGGTAGAGACTCAGGGTTAATAATTGACTCAGCTTGTGTGCAGCCAGCAGTAATGACCTTGACCAAACGCTGGTAGAAATGGGTGACAACCTGTTCTGGCATTTAACTAACAGGATAACAGCCCAGGAAGAACTTTTTGTTTTGAAGTGAACGCAGTCTCTGAGTTTACGCCTGACATTCATATACATCCAGTCTTGTTTGCACCTTGGCCGCAAGCCGGGAGGGTTTGCTCAACTGTGTCAGTGTCCCGGAGATGACAATGTCACACAAGGACACGGAACTGCTCATGGTGACAGGACAGAGGGCACAATGATCAAGATGCCCTGTAGGAGAGGTGGCAGAATAGCATTTGGGGTTGGTAAGATGTGCCAGGAAATAAGGTTCCTCATCCTCTCCTCCCATGATATGATGCTTTTACTTTAAATATTCCTTACTTCCTTTCTTGCTTTTTTTTTTTTTGATGGAGGCCGAGTCTCATATATCCCAAGTGCTGGGATTCCAGGTACGGAACAACCTCACATGGTTTATAGGGTCCTAGGGATTGTACCAAGGGTGTCGTACATGCTAGGCAAGGACTCTACCAACTGAGCCAAACCCTCTGCTCATAAGTCTCTCTCTCTCTTCTTTCCCTCCCTCCCTCCCTCCCTCCCTCCCTCCCTCTCTTTTCTTATTTCCCTTCCCTCCATATGTGTGGTGTATGGGCATGTATGTGCCCATGCACTGCTGTGGCAGGAGTGGAGTATTGGGTATACAATTTCATGACTCTTCAGCCTGTTCTTATTTAATTTGGTCCCTTCCTTCCTTCCTTCCTTCCTTCCTTCCTTCCTTCCTTCCTTCCTTCCTTCCTTCCTTCCTTCCTCCCTTCCTCTCTCCCTCCCTCCCTCCCTTTCTTCCTTCTTTCCTTCCTTCCTTCCTTTTCTCTCTTTCTTTCTGTTTGTTTTTTTGAGGTAGGGTCTCACTCTAGCTCAGGCTGACCTGGAACTCACTTTATAGTCCCAGGCTGGCCTCTAACCTAGTGATCCTCCTAACCTCTGCCTCCTGAGAGCTGGGAGTGTGCCACCATGCCTGGTCAGTTCTTATTTTGAACTATTCCCTTCCTGATCCTGGAGCTGGCTGTGTATGCCTTCCCTGCCCCACAAACCCTGGTGAATCTTGGGTCTCTGGTCTCCTATGGGACTAGGTTTACAAATGTGTGTGGCTCTGCCCAACTGTTTAGATATGTATGAGGATCCATGGTGGAGGGGTCTCTCAGATCCTCATGCTTATACAGGAGGTGGTCTTAACCACTGAGCAATCTCACCAGCCTTCAATCCACTTATTTTTTTAAAATATTTATTTTTTTTATTTGACAGAGAGAGAGAGAGAATGAATGGGTATGCCAGGGCCTCCAGCCACTGCAAATGAACTCCAGATATGTGTGCTCCCTTGTGCATCTGGCTAACGTGGGTCCTGGGGAATCGGATCTGGGTCTTTTGGCTTTGCAGGCAAGTGCCTTAACTGTTAAGCCATCCCTCCAGCCCTCGATCCATTATTTCTTGAGCAGTTCTGAATCTTAACCTTGAAAGAGTTGAATTGATAGCACTTCCTGCTGTCAAGTTAATAGTGCGTTGCCTCTTTTGTTACCATAGATAGTGCTGACATCCTTTCCTAACACACAGTCAGCACCAGGGCCACACTGCCCATGTGTGGGTGAAAAGCTGGCCTTAAGATCCTGGTTGCTGCTGGGTAGCCTTAGACTGCCAGGAGACGCCTGATGATCTTTCCTAATGGGCGCTAGGTAGGCCATAGTTCTACCTACTTATCTCAGAAGCAGAGCACACTCAGTTCTCTGTCAGGGGCTGCCAAGCGCTGTAGAAGTCTAGCAGCCCCTCTCCTTCCCCAGTTTTCCCAGAAGGGCCCTTCTGGATGCCTTCACCAAGAGACTGGCATGCTTACCCAGCCAACATATATGTGTATTCCGTAAACACACATCTATTTTTGGAGAAGGTGGTTGGTCCAAGATGAGAGGGTGTTGAGGAAGGGAGTGGAAAAGAAAGCAAGCTGGAAAGAGGGAAGTGAGGAAAAGGAGGATTGGAACTAGATGGGAGAAGGCTTGGGACTGAGCCGCAGAAATACTATCAGAAGTTGGTAGAAGGAGCCTGGCGTGGTGGCTCACGCCTTTAATCCCAGCACTTGGGAGGCAGAGGTAGGGGGATTGCCATGAGTTCGAGGCCACCCTGAGACTACATAGTGAATTCCAGGTCTGCCTCAGCTAGAGCAAGACCATACCTTGAATAAATGACCCCTCTGTCACCTGAGAGGGTCAACTCAGTGCCTCATATTTCTGGGGTCTCTCTATCCATAGTACTGAAGGTGGGTGTGAGGACTTTGGGTGTTTTTATTTGTCTATGGAGAAAAGGACCTTGTTTCAATGTACTGAAGTATCTCATCTGGCCTTTGGGTAGGAGTTTGAGGAGATGCCACTAGAAAGGCTTCTGAGAGCCAGATCCCACCCTTGAGAACAAAACTGATGTTTATTATTATTATTAATATGGCAAGCCCAACAGACTGGACTTTTTTTATGAGAGAGTGCATTCCTGCGAGAGAGAATTGGCGCTCCAGAGCCTCCAGCCACTGTAATAGAGCTCCAGATGTTGAGCGCCACTTTGTGCTCATGTGTGACCATGCGCATGTGTCACCTTGTGCATCTGGCGTACATGAGACCTGACTCGAACATGGGTTCTTAGGCTTTGTAGGCAAGCACCTTAACCACTAAGCCATCTCCCCAGTCCGATGTTTATTATTTTTTTTTAGATCACATGCTCTAGGTAAAAATTTATACTCTTGTAAAGAGATGGTATACTCTCGGTTTCTAACAAGATAATTGTAAAGTCATATGCACTTGTTACAAAATGACATAGATATGTCTTCTTCAGTCCCTCCCAAATGTAACACATTGAAAATGATAGGAAACAGCTCATGGTAGTGACATCAGTACAATAACGACACAGAACACTTATATCTCCCCAAAGACTCTCCTATGCATCCTTTGTTCTTTTGAGGCAGGGTCTTACTCTAGCCCAGACTGACCTGGAACTCACTATGTGGTCTCGGCTGCCCTTGAACTCCCAGGGATCACGCCCAAGTGCTGGGATTATAGGTGTAGCCACCATGCCTAGTTTTCATTGCCATCCTTTTTATAGCTATGCCCCTTTGTTCCTGTCCCTTGTTTCCCCTTCATCCCACCTACAAACATGTTTTCCAGCCTTAAAATTTTATATTGAGAGAGAGAGAGAGAGAGAAAGAGAGAGCGTGCAAGCGAGCATATGCCAGGTCCTCCTGCCACTGAAAACTGCAAACACATACCAGATGCATGCCCCACTTGGTGAATCTACCTTTATGTGGGTACTGGGGAATTGAACCTGGGCTATTAGGTTTTGTAAGCTTTAACTTTTTTCTGTGATAAATATCTAGGAGTACAATTACTGGGTTGAACGATAGTTTAAATACTTTCTTTCTCTTTTCTGCTTGCTTTCTTTCTCTCCTCTTTATTTTTCTTTTCTTCTATTTTCTTTCTTTTTCCTCTCTCTTTCTCTTCTTTCTTCTTTTTCTCTTTTCTCCTTTCTTTCTCTCTCTTCCCTCCCTCCTCTCTTCCCTTCCTCCCTTCCCTCCTTCTCTTCCTCCCTCTCTCCCTACCCCTCCCCTTATTCCTTCCTTCCTTTCCTCTTTTCTTTTCTTTTCTTTTCTTTTCTTTTCTTTTCTTTTCTTTTCTTTTCTTTTCTTTTCTTTTCTTTTCTTCTCTTTTCTCTTTTCTCTTTTCTCTTTTCTCTTTTCTCTTTTCTCTTTTCCCTCCCCTCCCCTCCCCTCCCCTCCCCTCCCCTCCCCTCCCCTCTCCTCTCCTCTCCTTCAGTATTCTTGAGGGATTAGGATTTAACCCAGGACCTCACACTCTGCTGCTGTTCTATTTGTAATGGTCACCATAGAGCTCTGGGAAATTCTCCCATCTCTGACTCCCACCTCACTGTCACCATGCTGGAGTTACAGAAACCTGTAATGGCTTCCACCTGGTGACATGGAGTCTGAGGATCTAACTTAGGTATTCAGGCTTGAGATGTGCATAATTTATATGACCCATCCCTTTAGCCGAGATCTGGTATTTTAAACATACAAGTCTGTGTTTTGTTTTCTTACATTGATATCTAAATGTTCATTTTTGGATGACTATAAATGATATTTAAAAATTTCAGTATCCATGTGTTCCTTGCCAACATATAGGAAATACAGTTGTATATCTTAATCTTTATTTCATATTAGGACAGTAGTCTCCTTGGGGTATTCTGCATAGTCTTAGTGTTGCAGATGGGGACCGCTTTGTTTCTTCCTTCCTGTTCTGTGTGGTCTCTCTGTCTTGCCTTATGACACAAGCTAGCGCTTCTAGTACTGTACACATCACAGTGGTCAGAGCAGGCCCTTGTCTGGTTTCAATCTCCAGGAAAAACATTTAATCTCTTCTGATGAGTATCATGTTAATTATAGGTCATTTGTAGATATTCTTATCAAAATGAAGATATTTTCCTCTGTAATTTTCTGGGAGTCTTTTTTTTTTTTTTTAAACACAAATGAGCATAGATTTTTTCAAATGCTTTCTGTGCATCTATATGATCATGTGATTTCCTCCCCGCCCCCCGATTTTGAAATACCAAGCCTGCCTAATATTCCTGAAATCAACTTTACTTGGTCATACTGTATAATTTGTTTTTATAGATTGTTGAATTATATTTGCTAATATCATGAAGATTTTTGTTTCTGTCTGAGACATATTCATCTATACATCTTTTTTACTTTTGGGGAGGTGCTATTGATTTGGTTTTTGATATCAGGTAATATTGGCTTTATTAAGTGAACTGAGAAGTACTTACTCTGTAATCTAGAAGAGACTGGGTAGAGTTAGTGTCTGTTCTTTTCTTAAACGTTTACTAAGGGCTGGAGAGATGCTTAGCAGTTAAGGTGCTTGTGTGTGAAGCCTAAGGACCCAGGTTTGATTTCCCAGTACCCACGTAAAGCAGATGCACAGGTAGAGCATGCATCTGGAGTCTTTTGCAGTGGCTAGAGGCGCTGGCACACCCATCCTCTCTATCTGCCTCTCTCTAAGAACTAAACTAAACTAAAATAACAAACTAAAATACCTAGTGAAACTGTTTGACCTGACAGTTTCTTTTTGGCATATTTTAAAATTACGAATTAAAATTTAAAATTATGAATTAAATGTTCTTTCTACTTATGGGATTATCCAGTTTATTTTATATTATGTGAATCATGGTAGTTTTTGCTGTTGTAGAGATGGACCCACATGCCCTGAGTCATCAAGCTCATGTGTGGAGTTTTCACTCTGCCCTCCTCTGTGCTCCAGTTGACTGTGGTGATATAAATTTCACTCCTGATATTAATAATTTGTATCCCATCATTTTCCCATTGTTACCCTTGCCAGGCGGCTGCCAGTCATATTGATGCTTCAAAGAATCACCTTTTTGTCCCATTGGCTTTCCTCCTATTGTTTCTGTTCTGTACAATCTCACTGGCTTCTGCCCCTGCCTTTATTATTTCCTTCCTCCTGACTCCTCCCAGTCCTTATTTCTCATCCTTCCCAGGTTCATTAGGTCAGAGCTGAGGTGACTAGATGCAGACATTTCCTCTTTTCTGATGAAAGTGTATTGTACTATACATCTTAATTTTCACTCACGTAAATGCATTTTTTTTTCTTGAAGCACCTCTGTGACCTATGGATTATTTAGAAGTATGCTATTTAATTTCTTAGTTTATGATGTTCTTCTGCCATTTTCTTAAAATATATGTTATGTGTGTTCATGTGTAAGGGTAAGCACACACATCCATGTAGAGGCCAGAGGACAGCCTTGAGTGTTGTTCCTCAGGAATTAGATCTACCTTTTTTTTTTGTTGTTGTTGTTGTTGTTTTGAGGTAGGGTCTCACTCTAGTCCAGGCTGACCTGGAATTCACTATATAGTTTCAGTGTGGCCTTGAACTCACGATGATCCTCTTACCTCTGCCTCCAGAGTGCTGGGATTCTTTTTTAAAAAAACAAGTTTGTTAACTTGGGAGAGAGACAGAGCAAGAATTCGTATGGGCATGCCAGGGCTTGCTGCTCCTGCAGATGAACTCCAGATACATGCACCTCTTGTGCATCTGCCTTTATGTGGGGACTCTAGATTGAAACCAGGCTGTCAGGTTTTATAAGTAAGCACCTTTAACTGCAGAGCCATCTCTCTAGTCCCTCTTTTTTTTTAAATTAAATTTTTTTGTGTGACATTGGTCTGGAGCTTGTCAATTAGTCTAGGTGGGCCAGTGAGTGCCAAGGACCCTCCTGTCTTTGCCCTCTCGTGTCTTAAAATTACAGGGTGTGCAGCCATGCCTGCCTTTTTATGTGGTCTGAGAATCAAATTTGCTCCTCATGCCCTCAAGGTCAGCATTTTACCCATGGAATGTCTCCCAGGCTCTCCTTTGTCTTTATTTTGTTGATTTCTAGTTGGCTTCTATTTTAATCAGAGAATACACTCATGATGTCAATATTTTATACGTTTGTTGACGTTTCCCTTATGGCTTGGCATTTGGTTTATCATGGTGAATATTTCCTGGAATCTTGAAGAAACTGCATGCTTTCTAGAAATACTTAAAAGTAGCGCATGCGGTCTGCTCCAGGAAGAAAAGTATCTTTCTTCCCTTGGCAGTAGAAATATTGTTACTACTTGCACACATCATCCTTAACCATTCCCAGCCACAGTGTAAAAATGAGACAAGAATAGATGGTTTACAATTCAATTATAGCTTCATGTTAAAAGTAGGTAGTTGAGGGGGCTGAAGGGATGGCTTAGCATTTTAAGGCGCTTGCCTACAAAGCCAAAGGACCCAGGTTCGATTCCCCAGGACTCATGTAAGCTAGATGCACAAGGTGATACATGCATCTGGAGCTCATTTGCAATGGCTGGAGGCCCTGGAGTGCGCATTCATTCTCTCTCTCTCTCACTCTCTCTCTTTGTGTCTCTCAAATAAATTCTTTTTTTTAATTAGGTGGTTGAGGGCTGGGGTGGGGGATGGCTCAGTCAGTAACGTGCGTGCTGTGTAAGCATGAGGGCCTGAGTTTAGACAGCATGCCTCTCACCCCAGGGCTTGTAAGGCAGAGACAGAGAATTCCTGGGGCAAGCTGGCTGGCTAGATTAGCTGAATCACTGAGCTCTGAGTTCAAGTGAGAAACCTTGTCTTTAGGTAGAAGAGAGTGATCAAGGAAGACACTCTGTCAGCTTCTGGCCTCCGTGTGTGCAGGCACACATATGAACAAGCACACACATCACATGCATACACATACAAAAAAGTAAGTGGGGCTGGAGAAAAGACTTAGTGGTTAAGGAACTTGCCTACGAAGCCTAAGGATCTAGGTTTGATTCCCCAGAACCCATGTAATCCAGATGCACATGGTGGTGCCTGCATCTGGAGTTCATTTGCAGTGGCTAGAGACCCTGGTGCACCCATTCTCTCTCTCTCAAATGAAAATAAAATTTTTAAAAAAGTGTTTGAGGATATGTGAGGTGTCTCCATTCACCATTGAGTCTTGCTATTCAGATTATAATTTTGTGCAGTTTTTGTCTTACAATTGCTTTAGTTAAAAAAGATAGAAAAGGCTTGCTTGTTTTATTTTTGGTGTATGTTTATATATGGTGTATGCGTGTGTGTGTCATGTGCACGTATAGACGCCGTGTGTCCTCTGCCACTCTCTTGCTTTGTTTCCGTGAGACATTCTCTCAAGTCAGACTGGCCAACCAGCAAGCTCCAGCAATTCTCCTGTCTCTGCCTCCCTCAACACTAGGGTTACAGGCCACACCTGGCTTTTTTACGTGGGTGCTAGGGGTCAAGATTAAGTCCCCATATTTACACACCATGCAGTATTATCTGCTGAGCCACCTCTCCAGCCCCCAAAGCTTACTTTAATAAACTGTACTGTGCATGAGCACATAAGGCAGGAAAATATAAGTACATGTCTGGAAAATACATTTTCCCTCCCTCCTACAGTGTCTAGAGGATTTTTCTAGATTAACATGGAAAGTATCCCTGTGCCACTAAGAGCAGCACATCCACTGGACAATCATTCTAAAAGGTGCTTAGCCGCCTGCCGGCTCCTTGCGTCCCTGTCACACACAGCTCTCCTGGTGGTCTGTGCTTCGCACTCTAGAAAAAGCAAAGGTCTGACAAGGTAAGTCAGCCAACCATGCCAGAGCGAGGAGGGCCAGGAGTTCAGGCGCTCAGGCTCCCCTGAGCAGCTGAGTCAGGGGACTGGAATGGGAAGTAAGGCTGCGTCAGATCCAGGGTCCTGGCTGACTCAGCTGGACTGAGGTGACCTGGAATGAGCAGTCTTCCTGCTGTTCTGAGACAGGGTCAGACTCTGCTGTGCTGGAGCCATGGGCAGGAACATTCCCAGGTCTTTGCTAACGTTCTCCACCTCTACTGTGTTGAGATTACCTGACACAAACATGTAAAGCAATTTTGGGGCCCAGTGACTTCATATCTCTGAAAAAATGGGAATGCTAGCACTGCAAAGAGTTAGGGAGAAGGTAGTGAAGGGGAAAGAGTGGGAGAACAATAGATAGATGGTGAGTGGGAGGAAGGGGAGAGGGAGAGAATGGATACTATACACATAAGACAGACCTTGGGTGGTTCTGCAAGAAACAAACAGCTCTTATGAGCACCCTGGTTAATTCTGCCTCTCCAGAATACCCGTCTACACTCCTCTGTCTCATTCCCCACCACTGCAATATTTCAACTGAAGTCTCTGCACATGATCATTTAAGCATTTTTTATTTATTATTTATTTGAGAGAGAGAAAAGGGCATGGGGGTGGGGTGGGGTGGGATGGGAGGTGGCATGCCAGGAACTCTAGCCACTGCAAACAAACTCCAGACACATTTGCCACCTTGTGCATCTGGCTTTACTTGGGTCCTGGGGAATTGAATGTGGGTCCTCTGGCTTTGCAGACAAGCACCTTAACTGCTAAGCCATCTCTTCAGCCCTGGTCATAGTTTAATTATAGGGAATGAAAGAGAATGAAGGACTCTAGTGGTGTGTGTGTGTGTGTGTGTGTGTGTGTGTGTGTGTGTGTTTGAAGATATTATCAGTGTGGTCAGGCCTTGATGTTCTGGAAGCATGCTATAAATCCCTTTTAGGGGCTGGAGAGATGGCTCAGTGATTAAGGCACTTGCCTGCAAAGCCTAATGATTCTGCAGTACCCATGTAAAGCCAGATGCACAAAATGGCATATGCATCTAGAGTTTGTTTGCAGCAGCTGGAGGCCCTGGCTTGCCCATTCTGGAGAGATGGTTTAGTGGTTAAGGTATTTGCCTGTAAAAACAAAGGCCCCAGATTAAATTCCCCAGGACCCATGTAAGCCTGAAGCACAGGGGGCACATGTGTCTGGAGTTTGTTTGCAGTAGCTGGAGGCCCTGGTGTGCCCATTCTCTTGTTTCTCTTATCTCTCTCTCGCTCTGCTTGCAAATAAATAAAAATTTTAAAAAAGACCTCCTAGGAGTACAAGTATGTAACTAAGTGCACTAAGGGATGCAAGCATCCCACCCCACATAGTTCTGGGAACACAGCAAAGGGCCAGGAGCTCTCCATGGCCTACATTGGAAATTGAGAAACAAAATAAGTATGTTTGTAACTGTCCTTATTGCTGAGACAAAATACTCAAAAGAATACTAATGTAAGGTAAAATCTAACAAAAGCTGAATAAAATATGGGTTTGAGTTAAAAATCATACTTCAGTATTGGTCATGAATTATGACAAATGTACCATATTCATGTAAGATGTGGTAATCAGGAAATCTCAGCATAGGTTATACGGGGACTGTGTGTTCTACCAATTTTTAAAAATCATCTGAAATTACTCCAAGAGATAAATTTTTGTTAGAATAATCTGCTAGGTAAGTGGTTTATAAAAAGTATTTTTTAAAATTTGTTTGCAAGCAGAGACAGAAAAGAGAAAGGTACAGATAATGGGTGCACCAGGGCCTCTAGCCACTGTAGATGAACTCCAGATGCATGTGCCACTTTGCATGTCTGGATTTACATGAGCACTGGGGACTCAAACCCGGGTTGAAAGGCTTTGCAAACAAGTGCCATAACCACAGAGCCATCTCTCTAGCCCAGCTCTTTTTTTTTTTTTAAACACCCAGTTTGGTAGCTCTTCTGTGAGGCCATCTGTGAGTGACTGTCCTTCAGTGGTGCCACTCACTTCCCCACGACACTATTTCTACCTCTGTCCCCTCATGCCCTTGCCTGCCTTGCATGATGTGAGTTCCACATTGTTTTTATGCACAGCCTATGGCACAGGGCGGTGCTCACATTTGTTAAATGAGTTAATGAAGGGGTGCATATAAGAAGGCATGTTTTATGACCACTACAGGCACCACCTTTTGCTATTATGTCCCCATGGGGTCAAGTGCTTCCATTGTAGCTCAGAGGCAGATGGGACAGTGGTGTGCTGTGGCTTGTTTCCCCAGATGTTCCTGTGCTGGGAGCTTTGTCTGCAGTCTCTCTCTCTCTCTCTCTCTCTCTCTCTCTCTCTCTCTCTCTCTCTCTCTGTGTGTGTGTGTGTGTGTGTGTGTGTGTGTGTGTGTGTCTGTGTGTTTCCCAGTGCATGCAGAAGTCAGAGGTCTTCATCTTCTACCTCCTTTGAGGCAGGGTCTCACATTGTTCATTGCAACTTTCCATAGGCTAGCTGGCCCCTGCACTATCTGCCCACAGGGGTGGCTGGTATTACAAGTGCCGGTCACAGTGGCCAGTATCCTCTGTGGGTGCTGGGGATCCAACCTTGGGTCCTTCTGCTTACACCACAAGTACTTTACCCACAAAGCCAGTTCCCAAGACTATCTCTCCCTCAATCTAATGTTTTAAATGAATGAAACATAGCAGCTTGTTTTTTAAAATTATTTGAGAGAGAGAATGAGGCAGATAGAAAGAGGCAGACAGAAGATAGAGAATTGGCATGCCAGGGCCTTCAACCACTGCAAACACACTCCAGATGCATGTGCCATCTTGTGCATCTGCCTTACATGGGTCCTGGGGAATCAAAATTGGGTCCTTAGGCTTCACAGGCAAGTGCCTTAACTGCTAAGCCATCTTTCCAGACCTTTTTAAAAGTTTTTTTTTTTTTTTTTAATTTTATGCCGTTTGTTTTGTGTGTCATGTAATAGTTCAAGGTGGCTGCTCTTGACCAGAAGGCAGTGGTGAGTAAAGAGCCTCCAGGACACATGAGATTGGGGTCTCTGTGGTTCTCTGCCATCAACACATAGCTCCTAAAGTAGCCTGAGGATGACCCCAGTCTAACTGTATTGGAAGATGTTGGTGGGAGCCTTAATAAATGGGGTCTAGGAGATTGGATCCTAATGCTGATCTGGGAGGTGGGTTAGGTTTTATAGGCATGGATTCCTTCCTGTGAGAGTGGGTTATCAGAGTGAGTGGAGTCTTTTTTATTCTCTCTCTTTCCATGTGATCCTGTTCACAAGACCCTCTTCAGAAGCCAGTACTTGCAGGGCTCTCTTGGATCAACACAACTATGAGCTAATGACCTGAATCCTTTACAAAGTACTCAGCCTCAGGTATTTTGCAGTGTAGTTGGCAGTGATAAAGTTCAATCATGCCATCCCTTCTGAAAATATTAACAAGTCAAGATCCAAAGAACAGTAGATCTGTCACTGTCAGAACCAATGGTCTCTTGCTCCCTCCCTTCCTGACAGGGTTACTGGGGAAGAAGATCTGGGGGTCATGCACAGATGTGAGGAGGTAGTTTCCTATTGATGAGTGACAGGACTCTTGTTCCTGTTTTATTGGCTCATTTTTCCCAACAGAAATATCAAGAAAGTGTGCTCATCAAGGCTGTAGATGACCCAATGTAGACAGAGAGAGCTCAGGTACAAAGTGACACACCCCAGAAAGATCTCACTGGGCAGAATGAAGGATTAAAAAACATTTACATAATTAAACAGAACTGAGGCCACACTGACATCTACTATTCCTCCCCCGCCCTTTTTTTTTTCTTCTCATTTTTAGGCCTTAAGATTCCATGGCCTTGCAGGACTTTTGATTGATCGTAAGCTTCACTCTCTGACCAAAACATAGATATACTTGTATGCACAAGCAAGCATGCCGTCAGATTTTAGAAACCTCTCAAATGCCATTTAGTGGCTTTAGTGAGATTACATGTTGTTAAACTCTGTGTTAGCCCTTCTTTCGACTGTGGTTATAATAGTGCTTGGAAACTTTCCGGGGGTATTAAACAGCTAGCAACTATTTATTGCACTCCACTTGTATGCATGACATCAATCCAGGCGCCAGAGCTAAGAAGAGGAGACCCAGGCTTCTCTCTCCTCAGTGTGCGTGGGAGGATATGGGGTCATGTGCCCACAGTGCTTAGAGGGTGAAATGAACTGTAATGTCTCTGACAGATGGGGAAATACTGCAAGTCACTTTTAAGATAAATCTCTAAGGCAAGGAATGGGGGCTCCAGTGCCCATCATTTTCACATGCCTGTGTTCTTGCCATTTCAAAACTGCACACTTACAGGTTCATCTAGAGACGTCTTGTTCTCGAGCCTTGGCTGTCCACTGAGCATTGGTAACCTGTGAGCACGAAAAGAGGGCTGCAGAGGCTCCGCGCCGCTCACTGGAGGCCAAGCAGCCCGGTGTGGGATGGAAACACCGAGGTGTGGGATCCTCTTTCTTCTAGTCCCTGTTGTGGTTCTGTTGGAGTCCGGGGTGTGAGAGAGCCCACCTCTGCCACCACCCTCCCCCTCTCTCAGTCCTCTCTATTCTCCGCTGCACCTGGACTTGGCCGGCATTCACCACCATCTTCCTTGTAATGAACCCCTCCTTATGGCGACGATTAGAACAGAACATGTGAAGGCAGGGAGAAGGATGCATTTGATCGGTGAGGTGGGGGGGAGAGGGAACCTAATCCTACAAACTTTCTGTTCTTTCCTCTCTGGAGCTAAATGGCCGGGAGTCTTCATTTTAAGCTAATTGCAAACTGGTGTGTTGGATTCCTGACCGCCCGCCACTCTCCATGGTGCACAGTGTTCGGCTGGCACTGTGCCCTACAGATTTTGTCCAAGGGTGTTCCCTGGAAACTTGAGTTGTCTAGGCATGAGCTCAGAGCCTGGCGCCTTTGCCATCCCCTTGAATAGCTACATGTGCTTCTTGTAAAATGCTAAACGTAAAGCCAGAAAGTAGCGCTCTGCCTCCTCCGCATGCCGTGGCACTTTTCTTTGCTCCTTTCTTCTGGACTTTTCGCCCATTTCTGGTGCGACAGGAACCGTGAATGCAGTAGTCATTGCCTCATCTAACAACTGCTTGAAGGCAGGTCTTCCTCCTGTTTTGTTTGCTTCCTATAACTTACATGTACCCTGTGGGGCTGTGTCCTGTAGCTTCTAAAAGCAGTTTTTTCTGCTGCGCATCGGTGAAATCATGTGCACATGTGACCCAGGAGCCAGCAGTCAGCGCCAGCTTGCATTATATGGTTCAGTACACTTCTTGCTCTTACTGTGTTGTCACAGGCCTTCATGCCAGTGGGTGCTGGTGTCATTGCCTGTGAGCTGCAGTGACTCCAAAATCACTGTCCTCCCCCCCACCAAGACCTGGAGACCTCCGCTCAGGACCTCCCTGTCCCTCTGGGTTGAGAATTCCTCAAGTCTGATACTTGCTTGCTTCATTAAAGTCAACCTTCTCGTAAAACCAGAACTTCTGGTTCTTAGCGGTGATGACTCTTAGAAACAGCCCACTTTTGCCCTTTTCACCCAGGCAGGGAAAAAAAGGAAGGAGGTGTCACCTCAGGGACACTGGGAAAATTTAAAAGCCACCCTATCCTTGGTAGGTTTTACATGTTGAACACTGAATGAGGAAGGTGTTTCTAATTGCTAAGAAGTGGCGCTGGACACTGGATGTGTCCACTTGTCTTGGGATGCATTTACTGTGATTCGGATTATGACCAGCACAGTTTTCAGGAATGTGAATGACCTGTAATAAAGAAATCATTAGTGGAGCTGGGTGAGGGAATAGGGAAGACATCTATTTTCACACAAAAGTGTAATTTGGGGAGCATGTGAAGCAACTCATTGACAAGAAAAAAAATGAAAGCGTGCTTCCAGAAGGCCAAGAATGCCTCAGCAGTGCTGCTTGTGAAGTCAAAGCCGATAACCAGGACCTGTGGAATAGCTCTGTGAACTCTGCGAGCAGAGATAAGATAACTGCGGGAGGGAGCAGAGGAGGCGCGCACGTCTCTGCTGGGAGAGTGTTCACAGGCTGATTCTAGAGCCCCTGGATAGGATCACAGAGGCAACAAGCATGTTAACCAAAAACAAACCCAAACAGCTTCCTCTTTGTTGGGTCTTGAAACCCAAATGCGGCTCTTGCCAAGAAAGTCATTATCGACAGATTGCTATGCAGAACACACGGAGAGTTGTGTTTGGTTTGTGGGCCGGAGTGGTCTTCTACATCCGAGTTGTTCTGGAAAGGAATGGTGAAGGCCTTTAGGAAAGAAGCCGTGGGCCCATGACTACTCCTCAGCTCGGAACTGAACACTATGGCATCGTAGCCTGTCATGATGGATAAAAGGCAGGGCTCAGGGGCCCAATAGACTCAGCTTAAACCCTGGCATCATGACTTATGTTATGCCATTTAGGTACTTTATCCGTAAAATAATAGAGTAACAGGGCTGTGTGGGGGTGAGGTGGCACATTCAGTATTGTTGGCAACATGGAGCCTGGTACCCTGAAGGTGCCAAAAGCTAGACGCCCTGAGGTCAGGGAGTGGGGGAGCAAGCCAGGAGGGCCCAGCACAGTGGCTGCTCTGTGTTCTCCATGCTGTGCAGCCCAGACAGTAAGGGGGGGGGGGTGTCTCTGGATTCAGCAAACAGAGCAGAAGACCCCCCAGAAGAGACCCCGTGACCTCTGTTACCCCTTGAGTCCCACTGTTTGCTGGCATGGGGTGGTTATGGCAATAGAAGGCTGGGAGAGATTTTCCTGGTGGGTACTGACCCAGGGATCTCCTGGCAGGCCCCCATGGGTGCCTAGTGCATCAATCTGGCAACTTCAAACAAAGGGCACTAGTGACCGCTTTGGCCCAACAGGAAAGCATGTCTTTGGCAGGAGGCCTCTTTGTTTGCTGTGTGCAGGCGGAACTAGCTGTTTGTTTAGTGGAACAAAGAACAGGCCTAGTTGGGCTGGGTGGAGGTGGGAGGCACGATGGAGCTTCTCAGTTAAAATGCACTGTCAAGAGAAGCCGCTGGCATGCGTCTTCCTGTTTGAGATGGGGGAAAAAAGAAAGAAGACACACTCATGAGCTTAGACTTTGATCCAGCAAACAAAAGCCCACAGAAAAGTGTCTCGAGCAACCTGACCTCTTAACTCTCAGCTGGTCAGGAGCGGGAAAATGATTAGGGACAGCTGTTGAGGTTAGAGAAGGGCTTACAGTTTGCAGAAGTGAGGCTGCTCTGCAGGTGTGGACACGCTGGTGGGCTAGGGTTAGGGCTCAGCCCTGCAGAATCTTCTTGTGTTGTCTCTCTCTTTCTGCAAAAGGGTCCCATGTCATCCAAGCTGGTCTCACACTAGCTACATATTCAAAGTTGACCTTGAACTTTCAGCCCTCCTGCCTCCCCCTCTCAAGTCCTGGGAGGCAAGGCGTGCACCACCACACCTGGTTTATGTGGCATGGGGGACGAAACCCAGGGCTTCGGTTTCGTGCATGCTTGGCGAGCATGCTACCAAATGAGCTATGGCCACAGTCCCTTGCATGATGCTTTCAAGCTTCAGGACACAGCTGGCCGAGCATGCATGCCAGGTGGTGAAGGTGAGAGTGAGCGTCTGGGCACACAGGGGCATGGTGGCCTACAGCGTCTGTGTTATGAAGAAGTATAGCTGTACAGAAAGGCGTACAGGGTGCTTGAAAGAACAGCACAGGTGGCACTCACCTATTCCCGTAGTGCGGGCGGGGGGGCGGGGGCGCTGTCTCCCTGTGGATAGAATGCGGATGCCCTCTTGGTTGCACACGCTTTATTTACACTGATGGTTGCGGTAGTGTTCTTTGAATATTTACCTGTATCCATGCACTGAATTTAAAGCCTGAAGAGGGGCCTAAGGAGATGGCTCAGTCAGTAAAGCCCTTGCTGTGTTAGCATGAGGAGCTGATTTCAGATCCCCAGCACCCATGTAAAAGACGTGAATCTACCGCTGGAGGAGAACCGACAGCAGGGTTCCCAGGAGTTGCTGGCTTGCTAATCTAGCCAAACCAATAAGCTCTGGGTTCAGTGAAAGATCAAAATAAAATAAAATAATAAAATTAAAATTAAAGTGGAGAACTAGGGCAGACACCCAGCAGCAATTACTGGACTACACACACACACACATACACACGCACACACGCATACACACATACTTCAACATAGACACACAAAAAACATGTCTTGGGCTGGAGGGATGGCTTAGCAGATAAGGTGTTTGCCTACAAAGCCAAAGGACCCGTGTTCGATTCCCCAGGACCCACATTAGCCAGATGCACAAGGGGATGCATGTGTCTGGAGTTCATTTGCAGTGGCTGAAGGCCCTGGCCTGCCAATCTCTCTCTCTTCCCTGCTTTCTCTGTCAAATAAACAAATAAAAATAAAATGTTTTTTAACTGTCTAGTGAGCAAAACTGGACAGGTGCTCTCTGTTCTCAGAAAGATTTCAGCCCACTGGGGAAAGACTCTAAGGGGGGAAAATCATACAAATGCATAAAATTAAAACCAGAAACCCCATTTACAGGGAAAGGACATGCCCTCAACCCCTTGTGCAACCCTAGTGGCTGCTGGTTTTACCTTATCGTTTAAAATAACCCCATTGTGGTTTGATACAGGTGTCCCCCATAAACTTAAGTGTTCTGAATACTAGGTTCCCAGCAGATGGAGATTTGGGAATTTATGCCTCCTGGAGAGAGAATATTGTTGGAGGGCAGGATGTTATAGCTACTTTCCCCATGCCAGTGTTTGGCACACTCTCCTGTTACTATCATCCACCTGATGTTGGCCAGGGGGTGATGTCCACCCTCTGCTCATGCCATCATTTTCTCTTGCCATCATGGAGCTTCCCCTTGAGTCTATAAGCCAAAAGAAATGTCTTTTTCCTAGAAGCTTCTCTTGGTTGGGTGACTTCTACCAGCAATGCAAACCGGACCACAACACCCTTCCAAGACACCTCTGGAGCCATCCTAATGATGTGACTTTTTGACTGATAGTTTTGATGAGAGCTGGGAAAGGGAGAAAGGCTGCAAGCAGTTGTAGTTGGCTGAGCTCTCACTTCTCTGCTGCGGAAGGCTCTAGCCTGATCCTAGGGTGAGGGGTTCCCCTCCCTTTTCATGTGCCCCCAATTTTCCTTGTCTTTCCATCTTGCCTCAGTCCTGTGCTTTGAGCTAATCCATGCCATGGTGGACATGTCATCCTGGATAGACCATTCTGGAAGACATTCTATAAGTGGGTTGGGTGGTAAGGTACTTGTTAGGGTCTAGTCACCGAGCATTTCAGAAGCCAGTATGTGGGAAGCCAAGCCCCAGGGAAAAATGGGAAAAGCTTCTTTCAAGTTGAGAAGGAAACAGTTCTTTTTTGTACCATCATCAGAAAGCAAAGAGAAGCTCTTCCCTCTGATTTGGGGTTCTTGTAAGCAGACCCCAGGACTATGGGAGAGAAGATATATATGTTTAGGTAGGTGCCAGGCTCACGGAGCAGGAGAGCCCCCACTGGCTTGGAGGTAAGGCCACCAAGTTCTTGCCGTGGTTGAAATCTCCCCACGTGACATTGAACAAGCTTCCTTGTTCCAGGCCCCAGCTTGCTCATCTGAAAGATGTGGCTAAAACAAACACCCCCCTCCCACCCCAAACACACACACAAGCTGAAATTGTGGCCATCACAGAGAGCCACAGATTCATTAACTGGGGCAATCATGTCTCAGGTTAAGCAAGACCTTGTGCCTCCCAGAGAACTACACATTGTGTGAAGAAGTTGGATGGAAAATAAAGCCTTTGGAAAAAAGAAAATGTATGGAGTGTTCAGTTCACACATTCCTCTGGAATTCAGGCATCTTTTCTGAGGGGAAGGCCTGGTAAAATGAGGCCCATTTCAGCTAGGGGTGACTGCTTAGCTGTGAGGGTAAACAGCCCTGATGAGGGAATGTGCTAATTGAAGAGCCAAATTTGCTTTTATGGAGGGCATTTGGAAGTTGAAAGACTTTTCTCATAGAGAAAACACACACACAGACATTTCAAGCCCACTTGCACTTAGGTGGGGGAAGGAGGATCAGGGGTTCAAAGCCAGCCTTGGCTCCATGAGACCTTGTCTCAAAAAATAAACAGCAGGGTTAGAGAAATGGCTTAGCTGTTAAGGCACTTGCCTGGAAAGCCTAATGATCAGGGTTCAGTTTCCAATGGAGTATGGTCAAGGGGCTATGTGTACTTGGTGAAGATCAGGGACCCACACACTTAAAATTTCTATTAAGCTATTAATTCACTGATTCTGGACTGTGTACAGTGTTCCAGGAGGTAGGCTCTGGATTGTGTGTACAGTGTGCCAGGAGCTAGGTTTCGGGGCTATGTGTACAGTGTGCCAGGAGCTAGGTGTCGGGGCTGTGTGTGCAGTGTGCCAGGAGCTAGGTTTCGGGGCTATGTGTACAGTGTGCCGGGAGCTAGGTTTCGGGGCTGTGTGTGCAGTGTGCCAGGCTGGGTGCGAGTTAAGTACAAGTCCTGTTCAGAAGGACTTGCTATCTGGTTTCTATCCTGCTGGCTCTTTGGTCAGGCCACATGAGTTTGCCTCTTGGTACCTTTGCTAACCAGCTTAGTGACTGTTTAAACATGCGACTTAACCTCTCAGAATCTGTATCTTTACTTAAAAGCAAAGGCTGGAAAGATAGCTCAGTTGATAAAGTGCTTGTCATTGTAAGGAAGAAGACCTGAGTTTGAATCTCCAGTGTCCATATAAAAGCCAGGCATTGTGGCACGTCCTTTGTGATTCAGCACTGGAGGGGAAGAGACCAGAGGGGCCCCTGGGGTTTGCTGAATCAGTGAGTTCTCGCTTCAGGGAGGGACCCTGTCTCAAAAACTAAGGTGGAAAGCAATTGAAGAAGACACTGACGTCAACCTTTGTCCTCCACACGCATGCACACACATACACATGTGCCTTCATACATGAATACATGTACACACGTATGCATATACACACACACACACACACACACACACACACACACACACACAAAAGAGGCAAGACTAATAATGAGGAGACAGGGGTAGAGATTAAGGGGAGGGGGAGAAGTGTATCAGAGTTTAGGAAAGAAGGTTATCTTGCAGTCTCTGGGAGTATAGCATAGTTTACCTGAAAAGAGGCTGGTGTTGGGATGAAAGATGACGTCCGGGTACTGAGAAGTGCCTGGGATAAGGTGGGGTGGGGGAGACACAGCTGGACAGATGTTGGAGGGCTGGGGAGCTGGGAGAGGACGAGTCCTGGCATTAAGGGGAAGGGCATGGGTAAGTGCATCACAGATGCTGTCGCCACGGCTCCTGTAGCATTGCTCCAAGGAAGGAGGGCGTTGCATGGACTTCAGTTTAAGCTCCAGGTTTTCCTTTGGCCTTGCACACACCTGTGAGGAGTATTCAGATCATGGACCAGGAGGTTGTCCTGCAAGATGGGGGTTGTCATCCAGGGCAGGTCAGGTTCTTCCAGGGAGATTTGATTTGGGTCCTGTGCTGTTGTTTGTTTTGTTTTTGGTACTGGTACTGGGAATTGAACCCCAGGTCTTATGCATGCTAGGCAAGCATTCTAACCACTGAGCTATATCTGTAGCTCAGACTATCCTTGAACTTGTGATCCTCCTGCCTCAGCCTCCCAAATTGCTGGGGATTATAGATCCACAGGCTTGAGCCTTCCTAGGTGCCACAGAGCAGAGAGGGAGAAAGGTCTGTGGGAAGTTTAACCTGAAGGAGATGAGGTAGGGTGGTGTGAGAGGGTCTGAGCGTGGGCTTGAGAGGAGGAAAGGCAGTCTACAGCGTGCCTCCTGGTTCCCAGCAGCATAGCAGAAACGCAGTGTTGGCTCGGTGTGGAGGATTTCAGTGGCTGAAGGAATCAGGAATTGAGAAAGCTGCTTCTGAAAGGTGTGTGTGTCTCCAGTCCCCAGAAGCAGAGACCAGCTGATTGCTCATCTGTCAGAGATAGAGTGGAGGCGTGCACTAAAAATTCCAGCTGGGCTTTGAAGCTGAGAAATTTGGTGTCCCAAATAACACTGACATTCTGTGACTTGGAGTGAGAGGAATGAGTGGATCTCATGGCCGGTTTAGCTTGTCCAGGTCAGAGAGAGGAAATAATTTTCTTTTCAATTTTTTTTTTTTATTAACACTTCCATGATTATAAAAAAAAAAAATCCCATGGTAATGCCCTCCCTCCCCCCTCTTTCCCTTTTGAAACTCCATTCTCCATCATATTTCCTCCCCCTCTCAATCAGTCTCTTTTATTTTGATATTTTTTTATCGTCCATGCCAGTGACATCTTTGTCACAGAAATGGCCGTGACCTTGAGACCATCAGACTGGTGTTCACGAGCCCCTTTGGGATGTGAGTCCTTCCGTTTCCCTTGGGAGCCTGTTTAACTTGCTTGTGGGGCTTGCCAGTCCTCAAGCATCGCTCTGTAGCTTGTTTGGCTCCAGTATTCAGCAAGTGCGCTTAATGGCGGCAGTTAAGTCCTTGTCTAGATCTCCTTCTCTGACCTTTGATGGTTGTGGAAATGAGGTTGGAGAGGCCGTGCTTGCCTCCAAATCGTCCCACACCTTGGGACCAGGACAAATACTACCACTCCATCTGCAGTGTTCCTCCTTTGAGGAGTGAGGACACTCGGGAGGCCTCATGACAGTGACCACCGCTCACTTACGTCACTACCTCAGGACGCAGTTTATAATGTTTTTACTGTTTGATCAGGGATTTTATAGCAAAGGACAGATTTTTCTAGATGTTTGGTCTCTTTTTCCTCAGACTCTACTGTAGTGTAATAATTGTCAAAGCCAGGACTAGGAGGGGCTGCAGGCTCCCTGGATCCCCAAGGGTTAGTACAAGCTTGGCAAAGACCTCCCCCAAGTATTGCAGAACTGGCTCCAGGGATAAGCCAGGCCTCTAAATAACAAGAAGGCTTCTCACACAGTGGCTCACCTGGGCTGCTGTGGGGATTTTTGAGGTCAGGCTGGGGCACAGAGCACCCAAGGTCAGAGTTCCTCGGCAGAAATAGCACACATGGTTCAGGGATGTGGCTTGGGGCACAGGGCAGAGGACTCCTGTCGGATGGGCCTGGAGGGCATCTGGAGCTGCAAGCAGAGGTTAGTCTCAACTTGCCCTCCATGCCTCATCACCCCTGGGGGGTTCCAGGTCTGCTCCGGCCAGGCTGAACAAAGGTCTTGAGTAGAGGGTGGGGTATTGGTACTTCCCGAGGGCTTGAGTAAGGGGTGGGGTATTCACGCTTACTGAGGGCTCCAGTAGAGCAGGCGGGTTATTCATGCTTACTGAAAAATTGTACCACGTGTGCTGGGAGCCAGGATTTGAACCAGAGCCAGACTCAGAGTCCCTGCTCTTGTTAGGGTCACAGCCTGGGCCCTGGCAGCCCTGACAAGCTATGCTCAGCCGCAATTCTTCATTAAGCCAAAGAAAGAAGCAAGCAACGGTGCAAAGTTGGAAAGGAGAATTACTCAGTTTGGTCTCTTTGGGAAGAAGAACAAAGAGGTCTAGTGACCTTCCAAGTCCATCTTTGGGGTCCTTCATGAGATTGAGGTTTAAATAGAGGGCGAGAGGTACACATGCATTCTTAGTAGTCCTGCTCATCGCTGACCCCTCACTGCTCGGCTGCAGTCTCTCCTGCAGTGTGGTTGGATTGTCAGGGCTCTTCTTCCTGGGGGGCACGTTCCTCCTCTGGCCGGTACAGGCTTCATCTCCTTCCAGCAGGGGGTTCCTGGAGCCGCTCTCATTTCCTGAGCCCCACTGTTTCAGTGGTTTCCAAAGGCAAGGGCACGAACGTCTCTGGAACCTGCCAGGATGGTGACATTCTTTCCTTATTACAATCCCAGTGACTCTTGGGGGCAAAGCTCACAGTGTACTTGGGGTTTTGTTCTTCGTGGACTTGAGGTAGACCAGCTGAACCTGCAAAAGGAGGTCTTTCCGCGTGGTAAGTAGAGCTTAGGGATCATTGTAGGGATCAATGGCCCCATGCCTCAGTGGTTTAAACAAAAAAGCAAACCTTCTTGTTCATGCTACATTCCAGTGTGGGTCATGGTGGATGGGTCAGACTCCTTTGCTCATCAGAGTTCTGATACTCAGGAGTCTGATTTCCTCTGCAGAGGGACACACTTTTCAGGCTCATCGAGTGTCTAGACCTGGGTGACTCTTCTCAGATTCTATGGGGCCAAAGCTAGTGACATGGCCACACCTGCCTTCAGGAAGACAGAAGGGAGAAGAACTGCAACTCCTTGGAGGAATGGCACATCCCCAGGAACCTCTCTGGCCAGCACCCATGGTGGCTCCTTCCTGGAGAGTGAGCCTGGTGTACTTTCCCTGGAAAAATCTTACAACATCCATTCTTGAGTGACCCTGGATGCAACTGAACTCCGTGCACCACCCTTCTGCCTCTCTCCCAGTTCTGGGGGGTGGAGGGGTGCAGGAAGAAGGCCACATTTTGTTTTCCATTCAGAAAAGGAGGGACTGGGTGGGAATCATGCCACAGCCTGGCTGAGAATGAATTGTTGAAATGGACAGAATCCAGAGAGCCACCACGCCTCCTTCATGGCCCCTGTTTAAAAGAAAGTCTGTGATTTATGCTTTGTAGCTTTGGGTGTGCATCCTAATCCCTTCCTGGTCATGGCTTGCTGTTGACATAGTGACCAGTGAGCTGACATTCAGCACTCTTTCCTCTCATTTGTCTTCATGTGTGCAGTGACTAGATCTGTAAATGTCACTTCTGTTTTTAAGAAAGCCAAATTGTGGTTCAGAGAATTGTTATGTGGACAAAACCTCAGAGTGACATGTGACCACACTTGGGATCAGGACAGTCTTGTTGCCAGCCCTGTTTTCCCAGCTGGCCAGTGGGAGCTGGCTGCTGTACCCCCTCCCCTGCCCCCCCAAAGGCTATCCAGTCAGGAGGGGCCCAAAGAAACAAATGTAGGTGTGGCCCGAGCTGCTCTCTGTCAGTCCCAGGGAACAGCCCCTCTAAAGAAGGACATAAATGAAGGCCGCCTTGTCGTGCGTGTTCACCCGGGAGTTTGCAGGAATTGGTCTCCAAGCATGCCAAGAGCAGTGGCCCAGTCCTTTACTTTCCCTGTCCTAGAGCACATTGCCTGTGTAGTCACAGAGCTAGAGGGACAAAGGGACAAGCTGGTAACTTTTAAGTGGTACTTTGTTCCAGTTTGAAGGTATAGAGAAGCACTCGTGGGGGTGGCCATTGCACTGAGGGTTCTGGGCATAAGCGTTCTCAGGATTGAAAGCAGCATGATTTAAGCTGGACATGGTGGTCACACCTGTAATCTGAACCAAACCCTCAGGAGGCTGAGATGGGAGGGTTGCTGAGAGTTCAAGGCTAGCCTGGACTACAGAGTGAGATCCAGGTCAGCCAGGGCTGGAGGGAGACTTTGCCTCCAAAAGTAGCATGATTTCTGCCACTTGGGGTTAATCTTCTTACAGATTTTGAGAGTGGTGGGGTCTTTCTTGGCCCAGTTGGGCTGGACTCAAGTGGCTAAAGTTCTACAGTTCTTGCCACATGCCAAAGGAAAGTTAAGTAATGCAGACAAGTAGGTGGGGAGGGCAAAAGGTGGCTTTATTAAGGAAAGTATGGAAAAAGAGAGTCCCGAGAGGGGGAAAGGGGGGCTGGGTCAGGGGCTAGGAGCTGAAAATACAAAGGCGGTGGAGTACCAAAATGTAGGGTAATCATGATTAGAATTCCTGACAGCAACTAAAGGAGAGAAAGAGAGAAATAAAGGAAAAGTTTTCCTTTTGGAGTTAGAACTCAGAAAAGCAGGCAGGGAGCCGAGCGTGGTGGTACGCACCTTTGATCCCAGCACTCGGGAGGCAGAGGTAGGAGGATCACCATGAGTTCAAGGCCACCCTGAGACTACATAATGAATTCCAGTTTCAGCCTGGGCTAAAATGAGACCCTACCTCAAAACTGTCCCCCCCAAAAGAAAGAAAAGCAGGTAGGTGAGGGTCTGCGAGCAACTGTACCAAGTGAGGGGCTTCTTGGTGGTCTAAGACATGAGCTCATTAATGGGATAACTCCTCTGGTCTCCTCAGCCTGTCTGTAGGTGACGGGTGGTCTTGACCAGATGAATGATCAGGTTCTCAGGACCACAGGACTGTGTGCCTTTGGTGGGAAGGAAGTGTCTCTTCCCTTCCTAATGTTACCAGGGAAACAGGAAGGGAAGTTTTTTCTCCAGTGACCTTTAAGCCAATTGTCTACCTGGCTACAACATCCCTCCATCAAGAGTTAAGATCTTAAAATCATCTAGGAGATGGGCCTTAACTCTGTCTCGCTTCTTCGGGCTAAAGCAGGCCGTGGGGGGATTCTAAGACTACATCTTGTGAGAGATCCACTCTCATCCTGGAGGGCAGTCGGCCATGTGGCCTGTCTGTGACCAAGCTAATCTTAACTGGTAGGCTGGCCCTTGCTTGATTTTCCTGCCTCCACCCCTGGTTGTTTCCTGAATACGCCAAGTTCAGGAGCCTGGCATTGTCTGGGAGGAGGCTCTCCGCAGCTCCTTGCAGGCACATGGGGATGGTGGATTCTATAAACAGAACTCTCGCATGCTGGTCACAGGATTAGCTTAGACCTCAGCCCTTGTGGTGGAGGCAATGGTGTCTAATAAATACAATGTGAGGCTTTTAATGTCCTGGAAACAGCGAGAGAATGCAGGGAAACTTGTGAACATTCTGTAAGAATTTATTTTAAAAGGAGTGATATCATGAACCCAAATCTAGAGCTGGGGAGAACGCTCAGGCAGTAATGCACTTGCCTCATGAGCATAATGACCTGAGTTCAATCCCCAGAATCCACATTGAAAAAAAAAAAAAAAAGCTGGGCATGGTGGAATGTGCCTGTAATCTCAGGGGTAGGGAGGCGGAAACAGGAGCATTCCTGGGGCTCGCTGGCCACTCAGTCTAGCCTTCTCCATGAGCTCCAGGCTAGTGAGAGACCCTGTCTCCAGAACAGGTGGGTGGCACCCGAGGAACACCACCCACAGTTGTCTTTGGTCTCTGCAGTTCCTTAGTTATGTGTACACATAGGAAGTGCCCAGCCTCAAACAGCACTAAATCTGCAGTATACTTGACAGGGTGTCGTTTAAGGCTGTGTTTGGGGGAAACCTTGTTTTATAATCTGGAGAGAGAGCTAAAGCCCCAGATGACTGGGGGGGGATCCCCTTCCCCCCTCTTCTGGTGGACTGGAAACTTCTCCTGAAGGTTATTGTTCTTGCAGAGGGTCTTACAGAGGCCTCTGGCTGAGAGTTGGTTCAGTACCAGTTGTGAGACTCTGGGATCCCCGACCTCAGTATGTAGCTGTCATCAACTGAGGTCTTGCTGTGTGCCTGAGCCAGTACCATATGCTCTGGGTAGTAATGGCTCAGTTCATGTTCAGGGGAGTGGGCAAGGCCAGTTCATGTCTGCTCGCTCCAAGCGCCCCCCACACCCCTTTTGTTTTCATTGAGGTAATCTTCACAAAACACAAAAGTCATCATTTTAACAGATTTAAAGCCTATGGCTCAGAGGTTTTTAATCTGTTCAGAGTTTAAGCAACTATATCACTGGTTCATTCCAGAACATTTCCATCGTTCCAAAATGAAGCCCTTCTCTTCCAAGTTCCACCTGCTTGCTAGCCATTGTCAGTCATGAGTCAACTTTGTCTGTCTGTGGATAGGCCGACCCTGGAGGCTTGATATAAACAGAATGGCATGTCTAGGCGCGAGCTTCCGATCGTGTTGCCATTGGGAGATCACCATTTCCCTAGCTCCGTGCATAGTGCTTGTGTCATGGTGCTTCATTCTATGGTGAGTGTCTCCGTTGGTTCATTACGTGGCTCACATGAGACCTGTGTCCACGCATTCTGTGAGCAAGCGTGGGATCTTATTGAGATAGCTTTTAATGGAGCATTCAGAGAACAAATCTGGCTGGTTTCTTAACCACTTAAAGTGAAGTGCATCGACTCACTTCACAAGGACACTGTCAGGGAAACCAGTTTGTGTGTGTGTGTGTGTGTGTGTGTGTGCATGCATGCATGCGTTGGGTCATGTGATTCCTAATGTCCTCATTTGTGTGTTGGGGGAGTTGCTCCCTAAGGTGGCCAGAGCAGAATGTCAGATGGTTCTGTCACTACTGCTCTTTGTGCTGGAGTCTCCTCACTGATTCTGTAGCTTGTGGGCCCCGCTTCCTTTGCAGTATTTATTACCATCTTAAGAGCCATGCCCACAGCCAGGTGTGGTGGTGTATGCCTTTAATCCCAGCATCCCCAGAGGCTGGGGTGGGAGGATCACAGTGAGTTTGAAGTCAGCTTGGCCTAGAGCGAGAGCAAGAAACAAAAACAATGTAAAAACCATACCCACAAGCATGAAGGATTTGCCCAGGACACTGCAAAGTGGGGTGCACAGGTCAGCTGGAGCACGGGAGATGGACTCTCATGGGGTCACCTGAGGCTTGTTAGAAATGCAGCCTCCAGCCCTGCTCCGGGCTTTTGTGGAGAGTGAACGTCCTCCTGAGCTCCCCAGGTGACGCCTGTGCTCATGAGAATTCACAAAACCACAGCAGAGACCCTATGCTAGTGAAATCCACCGAGATCTAGGAAAAGGGGTGAGGGACTCCTTCTGACTATGGTGTAGGCTGTTTCTAGACCAGAGAGCTTATTGGGTCACTGGGGTGGGGTGGGGGGTTGCTCCAAAGACAACATAAGGGATACTGTTTCCTGTGCCTTACAATGAGGGAGACACTTATTATTTGTGATCTGGGTTGTCACTGGCCAGACAGTGAACCTGCAGCCTTGATCCAAAAAGCTTTCTAGCAGCTAAGCCAATGTGGGGGACACTTTTGGGTACCCCTCAGCTGAGATCCTGTGGCCACAACACACTGGAGCGTGGAGTGGCCAGTGAGTGGAACAGATGAGCCAACACTTGTTCCATGGCCTGGCCTCGCAGCCTCCATGCCTCAGCTGTTTTCCCTCATTCAGCAGAAACGGGAGACAGGGAGGAGAGACGGGCCAGCAGTGGCAGAGGCCTGGTTAGTGAGGAGAGCCTGAGATGTGTGTGTGTTTGGCGCTGCAGCGAGCTGGGGAGTTGTCGCAGGTGTCAGGCCTGTGCCCTGCAAGGAAAGGGAGGTCAGCCCCTTAGACCAAGCAAGACACCACAACTGCCATCGGCACTGCTATTTATTTTTAATTTTTTGTTTATTTTTATTTATTTGAGAGCAACAGACAGAGAAAGAGGCAGAGAGAGAGAGAGAGAGAATGAATGAGAATGGGGCATCAGAGCCTCCAGCCACCATAAATGAGCTGCAAATGCATGTGCCACCTTGTGCATCTGGCTTACATGGGTCCTGGGGCATCGAGCCTTGAACTGGGGCCCTTAGGCTTCACAGACAAGCGCTTAATCACTAAGCCATCTCTTCAGCCTGGCACTGCTATTTGAGGGCTGTGGGCAGGGATAAAAATGTTCTTTGGTTTCAGGGGACATTTCTAAATGTGGGCATTAACTTGTGAAGGTATGTCAGCTTGCCAGCAACTCATTTCTGTGGTATTGGCAAAAACTGGGATTTTGTATTTCTTTTATAGTTTTCGTTTTTTGAAGTACGGTTTCACTCTAGCCCAGGCTGACTTGGAATGCACTATGTAGTCCTAGGCTGGCCTCGAACTCACAGCAATCCTCCTACCTCTGCCTCCTGAGTGCTGGGATTAAAGGTGTATATCACCACATCTGGTTTTAAGTTAAAAATAAATTATTTGTAAGTGGCGAGAGAGAAAATGAGAACTGGCACTCCAGGGCTTCTAGCCACTGCAAAAGAACTCCAGATGCATGTGCCACCTTGCACATCTGGTTTATGTGGGTCTTGGGAAATCTAACCTGGGTCCTTAAGCATCTCTCTGGCTTTGACTTTTTTTTATTGTTGTTTTTTTAAGGTAGGGTCTCACTCTAGCCCAGGATGATCTGAAATTCACTATGTAGTCTCAGGGTGGCCTCAGACTCATGGCAATCCTCCTACCTCTGCCTCCTGATTGCTGGGATTAAAGGTTTGCACCACCATGCCTGGCTTTCCCGACTTTACTTTAAAAAAAAAAATTATTTATTTGCAATAAATAAATAATAAAAAAATTTATTTATGTGCATGTATGGGCACCCCAGGGTCCCTTGCCATTGCAAATGAACTTCAGATGCATGTGCCACTTTGTGCACCTGGCTTTACATGGGTACTGAGGAATTGCACTAAAACTATCAGGCTTTGCAAGCAAGTGCCTTTAGCTGCTGAGCCATCTTTCCAGTCCAATTTTTGTTGTTTTTTTTTGTGTGTCATGGAATTGCATATTCCTATCCCCCTCCTTTTAAATTAGCAATATGAGCACATGTGGTTAGAAGTCAAGTATTTTCTTATTTATTTTGTACACGCACCGCACGCACGCACATACCTTTGCTGCACCACATATGCTCGATGGCAGTGGCTGGTCTTGTTCTGAGCCTGAGTCCCCCGTTACTCATTCTTCTGGAGCTTGTGTGGCTCCAGAGATTCTCAGGTCTCTGCTCCCCTGTGGAGCTGGGGTTACAGCACACGTGGCCACGCCCAGCTACTCGATGTGGAGATTTGAACTCCAGTGGTCTCAGGCCCGCTCAGACCCTCACACTTCCCTAGGAAGTGCTCTTAACTGCTGAGCCATCTCTCCAGCCTCAAAGTCAAGAACGAAGCTTAGCAATTCAGCACCTTAAGCTATTCTGTTTCCCCATCAGAGAATTTTATTCTCGGTTGCTATCAGTTTACCAGACCAATCCTAATTGGATAGGGAGCCTGCATTTTTCCCCTAAGTTTTAAAATTAGCATATATTAACCAATACATAATAGGCTTCATTATATTTTTGTACTACATGTATATAACATACTAAGATCACACACACACCTCATTACCTATTTTTCTAAAATATTTTATGGGCTGGATAGATGGCTTAGTGGTTAAGCGCTTGCCTGTGAAGCCTAAGGAGCCTGGTTGGAGGCTCGATTCCCCAGGACCTACGTTAGCCAGATGCACAAGGTGGCACACGCATCTGGAATTTGTTTGCAGTGTCTGGAGGCCCTGATGTACCCATCCTCTCTGTCTCTTTCTCTCTGTGTCTGTCTCTCTCAAATAAATAAATAAATATTTTATTTGACAGAGAAAGGGCAGGGGAGAGAGGGAGAGAATATGAATGGGCACACCAGGGCCTCCAGCCACCGCAAATGAACAACAGACGCATGCATCCCCCTTGTGCATCTGTCTAACATGGGTCCTGGGGAATGCAACCTGGGTCCTTTGGCTTTGCAGGCAAATGTCTCAACTGCTAAGCCATCCCCCAGCCCTCCCATTACCTCTTCTTGACTCTGCTGATCCCCTTCTTTTTTGCAAGTCCCCTTCATTTTCATGTTCTTTATTTTATTTTTTTGGTGACCCAACAAGTTTAATTAGCAAGGGCCAGGGGTTATTGATGGCAGCATGAACAGCTTGCCATTGACTATACCACTAAAGAAAATGTCTCTCTACCCCCCCTCCAGAAGCCCTGAACCATCTCTAATCTTGAGGGCCCCTCCCTCCTTCCTCCAGGACAGAATGTTAATGTCTTACACATGTAATAATAGAGTCTAAAGTTTTGTGGTTTTAAAGTTATTTTTTTATTTTATTTATTGTATGAGAGAGAAAGAGAATATGAGAATGGGCACACCAGGGTCTCTAGCCACTGCAAACAAACTCCAGACACATATGCCACCATGTACAGCTGGCTTATGTGGGTACTGGGGAATTGAACCTGGGTCCTTAGGCTTCATAGGCAAGCGCCTTAACCGCTAAACCATCCCTCCAGTCCCAGGGTCTCAAGTTTTGATGAATGGGTCAACTGTGACACCTGACTTGTCCTTAAATAAGATGAGGGGGTGACAGCTCTGAGGGGCCAGCAGGAGTGGAAGCCCAAGGAAGTGTTGCGGCTTGGACCGGAAGTGGCAGGCTCCGGAGTCCTTGTTCTCTCCTCTGCCCTGTCACACAGGCCTGCTTCCAAGGAGTGGGAATTCCGTCCTGCAGGTGTCTCCTGTCTGTGTTACTCAAGCCCGCATAGGTGCTGGTAGCTGGGGAAGAGGAGTGCTTGGCAAAAAAATCACCAGGTTACTTCCACTTGCCCTGAATACCAAGCAAGAGACGCGGTGCAGAATGAAAAATGTCTGGTGGGAAAGAAGACCTACGTGCATTTGTAGTGGGAAACCTGAACCTCGCGTGCTGTTTCTTGTAGCCCCAGACTTCCTCTCATCATCCCACTGTGAACTTCACCTTAGTGTGAAGTGGGTGGGAAAGCTTGAGGGCCTCTCATGTAATTTCAAGTGCTGGGCCGGCTGGGCCTCTCCCACTGAGCATGGTAGAAAGGAATTGCTTAACTGTAGACCAGCGTGGGCGAGCTGGCTGCTCTGTGTTTGTACAGCTGCCGTGGGGCTCGGGCTGTGCTGTCTTCATGGCCCACGAGGGCCTGTGAATGGGCAGGGGAAACTTGACTGAGGAAGTACATTGACCTTTAATGGCCACAGGTACCTGGGAGACAATCTTTTAGTTAAAGGAAAAAAAATGAAGTTACTTAAAAAATTTTAATACATGTTGAATTTTTCCAGGTCAGCATTCAAAACGTGTGGGCTGGGGAGATGGCTCTGGAGGTAAAAGTGTTTGCCATTCAAGCACAAGGACCTAAGTTTGGATCTCCAGCACACATGAGGCAGTGCACACCTGCAATCCCAGAACCGGGGGTGGGGGGTGAAGGGGTGGAGGGACCCTGGGACTTGCTGGCTATTGAATTGTGCTGAATTTGTGACCTGTAGGTTCAGTGACAGACCTCAATTCAACACAATAAGGTGGAGAGAGATTGAGGAGGATTTCTGACACCCACTTGTAGCTTCCACATGCATGCGTACATTGCATCCTCACATACATGTGTGCCCATGTACATACAAACACAGATGCATACCACATAATACACATATGTCAAAGGAAGGAAATTATAAGATGGTTTGCTATTGACAACTTCCCTCTCCTTTTCTCTCCAGATCCCCTAATTCCCTTCCACACAGCCAATCAAGTAGAAACCTAGTCACCTGCCCATCTCTGTTCCCTGCTGTTACACAGGAGGACCAGCGTGGACTGCGCTGCCCTGTTCTTCACGTCCTCGTTGCTCTTATTCCCCAGCTGCATCAAGTACCCTGAAGCTGACACCACTTGTTTACTGCCCAAGGACTGGCATTTGATATGTTTGCCACCTATATCATTTACTTTCTCATTGTGGGCACAAAATGCCCAATCAGCAGCAGCTTAAGGAGGAAAAGGATGTATTTTGGGCTTTCAGTTCCGGAGGGTAGAGCCATCTTGGTGGGGGGCAAGCATGACCCGACCAAGAAGCTGGGTCCCACAGCAGGGGGAAGTGCAGAGTGAGATGAACAGAGCGGAAGTGAGGCTATGCTGTGGATACCTCGAGGCCCCGCCCCTGGCGACACTCTTCCTCTGGCAAGGCTCCACTTCCTGAAGGTTCCACAGCTTTCCCAAACAACACCACTGAAGATTAAGTACTCAATTCAAACACATGAGACCACAGGGGCCGTTTTATTCTCAAGCCACCACACAGTCTTTTAGCATGCAGTGCCATAGTCAAGTCTCATTTTTGTTTCTTTTTGCACACATGTAGGTGAAAGCACTAGAAGAGAAATTGCTGGAACAAAGGGAAGTTTCCATATAACTTCAATAGATATTTCCAAACAGCTTTTTAGACTCTCCTTCTGGCCCAGCCAGTGACGGAAAACAGGATAATGCCTGTTTTCTCACACCACTCAAGCACTGTCTTACCAAACCTCCCCTCCCTGCCCCATCCCCAGCATAGGGTCTTACTGTAGCCCAGGCTTACCTGGAACTCACCCTGAAGTCTCAAGCTGGGCTCAAACTCAGAGTGCTGGGGTTAAAGGCTTGGCCACCACGCCCAACTCTTACCAAACCTTTTGACCTTGGTTCTTGATAAATGGAATAGTGTTAGTACAACTTAAAAAAAAAACAGGAAAAAAAATCACATTTGCTACTTGCTTGAGCCTTTGTGGTGATGGTCTAGTGTGGTGTTTTCAGCCTGCTGGAGTGGCGGGGAATTGGAGTTGATTTTCATTAACTGTTTAGGACTGCCTGCGTGGGGGACAACAGGCAATGCACTAAATAGCAGATCCATATAATCCTGGTGAAAATCAGCTCTGTGTAAGTGGCAAGCTATAGCTGAGCCAAGGAGAAGCGAGCTCTTTGGTTTTCTTTCTGGTGGAACATCCTCTGTGATCTTGTTATGACATCTAGGACTTAAGATCAGAGACTCACAGAAACAGCATCTTGTAAGAGGGGCCACAGAGTCTGTGTGGTGACCTTCTGTCAGAGCAGATCTGTGGTAGGTCTGGTGGGGATGTGGCTTTGACACCTCTGCCACATGCATGACATCCAGACTCAATTGTTAAGAATTTGGAGAGGCAGAGGTGGGAGGATCACCATGAGTTCGATGCCACCCTGAGATTACATAGGGAATTCCAGGTCAGCTTGAGCTAGAGTGAGACCCTACCTCTTAAAAAATAACAACAAAAAAGAATTTGGAGGGGCTGGAGAGGTGGCTTAGAGGTTAAGGCACTGGCCGGTAAAGCTTAAGAACCCAGATTTGATTCCCCAGGACCCACTTAAGCCAGATGCACAGGTGGTGCATGCGTCTGGAGTTCGTTTGCAGTGGCTAGAGGCCCTGGCACACCCATTCTCTTTCTCTCTGCCTCTTTCTCTAAAATAAATAAAAATATTTTTTATAAAAGAATTTGGAAAAGAGGCTGGGGAGATGGCTCAGTGGGAGAATGTTTACCTTGCTAGCATGAGGTCGAGTTTGATCCCCAGAGCCCATGTCAAAATTCTGGTTGTGTGATGTGCCTTGTAATTTCAGCCCTGGGGAGGTGGAGACAGGCGAATCCCTGGGGCTCACTGGCCAGCCAGTCTAGGCTGCGAACTCCAAGCCAATGAGAGACTCTGTCTGAAAAATAAGGTGAGTGCATTCCTGAGGCATGACACCACAGATGCTCCTCCTGCTTCCACATGCATGTGCATGCATGCACACGCACATGCACAGACAGAGGAATAATTTAGAAAGGTGATGCATGAATTGGACTACTTCAGAGTTGGGAGGCCTTAGCAGTCTTTCCGTGCTGGGACTTCATGGAGAAAAACTTGCAAATAGTACATGATTCAAACAAAAGGATCTGGGTTTTGTTTCATTTTGTGTTTAGATGTCAGGACTTCTGCAGGCAAATTAGGCATGGTTTCAGGAAAGGGAAGTTTGTTTTGTGGGCTTTTATATAAAATAAAATGAACTGGGGAAGGGCAGGGGACAGGCGAGGGTTTCTGGAAAGATTTGCCAACAAGAGGCTTATGTTAAGTGATTTGTACACACTGTGGCTAACCGTACTGTGACGACATGGAGAAAAGCACATTATCACTTTGCAAAGAATCAGAACAGGACTAACGAGCTGAGCTCGGCATGTGCCACTGTGGAAGCTGGGGCTGGGGCAACCCCTGCCTGCCAGGAGCGTGCACACAAGCAGGTGCCTGTATCCACCATGCCAGGGTGTGAGTTGGGCCCAAACCCAGGTTAAGAGAGATGTGGTTTTCAGTAGCCATGCTCCTCCTGAGGCCTCTGGGTGAAACGAAGCACACTGGGCACATGTGGAAGGCTTCTTGCTTGGCTGAAAGGTTTGGGCAGGTCTCCAGTCTCCTCATTTCTCTCACCATCCCTAGCATCTTTCTCCTTTTAAAAAGCAGCTATAGGGCTGGAGAGATGGCTTAGCAATTAAGGCGTTTGCTTGCAAAGCCAAAGGACCTCAGGTTTGACTCACCAGGACCCTTGTAAGCCAGATGCACAGGGTGGCATATGCATCTGGAGTTCATTTGCAGTGGTTGGAAGTCCTGGAGCATCCATTTTCTCTTTTTCTTTCTCTGCTTCTGTCTCAAATAAATTAATTAAAAAATTAAAAAGCTACTATATTAAATGATGATTCATATAACATATTCAACTATTTAAAAGTACAATTCAGGGTCTGGAGAGATGGCTTAGCGGTTAAGGTGCTTGCCTGTGAAGCCTAAGGACCCAGGTTTGATTCTCCAGGTCCCATGTAAGCCAGATGTACATGGTGGAGCATGAGTCTGAAGTTCATTTGCAGTGGCTAGAGGCTCTGGCATGCTCACTCTCTCTCTCTATCTCAAATAAATAAAAATAAGTCAGAAAAAAATTTAAATGTACAATTCAGGACTGAATAGATGGCTCAGGGGTCAAAGGTGCTTGTTTGTGAAGGGCTGCCAGCCTGAGTTCAATTCCCCAGTACCCATGTAATGCCAAATGCACAAAGTGGTGCATGCATCTGGAATTCATTTGCAGTGGCAAGAGGCCCTGGTGCACTCATTTTTTCTCTCTCTCTCCCTCCTCCTTCATAAATCAGACTATTTAACAAATAAAGTATAATTCAGTGGTTTAGCATGTTTACAGTGTTGGATAGCCATCACCACAGTCAATGCCAGGATGTTTTTATTATCCATCCCTTCCCCCAAGAAAATGCACCACCCACCATCTGCATATCCTCCCTCTTGCCTGTCCAACCACCAAGCTTTTCAGCTCTCTAGTTTGGCTAATCTGGACATTTTCTACAATGTCAGAATGGGATCTTTTGTGACTGGCGCCTTTTACTGGGTATCACCTTTTTCAAGATTCTTCTCTATTGTATTATATATCAATATTTCATCTCTTTTTAAATACTCTATTTATTTAAGAGAGAGAAAGAATGGGTGCGCCAGGATCCCTAGCCCTGCAAACAAACTCCAGATGTATGAGCCACCTTGTGCATCCAGCTTTACATGGGTACTGAGGAGTTCAACCTGGGTCCGTCCTTTGGCTTTGCCAGCAAGTGCTTTAACTGCTACGTCATCTCTCCAACCCCGCTCTGTGTTTTGAACAGAATGTGGAGGTCCTGGCCAGCCGGAACAGTGCCTCGGAGCAGAACCAAGCACAGGATGACATGCGCGAGAAGGTTCTGAAAGAGGAGAACGAGAAGCTGCAAGAAAGGCTTGCCGAGCTGGAGCGCAGGGCCGCCCAGCTGCACAGGCAGGTCGAGGACATGAGAGAAGATGAGGCTCAGACAAAGGAGACGCTCCGGAAGTACGAGGTGGGCGCTCTGGGCCCCAGGGGTCCTGTTTTGACAGCTTGCAGTCTTTCCTAATAGTGGTTTCAGAGGTGCGGAAGGGAGTGTTGTCATGATTTAGTGGCGAGGTCAAGGCCGTCTCATCGGCATGTTTCCTCTCTGCAAGCTATTTCTTTAGTTCCTCTAGGAGCCTGGGAACAGGGGTGAAGCCAGCATGGAAACACAGGTGCCTGCCTGGGATTCCCCACTCACCCTCACCCTTCCCAGGCTCCACAGGGACCTCCAAGCACCCTCAGGGGCCATCTTCATACCACCATTAGATCGATTCTCACTGAAAATGGTTCCCAGTTTGCTAGAGCCCTGGAAGTGGGAAGCTTGTTAGTGAGAGGTGTTCACCGTGATGGCAGTAAGAGATTGCAGCTGACGGTAATGGAGGGGCACGTGTAGGCACCCTTGGGGCGCTCGTATACCTGTCACAGAAGGGCCTGGGCCTGGGCCTGTTCTCTGAGCCTCCAAGGATAAGGCTGGGTGCTTGAGTTCTAAAAGTAATTCACCCAGGTGGCTAGGTTGTTTAAAGTCCTTTCCACGTAAGCATGAGGATGTGAGTTCAGATCCCCGCACCCGTGTAAAAGTGAAGTGTGATGGTGCATGCCTGTGACCCCCAGCCGGGCAGGCACAGACAGCAGGATCCCTTGGACATGTTGGCTAGTTGGTCTGGCCAAACTGGCAAGCTGTGGGTTCAGTGAGGGACCCTTTCTCAAAAAACAAGGGGGAGGGGCTGAGGAGGTGGCTTAGTGGTCCAGGCACTTGCCTGAAAAGACAAACGACCCAAGGACCCAGGTTTGGTTCCCCAGGACCCACATAAGCCAGATGCACAAGGAGGCGCATGTGTCTGGAGTTCATTTGCAATGGCTGGAGGCCCTGGTGTGCCCATTCATATTCTCTCTCTCTCTATCTCAAATTATATATATAGGCTCCCCCCGACCCCAGGTAGGGTTTCACTCTAGCCCAGGCTGACCTGGAGTTCACTATGTAGTCTCAGGGTGGCCTTGAACTCATGGCGATCCTCTACCTCTGCCTCCTGAGTGCTGGGATTAAAGGTGTGTACCACCATACCTGGCTAAATATATATATTTTTGAAAAAGCAATGAGGAAGAGACCTAACATCAACCTCTACGTATACATGTGCACATGCCCACATGTGTGAACATGCATGTGTGCACACCATACATTCACAAAAATAAATAAAAATTACCTGGGCAGTCTGGAGGCTCAGCTGTGGCTGGAAATGGAACTGTGGAGAGGACCCAGCTGGTCCATGCCATCTTGGGCCCTTGACAGGCACATTGTCACCACAGCCACCCTGTGCCCACTGTCCCAGCAGCATCTGGGCACACCCTGACCAAGTGTTTCCCTGCAGGGTGAAGTACGGCAACTAGAGGAAACCCTCACGTGTGCCAGAAAGGAAGAAAGAGAAGCCACGTCTGCCCGAAGGGCCCTGGAGAGAGAGCTGGAGCGTGCCCAGGTAAACACCTTGTCTTTTCTTCGTCGCTTGGGGCAGGACATGGGGGAGAGGTCACTGACCTCTCCTTACACCTATAATTGTCACCCTGAGCTTTGGACGCCTCGTCTAGCCTGGTGATTCTTAGCTGGGGGTGGGGGGCAGGGCCACGTGGCAATGCAAGGAGACATGTCGTTTGCCACACTGGGAGATGCTGCTGGCATCTAGTGGGTGGTGCCAGGGGTGCTGCTCAGCAGACTCGAAAGGCCAGGACAGCCCAGTAACCATGACTTTTCTAGTCCAGTGTCAAGAATGCCAAGGTTGAAAACCTTGATGTGGACATGAAAGAGCTTCATGGCTTTCCGGAGATAAAATAGGCATAGTGTGAGAAGGCTGCCAGGATTGGCCCCCACGGTGGCTTGTGGTCAGCGCTGCACGGAGCCAACTCCCCTTCTCCTCTGGGCAAATGCATCCCACACGGTGCCGCCCTTCAAGATGGCTATTAAAAGGAGCAGGAGGAAGTCACTTCCTTGAGACCAGATAGCTATCTCTATCCAAAGCCAGTGGGTTCTGAGAAAACAAGATTTTCCCATTTGAGGGAGTATTTGAAGTACATAGTAAAGGACAGCGTTAACGTTTCAGATCGATTTTGCACAGGGACCTCAGTGCGGTCCAGATATGCCCTTCCTCTTCCCTGCCCTTCCCTTTTAACGAAATACCACCATGTGTCCTTTGGGCAAGATTCTGAGGAGGGGAAGCCAGCAGGAAGGTTGGCTGAACACTGAGTCATGATTCAGACTTTATACGTCCATATGTATATATACATGTGTGTGCCTCCTGGCATGTTCCCCTTAAGCATTATCTCCTGGGTGCAGAGCATGAACCCACAGGACAGCCTGACTCCACTGTGTGTCTGTTTCCTTTGGATCTCTCTCTCTGTCTTTTTCTTTTCCTTCTGTGTCTGTTTTTGTTACAAATGCTTAGATTGATGTCGAGAGGATGGCCACTTCACTGCGCCATCCGTTATTCTGATGGTTCCTGTCATCCAACGAGCTGCTAAAATTTATGAGCTAGTTGGGAGCAAAACGAGAGGAAAAACATTTACATTTGATAAGGACAAAAGTCTGCCCAGCTGTGTGATGCCCACATCAGCCCAGTGTGCACCTTTCAGAGCCTCTCAGGGTGACGTCCTCTGACAAAACAAGAGTGCTTCCTGCATGTGGAAATCGATCACCAGCCAGGGATCAGAGTCCATCCTGTGTTGCTCCGTGGATGGCCTCGGGGTCTGCCACTTCTCATGTCATTGCTGCTCATTCCTCCTCTAGACGAGGAGCCTGGCCTTGGAAGGTCACCCTGACGTGCCATTTTGTTGGGGCCTCACGTTCCCCACCAGCTTGGTAATGGTGGCATGCCTCATGAAGTGGGTGGCACTGGGGGTTATAATGTGCCAAGAGTTTAAAACAGGCCTGGTGGGTTTCACTATCTCCACTTAAATTACCTGGTGTGCCATGGCAGTGTGCTACCCTTGAAATACTTCGCTTTCCTACAGTGAGTGTGCTTGTCACGTCACATCATTGTCACAAAATACCTGGGGTAACATAGAGGAAAGATTTATGCTGGCTCCCAGTTCCAGAGGCTTCAGTCCTCAGTCATTTGTCTCGATTGGTTCTGGGCCCGTGGTGAAGCAGAGCCTCATAGTGACAGGACGTGGCAGAGAAGAGCTGCTCACCCCTGGCTGCCAGGAAGCAGAGAGAGAGGAGTCTGGGGACAAGATAAAGCCATATGCCATGTTCCTGTGGCAAATTTCTTCTAAGTAGGCCCACTTGCAAGCAGTGCATCTTCCTATGCACTCATCCGTTACAAGAATCCACTGGTGAAGTAAGTATTCTCACGATCCCGTGACTTCTGGATAGCGCCACCGGCTCAGGAGCATGTTGGGGCCTTGGTGAGGCCCTCCGTACCCAGATCACAACTGAGAACCAGATAGCTTAGTTTGTGCTGGGAGAGTTTGTGCCTCCTCTCATCTTGAACACTGAAACCAAAGAAAGCTTACTTCTAGAGAGGGAGAGACACTTAGAAGTCATGAACTGTTTTCTCACCTGAACACTGAACATCTCAAGACTTTGTGCTTCCTGCTGTCCACTGCATATGTTTGCATGTGGTCAGTAGACGATATATTTCATAGCAGCTGAAGACCATGGTGAACTTGGGGCTGAGTTACTGTGACCCAGGCATGATGTGGCAGAGGGATGCAGAGTCATGATTTTTTTTGACATCATCTCCTGACCCCTGGTCCTCATCCTGTTTATTGTCTCCTTGAAGAGTGTTTAAGGTGGACACGGAGTTTTCAGGCTACGGCTCTTTCCTTCAAGCAGGGAGCTACGTACCCATTCTGTGTGACTTCACCTACCACCCCCGTGGGCTTTTGAGTGTGGAGACATCGGAAGGGAACTGTCCCAGTGCTCCACAGTTACTGTGTGGCAAGGGCTCTGAGAAGGTCAATGCCCTTCTGATGAAGCCACTTGGTCCTCTAGCCTCGGGAGCTCAGGGTACCTCTGCTAGGATTAACAAGTCCAAATCAGGACCTTGGCCGCACAGTCAAAGGCTCTGCGTCTAATGACAGACAGTGGTTCCCAAGTTTAAAGGCACTTACTGTCCATCCCTCCACTCTGTGTCCTGGAATCTCCTAGCTGGTAATTTCCCCCACGTGTCTGTTCCACCATTAGTAGGAACACCGTCAGTACGTTTGCATTACTTGTCTTGGAAACAGCTACTGAAGCTGTAGAGACTTTATCCACTTTGAAATCTGCAAAGGTCCCAAGTGTGCTTCCTGGACTGTGGACACACTGTGGCCTACTGCCTCAAGTTGATGCCACCGTGCCTTCCCCACCATGTTGGGCTGCCCCCTTAAACAGTGAGCCAAAGGAAGCCCTCCCTTCCATGGGTTGTTTTTGTCAGGCACTTTGTCACAGCAGCAGGGCGCAGAGTTGATACAATGCATTTCTGTCGTCCGTGCCACGTGCTTTTCTTCCTGAGCAAGTTGTTGGTTAAGCGAATTTGCCTTTTTGGTCCTTGTGCTGGTCTAAGTGTGAAAGGTGCCCCACAGTCTCAGGTGTCTGTGGCTCAGCTTCTTACCTAGTCCCCGGCTGTGGAGCCTTGCTGGAGGAGGTGTGTTTCTGGGGGTGGAACCTGGGGGTTGTGTGCTCAGAACTTGGGCTTGCTGCCCCCCCCCCTTTCTCTGCTATTGTGAGCCAGCTTCTTCTGCTGCGGTGAAGCTTCCCCTCAAAAGTAAGCCTGAGATAAACCCCTCCTCCCATAAGGTGCTGTTTGGTTGTTTTGTCACAGCAACAAGAAGCTGACTGCTACGGTCCGTGAGTGTCGGAACCAACAGCATACCTGTGGTAGCTTTATTCTGATCTTTTCTCTTTTCACCGAAGTAACAGGCTTTACTGCTTGGTGGTGTGGGCGTAAAATGCCCTGTGCCACCACCTGCTGTGGTGAGTGACCCGTCCCTTCCCTGCCATCTGCAGAGAGAGCTCAGCCAGACATCCCAGGAGCAGCAGCAGCTGTCAGAGAAGCTGCGGGATGAGAGCGAGCAGAAGGAACAGCTGAGAAAGCTGAAGAACGAGATGGAGAACGAGCGGTGGCACCTGGACAAGACCATTGAGAAGCTGCAGAAAGAGGTGACGAGGCCAGAGGGGCATGCGGGCGCTGGGAGGGAGCAGGAGGGGAGAGGGGAGCGCTGGGCCCCTCTGCAGTGGAGGAGAGGAGGGAGCAGAAAGGGGGGAGCGGAGTGCTGGGCCCCCTGCAGTGGAGTAAGTCTCAGGAAGTCTGTGGTGGTGCCCAGACATCTGTCCCGGGGCGGTGTCTGATGCCATTCTTTGGACTTGTTGAGAACCCCAGATGCAGGGAAACTGCTCTAGAAAGTAAAAGACAAACCCCACTGGGATCTGGACACCAGAGAGCAGAGGCAGCCTGGTGTGGCACACACACTACCTGTGCTCTCTGAGCTGGAATTTAAAACTCTGCTGAGTCTGCACGGCGCCTCTTTCTCACAGGTCCAGTAGTGCGAAAGTCGGCTTTCTGATTCAACATAGCACTCCCTGATCACCTGCCCCAAATGCGCACACGTCTGATGGGCTCCTTGCAGTGCAGGATGCTGATATTTTCCAGCACCTTCTCCACGTCAGTCATGTTGTTAGCTACTTCTTTGGGTTTTCATGTGCATTTGTGTGCACACAAATGTGTATGTGGGTGTGTGAGGAAGCTATGTTAACTTAGGAGTACCAGCCTTCTTTTTTTCTTTTTTAGCTTTTCGAGGTAGTGTTTTGTTCTAGCCCAGGCTGACCTGGAATTCACGAAGTCTCAGGGTGGCCTCAAAGTCATGGTGATCCTCCTACCTCTGCCTTCTGAGTGCAGGATTAAAGGTGTGTGCCACCATGCCTGGCTTTTTTTGCGGGGAGGGGCGGGGAGACAGGGTCTCTTATTGGCCTAGAGCTTGTCAGTCAGGCTAGACTGGCCAGTCAGTTCCAAGTGTCCTCCTGTCTCCACCTCTCAGAATTGGGATTACAGGCTCATCCCACTGTGTTGGACATTTTGGTTTTGTGAGGTAGGGTCTCACTCTAGCTCAGGCTGTCCTGGAATTCACTATGTAATCTCAGGGTGGCCTCAAACTCATGGCAATCCTCCTAGCTCTGCCTCCAGAGTGCTGGGCTTAAAGGGATGCACCACAACGCCTGGCTGGTGTTGGACTTTTGTCTTTAAATTTATTTATGTGTGTGTGCGCATGTGCGTGCATGCATGCACACGCACCAGTCTCTTACCACTGTGAACAAATGTGAGGCCCTTGCACCACTTTTTGCAGCAAGCTTTTTGTGGGTGGCTAGGGAACTGGATCCTGAGCCAATAGGCTTTTTGAGCAAACACCACCTTTAACTCCCCAGTCCCCCCATATCTTGGGTTCTGGGGCATTGAAGTCAGGTCCTCATGCTTGTGTGACAACCACTTTATCATTTGAGCCACCTTCCAAGCCCCACTAGCTGCTGCTTCATCTAAAGTCTGTGTATTGCCTTAACCCTGGCAATGACTCTGGAAGGTAGACATTACAGTTTCCGTATTTCCAAAGAGCACACTGCTGAGACCCTGAGAGGCTGCAATGTGCATATGTTATATACTGGTTACTGGACAGAGCAAGGATGTGAACCGGGATGGCGTGTCCATCCCCAGACGATGTGTTTATTCATTCCTCCGTGCTGGTAAAACCCAGACAGCCCAGGGCCAGGTGCTTGGCAGGCTTGGAGAAGGATGTCCAAGATGGGGGCAGAGGAGATGGCTTTCTGTGTTGAAAGGCGACCCCCCCTGCTGCCTGGCCCCAGATGCAGTGTGGCAGGGTGGGCTGACGCCATGCCGCTTCTTCCAGATGGCCGACATCGTTGAGGCCTCCCGCACCTCCACCCTGGAGCTGCAGAACCAGCTGGATGAGTACAAGGAAAACAACCGCAGGGAGCTCACAGAGGTGCAGAGGCAGCTGAAGGGGAAAAGTCTGGAGGCAGAGGAGTCGCGACTGGCGGCCATGAAAATGCAGGATGAGGTAATGCCCAGCGTGGCGGCAGGCCCCGTCGCCTTTGTCCCTGACCACTATGTCCTCCCAGCGCTTGGGAAGGCTCCTAAGGGGCTTGGGGGAAGATTCTTGGGTACCTTCTGAGAGTCTTCATTCTCACTCTCAGGTCATTATTACACATAAAACACAAACCCCCACTGACACAGAAGCAAAATGGACTCAGTTGTTTAAAAAAAAAAAAATCCTTCATTTATTTGCAAGCACAGAGAGAGAGCCAGGGCCTCTAGAGGCTGCAAACTCAAGATGCATGTGCCATTGTGCATCTGGCTTTATGTGGGTACTGGGGAATTGAACTGGGGTCATTAGGCTTTGCAGGCAGGCACCTTAACCACTAAGTCATCTCTCTAATCCCTGGACTCAAACATACATTTAGTTATTTATTAGTTATGTAGATACTCAGTGTGTAAATAGTTGGTACCATCCTTATCCTCATCCCTGTCCCCCCCCCACCACTTATTTTTGAGAGAGAGAAAATGGCCATGCCAGGACCTTTAGCCTGCTGCGAACTCCAGATGTATGCACACCCTAGTGGAGCATGTGCAACATTGCATGCTTGTGTCATGTGTCTGGCTACATGGGACCTGGAGATCTGAACCTGAGTTCTTAGGTTTCACAGACAAGTGCCTCAACCACTAAGCCATCTCTCCAGCCTTGGACTCACTTTAAAAAAAAATTGTTTAGTTGAGATAGGCAAACAGAAAAAGAGAATGCCATGGCCTATAGCCATTGCAAATGAACTCCAGACACATATGCCACCTTATGCATCTGGCTTTACATGGGTACTGGGGAATCAAACCTGTGTCCTTTGACTTTGCAAGCAAGTGCCTTAACCGCTAAGCCATCTCGCCACCCTGGACACACTTTTTTTTTTTTTTTTTTTTGGAGGTAGGGTCTCACTATAGCTCAGGCTGACCTAGAATTCACTATGTAGTGTCAGGGTGACCTCGAACTCATGGTGATTCTCCTACCTCTACCTCTCGAGTGCTGGGATTAAAGGCGTGTGCCACCACGTCCAGCTGGACTCACTTTTTTATTTCTTTTTCTTTTTTATTTTTTTTGGAGTCACTTTTAACTAGGCTATTTTCTTTATTAGTCTAACTATTTCTACCTAAAAAGTTGAGCTGCTACTTATGGAGCAGGAATGTCATGCCTGCTGAGTCCAGATGTTTCACCTGTCCTGAAGCTACTGTCTGGTTTTCTTGACAGTCAGTTCTGATGTGTTATTGGGTTGGGCTGGTAGACTTCAGAGCCTGGGGAGATGGCTCAGCATTTAAAGGCACTTGCATAGCCTGCCAGCTGAGGTTCATTCCCCCACCAGATGGGCATCCACTTGCAGCAGCAAGAGATGCATGCACACATGTGCAAATGAATAAAAATTATAAAAGAAATCATTCAGAGCAGTAGGAATAGAGGAAGTTGTTAGGCGATAGGCATGCAGCTCAGTGGTAGAGTGCTCTCCTCCTTCCAAAAGAGTCTTAGGAGTTTATAAGACTACTAAAATTAAACTTGATTTATACCTAAGAATATTACAGAACAAAGATTCAAATGTTATCTCCCTTTATTCTTGACTTCTAAGGAATTGAGATAAAACTTAAAAGGGGGTATTTTCAATTGTTTCCATGCATGTGCCAAAGTACCATGAAAGGCTAGTTATTTAATGTTTATTTCCTTTTTTCCTTGTCCTTCCTTCCTTCCTCCTCTCTTTCCTTCCTGCCCCGCATTCTTTAAGACAGGGTCTTACTCTGTAGCCCATGCTGATTGACCTAGAACTCCTAGCAGTCCTCCTGCCTCAGCAGGTGTGAGCCACCACACCTAGCTGTGATTGCCAATTTCTGTCTGCATCTCTGTCAGTTGGACAACCTTGAGCCTATCACCCTGTTTTCTGAGCATATTTCTTCCTCTTTAAAATAAATAAAACATTAATAACTCAATAATTAAGTGATATAACACGTAATGCTATATAGCAGAGGGTTTATAGATCTGGACAGTTAGTAAATGTCTCTTTTAATTCAAAAGTTTTTTTTTTTTCCACATACAGTGCCAAGAGCACAAAGAAAACAACTTAAAAAAAAAGAAACAAGTTTTATTTCTTTGATGATCAAAGGGAAGCTACCCATGAATCAGTGTTAAAACTACAAAAGAACAATGATATTTATTAAGGATTTCTGGAGCACTTCTGAAAGGACCCTGATAACTGACCCCCGTCTCCCTCAGGGTCATACAATATACATCTCCAAGAAAACCAAAATCAGCACCGCTGACATCACAGTTCTTTTTTCCAGTTTAAAAAAAAAATCATTTCCATTTCTGTAGCAAATGGGTGGAGAGGTTCAGATATTTGCCAGAAGACGAACACACACCCAGTCTGTTTTGAGTTCAAAAGACTACAGTGTCACACTGACCCCCCACAACAAGTGGTCCTGGCTGTTTGTTTTCCATGTAAAGGTTGTAGGCTAGACTCCTTGGCTTGGTGGGAAACCTACATATCCTCTAGAAAGATAGGGAAGCAGAGGTTCAGAGAGATTAGCTAAAGCCAGATGGAGACCAGTGCTGTTTACAAAGGAGCAGTGATTGTTTTTGTTTTTTTTTTAAAGGAGGATTTGCTAGCCAGACATAGTGGCACATGCCTTTAATCCCAGAATTTGGGAGGCTGAGGTAGGAGGATAATTGTGGGTTTGAGGCCAGCCTGGGCTAGAGTGAGGACCGCCCCCTCCCCCTTCCCTCTCCCCACACACACAAAAGCAATTACTATAGCCAAAAGATGACCGATCCTGACTTTCTTGGGGCCAAGCCCTGAGAGATGCCATTTTCATTTGGACAGCAGGCATGAAGGATACCTCATCACTCTGCAGGGAAAGTAGGAAGATGGCTACTTTTACAATGCTGAAGTCATGGAGGTGTTCAAAACAGGAGAGAGTTAATACATCAAGGTCTTCCTGGGTCCTTGAAAATCTCTGCCCATCTCTGCTCAGTGCTCTCCACCCTGAGCTTGTAGTTGACAAAAGTTTCAGCTGCATGGTGTGTACAACTGGCTGCCTTTGCCTTGAGAGAAGCAGGCAGATTGCCTTTCTGCCCGGGATGGGAGTTCGGAAAGTTCTGATGGATACAGCCATTAGAGATTAAGATGGACTGAGTTCACCACCTTTAGTCAAGTTTCTAAATCCTGCTTGCTTAGAGAGGTAGGACTGGTGGTTCAAAGTTAATTGCTTACTTTGGTTCAGGACAAGTTGTTCTGCGACACTAAGCAGGGCGAGTGTTGCTTATCTGAAATGCTTGGGACCAGAAGTGTTTCACATTTTAGTTTTTGGAATAGTTGCATAAATTCTTCCAGCTCATTTCTAGTCCAAGAACAACTGAAATCAGAAAAGGGTCTTTTTAGTTTTCTTTTTAAAAATATTTGAGTGAGAGAGAGAATGGGCACACTTAGGGTCTGGAGTCACCGCAATGAATGAACTCTAGATGAATGTGCCACCTTGTGCATCTGGCTTTATCTGAGTACTGGGGAATCAAACCCAGGTCCTTAGGCTTTGCAGGCAAGCACCTTAATCACTGAGCCATCTTGCCAGCCCCTAGTTTTCTTTTTTAAAAAAAATTTTTTTTAAATATTTATTTTAGGGCTGGAGAGATGGCTTAGCGGTTAAGCGCTTGCCTGTGAAGCCTAAGGACCCCGGTTCGAGGCTCAGTTCCCCAGGTCCCACGTTAGCCAGATGCACAAGGGGGCGCATGTGTCTGGAGTTCGTTTGCAGAGGCTGGAAGCCCTGGCGCGCCCATTCTCTCTCTCTCCCTCTACCTGTCTTTCTCTCTGTGTCTGTCGCTCTCAAATAAATTAAAAAAAAAAAGAAAAAATATTTATTTTAGACAAACAAACAGAATGGGTGTGCTAGGGCCTCCTGTCACTGCAAACAAACTCCAGATGCATGTGTCACTTTGTGCATCTAACTTTACATGGGTCCTGGGGAATCAGACCTGGGTTGTCAAGCTTTGCAAGCAAGTTCTTTTAACAGTTGAGCCATCTCTCTACCAATCTTCTGTGAAAAAAAAATATATATGGTATTTCAAGGTATGGTTTCACTCTAGCTTAGGCTGATCTGGAATTCACTATGTAGTCTCAGGGTGGTCTCAAACTCATGGTGATCCTCCTCTGCCTCTACCTCCCTAGTGCTAGGATTAAAGGTGTGTACCTGGCTTGTAAAAATATTTTTATTTGCTAGGAGAGAATGAGAATGGGTGCTCCAAAGCCTCCTATACTGCCAACAAACTCCAGATGCTTGCACCATTTTGTACATCTGGTTTTATATGGGTGCTGGGAAATCAAAACCCTAACCTTCTTTTTAGTTTTAGGTTTTAGAGCCTTTTGGATTTTTAAATTGGCTATTCTCTTCTCTCCCTCAAGTCCTTATTCAGTGCTCTGGTGGGGCACACTGGGCATTGGGAGACGCTCAGGAGATTTGGGCATCCTTTGTTACTTTTGGATGTCTTCACGTTTAATTCTCCTAACAGCTTCATAAAGTAGGTTTTAACGTCATTCCAATCTTCCACATGAGGAATTAGTTGAGCCATGGTGAGAGGAAGTGCTCTGGAGTATGTCAAATCCTGTGTGTCCAGAGAATGTCCCATCAGCCCTTGTCCATGGCTGATTGATCATCACCTACCTTTCACTGTTTCTCTGTCCATCACTGCCCACAGCAGGCCAGGGAATGTTTTCTTCAGTGTGGGGCCATTCTATGTCAGCTGTTCTTTCAGCCTTCCTAGAGAAGAACATGGTCCTAAAGTTTTCACACTGCTTTTCCTACAGTAATCGGAGCTCCCCCCCCCAGCTTTTCTGTGACCAATGTCCCCCAAAGAGAAGCGTTTTGTAATGGTAATTGGCACTCAATTCCGTCCATTTCCTGAAGGAATAAAGCCATGAGGTAACCTGTTCCTAAGACTGTACCCTTGCCCGTCTTCAGTAGTACAGGTTATTGGTAACCTCACTAAGTCAGCCGTTAACTTGATTGGCCCACCTATATTTTGTGTGTGTGTATTTACGCACACGTATGTGGAGGCCAGAGGTCAACATTGGGCTTGTCCTTATTATCTTACTACTTTATTCTCTCTTTTTAATATTTCATTTTTATTGAGAGAGAGGATGGGTGTGCCAGGGCCTCCAGCCACAGGAACTGACCTCCAGGCATGTGTACTTTTTTGTACATGTGGATTACATGGGCCCTAGAGAATTGAACCTGGGTCCTTTGGCATTGCAGACATGTGCCTTAACCACTAAGGCATCCCTCCAGCCCCACCACTTTATTCTTTGAAACAGGGTCTCTCATTGAATCTAGAGCTTACTGATTTGGCAGAACTAGCTATCCAATGAACCCCAGGGAGTCTCCTGTCTCCCCAGTACTGGGATTACAGGCATCTGCCACCTGATACCATACTGGGCATTCTTACATGGGCTCCGGGGATCTGAACTCAGGTCCTCATGCAAGCCCCTTGCCCACTGAGAAATCTCCCAAGGCCCCACCCAGATGTTAAGGAGTCTCCTGTGAGGTGTGTAGCTTCACCGGGACCTTGCAAATCAAACGTCTATTGTACAAAGCTGTTAGATTAGCGCCACCTAGTGGATGCAAAGGGCACAGTCACGATGCTGATCATCATCTACAAAGTTGCTTGATGGCGGGTTTACGTAGATTATTAATACATTTTATGTTCTCAGGTTGCTTTGAGATCATTACTTTGGTTTTCATTTTACCTTGACCTTTTTTGAGGTGATGCTGATGCAGGTGGGTAATACATTACCCTCTGGAAAGCACTCACTTACTCAGTAGCTTTCACATGTTTTTGACCATGATCCTTATTCAGAATGACATCTTTTGTTATGATGTGGTAATAGAGGCGTGCATATAAATATATAATACAAAATAGTCACAATATTATCTTATACTGTTTTACCCTGCGCTTTTTAATTAAAAATACTGATTAAGTCCTGGTGAGATGGTTCAGCACTTAAGGCACTTGCCTACAAAACTACCCGGGTTTGATCCCCAATACCCACGTAAAGCCAGATGCACAGTAGCACATGCATCTGAAGTTCGTTTGCAGTGGCTGGGCACTCTGCCATACCCATTCTCCTTCTCGTTTTCTCTCTCTGTCTTTCTCTCTCTGCTTGTAACTAAATAATATATTGTTTAAAATACTGATCAAAGTGCTGGGTGGGTGGCTCAGTGGAGAGCACTTATTCTACAAGTGTGCATAGCTGAATTTGCATACAGAGTGCCCACTCAATTGCCAGATATGTGTGGCCGCCCTCCTGAGTCCCAGCACATGGGAGATGGAACCAGGGGGTCCTGGGGCAAGCTAAATAGACTAGCCAAATTGATGAACTCTGGATTCAAAGGAGAGACCCCATGTCAGTAAATAAGGTGGAAAGCAATTGAGGAAGATGCTAACCTTAACGTCTGGCCCGTGCATGCATGCACACACAGGTGCACCAACACTTAACAACATGTCCCCATTCACATGCACAATCACACCCACATGGGGAAAGAAAATTAACATCTAATGGAGTTAATTTGTAACCTAATGGCTCACTTGCCATTTAAGATTGATAATCTATAGTCTAATTGTCCCACTACTCCAAAAGCGCCCTCTTTTTTTATAGAAGAGGAAGCTGAGGCCGCCAGGGAGGAGGTCTTCTGACCTCCCACAGCGTGGGGAGTCCACCCCATCCTCTTTGATCTGGGCCGCGCAGGTGCGCCACCTGCTGGTGCCCCTTGGAGGTGCACCCTTGGAAACATCTGCCTCCCTCTCCTTGCAGATGCGCCGGATGGAGGAAGAGCTGCGGGACTACCAGCGGGCGCAGGATGAGGCGCTCGCCAAAAGGCAGCTTCTGGAGCGGACGCTGAAGGATCTGGAGTATGAGCTCGAGGCCAAGAGTCACCTCAAAGATGACCGCAGCCGACTAGTGAAGCAGATGGAGGTCTGTGGGTGCACTGCGAGGCGGGGCTGCAGAGAAGCCAGCGTGAGCCACCAGCGAAGGCTTGAGTTTTGAATTCTCACTACCCCGGTGTGATGAAAGTCATTTCGTGGTTTGGGGGAGAAGCTGGGACGGCTCAACTGGAGGCAGCAGTGGGCATAATTGAGTCTAATGTCTCACTGCCCTGAGGGGCAAATAGAACCAAGTCCCAGGGAGACTGCGTTACTGAGTCCTTGGGACAGGAGTCTCTGCCTGTTCCTTTGGACCATGCATCCAACTACAAAGGCTACAAGATTGTTGCCTGTCCAGTCAGGGGCAACACTGGTCCTTGAACCCCAAAACAGCCATCCCCTAGGAATTGAGGCCCACTGGCCAAAACACTCCATTCCTGTGTCTGTTTGCTGGCTGCCAGCTGGGGCTGAGGAGTCACAAACAAAACAGGGACAATCCAGGAAAAGAGAGGTGAAGTAACAGAATCCCTGTGTCTACAGTCCCCCGAGACTTTGGTTGGAACTTAGACTTCTTAAAATGAATGGTTCTCAAGAATGGAGCTGATCTTAAACCAGAAACACACTTTCCCCTTCCCCTGAGGAATTCAGAGAGGCGGGGAGAGAGAGAGTGAAAAATGACCTTCAGACTTTGAGGGAGAAATTAAAATTGTCAACGTTTTGATATAAGACAGGCACAGGCGCACTCATGGCCAGGGAGTGAGGGCATCAATTCAAATCCAGTGGAATTCCTGATTCAGCTTTGCAAAGAAACAGAAATAGCTTTTTAAAATCTCCAGGGGACTTAGCAGTTTATATCTAGTTCCCCCATGAAGATTTTATTACATGGGCCACGATAACCTGATTGCACTTTTATTGTTTTTTGTTCGTGGTACTTAGCTAATGTCTTAGGGCAGCTCTCTTTAGAAAAGTCATTATTCAGATGAGCTAAAGTCAGTCCAGTTGACTGGGTTGATTGTTCCAGGGCCAAGACAGTGAGATGATCTAGCTACAGAAAGAGGAACCCCCTGTGGCAGCCTGGTAATTCCTGCATGGACCTCAAATGCTGCTGTTGGAGTTGGACAGTAGGGATTTGGGATGGGAAAAAGAAGCACCCTTAAGAAGTGATTTAGCTGAAATTGGACTGGCTTTTCAGATGATCTCTTTCTAGAATATTCTGAGCAAATATTCCTCAGGTTGACTAGAAGCAACAGCACGGACTCACTTCGTGAGCCCTTGTGCAGTAGTGAAGGTATTTGTCCACTAGCTACCACGTGCCTGGCTCTCAAGGTCCTGACGCCATGACAGGCACTTGAGAGGAACTTGTCCCCAAGAGGTGGCTGGCACGGCCACTTGCTGTGACTGACTCATGCCTTGCCTGTTTCTTCACTGGGACTTAAACTCTCAGGACTCAAGAGCTCTCCAACCATAGGCATTTTCTGTAAACTCAGCCTTAGGAGGCTGCAACTCTATAGGATGCTTTGTGATTTTTTTTTTTTTTTTAAGTAAGGGTCCCGAGTAGTGCAGGCGGGCCTCAAACTTACTTCACAAGGTAACCAACCGAGGATTCCCTTGAACTTCAGGGCCTCCTATTTCCACCTTTCAAGTTCTGTGGTCACAGGAGTTTTGTGATTTTTGAGAGCACTTGAGGAGTAGGGAACTTTGGACAGGACTCAACTTTGTCCCAAGTTGGTTTCTGGAACTTTCTGACCTTAGAGTTCAAGGTCATTCTCAGCTACTTATGGAGTCTGAAGCCAGCCTGGGTTAGAGACCCTGCTTCAAAAAAATAAAAAGGATATAAAGGAATAAGTAGTAATTTGTAGGCACAGCATTAAAGACATTTATATAAAGTATGTGTACATATGGCTGTAGGATTTGGTCACTACCATAGAAGTCCATTCACAGACAACTCATCATTCACCTGAGCTCTGAGGGTTTAATTATTGATGTTGACAGACATCTGTGCTTCTCAACCAACTTCGGCCTTTGAACAGACCACATTACATACAAATGCTGCAGACTCACATTGAAAAACTCTAAATGCTAGGGATAGGGAGGTGGTTCAGTGGTGAAAGATACTTGCATGCAAAGCCTGCCAATGCAGGCTCTGTTCAGTTCTGCAGCCACCTACATAAAGCTGGGCAGGTATTTATTTGCAGTGGCAAGAGAAACACACACACACAAATAATTAAAAAGAAAAAAAAAAGAAAGAGAATAGCTTTATCACATTCCTAAGCCCCAATGCTTCTCAGTTTTACTTTGCTGACTGAGTTTTCCTTCCACAGGACAACCCTCACTCTCCATCCAGGTAGGAGCCCATGAAGTAACCTGCTTGTGTGTCCATTTCCTCCCTCAGGACAAGGTGTCTCAACTGGAGATCGAACTGGAGGAAGAAAGGAACAACTCGGATTTGCTGTCAGAGAGGATTGCTCGGAGCAGGGAGCAGGTGTGTGGGAGCTGGCGCACGAATGCGTTGCCTCTGGAGGGAAGGGAGTGTGAGGACTTGTATCTGGGCATTCAGCTCGAGCCAGGGCAGCAAGTTAGAGAACGAGATGGAAGACTCATTCGTCTTCATATCGTGCCACTGGGAATGAGGAGGGTAGTCCTACCATGAAGGGAAGTTTCCAAAATGTCTGTAGAAAGCGATCTGTTAGCTATAGCCTACTATAGGCAAAGTGTTTAGAATTGTCTGTTCAATTCAGTGACCAACACTGAGGTATGGGAGCTGGCAGCCCCTGCTCAGAGGTGAGAGACTGGCTGCTTTTCCACCTACCCTTCTCCCCCGTTGACTGGTTTCTTTGCACATGAATGTGGCACTCAAGGCTGCTGTGCTTCTGTCCGGGAAGGGCCTTCTGAGGCAGGTTCCTAGCTTGTGCTGTTGGATTGGGAGTGTTTGGGAGCCTGAGCAGCAGAGGACTTTCCTGACAACCAGGCTCAGTTGGACAGCTCAACCTTGACATTTGGTCCCCAAGGCTCTTGTTGTGTTCTTGCCGGAATCAAAGCTGTTCTGTTGAGTTCTTGCCAGCTTGGCTAAGCAGCTGCATTACCACAGGGCGTTCCAGGGTCTGCTAAGCCATTCATGACGAAGTGACCGTGAGTTTGTTTTGCCAACCTTTCTTGTGATTTATGCACGACAGGAGGAGTGGTGCAAATGATTGTATCTTATCATTACCCAGGCTTTCGGTTCTTGGTTCTTTGCTTTACACCTGAAACAAAACACAGACTGAACCTCCCTTGGCCCAGGGCCACATGATATCTGATCACAGAATGGCTATGGCCTCTTCCTTTTCCTCTTAATCGAGCATTAGGTCATGGGACTGTGACTGCTCTCCACGATGAGGGATGTGGCCAAGGTTGAAATATTTCCACTGAGCCAAGAACTTGAAGTGCATACAGGAGGAGGTTGAGGACCCTGGCTGCAAAGAGGGGCACTGGTGGGAGTCCCAGGCCAGCCCCAGTTGCTCGGCTCTATCACACGGGAATGGGGGCGTAGGTCCGTGCTTGCCTGACATGCAGGAAGCCCTGGGTTCTATCCCAAGAACCACAGAAACTGAACATTGTAGGACATGCCTATAGTCCCAGTCCTTGAGAGGTAGAAGCAGGAGGATTGAAAATTCATTGTCATCCTTGGCTACGTAGTGAGTTCAGAGTCCATTTGCACTACATGAGAACCTGTCTCAAAATAATGATGACAATCTTGCAGTGTTTTAAGATGGGTGAGGGTTCATCTGACCCACTTCTGACTTGTATGAGCACTGGGTTCAGATAGACAAAGAGAGGGCCTGTTTGGTGACTGGGCAGGCGGGCATCCTGGCTCAGTGGACTCTGAGTGCACACGGCAGGGCTGGGTCTACCCCAGAGGCATTCCCCTTGGCCCACAGAAGCCAGGATGACCCAGGGCAATGGAAGGATGACTCATCAGGCCCAGGCAGCTGGCAAGCAGGGGAAAAATACCAACTCAGAGCTTTGGGAAGCTTCACCTCTGCAGAGGATGAGCAAGACTGCCTGGTTGTCTGGGCAACTGAAAGACAAATCCCACCGTGCAGAGTTGTAGACATCCACAGTCACTTTTGGGAAGTGCTGCTGAGTGGCCGGCTCACATCTGCTCCTCAGTCAGCACCAGTCACTGATATTTCAAGTATCTTCTTTGTCGGGAGGCAGAGCGGGTCAAAGTGGGTTTCTTTTACTTAGATTGACCCCAGGCTCAGAACTGCCTTTGATTGTATATCAGTTACTCAAAACTCCAATGTACATGTTGGTTTATATATTTTCTTATGATAGGATTTTTAATACCAGCCCAGGCATGAAGGCTTGCCAACCTTCATAGCCCACTGATAAACACAGATGAAAAGGTTAAATGTTATTATTAGTGATCATAAATATCTCTGTTTTTTCATTAACCCAATGGGCAGCTGCTTCTGTTCCTCAGAGCTGGCTCAGGACATGTGCATCTCTGTCGGAAAGCCCCCTCTGGAATCCAGTACAATTTCCAATCAGAATGCTCAGACGTTGGCATTCTTTCAATCCAGCTGTGATAAGCTGTTGCTTTCCGCTCCTGTTGTGGTTTCCATCTGACTGGAACATTTCTGTTTGGTCTATTAAGTGGAGTCGAAGGGCAGACAGCATGTAAAACACTAAGTTTATATGAAGAAATAGTTCCCCAGCCTTGAACTTACCTCCATGCTCTGAAAGAAGATAGTAGGAACCTGACCTCAGCCCTTGACCCTGGGCCGACTGACTTCAGTGATAGTCATACTGCCCAAATCAGCAACTCTTTTTTTTTTGTTGTTTATTTATTTGAGAGAAAGAGAGGCAGATAGAAAGAATGGGTGTGCCAGGGCCTCCAGCCACCACAAATGAATTCCAGATGCATACATCACCTTGTGCATCTGGCTTGTGTGGGTCCTGGGGAATCAAACCTGGGTCCTTTGGCTTTGCAGGCAAACGTCTTAACCACTGAGCCATTGTTCCAGCCCCAAATCAGCAGCTCTTGGAGCCCTTCCGGGGTATAAACAGTGAAGCCATCCTTCTCGGGACATTGTATCCATAGCACTATGTAGAATTGTGTGTGAGGCTCCTCATGGTGAATTGATTTTAGAATTTAGTGTCAGGCTGTCCTTTTAAGAACTGAGGGGAGGAACGTATCATGTTTGCCAAATAACCAAGAGAAACTGCCCGGTCATGGCAGTTGTTAAGTTTTTATAGTCATACTTTTATTCCTTTCTGCCCGTCTCTGATTTATTGTACACGCCTATTTTAATAGCCATCTTTTGTGGGGGCATGGCAGGAATACTTACTGTTTTGTTTTCTCTTTTCCTTTTGAGTCTCTGTTTGCCTGGGAGACATGAACTTGCAGAGACCCTGCGTGTGTGTGGGTGGGAGGGGTGTGCTGTCCTCTTGAGAGCTCCTCCACATGGGGGAGCAAGACTGTGGCCAGGGCTGTAGGTTGTAGAGTCCATCCTGAACCCCCTATTTGGGGCCCTTGCAGCACTCTCCTTCCTCCAGGATGTTTCCACTCAGGAGACCAGCGTCCTGCTGAGAGACAGTGAGGAGGGAGACAGGTTTTGTTAGAACGCATGGGTTTAAGTGCCCCAAACCTCTTCCAGCTAACCGTGCCTTAGGCATATTCTGACCCACCCACCCTCCTGGAGGCGCAGGACAAGGAGTCTGTCTCTATGTTTCTGGGAGGATTAAGGGGCTCTTTATTTCCCATCTAGATCTCTACACAGCTGCATGGAGGGCCTCACCTCCGCCTCCTCGGATTTTGTTGTCTTCTGTTTCACGTCCCATAATGACTTTTTCCTTTGGAGGTGGGGGAGAGTATGTGTGGTGTGGTATACGCACAGGTGTGTGCACAAACACATGCCCTGGGCACCCTCGTGCAGAGGCCAGAGGAGAGCGTTGGGGTGTCCTCTGTCACTCTTCCACTTGGCTTCCTTGAATCGGAGTCCCTCACCGAACCAGGAGCTGCCATTTTCCATCAGACTGGCCAACCAGCAAGCCCCAGAGATTCTCCCGTGTCCACTTCCCACAGGATTTGGGTTACAGGCAGGAACGACCAGGCTCTTCTGTTCTACATGGGTGCTGGGACTTTGAACTCAGACCCTCATTGCTTGCACGGCAAGCACTGTTACGTGCTGAGCCATCGCCCCAACCTCCTGGATTTCTAAATTTAATCCCTCTTCAAGCATCCGGGTCTCCTCATCCCTTTTCTCCCTTTCCAGCCTGTGTCCTGGGTTGGTATTTTTCCTCCCCTGCCTCAGAAAAATGATTCTCTTTGTGGTCATGCTGACCCCTGCCCTTGCATCCCCTTCTCTGACGGTCCCTTCTCCACAACATCGCTCTCACAACTGATAAAGGCAGGGGTTATCTCTGTGGCAAGCTCTTCTCACAGGTTCTTCTATGGTCTGGCCAAAGTTGCTCCTCTGATTCTGCTGGTGTTTGAGGACAGAGGTGGCCTTTTGACCCATCTCCTCACTCCAGTTCCTTCCAAGCCATGGCCAGGGTCCACTCTGCTGAGGCGTAAGAGCAAACTTGGAGTTGGTCCAGCTCAGTCACCTTATCTGCAGTCCACCCTTCACCCTGCCCTGTCCAGCTTTGGGATTGGTCAGCCTCCGGTGCTCTCCTGCCTCTCCAGTGGAAACGGGCTCCCGGAACATGATTCTGACTCTCCCTTGATTTCCTGTTTCTCCTTGGTAAGCTCACCACCCAACTGCACCCCCCCCATCTCACACGCTGGTGCACGTTAAACAAAGTAATTAATGTTTATGTCAGTAAGTACAGTGCAAGTCTTCGCTACTGTCCTGGTGTTATCAAGGATCTTATGGCTTGTCTCTTCTAACACTGATGTCTCAACCTGTCCCCTCACTCCAACATGCCTCCCTTGCCCTGGCAAGCCCTGTTCTCTCACTGAGGTCTAAGCCTAGTATCCCTTTCTTTCAAGCTGTTACTGATCCTCCAACTTAGGCTGCTACCCCGACCCCGCATGCTGTTCTTGCCCGTGTAGTAATTGTGACGTAGGGCATATTCAGTTGTCCCAATCATGAGGGCTGCTACAATGTGGGTCTTCCAGTCAGTAACTGCGGTAGGTCCAATAGAGTAAATAAGGTTCCTCTGCAGTCATTCTAAGACCACCACGTGTGTATTCAGACAATTGCATATTCCATTTTTATGCACATATGTGTGCGCGCATGCGGAGGCCAGAGGACAACCACAGGTGTTCCTCAGGACGCATTGTCCACCTGTGTTGAGACAGGGTCTCTCATTAGCCTTGAGCTTGCTAACTGGGCTAGTCTGGATGGCCCTGAGCCCCAGGGATCCCCCAGTCTCTTCCTCCCCAGCACTGAGAACACGAGTGTGAGCCACCATGCCTGGCGTTTTCACATGAGTTCTGAGGAAGCTCATGTCCTCATGCTTATGAGGGTTGGGGTGCAGGTGGCAGGGTCCTCTGGTTTCCACATAGGCACCCTAATATCCTGAATGGTAGGAGAGGCATTCAACCCTGGACCAGCTAGCCGGAAGGACCCTTGGGGGCTCCTTGCGAGATGAACAAGATCACACACGTAGGAGGGGAAGCTAGGCCTATGTAGACAGTGTGTCCCGGGAGGGAAGGCCTGTGCCCCAAGGGCATGGACGGGCCAGCTTCTCCCGGCAGGCATGCCTGCCCTCCCGTGCTCAGAGCGGGCTGTGAGCCTGCATTCGTTACCCACGGATCTTGTGCTTGTCAACGGTCACGGAATGACCCCAGGCTCCTTGCCGCAGCATGTGACTCTCGGGGCTCTGAGGCAGGCGGAAGGGAGCTGCCGGGTGGAGTGCTGGCTGGGGTCCTCTGCATCGCTGGCATTTCCCCCTCGCTCTGTTCAAGGACGCCCTAAGGGAACTGGACTGCTAAGTGAGTCTTAATGTACCTTTGAGTGTCGTGGTCACTTAGGCCACGTACGCAGTGCGCCATATTTGCGTGGGGCTGCTTATTCATGGAGGTTCACGACGAAAGCTGTCTTCCTTTCATTTCTAGTCGAGGATTTGCTTGGTCCGGATAGCTCGCCTCAGTTTCTGCTTATCTGGGAGTTAGGGTCTTCCTTCAGATATAAGGGCTACTTGTGCACATAGAGTATCAGCTATCAAGTTTTCCCTTTCAGAATTTTGAAAGCAGATGCACATGTGTGTTTTCTTCTGGTCCACAAGGTTTCTGCTGAGAAGTTGCATTAGTCTAATGGGCCTTTCTTTATATGTGACTCGACATTTAGATTATAATATGCCTGGTGGTGGTTTTTAGTTCAGTTTTTTTTTCTTCTGCACATTCTTGTCTCTTGTGGAGGCCTCATGTTGTATTTTCTATTCACTGAAGTTTTTATTGGTTCATTTTCTCTCTCCCCCCCCTTCTCTCTCTCTCTCTCTCTTGTGGATTCCTCATTCACATCCTGTATTATTTTCTATTGTGCCTTAGAATCACTTTAAATTCTTTCTCAGGAATTTCCTTCCTGGGATGTATTCCTGGACATCACCTCTTCTTTTGGAGGGATCATGTTTCCATTTGTGTCATTAATTTCTTCCAAGTTTATGGAGAAGTTTTCTTAGGAAAATTTTGGTTAGGGTTAGAGGAGCTCAAAAAAAAAAATCTGTGTGATTTCTCCAAGCTTACTGTCAACAGGGCCTCCAAGTGCTGCAGTAGACGTCAGCAGCTCATGAAAGTGGTTGTATGGCTGTGGTGGATGTCGACTTATAAAAGTGCGTGCGTTCATGCCTCACAGATGTAAGCCCTTAGCGCACTGGGGCTTGTGACAGCTGCTACCACAGCCTGTGGGGTCTGGAGTAGCACCAAAGATTATGGTTTTGAGCCATAGGTCTCCCCTCTCTGGGACCTGCTTGGACCTGTGTTACCAGGAGCCACACTTCTGGAGCTACAGCCTGGGATGAATACAGGTGATACTAGGATCTGTTGGTACTGCTAACCAGGAAATCAAGGTTCTGGAAGCCGGAAGGGCTCTTCCCTTGGTCCCATGAGATGGAGGTGTGGGACCCAGATGCTCCCTTGTCCAAGCCAAGGAACATGCGGCACCAGCAGTTCTGACCTGTGGAGGACCTGCACAGGCGAGATCTAGGTCACTGGCATCCAGGCCCCTAGGCCGCACCGGGACAACTCTGATGGGGTCAAGGCAGTTACATTCTTGGAGCTAAAGGACACGTGTGAGTGAAATCGGGATTTTGCAAGAGTGGCCCTAGTACCAAGGTTGTGGACTAGAGTGGAGACCTTCCCTTCTTACCACAGGCAGGAGAGTCTCGTTCTGATGGCTATGGAAGCTGTGAGATGCCAAGAACATCTTCTACCACCTGACCTAAAGCTTCTGGTGGTTAAGCTTTAGTCAAATTGTTTTCTGAAACTTTTTAATATAGTTTTTATTTCTTAATTTGCAAGAGAGAGAGAGGATGTGACAGGGCTTCTAGCCACTGCAAACGAACTCCAGATGCATGTGCCCCCTTGTGCACTTGGCTTACGTGGGTTCTGGGGAATTGAACTTGGGTCCTTTGCAGGCAAGCGCCTTAACTGCTAAGTCAACTTTCTAGCCCCCTCAATTGTTTTCTGTCAGCACCAGCTGGTGGAATAGTCTGAGCTCGGGAGGTTGGAGGAGGACCTGGGGGGAGTTCCTCCTCTGGAGCAGAGCAGGCACATTTAGACCGGCCAGCTCCCTAAACAGGACATAACGCTAGTAAGTGCCATGGATTTTTCCTAGACCTCCGACACTTTACCTTTGGCTGGTAGCACTCCCCACCCACAGCTGAAGATCAGGGGTAGCAGTTGTGAATGGCTTTGTGCTTTTCTCTTGGCTCCCCTCCTGTTTTTATGTTGTAGCTGCATTTGAACTCTAGGCCTATTGGGCTCCTTTTCACTTATCTGGGATAGAACAAGGGGAGGAGTGGGCAGTGAACCGGCTTGACCTGGGCTCCAGTTCTGAACCCCTGTGACGCAGAACACCGGCTAGGAATCCAGAAGTGCATGTGTGCTTTATTACCGTCTCTCGGGTCTCAGGCCCTGTGGCGTGTCGCATTCCTTACTGCACTGTGTCACTGCGCTTAGCCAGCCCCCACTTACTGCTACTCTGTGGACGTGCTGGAGTCAAGGGGGACGCAAGCCTGACCCAATGGGGGGGGGCGCCTCTTGACAAAAGCTACATGTTACACACAGTTCTTGCTCCAGGAGTGAGCTGATCTGTTATTCACTAAGGTGCCGATACAGGTGACAGAAACTCAACTTCAGGCCAGGCAAATCTGTGCCAAGTGCTTCCCTTGTCCAGGTGTCCAAGGACCCTGTGTATGTCTCATGGTCCCCGACATATGTTCTGGCCTACCCGAATTCTCCAGGCTGCCCTCTGCTGGATATAAGGTGGGAGCCATGTTCTCACGACAGACCCTGGAAGTGAGAACATATGATGCTCAGATTTCTTCCCATACTGCTCAGAGGCCCTTTCCTACCCACAAAGAGGACACCATCAGTAACGTTTAGCCTGGAGCTGCTCAGGGTTCAGACTTCTGCATGTGGCACGAGGAAGGGAGCTTTCTCTGTCAGGACCTGTGCTAGAACAGCAAGAGCTCAAGTGAACAATTGTCCCCCCAGGCCCGATTCTGTCCATCTCAGGCAAGTAGGATGACTGACTCACTGCTTTGCCTGAGACTCTCCCAGGCTCACCGTTGAAATCCCCGTGTCCCCAGGCACAGCAGATAACATTACCTATTTCTGAGGGTGGCTGGAGGGATGCCACATCTGCTTCAGCTTAAGTATGCTATCCTGTGTCGGCTTCCTGGGGCTGCTGTCGCTGAACTACGCACTGGCTCACAAGCTGTCTTGTCTCAGTTCCGATGGGCAGAGCAGCTGAGATTTTTTGGGGTGGGGTATCCTTACTATCTCCTAGTCTCTGGTGGTTTGCCAGCAAACTTTGTAGCATTCCTTGGCTGTAGATACATTCTCCTATGTGGCTCTCCTGAGAGAACCTCCTGGTGTCGTCTTATGGTGGGTTGTCCCCTTTTTTATGAAGATACCAGTCACTGGATTATAACCCACCTAATTATTGCTTTATTTTTAACTTGATTGTCTCTCTAAAGGACCCTATTCCTAATCAAGGTCATGTCAGCAGAAATTATACACACACACACACACACACACACACACACACACACACATACACACACAGTTTTTGAGGTAGGGTCTCATCTAGCCTCGAATTCAGATCTTCCTACCCCTGCCTCCCCAGTGCTGGGATTAAAGATGTGTGCCGCCATGCCTGGCTTCTTAATATTTTATTTATTTTTGGTGCAATTAAAAATATAGTAAATCCAGGTGTGGTAGTGCACGTCTTTAATCCCAGTACTGGGGTGGCAGAGGTAAGAAGATCACTGTGAGTTTGAGGCCACCCTGAGACTACATAGTGAATTCCAGGTCAGCCTGGGCTAGAAGCGAGACTCTACCTCGAAAAAAATACAAAACACTCCCCCCCCCCCTCTCTCTCTCTCACACACACACACACACACACACACATATGTGAAGGTTAGCAATAGTGACTGTCTTTGGAATTATCAAAAAGGAATGCATCTTGATCCAAAGCCCAAGAGCAGGCAGCATGAAGGTCCCCTCTAGAGTGACCAGAATTTAGTAGCTGGGAACCAAGTCAGTCAAAGGCCTTTGCTCTGCTTGTTGTAGATGGAGCAGATGAGGAGCGAGCTCCTTCAGGAGAGAGCTGTGAAGCAAGACCTGGAGTGTGACAAGATCTCCCTGGAGAGACAGGTGAAGCGCGCCGGCTTTGGGCTGGGACACTGGAGGGAATAGGAGAGAATCACTCAATTGTGTCACATACTATCCATGTCAATCCTTGAGCGCAGGCACAGAAGCTGCCCCTCCCCTTGCACATGTGTAAAAGAACTGCCGTAACCATTTCATTCAGGCCCATAGGGAACATGTTCAGATCTTTTCCTATGACCCTCTAGGGCCTGCATTCAACATTCTCTGCAATAACCTGGGCTCCCTGGGTGCCTAGGCATGAACCAAATTTCTGGTTCCACCCCATATTCTGCTTGGCCTCAAGCGCCCGGGAGACACAGCCCCTCACGAGCTCCCTGTCTGATTTCAGAACAAGGACTTAAGGAGTCGGATCATCCACCTGGAAGGTTCTTACAGGTCCAGCAAAGAGGGCCTGGTGGTGCAGATGGAGGCCAGGATCGCAGAGCTTGAGGACCGGCTGGAGAACGAGGAGAGGCGAGTCCAGCTGGGGTGGGGCAGAGGACCTGCTGGGCCAGGGGCCGTGGTGGCCTGAAACTTGGTAGATTCCCAAGCTGTGCTTGCTGCAGCTTTCTTCATCCCCTAAACATGCATACCACCTCGCTCTGAGGGCTGGGCGCTTCCAAGCAGAACCTGGCTCTCAGAGGTAGGGTGGCTAGGAAAGATGTGGGAGTAGAGAGGGCCCAACACTGCCTCCCCACGCCACGTCATGATGCTCCGAGCTAACTGCAGTCCCAGGATAAACCTGACTGGTCCTTTTCTAACAGCATGACACTGGTCATGCACACGTGCCTTCAGAAGGACTTCCAGAGAGTCAGGCTGGATCAGACCCCGAATGCTGGGAGCCTGGGCCTTCCAAATGTAACTCAGGACATGTCCTTCTTGGAGCCCTGCTTCTCCATCTGTAGAATGAGCTGATGGGACACTCCTATCCCCTCCTCCCGGCCTCGGCCTCCTGCAGGGCTGAGTGGATGCTTCATTCTGCTCCCCCCCCTACCCCCCCTCAGGGACCGAGCCACCCTTCAGCTCAACAACCGCAGGCTGGAGCGGAAGGTCAAGGAGCTGGTGATGCAAGTGGATGATGAGCACCTGTCACTGACTGACCAGAAGGACCAGGTGAGGGAGCCAGTGGAGGTGGGGTGCACCAGGGCTTCCCAGACTACTGAAGTGAGGCATTTCAACCCCCCTAACTTGACTTTCAAAAAGGCTGCGGCTGCCCCCTCACCCTTCCCTCCCTCCCAATGCAGCTGAGCTTACGTCTGAAAGCCATGAAGAGGCAGGTGGAGGAGGCCGAGGAGGAAATCGACAGACTGGAAAGTTCTAAGAAGAAGCTGCAGCGGGAGCTGGAGGAGCAGATGGATGTGAACGAGCAGCTGCAGGGACAGCTCAACTCGATGAAGAAGGACCTGAGGTGGGAAACGGGGGGAGGGGTGGCCCCAAGTGCTTGAAATGCGTTCAGAATGTTCCTACTCCTGTTGCTTCAAGTCAAGTTTCCTTCAAGTTTCCTTTGGGAGCCTCCCTGATGTCCCAGTCTGAGAGCCCCACACATCTGTGGAAGGCCTAAATGTGGCAGTAGAGGAGGCTAGATGGCTGCTGCGTGTGGGGCCTAGTCCGTGCTCAGCCTTTTCCTGCAGGCTTCAGCTCACTGAGACCCTGCACACAGGCCTCAAGATGGGTGTAGCATTTAAGGAGGACTCACACTAAAGTGTTATCTACTGTCTGCTACTGTTAAATTGTTGTATATATGGCTGGGAAAATGGTTCATTTGGTAAAGTGCTTGCTTTGCAAGCATGAAGACCTGAGTTCAATCCCCAGGACTCATGTTTTTTTTTTTTTAAATGCTGGCGTTGGGTGTGGTGGTGCACACCTTTAATCCCAGTACTCGGGAGGCAGAGTTAGGAGGACCACCATGAGTTCGAGGCCACCCTGAGGCTACATAGTGAATTCTAGGTCAGCCTGGGCCAGAGTGAGACCCTACCTCAAAAAAACAAAAAAAAAAACAAAAAAAAAAAAAAAGGAAAAAAAATGCTGGGCATGGTGCGCTGCATGTTTGTAATTCCAGGGCTGGGGACAAGCAGATCCCTGGAGCTTGATGGCCCCACAGTCTAGCCCAGCTGACAAGTTCCAGGCCAATGAGAGACCCTGTTTTAAAAAAGGTAGATGAAGGTCTCGAGGAAAGACATTCAAAGTTGTCCTCTGACCTCCATGCACATGTATTCCAGCATTAAAAAATATGTATGTAGGGGCTGGAGAGATTGCTTAGTGGTTAAGGCACTTGCCTGCAAAGCCTAACTAACTATTCATGTTTGGCTCTCCAGGCCTCACGTATCTGGAGTTTGATTTCAGTGGCTAGAGGCCCTGGTATGCCAATTCTCCCTCTCACATTAAAAAAAACATATATATTGTATGTAATCCACGGTGACTAAGACAAGATGCGATCAGTGCCAACACCACATCCAACTCTACAGGAGTTTGGGCCAAAGGAGAAATGTTGGTAGTACTGACGCTGGCCGGCGCTCTCAACCCTCGTTTCTGGGTGGTGCTAAAGGGAACAATAGGTGTGGATGAGTCGATGGGCTTTCTATGCATGCGCCGGAAATGGAAGCCTGGCGCCTGAGACCCTTCCTCCCACCCCAGCCAGGGTCTAAAAACGGGCCCCTTGTTTCTTCCCCAGGCTTAAGAAGTTCCCCAGTAAAGTGCTGGATGACATGGATGACGACACGGACCTCAGCACGGACGGGGGCAGCCTCTACGAGGCACCGCTGAGCTACAGCTTCGCAAAGGACAGCACCGTCACCAGCCAGGTCTGAGTCCACTCCTGCGTCTGCGTTCGCACTCCGCCATCACCCAAAGCAAGAGGCGACAAAGAATGTGTGGACTCGAGACCCACGGCCACCACCTCGTGGGCCTCTCCAGGGTTGCATGGCCCAGAGAGCTGCTGCAGTTAAATGAGCAACGGACATCACCTCCTACTGATGCATGTTGGGAAATGCCATTTGGTAGGATGAAGCCTGTCTGTGGTCGCCTCTTGCATCGCTGCCCCTCCTTCCCCCAGACAAGAGAAAGGCTCCCAAATTCTCACCTAGTAGCCACTGTGCAGGGAGGGCACGATATATATAGATAGGCTGTACATATTTTAAACCAGACCTTCTCACAAGACTGCTGCTGTTCCATTTTGGAATGTTCCAGAATCTTCATAAAGTTCGCACATCTATACTGAGTCTTCCTTTTAAGAAATACCAGATTTTAAGTATTAAAAAGCAGAGGCAGAGTAAAGACCGCTCTGGAAAAATCAGACTTGGGACAAAGGAATGGTCGCCATGATAAAATGAGTGCTGGAGAACCAGCTTGCTGGCAGTCACATTTACGGACAGGCTGCGTCGGCCGCCTTGGTTGCTTATTTTACCTAGGATTATTTCTGAACTATGCAAAGACTAGTTCCCACTTAATTGATTTCTTTTACATAGGTGGAGTGGGGAGACTGGTAGTGTCTGGAATGGGGTGTGGGGAGAGGGGCTAAGCAGGTGTGGGGCTGGTCAGAGGAAGATGAAGAAGGTGGGGGGGCAAGCTGGAGCTCAGAATGGTGTTGAGGGGAAGGAAAGAGTTGGAGGTGTCTGCAAGCTAAATAGGGTTTCCAGCCTCAGCCTTAGGCGTGGGTGAGGTCTTAGAGCAAGGGCTTGGGTAGGCAGTGGCCCAGAGAATTCATGACGATTGCCATGGGGTCCTACCTCATGGATCACCCCCACCCCCCAGATGGATCCAGAGTGACCGATTTTGAAGGCCAAGTCTGCCTCCGACATCCCCAGGGTCACTGTCACCCTTGCCTCTGCTTCCCTCGCTGGATGTGGAGAGATTTCTCCTTTAGCCACTCATCCATTTAGGAAATACGTATGGAGTACCAAAGTGTGCCAGACCAGCCCTTGGCACCAGAAACCCAGCAGTGAGAAGTAGCAAGAGCTGTTGTTACCATTGGAGTGCAGGCAGCAGTCCCACAAGTCAGTAGCCTCAGAGGAAGCGCTCTGCCCCCTCGGGAACACAGCAAGCCTGAGGTTGGCTCTCTGGAGCTCATAGGAATTCTCTGGCCCCTCGAATGTTCCCATTCCATCACGAAATATTTGCAATAAGCCCATCCAGAAGTGCCTCAGTCCACTCACAACCAGATTTAGGCAAGAAAGGTCTGCAAGCCACAGACGTTAGCAGTCGCCCATCATTCTAGTTGGTTCTTTCCATTAGCCATGAGGCTGGTTAATAACAGTTGTCCCTGTGAAAAGTCCATCACTGGAAACAGTAGGCAGGCTGAGGACGGCACTCCCCTGTGCCCTAACGGTCAGCGGTGAGCCGGAAGTGCGGCGTAGTGGGCGGGGGACACCCGCGTGAGAGGGGTGTTTGCGAGGCCAGGTTCGTCACTTTACCCAGGACCTTGATGGCTGCTGTCTGGGGATAGGTCAAGACCAGGGCCCCGGTCCTTCCCAACTTAACCATGCCGTCATTGCTGGAGTTTATTATATATGCCTGTTTCTTTTCTCTTTACTGCTTTAATCCTGTTCAAGAGTATTTTCTTTAGCTAGCTTCAAAAATATTTTATGTTAAAACAAATATGGGGCCAAATACAGTGCCGAGGAGACAATCACCATATATCTTTCATAATTATTTTCCTGCTTCCAGGCACCACCCTGCCATGCTCACTGGCATACTCTATTGAGTTTTGCTGCCTGGCATGGTTTGGTTACTATGCATCTCCATGGGGAAGAGACATTCTTATTATGGCTACCTCCATGTAAAGCAAGATTTCCTTTCAATAAAACTGTCACCTGACAGGAATCTTGACTCCTCTGTTATTTTCATTCCTCTGATGCCCACCAAGAAACTACCAAGGTTGGGGAGGGGGTGCCGAGAAGACGGCTCAGTGGTTAAAAGCACTTGCTGTTCAAATCTGTCAACTAGAGTTTGGATTCCCAGAACCCATGTAAAAGCCTGACACAGTGGTGCAGGCATCAATGATCACAGGGCACCTATGGCACCTATGGCAAGGTGGGAGCCAGGAGAATCCCAGGAGCTCGAGGGCCAGCTAGCCTGGCACATGCAGCATGGGACAAGAGACTCGTCTTACACAAGGTGGAGGGAGAAGAAAACACCCAGAGGTTGTCCTCTGACCTCCACATGCATGTTGTGGCACTTGGGTGCCCATAAATTTACACACACACATGAATTACCAAGTTAAGTGCTGGTGGTTCTCCAGCCTCACAACCAAGTTCCAAGTAGAAGAGTGTGGAGTGCTCAGCAGTGAATGCTGAGGAGACAGATCACCCTGGACTAGGGTAATGTTCTAACAAACCCGAGCTTCTCTTTCCAGAATATGGTGAAGGGGAAGCGTTGTCCAGAGCTGACAACTGAGGGGTTGAGAAGATGGGTCAGCAGGTGGACTGCTTGCCAGGCAAGCATGAGGACCTGATTTGGATCTTCACTCACATCAAAGATGGGTTCAGTAGTGCATGCCTGTAATCCCAGAGCTTGGGAGCTAGAGGCAGAGACAGGAGGATCCCTGGGGCTTTCTGGCTAACTAGTTCAGCGAGAGACCCGCATCTCAAAGGATAAGGTGGCAACTCCACAAGCATGCACATCCATCCATGTGCACATGCACAAGATCATGCACATGCATGTCACACACATATGCAAAACGTTGAAAATAGAATCAGCAGACACCCCATTTATCCCCTTTTCTGAACTCGAGTGGGCTGTCCTGCAGTGTGTGTGTGTGTGGTCTCTGGGCCTCACACCATGGGGTCCGTGCTGCCATTTCACGGAGCACCGAGTGTCCCTTCCCCAGGAGGGAGCTATACTGGTGATGCTCCTCAGCTCCATATCCGCCCAGACCTTCCTCTACTGCTCTATGCAGCATGTTGGGATGGGTTCCCCTGGGACTTGGGTGACCTCCTGTCCTGCCTTCAGTTCTAAAGGGACCCACACTTGCTGCCGTTTTTCCTGCCTGGGCCCCTTGGCATCTCTGGTGGGCTTTCCCAACACTGTCCTTCCGTGAGCCCGGAAAGAGCGGCCGATGCCGGTTCCAGCCCGTGCTGCCGCTGCAGCTCTCCTGCAGCCCCTGATAAGCCTCATCCTCAGGAGTGACCCAAGTGTGGGCGAAGTCTTCCCGTCTCAGCAAGTTCTCAAAGCCGTTGCAGAAATTATATTTGCTTTGGTTAAAGTCAGATCTATTGAGGCATAACAGCAATTTATAGAGAAAGCTCTCTTTTCCAGTGGTGTTTTACACTCAGTTTGCATGCAGGCCTCTGTAAATAGCTCCTCAATGAGAACCCATGGGACAAAGGGTCAGAGTGACACCTGAGCTTCCACAAGGAATGTGCTCAGGAGGCCTGGAACACGAGGAAAATGTTGGGTTAAGGCCTGCAAAGCCTAAGGACCCAGGTTTGATTCCCCAGTACCCATGTAAGCCAGGTGCACAAGGTGGTGCTTGCATCTGGAATTTGTTTGTAGTAGCTAGAGACCCTGGCACACCCATTCTCCCTTTTTCAATTTTTTTTTTTTAAAGAAAGAATGGGGCTAGAGAGATGGCTTAGCAGTTAAGGTGCTTGCCTATGAAGCCTAAGGACTGAGGTTCGATTCCTTAGTACCCACACAAGCCAGATGAACAAGGTGGCACATGCATCTGAAGATCATTTTTAATGGCTAGAGTCCTGGCACATTCATTCTCTAACTGCCTCCTTCTCTCCCTTCCTCCCTCTCTCTCTCTCTCCCACACACTCTCTCAAATATTTTTTTTAAAAGAATGTCCTCCCAGGGCTGCCTTCCCTTCCCCCACATTCTTGACATTCCGCCCTTATAGACATTAACACTAAGAGTGACTTTCAGAATTTCTCTGTTCTAAATTTCCAAGTGATAGGAACTTGCTATCGAGTTGTTTTCCGCATCAGGGACTTAAGGAGCCCCAGTTTCAGAAATGCCAGACCTGCCAGAACAGTCTGCACACCTGGTTCTGTTCTAAAACCTGCTAAGCACACAGTGTGTTGACCCAAGTCTCCATCAAGGAAGAAAGAGTGGCGTGTGTCACCGCTGACTTTATTAAGTAAGCTATTGTGTGGTGGGAGGAAGCACGGTCCCCACAGGCAGAGTCTCTGTCGTGTGGCCTCCCCACAGATTGTCAACAACCCCCAGAACTTCCAGCGGCATGCTGAAGAAACAACAGTTTTTGGGGGAAAGATAGAAACTTTGGTGCAAGAGAAACCTAAGTCTTGGGAAAGTTGTGTGTTTTGCTGCTGGTCACATATGGAGGAAGGTGTGTGCGTGTGTGTGCGTGTGTGTGCGTGCATGTGATGTTTGTAGAACCGGACAGCAAGGGTCAGGCATGGTGATGATGAATCTTGATTGTCAACTTGATGGGATTTAGCATCACCATGGAAACAAATCTCTGGGCCTGTGTGTGAGGGAAATCTAGGTTATCTAGGTTCTAGTTAGGTTAAGTGAGTGAGATGGAAAGACATGTCCTAAGTGTGGGCCACACCACTCCATAGGATGGGGTCCGGGAATGAAGAAAAAGGAGCAAGAACAAGGGGCTGGGGAGAGGGGCTCGGTGGACAAGAGCACTTTCTGTGCAAGCATGAGGACCTAAGTTCAAGCCCTAGCACCCACATAAAAAGTTGGGTATGTCCGAGTATGCTTGGAATGCTAGTGCTGCAGAGGGCAGAGACAGGAATGTCACTGGGATTCCCTGGCAGCCAATCTAACCAAATTCTGGTGCAAGCTCCAGGTCTGCTGAGAGACTGCCTCAAGGCAGTAAGGCAAAAGAGCTAGAGAAGACACCTTATATCCTTCTCCACAGGTGTGCATGGGGCACATGCATCTGCATACATGCATTCATACTCCCCACCCCACATACACTGAAAAAAAGGGGGCTCAGCAGTTAAGGCGTTTGCCTACAAAGCCAAAGCACCCAGGTTTGATTCCCCAGGAACCACGTAAGCCAGACGCTCAAGGTGGTACATGCGTCTGGAGTTCATTTGCAGTGACGTGCCCACTCATTCTCTCTCTTTCTCAAATAAAATAAATAAAAGTTTTTAATGCATTTTTATTTATTTATTTGAGAGTGACAGAGAGAGAGAGAGAGAGGGAGAATGGGTGAGCCAGGGCCTCCAGCCACTGCAAACGAACTCCAGATGAGAGCACCCCCTTGTGCATCTGGCTAACATGGGTCCTGGGGAATCAAGCCTTGAACCGGGGTCCTTAGACTTCACAGGCAAGCGCTTAACCAGCAAGCCATCTCTCCAGCCCAAATAAAAGTTTTAAAAAATAGAAAAGCAAAGGCAAGCTGAGGGCCGGCATCCACCTCCACCTGCCGCCTGGCTGTGGACACATGTGGCCAGCTGCCCGAGTGCCTGCTGCCATGCCCCCCACCACGATGGACTGTGTCCCAGAAATCAATGCTTCCTTCCTTAAGTTGCCTGTGCTGGGCATTTTGTCACAGCAATGAGAAAAGCAACTCACACAGGCGCTGAAACTGAGGAGCCGGCCTTCAACCTTGAGGAGCTCACTGAATAGTTCCAAAGGTGGAGGTGGTGGCGGTGAGGAAGGGCGGCGAAGGCCTTCGTGGGTTTGCCACACTCAATTTGTCCTTCCTCTTGCTTTGCCAGTGCTCAGTGGACAATGTCCAGTTTTCCCTAAGCCTGTGTGCCATCCAGTGGCCAGTGCGTGAAGTGTTTTCCATATACAAGGCGTTGGGTACTGACTCAATCCTTATGACGGTCTATAGAGTGTGTCCTGTTGGGACAAAGAGGCGACCCAGGCAGAGGGAAGTCACTAGCCTGGGCAAAGGCACAGGACAGGACATGAACAGCTGGGATTGATGCCGGTGGTCTGACTGGAGTCACACTCTGCTGCTCCCACGTGTCTACGTACCTGGAAGGAACAGTGCCTTTCATTTGATCCCTGTAGGAGGGGCGCCTGGGACCTTCCAAACCACCTCTATTTCAGATTGCCCCTGCACCAGCGCACTTGTACAACCTGGCCATCGTGAGAGACGGATGGAAACCAGAGCGAAGCCACTGACCTCATGGATGTTTTTACTTTTTTATTTACTTTGCTTTCTGACACTGGCAGCTGTGGTCTTTGCAGCTCTCACGCTATCCCTGATGCCCGCCGTGGCAGAGGGAACGTGGCTTCTCTGGGCCTGGTCCAGCTGCCCTGGGTGGTGGACACTGGATCCCTCACTGTGTCACTGGTGGTGGCCTTTGGACAACAGCAGCAAATCCCTGAGTCTGGGTGGTTCTTGGAGAACTTGTCTTCCCAACCCCAACCCCGGATTGCTTCTGAAAATCCGCCAGCGTGTTGGACTAGTAAGCTTTGCTGTATACTGCATCTATCGCCCAGCCTCGCGTTCACTTGTGCACTGAAACCATCATGTTGTCCCCATCAGGTCACTCTTGACTGAGGTCAGACTCCGACCTCTCCTCCCACCAGGGTACTGTGGAGCAGTGTGCTTGGCACCTTCACTCTGCTTCCTGGCTGTGGGCGTGATGTGACCGGCTGCCTCATGCTCCGCCAGCATGCCTCCCCTCGCCCTACTTATGGGCTTATGCAACTTGGCCACCTACTGCCTCCACCACGTAGCACAGGTGGAAATCCAAGTTGCCTTCCTGGAGGTGGTGGCAGCGTCTCTTCTAAACTATGAGCAAGTGACAGGATAGGGAGGGCTCTGGCTCTCTGTGAGTGGGCAGGGGCTGGTTTGTGCTCAGGAAGGCCAACCTTACAGAGCACAGAAAACTTAAGGCCTTAGTACTAGGTGGGGCGCCCCATCTTTGAAAGAGACATCTTTGTCCCCCGCCTTTCCCAGTGGTAGTGGGTCTCCATCTATGGGAACAACTCTGGCCTCCTCAGTGCGGTAAGCTGCGCACTGGGAAATGAGGGTCACGTGCACAGGCTGGGGAGGTCATAAGCACCCCCTTGACCCACAAAATGGAAGACATACCTTCTGAACTCTACACAGACTTTGCCCCAGTGGCATTTTGGGGCAATGTGAGTTATATATGTATATGTATTCATATATATACATGTACATATATATATACACATACATATATATATAACTTCTATACTTAACAGACAACAAACCATATATTTCCCTCCCCTCCCCAATTTTCCCTTTCATAACTCTGCTCTCCGTCATAGCTCCTCCCTCTCTCCATTAGTCTGTCTTTTAATTTGATGTCATAATCTTTTTCTCCTATTATGAGAACCTTGTGTGGATATTGCTAGGCACTGTGAGGTTTTGGATATCGATTATTTTATTGTTTTAAAAATATATTTACTCAGTTTATTTGAGAGAGGTAGATGGAATGGGTGTGGCAGGGACTCCAGCCACTGCAAATAAACTTCAGAGGCACCTGCCACTTTGTGCATCTGGCTTACATGGGTACTGGGGAATTGAACCTGGGTCCTTAGGCTTAACAGGCAAGTGCCTGAACCACTAAGCCCTCTCTGCAGCACTTATTGTATTTTTTTATTATTTATTTTTAAAGAGTTTAAAAATTATTTTGTTAGCCAGGTGTGGTGGTGCACGCCTTTAATCCCAGCACTTGGGAGGCAGAGGTAGGAGGATCGCCAGGAGTTCGAGGCCACCCTGAGACTACATAGTGAATTCCAGGACAGCCTGAGCGAGAGTGAGACCCTACCTTGAAAACTAAAAAAAAATATATATATATATTTTGTTTTTTATTTATTTGAGTGAGAAAGAGAAACAGGCAGGGAATGGGTGCACCAGGGCCTTCACTCACTGTAAACGAACTCTAGATGCATGTGCCACCTTGTGCATCTGGCTTATGTGGGTCCTGAGGAATTGAACCTGGGTCCTTTGGCTTTGTAGGCAAAGGCCTTAACCAGTAAGCCATCTCTCCAGCCCTTAAATATATATATATATATATATTTTGGTTTTTCGAGGTAGAGTCTTACTCTAGCCCAGGCTGACCTGGAATTCACTATGTAGTCTCAGGGTGGCCTCGAATTCACGGCAATCCTCCTACCTCTGCCTCCCGAGTGCTGGGATTAAAGGTGTGAGCCACCACGCCCGGCTTCTTAAAATATTTTTAAAACAACACAATAATTTATTTATTTGCAAGGACAGAGAGAATGAGGATGGGTGTGTCAGGGTCTCTAGCCACTGAAAAAGAACTCCAGATGCATGCACCACTTTACACATCTGGCTTTACTAGAGTACTGGGGAATTGAACTCTAGTCATTAGGCATTGCAGGCAAGCACCTTAACCGCTGAGCAATCTCTCCAGCCAAGTTTTATGCAGGGTCTCATGCCTCCCAAGCTGCCTCTGAACTTGCCATGAAGCCAAGAACTCTTGGTCCTCCTGCCTCCACTTCTCAAGTACTGGGGTTTATGGATGTGTGTGTCACCACGTCCAGTTTTCATGCAGTGCTGGCTATTGAACTGAAGGCCTCGTGCATGCTAGGCAAGTACCTTACTAAAAGGTGCTACATGCCCCAAGCCCATGAGGGCCTTTTTGTTTTAATTAAACACCCAAAATCCCTTAACAGGGCAGAATCTTCAATTGGCAAACCTTATAACTCAGAGATCCAGAAATTGTGGGTGGTATTACTTCCTTTCATTGGTGGAAGCATGAAGAGAATGCTAGGACTGGAGAGATGGCTTAGCAGTTAAGGCACTTGCCTGTAAAGCCAAAGGGCCCAGGTATGATTCTCCAGGACCCACGTAAGTCAGATGCACAAGGTGACACTTGCTTCTGGAGTTTGTTTGCAGCAGCTGAAGGCTCTGGCACACCCATTCTATCCGCCTCTCTCTCTCTTTCTCAAATAAACAAAATAAATTTAAAACAAGGTAAATGACTTGCCCAAGGTCATCAATTAGTAACATGGACCTGGAATAATGTCCCAAGTCTGTGGCTCGTACCAGCCTACAGTTTCTCGGCACTGTGGCTGTACTCATTTTGCTCTCTCTCTAAAGTAAACACTGCTGATTTCTCTAGCTGAAGGCACCTGGCACAGAGACCGGGTGGTTCGCCTGAGATGCCGGGCCCTGGGCTCTAATCACATGCTTGCTCGCGGAGCCTGTGAGGGGATGTCTCCTCTCAGCAAGCCGCCTCCCTGTCGTGTGCACGCTGCCTTGCTCGATGTGGCCTGGCCCTTCTCGGACTAACTTGTTTTCTAGAGAAGTGCTTAGAGGTTAAGATAAAATAGGGGCCCCTGGAGAGATGGCTTAGCAGTTACGGCACTTGCCTGTGAAGCCTAAGACCCATGTTCAACTCTCCAGGTCCGATGTGAGCCAGACACACAAAGTGACACAAGCGTGCAAGATTGCATGCCTCTGGAGTTTGATTGCAAGGGCTGGGGGCCCTGGTGCATCAATTTTTTCCCTCTCTCTCAAATAAAAAAAAAAAAAAAGAAGATGGTGCTGAGAAGAAATGACAGCGGCGTATTCAGCACTGAAATATCTCTATCCTATCTTCCAAGACTCGGGGTCCATTGAGGAAGAGGTGGTGGAAAGAATGTAAGAGCCAAAGGAAGGATAGGTCTGCTTACAATGCAGTCTTTCAGAATTGGCCTGGATATCCACGACAAGACCCTCATTGTAGGAGGAAAAGATGACGACATCAAAATAAGAGAGAGAGAGACTAATGATGAGAGGGAAGGGAGTATGATGGAGGGTGGCTTTATGGAGAGGAAGGGGGAGGGAATTATCATGGCTTTTTGGCTGTAATTATGGAACTTGTTAATAAGTTTTTTTTTTAAGTAAAGGGTAAAGCAGGGGCAGTGATCCAATGCTTTCCTGTTTAAAAGTGCCCGTGATAAGCCTGCCAGTCTGGGTCTGGCTTGTGTGGCTTGGCCTTTCATCTGACCCTGCCTATCGTGGGGTGCAAGCCGCAGCTCCTTGGAGACAGGCACGAGCTGGGCCAGGGATCCGTGGAGCCAGGCTCCCTCTGGACCTCCTGGCTTCGGGGCCCCTGTGTCCTCGTGCGCTCTCCCTGGAGAGGAACTCGGTGCTTCTCCGTTCCAATTGCCTGCGGGCCCTCCTCTGGGGTACTCTAGTACTCAAAGCCCTGGCTCCTGATTTAGAAATAAAAGCCCCCAAAATCATACCTGATGACTTTCTAAGCCCCCCTCATTCTCCCAAACAGGGCTTTAGGGGAAGGGCTCACTCCGCCGTCCCCTCCACCTCCTACCAGTTACTTTTCTTTTGCTATGTGTCTTGTGGCTGCTGAATTCCGAAGGGTGCCGAGTGCTTTGGGGCTCACTGCGGTCCAGTGGCTTTCCAGTGGGCCAGGGTAGTTCTCCACTTGGGGGGGGGGGGTTCAGAGCCGAGATGGCTGGAGCCTTGTGCCTCCGCCCGCTTGTCCCACCCGGCAGTGCGTTCTGAGGGCCCAGCCGCATCCAGAGCTGGCTTTGCGCGTGGGAAAGAGTCCCTGTGACTTGGCTCCAACCTCAGCAACAAGGACGTTTAGGAAGCTGCAAATATGAGGAAGATAAAAATAGGCAAGGTAGGCCGGGCGTGGTGGCGCAGGCCTTTCATCCCAGAGCTCGGGAGGCAGAGGTAGGAAGATCGCCGTGAGTTCGAGGCCACCCTGAGACTCCATAGTGAATTCCAGGTCAGCCTGAGCTAGTGAGACCCTACTTCAAACCAAAACAAAAATAGCAACAAAAAAGGCAAGGTAACAGCCTTAGAGCTGCTCTTTGAGAGTTTCCAAGTTAAAAAAAAAATTTTTTTTTTTTTTTGCTTATTTTGTTGTGTTCTCTCCACCAAGAATAAACAATGGTGCTTAATTGGTCAGCTGGGTGATGGGGCACACTGGTAACCCCAGCACTTGGAGGACTCCAGCAGGAGGAACATTGTAAGTTCCAGGGCAGCCTGGGCTATGAGTTCAGACCTTGTCTCACAAAGAAAAGAAACAACAACAAACAAAATAAGCAAACAAAACCTAGTTTCTCATACATACTTCATATTTTAAAATAAAGGAAATTGTTTTATTATTTTATTACTACAGTTAAAGTTGATTCCCTTTTTTGCTCACTTTTGGTCTCATTCCTTTCTCTCCTTGCCAAGGAAACCTGTATTGACCATCCGATGGACATTCAACATATTTACACTCACACATTCATGAACGCTGTGGGGGATTGCTTTGTTTGAAAATCTTATATGACCTTTTACATTTAAAATTATGTTTCCAGAAGCCTATTTGATGCAGATGTTTATTAATTTCCTCTGTTTTATTTCATTTCGTTCTTTGCTATTTATTTTTGCTTGTAGTAAATTGTACTGGAATGTCGAATTTAAATTTTTTTGTGGGCTGGAAAGATGGCTTAGCAGCTAAACAATTCCTCTAAAATATATTTTGCCTTGCATACCATTCCGTTTTATTTTATTACTTTAATTTTTATCATTTACAACCAGAGTAAGAGAGAGAGAGTGGAAGAGAAGAGAGAGAGAGAGAACTGAGTAAGCCAGGGCTTCCCTGCCACTGCAACCAAACTTTAGATGCATGTGCCACTCTGTACATCTGGCTTACATGGGTGCTGGGGAAGCAAACCCAGGCTGTCAGGCCTTGCAAGCAAGCACCTTCAACCCCTCAGCCATCTCTCCAGCCCTGCTACTCTGTTTTACAAAGGATGGATACTTATTTTGAGAGAGAGCAAGAGCGAGTGAGCGAGCGAGAGAAGAATAAGAACCAGGACCTCTTGCCACTGCAAATGAACTGCAGTCACATGCATGCCCCTCCCTCCTTCCTTCCTTCCTTCCTTCCTTCCTTCCTTCCTTCCTTCCTTCCTTCCTTCCTTCCTTCCTTCCTTCTGCCCTCCCTCCCTCCCTCCCTCCCTCCCTCCCTCCCTCCCTCCCTCCCTCCCTCCAAAGGAATTTTTGGCAGAAGCACCCTACAGAGGTGAATAATGCTGTACCCCAAATCCAAGGGCTGTTACAGAGAAATCTCAGTGCCAGAGGTGGGAGGTTTCCTAGTGAGCTGCTGGTCCAAAAGACTCCTTAACGCCCACCCCAACAATACAGGCTATTGCCATGGCTCTTGGTTCCCCACCAGAACTAGATTATAATATTCTTTTTTTAAAAAAAATTGTTTTGTTTTTATTTATTTGAGAGAGATGGACAGACAGAAAGAGAGAGGGAGAGAGAATGGGCGCACCAGGGCCTCCAGTCACTGCAAATGAACTCCAATGCATGCACCACCTTGTGCATCTGGCTTAAGTGGGTACTGGGGAATTGAGCCTCGAACTGGGGTCCTTACACTTCACAAGCAAGCACTTAACCACTAAATCTCTCCAACCCTAGATCCTAAGATTCCATTGCTGAAGACCATACATGCTTTGGTTTCAGGACACTGAGAAATCGAGCTAGAACTGATGTGGAAGCCTCCTTTCTGTGGGCCAGCTGTCACAGTGTGAGGAAGCGACCTGTAGCCTGCGAGGGGAGAAATGTCATCAGCAGCAGTGGACCCTTGCGAGCTGCACAGCTGGCCAGCCCGACAAGATGTCCCCACTAGTTCAATAGTGGCATGTCTGTTACGAAGGTGACCAACTGATCTTTGATTGGATTTGAGGACCACTCTGACACTGAAAAGCTAGTTAAAGCCTGTGTCTGGGAAGCTCATAAGCCCTACGGGGAAGCTACTACTGTTTTTCTGCTGAATGGATATATTATGCCCACCAGTTGACCTATACATATTTAAGCTTTTGGTGAGAGAAGCTTCTCTTTTCAGAGGTGGTGACCTTTTAACTCTTTCAAATGCTGAGAAGTGACAATGGAGTGCTCTGCACTGAGAAATCTCTGTAATACTCTCAGTAATTCTTTTTATTTATTTATTTGAGAGAGAGAGAGAGAGAAAGAGAAGAAAGAGAGAGGATGAATGTGTGTGTGCCAGGGCTTCCAGCCACTGCAAACAAACTTCAGATGCATGCACCACCCTGTGCATCTGGCTTACATGGGTACTGGGGAATCGAACCTGCATCCCTAGGCTTTGCAGGCAAACACCTTAACTGCTAACTCATCTCTATAATACTCTGTAAGACTCAGGGGCCATTATGTACTATTAAAGAGGAAGAATGTAGGAGCCAAAGGAAGGAGAGAAGTTCTTTGGAGCACCAACTTCCAAACACAAACTGGTCATTTTATTTCTGACTTCACAGCAGCTGTTGTTACCTGCACAAGACCTGCATATACTGGGCTCATTAACATGTCACAAATTATGGGGGGAACCCCAAATAGAGGAAGGAATAGTAGGAAATATGTGGAAGTTCAGTGGAGTGGCAGAAAGGAGACAAAAAACAATGATAGAAGGGGTTAATGTAAATTTTTTTTTTTTTTTCAAGGTAGGGTCTCACTCTAGCCCAGGCTGACCTGCAACTCACTATGTAGTCTCAGGGTGGCCTCAAACTCATTGTGATCCTCCTACCTTTGCCTCCTAGGTGCTGGAATTAAAGGTGTGTGTCACCATGCCTGGCTCATAACTTATTTATTCAAGCTTTTTGGGGGGGAGGCAAACCTAAAAGACTGACCATTATTTTTAATGTGAGAGAGGGAGAGAACGAAAGTGGGTGAGACACAGAATTGGCATGCCAGGACCTCACTGTAATTGAACTCCAGAGCTTATACCCCCTTGTGCACATGTGTGACCTTGAATGCTTGCATCACTTTGTGTGTCTGGCTTTCGTGGGATCTGGAGAGTCGAACATGAGTCCTTAGGTTTTTCAGGCAAGCACTTTAACCACTAAGCCATCTCTCCAGCCCTTTAATAAAGTTTCTAAGAAAAAGTCTTCCACCAAACAAAATCCTGGGACCCAATGTCTTCACTGACGAATTCTATAAAATACTTGAAGACCAAATGTCAAATTCTTCTCAAACTATTCAAGAAACTAAAAAGGAACAAATTCTGCCATTCTTTGAAGCCAAGATTATTCTGATCTTAAAACCAGATATGCACAACACAAAAGAAAAGATCTACAGACTAATATGTACAATAAATACAAAAATGCTCCAGGAAATACTAGCAAACTGAATCTAAGGAAAGGCAGTCTCTTTGGTGAATGGTGCTGGGGCAACTCGTTGTCCATATGCAGAAGAATGAAACTAGACTCCTACACTTACCATTTACAAAATTCACATGGGTCAAGGGCCTACAAACAAGACCTTAAACTCAGAAACTACCAGAAGAAAACATAGGGACATTGGACTATGCAATGACTTTGGTGGGGGTGAGCACATGAAGAGAGAAAATCTTTGTGTCTTTGTATACACTGTCAAATTACTCTCCAGAAAGTCTGTCTACATAGTCAGGTGTGTTGGTGCATGCCTTTAATCCCAGCAATCAGGAGGCAGAGGTAGAGGAATCACTATGAGTTCAAGGCCATCCTGAGACGACACAGTGAATTGAATTCCAGGTCAGCCTGGGCTAGAGATCCTACCTTGAGAGAAACAAAACAAAACAAAACAAAACAAAACAAAACAAAACAAAACAAAACCAAACCCAAAGTCTCTCCATATGCATACCAACAATGTACAAATAAAGGCAACATTTCTCTGTTGCTCTCCACCCCTCAGTTTCAATGGCAAGCTGCTCTTTTGTAGAGATCATCTTTCCACATTGTTACTAAGCTATATTTCATAAAGCAACCTTTTGTGACTTGTTTTAAATTTTGTGCAGGGCTGAAACAATGGCTTAGCAGTTAAGGCACTTGCCTGCAAAGCCAAAGGACCAAGGTTTGATTCACCAGGACCCAGGTAAACCGGATGCACAAGGTGGTACCTGGAGTTGGTTTGCAGCAGCTGGAGGCGGGGCACACTCATTCTCTCTTTGCCTTTCTTTCTCTCTCAAATAAAATAGATTTTGTACATTAAGTAAGTCTGGTGGAGGTTTTTAGGCTTTTCTGCAGTCCGGGCTGGCTTTGAACTCCACCTCTGGGCTGTCGGGAGTCCAGCAGGCACCATCACACGTGGTTTATGCAATGCAGTGCTGAGGACAGAACCCAGCCCCGCCTAATGTGATTGTAAGTTGCATGTACTATTTTAAGGTGCGAATAGGTGAAACAGAGTGAGATAAGACCTCTGCCCATCACCAAAGATTTTTCAGTTTCTCTTTCTTCCTAGCCACCTTCTCAATATCTCTTCCAGTCCCCAGAGTTTATAGGCAGCCCACTGGACAGTCATAGAAAACGACATAAGAATAATAACTTGAGGCAAGTTGTGATGGTGCCCACCTGAAACCTCAGCACACAGGAAATAGAGTATGGAGGACCAAGAGCTCAAGCTAATCCTGCCCACGTAATGAGTCTGAGGCCAATCGGGGCCAGTATGTTACCCTTTTTCAAAATAAAAAAATAAAAATAAAAAGCAACTCGAGAAGATTGGCACAGGTGAAGAAAGTAAGGTTACCAGAACTTGGAACCCCTCTATCTCAGGCTGGCTTTGCCCCTGGGTGTCCCTCACAAGGTTCTCCAGCTGTCCCGCTTGCCCTGAAGGAAGCTTGTCAACCAGGTTTGTTTTTGTCCAGTGACTGTCCCAGCAGCACAAGGAGTCTCCTGGAGGTGGGGAGGGTTGAAGCAGCCCAGGCTACCCGTGCCAGGACCCAGCCTCAGCTACCAGCTACCTGGTGAGGTGTCCTTCCCCAACTGCCTCCCAGGAGCTCTTCTGCTTCTCATTCCCTTTTCTCCTTATCCTTGACTTATCCTCGACTTCTCACACCTCTCGGGGTCTCTTGAGAAACCCCTCTGTTGGGGCTCTCACGTCCAACCCAGCTGTCTGTCTCTCCCCCAGCACATCCATGAGTGGTCGAAACACCAAGCCTGGGAAGGCCTTAAGCCTGGGTGAGTACTGAAGTGACCACCTTGGGGTGAGAGAGATTACAGTGACATCGGAAGTACCAGGGTCTGTGGGAGGCATGATTCGTAAGTACCGGTGGTAACCCCAGGGCTGGAGTTTTCTGAGGGCTATAGGGTTCCCTATGGGCGCTTTTCAGGGTTAACTGTACCTAGCTCTGGTGTAGCAGTGGCAGTAACCAGCAGGGGGCGGTGTTGCCCTTTTTATGGTCAGATGGAGCCTCAGCAGACAGTGGGTTTGACAGTGGACCCACCCGCCCATCCATGGCAGCATCCTAAAGAGGGCTTTGGGCAGCACCAAGGGGCAGCTTTCCAGTCTTATTGCGGTCATCTCGTGACCCTCTGTTGCAACGATTTTAATTCCAGTGTTTGTCGTGAGCTTCTGTTTTCTGAGAGCCCTTTCAAGGCATTTGCTGGCTACCAATCTGGCACTGGGCTGGGCTGAGATGAGTAAGGCTCAGGCTTAGCCCCAAATGGATCGGAAATGTCCACGAAGAACTTGCAACAGGGAGCAACATTTAAGCACAAGAAATAGGTGTAAGCCAGGTGTGGTGGCGCACGCCTTTAATCCCAGCACTCAGGAGGCAGAAGTAGGAGGGTTGCCATGAATTTGAGGCCACCCTGAGACTACACAGTGAACTGCAGGTCAGCCTGGGCTAGAGTGAGACCCTATCTCGAAACAAACAAACAAACAACAACAACAACAACAACAAGGTGTAGATGAAGGGAGATGTAAGGTTTGGGTGGGAATGGCAGGGGTGGGGAGATGACCCCGTGGATAACGCGCTTCGTCATGCAAGCCCAAGGACCTGAGTTCAGATCCCCAGTACCCACATAAAAAATACTGTGTGGGGGGCTGGAGAGATGGCTTAGCAGTTAAAGCACTTGCCTGTGAAGCCTAAGGACTTCAGTTCGAGGCTTGATTCCCCAGGACCCACGTTAGTCAGATGCACAAGGGGGCACATGCGTCTGGAGTTTCTTTGCAGTGGTTGGAGGCCCTGGTGGGCCCATTCTCTCTCTCTCTCTCTCTCTCTCTCTCTCTCTCTCTCTCTCTCTCTCTGTTGCTCTCAAATAAGTAAATTAAAAAATGAAAAAATTTTCAAAAAAATACTGTGTGGGGTGGCACTTGCCTGTAATCTCATAGTCTCAGCACTGGGGAGGTGAAGATAAGTGATCCCTAAGGCTTACTGGCCAGCTCATGTAGCCAAGTCAGTGGGGAAAAGAAACACCCAACACTGATCTCTGGCCTCCACACATATGTGCACATATGAATACACATACACATGCAAAAAGGAGATAAGAATGGTCATTACTGGCTAAGGCAATTAGCAAAAGCTTCCTGGAAGAAATGGTATTTGAGAGAACCTGAGAATAGGTGGTATAGTTTGGAATGCTTTGACTTTTTGAGGCAGGTCCTCACACATCTCAAACTGGCCTCCGACTCCCTATGTAGCCAAGGATGACCGTGAACTTGTGATCCTCCTGAGTGTGATGATTACAGGCCTGTGCCACCATGCCCAGTTGGTATGTTGCTAGGGACTGAACTCAGGGGCCTCATGCTTGCCAGACAAGTACTCTACCCACTGAGCTACATTGCCCAGCACCTGAGCTTTTTATTTTGAGATTTTCCTCTTACCAATGGACATACTTTTAGAACAAAGTGAACACAGGGATGAAGGTTGAACTCAGAATATTAGTCACATTGTCATCCAGGATAAAATGAAGTAGAAAAATGATCGAAGATGAGCTTAGCAGACTTAGAGCGGTAATGTTTTGACATGTGTATATGTGATGTATGCATGTGTGTGTGCAGATGCAAGTGCCTTGTGTACATGCTAGAGACAGGGTTTCTTGCTGCTGAAAACTAATGTCCGAGTAGATAACCTTTGAGCTGCAGATTCTCCTAGCTCCATCTCCCACTGGAGTTGGCATGCTCGGACAACAGATGCATGGGTCACTTTGCATCAGTCCTTGTTGCAGTCTGGTTCGCATTGCTGGTAGAAATCACCCAACCAAGAGCAGCTTCTGGGAAAAAGAGGTTTATTTTGGCTTACAGGCTCAAGGGGAAGCTCCATGATGGCAGGGGAAAATAATGGCATGAGCAGAGGGTGGACATCACCCCCTGGCCAACATAAGGTGGACAACAGCAACAGGAGAGTGTGCCAAACACTTGCAAGGGGAAACTGGCTATAACACCCATAAGCCCGCCCCCAACAATACAATCCCCCCAGGAGGCGTTAATTCCCAAATATCCATCATCAGGGAGCCTAGCATTCAGAACATCTAAGTTTATGGGAGACACCTGAATCAAACCACCACAGTCCTTAAGTGGGTGCTGTGAAATTCAACCCAGGCTGGTAGGCTTTGCAAGCAAGCACCTTTACCCACTGAGCCATCTCACTAACTCTGAAGATGAATTTTTTTAGATGACCGAAGTTTAGCACTTTTTTTAAAAAAAATAGAAGAATGTCTATTCTTTATTATTTATTTATTTGAGAGAGAGAGAGAGAGAGAGAGAGAGAGAGAGAGAGAGAGGCAGAAATGGGGGTGGGAAGTGGGCATGCCGGGGCCTCTAGCCATTGCAGACAAATCCCAGATGCATGTACCACCTTGTGCATCTGGCTTACGTGGGTACTAGGGAATCAAACCTGGGTCCTTAGGCTTTGTAGGCAAGTGCCTTAACCACCAACCAATCTCTCCAGCCCCAAATTTAGCACTTTTAAAGATATATTTCATTTATTTGAGAGAGAGAGAGAGAGAGAGAGAATGGGCATGTCAGGACCTCCAGCCAGTGCAAACAAACTCCAGATGCATGTGCCCCCTTGTGCATCTGGTTTACATGGGGCCTGGAGAGTTGAACCTGGATCCTTTGGCTTTGCAGGCATAGGCCTTATTGCTAAACCATCTCTCCAGCCCCAAGTTTAGCACTTTTGAAAGATGTGGCCCTTGATCACTGGTAAGGAGATTAGCTTTTCCCAGATGAGAAAGAGCAGTGACAACCCCAGGACACAGACGCCTTAGTCCAGCCAGTGCTTCTGAAACCTGAATGCATCTCAAAAGAGCCGTCAGGGATTAAGACGTCCCTCTGGCCTCACACTCAGACCTCCCAGGACAGTGAGGAATTGGGTTCCCACTCTGGTCTGGACACCGGGAAAAGAGCCTCTGACCAACCTTCTCACCCGACCTTTCTCAGTATGGCCAGTGGGCGGCAGCAGAGAGCAACGCAGGTACTATATTGTCACCAGACCTGTGAGAACAGGTAGAGCCTGCGTGAGACCATTTCTGTGTCTTCCTGGTGTGTCTTTGCTATCAAGAACAAAAGCCAACATCAGGTTTATCAAACAATGTGAAGTGCTCTGCGCAAGGAACTCATTCATTGATTGGATCTTATTCCTTCTCTGGCTGTCTTCATTTCCACTCCCAGACACCCTTTGGGAGGCCTCCAATCTTTCAAGTCCTCTTGCAGGAGGGGAAAGTTTCAAGGACAAAGGAGAGATCCCTCGTACAAAGTAGCCAGGGGACAGATCTGAATAGCCTGGAACCCGTTCTTTAAAGGACAGAGAAGGAGCTGGGGAGATGGTTCAGTGGTTACAGGCGCTGATGGCCTGATTCCCCATTACCCATGGAAAGCCAGGTGCACAAAGTGGCACAGGCGACTGGAGTTTTTTTTTTGAAAGTGTAGGAGGCCCTGGCATACTCTACACTCACTCTTTATTTCTTTCTCCCTCTCAAATAAATAAGTAAATAAATAATTTTAGGAGAAGGAAAGAAGAAATGTGTTTTGTATCTGCCATTTAGGGGGATGAGAAATCTGGGTTGTTGGGTTGGGCAGGGGAAGAGATTGGTTTGTTGTTTACTTTTAAGTTCTGACATCTATCTGAATTATTTGCTGCTAGATACTTTGAAATAAAGGGTCTTGTGTGGACAGTGGGGAGAGGGGTGTTTGAAAGCTCCTAGCGATGCTGGGGCAAAGTGACTCAGAGCTTGGGGAAGAAACCACTGAACCTACAAGGGACAAATTAGCCTGGGGCCAGCTCACAGGACACTGCCCTGACTGGGCCACAGTGCTGCAATCAGCCAGGTGCCATAGTGAGTGAGCCAGCGTCCTGCCACACCCGCCTGATGTCTGCAACACCACCCCGCAGCCAGGAGTTGGCCCCGCCCACAGCTCAAAGGCCTTCGTGGCAAGATATGGAAGTCTGCTTGTCTACCCGTGCCTCCCTTAACCATCCCATAGCCATGGCATGGGATGGTTAAGGGAAGCTCTCTCTCTCTCTCTCTCTCTTTTCGAGTTAGGGTTTCACTCTAGCCCAGGCTGACCTGCAATTCACAACGTAGTCTCAGGGTGGCCTAGGATTTATGGCGATCCCCCTACCTCTGCCTCCTTAGTGCTGAGATTAAAGGCATGTGCCACCAAGCCTGGTCCCTTTTATTCTTTTTTTTTTGCTTGCATATGTGCATATGTGTGTTTTATATGTGTTTGGGTACATGTATGTGTGCAGATGTATGGAGGCCATGTCAGGTTCTTCCTCAATCACTCCCCATCTTGTTTATTTTTTCAAGACAGGGTCTCTCTCACTGAGCCAATTCAGCTAGACTAGCAAACTTGCAAGCCCCAGGATCCTCCTGTCTCTGCCTCCCCAGCACTAGGAAGTCAGGCATGGGCCACCACAGCTGCCTTTTTCCATGGGTTCTGAGGATTAGAACTCAGGCCCTTGCCCTCATGCTCATGTAGCCCACCCCTAGAGCACCTCTTCAGTAAGCGTGTACTACCTGAAACACAAACGCTTGGCACTGGGTCCAGGATGGAGAAGTGGCAAAGCTTCGCAGTTCTTCCCCGAGGGCGGCGGCTGCGTGCCAGTGCTCCTGACTTCTCGGCCTCTGCGAGCCAGTTCTGTGTGCCCAAGAGGACCTTGTCCGCAACACAGTTCACTGAAGAGAAAAGCGTTCAGCAACCAATCTTCCTTCTTCCTTCCCTTCCTCTCTCCCTCCCTGTCTCATTTCCCTTCTCTTCCCTTCTTTCCTTATCTCTCCTCCTTCCCCTTCATCCTTCCTTCCTTCCTCCTTCCCTCTCTTCCTTCTTTCCTTCTGACAAGGTCTTATGTAGCCCAGGCTGTCTCCACACTCACTGTGCAGCCGGAGATGTCCTTGAGCTTCTGACCCTCCCGAGGGCTGGGATTACATGTCCGCACCACCATGCCCACTTTTGTGCCGTTCTGGGCCTGGAACCCAGGGCTTCACTCATCCAGGCAAGCGCTCTTTATCCACTGAGCCACATCCCCAGCCCAGAAAAAGGGTCTCGTTCTCTGTGCTTCATCTGTAAACTGACTGCAATTTTCTCCTAACACATGCTAATTTCCTCTGAAGATGACCAGACAGAGTTACTTCTTAGACATATCATATCTTTTTTAAAAAATTTTTTTGTTCATTTTTTTATTCATTTGAGAGTGACAGACATGGAGAGAAAGGCAGAGAGAGAGAAAGAGAGAGAGAGAGAGAGAGAATGGGCATGCCAGGGCCTCCAGCCATTGTAGACCAACTCCAGATGCATGAGCCCCCATATGCATCTGGTTGATGTGGGTCCTGGGGAATCAAACCTCTATCTGGGGTCCTTAGGCTTCACAGGCAAGCGCTTAACCGCTAAGCCATCTCTCCAGCCCTGACACACCCTATCTTTATCTTTCTTGCTCCTCAGAGTTTATAGATTCCCAGGAATGTGCTGCGCTCACTTCACACTTTGTGTCAATTCTGCAGACAAGTGTCAAGTCCTAGCTCATGACTACCTAAGGGTTGAGTGCGCCTTGCTTAAATTCAAATTTACTCTCTAGTTCTGATGCAAATGCCCTGGCAGTGCTGCCCCGCACCATCGCCTGGTACAACCCAGCTGTACGCTTCCTGTCCTGGCCTTATGAGACTCCAGGAGAGTTCTAATGTGCCAGCAGATAGACAGCCTAAAAATAAAGCACATCAGATGTGCAGCGATGCTGGGCTGCCCTGGCACCAGGGCCCTGTTTTCCCGTGGTCCTGGCTCCATAGAGACGCAGGCTTCCATATGACTCCCAAGGTCAGCTCCTTGGTCCACCCCTTTCAGAACTTCATCCCAAATTACTCGGGAGCTGCCTGCCTGTCATGTTTTTGAAGCTTTGTGGGTATACAAAGACAACATTTCTTTTTGTTGTTGCTTATATGCAGTATGCGTGCATGCACATTCACGGGTAGGTAAGCATGCCTGTGTGCATGCATGGGTTTGTGGAGGCCAGAGGAAACTTCAGGCGTTACTCTCGGGAACACTATGCACATCTTTCCCAAGACAGGGTCCCTCAGTGGCCTGGAGCTCACTCTCCACTTAGGCTCGACAAACTAGACAGAAATCACCAGGGACACTCCTGTCTCCATTCCCCAGTGCTGGAATGACTGATGCGCACCATCATACCTGGCTTGGTGTTTCGCTTTGTGGTGTTTTAAGCTTAGTTTTCTGTTTTCACAGTATATGTTTCCTTTTATCATTTCCCCATTCCACTCTCATGGTCAATAATCTAGAATCCTCACCCATATCAGTCTTCTATCCCCTTATTTATGCACACAAGACATTAAAAGTTAGGATCTAGTTTGCCGGGTGTGGTGGCGCACACCTTTAATCCCAGCACTTGGGAGGCAGAGGTAGGAGGATCGCTGAGAGTTCAAGGCCACCCTGAGACTACATAATGAATTCCAGGTCAGCCCAAGCTAGAGTGAAACCCTACCTCAGAAAACCAAAAAAAAAAAAAAAAAAAAAAAAAATGTTAGGATCTAGGGCTGGAGAGATGGCTTAGCCGTTAAGGTTCACACCTGGGAAGCCTAAGGACCCAGGTTCTATTCTCCAGGTCCCACATAAGCCAGATGCACAAGGTGACGCATGTGTCTGGAGTTTGTTTACAGTGGCTGGAGGCCCTGGCACAGCCATTCTCACTTACTGTCTCTCTCTCTCCCTCTCTGTCCTAAATAAATAAATAAATAAAAATCTTTTTAAAAAGTTAGGATCTACATATGCAAGAGAACATGTTGGTTTTCTCTTTCTGGGCATGGGTTACCTCACTTAGTATAATTTTTTTCCAGTTCCATCTATTTCCTTGCAAATTTCCCAGTTTCATTTCTCCTTGTAGCTAAGGAAGACTCCAGTGTGCATATGCACCACGTTTCCATTATATCCATGTGTCAGCTGATGAGCATTCCCTATCTATTGTGAACAGAGCAGCAATGAACATGGGTGTGCACACATCCCTGTGGTGGGACATCGACTCTGTTGGGTACATGCCCAGAAGTGTCATAGCTGGGTCAGATAATAGTAAACTTCTGTGGTTTTTGAGAAACCTCTACACTGATTTCTGTATGCCTGGCCTTTTCAATGGGTTCTGGGGATTGAACTCAGGTCCTTTTGCTGTCATAACAAGCACTTTACACTCTGAGCCTTTTCCCTAGTCCAGAAAGAAGACATTTCCTCACAGTTACTTCCAGTATCTAACTTTTTTTTATGAAGCTTGGAAATTTTGTCTCATTACAACTGGAATTTTTTTGTCTGAATTTTTTCAGGATGTCGTCCACAATGGAAAACAGTAGCTGTTATGTATTGGGCATATAGACCAGGAACTGTATATGACACTTTGAAGACAGATCTCATTGTACTCTCAGAATAGCCCTGTAGACTGGGGAGATGGCTCTGTGGTTAAAGGCACTTGCCTGCAAAGCCCAAAGACCCAGGTTCAATTCCATTGTGCCCACATGAAGCCAGATGCACAAGGTAGTGCATGTTTCTGGAGTTTGTTTGCAGTGGCTAGAGGCCCTGGTATACCCATTCTCTTCCTTTCTCTATCTGCCTCTCTCTCAAATAAATAAAATATTTTTAAAAATAACAACTGAGAAGATGGAAGTAGAGAGTCAACTGTCACCCTAACTGGCCAGAGAGTGGTGTAACCTATGTTGGTGGGAAATTGTTGAAGTAGATAGGTTGTCTGAAAATGGAGTGTGAGTGGAGCTGAGCACAGAATTTGAATATTTGGCTATGACAGTCTGATCCATGAGATTCTCTCTCATTCTAAAGACTAGATATTAACTCACTGGAGCTGCTGGCTGTAGGGAATGGGAAAGTTAAGGATGAGGTCACTCTACCACACTGGGGGTGAAGTGAGTCTGTATGTGGACGGTGAGGCCCAATTGACCTGTGCTCCTCACCTGCCCTGGGCATGCTGGGAGCACCAGAGCCTGAAACCCAGAGATGATGAGGGCAAGAATGCCTAGAGCTTCATTCTCTGATCACCCCCTAGCCAGTGGGCCTCACCCACACTGAGGTGCTGCCTCTCAAGGTGGAGAGCCTGGGGTGCCAGGCACTTGGGAGGAACCTCCACCATCAAAGCTACAGGGGAAAACACGGTGAGAGCCTGGAGAGGAACAAGGAGCAGGAGCCCGGGTGCAACTACAAGAGGCTGGCTGACTGACAGCCTCCAGCACACAGGCCCAAGCACAGCGCGTCACGGGCAGGGAACAGACCGAGGACAAGAATAGCCTTCGGAACTGCAGATTTTTGAGAACAAAAAGAAAAAAATTAACGTTTGCAAATGAAGTTAATTTAGGAACTCATCCAGAGCGTTAAGCAATAGCAACATAATACACAGCAAGACTGAAGATCAGTCCAGGGCGCCCAATATCCACATAACACGAGGTCCATCAAAGGACAGAGAACATAGAGACAGATATCTCTTGAGAATTTTCTCAGGTAGGGCATGGTCCTTGAACCCCAGAGGCAGGAAGATCAGTGCAAGGTTGAGGCCAGCCTGGTCTCCGTGGCAAATTTGAGGTCAGCCTGGGCTATATAATGAGACCACATCTAACAAAAAACAAAACAAGCCGGGCGTGGTGGCGCACCCCTTTAATCCCAGCACTCGGGAGGCAGAGGAGGATCACTGTGAGTCGAGGCCACCCTGAGACTACAGAGTAAATTCCAGGTCAGCCTGAGCTAGAGCAAAGCCCTACCTCTGAAAACAAAATAAAACAGCAGCAATAAAACAAAACGTTTTCCATATCTGAAAGACATGCCTGTACAGATAAAAGCCTACGAATGTAAATAAAATGTATGAGGTAAAGTCACAAGATCTATCTGGCAAGCCAGGAGGGCCTGTGTTCAAGTCCCTGAACCCATGTAATAAAAGCTGGTGGGTGTGGGGCACACACTTGTAATCCCAGTGTTGAGACAGGCAGAGACAAAGAAATCCCCAGGGCTCACTGGTCAGCCAGTCTTGCCTAATTGGTGTGATCCTGTCTCATAAAAAGATGTATAACTGGGACTGGGCAGAGGGCTCGACAGTTAAATGTGCTTGCTTGCAAGCTTTCTGACTAGAGTTCAATTCCCGATGACCCTCGGATGGGTTTCAATAAGATAAGGGAATTTCCAAATGAGAGCAAGCATGAGACAAAGACAGCATTGAGCCCACTGTGGGAGATATGTCCAGGAAGTCCCCGGGATACCGGCCAGAAGGGCTGCTGCATGGCTCCGTGGGGAAGGCTGGGAAATGGAAAAGCACCAGCCAGGGCTGGAGAAGCAGCCTGGAGGACTCTGCTGAGAAGTGGGGTGAGGATGGTCTCCAGGAGAGAGATGCCATCGGCCCTGCCCCCGAGGAGCTTGGCCCTGCTGGAAGACTGTCTCTTCCACAGGAAAGCTAGTGAACAGTTAAGAATAAGTTCACAGAAAGCTAAATCAATAAACAATAGTAGTTGTTAGCTTAGCTTATGAGAAAAAAACCCATATAAGAAAATAACCATGAAGTGACCTTCATGACCTAGTGTGAATAATAATCACATGGTCCTAGGGTCTAGGCATTGAGAACTGAGGGGACTCAAATTATGATATAGCTGATATTATGATATTTGGCAGATGGTGCATAGGGAAGTGGGCAGGGAGAGGTAAGAGGCTAAAGACTGCTTCTGAATGAGAATTTCCTAGCTCACATCTCCAGTTTTAGCAGTGTGTTGTTTAAATGTATGGAGAGAAATACCAGGAGGAAGACTTAAACGTGGTTTTGACCATGGAGTTGGAAAATGCTGATTCTCGTTCTAAAGCTAGTTAGAACTGTGGTAACTTTAAAACTCCACATATATGCAACTTTGGTGTCTTTTAATTATTTAGGCAATTTGCTTATTTTGTAATGCTGGGGATTGGACCCAAGGCCTTTTTAAAATTATTTATTAATAATTTTATATATTGACTTGCAAGCAGAGGGAGATCGATAGATCAAATACTCTACCACTGAGTAAATCTACATCCCTTTATTTTTTTAAAGGTTGAGATAGCATCTTGCTAGGTTGCCCAGTCTAGCCTAGAATTCACTATGTAGCCAGTCAGGCCTCAAACTTGTAATCCTCCTGCCTCAGTTTCCCAAGTAGCTGGGATTAAAGGTGTGTCTCACAGTGCCTGGCTCTTTTAAATGACAGCTAGAAGTTGCATAATTTGTTCTTGAACTCAATTCTGGTTCTGAATTTAAACACTTTTGCTTGAGAGAAAGACAGAATATGGGTGCACCATGCTCTCTTGCCATTGCAAACTCCAAGCACATGTGCACGTGTGCCTTACGTGGGTATCGGGGAATCAAACCTGGGCTGTCAGGCTTTGCAAGCAAGTCACTAACTGCTTAGCCATCTCTGCAGACCAAATTCATTTTTTTTATTTTTTAAAAATTTTATTTATTTTTTGGAGAGAGCAAGAGAGGGAAAGAGGCAGACACACGCGGGGTGGGGGGAGGGAGAAAGAAAGAGAGACAATGGGCGCACCAGGGCATCTAGTCACTGCAAACAAGCTCCAGATGCATGCTCCACCTTGTACATCTGGCTTACGTGGGTCCTAGGGAATCAAACAGAGGTCCTTTGGCTTTGCAGGCAAATGCCTTAACTGCTAAGCCATCCCTCCAGCCCCTCAAATCTTTTTTTTTTTCTGAGGTAGGGTCTCACTGTAGCTCAGGCTGACCTGGAAATCACTATGTAGTCCCAGTATGGCCTTGAACTCACAGTGATTCTCCTACCTCTGCTTCCTGAGTGTTGGGATTAAAGGCGTGTACCACCAAGTCTGGCTTCCAAAACTTTTTAAAAAAAATTTGGGGGTTTATTTTTACTTATTTGAGAGCGAGAATGAGAGCGAGTGAGCGAGAGAGAGAATGGGTACATCAGGGCCTCCAACTACTGTAAACAAACTCCAGATGCATGTGCCCCCTTGTGTATCTGGCTTACGTGAGTCCTGGGGAATTGAGCCTCGAACCTGGGTCCTTAGGCTTCACAGGCAAGCACTTAACTGCTAAGCCATCTCCCCAGCCCAAACCTTTTTTTAAAATGTGTGTATATGAGTGTGCATGTGTGTGCAGGCATGTGTGGAGGCCAAAGGAAACCATAAATGCTGTACTCAGGAAAGCTATCTCTTTTGAGAGAGGGTCTCTCATTGGCCTGGAACTCACCAATTAGGCTAAACTGGCTATACAGCGAGTCCCAGGGACCCGCCTGTCCCCCCCTCCCCAGTGTTAGGATGCAGGCACACACCAACACACCAGGCACTTTTATGTATGTTCTGAGGCTCAAACTCAGATCTTCCCACTTGTGAAACAAGTGTTTTACCAACTGAGCCATCTCCCTAACCCCAAACTTTTTAATCCAAATTTTGCCTCTCAAAATAAATGTTGATTATTCCCTTTGGACTTTGATTTTCTGATGTGTGCAATTGACTCAACAATTACAGACTCATGAGTGTCTCTCTAGGCACATTTTACTGACCATTGTTTCCCAGGCCCAGCTGAGCTCCTGAAAACAAACAGGACCTCAAGAAACCTTTGCTTGGCACTAGATCCATTTTCTAAATCTCTAAATGTATTGATTGTGATTCTTAAATGCCCACTTCCCTCCTAAAGGCTATTTTTGTCCTGCAAAGATGAGAGGGCAAATGCACACACAAAAATTGGAATTTGGATTTCCCTAGGGACTGCAGAATCAGAACGATGGGCTACTCAAACCCTTTTAATTTTCTCCTCTAGGACGTCAGCCTTGCCCTGCCCCGATGGCACAATGTTGTGGTTTGGCTACTGGCAGGCTCCCCTTGGCAAGGTCCTATTGGAGCCATCCTGCCCAGAGTTTAATTTGATTACATATTATCTTGTGCTTTAAATAGCTGGCGCAAGGATCCCTCCCTTCCTGCCTTTCTCACTCTCCCCCTCCTTTCTTTTTTCCATATCCTGTCCTTCCTTCAACAAATATGCACTGAGCACTTGCTACTTTCTAGGCACAGGGAGAAGGGTGGGTGGGAAGAAATCAGAAAAGATGAAATGATGATGAGTACTCTTCCTGCTGTGAAGAGGCTTCTAACCAAACAAGGGAGCTGGCATGCACTCAGCTTCACCACGAGAGCCAGGGCAGGGATAGGTGAGCACCGAACGCCTACACGCGGGCCTGGAAATGGGGTGTGGAATGAAGAGGAAGGAGCATATGATGTCATTTGGGGACTGGGGGATACTTGATGGGCAGCCTGAGGCTCAGAAGAAGAGAACCAGGGCTCTGGATATGAGGTGGACAGGCCAGAAGCCCATGGAGACCAGTAGTCCTTTCGGGAACTGCAGAAGGGATGTAGGAGTCAGTACTCAAAGCCCAGCACTGTCCACCGACAGCCCAGAGCTCCTAACGGGGTGTCCACACATATCCCTCTGCTGTCGTCCACGGAATGGGCTTGCCACTTGACTCAGAAACACTGAGGGGGCGTTGGAGCAAACTGGCCCTGCTGCCGTTGACAAGCTGCAGCAGAGATTAGGTTTGGGCTCCAAGCCAAACGGAGCCCAGGAATGTGCCCGGTGCCTCCAGCGAGGCTGGGCTGCCAGGCTCAGTTGGCTGCAAGCACTTGGAAAACACTGAGATTGGTAGTTAGCAACCAGGAGAACTTGTTTTATATGGTTACAAGAATGTCTCTCTTGTAATCTCCTGTCTCAGTTTCCCAAGTAGCTGGGATTACAAGGTGTGTTGGAGCCCAGGAGTAGGAAACTTAAACCAGAGACAGGGACAATGTAGGGAACCTACGCGGCTCCGAAATTCCTTCTCTCCATTGCTTCTCTGTGCTTGAAGACCTGGGGAAGGCCTCCTTGTGCAGAGCTGCAATTTATCCACTTGGAGTTTAAGTCCCCGGCCCTGGCTGCTGTGGGGAGCTTGTCTCTGAGCTATTTATGCCCCTGCAGATTCTAAGCCCCAGGGACAGGAAGCTGTGTATGGATGGGTGGTTGGGCTGGGTGACATTTGAGGGTATCTTTAAATAAGCCATTTTCTTGTATTGAAACAAAGTGGTTTTTTTTCAGCAGGGCCAACACCAATGTGGTCTGGGGAGGGTCTCAAATCCCCCCTGACACTGGAGTTATTAGGGTCAGATGCTGGGCCCTGACACATAATAAGCCAGTCTCAGACACTCATCCTCATTAGGCAAATAAATAATAATAGTGCAAAGGAAAAAAAGATGATGATTTGTTCAATGTGGCCACATCAGGAAGAGATCAGAGGTCCATAGACCTGCCACATCCACCTTTGGGGTTCTAACATGAGCATTAGGTTTATATAGAAGGCAAAAGATATGTACCTCTAAGCAGTCCTAGGCAGGGTGTGGTCGCATCCATCATCATTGCCTTAGCGTCAGTCTCTGGTTTGACAAGTTGTCAGAATTATGTGAGTCTCTTCCTGGGAGACAAGTTTCTCATCTGGCTGGTACCAGGGCTCCAGCCTTTTCCTTCTCTCACCATGACACTCCGGGGCAAATTCTAACTTCTTGGGGACTGTTGTCTCAACAGTCTGACAGCTGAAGGGAGGAGCACAAATCTTTCATTTTTTCAAGGTAGAGCTTCATTCTAGACCAGGTTCACTCTGTAGCATCAGGCTGGCCTCAAACTCACATTGATCCTCCTACCTCAGCCTCTCAAGTGCTGGGACAAAAAGCACGTGCCAGCATGCTAGGCTTTACAAGCATCTCTTTGAAACATCTTCATTTATGGCAGGAGGATTACAGCCTTGGGAGGGGGGATCAATTGTAGATCCTTCTTGACCTGACTACTGAGCACTTGGAATAGAAGTAGAGCAGACAGACACGTGTCCACACTGAATTCTGACAGACTTAGCGCCAAAATTGTGTAACAGCTTGTGTATTATAATGCTGATTGTAAAATTAATATTGATGTTGGAATGATAATAGATGACATTTGGACATATGGATTAAATAAAGCATGGAAATAAGATTCATTTTACCTGCTTCCTTTTACTTTTCAGAAACATGGCTAGAATGGAGGGTGATTTAGCTCATGCCTAGCAAGCATGAGGTCCCGGTTTTAATCCTTAGCACTGAAGGAAGGAAGCAAAAGAAAAATAGAGGAAGGCAGGCAGGCAAGAAGGCAGACAGGAAGGAAATCAGGCAGGTAGGTGGATGGGATAGTAGAAAACATTAAAATTAAAAACAAATAGCTCACATGATACTTCTATTGGCTCTTAGCAATCTAGGCTCTAGACCTAACTGATTATCTTTACTGAAAAGAATAAACTCATATAGACTTCGCACCACTTAAGAAGGTTGGGGAAAGGGCTGGGTACCTTGCAAAGTCTAAAGACCCAGGTTCAATTCCCCAGTACCTATGTAAAGCCAGATACACAAAGTGGCACATGAGTCTGGAGTTTGTTTGCAGTGGCTGGAGACCCTAGTGTGCCCATTCTACCTCTCTTCCCTCCCCTCTCTCTCTCAATAAATAAAATATTTTGAAAAAGAAAGTTGGGGAAAGATATCTATGCCATTTCAATGCCTTAGCCTGTATTTCACATTCATTACCACCTTGTCCTCCAGGGACCCAAACCTGCCCCTGCCCCACAGCCTCTCACCCTCTACCAAGACAGCCCTGCCCATCAGAGACGCAATGAGAACAACTGACTCTTGATCCAAGAGCCAGCTACTCTTCCAGGCCTGGGGATGTGTTTGTTCACAGCAACTTGCAGACTGTTTTGTTGCTCAGAAAGCTTGACACGAGACATCACACATCTGCCCAAGGGCTGTTGCTTTGGCCAAGGAGGTCACTGATTCTTCGCTTACCCATACCAGCCAGCAAGGTGGGCCAACTCCACTCTTCAGAAGTTCTTCTAACCGGCAATCACAAATCTCCTCGGTTAATAGAAATATTGAAAACTTTTAAGTTAATTACTCTTTCGAATGTAATTGGAGAGACAATCTTTTCAAATGTGCTCTATGTGGGTTGCTGAAGGATGCCCCTGGTGATGGAAATCGGGAGATCTTTAAGGAAGCAATGGCATTCTTCAGGGTCCCGGTTCTCACGGGCTCTGTCTCCACCTTTGGTTGGTAGGTAACACTGTTCACTCCTTAATTTTCCCTCAAGAGATGCCTATGTGTCATGCACATCCCTCTGAAATTCCCAAAATTTTGAGATTGGAAGACATCCACGTCTCGCCATCTGGGATGATGAGCCTGCTGTGGCTGTCAGAGCCTCACCAAGATCCCCACACCGCCCGCCTCACTTCTCCCCCCTTGGGAAGACGCCAAGCTATCAACCCACCGCCAAGACCTCAAAGCCAGAGTCGGCACTCCTTCTATTCCAGAGTCACCTTAGTCCTTAGCCTCGCAAAGCCAGGTGTTGAGGCTTCGGGCCCTCCCCTCCCACTCTCCAGGATGCCCCCCTGTACCTTGCCAGCCCTGACCCTCGGAGGAGGCGCACTGGCAGGGTGAAGCGTGGGTGCTCGGCAGCAGGTTGCCTCCTTGTGACCCCATTCCTTCCTTCCTCACTAGCGATCGGATCGCAAGCAAGTTATGTAACCTTCCTGCAACTGAGTTTCCTCATGCATAAATGGATTTATGCGAGCACCCACTTCACTGGGAAGGACGCAATGTAAGAGAGGTATTGTGATATATTATACCCACAGCACAGGTAATATGTAATGAGATGATGAGGGAATAGATGCTCTGAACAACTGTGAGCATTGTTAATGACTGTGAACTCTCCTTTTACTGCTTTCTTACCTCAGCCATTGGGGTACCCAGAGGAAATCAGAATCCTTACTCCCCTGAGGGAATCCCCTGTGGTCTGACAATCATTCTAAGAGTGTGTATACATAAGGAATTATTCACAAAGAAGACTGTCACTGTTTATGCTGGGGGTGGATGCTGTATCACATACCATTCCATGCACTCACTTAGAAATTACACAGCCATCACTACTAAGTTCAGATCCTTTCCTTTTTCTTCCTCTTTTTTTTGTAGGATTAAATATAGGGCTTCTACACAAGTGGTCTACCAATGAGTTCTGTCCCTCAGGCTATTTTTGCTTTTTAATGTTAGAGACAGCATTTCACTAAATTGTCTGGGCTTTGGATTCACTCTATAGTCTAGGCAGGCCAAGAATCTGTAATCCTGCTGCCGACTGGTAGCTGGGATTCTGGGCGTTCGCCACCAGGCTCTGCTAAATGTAGACATTGTATCGCCCTATGAATAAGCCCACACATCTAGTAACTGCACTCACCCACTTTTCCTCAAGTGGAAAACTACTAAGATGCCGTTCTTGGACTGGAGAGATGACCCAGCAATTAAGGCGTCTGCCTGCAAAGCCTAACGACCTGGGTTCAATTCCCTAGTACCCACGCAAAGGCAGATGAACAAAGTGCGGTAGGCATCTGAAGTTTGTTTTCAGTAGCTAGAGGCCTTGGCATGCCCATTATCTTTCTCTCTGTGTATAAATAAAATATTTTTTAAAACACCATTACACTCTTTTTCTTTTAAAAAAAAGGTACTGTTCTCTTAGAATATGGGTATATATGCAGAACTATATGGTACCGTTTGTGACTGGAGGCTTTCACTTACTATACATAGTGCTTTCACAGTTCACCCGCATGGGAGCGTGCAGCAGGGCACCTCCTCTGCTGACTAAATTACACGCCACATTTTGCTTATGTACTTATTAGTGGAGAGTCACTTGGTTGTCCTACTTTGCATTTGTGTAAGAATGCTCAGGTGCATGGGAGCACGTATGTGGTTGTGTGCTCATGTGTACATTACTCTATTTTTTTGTTTGTTTTTGCCATGCTGGGGAATCAAACTCAGGGCTTTGGTCATGCTAGACAAGCACTCTACCACTGAGCTACATCCCTTTTTAATTTTTTTTTTTTTGAGGCAAGTCTCCCACTGACCCTGGGAGTTTATCAATTCTGGTTTGCTAGAAAATCCAGTCAGCAAACCTCACAGATCCCCCATATCTGCCTCCACAGCACTGGGATTATAGTAATGTGTCACCATGCCTGGAGTTTTACTTGGCTTCTGGGAACTGAATTCAAGTCCTCATGCTTTTGTGTCAAGCATCTTACCCCCTGAGCTCTCTCCCTAGCCTGTGTTTATTTATTTATTTACTTATTTCAGAGCGACAGACATAGGAAGAAAGACAGATAGAGGGAGAGAGAGAGAGTGGGCGCGCCAGGGCTTCCAGCCTCTGCAAACGAACTCCAGACGCGTGCGCCCCCTTGTGCATCTGGCTAACGTGGGACCTGGGGAACCGAGCCTCGAACCGGGGTCCTTAGGCTTCACAGGCAAGCGCTTAACTGCTAAGCCATCTCTCCAGCCCTATTTTTAAGATATTTTATTTATTTATTTGAGAGAGAAATGGTAGTGTGAGAGAGAAAGAATATGGGCATGCCAGGGCCTTTAGCTGCTGCAAACAAGCTCCACAGGCATGTGCCACCTTGTGTATCTGGCTTACATGGAAACTGAATCTGGGTCCTTAGGTTTCCTGGGAAAGCACCTTAACTACCGAGCCATCTCCCCGGCCCCCTGGCCTGTTTCTTGACCTTTTGACTTTTATGAATACTGCTGCTATTCACATTGGCATGCCAATTTTTGAGTGAACCTATATTTTTATTTTTCTTGCCTATGTTCCTAGGAGGTGATTTGCTGGGCCTTATGCTGCATCTATATTTATTTAGCCTTTTGAAAGCTTGCCAGACTATTTCCACAGTGGTTGCACCAGTTTTCACTCCCATGAGCAGCACAGGTGGGTTTGGATGTGTCCACATCCTGCTGACACTTGTTATTATGGAAGGATTCCGGTCCTTCTAGTAGAAGTGAGGCGGCACCTCACTGGGGTTTGAAGCTGCATTGCCTTGGTGGTCATCCTTTTACACTCATAGGCTTCTGGTTTCTTGGCTGTCCGCTGTGGCATTTCCAACACTTTTCTAAAGGTCCCTGTCTCCCCTGCTCTCCCCTCTTCCCTGCTATTCTGAAACGTCTTCGGGCATGCGGCCCTGGATTATCACGATGGCACTTCTGGGTAGGTGGCCAGAGTGTTTGCCTAAGGCAGACACCTCAACAAGCCATGTGCTTTGCCTTTGGCCTTCTTTTCTAATAGTCTAGAGGTGCCATTTAGTGTGTGGTCTCGCGGCACTCCTTGCCTTAAAATGCTTCAGCAAACAACTTCCTAGTGTCTTTAGGAAAAAATTTAATGATTAAAAAAATTCAGCAGAGTGGGGGGCCTGGACGGATGGCTTAGCAGTTAAAATGCTTGCCTGCGAAGCCAAAAGACCTCAGTTCATTCCCCAGGACCCATGTAAGCCAGATGCACAAGGTGGTACATGTGTCTGGAGTTTGTTTGCAGTGGCTGGAGGCCCTGGCACACCCTTTCTGTCCCTCCCCCACCACTCTCTTTGTCAAATAAATGAAAATATTTTGTAAAAATTCAGCAGGTGGGCGCACACATCTGGAGTTCGTTTGCAGTGGCTGGAGGCCCTGGTGCGCCCATTCATTCTCAATCTCTCTCTCTGCCTCTTTCTCTCTCTGACTGTGGCTCTCAAATAAATAAAATGATTAAAAAAAAAATTCAGCAGGGCATTGGTGATGCACACCTGTAATCCCAGCACTTGGGAGGCAGAGGTAGGAGGATCACTGTGAGTTCAAGGCCACCCTGAGACTACAGAGTGAATTCCATGTCAGCCTGGGCTCAAGAGAGACCCTACCTTGAAAAACCAAAACCAAAAAAAAAAAATTTAAAGTAGGTTATAGAGATGGCTCAGCAGTTAAAGACACTTGCTTGCAAAGCCTGACAGCCTGGGTTCAATTCCCCAGTACTCAGGTAAAGCCAGATTCACGAAGTAGTGCATACATCTAGAGTGTGTTGGCAGTGGCTAGCGGCCCTGGTGTGCCCGTTCTCTCTCTTTCTCCACCCCCACCCTCTGCTTGCAAATAAATAAGTCAAAATATATATTTAAAAATTTAAAGCAATGCAAAAGCCATGTGTATATATGAGGATCAGGCATTCTAGCCACCACCTCAACTATTGTTGGAAGACTACAAATGAGTGGCTCTTTCACGCAGCCCCGGCCCCTTCCCCACTACCCTCTCCCAACTGTGTTTCTTTCTCCAGGGCAGGGGATGCCTCATACACTGCCTTAGATTCCCCACAGCTGGAAAAAATACCTGTCACATTGAGAGTTGCAATGAAAAGGGTGTGTGTTGAATTAGTAGATGTATCGCTGGCTGTGGAGAAATGGAGGCGTGAGGTTCTACAGTGACGCGAGTTAGTGTGGCTGGACCGAGTCAGGCTTTCTGCCGACTCCCACACTGTCCTATCGGGGTGATACACCGAGCCAGGTGAAGTGAGTTTCGATGTTAAGTATAACAAAGACTGCTACTCTAAGGATGTGTGTGTATGCGTGTGCATATGTGTATTCACATGTGGGTGTGTGCATTTGGTATGCCGATGCATGTTCACGTGTGCATTCACATGTGGGTGCGTGTATGGTATGTGTGCATATGCATGTCCATATGTGTATTCACATGTGAGCACATGTGTGTACATGGGGGCCAGAAGAGAAACTTGAGTGTTATCCTTAGGAACACCCATTCCCATCTATTTAAAAAAACATTTTTATTTTTATTTATTAGAGTGAGAAAGAGAGAGAGAAAGGCAAATAGAGAGGAATGGGCACTCCAGGGTCTTCAGCTACTGCAAATGAACTCCAGACATGCACCACCTTGTGCATCGGGCCTTCACGGGTCCTGGGAAATCAAGCCTGTATCCTTTTACTTTGTAGGCAAGTGCCTTAATCACTAAACCATCTCTCCAGCCCTCATTCCCATTTTTTCTTTAAATTTTTTGAGGCAAGCCCAACAGACTGGTCTTTTGTTTTTATGCGAGAGAGCAAGAGTGGGAGAGAGAGGGGGGAGGAGGGAGAGAGTTGGCATGCTGGAGTCTCCAGCTACTGTAATCGAACTCCAGATGCACGTGCAACCTCATGCACATGTGTGACCTTGCACACTTGCATCACCTTGCAACTGGCTTATATGGGACCTGGAGAGTTAAACATGGGTCCTTAGGCTTTGCAAGAAAACACCTTAACCACTGAGCCATCTCTCCAGCCACCTCATTCCCATTTTTTTTTACATTATTTATTTATTTATTTGAGAGCAACAGACACAGAGAGAAAGACCGATAGAGGGAGAGAGAGAGAATGGGCGCGCCAGGGCTTCCAGCCTCTGCAAACGAACTCCAGACGCGTGCGCCCCCTTGTGCATCTGGCTAATGTGGGACCTGGGGAACCGAGCCTCGAACCGGGGTCCTTAGGCTTCACAGGCAAGTGCTTAACTGCTAAGCCATCTCTCCAGCCACCTCATTCCCATTTTTAAAAAATATTTATTTAGGGCCTGGAGAGAAGGCTCAGTGGTTAAGTAAGACACTTGCTTGCAAAGCCTAATTATCAAAGTTGATTCCCCAGTACCCATACAAAGCCAGATGCACAAAGTGGCACATGTGTCTGGAGGTCATCTGAAGTGGTGAGAGGCCCTGGCATGCTCATTCTCCCTATCTGCCTCTCTCTCTCTCTCTCTCCTTCTCTCACAAATAAATAAACTTTTTTTTTAAAAAGTAAGAACTTTGCCGACTGCACACTTACCTCCCACCTAATCCTGACTCTAAGGCCTTTTAACTCATGACATGTTTGGATCTGTTGTACCTTGCAAGGTCTTTAGCATATGACATAAAACATCTGGCTATAAACCCTGTCAGAGCACCTCTGTTGAAACTGCAAGTTCAGCTAAGCCTTTGAAACATGCAGTCTTGGCATACCTTCCCCTTTCACCCTCATACAGACAGGACAAAGGTCTCTCTCCACCCAGGACAGGAAAGCCTGTCTCTCAGTACTGTTGAGGGAGGAGATGGAGGCAAGGGAAGTGAGCTGAGTATCCGGCCTGGCTTGGCTCGGCTGGTAGGGGACAGGATGCACGAGAGCTGGGCTCAGCAGCCCCTGCTCGGGCTGGCTGATTCCCATTTGCTGTGGTGTGCGTGGTGGTCCATATGATGAACCCGCGATAAATGCATTGTCCTGAAAACCTAATCGAGGGGGAGGAAACGCCTGGCATTCGTGATATGTCTTTCTGCTTATTCACGGGGAATGTTGTTGGGGGAGATAATAAACACAGCCAAGACAAGAAAGCATGCTCAGAGATCTTTGAGGGGATAACACACCAAGGTACCAAGGGAGGGTGTTCAGAACCAGAATGCAGGCTGGGAGCCAGGGCCAGGCCTGCCCCAGGGTCTTTCCCTCAATGTCCCTCCCTGTCATGTCAGAGTCCTCCCAGCTGTCCTGGCAGACCACCACACCGCCAGTCTCTGGCCTCAGCTATCTTCAACAGCCCGCCACTGCTTCCTAGGGGCCCCTTCCTTCCTCAGGGACTCCTCCCCTGCCCCTGTGCCTGCTCAAAATCAGATTCTCACCAACATACCAATGAGCCAAGAACAGAGGAAACTGCCTCTCTGCTCCTGTCCCTTTCCAAGTATTGACTCTGTGCCAGGTGTCTTTTTTTAAAATTTAATTAATTTATTTATATGGGGGGAGCAGATGGAGAATAGGCACCCAGCATCTCTAGCCACTGCAAATGAACCTGTGCCCCCTTGTGCATCTGGCTTTACATGAGTACAGGGGAATCGAACCTGGGTCCTTTGGCTTTGCCAGCAAGTGCCTTAACCAATAAACCATCCCTCCAGCCCCCCGGTGTTTTTCTTATATCATGCATTCAATCCTAACAGACAATAGTAATGACCACTCGCTCGTCATCCCCCATCATAGAGCAGTGTTCCCTCAGCTGGGTAGCATTTTGTTGGCTTCCTGCCAGCCCGTCTCCTAAGTACCACAGGTGGGTGCTGTGGTCAGTTGACAAAACGCTGCATAGCTAATCTTTGGCAGGTGCTCTGCACAGGTTAGGGCAATGACTCCTATCCAAAGCCTCCTCCAGGCTCTCCTAACTGTTTTGTTTTGATGGGACATATTTGACCTCCTGAAGAGACCTAACTTCACATTTACTCATTCAGTGTTGTTGCTGTTATTACTTAGGTTTTTCAAGGTCGAGTCTCACTCTAGCCCAGGCTGACCTGGAATTCACTACGTAATTTCAGGGTGGCCTCAAACTCACGGCGATCCTCCTACCTCTGCCTCCTGAATGCTGGGATTAAAGGTGTGAGCCACCATGCCTGGCCTTTATTTTAGTTTTTAGACAGGGTCTCATGTAGTTCAGGCTGACTTTAATTAAACCTTGAATCTGATTCTCCCGCCTTTATCTCTTGAGTGCTGGCATTACAAGCATGCACCACCAAACCACTGTACTATGAGGTGCCGAGGGTGGAACACAGAGCCTCGTGCATGCTAGACGAGCATTCTGCTAACTGAGCTCCCTTCTAAGCCTGGTTCATTTCACCTGTGCTGGTCTTACACCTGGGACCTCTGCCTGAGTTGTGCTCTGCAAGCACTCCTCCCCATTCCCCCCCCCCCGTGTCTCTTCCTCACACCTGACCTTGGACCCTGCTGCTCTGAACTACAGGGAAGGACCCACCCTTGCTGGGTCACTGACAAAGCGGAGAAAATCCAGGCACACAGAAGCATGTGGTTCCCCAGACCCAGGCCTGCACCTTGCCTGAAGTCTGTTGCTCCCTGACACCTGTGTCTCCTTGATCTCTCCTCAGGACACCCTGTGGCTGGGCTCAGCCCACCTGTTGGCTGAGCCTGCAGGTGTTTAATCTCAAACCCTCTATTCCTGCTTGATGGTCACAGGGAGCTGCTTACATACCCGCCCCACCTTTTCTTTGTTCTTTTTTTTTTTTTCAGCTGGAGAGATGGCTCAGAGGTGAAGGCAGTTGCTTGCAAAGCCTAATGAGCCAGGTTCAATTCTCTAGTGCCCACATAAAGCCAGGTGCATAAGGAGGCCGTGGTGTGGCCATTTTTTTTTTCTCTTTCTCTCTGCCTCTTTTTCTCTTAAATAAATAAAATATTTTTTGGAAAATAAAAAGGTCAGGGTGACTAGATCTCAGCTAGAAGGAGCTAATAGGGTCTGGGCACCAGGCTGCTTGGTATAGCAGCATTGTGCCACCTCCCACTCTTTCTTCTCCCCACTCTCTCTCTCCCACCGCAGCCCCTTGCTTGCTGACAGGCAGGCTGTGCAACTAGCACCTGTGACTACTGGCCGAGAGTGACCAGCCACACGGATGTCTGCTCGCTGAGAGAGCACTCTGGCGCCAGAGCTGTGTACTCACGGCCGAGGAGAGCGGCGGCCCAGAAGGAATGGGCGAATGGAGAGTGTTGGGGTGGTTGCCGCACAAGTGATGTCTGTTTTCTCTTATCCCTTCCTTTTCCTTGGGTCCTCCCCACCTTCAGTACCTTCATGCAGGTCCAAGTCAACCACTTCTTGTTTTCATGTGTATGTGTGGTATGTGTGCAGGCATGTCTGTGTGTGTGGGCACATGTGTTTGTGCAGGTGTGTCTGAATATGGTGTGTGTGTGCATGTGGACAACCTCAAGTGTCATTTTCCTTTGTGACTGTCTCTCACGGAACCTGGAGCTCAGCAGATATGCTAGACTGGCTGGCCAGTGAACCCTAGAGATCCTCTTGGCTCTGTGCCCATCCCCCAGCCTCACATACACACAATCCCTGCCCAGCACTGAGATTTCAAATGGCCACTACCATTACTAGTATATTACATTGCTTCTGGGGGCTTGAACTCAGGTCTTCATGCTTGCAAGACAAGCACACTATCCACAACCTAGCCTTTTGTTTCTCAAATCCAGGAAATGCTGGGCTATTAAGGCATAGCTCCACCGTTTAAAAAACATATTTATTTGGGCTGGAGAAATGGCTTACCAATTAAGGTGCTTGCCTGCGAAGCCTAAGGACCCATTTTCTACTCTCAGATCCAACATAAGCCAGACGCACAAAGGTGAGGCAAGCGCAAGGTGGCACATGTCCACTAGGCGTCACAAACGTCTGGAGTTTGATTGCAGTGGCTGAGGCCTTGGCATGCCAATTATCTCTCTCAAAAAAGAAGTGGGGGCTGGAAAGATGGCTTAGCAGTTAAGGTGCTTGCCTGTAAAGCCAAAGGACCCAGGTTCGACTTCCCAGTGCCCACATAAGCCAGATATACAAGGGGGCACATGCATCTGGAGTTTGGTTGTAGTGGCTAGAGGCCCTGGCACACCCATTCTCTCTTTCTGTCTCTCTCTACCTGCCTATTTCTGTATCTCGCCCTCAAATAAATAAAAATAGTTTAAAAAAATAAAAAGAAAAGAAAAAGATATTTATTTATCTGTGTATGCGGATGGGCGCACCAGGGCCTCTTGCGGCTCTGACCCTATGCCAGACACTTGCCCACTTTTTAAACCCAGCTCTTATGGGCAGCTTGGAAATTGAACCCAGGGTGGCAGGCTTTGCAAGCAAGTGCCTTTAACCACTAAGACATCTTGCCAACCCAGGGCTTTGTTCTTGAAGAGGAGGCACGAGATGACCTGCTGTTGGTGGGGGCAGAAGTAGCCAGATTCGAGAAAGGTTGAGAGCAGAGGCAGACTTTTGTCAGGACACAGGAGAAACAGAGTCCAGACCACCCCCTGTTCAGAGGCGCGGGGGACTTGGAAGGACTGACTTGAACATGCTATAGCCTCAGGGACATGGCAAAAGAAAAGACCACTTCCTCAATCATTCAGGAATAACTTCCTGGGTGTGACTTCCAGGTCAGGCGCTACAGAGCAATGAGCCAATCAGACAACACCTCTGCCTCCATAGACTTTGGCTCCTAGTGAGCTCAATCACAGACCTGATGTGAGATGTGGGCCTTGAGGGCCTTGCTCAGGAGAGCTGGGAAGCAAGTGCAGGGTTCTGAGCGGTGGCGTGGGCGTGGGCGGACCACTGTGGCCTTTGCTGAGAGGACATCACTGTAGGCCAAGTGCAGCAGCTGCCTGATCTTTCGCGAGGCTGCTGGAAGGAACCAGGGGAGAGGTGTTGGCGTTTAGGCTCGTTGTAAAAAGCGCTTAAATTCTAGACACACTTTGAAGGTAAATACAGACAGGTGAGATGTAAGGTGTGAGAGTGAGAGGAGGGGGTGGGTGACCCCCAGGGTCTTGGCCTGAGCTACTAGAGGAAAGATGTCCTTCAAGCTGGGAAAAGCTGTGGCGGGAGCAATATTTTTTTTTTGTGTGTGTGTGTTTATTTTTAGAAAGAAGAAGAGAGACAAAGAGAGAATAGGCACCTCAGGGCCTCTAGCCACTGTAAACGAACTCCAGACGCATGTGCCACCTTGTGCATCTGGCTTACGTGGGTCCTGGGGAATGGAGCCTCGAACTGGGGTCCTTAGGCTTCACAGGCAAGCTCTTAACCACTAAGCCATCTTTGCAGCCCAGGAGCAGTATTTTTGAGGGAAGGATCTTGTACATAAATAACAGAGCCCCTCACAGTTAGGACAGGAACCCCTGCCAACCCATGTGGCTTTGTGTGTATCAGACACGGCATCTAGTCCTCTAGTGGGCAGTGTCATATGAAGGCACAGGTCTTGTCCAGAAGACATTTGCTGACCAGCACCAAGCCTTTGTGCTATGAACAACCATGACAGCACATGCCGAGGCCCTACAGGAAATGAGCACTGGCGTCTCAGAAAGATCCTGTCACCAGGAATGGGACCAGACAGGGGTTTGGGGGCAGAGGAAATCAAACTTAGAGAAAACTTATTCCTATCTTGTGTGCTGCCCTGTCCTGTCGTAAGCTTCATACGTTCCTCACAGCTGTCACGGAAGCCTGTTTTCATGAGCTCATGAAGCAGGAGTAGAAGAATGTTGCTGTGGGATGCCACAGGTCTTGTTAGAATAAAAAAAACAAAGCATGCGCCATTGTTTTGAAGTTATGTGATTCTCCCCTTCGCGACTGAGAGTAGACAAGTCTTTCCTGTATCAATCTCTTCAAATACAACACATCAAACAGGAAACAAAAGGCTTTTATTCTTGTCCAAACGCCTGACACTGGCACTGACAGGAAACATTCAATATTTTTGTTTCGAAGTTGTGCCAGATATAAAGAAGTATTCTCTCCTCTCTTACCCAGTGTTCCCCCCAAAAACGACATGCCAATTTAACCATGATGTCCCTTTGAAGGGACATCACAGTTGTTGAGGGCTGTGACATACTATACTCAGGTAGTTTACATTTGATAGTGTCGTAGCACCAACCCAGGGAGTCACCATTTCACAAGTGAGAAAATTAAGACTTGGAGAGTGGTGGTAAGACACCCCAGACTCCAGTTCATAAGAGGGGGAGCTGGACTAGAAGTCGACATGAACAGCTGGACATGACGGCACACGTCTGTGATGCCAGCACGCGGATGCGGCGGCAGGGGATCAGTGAGCTCAAGGGTCAGTCTTGCTGACATCGGGGGTGGGAGGCCAGTCTGGGCTACATGAGACCCTGTCTCAAAACACAAAAACAAAGGTTGGCTGCAGAGAAAGCTCAGCAATTGAAGGCACTTGCTTGCAAAGCTTGCCAGCCTGGGTTCAATTTCCCAGTACCCACGTAAAGCCAGATGCACAAAGTGGCACATGTGTCTGGAGTATGAGTGCAGGGGCAAGAGGCCTCAGTATGCTCACTCTTCCTCTTTCTTTCCTTCTTTCTTTCTTTCTCTAAGTAAATGGATAAAAATAATAAATAATGGGATGGAGAGATGGCTTAGTGGTTAAGGCATTTGCCTGCAAAGCCTATCACCCCAGGTTTGATTCCCCAGTAACCATGTAAAGTCAGATGCACAAAGTGGCACATGCATCTGGAGTTTGTCTGCAGTTGCTGGATGCCCTAGTGCAGCCATTCTCTCTCTCTCTCTCTCTTTTCTTTCTCCTTTTGCTTACAAATAAACAAATAAATGAGTGAGCGAATGAACAAATAAATAATTTAAAATGTAGATACTGTGGCTGAAGAGTTGGCTTAGTGATTAAGGCGCTTGCCTGCAAAGCCAAAGGACCTCGGTTCAATTCCCCAGGCCCCACACAAGCCAGATTCACAAGGTAGCACATGCATCTGGAGTTCGTTTACAATGGCTGGAAGCCCTGGCACACCCATTCTTTATCTCTCTCTCTGCCTATTTCTCTCTCTCTCAAATAAATAAATATAAATAAAATATGTTTTAAAAAGTAAATACTAAATTGGGCTGGAGAGATGGCTTAGCGGTTAAGTGCTTGCCTGTGAAGCCTAAGGACCCCGGTTCGAGGCTCGGTTCCCCAGGTCCCACGTTAGCCAGATGCACAAGGGGGCGCACGCGTCTGGAGTTCGTTTGCAGTGGCTGGAAGCCCTGGCGCGCCCATTCTCTCTCTCTCCCTCTATCTGTCTTTCTCTCTGTGTCTGTCACTCTCAGATAAATAAATTAAAAAATGAACAAAAAATATTAAAAAAATAAAAAGTAAATACTAAATAAAAACCAAAGATCTCCAGACCTGGTGCAGTCAGTGTAACATTTGCTGCACAGGCATGAGGACCTGACTTGGACCCCTGGCGCCCATGTAAGTTTGGGGCAGGGATGGGACCCAGCATTTGGGAGACAGAGACTGGTGATCCCCAGGCTAGTTGAATCAGAAGCTCTGGGTTCAAGTGAGAGACCCTGCTTTATAAAATAAGGTGAAGAGCAATTGAGGCCTCCACACACATGAGTACACACTTGAACATACTCCCTCCTACACATGCCCCCTCACATGTGAAAACACAAATGCACACAAGCACACACACACATACATACACACATACCACACAACATATAGGCCCCCAAAAATTGAAAAATGAAAAATTCTGCATAGACTTTGGCTCTGTCCACGCTGCTCTGGCCTGAAAGCTAGAATCCCACGGGCCCAGGGCTGCGGCTGTCTTGAGTCTTAGTGCCTTCTTCTTGAGCTCCCTTAGCCGTCTCTAGGGATCCCACAACCCTGGCCTGACAAATGCTGGATGGTAACACAAGGAAAAAAATCTGGGGAGTTAGAAAGGAATGTACTATGATGGTTTGGATCCTGATTCACGTCAGGACCCAGACATACTGGTAACAAGACTTCACTCGGGTTGGTGTGGGTGTACTCGGCGTGGGGGCCGCTGGCAGGATGCCACGCCAGCCCGGGAGGAAGAGCTGCCTGCTCTCAAGTTAGCCCTGCCGACTTTCCTACCTCTCCTCTCTCTCTCTTTCTCTCTCTTTTCTCTTCTCCTCTTTTCTTCTCTCCTGTCTTAACTGAAGGTTTTGAAATTGCTCCTTAGATTGGGGTGAACTCCATCTCTTTTTAGTTTTTGCCTACTTGCCCTCATTCTATACTTTGGGGTACAGAGAACAAGCTGAATCTTTCTGCCTCAGTGATGGATGGGAATGAATGAAAAATAGAAATCACTTAATATGAGCCCTCCCCAGTCTTTTCTTCTCTAGGGACGATATCTCCAGTTGTCACTCACATCTCCCCTTCCTTACTGTCAAGCTCTTAAACATTCTGGGCCATGTTCTTTGGAAATTGCCTGGGTGTTCAGTGTTCCTCTAAGCCATTAGTGTCCCTTAACCCAAAGGCCACATTCCAGCCATGGTTGGGCCAGCACCACACAGCAAACACTCTTCCTTTTCTTTCTTTTTTAAAAAAGTATTTTTAAACTTTTTATTTATTTATTTGAGAGCGACAGACAGAGAGAGAGAAAGAGGCAGGTAGAGAGGGAGAAAATGGGCACGGCAGGGCCAGCAGCCACTGCAAATGAACTCCAGTTGCATGTGTCCCCTTGTGCATCTGGCTTATGTGGGTCCCGGGGAATCAAGCCTCTAACCAGGGTCCTTAGGTTTCACAGGCAAGTGCTTAACCGCTAAACCATCTCTCCAGCCCCTAAAAAAGTATTTTTATTTATTAACAAGGAGAGAGAGAGAGCGCAAGCGCACACCAGGGTCTCTTACCCCTGCAAACAAACTCTAGACATATGTGCCACTTTGTGCAGCTGGCTTTACATAGGTACTAGGGAATTGAACCCAGGCCAGCAGGCTTTGCAAGCAAGTGCCTTTAATTACTGAGCCATCTTTCCAGCCTTGATTCTTGCTTTTTTAGTTCTAGACCCACCCTTCTGAATCCCACTTGAGAGAAGATGAGGTGCTCCGGGTTGCAGAGGGGTGGTCCTCTGAGTTGAGTGGGCAAACTGAGTCACAGGCATCTTTAGCACGTGATGCCGGGGAGGTGGGTCTTCTAAGTCTCAGCAGTGCTGTGGTTGACTCTGGGCCCCAGTTTCGGAATAGATTTCCGCCACCCTTCACCCCACCACATTCTGTACCTTGCTCTCATCTCTGAAATAATTTTTGATTCTTTTTTTTTGGTCACAGATTGGACATTCACTCCTCCAATCCTTTCAAACTCTCTTGAGGCACTAATTTATTCCAGACTGTGGGGGCTACACAATGGCTTTTAGCTCTTGTTCCAGAGACTCAACTCTGAGTAATAACGTCATATATGCCCATCGGTATCTCCATGTCCATCCTGACCAGTAGACGCAGACTGTGGAGAGGACACAATGTCCACTCACGACTCCTCAGCCTTGTTCCCCAGCCTTCTTCTTCATCCTTGGAGGGTGATTGTCTGCACTCAGGACCTCCGGAGTATTTTTTTTTTCTTTAAGGTTTTCTGTATTAACTGCTTTGAATACATGTATATGGTGTGTTTTGATCAGAATCCCGCCCCCCCCCCCCCCCGGCCACCCTTTCCCTCTCTTGTCCTCCTTCAGTGAACGTCTTTGTCTTCCCAACTAGTCCCTTTCCGTGCTGATGCCGTTCTTCCCCGTGTGCTTGGCGGCATTCGCTGAGTTTCATTAGCGTTCCTGCATGTGTGGGGTGGGGTTGTTTTTGCCCAACAGCACATGCAACTTACCAGTGGCCACACCACTAAAGAAAATGGATCCCTTCCCCCAGCAACCGCCGACTGCCAATAACTCCCTTAGAGGACTTTTCCCGGGCTGGAGGGATGGCTTAGTGGTTAATGCATTTGCCTGTAAAGCCAAAGGATCCCGGTTCAATTCTCCAGGATCCATGTAAGCCAGATGTGCAAGGTGACGCGTGTGTCTGGAATTTGTTTGCAGTGGCTGGAGGCCCTGTTATGCCCATTCTCTCTTTCTCTCTCTCTCTCTCTCTCCCTGCCTCTTTCTCTCTCTCAAATAAGTAAAAAAAATACTAAAAAAAAAAGAAAGAAGGAAAGAAAGAAAGAAAAGGAAATGGCTCCCTTCCCCCCCCCCCATCATCAACTGCCAATAACTCCCTTAGAGGATTTTTCTTGAGTTCATATATTTCCCTCACTCTTATTCCACCTCAGGGAATGATGGAATCGGATATAATAGCACCAGCCTTTGGTCTTGAGGCAGGAGGTGCCATTTATATTCCAAGCTGCTGTGGGGTCATGCTGGATGGGGAACACTTCTGGAGCCTGTGTGCCCCTTGCTTCTCCCCGCTCTGCATCCTCCACTGCTTCTGGGTCTGTCCTGGGCGCGGCTGCTTATCTGCTCCTGGATATGAATCCTTGGCCCAGAGCCTGCATCGGGAGGAAGCAGGTGCAGATGATGGTCCCAACACACACACACACACACACACACAAACACACACACACGTGCGCGCGTGCATACATTCCATATGACTATGCATGTGGAAGCATCTCAGGACATTGCATTATTAAAATGCAAAAGCAGTGACTAGAGAGATGACTTAGCAATTAAAGTGCTTCCTTGCAAAGCCCAATGGCCTGGGTTCAATTGCCCCGTACCCACGCATGCCAGATGCACAAAGTGGCACATGTGTCTGGAGTTTGTTTACACTGACAAGAGACCCTGTTGTGCCCATTCTCTTGCTCTCTCTCTCTCTCTCTCTCTCTCTCTGTGCCTTCCACTTTCTCTGTCTTTCAAATAAATAAATAAATAAAATATTTTAAAATGCAAAAATCAAAATGCTCCTTCATAGATTATTTATTTCATTTTTGGCATAGATTATAATATCGCTCATTTTTTGCTTATGTAGATGAGGTGTGCTGTGTGTGTATGTGGTGTGGTGTGTGGTATATGCATGTGTATGTGCCCTTGTGGTGCCCACATACTCCCCTGGGGCGAGGGTTGCTCGCCTGTGATGTCAGGGGCAGAATGTTGGGTGTCCTGCTCCGTTGCTCTTCTGCCTCTTCTTTGAACCGGAGTCTCTTGCTAATATCGGAGCTTGCTACTTTTTGGAAGCCTACGAGATTCCCTGGTCTCTGCTTATCATTGTCAGACTGGAGTGGCAGACACATGGGGCCATGCCCAGCTGTTTACATGAGATCTGGAGATTCGAACTTGGGCAGTTACAGTCCCCTTCAGACCTTGGTGCTTATGCAGGAAGCACGCTTAACCATGGAGCCATTGACTCATATTTCAATCCATTCAAGTAAAGCTCAGCAATTAGTCACCACCTTTCAAGATAAATCTCTTAAATTACTCAAGGAAGCACACGGGCATCAGGGGAACTACCCTTTGGGTCACACTGCCCAGGAAGAAGCCCTAATTCCACCAGCATCTCTCACCTGTCTGACTCCTGCCCTTCTGTTGTTATTTTTTGACACTGAGTGGAGCCTCTTGAGAGACAGTCATCAGGATGTCATTCTGAGAAAATAAATATGTTAAGGTCCCCACTTCTGCACTGCATCTAGAGTTTTCCTCCTATAAGCTCATAGCAGTAGCTGCTTCGAGAACTCAGTCTGATACCTTCATCTAGGACTCGAGGCTTGCTCCTTTGTGATTAGCCTATAGGCAGGGTCCAGGAGTCAGAAAGTGATCACTCACCCTCTCTTTCATTTTCTTGACAGATTCCTTTTGGTCTCAGGATCCATGGAAGTACACAGAACACTAGAGGGATACAGAAGTCACAAAAATCCTGCAGTATTTGGCTGCTTGCTAAGTTCCGTATATTTTCTGCCTTCTACCTGCTGTAACCCACTCGCTTATCCCAGAACAGAGGACAAATGATCGTGCAGACAGACTTTGGAGCCATCTCATTTTGCCTTGAAGCTCGACTCCACCAGCGATGCATATGGGTACCAGGGGCAAGTCACTTCACCTCCCTGTCCCTCAGTTTTCTCACCTGCAAAATAGGGGACAGTAAAGTTCCTTCCTTAATTATTTGTCAAAAGCTTCCAATACACCAACTCATTTACATTCAGAGTAAGGAGTGGCCATCATTTTACTTCCTAAATACATGTTATTTTTCCCATTTTGGATGTGAAATACAGTAAAGCAGGGGTTGCTTTACCTGGGTCTATATTCCCAGTCCCTGGGACATGGTACATACTTGGTACACGTGTAAGTGACTTCCTTTTATTGCTATGACACAGTACCTGACCAAAGCAACTTAAGGGAGAAAGGATTTATTTTGACTCATGGTTTGAGGGGATTTCAGTCCAATGTGGCAGGGTTGGCTCAATCCATGGTAGTGGAGCAAATGGTGTAGCAGCTGTTCACATCTTGGCTAAACTGGAAGCCGAGAACCTGAAGTAGGGCCAGGCTGTCACCCTCAAAATCCCACTACACCAACCAGACCCCACCTCCTAAAGGTTCCACAACCTCCCCAAACAGCACCATCTGCTGAGATCAAGTGTTCAAACACATGAGACTGTGAGGGACATTTCATATTTTAATCAGAGCAATATGTATTTATTTAACTAACTGGCTCATATTGTGCTGACAGTTGTTCACTGGGGCAGCTGGTAAGGTCGCAAAATTGTCTCCGTGAGCCTGTGTCCCTCAGGGTGGCTCAGCAGCAGGCCCAGTCGCAGTGTCTAGACAGGTTTATAGGCATCATGAAAGTGAACAACTTGGCCGAGGGACTGGCTCCCTCCTCTGCCTTCCTTATCGCTAAGCCCAGTTGTCTGCCTCTTGCTCAAGTCTTTGCAAAGGGGCTTTGTAATTCAACACCCTCGCCCTGGCTGCAACTGTGCCCCTTCAGAGAGGGAGAATATGCCAGGGCTTTGCAATATTGTCACAGTGGCACGGAAGAGGAAAAAGAGACACTTTGGGGACATTAAAGTGAGGAGGGCAGAGCAGTATCAGGGGACCTGGGATGCCTTGGACTCACCTATTTTGTCCTCTCATCTGGTGAGTGATTCTAACCCTGATCATTTCTGATGAGAAATAACATTAATCATAGCTGCCCAAGACTTGGCTAGAGATAAAGGTCCCACCTAAACCCCTCAGCTAAAGACGCCCACAGTGTGAGCAGCGTTCAGCAGAGAGCAACAAAGAAAATTCCGGAAGCAGAGGCCCAGAAGTCATGAAAGAGATTTCTAGGACCCAGAATAGCTGGACATGCAATTCAAGAACTGATTTCAGGGGCTGGAGACAAGGCTCAGCACTTGCCACTCAAGCATGAAGGCCTGGGTGGGCCTAAGGCAGCCCAAGCTTGACACCCCAGAATCCATGCAGAAAGCTGAGCACCGCTATGCAGGTCTGCAACCCCAGTCCATGCTTGGGGAGCGCAGCAAGCAGAGGCCTCAGAATCAATGAGGCTGGCGGCTGGAAAAGAAATGGCAGCTACAGGTTGAAGGAGACCCCATCTCAGGAAGTCTGTGGATGAGCAGTCAAGAAGGGCACCTGAAGCTGGACATGGTGGCGCACGCCTTTAATCTCAACACCTGGGAGGCAGAGGTAGGAGGATCGCCATGAGTTCAGGGCCACCCTGAGACTACATAGTGAATTCCAGGTCAGCCTGAGCTAGAGTGAGACCCTATCTCAAAAAACAACAACAAAACAAAAGGAAGGGCATCTGAAGTGTTTCTCTGGCCTCTGCACATCACACACATGGTACACTTACACCTACATCTGCACATGCACATGTGCACACATCACATGGTATGCCACACCACACACACACACACACACACACACACACACACACACACCCTGGGAGGACTGGACATGGAAGAAGGCAGCCCAGTGACCTCCCCATAGCCTTGACCCTGCTCCGCTCACTTCTGCCTCCTTCACTCTCTATAGATTCTGGAGGACTTCTGTCGTGGGTAGTTTTTAGCCTTTGATTCCTCTTTGACAGGAACCCATCTTTCATTTGTATTTTCTTCTTGTAGAATTATTTGCAGAAACTGGTGACTATGACTTCAGTTTTTATTTTCCCCATTTTCCATCTACTCCTTACTCCTCCTTGCCTCCCCCTCTGGTCTCACTTTCTGAGGCTTCCCACTGGTCTCTCTAGTTCCTGTTCCCTCATCTTCCCAGGGCTGGTTGGCTTGGGGAGGGCTGTGGCATCTGCCCTGTCACCATTCAGCCCTTGGTGACAGCCAGGGTGGGCATCTTTTCTGGCTGGGACAATCCTGGGCCTTGGACTGCTTGAGCTTACAAATGCTGGGAGACCCTGGCCCACATTACAAGCTGGGTTGGCCGGGGTCGTAGCTTCTGTTTGGTTTGACCATGTGCGAGATGCAGCATTAGTCCACCATGTTCCTTCTTCACTCACCCAACGTTTCCTGAGCATCTGCCACATGCCAGGGCTGTGTTCTGGAGACTGGGATATAAGCAAGATCAAAGTCTTACCCAGATCCTACAAGCTGGTGAGCAGGCTACTGCATTGATAATGAACTATCACAAAAAGTATGAAGACTTCGGGGACCTGCAGATCACCTTCTCTCTCCCGCTGACTCCATCTTGGGTGGTCACTGTGATATAAAGACACATCTGAGTAGGCAGGAAAGCAGTCTTCAGGAGAGAGGAAGGGCTGGGGAAGCCACTCAGGAAGACATCAAATCTGGAGCACATCAAATCTATTACTGCTGTGATCTGGGTTTGCTTTGTTTTATCCTCTGCAGTTGACATAACATTTCTATGTGACATAATGGGAATATGGTATCTAAAGTTAAAAAGTAACAAGAGGGCTGGAGAGATGGCTTAGCAGCTAACGTGCTTGTCTGCCAAGCCTAAGGACCCAGGTTCAATTCCCCAGTCCCCATGTAAAGCCAGATACGCAAGGTGAAAGTGAATACCAAACACTTGGAAAGCAGGCACAGTGGTGTCAAGGACAGTGAAAAGCAGAGTCACAGGTGGATGTGGACTTTGGGAAGTCACTTTTCTACATTGGCCACACTTTCCTCATCTGCAAAAGGAACCAGCTTTGCGGAATCATTTGGAATTCCATTCAGCAATATTATTTTTTTTAAGATTTATTTTTACTTATTTATTGGGGGGGGGGTGGAGAAAGAAGGAAAAAATGGGTGGGCCAGGGCCTTTAGCCATTGCAAACAAACTCCAGACACATGTGCCACCTTGTGCATCTGGCTAACGTGGGACCTGGAGAATCGAACCTGGATTCTTAGGCTTCACAGGCAAGCACCTTAACCACTAAGCCATCTCTCCAGCCCCCATTCAGCAATATCCGTTGGCCCTCTTTCCTGTCAGTGCCGCCCTGGTGTTCAGAGAGGGAAAGGAAACAGACCCACACATAGATAGATGACGTCAGAAGGCCTTCTACGTTCAGGAGTGTGAGTGCTCAGAGCAGAAAGTGCGGTGTGGAGGCAGCTTTTGCCTGAGGTTTGCAGGATAGGTGGAGGTATTGTGTCTTCCCTTGCTTAGAAACACTTTGTTGTGAGGGACAAGCCAGACCGCATGCACCAGCCTCTTCATGACTGGGCCTCCGCTCTCTATAGCTGTGTCTCCACTATTTGTTGCTTGCACTGGATTCACAGTTCCTGAGAGCAGTCTCCACTTGCCCTGGCCTTATTCTCATCTTTGAACAAGCCCCAATTTTAAAAACAAACTTGTCTTTAAAAAATAAAATGAGAGCTGGAGAGATGGTTTAGTGGTTAAAGGCACTTGCCTGTAAAGCCAAAGGACTTAGGTTCAGTTCCCCAGTATCCATGCAAAGCCAGATGCACAAGGTGGCGTGTGCATCTGGAGTTCATTTGCAGTGGCTTGAGGCCCTGGTGCACCCACTCTCTGCATCCTTCTCTTTCTACCTCTTTCTCCCTCTCAAATAAATAAAATATTTTAGCCAGCCATGGTGGCTAATGCCTTTAATCCCAGTACTTGGGAGGCAGAGGTAGGAGGATCGCCATGAGTTCAAGGTCACCCTGAGATGACTCAGTGAGGTCCAGGTAAGCCTGGGCTAGAGTGAGACCCTACCTCAAAAAAACAAAAACAAACTATATATATATATATATATGTGTGTGTGTGTGTGTGTGTGTGTGTGATTTTTATTAAAAACTTATTTTTAAATAAATATTTAATTAAATATTAAATATTAAATAATTAAATATAATTAAATAATTAATAAATATTTAAATTTATTAAAGCTTAGTCCATCCCCTCCTACTACTCTCCTTTGTACCCCACCCCATGTGCCTCTACTGGCACTTTCCTTCTTTCCTACTATTTCCTCTTCTATTTTAAGTCGTTTCCCCCTCCTCCTTCATCTGCAACAACCTGTTGATGGGCTCAATCCCGGGCAGGTCTTGGGCAGGAAAGGGCAGCCTCTGTGAGGGCATACAGGCCATCACCACCTTGTGCCAGGAAGACAGCATCCCAAGGCGCTCCACCCATCCACCATCCCTTACATTTCCACCACGTCTTCTGTTACAGTCGCTGCCGGAGCCGTGGAGTTAGGCGGGAGATGTCTCACTTAGTGCTGGACACTCAACTGTCACTTCTGCTCAGCGCTTTGGTGAGTTTTGAGTCTCCCCAGTAGTCGCTGCCATCTGAGAACTTTCTCTAACAAGTGAAGGCAGCACTAATATGTGGGCACAAACACAAGTGTGGAGAGGGTAGTTTGGTGGGCATAATAATAAATCCATGTAGCCAGGCAACAATAGCAGCTTCTTCAGGGGGGAGTAGGACAAGGCCTCATTTTGAGCGGGACCTGCCTCGTCCCCTTCTTGGGGACAGCAGATGGTGGAAGCAAGGCCCTCATGTCTTAGCTTCTCCTTCAGCTGCCAGTGGGGGCTCCGCTGTGTTACTCAATCCCTTCATGAGTCAGTGTCCTCACCTGCAAGTTGGGGATACACGATAATAATGTCGCCCTACCTCAAAGCGTGGTTGTGGCGATTAACTGACGTAAAGCGTGCAGGGTGTTGTCAGGCAGACACCTAGCCATCAAGGAGTAAATATGAGCAGTTGTGATGGACACTGTCTGACCTACTCCGACTTGCATTTCAGCATTTCTGGTCTTAGCTTAGTCACTTCCTCCGGGAGCAATTTTTTTTTTTTGGTCATTGTTGTTTCTGTGGACGTCGTGTGCTTTCTTGGCACACCTATCCTCTTCGTCCATAGCACTGACATCTGTTACCTCTTGAGGGTCCCATCAGAGCGTAAACTCCACGAGGACAGGGGGTCAGTCAACTAGTTTTGCTAGGAGGAATACGTACGTGATAGGCACTCGATGGTTGCGGATTCAATGACATGGGACGAGGCTGTCAGGGATTCCCAGGGTGTAGCCCAGGAATTGCTTGGGGGGGGGGGTGGGTGGGATGCTGTGCAATGGGTCGTGAGATCGAACAGGCAGAAGACAGACAGAGAGAGAGAGAGAGAGAGAGAGAGAGAGAGAGAGAGAGGGAGGAAGGGAAGAAAGGATGCTGACCTGCAGTCCCACCTGGGGGACTGACCTTGGAGATACAGAAAGGATGGCAGGCAACTTTGATCCGGGAGAAAATGCAGCCTGACGGGTCGGGCGAGCGCGCCCAGGCCCCGCCCCCGCAGGCCCCGCCCCTCCACAGGCCCCGCCCCTCCACAGGCCCCGCCCCTCCACAGGCCCCGCCCCGCCCAGGCCCCGCCCCGGGCTCCGGGCGCGCGGAAGCCGCTGCGGCCCGGGGGCCCACGCCACCCCCGCGCAGGGCGCGCCCCGCACGCTTATTCTGCCCCGAGGAGCGCCGGCGCCCAGCCCCGAGCCCGCGGCCGCTGCGCGATGCTGCGCTCCACGTCCACCGTCACCCTGCTGTCGCCTGGCAGCTCCAGGTCGCCCGGGACGCCCAGCAGGAGGGTGAGTAGCTAGCTGGAGAGAGTTCCTCCATCCCGGCCATCCATTTATCCCGAGATGCCGGGAGGACGACGACGTGGGGGCCACCGAGCCGCTGGCCCAGACACCCTGCCCTGGGCTCAACTTTCCCGTCCTGTCCCACGGCGGATGGTGACACTCGCTCTGGTCGCTCCCTGGACAGGAAGAGAAGGGTTAGGGGACTTGGTGGAATTCACAGAGTTTTCCCTTTCTGCCTCCTCCTCCTCGGAGGAGCCAAGCTCCTAGACAGCCTTAGTTTAAAAGGTAAAGGGGGACCCACCCTGAGACCCGCGGGTCATGGATGTGTCTGAAACGCGAACTTTCCTGTTCCACTGGTTAGAAGGGAGGCATCACTGTGCCCATCCAGTGGTGGTAAAACTCTTCTGCTGCAGAAGTCCGCTTTGCCAGGGTGGGTGGCTTGTTTGCAAACCCGCCCACGGCAGCTGGACACCCAAGGAGGCCAGTTGTGAGGGTAGACTAGAGTTTATGCCAGCCACGTTCGTCTTTCGGATGAAAATAGTAGCACAGGGCTGGAGGGATGGCTTAGTGGTTAAGGCATTTGCCTGCAAAGCCAAAGGACCCAGGTTTGATTCCCCAGGACCCACGTTAACCAGATTCACAAGGGGTCGCACTCATCTGGAGTTCCTTTGCAGTGGCTGGGGGCCCTGGTGCGCTCATTCTCTCTCTCTCTCTCTCTCTCTCTCTCTCTCTCTGCCAAGTAAATAAATAAGTAAAAATATTTTTTTTAAAGAAAAGAAAATATTAGCATAGTGTCAGTGGTGGTCGTGGCCCTGAAAACCTGAGCCAGGGAGGCTCCCCCAGGAGGTCTTGTTTCCTGCAGTTTTTGTGGCATCTTGTCCCACATCCACCCATACTCTATGAAAGAATGGCTAGGAACATACAAGTAGCATCTTTAATATTCTGTGTGTCTTCCAAGATCAGGCAGGGGCTCACAGCACACTGTTGGAGGCTTGGGCTTCAGCTCTTCTGCCATCATAATATTCAGTCCTTATCATTTGTCATCTCCTTACTATGTAAGGGTTCCGTAATCATGCCTTCCCAAGGTTTGTAGCTGAATAGGTAAGTCCAAACCAAAACTCTTTTGGTACTTATGTCAGTTTGCTGGTTCTTGTGGACATGCATGTTGCGGAAGCCGTCTTCCTTTGGCTGTGGAAGAAAGGAATATGTTAATCTTGGGTGTGGACCAAGTGATGGTTTCTGGGGGTGTGTGTGTGTACACCAGGCATTCAAGGATAACAGAACTCTGGTGGCTCAATGATTGACTTTATAGAGTAAGATCTACATTAGGTCCTAGTGGGTTTCTTTTTAAAAACATTTTATTTATTTGTCAGCAGATACAGGGAGAAAGAGAGAGGGCTGGAGAGATAGCTTAGTGGTTAAGTGCTTCCCTGTGAAGCCTACGGACCCCGGTTCGAGGCTTGACTCCCCAGGACCCACGTTAGCCAGATGCACAAGGTGGCGCACGTGTCTGGAGTTTGTTCGCAGTAGCTGGAGGCCCTGGCATGTGCCCATTCTTGCTCTCTCTCTCTGTTGCTCATAAATAAATAAATAAATAATTTTTTTTAAAAAAGGGGGGGGGGAGAAAGAGAGAGAATGAGAATGGGCATACCAGGGCATTGTGCCTTTAACCCCTGAGCCATCTTTCCAGCCTCATAGAGGGTTTCTAACCATAGACCCACCCCTACTGAAAGATGGATACTTAACTTTACTCTGTGGAAATAGTTATAAATCAGGACAGAAATTTAGCGGGTGAGAGAATGAAGTCACTGAAAAGCTAACCCTGAGCCTGGGGCAGAGTACCCTTCCAGAGGCAGAGTCTGGTCAAGATGGTCAGGGGGATTGTGAGTTGCTGCAAACATAACTAGGACCCTCTTGAAGTTATTTTTCTCTGATGTCTTTGCTGCTGAGAATGCCTTGATTTACAAGTGTTTTGGTATCTGGCTCATTGTGATACACCATGAGAATGCTTTTGATGTTGGAGAAGTCTGCATAAGTACTTCAGCCTGAAGGACTTGGGGCTCTGAATTCAGTCTGTGCCGGGCTGTCCTGGCCATTCTGGTCCTGGTAGAGAAACAACATCTAAAGGTTCTCCTCCTTTTGGTTGCCAACTCTGCTCAGGAGTTGCCAATGTCATAGGTGCTGTGGTGTATGATATATATGGTGTGTGTGTGTATGTTCGTGTGTGCGTGTTGGAAGGGTCATGTGATGGGAAGTTATACCCATTGATTGACTGACTCATGGAACATTTAGAGAGCTCCTTTGCACTGCGGACATAGTCCCAAACCTCCATGCTTACAAACTGATGGCTGCTGCCGTGGGGGCAGTGCTGTTGCCTAAGTTCTGTGAAGCTGAGGCAAGGCCTGTGAGTTCATCTTGCCACAGCGTTTGTAGGGCAGTTGGCATTATTGGTATTGTAAGGAGGATCTGTCATTTGTCTCAGTTGGGACACTTGACATACAGTGTATGGTGATACATGTTGGACCTGCTTCGGGACAAAACCACTTTTTTTCCAACTTTTTTTTTTTTTTTAAAGAAAACAAGGACAAGGAATCTTGAAAATAAAATTTTCTCCTTAAAAAAATCATGAAAAATGTTCCTAATAAATCCTGTATCATTCTCTCATTTCTCACTGCTGGTGGATAAGGAGAGGTTTCAAGCAGGTGCATTTTAACCACTAAAATTGATCCTGTATTTCACCCGCAGAGCTTATCAGATGTGTGGCCCTGGGGACAAGCAGGCTGTGTTGGCGCAGACCTTTAAATCAACCAGATGTAGTGGTGGCAGCTGACACTGGGCAGGGGTTCCCTGAGTCAGCTGCAAAGGGCAGTGTCCCAACCAGTCACCCTTTGTTCAGTGACTGCCACCTGCAAATGCACTTCCTTCTCATCTGAAATCACTTCAAGAGAGGGGGCGGGGACAGGTGGGAGAGCAGTTTTTGCTACCTGATAAACAGAACTCTGAGAGGCATTTATATGTGCCAACCAGTAAGAGTTGTGAAATTAAAAAAAAAACACAACCCTGCCTTCAAACCAGTTGTGCACTAAAAATAGTTTCATCTATGGCAACAGCAGGAAGATAAATTGTTTGAAGAATAAGCATAGCCAGAATGATGACCTTGGGGAGGTGGGGGAGGGGACATTTTTAAAAATATTGACATTACGTCATGATTTTTGAAAGGAATTTTGTAATCAACTGCACGAACCTTTGGCATGAAAGATCAGTGGTGTGGCCAGGTTGTGTGCCCAGAGTGGAAGGTATGTGTGGCTTCCTGCGGCTGGGTACTCTGGCTGGGCCAGACAGGCGTGAGATGCCAGGCCCCTCAAGGGTTCTCTCTAGCCCCGAGCTCTGTTGATGGAAGAGACCGTTGGCCGGTGTTGCTGCTATTGTGAACCGTCAGTGGCACATAAAAACCCAACCAAAACAAACCCAAACAAGGCCATGGGATAAGATTGTTTCTTAGCCCGGCCTTCCCTTGGCCAAGGCTTCCTTTCTTAAAAGGTGGGATTAGGGAAATAGCTCCGTTGGTAAAGTGAATGCCTCCCATGCGTAAGGACTTAGCCCTGGTGCCTACATGGAACTGCTGAGTGCAGTGGTGTGCCCTGTGCCATGTCAGTGCTGAGGAGGCAGAGACAGGCGGATTCCTAGGGTTCCCTGGCCAGCCTGGAGCATAAAAAAATTTTAAAAATAGGGCTGGAGAGATGGCTTAGCTATTAAGCCCTTGCCTGTGAAGCCTAAGGACCCCGCTTCGAGGCTCAATTCCCCGGGACCCACGTAAGCCAGATGCACAAGGTGGCGCATGCATCTGGAGTTTGTTTGCAGTGGCTGGAGGCCCTGATGCGCCCAGTCTCTCTCTCACTCTGCCTGTTTCTCTCTCTGTGTCCATTGCTATTAAATAAATAAATAAATAAAATATTTTAAAAATTAAAAAATAACAAATAAAGTATGACCTGGAATGGGTCTGTCAGTCAGCACTTCCTGGCTCAGGCATCACTCTAACCAGTGTCCCATTTCTACTTGATTTGTTTAAAATAAGAAATTCCCTTCAACTGGCCATGAAAGGGTCAGACAAGTGTATACATCCCTTCCTTTTCTCCATAGACAGAAACATTTTTTGTGCACTCAAGTTCCACAGCATTCTGTGAGATCCGAGGAAGGGACATGGTATACGTGGGACCTCAGCAGCTGGGGCAGGAAGCTGCCGCATCCACAGGTGGTCGTGGTGTGGGCAGGTTCCATTGCATACAGAAGGCGGGCTGGCTTCTGGGTGAGCCAGCCTCTGATGGGCCTAGCTGTGGAGTTTCAGAACTGTGGTACTGTCAGAGCTGAGCCAAAAAGCTTCTGTCACTAAAGCATGACAGCTGTAGGTTCAAAAAATATGCCTGGGGCCAAGGAGATGCTCAGCAGTTAAAGACGCTCCTTGCAAAGCCTTCTGGCTTAGGTTCAATTCCCCAGCACCCACATAAAGGCAGACACAAAGTGGCACATGTGTCTGGAGTTCATTTGCAATGGCAAGAGACCCTGACGTGTGTGTATGCGTGTATACACACAGACGCACAGATTTTTTTTAATTCCCCAACTTTTCTGCTTTTGTTCTTTCATCTTGCCATGTTCCTTGTAGGATGATCAGACTTGGGAAGCTTGGTTGAAGGAGATTTTCATGGTTATTCTGTGGAGGATATGGGATGAGATTCTGACCCGTGGTCTTTCACGTCTGAGCCAGGGACCTGCAGGTCGTGCCACTACCAACCTTCTGATTAGTGGGCACATCCTTCCTAGTCGGTGAGTCTCAGGCATTGTTTGGTTGAGTTCAAGTTGCCATGGCCCAGGGCTGACTGGCTAAGGAACATGTTGAAATGCCCAGTCTGAGATATTCCAGCCATTACCTGCATTACGGTTTTCAAACAATCCCAGTACTTTTCCAGCATGTGCAGAATAGTATGGTGGTATTTGCCTCTTCCCCTGTTTCTGTGAGGGCTATTTCTTTTTTTTTAATTTATTTTTAATTATTTAATTTAATTTAATCTTATTCTTTTTATTGACAACTTCCATAATTGTATCTTCCTCTTTATTTATTTTTAAAAAATATTTTATTTTTATTTATTTGACAGAGAAAGAGGGAGAGAGAGAAAGACAATGGGTGTGCCAGGGCCTCCAGCCACTGCAAATGAACTCCAGATATGTGCACCCCCTTGTACAACTGGCTTACGTGGGTTCTGGGGAATTGAACCTGGGTCTTTTACTTTGCAGGCAAATGCCTTAACTGTTAAGCCATCCCTCCAGCCCTGAGGGCTATTTCTTAAATGTCAAGAACACTACGTGTATATGTGTGTGTGTGTGTGTGTGTGTGTGTGTGTGTGTGTGGTGTATTATGGGAACACTGCTTGTGTGTGTATGTGTGTGTGTGTGGTGTATTATGGGAACACTGCTTATGTGTGTGTGTGTGTGTGTGTGTGTGTGTGGTGTATTATGGGAACACTGCTTGTGTGTGTGTGTTTGTGTGTGTGTGTGGTGTATTATGGGAACACTGCTTATGTGTGTGTGTGTGTGTGTGTGGTGTATTATGGGAACACTGCTTATGTGTGTGTGTGTGTGTGTGTGGTGTATTATAGGAACACTGCTTGTGTGTGTGTGTGTGGTGTATTATGGGAACACTGCTTATGTGTGTGTGTGTGTGTGTGTGTGGTGTATTATGGGAACACTGCTTGTGTGTGTGTGTGTGTGTGTGTGTGTGTGTGTGTGGTGTATTATGGGAACACTGCTCGTGTGTGTGTGTGTGTGTGTGTGTGTGTGTGTGTGTGGTGTATTATGAACCCCATATACTCACCTCAGGCGGAGTACGCTCACTTGAGTGTCCCACTCCATCACTCTTCCTCCCATTCTTTTTTTTCCAAATATTTTATTTTTGTTTATTTATTTGAGAGAGAAAGAGATACAGAAATAGGCAGGGAGAGAGAGAAAGAGAAAGAGAGTGAATGGGTGTGCCAGGGCCTCTAGCCACTGCAAATGAACTCCAGATACATGCGCCCCCTTGTGCATCTGGCTTTACATGGGTCTTGGGGAATTGAACCTGGGTCCTTTGGCTTTGCAGGCAAGGCCTTAACCACTAAGCAATCTTTTCAGCCCCTTCTTCCCATTCTTAATTGATCCAGAGTCTCTTATTGATCCCAGAGCTTGCCAGTCCCTCCTCGACCCCCTGCCCAGTGAGCTCCAGAGTTCCTTGTGTCTATGCTCTCCTATATGATTGGGGTTACAGATATGCATGGCCATGTCTAGCTGTTTATGTGGGTCCTGGGGACCAAATTTGAACAGTCACTCAGGCCTCCCCAGCCTCTCTTGGTTGCACAGGAAGTGCTCTTGATCACTGAGCCATCTCTCCAGCCCTCCTATTCATTCTTCATGGCAGAGCAATCTTGCTAGAATCCAGACGCTTCCTCCTTTGCTTCCGTAGCCTCCTCGGTATTACTAAGGCAAAGCTTAAACTCCTTAGTATGCTATCTGGGCCCTCTGCGCTGGCCCCTGCTGTCCAGTCCTTCATCTCCACACACACTCTCCCGTGATAACCCAAATGCCTCCCGCTGCCTGACCGTCTGATGCTGTTCTTGGCCTTGCTTCGTGCTGCTCCGCCAGTGAGTCTCCTGCAGCAAATGTGCCCCGATTCCTCCACCCGTCGTTGTGCACCTTCGCTGTGTGCATGAGCTTTGGTTGACTGCTCGGGGACCCACCCTTCACAAACATGGTGGGATGGGATGCCCAGAAAGGCATCTCATAGGCTCAGTAGATGGCTCAGCAGTTAAAGGTGCTTGCTTGCAAAGCCTGCCATCCCATATTCAATTCCCTACTACTTAGCTAAAGCCCGATGCACAAAGTGGCTCATGTTCCTGGAGTTTGTTTGCAGAGGCAAGAGGCCCCGTGTGCCCATGCTCTTGTTCTCTCTCTCTCTCTTTCTGTCTCAAATAAATAAGTAGAAATAAGTAAAAATATTTCTTTTAAAAGAAGAAAGGTACATCATTAGAGTCCCGAAGAAGCAATTTCCACATGCATTTGGCAGATGGGAACCTGGAGAGAGAAGCTGTTGTATTCAGCCAACCTGATGCCTCTGACCCACCTGGGAAGGAAGCAGGTGACATGTGGATGGGAATGGTGGCCCAGGTGAGGAGTTTAGTAGCTAGCTCTGAGAGGCCTCCAGATATTCTCATCACCTTCTTTTTAAAAATATTTTATTTATTTGAGAGGGGGAGAGGAGGGGCAGATAGAGAGAATGGGTGTGTCAGGGCCTCTAACAACTGCAAATGAACTCCAGATGCATGCGCCACCTTGTGTATCTGGCTTTACTTGGGTATGGGGGAATTGAACTCAGGTCCTTAAGCTTTGCAGGCAAGCGCCTTAACTGCTAAGCTATCTCTCCAGCCCTACCTCTGCCTCTGTTGCACAGTTGGAATTTTATTTATTTGGTTAAGTTGGTGATTCTCCACGTTGGTTCCACATGGAATCTCCAAGAAGCTGAAAATAGCAGTGCCCAGCTTCCTCCCACACAACCAGGTCTTTGAGAACCTCTGAGAGTATGGAGTAGCACCTACATTTTTTTTGTGTGTGTGTGTGGCGGGGGGGGGGGGGGAAGCTTTCCAGGTGGTTGTGCATGCCCTCCAGGATGATCATGGCCGTGTAAGCACTGCAGACATGCAGGGCTGAGCTCAGCCAGGCTATGTAGGAAGGAAGGCAAGATGCCGTGGTGGCGGTGGGGGCAGGACCAAGGAGTCAGAATGCTTTTAGACATACTGGCATCTTTCCGAACCTTATTAGATGTGTGTTTGCTCTCTGGATCTTGGCATTCAGGGCACACTGTGTGCCCAGGACAGAAGTCAGCCAGAAAGAGCAGGGAGGAGAGGCCCCTGCCCTTCTCTTGATGAGTTTTGTGCAGAGGCAGCCCTGACATGGCACCAGGGTCCCTAGAATACCGTTCCGCTGGAAAAACCGCGAGCAGATCAAGGGGTAAGGGCAGGGTGGCTGCCACCCTCAGTCACATCTGGTCCTACCCTGCTTTCTGTGTGTCTTAGCAAGGAATGCTTTTCATAAAGCCTCATAGTTCCTCTCTGGCTCTTTTATATAGAAACTTTGCTCCACCCTGATGTAGATAATGAAGCTCAGAGTCACAGCAGGCTTGGGAGGCCTCATTTGGGTGGCTAGGCTCCATTCCCTACCGAGCCTGGCCTGCAGGCATAGAGACTGGAGACTGTGTGAGCAGACAGTACATGCCCACCTCCCCCCACCACACCCTCGGAGGCCACAACTCCTGTTAGAAGAAGCTTGGCAGGGCTCCACTATCAGAGAGAACTAGACCTGGGGGAAATGCAAATGCATTTGGTTCATTTCCTTAGGAAAATCCATTTTTTATAAAACGATTAGCAAATCCCTGTCACCTCCCTGGGTTCCCCACCCCCTTTTTTTTTTTTACTTGACTTGGAATATTTTTCCCCCCACTGGGTGATCCCCAAGTGCTGAGAGGAGGATGGAACCTCAGAGTGTCGCTTGATGAGGAACTTCTTCCTCCACAAAAGGGGGTCAGACACAGGGCCCCAGAGGATGTCCCTAGCACCCCAGGTGCCCTGAGCTGCAAACAAGGGCTTGGTTGTGCCTTTTCTTGTGGTGACCTGAATGCTGACTGCCCTTCCCTAGTCACCTCTCCCAGGAGGGTTGCTTTGAGGACAGTGCAAACATCTCTGTGGAGTTTCAGGTATTTCCATCATTCTAGTCCACCCCACCAGGACAAAACTAAAACAAAACCCAGTGGGGGCACTCATTATGTGTTGATACCATGCTAAGCCTTATAAAAGCTAGAAAAGCCATTCTGGTGCAAAGCTTGCTTGACCCTCTTTCTGAGTTTCCCTTCCACCCATTCCGTAGAACAGGGAACATAGGCCCTACTCACTGGTTGCCAGCTGGATTAGTGAAATGCACTCAGATTTCAATGTTTGCCTCTTCCTGCAAAAGTTTCCGTGGCTCCCCTTGTCTTCTGACAGGAGCTGATGTTTCTCCATTGGGTCCTCACAGACTGTGAGGGTCTGACCCTTGCCTCTGTCTGTTTTCATGTCCTCTTCTAGATCAGGTGTTTCAGGTTGCAGGCCCAATTGTTATTCTGTGAACAAGCCAACAGTGGTTTTGGGCCAGCCTGGAACATCTTGTCTGCCAGATATCTGTTATGATGAAGATGGATTTCTTCAGACCTCTGTGACTGGAAGAGTCCTTGCCATCCTTCTATACCCAGCGCATATATCTTGCTGGGTACGGCCTTTCCCATACATTCCCACCTCCAGTTAAGTCCTTTTATCTCCATGAAAACAAACACTTGCAGATCCTTACTATGTGCCAGAGACTGTTCGACACCTTTACCATGTCTTAGCTATTTTTTTTTGTTTATTTTTATTTATTTATTTGAGAGAGAGAGAAAGAGGAACATAGAGAGACAGAATGGGCGTGCCAGGGCCTCCAGCCACTGCAAATGACCTCCAGATGCGTGCGCCCCCTTGTGCATCTGGCTAACATGGGTCCTGGGGAATCGAGCCTTGAACCGGGGTCCTCAAGTTCCACAGGCAAGTGCTTAACCGCTAAGCCATCTCTCCAGCCCATCTTAGCTGTTTTTAACCCCCACAACAATTCTAAGAGGGTAGAGTATTGTTAGCTGTCGCTTACAACACAGGTGACAACAGAAGCACCGAGGATGAAGCCACTTTTCTGATGGTTTCACAAATGGTCATTTCAGAACCAGTACTGCAACCTGGGACGTGTAATTCCCCATGCTTTAACCTTCAAGCCACCCTGCCCCTTAGTGCCATGTATTGGGTATGCCAACCATTGTTTTTTTTTTTTTTCCTGTTTATACATTTCTGTTTTATTATTATCTTTGTGTGTGTGTGTGTGTGTGTGTGTGTATGTGTGCAAAGTGTTTCTGTATGTGAATGTGACCTCATGTGTGCCATGACACACGTGTTGAGGTCAGAGGACAGCCCCAAGTATTGGTCCTTGCCTTCCATCTTGTTGGAGGCAGGTTTCTTGTTCACAGCTGAGAATGCCAGCTGACTGGCCTGTGTGCTTCTGAGTTTCTGCTGTCTCCACTCCCATCTTGTCCGAAGAGTTCTGGTATTAGAGATGTATGCTGTGTCCAGGTTTAAGTGGGTTCTGAGGCTCTGAGCTCAGGTCGTCATTCTTGTACAACAGGTCCTTTACCCACTGAGCCGTCTGCTCAGCTGCTGACCATTGTTCTTGATAGCCGTGTTTTCTTGATTATGAGCTCCTAGGTGCAGCGTGTTACCTTCACAGCCCTTAAGAAGAATTTACAAGCTATGGGTGCTCAGTGGCTGGGTGATGAATATACTGTGTTCTGCTTCCTGCTTTGACCTGCTGCAGTGGACCGTTGCCTTCACACATGGCCGGTGAAATATCAGAAGTGTTCAGGCTATGTAAGATTCAGATCCCCGCAAATGCTGAACCTGCCGGAACAGTGGGCGTCAGCTGCCTTACTGGGTGCTGCTCTGCCTGGGAACGCTCTGGGAGTTGCATGTCTGAGTTTCAGAAGCCAAGGCAGTTAGCATCATAAAACGCTGGGATGAGCCTTGATCATGCAGCACAGGGCGGGGGAGCAGAGGGAGCTGCGTTGCGTCCCGTCCTGTCACCCGGGTTCAGGGGTTACTTTCTGTTAGAAACCCAGAGTTCCATATAGGTCTCTAGGGTTCCCTCTTTGCCACTACTCCTGAAGCTAGCCATTACATCTCTCTCTCTCTCCTCCCAGGGTTTCATGTACCTCAGGCTTGTCTTGAATCTTGAACCCTGAATTTGCTATGTAGCTGAGGACGATCTCTTACCTCTACCTTCTGAGTGCTAGGGTTACAGGCCTGTGCCACCATGCCCAGTTTGTGGGGTGCTGGGACTTGAACACAGGGCTTCATGCATGCTAGGCAGGCACTCTACCCACTGAGCCACATCCTCGGCTTCCTCTCATTCTCTCTTACTCTAAAAATTACTTGAATACTAATTTGAGAGATAAAGAGCATTAGACTTGTGGTTCCTTAATGATGTGTGTGTGTGTGTGTGTGTGTGTGTGTGTGTGTGTGTGCGTGCATGTGCACGCACTCATTTTTCCTCTCTCTAAGTTTACATGAATTATCAGGGTGTGTTTAAAAGCAAAAATGAGGGCTAGAGAAATGGCTCAGCAGTTACAGGAACTCACATGCAAAGCCTGCCGGTCCAAGTGCAGTCCCCCAGTGCTCAGGTCCAATATACAAAGTGTCCATGTGTCTGGATTTCCCGTGCAGCGGCAAGAGGCCCTGGTTTCTCCCTGTCTTTCTCAATTAAATAAATAAATGTAAATATATTAAATAAAAGCAAAAAAAAAAAAAAATGAGCCAGACATGGTGGTGCATGCTTTTAATCCCAGCACTGGGAGACTGAGGTAGGAGGATCTCTGTGAGTTCAAAGCCAGCCTGGGGCTACAGAGTAAGCTCCAGGTCAGCCTGGGCTAGGGTGAGACCCTACCTAGAACAAAACAAAACAAAACAAAAAAGTCAATAACCCAATAAAATAAAAGCAAAAGTGAGATTATTGTCAACAAATTTAGATTTTGTCCCCCCCCCCCATCCATTTGCTAGGGAGGTGTGTGACCCTGCTTGCAGCTGGGGTAAGTCATTTCGCCATGGTGGACAGTGGGCCAGCATTCACTAAAGGAGAACTGTGCTCCTTTGCTGATGAGAGCCCGTGTGCAAGGCCGACCCCGTGGTGTAGCCTCCAGCGCCTATTGCAACTGTCCAATAGCTTTGAAGCCAGATGTTTTATTTTCATGTTGTGCATCGCGTTTACCTTTGTGACCCCAGGGTACGTGCACATGGCTCAGTGTAAAGCCCATTGCATGAGACATAGCTGGAAGGTGTGGAGGCTTTTCAGAGTTCTAGAAGGGCTGATGAAGCATGGACTCAGCGGCGGGGTGGGTCCATTTCACTTTCAGGTAGTTGGGTTCAGAAGGTCCCTTTACTGAAGCTGTTGTCAGGAGTGGGCTCCCCTCTAGGACCATCAGCCACTGCTATGTCCCATATCTATTGACTTAAGTTGTTTTCATGCAAGGCAGAGTCAATAAGCTGGGGGTGAGGGATGTTTCATTTTAAAACATGTGTGATGATGATAGAATGTCTAGATGGCAATAAAAAGTCTTGTCATTTATAGAGGAGTACTGTATCCTGGGTGCCTTCCTTTTCTCTCTCTCTCTCTTTGAGATTGAGATTCATCTGTAGTCTCAGGCTGGCCTTAAACTCAGAGCCATCCTCCTACCACTGCCTCCTGTGGGCTGGGATTAAAGGCATGTGCTGCCACGCCTGGCCCTCTTATCTCATTTTACCTTTGAGATTTAGATTTGCCTGTAGCCACACGTAGTAAATGTTGAGACCTTAGGGGTGTGTGTGTGTGTGTGTGTGTGTGTGTGTGTACGCGCGCGCATGTGCATGTGTGTAGTCCATAGGTTGATGTCAGGTGGCTTCCTCCATCACACTCCATTCCACTCACTGAGACAGACTTGACAGTGAGCTCCAGGGCTTCCCCTGTCTCCACTTACCCAGAGCAGGATTGCAGGTGCACACCACCACTCTTGTGTTTGGCTGCTGCTGCTTCTTTTTTAAAGGTGGATTCTGGGGATTGAGCATAGAGCTTAGTTCCTCATGCTTGCAAAGCAAGCACTTTATTTATTGATTGACCTATCTCCCAGGTCCCAGTAGCTCCTGGCTTTGAACAGGCCACTTGGTGATTACCTCTGGTGGGTTTCTACGCCGGGCCATCCCCTTATTTCTCACCACTTCCCTTTTGATTGGGACGATAGCATGCCCCATTGCAGTAGGAGAATAAGCTTTGAAGAGCCTAAGGTCTCCCCTCCCTGCACCCCAAACACTGACTGGTTCTAAGTGGACTGTCCTCTCCACCTCTTCCAGGCGAATGTCTGCAGACTGCGGCTGACCGTGCCTCCCGAGAGTCCAGCGCCTGAACAGAGTGAGAAGAAAAAGATTGAGAGGAAGGAGCAGGTGAGCTGTCCCGTAGGCCAAGCTCTGTGGTCTGGTGTGACGCTCTTTAACGCGCTGTCCCCCGTCACCCGCCAGGCTGTCCATAGACCCTCCTGTGAGCTGCTCCTCCGCCCATCCCCACTATTCTCGCTGCTCTCCCAGCTGCCTCTGTGGCCTCATGCACTCCTCTTGTTTCTTGGGGAACACTGGGGCTCTGTGCTGCCTCTGAGCCGCAGGGATACTGGCCTTTGTGACAGGTACTGTGGCAGGAAGGTGGCTTTTCTGGAATGTGACAGTCAGTGGAGTCACAGGACCCCTTGTGAGCTGCCCGGGGCTGGTGCGTCTGGCTGGAGGCCCAGCTCTGGCAGTACAGGGGAAGGCCAGAGGGCAACTTGGTGTGGGGAAGGGCAGCCCTCAGCTGGCCGTGGGAGGAGTTTGGTATGTCAGGGCCTGGGCTAAGTGCCGGACCATGCAGATAAGCACGACCTTGACCTTGCTTTAGTGGGAATCACAGGCTTTCAGGTGAGACAGGCATATAAATAAACGGTGACAATGACGTTTGAAGTGTTCCCATCCAGCCATGTGAAAAACTCTGGGAACACAGAGAAGGGGCTGACTGACTTTCTAGGGGACATTGGAGTGCAAGCTTAACGAGTAGGTGGAGGATCCACTTTTCTGGCTAAACCACTTCTTCACAGTCCTAAGCAATTATAGGGCACCTGCTGAATTCCAGGCGCTAGGAATACAGTAGTGAACAGAACAGTAAACAACAATGAAGGATGCTACCAGGATGAGAATGAAAGTAAACAAAGTAATTACATTCATTTTATAGAGAAAACGTAAGAGAAAGGAACGGGTGTGCTAGGGACCAGATGGTACTTTTTCTTGTGCATGTTTTGTGTTTTATATGGACATAAAATAAAGCAAAATGATAGGGTATAAACATCGTGAGTCATGAGGTAGTGGCTTCTTGAAATAAAAGCCTTGCTTTGGAGTTAATTAATAATGTTGGGAACTATAAAACAGGAAGTTTCTCAGGTTGATACCATCCCCGGGTTTATTGTAGGGCTCTAGCTCCCCTTCCTTCAACACTCTCCTTCTTACTTTCTCCCCAAGACAGTTACCAGTGCTAATGCCAATGAAGAATGATAAGGAATGAAAATGAAGTTCTGACTAGAAAAATAGGAGAAAATGTAAACTTGGTCTGCTTAAAAGGAGAGGATGTGTCAGGTGATGCATGCCTTTAATCCCAGGCTGAGATAGGAAGATCACTGTGTGTTTGAGGCCACCCTGAGACTACATACTGAATTCCAGGTCAGCCTGGGCTAGATCGAGACACTACCTAAAAGGGAGAGAGAAACAGAGAAAGAGAAATAGACAGAGGAGAGAGAGAGAGAACATGTGTCTCATGAAGTGTCTGGGGGCAGAGGTGGCTCCAGGAGCCAGGAAAGGACAATGTGGGCCAGGGACACTTGATATTCAAAAGCCACTCAGCACCAGTGAGTTCACAGCCACACCCTCAAGAGCTGATTTTAAAGAGCTGCTTCTGATTAAGATGGGAACAACTTGAACACAAAAAGGAGTAATGACAGTACACATTGAATAGCCCTAACCTGAAAATCAAGAGTTTTGAAATGCTCTGAAGTCCGTAACTTTTTGAGTGTTGACATGACCCTCATAGAATGCTTTGGATTTAGGAACATTTTGGATTTTGAAGTCTTGTGTTGGGAGTGCTTAATTGGTGGTCTATGGAAATATTCCAAAATTCAGGTCACTCCAAAAATCTGAAGCCCCTTTGATCCTAAGCATTTTAGATATGGATATGCAACCTGTAATGGATTGTGATATATTGAGTAATAATCAAAACCTGTGAGCACAGTAACAACAGGCACTGGGGGAAGGGGAACAAGAGGAAAGCTTCCTAGACAACACCAGAACATCAATTTGGAAAAACCTCTGAGTTTTAAAAAGGAGCAACAGGGCTGGAGAAATGGCTTAGCCATTAAGGCGCTTGCCTACAAAGCCTAATGACCTGGGTTCGGTTCCCCAGTACCATATAGGTGCTCAGGAACTTCCGGGCTCTGAGGAGTCAGGATCTATCCTGCACCAGGGCACAGGTGTGAAGGCTGAGGTGCCTGTAACCCGCTGGTGAGTCACAGCACAAGAACTGGGGTAGAGAGGAGCAGGGTGAGGCTGGTTGTTTCCCCAGGACTGAAGTTCTTGGGTGGTGCCAGCACTCAGAGGCTCTGGTGGGAACTGGGAGGCTGGTGGTTTTGTCACTGGGTCCTGGCCAGCTTCCTGTCTCACAGTGAGCCAGAGTCCACATACCAGCAAGGTTCCCTGGATGGTCACTTCTTCTGATGTGTTTCCAACGTGTCTTGCCCCTGCCTGGGATCCGCCAAATTGCAAGGTGCCCAACATTTTCTGGGTGACCTTCCTTGGTTAAATGACTTTGGTTTCTTTGGAGGTGGGTCTGTGGTATGTCAGGCCAGGGGTTAGGGTTGGGCACGGTCCGGAAATAGGAAGACATAAATGGCATGGTTGACTCCTAATGAAGGGAAAATTCTCGGAGGATTTCCATCACCGTGCCAGGGCTGTGGCTGGATGAGGGCAAGCTGAGCCTCCCCCTCTGGCTGTCACAATGGATGCTTGCTGTATTGGAGCCCTCAGTGGCCGTGGGGCAGGCGGCCATGCATAGATACCACTGCCCACTGGCCATTCTTCTGCCCTTGTTCTCAGCCCATCAGAGAGAGGAATTCCTGCAGTGCAGGTGTTCATGGTGGGTACATTTTGCCCAGCTGCATGAAGCTGGGTTTGGAGGCTGTTGGGGGTAATTATAAGAATCAGAACCTCTTATGGAGCCATGGGCACATGGGGTGTATTTGGGGGTCTTCCTAATGCAAAGGCAGATGCCTGGCTGCCTTTTTCTCTTAGTCCTTCTCTTCTGGGGACCTCAGCTACCTAAGACTGTGTTCTGCAGGTCACCAATGAGCTCTGGGACATCACCTTCCTTACCTGTAAGCAGGCACAATGATGCATGGTGAAAAAGAGTGCATGAGCTAAGGCAGGAACAGTACCTACATCCATGTCTGGCCTCTAAGGTGGAGGAGACAGGTGGTGGCTAAAGGCCAGACTACTTCCCTTCCAGGATCCAACCCAGTAGCCTTGATTTTGCTTCTGTCCCATTAGTTTCTTGGGGTCGCTGAAGTTGCCATCTCATCCCATCTCTTTCTCTTGGGTCATGTCTTCTGCGATCTCACCAGTGTCATTCCGTCCTCCTCCACACATCTGAGCACCCCTTCACCACGACCAGCCCTGTCTTCTCCCTGCAGAGAATTTCTATACTCTCACCAGTGTCATTCCACCCTCCTTCACACATCTGAGCACCCCTTCACCACGACCACCCCTGTCTTCTCTCTGCAGAGAACTTCTGTAGTCTGACCAGTGTCATTCCACCCTCTTCCACACATCTGAGCATCCCTTCACCACGACCAGCCCTGTCTTCACTCTGCAGAGAACTCTTTCTTTCTTGCCTGGCTTCAGAGATCACCTCTACTTCTTGGCCTTGGTCCTGGGAATGGCCTTGCTGGTTTTTAATGTCATTTCTATCCATCAGAATACTGATACTTTCTTGATGTATTTTATCACTATTTCTACATTTTTTTAAAGATTTTATTTTCATTTATTTATTTGTTAGAGAAAAAGAGAGTGAGAGAGAGTGAGAATGGGTGTGCCTTTAGCCACTGCAAAGGAACTCCACGTGCATGTGCCACCATATGCATCTGGCTTACATGGAACCTGGAGAATCGAACCTGGGTCCTTAGGCTTCACAGACATGCACCTTAACTGCTAAGCCATCTCTCCAGCCCCACATTTTAAAACTATGGAATTTGGGTCATTTTTGTGAAGAGATTTCCAGAAAGTTCTAGGCAACACTCAAATTTTGAGTGGGACATGGGTGCACACATTTAGAAGTCGTGCACCTGTAGCCCTCTGGATTTGGAATGTTTGTGACCTCATCCCTGGTGAGAATGAGGGCCTTTACTTAGTTCGTTCACCCTAGAGCCAATCTGGGCCCCATGCACTTCCAAGAAACCAGTGGAGTCATCTTGAACATTTCTGAGGACACTGCAGGCTATAGGAGTTGATGGGTGGTTAGAGGAAGGAAAGGAGTGCCTGAGAGCCCCTATTTTTATCTGGGTGTCTGACCACTGTTCACCTGAGCAGATTCCCTCTGCCCCTTCTCCCCTCATTCCCTCCAAAGCAGAATGCCTATTCTTTTAGGCTTTGAGATAGTTCCCCCCACCCCCAGAACCTTCTTCCTCAAATCGCCCACCTGACTGAGAGATTCAGCCCTAACCTTGCTATAAAGACTAAGCAAGTTCACGTAGGTAGGTACTCACCAAAGCGTCTGGCCTGTAAGGTGGATTAGAGTGGCATGAAGTAGCAGATGAGGAGGAAGGAGATGGACAAGAACCCAATAAAATAAATGCCCAAATAACGGTGCTGTGATTCTGTCCCAGTGTGGCAGTACTAGTTGGGTGATAGCACCCAGACTCTGCCAGCCAGTGCCCCTGGTGGCTCCATTTGTCTCAAGCTCAGCTCGTCTAAAACCAGCCCAGTGTGCTCAAGAGATGGATTAGTGAGCAAAGTGCTTGTCTTGCAATCAGACGACATGAGTTCAATCCCCAGAGCCCATGTGAAAGATGTCAGGTGTGGTGGCGCTGTGCACGTGGAATCCCAAACCCTGGAGAGGCAGGGGCAGGCAGATCGATCCTTTGGGGGAGGGAGGGGTGTCACTGGCCAGCAGGTCTGGTGTACTTGGCTATCTCCAGGCCATTGTAAGACCCTGTCTTATGCACCTGCATACAAGTGAACACACACAGATGCACACATTAAATAAATAAAAAATAAATAAGCCAGCTCTGATCTCTTGTCCACACGGCCACGTCTCCCTCCTTGTAGCCTCTGCTAAGGTCCTCTCTCATGCTTGCAGTATATCTCAGTTTATCTGGACTTCCCTGTCCTTCTAGGGTCAATAAACAGCTTCCTTAACCCCTGAGACCTCTTCTGACTGACCTGTGCTTTTGTGACTCCCCTCCCTCGAGTTCCAGGCTCCCAGCTGCTCCTCTCGCTTGACACTTGCCATGTGCTGCTAAGAACTACCACAGGAATGGCCACACATTCCCGGCCATGTATTTTGGTTCTGTCCTTCCAGAGCCTCACTCTCTGCCTTGTTTAGTGAAGATGAATAGTTGTCATTTTGCAGTTTCATGTCAGTTTACTAGGGCTGCCATAACAGAGCACTAGAAAAAAGTAGTTTTTGCACAGTTGTAGGGGCTACAAGCTTGGGATGGAGGTGTTGGCACATCATCTCTGGAGGCTCCTGCACAGAGCGGCTCCAACGTTCAAATGACATGTGAAGGTCCTCCTTTGTAAAGCCTGTCTGTCTTTGTGTCCAAATTTCCCCCTGTATTACCCCATTTTAACTTGTCTGTCTCCAAATAAGGTCAGATTTTCAGGCACAATTTATCCCATAATAAGCTTCTATGTATAATACAATCTTGAATTGTGTGAATGATTAATTGTGGGTTTTATTTATATTTTTTGTTTGTTTGTTTTGAGATAGTCGTACATAGCCCAGGCTGGCCTCAGACTCTTTATGTAGCTGGGGATGACCTTGAACTCCTGATCCTTCTTGTCTCCACTGCCCAAGTGCTGGTGTTACATGTGTGTACTACCATACCTGACTTTTAAGTTACATATTAAAAATAATAATATGGGGAAAGGAATGCTAATGTCATATGACTATAAATTTTGTGTTAAGAAATGGATAAGTATGGAATGTTTATAAAATTGTTGACTATTAAGAACAAAAGGGGGGCTGGAGAGATGGCTTAGCAATTAAGCGCTTGCCTGTGAAGCCTAAGGACCCCGGTTCAAGGCTCGGTTCCCCAGGTCCCACGTTAGCCAGATGCACAAGGGGGCGCACGCGTCTGGAGTTCGTTTGCAGTGGCTGGAAGCCCTGGCTCGCCCAGTCTCTCTTTCTCCCTCTATCTGTCTTTCTCTCTGTCTGTCACTGTCAAATAAACAAATAAAAAATTGAACAAAAAATATTTAAAAAAAGGGGTCGTAGATGATTTTGAAATTAAATACCTATCATTTTCAAAGAATTTTATGAATGTCTATATCCACATTCTTGCCCAAATCCATATGCACTGTAACCTTGTGTATGAACAAAGACAGACAGACACACAGACAAACACTTAGACACACACACACACACACACACACACACAGAGAGAGAGAGAGAGAGAGAGAGAGAGAGAGAGAGAGAGAGAGAGAGAGAAGGTGGGGGGAGGGAAATAAGAGACCTTCACCAGCTACGGCAGTATGTGGTACCAAACCAGAATCTCACTGTACTGTTTAGGGATCGTCTTTGACCTGTGTGTAGTCTTATGCAAATGGACAGCATAGCTTGAAACAGACAACATCTTTCATTGTAAGTGTCCTTTGGTGACTTGATGATGTTTTTAATGACACCCTTTCTAGACCTCTGAGAACTGGACAGAGGGAAAACAGATGTGTGGGTCTAGAAGCAGTCGGAAGCTCTCTGAGCCAGCACGGTGTCTCGCGGAGGACACCCTTGCCGGCAGGTTTTATAGCCCCTCTCCTTTAAAAGCCCGGATGAGTAAGCCTGCTGGTTCTCGTCCTTGGCGTGACTGTTTATACAACATCCAGGCTGTTGCCAGGTGAGGTGGGGGTGCTGCCATGATTCACGACTGCAGTGGGGGCTGGGATGCCCTCTGGGGTGGGTGCATCGACTCTGTGTGTGCCGCTGTCTGATAACAGCCCTGCAGGATGCAAGGAAGCCTGGGGTTCCAATCCTGCTTCCTCGCTCACCTCGGCTTCCGCTTTTAGAAGATGGAATTATTAGTAGAGAATCCCCCCCCCCCACTTTGTGTAACTATGAAGGCCTTTCTTCAAACTGGTACATGTGGTTTGTCCCTGGCAGCCAGGGTAAGAGCAGTGGCTCTCGGACTCAGCTCAGGCTGTGCTGCTTCCCCAGCACTGCCCACTGACAGCCACCTGCACCCCACACTCCTGTCGACCCTGAGAAGGTACAAGCCCTCTGCTGCACACCCCTTTCCAGCTTTCCCGGTTGTTCTCGCTTTCTGAGTGAGGCTGAGACTGTCTTCCCGGGACTAAAGCCTGTCTGAGGGATGGCATTTCCCTGACAGAGCAGACGTGGTAAGTTTAACGCCAGCAGCAAAAAGACCTAAGAACGAGGCGTACCTACAGAACGTCCTGGACAAGAGATGTAGAATTCAGTAGGAACCCATACACTCAGAGGTGGCTTAATAAAATGGGATGTAGGTAATTCTGAAATTAAATAGCTATCATTTTTCAAAGAGCTTTGTCTATACCCACATTCCTGCCCAAATCCGTACGCGCTGGGACCTGCGCACCAACAACTGACTGGCTGGTTGCTGTTTTGTAGCTGTTGCTGTATGCAGTGCTAGTTTCATGCTCTACAACTGAGGAATCCCCCCAGCCCCCAGACATGCAATGAAACACCGTGCTAATACTAGAAATGACCAGAATCTACTGTGTAGTGCGCCCAGGTGGCTGATATCTGTTACTTCGTAACTTCGGCCCTGACTCTTGTGGGACGATGTCCACTTGCCATTCAGGTCCCGAAGCTCAGCGAGGGCACTGGTGTTGCACAGCGTTGCGGTTCTGAGTTAGGTCACGCAGCCCTGGATATCTGCTTGCGTGCTTTCCCTACTGGGCAAAGTCTGTTTAGGATGGCTCTGTTTTATCAGTCAAGGTTGACTAAGGTGTGTAGGACATCTGTTTTGTAATATGTGTGTGTGTGTGAGAGAGAGAGAAAGAGAGAGACAACCTTGTGTGATGTTCCTCAGGAACACCGTCCACCTTTCTCAAGACGGGCTGTCTCGTTGGCCCGGCACTATCTGGCCAGTGAGCGCTCGGGATCCTCCTGTCTTCACCTCGCCAGCACTGGGATGACAGGTACATGTCACCATGCGCAGCATTTTTACGTGGGCTCTAGGGATTGAGCTCAGGTCCTGTATGTCTGTCTTTTTTCCCCCCTCCAAGTTACTCTTCCCTCTCATACTGAGATTGATGGGCCTCAGTAGCTATGGTCTGCAAAGAAAAAAAATATAATACATATGTATATATTTCAGTACCAAGCCTGTAAAGCCACCTCCTACCAGGGAACTGTCCTTGTAACTATCGCCCTCTTTAGGACTTCTGATTGGATCGCTTCCTCTCAAGTGGCTATCAGTCTGTTTCAGACCATGGACTTACTTAGGAAGTGGTCTCTCTTTAGTCTGTGCAGTTAACAAAAACACAAATACTTTCGTTGGCTAAAGGTTTCTCTTTCTTTTTTTCTATTTATTTTTCACATTTTATTGACAACTTCCATATGTCCAGGTATGGAAGTACACCATGATCATAATCCCTCCCACAGCCCTCCACTTTCACCCCTCTGAACCCCCCTCCACTGAACCCCTTCTTCTCTCCAGCTAGTCCCTCCTCTACTTTGATGTCATCCTTTCCCTCCTATCTGGAAGGTCCTGTGTAGGGAGCATCAGCCACTGTGGGGTCTCGAATACAACCGCCACGTGGTGCTGAGCACTTCTTTGTCCCTTTTTAGCACTTTGGTGAGTTTTGGGTCACCAGAACTCCATCTGAAACTACCATCTGAAAAGAGAAGCTGCTCTAATCAGAAGTGAAAGTCTCATTAATATATAGGCATAACCGTATGTTTTTAGAGAGCAGTTTGGTGGACACAATCTTTCCTATTAGCCAGACAATAGTAGTAGTTTCCTCCTAGGGCTTATGACCTCTACAGCTATAGGCTTTTCCCCACCCTTTCTTTCTTTTTTCTTTTATTTTAGAGACAGACAGACAGACAGACAGACAGAGAGACAGACAGAGAGAGAGAGAGAGAGAGAGAGAGAGAGAGAGAGAGAATTGGTGTACCAGAGCGTCAGCCACTACAATCAAATTCCAAGCACTTGCATCACCTAATGGGCATGTGTGACCTTGCGCTTGCCTCACCTTTGTGCATCTGGACTTGGGATCTGGGGAGTTGAACATGGGCCCTTAGGCTTCGCAGGCAAGTGCCTTAACCACTAAGAAGTCTCTGTGGCCCAGCTATAGGCTTTTGATTAGGTTTTCAGTACCAAGCCTAAAGTTCAGTCAGAGATGCCACCACTGAACCAGTTGCTACATTTAGCTTGACTGGCCAGCTGTAATGCTTGAAGGGTCCACTGCTGGTTAAGACCAGCGATGACTTTTTTTAAAATCTATTTTATTTATTTGATAGACAGAAAGAAAGAGAAAGGGAGAGAATGAGCACGTCATGGCCTCCAGCCACTGCAAATGAACTCCAGATGCATGGGCCACCTTGTTCATCTGGCTTATGTGTGTCCTGGAGAATCAAACCGGGATCTTTTGGCTTTACAGGTCAACACCTTAACTGCTAAGCCATTTCTCCAGCCCCCAACGATGACTTTTGTTCCCCAGCAGGCTACATAGCTCTTTCCAGCATCCTGACAGCTAGTCAACAGGGAAGAGGCTTTCAGCTCAGCTCAAACTTGATTTCTCAGTGACCTGCAGCCCAAGTGTGTGGAGTCTTCAGCAATAGGGTCTTACCATCTAGTTCCGGTCAACCTAGAGCCTTGGCAATGGCCTGTAGAGTTTTGGGGGTATCAGGGGATTTTCCTGGCCAGCAACTCTCTGGAAGATATCCCACCCTTGACACTGAAATTTTCTAGAAAAAAAGCTATGGCTTCTAGACAACATTATCTACCTCCAGAGGATACTTTTGCCCAAATTTCTTCCTTTTTAAAACATGTTTATTGTTAGCTACTGAAGAAATATGTTTCTGTATGGCTTCTTCATAACTTTTTTTTGAGGCAAACCCAACAGACTGGCCTTTTTATGAGAGAGAGAATGAATAAGAGAAAATTGGCACACCAGAGCCTCTAGCCACTGCAATTGAACTCCAGATGTGTGCGCCCCCTTGTGCACATGTGCGATATTGCGTGCTTGTGTCACTGTGTCTGGCTTACATGGGACCTGGAGAGTCAAACACAAGTCCTTAGGCTTTGCAGACAAGTGCCTTAACTGCTAAGCCATCTCTCTCCAGCCCTAGAACATCTTTACTTTTGACTAATCCTTCTACCAACCCTTCCTCTCTAATCCTTCCCCTGACCCCACTTATACCATTGCACCCCAGTATTCTGCCCCTCTACTTACTGCTCCCTCTCTTAAGCCCTCCCCTCGCCTTGCTCCCCTCTGGCCCCTCTCTAGCTTCCTGGCATCTACTGCTGACTTGCTTCAACTCACATACAAAGCTAAACATTCGAGGCTAGGACCCACATATGAGCCAGAATATATGGTGTTTGCCTTTCTGGGCCTATGTTACAACATTTCATACAATCTTTGGGGTTCCATTTCTCTGAGGATACACAGCTGCCCTTTCTTTTTGGTTTCTCTTTCAGGCTGTGGAAAGACCTTGGGCTCAGCTGTTATGTTTAGTTTTGTCATTAGAAGGCAAAACAGTGTGAAGTATGAGTCATGACCTGAGATGCATCAGTCACTAAGACGGACACACGGCCAAACAGGTTGGCACACATTCCTGAAAGTGCTGACTTCTGCTTGTAAGATAGAAAGGGTGCCCTGTAGCCTGCACACAGCCCTCCTGAGACAGCTGCTACCCTCTGGCTGGAACGAGGAGGCAAAAAGCAAGAGCCTTGGCAAGTGACCTGGCTTCTCCTCTATAAGTTCTTTGATTTATGCCATGGTCCTGCAAAGCCATATGGACACTTTGCACATAGGACCCAGCTGCCTATCCTGGCCGCTGAGGCAAGAGGCTGGCTGCTCAGGCGACTCCCACCAGTTTTAATTGTTTAGGTTGTGTTTCTGCTGCTGTTTATTTGCGGAGAGCCCCTAAGCAAAATGATTTTTTTTTCCCCAGTTTGGATTGATTGAGTGACCCTCAATGTCCAAGTTCGCTGGTGTGGCCCCAGTTACAAATATTTTGTTTGTCTACTTTCTGTAGTGGTGGCTCAAACCTGTAATCCCAGAACTTGGAAGGCTGGGGCAAGAGCATTGCTGTAAGTTAGAGGGCAGCCTGGGTTATACAGTGACATCCTGTCTCAAAAACAAAACAGAACAAAAACCTCAAACCTATATCCTAAGGACTCATCTCATTTCCTTAGAAGTACGTGCTCAACCATGTTTATTGCTGCTCAATTTATAATAGTTGGGAAGTGGAACCAGCCTAGATGTCCCTCAACTGATGAGTGGATAATGAAGATCTGGCACATTTATACAATGGAGTTCTACCCAGTGGTAAAGAAAGATGAAGTTATGAAATTTGCAGAAAAATGGATGGACCTGGAAAGGATTATACTAAGTGAGGTAACCCAGGCCCAGAAAGCCAAGCGCCACATGTTCTCCCTTATTTGTGGATCCTAGCTACAGATGATTAGGCTTCTGCATGAAGAGGAAAAAACTCAGTAGCAGAGGCCAGTAAGTTAAAAAGGAGATATAACAGGAAGAGAAAGGAAGGGAGGAGGGTACTTAATAGGTTGGTATTGTATATATGTAAGTACAATGATTGTGATGGGGAGGTAATATGAAGGAGAATGGAATTTCAAAGGGGAAAGTGGGGGGGATATTACCATGGGATATTTTTATAATCATGGAAAATGTTAACAAAAATTGAGAAAAAATATTCAGCCATTGGGTTGGAGAAATTGCTTAATGGTCAAGGCATTTGCCTGCAAAGCCTAAGGGACCCAGTTCGATTCCCCATGACCCACGTAAGCCAGATGCACAAGGGGCACATGCATCTGGAGTTCGTTTGCATTGGCCCTGGTGAGCCCATTCTTTGTGTCTCCTCCCTCTCTCTGTCTGCTTGCAAATCAATCAATCAATAAATGCTTTACAAAACCTCAAAAAAAAAAAAAAAAAAAAAAAAAAAAAACCTCAAACCCAGTTATTGGTGCATACCAATAACTGGGGACTAACTCCACAATGCACGACCCATTTACATCAACAAGGAGGGTCTAATGGAGGGGGTAGATCATAGATGAGCCTAAACAATGGTACCAAACTGCCTGTATTTGATGAAAAGAAAACTAATAAATCAAATTAAAAAAAAAGGGCTGGAGAGATGGCTTAGCGGTTAAGCGCTCGCCTGTGAAGCCTAAGGACCCCAGTTCGAGGCTCGGTTCCCCAGGTCCCATGTTAGCCAGATGCACAAGGGGGTGCACGCGCCTGGAGTTCGTTTGCAATGGCTGGAAGCCCTGGTGCGCCCATTTTCTCTCTCTCCCTCTATCTGTCTTTCTCTCTGTGTCTATCGCTCTCAAATAAATAAATAAAAAATTTAAAAAAAAAAACCTCAAACCCCAAATTAGCTAAGAGGCCAGATACAAAGGCAAATTAAAACCATGTTTATTGAGTATCTGTTTATGCTCAGTACTGGGATATGGCTGTGAGCATGACAGGCACAGCCCTGCCTTCACCAAGCTTGTTGTGTTGCAAGAGGACATATTCTGATTCAGAAGGTGGGAAATAAGGCCCCCTATGAATAGCAGGTGGTTTCTTGACATTGCATTTTAGACTGAGTACCGTTCTGTGGTGTCTTCGTCTTCCCGGGAAAAGAGCCATCATTAGTGAGTGGAGGTAAATTTTGAGCCTTGAGCGTTCATGGGCGATAACCTGCTCATGAGCCTCACCGGGCACGGCACTGTGTCCACCTGCCGTTCACTCCGATGCACTTTACACAGGTCAAGGAGTGCTGCTTTTGTTGTTTCTGTTTCCTTTTTTGGTTAGTAACTTTCTTTCCATTCTAGCATGTACAGAGGTGTCTTTCTTTTTTAATATTTTATTTGTTTATTTGTAAGCAGAGAGATGAAGACGCACGCACACGCGGGGGGGAGGGGGAGAATGGATGTGCCAGGACCTCCAGCCACTGAAAAAGTGCTCCAGATACATGCGCTGCTTTATGCATCTGGCTGTACATAGGTACTGGAGAATCGAACCTGAGTTGTTGGACTTGGCAGGCAAGTGCCTTAATTGCTGAGCCATCCCTTTAGCCCCAAGAGATGTCTTTCTTAAGGAGATTTTACTTGATTTTTTTGTATGTTTAAAGGACTTGTAATTGATCTATGTGGGTGTATGTACATATTTTTTAAATTTTGTTTTGAGAGAGTGTGTGTGCCTGGGTACATGTCTCCATATGTTTGTGTGCAGTTGCATGTGTGTGAGCATGTATGTGGAGGTCAGAGGACAATCATGGGTGTTGTTCCTCAGGAATGTTACCCACATTTCCTTTGAGACAGTCTCTCACTGGCCTGGAGCTTGTTAAGTAGACCAGAGTGGTTGGTTAGTGAGCACCAGGAGTCTCCCTGTCTCTGCTTCCTTAGCACTATGGAGCATGCCACTGTGCATGGCATTTTCTGTGAGTTCTGGGGATCACACTTACGTCCTCACGCTTGTGAGTCAAGTACTTTGCCAACTGAGCTATCTCCCCATCTGCTTAGCATACATATATCTTAAAACTTGATATCTTAAATATCAAGCAGGGTGTGGTGGCACATGCCTTTAATTCCGGTACTTGGGAGGCCAAGGTAGAAAGATCGCTGTGTGTTCGAGGCCAGCCTGGGGCTACAGAGTAAGTTCTGGGTCAGCCTGGGGCTAGAGTGAGACCCTACCTTGAAAAATAAAACAACCCCCCCCTCAAACAAACAGGGTTAAATATCAAGCAGAATTACTAGGAGGGTTATAAAGTCTTTTTAACTATGGAGAGATTTGAAGTTTTGCATTAGGAGATGGACAAGCCTCCCTCGTTGGGTTCATGGCCAATCCTGCCTTGTCTCCTCCCCGTCCACTTCCTTCACTCTGCATAAATAAATATGTCATGAATATTTCAGCATGTTTCTCTCAAAGGTAAACACTAGTTAAAATATTATTATAATACTTTTATCATGCTTAAAATTAATATTTACCTTAGAGATACTTTAAATGTCTCCAAGAGGAGAAAATTTTATCCATGAGCATTGCCAAACATTAACAGCTCTGTTCTCTAATATTTGTCATAAGCATACTGACATTTTGTAAAAATGAGTTATTCTCTGCTCTTCTGAAGTTTCTCTGGGCGCTGTTTTGTGACTGGGTGCAGGTTTGTTACACATCCCTTCATCTAAGAGGAACAAAGACATCCTCTCAGCTGAACCACATTTTAATATTCTGAGTGATTCCCCAAAGTCTCTTCCAGGTTCTAAAGAGCCCTGTTTATTCAGTCACTAGTTACTGACAGTCACTGTGCATCCGTCCTTCCTGGGTGCCGGGGGTGAGAGCGGGAAAGAAGACAGTGTCTGTAAGTGCTGACAGCTGACAGGGCAGGAGGCCTGTCTGTAAGGAACCTGCACTCTCTTGGGTCTGGCTGTGGGCGTGTGGAGAAGAGACGGGAGGAAGTCTAATGGGACTGAGGGCTCAAGGAAGGACTTCTGGAGGAAGGGACATGTCTGTCCAGCAGTGCTGAAAGGAAGAGGAAAGAGTGTGTAAATGGCTTGAGGAAAACGGAAAGCTATATGATAGAAGAACGGAAGAGGCAGTGAGGCTGGATTGGGGCGGGGAGGCAGGGTGGGAGAGTGGAGAGGAGCCCTCCAGATGGCTCTGCACCTGAGGGCTGGCTGGCGGCTTCCTACCCATGAGACTCTCTGGGGTGCCATGTGGCTGTGCTGATTTTTTTTTAAATTTAATTAATTTATTTATTTGAGAGCGACAGACACAGAGAGAAAGATAGAGGGAGAGAGAGAATGGGCGCGCCAGGGCTTCCAGCCTCTGCAAACGAACTCCAGATGTGTGCGCCCCTTGTGCATCTGGCTAACATGGGACCTGGGGAACCGAGCCCCGAACCAGGGTCCTTAGGCTTCACAGGCAAGCGCTTAACCGCTAAGCCATCTCTCCAGCCCGGCTGTGCTGATTTTTAGCTGGTCTGGAGGTACTGTAGTCCAGTAAGAGCTCAGGTTTGGAAAAACATACACAGGATGTGTGATTACCCTGAACGAACTAATAATATTTACTTAGTAATCTATTGTGGGGATTAAAGAAAAAAACGTATAATGAAATTACTAGACAGCAAACATTTTCCCCTTCCTCTTTCTTCATCGATCTCTTCCATCCGTTCCTGGTCACAGCCCAGTAGCTCCTCAGCCGCCCCCTGGGAGCAGCCAGGATCCAGGTTCCTGCTTCTGCTCCTGGGCCCACTCCTGTGGCCAGTCCCTCCCTGAGGGTCTGTGAGATCCATGCTGACATATTAACATTTTGTACTTTTAGTTTCTTTTTGAAAATTGAAACATAAATGACTCAACAATAACACTTGGATTTTTTGCCAAAAATTCGAATACAAAAGAACAGAAAAGAAAAAAGTATTTCATTCCACTTTACTGAGGAGATTGCCAGTAAAGGTTTGAATTGCATCTTGTTTTAGAGGTTTTATACACAAACACACACATTCCATTTTTATCTTTACTCAGTGTATAGGCACTTTTCCATGCATACAATTCTGTTGTTTTTGAGACCGGAGCCCTGTAGCCCAGTCTGGCCTCAAACACAACAATCCCCCTGCCTCAGTGTCTGAGCTGTTGGATTACAGGTGTACACCAGTGTGCACAGGTCTTAGACCCGTGTCCTAGCATTGTGTGTGTGTCCCTCCTTCTCCCAGGTGGTGCCGTCCTGTGTGCAGCCACCGACCTTGCCCCTTCGTGTCTAGAATCATCTCCTCAAAGCCCTGTGTCCCTGTCAGCTTGTTTTTCAGGAACTGGGTGGAGTCCCCGTCTGAAAGAACATACTTTTGTTTCCTGGTGTGTGTGGAGTTTCAGAAGAGCTTCTCCTCTTCCTAATCACACATCTGGCAATTAGGAGTAGCCTGCTGTCTGCCAGTCACTCCACCAGGAACCGTCGAAGAGCCCAGCCGCCGAGGCTGGCAGACGGAAGCGCAGCAGAGCCGTGGGGCTCAGGTGCAAGGCGCCCGTGTAAGCGCTGCCAGAAGCAGTGCGCGGGCCCTGCAGGCCATCGCCTCCTAGGTAGGGGCAGAAGGGTGGAAAGCAACATATTGTTTTTTTCTTTTAAAAAACAAACCCAATTTCATTGTGCAGGGATGGATCGATAGTTAGGAGTGCGTGGTGTGCAAACATGAGGCCAGAGGGGCCTGAGACCATTTGAGCTCAGTTCCTCAGCACCCACATAGACAGCTGGGCGTGGGCATGCATACCTGTAACCCTAGTCCTGTGAAGCATGGACACTGGAGAATTGCTGGAGCCCACAAATCTGTAGTTCTGGATTCAGACAAAGGTTCAGCCTCAGGGAAACTGTGGATGATGGATGAAGGAGGACACCTATTTTTCTCCTCTGGCCTCTGCACGTATCACTCCACAGCACATGCACCATACCCGCCCCCACACAATTTTAAAAACTTGTTACTATAAAAAGCATTCAGGAAAGTAGAGAACAGAGAATGAAAGGAAGGCTGGGAAGATGGCCAAGTGGCTAAAGGCAGTTGCACGTAAAACCTGCCAGCCTGGGTTGATTTCCCCGGCTCCCACATACATCCAGATGCAAAAGCGGTAAAAGTATTTGGTGTTGGTTTTTAGTAGCGAGAGACCTTGGTGTGTGTGCACGCAAATAAACAAATAAAAATTTTAGAAAGGGGGCTGGAGAGATGGCTTAGTGGTTAAGGCATTTGCCTGCAAAGCCAAAGGACCTTGGTTCGATTCCCCAGTACCCATGTAAGCCAGATGCACAAGAGGGTGCGTGTGTCTGGAGTTTGTTTGCAGTGGCTGGAGGCCCTGGAGTGCCCGTTCTCTCTCTCCCTTTCTCTGCTTCTCTCTCTCAAATAAAAAATAAATAAAAATAGAGTTAAAAATTTTTAAAAAGAATGAAAGGACAGCATCCTGGTCTCCAGCATCTCTACCCCAGCTCAGTGGTCTCCTCAGAGGTCACTACTGATGGGAATTTGTCATGTGTAAACGCTGTAAACCTGTAAAGGCTGATTGGATCCATAGAGCACTTACTACTGTGACACAATGAAGAACTGAAAAATGCACATTACAGTTGTGTATGTCTAAAATTATTTTGTGAAGACTGGAAAGAATGTATGCCAAGGCAGTTGAAAAGTTGGCAGAAGAACAGAGATGCCCAGTGGGGTTCAGGCTTCTGGGCCATGGTAGGATCCAGTTATCAGGGTTATCCCCAGGGAATGCTGGGAGGAGGCCAGTTTGTTTATAAAGTCTTGGCCCTCGGTCTTGGTTTTTTTTTTTTTTTCCTTCTTGCCTCTGTCCCTTCCATGTATTTCAGGCTCTACTCTGTCTCTCTCTGTCCCCATCTAACACACCCTTTGGTATGAGGAGGGATAATTAACACCTTATGTGATTATGTGACAATATGATGTTTCTCACCTATGAAGGGAAGAGGAAAATTGTGTCATGGAGTGGCTGTAAGCTAAGTGTGCTAAGGAATGTTTCTTGTTGCTTAACAAACCCTAATTTCTTTTCTTTTTTTCCCCCTGCTTCCTGGAACCTTCAACTTACAGCACTGCATTAAGATGTGTTACTCTTTTCCAAGAAAGGTTGCATTTCAGTGATGAGCCAAGCTTTATCTGAAGGAATTAAGACCAGCTAGCAGGAGCAAGAAGATTCTTTGGGGCTGGAGTCAGACTACCTCTGCTTGGTTTTTGGTTTTTCAGAAATATTTCATGAATGGACACAGCAGGTTGTGTACTGACTCCACTTCACTTCCTTAAACTTGGCAGCCAGGTCGGCCCTACCCTTACAGGATAATTTGACTCCCAGGTGACAGGCACCCTCAACTTCCTGCATTGCAGGCCACGTGTTTAGTAAGGAGGTTGAAGTCATCAGAATTAGGGAGAAAACATCATCATCTGAGTGTGAAGCTTCATGACATAAGTCCTCAGGAACCTTTGCGAGAATTAGAAAGGGGTGTGGCTCTGGGAAAATGGGACTGGGCAGATGTCAACAAGGTTTGTGGATCAGGCCTTGAAAGAAGTTGGCAAGAGATGCCCTTTCCCTAGGGCACAAGCAGGTCCAGCCTATGCCAAACACCACTTATCAAGCAGAGGTCTAGCTGGATTTCTGCCTCCTTACCCTTGCAGATGGGCTCCCAGGGCTGGGCACAGCCTATGTCATCACACACAAGGATTCAGTATTACAGATGTTTTCATGTGGCTTAATGATTCATTGCTTGCTTTTCTCTTTACTGTCCTTCTTCCAGCCCCCTGAACTAAGCAATGGAGAACCTACCAGGAAACTTCCTCAAGGTGTTGTTTACGGTGTGGTGCGAAGATCAGATCCAAATCAGCAGAAGGAGATGGTGGTGTATGGGTGGTCCACCAATCAGCTGAAAGAAGAGATGAACTATATCAAAGATGTGAGCTCCTTAAGGCTTTCTCTTTCTGGTCTAGATTCCTTATGAAGCAGGGAAAAAGGAGGGTGGCGTTGTTGGAAGCGTTGATGAGCAATTTTTAGTCTTATTTGGCATGGAAGTATTTCTCATGGTAATATTAAAGAGACATTTGGGCTTCTGTGAGGTGGATCTTCCTAAACGGGTGACCAGGATGTCACAGGCTCCTTCTACAGGGCCTAGTATGGAGACTGTTAGGAGATTCAGCTTCATGCTCCAAACACACCTAATATGTATGTTGGACAGATATATAAATTCGGGTATTACTGGATACAACGTACTGGATACAAGAGAAAAGACAACTCAAAGAAAATGTCTCTCCTGGTGAGGAAGATGAAAGCTTGAGGGCCCCAGCAGGGCCCCAGGCTCTGGGTTTGCTTCTCTGGGTTTCGGTAGGTTTTCTTTTTAACCCCAGGTTTGTTCCTCTTCATGAAATATGAAGGTGTTTGGAGAAAGCAAAGAGGCTGCTCACATCTGGACACTTTGCAAGACCCTGCCACCCACCCATTAGACTTCCCCTTGTGTTATATTGGCCAAGGACAGTGACAGGCACTGTCCCACACCATCACTGTCGGGGCGTAAACAGACTTGGCATGTTCAAGCCAGTTAGTTGGGTTGAAAAGACTCAGGAAGTCAACTAGAATAGACATTTTATGACCCAAGTCCATAATGTCATTTATTTGTATTTAATATTCTATTTCTTATATATTTTTCTTTTTTCACTTTAATATATATATATATGTACAAGTTATATTTTTTTATCCCCTCACCCTGCTTACCCTGGGAGCCCTCCTCAGTGGGGTTATGATATTCATTGTGGGGTCACGAAGGCCTTAGCCAGTCCCTGTAGGGTAGTGGGAAGACTGTGCCTCAAGATATTCCTACTTAAATCTGTGGCTGTTAAAATCCTTCCACCAATCTTCCATGATGTTCCTTGAGCCATGGCAAGCCTGCTGGCAGCCTGATTTAGTGTTGAGTTCTCTGTAGCCTCTGGGCTTCTGCTTTGATAGGTTTTGATTGATCACTATGTTTGTCACCAACACCCTGGGACTGGATGTCAGACTGGAAGTAAGAACAGTATTTATGTTGCTTCTTCCTCTGTAATTTCTCCTGGGCCTTGGCAGATCTGGTAGAGGTGGCACATCTTTGTGGTAGGCAGTTGGCTCTCTTCTCATCTTATCAATGGATCTTGGTTCTCTTCCATTTTCTCTGCCATCTGTTAAATAAAGCAGATACTCCAACCAAGAGCGAGAGCAGCTTTGGTTAAAGGGGGAATGCACAGTGATTTGAGAGGCTTCTTTTTGGTGTACGAGCCCACTCTTCCTCTCCAGAGAGCAGTGGGGGCTCCTTTCTAAAGTCTGAGTTTCCTGATCATGGGATTCTGACTTGGTTTCAAATACCAGGTATGAATTCTGTCCCAGTCAGAGAATGGTTGGTTACCCATAGAGGCTGTGTGCCACTATTGCACAAGTGTGTACTTCTTGTCTGGTTGGTTGATCTCATAGTCAGCAGGATCCCCTGTTTATTCATGTTGTCCTCCAGTGGATCCCATAGAGCTTTCAAGCACTGTGAAGGGTAGCCAGGAGAGAGCTAGTTTCTCTTTCTGTTCCACATGGTATTCTGATGTCCTGTGATCACAGCCTGTGGTGTCTTCAGTAATAGGGTCTTACCTTTTAGCTCTGGCAGGTCATCAAGTATTTTGTAATAGCCTACATTGTTTTGGGAAACTCATGGGTCTCCCTGACCAGTGGCTTGCTGTGGGGGGACAACCTGATTCTGGGCCTGGGACTTACTAGCCAGAGTACATGGTTTTAAGGTTAAGCTTTTTGCCCCTTCTGTCCAGACTGCCCCCCCCTCTTTATATGTTTATGTTTATATATTTTTTACAAAATATTTTTTATATTTATTTCTTTGAGAGGGGAGAGAGAGAGAAGGAGAGAGAGAATGGGCATGCCAGGGCCTCTAGCCACTGCAAATAAACTTCAGACACATATATCCCCCTGTGCATCTGGATTACGTGGATAAACCATCTCTCCAGACCCTGGTTATATCTTGCAGAATACTACTTGCTCAGTGGTTAAAGGCTGTTATATTTTAAGTCGTGTATTCTTTTGAGAAGATTTTAGGAAAGTATATGAGTAAAGATAACAGAATCACCCATCATCTCACTATTGAGCCAGAATGCCTGTTAGCATTTTGTAGCATTTTCTTCAAGTCTTTTTTAATATCTATCTCCAAATTTTTCTTTTCTCCCCAGTGTCCCCCTAGGTTGACTGATGCTGCTGTTGCTAAAACCAGATTTACTAGACTAGTAGATAGAAGAGGGAAGAGCTGCTCTAACCCCCTGTTTGATGGCTCATATGCTGACCTGTGGCTTAAGGCTTAGGAACAGCAGAGGCAGCCCAGGGCAGGCGGAGGTCCCTGGCCTTGTGAGCAAGGGCTGTGAGCTCACAGGGCCAACTCTGAGTTAGGCCTGGTGTGCTACTTTTGCCCTCTGAGGCTTCTGTTTTATCATGTGTAGGCTGTGGAGCCAGTCTCTGACCCTGAGGTCACAGTCTCCAGCTCTGTGAGCCCCATTTGATTTGGGAGAGATGACATGAATAGCTAGCTATTATATGAGCTTTTGAAACTATCATTTCTGGGGCTGGAGTAAATAGCTCAGTGGGTAAAGTGCGTTTTGCACAAGCATGAGAACCTGAGTTCAGATCCCTAGCACCCAGGCACAGTGCTGTACACAGTGGTGTGGGCATGTTAACCCAGCACTGGGGAGGCAGAGACAGCGAATCCCTGGAGCTCATTGGATAGCAAGTCTAGCTGAATCTGTGAGCTCTCGGTTCAGTGAGAAACACGGTTTCAAATGATGAGGTGGAGAGTGATTGAGAAAGACACGGCCCGGGGTGACTTCTGGCCTCCACATGTGTACATACCCACACATGTGAACACGCACACATACACACGTGCACATGCAATATAAGCATAAACATTATTATATGTCTTATGAACATAAAAAATAATAAATGCTGAGCACAAATAGTGAGCAAAAGCCAGAAAACGTGTGCGCACACACACACACACACACACACACTCATTCAACAAGCACCAGCCTCAAATCCCTGGTTACCCTACCTCCCAGAGGATGTCTCCATTCTTACTTGTTCCCCACAACTTTAATTTTCCGTTTTGCTCAAGGAACTGTTTTCTCATTGACATGCTTCAAATAGCATGGTATTGCTTTGCAGGTAACCCTTCTAAGTAGAGCACAGAGTCTCAAATTGCCCAAGACAAAGACAGCAGGTTCGAGCTGATTCTTAGCTGTAAGTGATGTGTGGCAAAGCCGCAGAGCTGGTTCTGACCTGGAGTTACCAACTTCCACTGTGTTCTGCAATGTAAAGATCATTTGCAGGCCCCACCTTACATAGCTAGCTTTAAATCCCTCCCCGCCTGCCCATTCCTAAGTTTGTGGATGGGTTTGTTGCCCTCTCTCCCTGATGAGAGATGGCTCGGCCTTGGTGGCTTCCTGCACTGTCCTCCAGTGGGAACAGCATCCAGGTCAGGATCCCACCCCATTCCTCACCACCACCGCCCCTCACCATTGGTGACAGACGCCCTAGAGGCAGCTCAGGGCCACAGGCAGTGTTCTTCCACCGGCCTACAGTGGAAAGGCATTTTTTTTCTCTTTATTTATTTGCAAGCAGAGAGAGACAGAGAGAGAGTGAGAGAGAATGGGCACACCAGGGTCTCTAGGCACTGCAGATGAACTCTAGATGCGTGTGCCACATTGTGCATCTGGCTTTTCCATGGGTGCTAGGGAATCAAACCTTAATTGTTAGGCTTTGCAGACAAGTGCCTTAACCTTTGAGCCATCTCTGCAGCCCCTGGAAAGGCATTCTTTGAGCCTTCTTTCCGCCAGGTATTTGTGGTGAGTGGCAAGAAAGTAAACTGTTGCTAGAACTCATTTGGGGAAGGCTTGAGGTCTTGACCTTGCTACTGGCGTCTAGTGTAATTCAAAACAGTGGCTGTGTGCTGGGTGACACAGTGGTCAGAGCTCCTGCATAAATGAGGCCCCACATTTGCAATTCTAGCAAAACAAAACAAACAACAGCAACAAACCGATAAACAAGGCAGCGTGTGTGTGCAAGTACACCTTCAGTGTTAGGTCTTGAGGACTGTTCCTAAACACCTGACTTCAAACCACACAGCTGTCCTTCAGTCCTTAGAGGGAGATCCAGGAGTGTTCCTGGAGGGAACTCTCAAGACTTCCTGTGTGTGTGAGGGTTCCAGAGCACTTTGTGGAACATCTCTGGGCACTGGGAGATAGGGTGGAAGCAAGGGCTGTTTGTAAAGCTTACATTGTTTTCTTTTCAAACTTGCAAGTGTTTGTGGGAGCAAGTGTTTTGGGGGTCACTTTCACTTTTGGTATTGGTGATTAAGAAACTGACTTTTGAATTTATTTATTTTAAATTTAATTATTTTTGCGCACACTCCCACATGCATGTGTGTGTGTGTGTGTGCGTGTGCATGCACACGCACCGTAGTGCACATGTGAAAGTCAGAGGACATATTGAGGTGTCTGTTGTGCTCCACCTTCTAAAGAAGAGGTCTCTTGCTGGTACAACCTCAAGCTTTGGATTATGTCTGGACTTACGTGGGTGCTGGGGAATTGAACCTAGCCTGGAAGCCTTTACAAGAAAGCCATTTTAACAGCTGGGGCATCTCCCCAGCCCCTGACTTTTGAATTAAAAAAACTTAAATATACTTTATTTATTTGAGAGATACAGAGAGAGAGGAAGATGGGGAGGGGAGAGAATGGGCACGTCACTCCACTGCAAACTCTAGATGTATGTGTCCCTTGTGCATCTCTGGCTTACATGGGTCCTAGGGAATTGAACCACGGTCCTTTGGCTTTGCAGGCAAACACCTTAACCACTAAGCCCTCTCTCCAGCCCTGACTTTTGCATTTATTGACTCTTTAAGGCTCATATGTTTCCCATTTCATATACGAGACATTTAATTACTCTTTGGCTTTCTGAGCAGAGAGAGAAAATTGGAGGTTGTTGTTTGCGTTTGGACTTTTTTCATACTTTAGTCTGTTTACAGTGTCAAGCTAGTGGAAGACCATTCTGCTTGTAACAACCTGTGATGGGGGCTGGAGAGAGGGCTTAGCGGTTAAACGCTTGCCTGTGAAGCCAAAGGACTGTGGTTCAAGGCTCGATTCCCCAGGAACCCAGATGCACAAGGGGGTGCACGCTTCTGGAGTTCGTTTGCAGAGGTTGGAGGCCGTGGCGCGCCCATTCTCTCTCTTTCTCTGTCTGTCGCTTCCAAATAAATAAATAAAAATAAACAAACAAAACAAAAAACCTGTGATGGGAAGAGGGGTGGTGGGAGGGTGTTAGTGAGCTTTGACTAACCAGCAATTGTTCAGTTTATTTGGATAATTAATATTTGTTAATCTTATAGTTATATATATATGCATATATATTTGAATAATTTCTCTGGTTTCCAGCTGGGTGTTGGGGGATGATCTCCATTAATTGGCTATTTGTCTTATTCTTAAGATTGTTTTGTGGGTCCTTCTTCTTGTTAGTAAAGTTTTGGGCGTCTTTCATGAAAAAGTTATAGCTTGATCTCTAACTAGTGTTTTTTTTGTGGGCTGCAGGTGAGGGCCACCTTGGAGAAAGTACGGAAGCGGATGTATGGAGACTACGATGAAATGAGGCAGAAGATCCGGCAGCTCACCCAGGAACTGTCTGTAAGTCTGAGTGTCAGTGCCTGGGCTGCAGATGGATGGCCGAGCTTGGACCTCCTGTTGGTCACTGGAGATACTCGAGAGGACCTGTGTTCCTGCAAATAAACTCACACTTAGATTGTACTGAGGGAATTTTAAAATATATTTTTATGTATTTATTTGCAAGCAGAGACAGTTAGAGAGAATGGGTACACCAGTGCTTCTAGTCACTACAAAAGAACTCCAGATACATATGTCATTTTGTGTATCTGGCTTAATGGGGTAGGCACTGGGGAATTGAGCCTGGGTTGTTAGGCTTTGCAGGCAAACACCTTAACTGCTGAGCCATCTCTCCAGCCCTGAACTGAGGGAATGTTTATCATAGGTGGAACTTTATTACTTAAAATAAAACCTTCAGGAATGATCTTCTTTGTAGTTGAGGCACTTCTGTCAAAGTCTGTTCTTTTCTTTCTTTCCCTCCCTTCCCTCTCTTCCTTTCTTTCCTCTCTCTCCTTCCCCTCCCTCCTGTTTCCTTCCTCTTTACTTTTTTTTTTTTTTTACAGGGTCTCATGTAACCTGTGCTGGCCTTGAACTCACTTTGTAGCCCAGGATGACCCTGTTTCTGATTCTTTTATCTCTGTCTCACAAGTGCTAGGGATTATAAGCATGGACCACTATGCCCAGCTTCAAAGACTTATTTTGTGTGTGTGTGTGTGTGTGTATGTATGTCTGCGCAAATGGTTGTGTACTTATGTGTGCATGTGCATGTGGAGGCCATAGGTTAACATTGCATATCTTCCTCAGGCACTCTCTCTTATTTTTTGAGACGGGGTTTCTCACTAAACCTGCTGCTCACTAATGCATGTAGACTAGCTAGCCCGAAAGCTTCAGGGATCCACCTATCTGTGCCTTTCCAGTACTGGGATCACAGTCACACTACACCGTGATACTTGGCTTTTAGATGGGTGCTTGGGATCCCAATGCAGGTCCGCATGCTTGCCCTGTAATCGCTTTACTGGTTGAGCCAGCTTCTGAGGCCCCTCCCCCAATGGGTAAGATGACTTGCAGGGGTTGGGCTAATTGTTTTGCAGCCTTTATTTGTTATTTATTTATTTAAAAAAAATTTTGGTTATTTATTTATTTATTTATTTATTTGAGAGCTACAGACACAGAGAGAAAGAGGGAGAGAGAGAGAGAATGGGCGCACCAGGGCTTCCAGCCACTGCAAACGAACTCCAGACGCGTGCGCCCCCTTGTGCATCTGGCTAACGTGGGTCCTGGGGAACTGAGCCTCGAACCGGGGTCCTTAGGCTTCACAGGCAAGCGCTTAACCACTAAGCCATCTCTCCAGCCCTGCAGCCTTTATTTGTAATAGTAAAAAGATTGGAAAGCAAAATGTCCATCCAGAAGAAAGTGAATTATGTCATCTCCAATCAAGAAAATCACAAAACAAACAAATAAAGAGCAAGTGAGTTACTCAAAGAGATAGAGGGAAAAAGTTCAGAGAGAGAGACTGGGTGATGGAACAGTGTGATGTTGATGGATTGGTACCATTTATATAAAATGGGAGAACATAAATGTATCAGGATCAATTTGTATGTGCACAAAAGTGACTTAAAGATAACCCAAGCCAAGTGTGGTGGCACACACCTTTAATCCCAGCCCTTGAGAGGCAGAGGTAGGAGGATCCCTGTGAGTTCGAGGCTACCCTGGGACTACATTGTGAATTCCAGGTCAGCCTGGGCTAGAATGAGACCCTACCTTGTGGGGGAAAAGAAAGGAAGGAAGGAAGGGAGGGAGGGAAGGAGAGGGAGGGAGGGAGGAATGGAGGAAGAAGAAAATTCAAAAAGTATTAGCTGTGAGGCAATTAACTAAGGGGTGATTCAGTGATAACCTGGTAGCTTTGACAAGAATGGACAGATATTTATTTCAGTTTGTTGCCTTTACACACTTATAAATGCATCATGTAAACTCCCTATTAAGTAATTTAAGAAAAGTAAGCTTCATATAATGTCAGCAAGATAAATCATTTGAGGGATTCAAAGGATACCCTTGTAATGAACAGTCCCAAAGATGAGTCCTTCCTTGAGTATATGACATACCTCCCACAGGAGTCAGCATCTCCGGGAAGAGGACAGGGAGGTCAGCCAGGCTTCATGGCTGAGCTGTCCATTACCTGCTGACCGAGGACCTGTAGCCTTCATCATGGGAAAGGGAATACATACACATACCCACCTCACCCATTTTCACTGGCACTTGGGAGGAGATTTGTGACAGTCATACCTTGCTATGGAAATCTACCCTGGCAGCCCCTGGTGGCCACTAATGACTGTCCTCAGAGCCAGAGGAGGATCAGCAGTATCAATGTAAACAAGACCCGCCCACAGCGTTCAGGCACCACCTCACCCTTGTTTGCTCCGCTAGACCGAGCTCAGAACCCAGCTCTCTTCCTGCAGCCTCCCCATTCTCCAGACCACCCCCAAACTACAGCCACATCGGGATCTGTCTATAACCGCCCACACACATGCCCTGACCAGAGCGTAGCCGTGAACAAGAGCGAGGCTCCCGGTCAGCATTCTCCCCCCTCCGCTGGGCACTTTCCATGCTGTTGGGTCAGGCTGTTTCCTGTGGCCCCTTTAGGTCACAGAGGGTCTGCTCAGAGCCTTCCTGACAACCCCTACCCCTGTTCCTACTGTTTCCCTGCCTATCTGTACTCAGCCCCTGTTAAGGTCGAGTTCAAGACTGGCCTCTGATGAAACTTTCTCAAGCTCATTAAACACACACCCAACAAAGGCAGCTGTTGTGGCCACAGGAAAGCCCTTGAGAACTGGGTGAGCCTGAAGTAGACTCCCGGCACGTGGGAAGGGCAAGATTCCCACCTGGCTCTCCTCCTAGCTGTACGCCTTCCCAGCCGTGTGGCTGTAAGCAGATCACTTACCCTTCCTGACTGTTTCTTCCCTGTCTCCTGCACAGTGCAGCTGCAAGCCTGTGTGGGTGAACATGAAAACACTGCCCAGAGCAAGTCATGCTTGCCTTTCTATTCTCGTGTGTGTGTGTGTGCGTGTGTGTGTGTGGATAAGAGGACACTTTTTTGAGTATGTCATTGCCTACCATCTCGTTTAAGGTTTGTTTGGTTTTTGTTTTGCAAGGTAGGGTCTCGCTCCAGCCCAGGCTGACCTGAAATACACCATGTAGTCTCAGGGCGGCCTTGAACTCACGGTGATCCTCCTACCTCTGCCTCCAGAGTGCTGGGATTAAAGGCGTGCGCCACCACGCCTGGCTGGCTTAAGGTGTAAGGCAGGGTCACTTGTTGGCTATTCATGTGTGTACGTGTGTGTGCACACTTGTGGGTGAGTGACGGCACACTTGTGTAGATAGGAGGACACGTTTATAGGTAAGTCCTTGCCTTCCATCTGGTTTAAGGTGTAAGGCAGGGTCACTTGTGGTATTTGTGTGTGTGTGTGTCATACATAGCACATGTGCGTAGACACTTCTTTGGGTATGCCCTCACCTTCCACCTGGTTTGTGACAGGGCACTTGTTGGTTGTTTACCACTCTATTCAGGCTAATTAATTGGTCCACAAGCTTTCCCAAAATTCTACTGTCTCCTCCTCTCATCTTGCCGTTGACATGCTGGGGTTCTAGAAGCCCACAACAGCTCCAGCTTTTTACATGGCGTCTGGGTTCTGAACTCAGGTGCTCATGGGCAAGGGCCTTATCCACTGAGCCATCTCCCCCGCCCCAGATAATACTGCTGCTGTTGTTGTAATCTCAGGATTTTACTGTAAATATTGTTCAAATGGATGTGGTTCTCAGAAAAATGTTTCTGCCTTGCTAAAGTTGCCATGGGCTGTGGGTTGGCTTTGAGTGACTGTCCTGTCCCTCTGTCTAGGTTTCCAGTGCTCAGAAGGACTATCTAGAGGGTCACATCCAAACCCAGTCAGCAGCCCTGGATAGCTTCAATGCCATGAACTCCACTTTGGCGTCAGACTCCATCGGCCTGCAGGTATTCCTCTGCTTCCCTTAGGTGGCACTATTCTGTGCAGGACAGGGGACTCCACCAGGATTGTGTCCTGCTCTCTGCAGAGAAGTCACGGAATGTCCCAGCGTCATTCATGGCCCTTGAAGTACAGATGGATCCAGGGAGACAGTGAAGGGAGTGGGAAGGAATACTTCCAAGCTCTTGTCTGGCACTCACTGCAGTGGGGTCGGACACCCGAGCTCAGAGTTGGAGACGTCGCCTGCGGCCCTAGACATCTGAGTGGTCTGTGCCCACACAACACATCAACTCCCCCCTCCATGTCCCTGGGGCTTCAGGAAGTCCCATCCAATCACAGAAAAGGCATATGTACCCAAAGACAATCTGAATTCTTTCTTGGAAAATAACTCCCACATACAGCACTTAATTCAGGAATTATTTTGTATTAGATAGAATCATGTGTTAATCTACCAGAGAAATGGAAAAACCTGGCATCCTACCTTTAGGAACACATACTGTCGACCCACTTCAAGGGAATGTTGGTCATTCTCTTGATCATTTTGATTTGCTCAGAGTTAACAACCGGGTGCCTTCCCTTCTCCATCTTCCAGTCAAGTTGCTCCTGTCCAGTTTGCAAGTCATCGGAGGGTGTTCAGATCAAAGCATTCCATTCTCCTGGAATAGCTTCTCTTGTTCTTCGTTTCTAAATGTACCAATGGTAGCTTCTGCCCTCCTCCATTTCCCTAATCACAGCTGAGGATGACAGCAAAGCCTGGCCCCTGTGGGGGTGGGGAGGGGCTGGGTGGGTCTTGTTTGGGTTTGTCTGGGAGTGCCCATTTCTGGTGGGGCCTCTGAGTCCCACGCTTTTCCTGGCTTGCTTTTGTGTATGCCAGTTTTCCCCTGGCCCCAGGCCAAACCCTCCTTTGGCTCTGGTTTATTCTGGAGCCTTTGTCTCCCCTTCCTCCTGTCATCAGGGGGCTTGCCAAAGAAGGCTCTCTTCCTTTCCCTCTTGATACCATTCCACTCCCAGAACACCAGGAAGGTCTTGGCCTCACCTGAGTCTGGACCTGAGTGGTGTCTGTATGATGTTTCTGGGTTCCCCCCCCCCCCCCCGACCCAACATAGTAATGCAGATTTTCCACCTAGCTGACACTAGGGATTTTCCTCTGTGGCTCGCCGAACAGGGTCAGTCCTAGACCAGAGAGTCAGGCTCTTAGTCTTGGGCAGCCAACAGAGCCTTGTAATGAGAAGATGAAGCCAGCAACTGGAGCTGAAGCGCCTTGGCTGCTTTTCTGTGTGAGAGCCGCGCGTGATCCACTGCCCATTCTTCTCGTGTGTGTTACGACTGGCAGAGAGGCCAGACTCTCGGCTTCAGTTGCATAGGACATCCGGGCTAGAGAGAACTGTGGGGGATGATCTCCAGCTCCTGAGCTTTGTAGATTAATTGAGGCCATCAGAGGTCCATGGCATGAACAAAGTGCCCAGCTCGTGGCAGAGTCACGTTTAGAAGAGTCCTGGTCTCCTGGTCTATGCTGTAAGGGTTTATTTTATTCTATGTTTTTATTTTTTGCATGTGTGTATATATGCATGTTTGTGTGCGTGTGGTTGCCCATGCATGAGTGGGGGTCAGAGGGCCACTTCAGGTGCTGTTTCTCAGTTATGCAATCCACCTCTTTGTATTAAATGTTTTTTTTTATTTATTTGTGAGGAGAGAGAAAGCCTTTACTGCTGCACGTGAACTTCAGACACATGTGCTACTTCATACATCAGACTTTACGAGCAGACTTGTCAAACAAGTGCCTTTGACCGACCGCTGAGTCATCTCAGCCCTGCAGTCCACTTCTTTTTGAGACACAGCCTGCCAGTGGCCTGACGCTCACCAGCTAGGCCAGATTAGCTGCTAGAAAGCTGTAGGTACCCTTCCATCTCTGCCTCCCAGTGCTGAGGTTGCAGACACACGCTGCCACATGGGGGCTGGAGTAAGCACTTTACCTCTTGAACTGTCTCCCCAGCCCCAGACTGCAAGGTTGTGTGTGTGTGTGTGTGTGTGTGTGTATAAAAGAATGCTGTCCACTGACTGCCTGAGGTTTTGGAGATGGGAGTTGGGTGAGAGGTCTTCTGAAGCCCCCGGCAGTTCACTCACCCTGTGATTCCGTGCTTGTCGGTGGCGTTGGTAGTCCTGTAGTAGCCGATTGCTCTCCCTGACAATTCCTAGAGGCTGAGGAGTGGGGCGCCTTCCCAGGCTGCTCGTCCATCAGAGAGGAGAGACCTGACGGACACTGTCCAGTACGAGGGTCCACACCCTCTCACTGGAAGCTGTAGGTGACTTGGGGCAGTGGTAGGAGGTGCCCACAACCTAGTGTCCAGTGCTGGAGATTCAGGGGCGTGCAGGAGCCAGTTTTGAAAAGGGAGGCCAACCAAGGAGAAACTGAGGGCATAAACAGCGGTAACGCCTCTCTCACCACTCTATCTATTTCGTTCTTATTTTTGCCCAAATAGAAAACCCTTGTGGATGTCACTTTGGAAAATAGCAACATTAAGGATCAGATCAGAAATCTGCAGCAGACCTATGAAGCGTCCATGGACAAGCTGAGGGAGAAGCAGAGGCAGCTGGAGGTGGCTCAGGTCGAAAACCAGCTGCTGAAGATGAAGGTATATACTGAGGGCGCTACTACCTTTCCCCCCTCCTCCCTTCTCATCGTTTTGTTTGCTTTTAGGTAGGGCCTCAGTCTAGCCCAGGCTGACCTAGAACTCACTCTGTGATCCAGGTTGGCCTTGAACTCACCATGATCCTCCTACCTCAGCCTCCCAAAGGCTGGGACTGAAGATGTGTGCCGCCACTCCCGGCTTTCCATTCCCTCTCTGCATTCTGTCTTCCACTGGACTTCCTCATCCTCTGTAGCCAATCCCCCCAGGGCACAGAGACTCCAAAGAGATGTCTGTCTTCATAGATGCTCGTTTAGATTGGGGGTGCCCCACAAACACCGCTGTTGGGCACTCCTTCCTTCCTTTCCTTGCTTCCTTCTAAGGATTCCTTGAATCCTTACAAGTCACCATGGCATTGTGGTTATGTGACTGGGAAGGATGATGGCATGCTGTATTAAGTGGGGTTCTTAGAGGAACGGGACAGATAGAATGCATATATATTATGAAGGGGAGTGATTAGAATGGCTTACAGCCTGGGAGGTCTAATAACGGCTGCCCGCAGGCTGGAGAGTGTGTCAGGACCTGGTAGCTGCTCAGTCCATGAGGCTGGATGCCTGCCTCGGCGGCACTAACTGAAGGCCTGGAGGAGTCGGAGCTGCCGGTCTTCAGTTCACACTGGAAGACCCAAGAAGCTGGCTTCCATGTCAGCCAAGGATGGCAGCCACAGGGTAGATGAACTCACCACCAGCAAGCGGTGCAAGCAGGCAGAGTTAAAAGGACCATTTGTTTTCTCCTGGAACTTCTTTATATATAGGCTACCACCAGAAGGGCTGGTCACTCTGGGGGACAGTCCTTCTCCCCCACTTAATCCTTCCTGGAAAAGCCTTCGTAGACCTCCCCAACAGGCATGTCTCATTTGATTCCTGATCAAATCTAATTGATACAGGAAATTAACCATCACACATGCCCTCTGGTTTGGGGACACACTCCACAAGCCTCGGAGATCCCTCTCACGTCACTGCTTAAGATGCACGGACTCAGGCCACTAGAGACACCCAGCTCAGAGTCCTCTCGTGGTCAGGATGGTCTCATGGACACATATGGGAAAATGCGCAGGTGGGGAAGAGACCAGTCCAGATTTTGTAATCTGAGTTTAACTAAGGTTTGACCTTGGAACTGGCCAGCACACCTAGTGGGGCTACTTAGAGAATTCACGTTTTCTCGAGATTCACTCTCGAGGCCTGGGCAGATGGCTCTGTGGATATACTGGTTGTGGTGCATCCATGAGACCCGAGTTCGCAGCTCCAGCACTAGAACGTATCTGTATTCCCAGAATGCCCACAGTGAGCTGGGAGGTGGCGACAGGCAAGTGCCACAGCGAACAGCAAAGGGGCCTTGCCTGAAACAAGGTGAAAGGCGAGAACCAACACCCGAAGTTCTCTCACCTTGGCCATGGAACACGTGTGCCCCCCCCCCCCATACATAGAAGAATGATTCTCTCCTGTGGAGCACCTTGGTCCGGCTAGTGTACAGTGGCACATCTTGTCCGTGCCCCGCTCACCCACCTTCCTCCCTGCCTGCCCTGTGAGTGCCCACTGTTTCCTACCACAGGACCGTGCAGGGCGGCCTTGCTGCCCGCGCACACGCACACGGCTGTGTCCCGAGGGCAAGCTGCCGCCCTTCAGCGAGTCTCTCCGTAGGTGGAATCGTCCCAGGAAGCGAATGCCGAGGTGATGAGAGAGATGACCAAGAAACTGTACAGCCAGTACGAGGAGCGGCTGCAGGAGGAGCAGAGGAAGCACAGCGCCGAGAAGGAGGCGCTCCTGGTGCGTGGGATGTATTTCTCTGCTTCAAATTCCCCCCCCCCCCCCCCCCCCCCCCCCCCGCTGGCTCCAGACACGTTGTTCTGGCTGGTGGGAGTTTTGCCAGCATGCAGGTAGATCCAGGGCTTGCCTGCAGCCACGCACTTCCTTACTCTGTTTGCTCCTCCTTATCTGAAATTTCTTGCTTCTCCATCCTGGCTTAAACCGCAGTCTTGAAATAGCAGTGACTTCGTGCCTGAAGTCTTTTATTCACCCATGTGGAGGAGTCCCCTGTCCTCTGCTGTGCTGTCTCTCCTAGGTGTATCCTGGGGAATCGAACCTGGGTCCTTTGGCTTGGCAGGCAAGCACCTTAACCACTAAGTTATCTGAGCAGTTCCACTGCGCCTGTGGTAGAAGTGGGCGGTAGGATTGACGTCTTCGCTCCACCAGGACAGCCTAAGTCATCGAAAGGAAGGACTCCAGTCTTAATGGGCCAAGTGACTGAATGAAGTTTGTGGGTGTATGTTTGTACGTGTTGGTGTGTGTGTGTGTGGAGAAGTGGTAGCGCATGTGCACGTGCATATTTGTATTTGTTGGTGCATGTGTGTGTGTGTACAGTGGATAGCATGTGTACGTCTACACATGTGCACAGTTGAGTGGAGTATCTTCATCAGTCACTTGCCACCTTACCTTCTGAGATAGGATCCCATGTGGAACCTGGAGTTTACCAATTTGCCTAGACGGTCTAGTTAGCAAGCCCCAGGGACCTTCCTGTCTCTGCCTTCTTGGCACTGGAATTACAGGTGGCATGTCCACACATGGCCTTTATGTGGGTGCTGAGGATCCACACTCAGGTCCTTGTGCTTATGCAGTGAGCACTTTAGCCATGGGGCCATCTCTCTAGTCCCTGAGTGAATGTTTTCCTTAGGAGTGAGTTGGTACATTGAAGTTTGGGAGAAAGATGAGGGAATTCTGCATTCCATTTCAGATCTAGCCCTAATTCCTTTCACACATACAGTGACACCCTGTCTATCTATTCAATGTTATTTAAACCTTCACAGGGTTTTCTTTTTTAAAAAATAATTTATTTGGGGCTGGAGAGATAACTTAGTGGTTAAGGTGCTTGCCTGCAAAGCCAAAGGACCCAGGTTCAATTCCCCAGGATCCACATAAGCCAGATGCACAAGGTGGTGCAAGGGTCTGGAGTTTCATTTGCGATGGCTGGAGGCCCTGGTGCACCCCTTTTCTCTCTCAAATAAATAAACAAAAATAAAATAAAATTTTATTTATTTGCTTGTGTGTTCACACATGTGTGCACACTCCAGGGTCCCTTGCTGCTGCACACAATCCCCACCCATCTTCACATGGGTGTCTGGGGAGTTGTACCCTGGCTGGCAGGCTGTTTAAGTAGGTGCTTTTAGCTGCTGAGCCATCGCCCCAGTCCCCACAGGGTCTTTCTAAACCTCCTGGACATAGCATTTCTTGGGGAAAGGAAGAGGGTAAGTAACCAAGCCTACTGAAAAGCCACATGGAGTGTCTTCGCTGCCTGAGGCCAGGGGGACCTGTGGTGGTTGAGCTCGTCCTGTGACGAGCACACAGGGCCATGGTGGTGATTTCCAAGGGATCATGAGCTCTCAGCAAGGCCAGAGCTGTTTGGATCTTGACCACTCTGTGCTCGTGCTGAGGACAGATTGTTTCTTCTGCAGGAAGAAACCAACAGTTTTCTGAAAGCGATTGAAGAGGCCAATAAGAAGATGGAGGCCGCCGAGATCAGCCTGGAGGAGAAGGACCAGAGGATTGGGGAGCTGGACAGACTCATTGAGCGCATGGAGAAGGTGACACATACAGCCCGGCCTGTGGCCTGCCTAGAGATGCAGAGGCCACGGGTTCCACTCAGTCCGCCCCCAGTTCACGATGAAACACGCAAACATCGTGTCAAACAAAATAGAAGGAAGCCTAACAAAGTACTGATTTTCCCCATGGCAACTGGTTTTGTTTGTTTGTTTGTTTGTTTGTTTGTTTGTTTGTTTGTTTGTTTTTTGTGGTGCTGGGGATTGAACTCATGGCCTTGTGCAGGTTAGGCAAGCTACATCCCCCGGCCTCCCATGGTAACTGTTTTGATACTTTTAAAAAAACCAATATATACTGAATTCTTTCCACAAATTAATATTGTAGCAGCTGTGCTGGAACTCCAGGCGTGTTGTTTGTTCCCCCTGTGGAGCAATCAGGCCTTTTGGATGCTGTCAGCACCGCCCCTGTTGTTTCTGGGGCAGGCTGACTTCTCCCTGACGCGCCTGGAGGAGCAGGGGAGGCAAACTTGTCTGTGTGCGGGTGTGCGGAACAGACTGAGTGGAGGTTGGGGCCTGGGGGGGGGGGTTGCCACTTAGCTGAGATCATCAAAAAGCCAGCCCAGAGAGGGGTGGGGGAGAGAAAACAAGAGAGTAAGAGAGAGAGAGACAGAGAAAGAGAGAGCTGGAAATGAGGCAGGAAGTAGAGAGAAGGAAATAAGAGGTAGGCAAAAGGACAGGGGAGGAACAGAAAAGGTGGTGACATTGAGCAGCTGACAGCCAAGTTCCGGGGAAACTTGGAGTTTAGGTGCAAAGCTGTGTTTAGTTTCTGGAACCGAGCTCTCTAGCTGCATATGAGGTTGCAGATAACGGTGACCCGCCATGACGGTGACGCTGGGGAACTTGCTGTGGCTGCTGTGAACCGCTAACCTCATGATGGAGCCTAGGGGTGACAGCTGAGCAAAGTCCTGTCTGGGCTTCCAGGAGGAAGTGAGGAGAGGCCTTCCTCCCTTCCCGCCCGGTGCTCACCACAGCCCCCAGTGAGTGGGTTCCACCCAGGGTGGGGACCGTACCACACTCCACACTGTGGAGCCTCCTGGCACGGTGGGCAACTCTTCAGCTAGTGTCCTTCGTTGAGAATGACAGTGTCACTCTGCTCCTGGGAAAACGGAAGCCCACCACTTACTGAAGAGCAGACCATCGTCCCACTTAGGGCTGACGTCAGTTTTGACTAGATGGAAATGGAGGAAGCGGAGATTGGGCAACAGGGGAACTTTCTAGAACCTGGGTTCCTCTAGAAGGCAGGAGACCCCTGGTTAGGTCACATGCTCACTCCAGGTGGTGGATTTTCATGTGTTTTACTGAAACCCGGTGCGTAGGGAGCAGTTCTCGGGTCATAGTACGGAAACAAGTTGGAAGAGCAATAGAGAAAGAAACCTGATATTCTCCTCTGGCATGTGGGCACATGGGGCACACGCATCTGCACACACATGTGTGTGTACTTTACATAAACATGCCACACACGTACAACCCACACCATACATACTACACACACACACATGCTAAAAAAAAAAAGCAACTTGAATGTGGTTGGATCTGGCTGTTTTATCTAATTAAATATGTCTGTAAACACACATGTATTTGGCTCCTTTGAACGTTGAAGTCTGGGTTAGTGGGTACGTAAAACACAGAGGGTGTTTGACAGGCACGGGCTCACCAGGTCTAAGTTTGCCATACGTCCTCTGTCACACTCCTGCGGGACTCACCAATGACAACATCTGTTGCAGGAACGACATCAGCTTCAACTCCAACTGTTAGAACATGAAACAGAGATGTCAGGCGAAGTCGCTGATTCTGACAAGGAAAGGTAAGATGCCGAGGGGGCGGGGCCGCGTTGGCGGGCTCGTGCGACCCTTGCGTTCCCATTAGTGCGCTCGGCGCTGAGCGCAGACACGTGTAGGTGAGGCATCAGGCTGATGGCGTCCAGTCCAGGGCAGAACCAGTTCCTTGAGAAGCTGACAGCCATATCTCACCGCCTGTGGCTGGGTGGGAGCCGCAGGACACATCCAAAGTTCAGCCTATCAACGTTCTCCATGACCTTGAACTCCACAGGAAGCACTTTGTTGATGAGAAAACTCATCAAGTGTGACTCATGCGGTTTGTCCTGGAAATTAATTTCAGCACGTATTTGTTTATTTCCAAGCCCCCCACATGGCCCTTTGGCTATGGGCATATAAAACCCTACACGGACATATGGGGGTCCTGCGTAGTCCCCTCTAGGAGCTACAAGGTACAGAGGCAGGTGTGGCTTTCCAGCAGAGGAGTGGCAAAAGCTGTGATGGCTTGAGCGCCTGGGACACGTTACTTAACCTCCCTGCCCCTGAGCTTCTCTACCTGGCTGTGCAGAACTTCTAGAGGAGGAAGGGGTGTGTTGGTTGGTAACAGTGCGCATCTGTCGGGTCACTTTGTGAAGGGACTTTTGGGCTTACTCCCTGCCACATAGTATGTGCTTTAAAAAAAAAAATCTGTTTTTCTTTCTCATTTGTAACTTCAGCGTTTTCAAGGTTTTTTAGTAGTCTCCACTAGTTTTTAAAAGATTTATTTATTTATATGAGAGAGAGAGAGAGAGACCAAGAAACAGGTGATGAGCACACCAGGGCCTTCTTCCACTGCAAATGAACTTCATATGCATGTGCCACATGTAACCGGCTTTACCTGGGTGCTTGGTAATTGAACCTGGGCATCAGCCTTTGCAAGCCAGCACCTTTGACCACTGAACCATCTGTCCAGCCCTAGTATTTTTTTTTTGTTGTTGTTGTTGTTTTGTTTTTTGAGGCAAGCCCAACAAACTTTTTAATTTTATTTTTTATGAGAAAGAATTGGTGTGCCAGGGCCTCCAACCACTATAGTTGAACTCCAGGCACATGTGTCACCTTGTGCACATGTGTGACATTGCATGCCTCTGTCACTGCATCTGGCTTATGTGGGGCCTGGAGGGTCAAATATGAGTTCTTAGGTTTCGCAGGCAATTATTTGCCTTAACTGCTAAGCCTTCTCTCCAGCCTGACCTGGTAGTTTTTACTGTAGTGCTGATGAGCAGGATCTGGCATTTCTGGGAGGTGCAAGTAGCAGACCTTCCTGACAGCGTGCCACTCTGGTGACCCAGAGAGCCAAAGAGTCATCTGCCATCTCCTTTGGTTTGTGTGCTGGTTAATATCAGTTGTCAACTAGATGGAATCTCAAAGCACCCAGGAAACAAACCTCTGGGCATATCTGTGAGGGGTTGTCCAGCTTAGATTAATTGAGGTGGGGCAGCCTAACCAAACTATGGGCCATACCATTCCTAGAGCCAGACTTCCTAGACAGAATAAACAGGAGAAAGCGAGCTGAGCATCAGCATTGATATCTCTCTGCTTCCTAACTGTGGACTGAAAGTGACCAGCAGCTTCTTGCTCCCGACACTACGCCTTCCGTGATACACTGTGTCCCCTCAAACCGTATGGTGAGATAAACCCTTCCTCCCTTAAGTAGCTGCTCGTCAGGTCCCAGCAACGAGAAAAGTAACTGAGACTGTTTGAGCCGAGCAAAGTCAGAATAATGTGTGCTGTTGTAACCCAAACTAGGAGATGTTTTGTGACATGGAGCACTCTGCTTTGGTGCGAAGAAGGTCTTTTAACATATTCCCTATTCACTCAAAATAGATGACACAATAGAACAGCTGTGGTCCCCCACACTTGCCTGGGCTCAGCCGTTTAACTTTGGAGATCTTGTTATGTTAATTCTTCTTTGGTCCCTCAAGATTATTGACTGGATGGTCCAGCCTTGTTTTAACCGCCAATCAGAGTCTGTCATATTTGTACGTGGAGGAAAAATTCCTTCATATCTCTGTCCCTGGAAAGCACTGTGTAGGGCCTTATGCAGGATAAAACTTGAGAATAAGAACCTGAGAGGCTTGTGTTTCTTCTGGCGTGGACAGCTCATTCCTCATCCATCCTTGGGAGACATGGTCGAAAAGAGAGGCTTAGGTATTGCTTGTGTGGCTGACAATGTTCCTAAGCAGCTGCGACTTCCTCCACTGCTGTGTCTGCTTTGAGTTAGGACTCAGAGCCCTGTCTTCTCTCTGCCAGGTATCAGCGGCTGGAGGAGGCGTCGGCCAGCCTCCGCGAGCGCATCAGACACCTGGATGACATGGTACATTGCCAGCAGAAGAAAGTCAAACAGATGGTTGAGGAGGTAAGCACTCGTCTAAGACCCTGAGCCCTGGATGCTCCCTGTTCTAGGGAAACGTCAGCCATGGGACCCCTTCATAAGTGGACTTGCCTAGGCTATGTCCTAGGATATCTCCACATGTTCCCTGAGGACTTGAAGGCTTTCCCCAGAGTAGAGCACTGGTCAGGTGTGGTTCATAAGGTACCCACTCTCCAAGGATAGTGGTGCCCCATGTGATCCCTTCAGCTCAGAGGAGGAAAGGGTGTGATGGCAGAAGCTGGCTTCCATGCAGGCCTCTGCGCTCCCCCCACACCCGCAGACCCTCCTGCCTGCTGCTCTGTCCTTTCTCCATGTCTGGGTGCGTCTCGCTTCTTCATTTTTTTTCTCTTTTCCACCATCCTCCTTCTCTCTAACTGTGTGGTGTGTAATATGGAAAGAAGCTATATGTGTATTTACTGGGGATAGTTAACTGTTCTACAGTTTCTAAATGAAGAAAGCAGGTAAGTCAAACATTATTTCTCTTACCTGGCTTGCTGTATCTGTCTTCCTTCCTTGTGGAGATGCTCAGGAGGAGGTAGTCTGTGCTGTGGTCCAAGCTAGTCACAAATTCACTGTAGGGTTTGCTTACTTAATCAAAAATTTCCAATAAAAAATCCAGTATTTTCTATAGAAAAAAGAACAGTGTGTATTAATCCTGTTATAAGAATTCTCTTGAGTCGCCACTGGTCATGATGGCTATGCCTTTTAATTCCAGCACTTGGGAGGCTGAGGTAGGAATGTCACTGTGAGTTCAAGGTCAGCTTGGGCTACAGAGTCAGTTCCGGGTCAGCCTGGGATAGAGTGAGACCTTGCCTAAAAAGAAAAAGAAAGAGCCGGGTGTAGTGGCGCACGCCTTTAATCCCAGCACTTGGGAGGCAGAGATGGGAGGATCGCTGTGAGTTTGAGGCCACCCTGAGACTATATAGTGAATTCCAGGTTAGCCTGGGCTAGCAAGAGACCCTACTTTGAAAAAAATTTTTTTAAAAAAGAATTCTCTTAGGTCTAATTCTCTATCTTACAAAAAAAGAAACAAAATGTGTCAATTTAAACGGTTGGCAATAGAAAACTAAAATCACGTTTTTGTTGTTACCTGAAAAAATATTTTTATTAATGAATCATTAAAGCTCTACTTATAATAAATGAGTTACACACATGGCAAACAGAATACTGAGCACAAATCTATTCTAGGAGTGCAGGAAGTGTTGAGCTATTCATGTGGTGGTCGGGCGAAGGGCAGAGAATGGTGAGGGTAGGGAGGGGCGCTTGTTTTATCAGGTATAGGATAAACATTCACATTAGATTAAATCTTGTCTCCAAATGAGAAGTCTAATCATTCTGTGCTGAGTCATGCATGTTTTGTGCCAGCTCACACACAAGTCTCTAGGGAACCAGGAACAGCAAGGCGCCAAGGAGGAGCCTCGGTGATGGGGGCGCTCCCACCCAGCTCTCACAGAGGTGGGCATCAGAGATGTGTTTCCCAAAGGAAAGTTGGTCACAGTTAACATCTCGGTGAACCCTGATGGTCAGAGCACACATTTCCTACTTCTTTTTCAAATTTTAAAGTTTATTTTTATTTGTTTGAAAGAGAGATCGGGAGAATGTGTGTTAGGGCCTCCAGCCACTGCCAACAAACTCCAGATGCATGCACCATCTTGTGCATCTACCTGGCTTATGTGGGCCCTGGAGAATTGAACCTGACTCCTTTGACTTTGCTGGCAAGTGCCTTAACCTCTAAGTCATCTCTCCAGCCCACATTTCCTACTTCTGAATTTCGCGCACTTTAAGTCTGGGGCAGAGGCGATACCTTCTTTTCCCCTTGTGACTCTCATCATGGGGCCTGCATTTCTCCCACCTCATCTTGGGGAGAGTGCTGTTCTCAGGTCTAATGTTAGAGGAGCATTGGGCAAACCTCCCACTGACTTTTAATGAAGAAATTAAAACCTTGTCTGTAATGTGGTACCCAAATCAGGAAAATCAGAGACTTTTTTAAAAGGAACTTTCAAAGAAGTTTTGAATTGTGTTTTTTAACCAGACAACTTCCAGAATATAATGAACATATGTGTTTAAGGAAGTGGGGAAAGCCCCCTCAACATGCACACACGAGTTGATGAGGCATTTGATTCCAGACCACCCTAGCGATACCAACGCTTGTAGGTGCCTGAGTCCCATACGCACAATATCTGTGTCTCATCTATATAATCCTCCTGTGTATTTAAATCATTTCTAGATTACAGTACCTAATGCAGTGCAGATACTTATTCTGTACTGCTTCTGGAACAACAGCAAAGTCTACACAGGTTCAGTACAGATAGATGTAAGTTTTAGTTTTCAAACACTTCCAGTCTGAAGGTCGTTAAGTTCATAGATGTGGACCCCATCTGACCCTGCACATGAGTGTATGCTTAAATCGGGACACATGTCAAGATGGCTATCCGTGCCTTGTTGCCTCCCATCTTCCACACATGCTTCTCAGGAGTCTGGAAGGCCCAGTCTTGGGAATAAAAGTCTGCTACCAGCGGCGGTAGCACCACCTAGCGACCACTTGGGTTTTAACACCGAGTAGAGATTTTTAAAAAGAAGGAAAAGAAAAGGTCTGTATTGGAATTTAAATGTTCTAAGTCAGGCAGTAAAAATTACTGTGCATTTCCAATACACGTGCTAAATTCTACGACAAAAGGATGTTTTCTAAAAATAGTCACTGAGGGGGAAAATGTCATCGAGGCAGGACGTGGAGGCGCACACCTGTAATCCCAGCACTTGGGAGGCAGCGGTAAGAGCGCCGTGAGTTCGAGTGACTCCTTAGTGAATTCCAGGTCAGCCTGGGCTAGAGGGAGACTCTACCGCGAAAACCCAAAAGCAAAAACACTGCAATTGTTGTAGGCATTTCTGAGAATGGCTTTTGAAGTCAGAAACATGGAAAGGGACGCTGCCAGCGAGCGCATTCAGAAGAGCAGGGCCTAGCCAGACGGGAGCTCTGGTAACTTGGGCATGGTTAGGTGAATGAGGAAGGCAGAAGGGAGGGGGTTTCTGCTCGGGCTGTGATGTGCTTTCATTGAGGAGAAGCTCAGCTTCGTTCAAAACATCGAAATCGTTCTAAGCTTGGCTGTGGGGGAAGGTGCTTGGCCTTCACCACAGGCAGGCTGTTTCAGTGGGAAGCAAAGCCGGAAGCTCTAGTGCTCCCCCTCGATCCTGTGTCCATGCTCTGAAAGGCCATATGGAAGAACTCTGGTGACTGGCAATTATGCTTTATAAAGAATTCTGCTTGCTATGCTGTCAGCATTGTTTCATTTATCCATTCATTTATTTATTTATGAGAGAGAGACGGAGAAAGAGGCAGACACAGGATGTTAGTATGGGTGCTCCAGGGCCTCCTGCCATTGCCAACGAACTCCAGATGCGTGCTCCACTTACTGCATCTGCCTTTACGTGGCTGCTGGGGAACTGAACCAGGGCTGTCAGGCCTTGCAAGCAAGTGCCTTTAACCACTGAGTCATCTCTCCAGCCCACCATTGTTATTTTCATAAGACGTGTGGACATTAAAATACAGCTCACATCAAAAGGAATAACAAAGAATTAAAAAAAATAAATAAATAAAAGAAAGAAAGAATTTATTCTGGAGCCAAACATGAGTGGCTGTGGCCCAAAAACCCAGATTCAGTTTACCCCAAATACCATGTCCCAATGTGGTAACAGTTTTCTTGAGATTTTTATAGTTATAGAATGAAAGTCATAAGCCAAGGTACTTTTCAGATATATTGACAGGAAAACACCAAGTAGGCGGGTGCAGTTGAACAGGGTCTCAGATGCTGTCTGGTGACATTCCTAGCTTGAAGCTAAAAGTCTGTGAACACTCCCAAAAGGCATCACATGATAGTCACAAGGACGTTAGATAAGTCACAGGTGGGCAATAAATGGCTACTTAGGGGAACTAAAGTTAGCTCAAGGTAATTTGTCTCTGGCCCTGTGATGTTCTAATTCTCTGCAGTCACAAAGCTGTCTGGCTCCACACACACGTGCACACAGGTACATCTGCGCACACACACATTTACACACACACATTTGCATACATGCACATTAAAATAAAGATGATAATCTCATAACATTTTATGTAGTAAATTTACAATTTTGTGTTGGGCTGAATTCATAGGTAACCCTGATCCATGTGTGGGCCCACTGGCTGCAGAATGGGCACTCCTGCCTCTAGAGGGAAGATTTGACAAGGGAGGGTGAAGACATGCTTTAAACACAGAACAGAAGCTTGAAGGAACCAAGGACCTAGTGTCCTAGGAATCTCTGTCACTGGCAGAAATTCTAGTTCCAGTGCTGTCCCTTGCACCTTTACGTACATGTGTGTGGGTTTGCCCTGGCTCAGGTGTAAGTGGTCCTTTTCTGCTTGTACAGAAAAACACATTGTATCTCCTTCGAGACGAGCAGAATGCCTCAGCGAAATAATCTTATCCACAGTGCCTCCCTCTCAGGGACAAGGCAGAGCAGAACCATTTTGCAGTTCCCATGAAATGAGTTTGAAAGTGTTTGATTGCCATCTCTTAGCGATGATTCCTGGGGAAACCCATTGGCTCAGGGGAACAGATAATGAGTGACTTGTCTGAGAGCTGACGCTTAGGGTTTCTGGATCGTTGGCCAGTTATCAACACAGGGCTTTCCTTCTGTGGGTCAAAGGCCTCTGATTGATCTTCCTGGACCTTGAGGCCTCAACATGCCTCCAGTAGTTAAGGGTGAGAGGTGGACCAGGAATATGAACTTTAGAATCAGACACACCTGTGTTTCCTAGTAATGGGACTTTTGGAAAGTTATTTCCTTTTCTGTAAGATGGAATTAGTAATAGTGTCTGTCTGAGAGAGTGCTTTTGGGAAAAGTCCAGTGAGAATGTATGTATGTATCTGTACGTATGTACCTATGTCAGGTGGAACATGGGAGCTACATACTAAGTTCTGGCGACTGTGATTACTGTAGTTATTGGTAAGTGGTCTGTTGCTGTGTATTCTTAAAGAAGTCGTAAGTGATTATAAGCTGACTTCACTGATTGGAGGCTTGGCCAATACTCAGAGCTATCCTCCTTCCCTTTGGGAGTCTTTGGGATTAAGCTGGGTCTTTGGGTCTGCCTTTTTTGTTTTCTCTCTCTTTTCATCTGTGCTGTGTGCCACTCTGAAGCTTAGCCATCAGATGTTAAATTTTTTTTTTTTTTTTTAGAGAGAGGGTCTCATGTAGTCCAGGCTAGCCTCACACACACTATATACCTGAGGATGACCTGGAACTTCTGTTCTTCCTGCCTCCACCTCTCAACTGATGGGATTGGGCAGGTGTGTGCATCACATCTGGCTTACGCAGTGCTGGGGATCGAACCCAGGGTTTGGTACACGTTAGACAAGCATCCCCGCTGGGGATCGAACCCAGGGTTTTGTACATGCTAGCCAAGGCCCCCCCACTGGGGATTGAACCCAGGGTTTTGTACATGCTAGCCAAGCCCACCCACCCCGCTGAGCTATACCCCCACCTTCGACAGACTCTTCAGGAGACTGTTTCTTCACAAAGTCTCTCTATGCCAAGAATCTTCCATTTTCAATGGTTCAGCCATTTGTTGGCACACAACTTGTTTTTAAATATATTTTTATTTATTACTTTTTTGAGAAAGAGAAAGAGGGGAGGGAGAGAGAGAATGGGCACACCAGGGCCTCCAGCCACTGCAAACAAACTCCAGATGCATGCGCCCCCTTGTGCATCTGGCTTATGTGGGTCCTGGGGAATCAAACCTGGGCCCTTTGGCTTTGCAGGCAAATGCCTTAAACACTGAGCACCATCTCTCCAGCCCCACAACTTGTTTTAAAACTATTGTGTGGCATTGATATGTACATGCCTTGGGCAAAATTTTCCTGTGTTCCCAGGTCTTCCTGCACCTGGTATTTAGGCCCCCAGGGGTAAGGGACGGTTGGTACTGAGCCCTCAGCCCTAACCCAGTCCATTGAACTGTCCCCAGATCATGTCCCATGAGCTCTTCTCCAGGTTTAGTCTCCGGCTCTTTGGAAGATGATAAAATGGTAACCTGCTCTGGGTAGAAGCAGAGGTGGACTCGGTTTACCATTCGTGACTAGAAGAATTCTTGTATTCTCTGCGAGGGTGCTTATCTGTGATGAGCCCAGAGTCAAGCAGGAAAGACATGCTACTCAGAAGAGACTCTGACCATGCGGGGACCTCACTTGTGAAAACACCCATATATTGTTGCCTCAGTTTGCCCAGCCTGAAACTGCAGAACAAAGAGAACCCAGCCATCCACACAATATTTCTAGGAACTCGGGTTCCTTCACAGCAAAACAGACTGCTAAAGATAACCGAGGAAGTGCCAGGTGGAAACTGACTCAGGTCTTGGAAAATGAATGTCCTCTGATGAAACAACTTCCAAGGATGCCTGCTGAGGACCTTGGAAGAGATCTGACCTCAGAAAATGCTCCTCGCTGGATCATATCCTGGAAATGCAGAACCAGCCAAACGTCCACATAGTTTGCTTACATTTGTATACGGGAGGTGACCCTCTGAAGGGTTATTAAAACCAGTCAATTGCTGTCTCTTGTTTGAGAAAAGCTTGGGGACATTTTGCCTGAACAGACCGTTCAACCAACGTCAGGGAAATAAATACGCTTAAAAAGAAGAATGTACTGAGCTAACACAATATCAAAGTGAAATGTGTTTTGTATATGGCTTATTTTTCTAGAGGGTTTTGTTGACAGCCTCAGGGACTGAGATACAACATCCTCAAAGCCTAACAAGTGTTGCTGGGAACTAGTTTGTGGTATCCGAGTCCTATTTACTAGTGGGATTAATCCGGATATGACAGTGCACTGAATGGGTGAAGGGAGTTCTCAAGGGGTGCCCAAGGCCTTTCTCACGTTGGCTTTGCAGGTGTGTAGACGCTGTCTTGCCCATGTTGCCCATGTGAGCCTTCAGTCTTTCATGTTGGTACTTCTGCTCACCTTAATCCAGTGTAACTACCTCTCACTGGGGTTCACCCCATAGGACACCCATATCCCACACACCCTGTAGTTTTGCAGGAAGCTGGAGTCACATAGAAAAATTGCTCACCTACCTGAGACCCTGGCACAGTGATGTGCACGGGTCCTGGAGATTTCTAGACTGCTCTCGGTCTTTCTAAGCCTCTGGTTGGTCAGCCCCTGGCATTTGTTTTTGGTGTCATAGATGACCCAGTTTAAAAAGGTGAAATTGCATGGGCAAGGAAATGGCTGTGAACTTCAGAGAGAGAGGATCCCCCCCATGTGAGTCTTTCTCCCAGGGTGGTGGGCTGTGGTCTGCCTGAAGTTTCTTCTCTCTTTGGGGCTATAGGTGCCTTGTTCGGAGGACAAGATAGTGAGTGAGGTGCCTGGAGTGGGTAGTGACCCCTCTGATGCTATGCCTTGGTAGCTCAAGTACCTTCTTCTGGTCCTGGCTGTGGTCCTGGTCTTAGCTAACTGGTGATCATCTTCAATCTGGGTCCCTTGCTTCTTGGGACCTACCTCAAAAGTTCTGCATTGGCTACTGTGCCTCGGTTTCCCTCCTTCATTTACAAAGAAATGATGTGATATCCAGTTGCTAACTGCCCGTCAGACTGAGTCATGTGTTTAGACTCTGAGCCTCCACTCCACCACTGCCCTCCACCCTCCCTCTCTCCACTTCCCCCACTCCCACCGGCCCTTCCTCACTCCAAGCTCGCCCAAGCCCTTTGCTTTGTCTCTTAAGGCTGCATCTTGCCTCCTGGCACTCACACTGCCACCCGGAGGAGCTGCCTCGAAGAAGGTAGAATTTAGCAAATGAAAACGTTATGGTTTCCAATCCCAGTGGTTAACTTGGTATTAGTCACTCCACGTCACTATTGTAAAATCCCAATACTCTCTCCAAAATGTGACAGTTTTTAGACAGATGCTGAGAGAGCAAGACTGTGTCAGCCTTCTCTCCATGCATTCTGGAAAGAACTATCGCAGGAGCATTTGAAGACAGGTCTTGGTCAGTGCACACAGACTACTCATCCCCGTCACGAAGAAAGCATTTTCTTTGTAAAAGTCATGGAGCCCATGTTCTCTGTATTGAAGTGGGTCTATGGCCATACCGCCCGAATGCGCCTGATCTCATCTGTATTGAAGTGGTTCCTATTTGATGTTGACCTGCTTCTCGGAGCCAGGAAACCAGTTTCTTCCCCAAGAAAACGTGTGAGGCTAAGCACCTGGCGTTCTAAGACCCTGCCAGGTGGTCAGAGGGTCTCTCCTTTCAAGGCTGCTTAGTGACTGCCCATTGCTGTGTTGATGCTTTGCAGGAGGTGGGACTGGCCCATCTTCTAAGCTTAGGGAGCCAGGGCACTGAGTTTGAAAAATAAAAAGTAGCCAGGGGTCTCTCTACAAATTACCATAGTGCTGGAATCCACTCTTGAAGCAGGACTCCAAAGCTAGCCTTTGTTCTTTTTTCCCTCTCTCATTTTTTTAAATTAGAAACATTTTAAATACAGAAAATTAGGACTGGAGAGATTGCTCAGTGGTTAGAGGTGCTTGCTTGCAAAGCCCGATGGCCTGGGTTTGATTCCACAGTACTCATGTAAAGCCAGATACACAGATTGTGCATGCATCTGGAGTTTGTTTGCAATGGCAAGAGGCCCTGTCACACCCGTTTCCTCTCTCTTTCATCCTCTCTTTCTGCACACAAATAAATAAATAAAATATTTTTAACACAAAATGTTAAAGTAACAAACACAAAACCCTTGTACCCTTCTTTAGAATTCACATGTTAACATTTTGACTTTGCCATGTTTGTTTTTTGCCTTTTTGAAAAAAAAATAAAGGAAAATATTACTAGTATAGACTTCCAGCCTGGTGTGGTGGTGCACACCTTTAATCCCAGCACTTGGGAGGCAGAGCTAGGAGGATTGCTGTGAGTTCGAGGCCAGCCTGAGACTACACAGTGAATTCCAGGTCAGCCTGGGCTAAAGTGAAACCCTACCTCAAAGAATAAAACAGAACAAAAAAGAATTCCATGAGAAAACTTGTACTTTGTAATTTGACAAACAACAAAAACAGAAGTTCTTTCTGTTTTCCTTCTGCCCCTTTCTCTTTGGGTGAGTCCAGTCTCCACCACACCATGTCTCATGCTATGATTATGACAGAGATATGTTTTTGTTAGCACATAGCCTAGTTTTTGTTTAAAAGTTTACACACATTTTTAACTTAGAACATAGAAAATACACTTGTACATGTTTTTCAACTTACTTTTATTTTCTAGTTGAGTTTTTGATGTTACTACACATGCACCTAAATTCTTCATTTCAGCCACTGTCTAATGGACTTGTACTTGCATAGAATGTAATGTGTTGATCCTGCTGACAGGCGCAGAGTCTGTTTGCAGAGTTTTGTTCTTGCACAAACAACCACCAACGTGTCTCCATGATTCTCTGCTTGGGAAATATCCTGCGAGGAAGACTTGCTGGGGTCTGGGTTTGACACGATTCCAGCTGTTCTCCAAAGTGTCTGCGAGGACAGATGTTTCCAGATCTCACCAGCATCTGGCCTCTGCAGACTATAATCTTGCCCGGTTGTGAAATAGTGCCACACATAGTTTTAAGTTTGCGTCAGCCTTATTAGCACTCGTTATGGGCTGGAAGATGGAGTGACTTTTCATGAGCTCGTCGGCCAGGCTTTTCTTTGATGGGCTGATGTTTATAGCTTCCATTCATGTCTGTATAAGGTTGTTTACCTTTTCCCCTAATAATTTGCATAACTCTCTATATAACTAATAGGAACCATTTGTCACAAAGATATTGTGGGGCTGGAGAGATTGCTCAATGGTTAAGGCATTTGCCAACACAGTCTTATGAGCTGGGTTCAATTCCCCAGTACCCACATAAAGCCAGATGCACAAAGAGGTGCATGTATCTGGAGTTCATTTGCAGAAGCTCAAGGCTTTGGCCTACCTATTCTTCTGTCTGTCTCTGTGCTTGCAAATAAATAAATAATTTCTTTAAATAAAAAAGTATTTTGGTAGAGGCCAAGGTGTACCAATTTCCTGTCTCTCCTTCTCTTTCTATCTGCCTCTCTGTTTAATGAATAAATAAATAATAAATATCCTTTTAAAAATAAAAAAAAAAAGTATTTTGGGGCTGAATAGATAGTCCATTGGTTGAAGACACTTGCTTATAAAGCCTGACAGCCCAGGTTCAATTCCCCAGCGTAAAGCCAGACACACAAAATCATGCATGTATCTGGAATGTGTTTACAATGGCAGGAGGCCCTGGCACCCTCATACTTTCTCTATCCCTACTCTCTCCTTCTTTGTCTCCCCCTCTTCTCTCTCTCACACACAAAGACAAATGAATAAAAATATTTTACAAGGTATTTGGGTGATATTATCATCTCCCAGTCTAAGGTGTTTGTTGGTGGTATCATATATTATACAAGTGTTGAATTTTGGTAGAGTTAAAGTTATCATTCTTTTTTGTCGTGTTATATCTTGTTTGTCATAAAGACATTTTCTGTAATACTTTTAAAAGTCCTGTCTGTCTTCTTTAATTCCCTCATTACACCTGCATGTCCATGCTTTCCATCTTTCCCTCATTCTGTTTTCTCCACAGCACTTACTGTCTCCAATATACCATACGTGGGGGCTTTGCCTTCACTTTGTCTGTCTTGCCTGTTGTTTGTTTGTATCTCTCCCTCCTGTAGAGTGGAAGCTCTATGAGGGCAGGCACATGGGTCTATTTTGTTCATGACTGTATCCCTCACACCTGGAATGGTAACTAGCATATAGTAGGTCCCCAATAAACATATTTTTGGAAAAATAAAGAATAACCATGTGGAACTTATCTTTTGTATATATGGTGTGGCCGTGACTCACTCACTCACTCACTCACTTACTTTCTCCATCTTTATCTCTCTCTGGCTCATGGAAAGCTTCTTTCTCCATCATTGCCCATTGAATTTTTTTTCCTGTGTTACCTTTGTCAAGTTCTTTCCCTTGTGCTATTGTCTGAATATTCCATTTAGCCAAATTCTGTAGGAAAATTCAGTCCTTGGGTTTGGCAGTGGGTGTGGGGATAAGGAGGAGCAGGCTACACCCTCACTTTATAGGAGAGTTTTTCTGCTGAGACAGTCAGTCAACATTTAAGATGTGCCTTTTGTAAACCAGGGTTAGTAATGAGCACGAGTTCCTGTTCTCAAGTGACTTCCATGAGAATGCAAGGAAACCACTGTAAGTGATACACCCAGTCCAAGTTAAGTTAACAAGATTAACCATATCAGCTGGGGATGCAAAAGTTGGACAGTGTATTGTAGGATCTGAGAAGATGTCATCTGGCTTTGCACCCGCCTTTGCTCCTGACTCCGCTTGGAATCACACTGAAGAAATTATCAATGAAATGAGAATGGCCATCTTAGTTCTTCCCCCAGAGGTCGTGAAATGGACTGGCTGGTAGCAGAAGCAAAGTGCCTCCAAATGTGAACCAGCTCCAGCGGGTGGACAGTTTGCAGGGAGGGCCAGTGTCTGACCATGTCATGTCTTACAGGATGGGTTAGATTTTCCTAGACAGGTCATACCAGGTAAAGATAGAGAATGAATAAAAACAAACAAACAAACAAAACCATGGGGACCAGAAAGTACAGGGTAAGTCCAGGCCTGAATGTAGTTTGTCTGGAGTGTAGGAGGGAGTGATAACTGAAGACAAAGTTTGAGACCCATCATGGTGGGTGATGGGCATCAAGCCAAGAACAATATTATTACTCCATTCCTCGTTCCTCAGTGGCTCCTCATTGCTTGGTCACATCTGAGCCCTGGAGGACTGTCTAGGATGCTATGCTCTTAGGTGAGAGGGCAGGAAGAGGGATTGGAGTGGAGCCTGGCTGGTGCTGGGATGCTTCATATTCCAGGGACCCTGAACTTCACAAAGATTTTGAGAATAACCTTTTTAACGTCAGCTTTATGCCAGTGCGAACATATTGCACTGCTCTGAAATAGTTCTCTCTCCAGACACTCCTGTTCCGCATCCAGGGTTTTCTCTCTGAAACTGCATCCACCAAGGAAAGCTCGAGGGCAAAGAAGCCCTTTCCACACCTCTCCATTCTGCCTGCTTCTCTCCCAGGTGGAGAAGTCCAGTTTAAAGAGTCAGGGCCCCTGCTGAGCATGGTGGTGCAGTCCTTGGGAGGTGGCAGGAGGATCAGGAGTTCAAGGTCATCCTTTGCTAAATAATGAGTATGAGGTTAGCCTAGGCTTCGTGAGACCCTGCTCCAAAACAAAAAAAAATCTGTACAGGACTGAGAGATGGCTTGGCGGTTAAGGCACTCATGTTCAAGGCCTCAGAGCCTGGGCTCAATTCCCCAGTACCCACATAAGCCAGATATACAAAGTGTCATACGCATCTGGAGGGTTTTTTTCTTTCCCAGTGGGAAGTGACCCTGCCATGCTTATACACACATTCTCTCTCTCTCTCTCTCTCTCTCTCTCTCTCTCTCTGTCTCTTGCTCTCTCTCGCTAGCTCTCTTGCTTTCTCTCTTCTTCAAAAAAAATATTTTAGGGCTGGAGAGATGGCTTAGTAGTTAAGCACTTGCCTGTGAAGCCTAAGGACCCCGGTTCGAGGCTCGGTTCCCCAGGTCCCACGTTAGCCAGATGCACAAGGGGGTGCACACGTCTGGAGTTCGTTTGCAGAGGCTGGAAGCCCTGGCGCGCCCATTCTCTCTCTCTCCCTCTATCTGTCTTTCTCTCTGTGTCTGTTGCTCTCAAATAAATAAATAAATAAAAATTATATTAAAAAAATTTTAAAAAAATCAATGCAAGGCTGGGGAGATGGCTCTGTGGGTAAAGCTTGCCACACATGCATGAGGACCTGAGTTTAGATCTCCACTACCTATGGAAAATATTGTGGCATATTGGTACTGGAAAGTAGAGACAGGTGGATCCCTGGCTGGCTAGCCTAGTCAAATCAGCAAGCTGTAGGTTCAGTGCAAGATCTAGTTTCAAAACATATGGTGGAGAGTGGTTGAGGAACACACCCAGTGTGGACCACTGGCCTCTACGTGAACAAACGTGTGCACTCAAACACATACAGGCATACACATACACACAAAATACACACACGTATCAGGGCCCCAAGTAAGCCCTTTGTGAGGACAAATCCCTCACCAAACTTCCCAGTTCAGTGTCCCTAAGACATCCACAGCAGCTCTCTTCCCAGGCAAGTCTCTCCCTCAGTTACCCACACAACCCTCTTCCCGGCCCAGTCTCCCCTCAGGACACCCACACAACCCTCTTTCTGGCCCAGTCTCCCCCAGGACACCCTGTCAGTACTGGCTTGTAGCCTCTGAGAGAACTGGATTCAGACCAATCCTGAGCAGCAGGATGTGAATAAAAGAGCCGGTGCCTCAGCATCAGGGGACAGGGCTGAGATTTCACCTAGGGGGTGATCTGGCAATGGATGTCTTGGAACCTTGGCTTCCATGTCAAGGGGGATGACCACTTAGGACTGCTTCTGAGCATCAAGACGAGCGAACCCAGGAGAGGACTGATGCCCAGTATACCTCTTCCTCCCAGTGGATGCCCTGACATTGGGGAACCAGTGTATCCATCCTTCCTGTCATCTTAAGAGCCAAGTTGTCCTTACGCAGCCCAGCCAATCTGCGTTTTGTTCCTCTCTCAGAAGTTGGGTTATCATTAATGTAAGATAGAAATCAAAGCAAATTAGATTATTTCACCCAGAAGCCCATTTCAACTGATCCTTTAGAATAGCATAGTTCTATTATTATATATTACTTCAAACTTAATAGAAAGAATTGATTAAAATATGTGCCCTGTTCATATCTAGCCTGGCTGAATGCCACAAGACACATTAATTGAAAATGAATCTCCACCAACCCAATGAAGCATCATGAAGATGAAAAATGGACCTTTTTCCCTCCGTGCCTTCATTGATTTTTCATTTTCCCCACTCAGGGCTTCATTTAGCAATTTTTCACTTTCGTTTTGTTGTGGCCTTAATTCATCCCCCCCCCCCCAGGTAAAGTTCTATTATCCCCCATCCTGATTAAGACCTGCCTTCTTCGGCATTAGTGTGGGGCAGGTTCTGAGCTTGTCCTGTTTCTCTGTGCAGTATTATTATTTATTTCAAATGTTAAGCATTTTGTGGTGGCTTTGAATTGAGGAGAATACATTAAAAATACAATTACTGAAATAACACCATCAGAGAACTTGCAGAATAGAATTAGGAGAAGTTATAACAAACAGGCAAACAAAACTTCTCAGAGGAAGAGCATAAGATATTAGTTGTTCCCATTTCTCATTGTGGTATGTAGGGATCAAACATGATTCCTGTGTGTGTAGTTTGTGTGATGCATGTGGTATGTGTACTCCGTAGTGTGTGTGATGTGTCTAGTATGTATGATGTGTGTTTGTATGTGCTCTGTGTGTGTGTGACACGTCTAGTATGTATGATGTGTGTGTGTGTGTGTGCGTGTGTGTGTACTCTGTGTGTGTGGTAGGGTGTGTCCTCTAGTTCTCCTCCAGTGTAAGTCTGGGTGAATTCCAGAAGGTTTTTGCCTGGCCTCTTCTATCCCCATACCTGACAGCTCACTACTAGATGGATCTGTAGTGGTTTTGAAAACAATAATGGAAATTTTTTGATCTATTTTCTCATGAAGGTTTTAAATTTTCAAATAATATAACAGCATACCTTTCCCTGCGAAGATTCTAAGGACTCCACGTGTTGCTTAGTTTTGACCTAGAACTCATAACCAGGCTTTGCTCATTCTATTCAGAAACATGGTTTCATATTTATTGATAAGATGTTTCAGTGTGAACTGGAACTGTTTCTTCATAGATACAGTTAAAAGTACAAAGTCTTGGCAGACGTGGTGATGCACATTTTTAATCCTTTAATCCCAGCACTCGGGAGGCAGATGTAGAAGGATCACAGTTAGTTTGAGACCACTGTGAGACTACAGAGTGAATTCCAGGTCAGCCTGCGCTACAGCGAGACCCTACCTCAAAAACCAACAGGAAGAAAGCTTTGAGATGTGAGGACTGGCACCCTGGCGATGGTGGGCGGGGCTTCTTCATTAACATGATGCTCTGCACACACAGGCCCACACTCTGATCCTGACTCCATGGGTTTGTGGGCTTAAGTGGCTATTCATAAAAGTAAAAGGAACGGAAAATAAAATATATTTCAAACGTGATGAGCAGTAGCACCAGAAGTATAGTCTGGCTTTAAAATATTTAATGCTGGGGAGCCGGGAGGATGGTTCAGTGGGTAAGGCTTGCCATACAAACATGAGGACCTGAGTTCCGGTCTCTGGCACCCTCAGAAGCTGGGCATGACAGTACACATCTGTGCTCCCAGAACTGGGAGGCAGAGACAGGAGGACCCTTGTGACTTGCTGGCTAGCTGGTTTAGTGGAATTGGTGAATTCTGGGCTCAGTGAGAGACCCTGTCTCAGAAAGATGGAGAACAACCGACTTTAACCTCTGCTATCCACATTCATGTGTACCCTGCATGTGTGTGTGCACATATATACACATGCATGCAAACCACATACACAGTCAGAAAAGTCCTTTGGAAAATTTTAAACAGTTAAAGCACATGTGACTCTTTATTTCACTTTGTTTTTTGTTCTAAGCAGTTGAATTCAGGAATCTGGCAGTGGTGGGGGTATTAGTTCACCTCAGGGCATTAGGGATGGGAGAAAGGGGTGTTCTCTGAAGCAAGACAAAGGAGATACTGGGTTAGTTAATTAGCAAGTTTCTAGTTAGAAGTCAGATGGTGGCTTCTGATCGCTGAGCCCCTAGTTAGAGTCACTGGTGATTTCTCATTGTTGAAGTCCGTAATTAGAGGTCGGCTGCTGGTTTCTGGTTGCTTAAGCCCGTGTTTCATTTTCTTAAGCTAGGACTCATTTGATCTGAGGTGGGACTTTCTGTTTGCCTGGGTAGGAGCCCCAAGAATGGAACCCTAATTATTTCTACTGTTCTTCCCTTTTTGTGGGAATTTAACCCAAGCCCTGGGAATCCTCCTGCCTCTGCCTCCTCACTATTGCCACAATGCTGACCTTTTACGTGTGTGCTGGGTTTCAAACTTCAGGTCCTCACGTTTGCATGGTGCGTGCTTTACCCCACCACCAACGTAAGTTCCCAACAGATTAAAATCAGGGTCATTTGCGGGCTGTGTAGACTTCCTGGCACAGGGGATAGCTGAGGAAAAACCAGGGCATTCCAATTGTATTGTCAACTTAGGCAGTATTCAGGCTTTGTGGAGATCTTTTTATTTTTCTAAGATAATTCAGACTTTGTGGAGGAGATCTTTTTACTAAGATAATTGATACACTAAGCATCGGTTCCATTTGGGTCTGAGGTCCTTACAAGGGAAGTGGTGATACGTACGAATAAGGCATCATAACATAGGTACACTCAAAACCAGCCTGGAGGACTTGGCACACAGTGGTCCAGGAGGTAACTATGAGTCAACCAAGATGCCAGGAGTCACCCTGGTGGTGAAGGCACTGGAGGGTGGGAAGGCATTCTTGATGGTCCTGGAGGTGGGGCCTTAGTGTTCTTGTGGAGTGCTGAGGGGACACAGTGGCCTAACTGTAGGGTTCGTGGAGGATGAGGCAGGCGTTAAAGGAACCTGGGATTATGGCCGAAGAGCCTCATGTGCTGCCACACAGGGAGTCGGAGCACGAGAAGTTTGGATTTCCGAGCAGGAGGCTGGGGTGTTTAGCATCTCTTGGGCCAGGCCCTGGATGACTGTTCTGTTCTGTGACGCATCGCCTAGGTTTTGTGACCCTGCTTAAAGGCCAGAAGGTTTTTGGTTTGAATCCTAGAAGGTAAGAGGTAGAAAGCTGGCTGTCGTTTTAAAACTAAACTCTAGGGGGCGGTGGTCAGCAGGACCTCTGCATCTTCCCAGGAGCTGCTCCCAACAAAGATCCTACTGGTCACTGGTGCCCTAGGTTCTCCTTTACAAACTAAACCACAGGTCTTGCTTTTCTTTTCTTTTTTAATTTTAATTTTTTTATGAGAGCAAGGAAGAGAGAGAGATTGACATGCCAGGGCCTTAGCCTCTGCAATCAAACTCCACCTTGTGCACATGCGTCACTTTGTGTGTCTGGCTTATGTGGGTTCTGGGAATTCGAACCTGGTCCTTAGGCTTTGCAGGCAAGTGCTTTACCTACCTGCTAAGCCATCTCTCTAGCCCAGGTCTTGCTTTTCTTGATCCACAAAGCAGTCAAGGTCTTTTAGAGACTGGGACAATTATAGTGTCTGAAATTTTTTTAAAACATTGTGTGTGTGTATGGAATGTGTGTGTTTATATGTAGGTAAGTGCATATGTGTGTGTGCAGGTGTCCATCCACATGGGTGCACATGCATGTGGAGGCCAGAGAACAACCTCCTGTGTCATCCTCAGGAATGCCAGCCACCTTTTTTGAGACAAGGCCTCTCATTGACCTGTGAGCCTCAGGGATCTGCCTGTCCCCACCTCCCCAGTGCTGTGATTAAAGGCGCACACCACCACACCTGCTAGCTTCCATGGGTTCTGGGGCTCAAACTCAGGTCCTCACGCTTGCAAGGCAAGCACTTTACTGACTGAGCTGTCTTCCGAGCCCTGAAATCACATTTTGTGTTATTTGATTACACATTATCCTCACCATCTTAGACACTTAGTAAATTCCAGCACCTGTTTGTCTGTCTCTTGAAGATTTTAAAAGTCAATTAAAAATATTTATACTATAGAGAAGAATGGAAAAGGAGCATGATGGGGATAATTGTTGAAAACTATTCCTATAAAAACTGAAGGAAATTACACAACTTTTTTTTCTTTTTTTTTTTTTTGGTCCACAGTCCTACTTCATCCCCAGAACTATTTCATTTATCTAACTTTTTTTTTATAGCTTTTATTTCCACTGTGGTAAACTTCTGTTTTTCTGTCCCTTGAGGCTTTTTATAAACTTATTTTCCATTTTGCAATGTATTTGTTTTAGCATCTGTGTAATATACTCCATCAAATTGATATCTCATAATGTATGGCCTCTTCCTTTAGTGCAAGACATTAAGGTTATTTCCATTTTCTCTCCATAATAAATGATGGCAGTACGAACATCTTTATACATGGTGCGTTTTTCCCTAAGTTTGAATTATATCCTTAGGATAAATTCCCAAGAGTGGGATTAGTGGGTCAAAGGGTCTGAACAGCTTTATGGCTCTTAATATTTATTGCCGACTTGCCTGAAGGGCCATTCTCATTTACAGTACCACCTGCACGTGTGAGTGTGCCTGTCCCTCCCCGCCCCGCCAACACTGCCTCCTCACTCACTCACTACTCAGGCAAATTTCCTAAGCAGTAAGTCATAACTTGCTATTGTTTTTAATTGGTAATCAGTTATTATCAACATGAGGCGTTGCCTCTAAAGTCCGTTTCTTACGTTCTAGTTTGGTTTGCTTTTCTGTGGGTGATATATCTTGACATCACGTGGAATTTAAAGTACTTTATAATTGCAATGCTAAATGCACCCAGAACAAAGGGAATAATGAGTGAAGACCAGGAAACTCATTTCTTGGGCTCAACAAACAGCATGGTCCAGCCATATTTGTTTTATTTCCCCCTCTTTTTCCTTTCCTTTCCTCGGGTAGCATTTTAAAGCAAAGCCCAGATCTTACATGTTTTACTGTATACATTACAGTGCCTATCTAAAACATGCCCATTTTGTATTTGATCATGCCATCCCCGTGCCCAACAAAATGACAGTTCCTTGGTGTCATTTAATACCAGTGCCTTCTTACTTTCGCTTTAACTTCATCAGTACATATCTGTTTGCATTTGGTTCTTGTGTTTCTGAAGTCTCTTAGTCTACCAGATACCCACCACCCTCATATCAGTAGCCCATCTCCTGCTTGTGCCCCTGCCTGGTGGCTTACTGTAGGAGTTGATCCTATAAATCACACTCTGGAGTGTGTGTGTGTGTGTGTGTGTGTGTGTGTTTTGTGGAGGCCAGAGGTCAGCATCCCGTCTTCTTCAATGCTTAGCCTCCTTATTATTTTTTTTGAGGCAGCGTCTCTCATTGAACCTAGCGTTCACCAATTCCATTAGACTAGCTCACCAGCAAGCCCCAGGGATCCTCCTGTCTCCATCTCCCCAGCACTCAGATCAAAGGTGTGCACCGGCACGTCTGGCTTCTTGCGTGCGAGCTGAGGATTCAAACTCCGGTCTTCGAGCTTGCATGGCGGGTGCTTCACCCGCTGAGCCCCTCCTCAGCCTGCTAGCCTAGCTTTGGCTCAGGCAGGTGCAGCCCCAAACACACTGCACAGCTCTCCATCGGCTTTCAAACTCACCCCATCTCATCTGTTGACAACAACTGCTTGAATTATTATTTCCCAGAAATTACAAAATAGTCATGTTTCTCCCCCTGTGTGTCCTTCCTTGTTGTTTACATGGAGTCCTTTGGTGGTGTAAAACTTATCCATCATAAATTCACGCTTGTTACAGTCTCAAAATGCAGTTTATATAAGAAAAGTAGAATAAATGTCCCCATATGCAAATATGCAGACATATGCATACACACACACATATATGCACACACACCCTTTATAATGTGGACATTACACTGTGCACTTAGAGATCTTTATTTGGGGAGGTTACGTAGACTGCCACTGTTAGGATGACTTTACTAGCCACTTATTGATATAGTTTAGTTTTGTGTTTTCCAAGAATACAAATCCTGTGCCTAAATTATCTTATGTTTTGGCCAATGTATCTTTGGAACCTGGTCTTTGGAAAGGGACTTCTGGGCCAAAGGCAAACATAGATGTACTTTTCTAGATGTTGGTAGGTTCTCTTTCATGACAATCACACTGCTTTTCACTAAGAGGGATTTTTGAAACTGAGTGTCTGAATGTTTATCTTAGAGACAAAACTGTTAGAGAAGTTAGAGAGTTTTTGACTGAACCCACATACTGTTCTTGTTGTTTAAGACATGACCTGGGACCAACTCCTTTGGTTCTTGCTTTTGGGAAACCTTTGCCTTTTCTAGGGACATATGGTATATGAAGGAACAACATTAGACAAGTCTAAGGTATATTATTCAAACAAAGGTGATGGTACTGTACAAGTCTGCTTAGGAAGATCTTCCTGCTTATTATGATAAGAACTTGTGAGTCCTTGACCCTGTGAATTCCATTAATCCTTTAAGCGACTCTTTCCCCAAAACAAACTCTTGGCACTTGTTTAAATAGATATATGAGTGTATTAAAAGGAATAGCATGGCTGCATATTGGAAACGTGGGCTGCCTTTATCAATTCAAGTCATGTAGTTGTTTTCTGGAGCTATGTGTATACCTGCTGAAGCATGTTTGTCTAGGGGACGCTGTCAAATGCCCACTGTGCTTTGAAGGTAAAATATCCCCCATACACTCATGTGTTTGAACACTTGGTGCCCAGCTGGTGGCACTGGTTTGGAGATTATGGAACCTTTAGGAGGGGAGCTTTGCTGGAAGACGTGGTCACTGGGGGTGGGCCCTGAAGCGTGCTGGCCTGGCCCCCCTTCCTGTCAGCAGTCCTCTACTTCCTGTCTGCTTCCTGTCAGTCCTCTACTTCCTCTCTGCTTCCTGTCAGTCCTCTACTTCCTGTCCCCCTTCCTGTCAGTCAGTCCTCTACTTCCTGTCAGTCCTCTACTTCCTGTCCCCCTTCCTGTCAGTCCTCTACTTCCTGTCTGCTTCCTGTCAGTCCTCTACTTCCTGTCCCCCTTCCTGTCAGTCCTCTACTTCCTGTCTGCTTCCTGTCAGTCCTCTACTTCCTGTCCCCCTTCCTGTCAGTCCTCTACTTCCTGTCTGCTTCCTGTCAGTCCTCTACTTCCTGGCCTGCAGACACAGTGTGGCCAGCCTCATGCTCCCGCCACCGTGCCGTCTCTGCATGGTGGACTGTACCTCTTCTTGGACTGCCACCCACAGGAAGCCCTTCCTCCCTCAAGTTTCTTGTTCTGAGGTACTTGGTCACAGCAACAAGAAGAGTAACTTGTATTAATTACTTTGAGCACTGCACAGCACAACCAGTGGGGATACCTTGGGCTAAACGAACATAAGGGGACACCTCAGTCCCGACCACCCTGGGTCATGGAGCCCTGCCATCCAAGCATCTCAGCTCCGCATTCATCCAGAGAACACAGAATCCACGCGCAGGCTGGCTTCAAACAACCACGGGCATCTTTCCTCCCAGATTAACCTACGTTCTTTTTTTTAAAATATTTTTTGTTCATTTTTTATTTATTTATTTGAGAGCGACAGACACAGAGAGAAAGACAGATAGAGGGAGCGAGAGAGAATGAGCGCGCCAGGGCTTCCAGCCTCTGCAAACGAATTCCAGACGCGTGCGCCCCCTTGTGCATCTGGCTAATGTGGGTCCTGGGGAATTGAGCCTTGAACCAGGGTCCTTAGGCTTCACAGGCAAGCGCTTAACTGCTAAGCCCTAACCTACATTCTTAAAGTTCTCTCTGCACGTGTATATTGCGTGTGCAATGTGGCATGTTGTGTGTGGTGTATGCTCATGTGTGTGCCCATGCGGTGCCTCACATGCTTGCCTGCAGCCGGGCATGCTCACCTGCAGTAGCTGCAGGGGAACACCACGTGTCCCCTGCCGAGGGAGCGCTCCTCCCTGTTCTTGTACTTGAGCTGGCGTCTCTCACTGCTCCTCAAGCTTGTGGGGTTTGGTGGTGGCGGTGGTGGTGGTGGTTTTGCGAGCCCTGATGGTCCTCAGGTCTCTGTTCCCCCTTGAGACTGGACTTGGAGACATGGACTTGAGCAGCTACAGCAGCTATTTATGTGGCCCCAGGGATGGAACTCAGCAGTCTCTGAGGCCTCCTCAGGCCCTCATGCTTGCACAGGAAGTGCTTTTAATGGCTGAGCCACCTCGCTAGCCCCAGTTCTGTATTTTTGATTAACAGTTTTCCATGTGTTCCTTTCTAGATTGAATCATTAAAGAAAAAGGTGCAACAGAAACAGCTGCTAATCTTACAGCTTTTAGAGAAGATCTCCTTCCTGGAAGGAGAGGTAAGAGACTGTGCTTCCTCGTGTTGGTGTCTTTCTACCATTAAAGTTTACGTTGCTGATCCTGCTGCTGACAGTTAATTAAAAATATGGCTATTTCCTGCCCTTATAAAATTGATTGAAGGTTAACTGCTAGCTCTGCAAATGAGGCCCTGACAGCTCTTTTTCCTCTCTCCCTCTTACTCTCCTCACTGCAGCTGGCTGCGTGCTGCTGCCTTTGCAATCCCAGTTTGTCTTGTTCTAGAATTTTCTCAGCAAGTCTGAGAAGCTGTTAGTATCAACCATTTCTCACATTTGTGTGAAGCTTTATAATCTGAGAATAATTTGCACATACATGTCTCCCATGGTTTTCTCAGTGACTTTAAGAAAATCAGGAGAGGTGTTATTATCTCTGTGTGAGTAAATGGAAAGATAGCAGCAGAGAGAAGGGAGGGAGGGAACATCACCCAGACTCACCCAGCTTAGGAAATGCCAGAGCCAGGCTGAAAAGGGGACTCCTAATCCAGTGCTCTTCTTCTGCTTCATCGAGCGAGCGTGTTTCAGACCTCACTTCCTCTCACCTGAAGCTTCCTGTTGCTTGGGTTCCTTGCCTCTGGCCTTCTGAGAGTCACATGGGAAACTTTGTAGGGGTTCCAGAGGAGAGAATTATGAGATTGGAAGACTCTAAGAGGTTAGGTGTTAATAGAAGGAGAAGCCCAAAATCTCTTTGCCCTAAAGGCTCTTTATTAAGAACTTGGCATTGAGTCTTTGGCTTTCGAGACTCTACGAAGAGCCAAGTGTCCCAGCACCTGGCCTTGTCAATGTTCCTCATTGTCCTTTCCCAGTGAGTCAGCCTGAGACACAATGGTACCTGGCCTTGGGCTTGGAGAAAAGGTATGGTCCTTTTCTAAAAAAAAAAAAAAAAAAACTATGGGGCTGGAGAGATGGCTTAGTGGTTAAGTGCTTGCCTGTGAAGCCAAGGATCCCGGTTCGAGGCTCGACTCCCCAGGACCCACGTTAGCCAGATGCACAAGGGGGCGCACGTGTCTGGAGTTCATTTGCAGTGGCTGAAGGCCCTGGCGTACCCATTCTCTCTCCCTCTCTCTCTATCTGCCTCTTTCTCTGTCTGTCGCACTCAAATAACTAAATAAAAATATTAAAGAATTATTGAGGTCTTTATCATATGAATATATTGCAGATTGGTCCTATGCCATCACGTTTTACTCTTGCGCTCCCTCTCCTCCACCCCTGTTCCTGGGGACCCCTCCTTAGTGGGGTTATCAGTAACCTCTGTGGGGTGATGAGTGCACCAGTCTCTGTGGTAGGGACAAGACCTCATGGCACACTTTCCCACCCTGTGGCTCTTGTATTCTTTCCCTCCCTGTTTTCAATGTTCCCCGAGCCTCGGTGGGTGTGTCATCAGTCTTCTTTAGTGTTGAACTCTCAGCAGCCTCTGATTTTTCGCTTTGAGGAGTTTTGAGTCTCCTCAGTGTCTACCAGGTTTGGCCCTTCTCTAGATCACAAGGGAAAGTCTAGAATCGTCTTTTAAAATACAGAATATGATGGGTGTGGCTGCTCATACCTATAATCCCAGCACTCTGGAGACTAAGGCAGGAGAATTGCTGTGAGTTTGAGGCCAGCCTAGGCTACAGTAAGACCTTACTTCAAAAAAGAAACAGAGGATGTGGACTACTTTGACCCTTGGAGTCACTACTCATCCTTACTGGTATTTAAAGTTATTAGATGTACAAATACATGTTCCTCAAAAATATATACCAAATTCCTAAAGCTTGCTCTTGCTTGGCCCAATATCCATTCTTTTTTTATTTTTCTTCCCCCTTCCTCAGAGTTTTGGTTTGCTCATCTTATGGAGAAGAGATATCCTTCGTTTATGATATAAAAATGTTTTAAAAATAAAGTACAGGCACATGTCTCTAGTACCTTGATAAACTTTCCGAAGTGTATTCTATTACATTGTTCTTAAGCTTACATTTGTCAGGGTGCAGCATGGTGTGGTGGCACATGCCTTTAATCTCAGCACTCAGGAGGCAGAGGTAGAATGGCTGTGAGTTCAAGGCCAGCCTGAAACCACATAGTGAATTCCAGGTCAGCCTGGGATATAGTAAGCCCCTACCTAGAAAAAAACAAAATAAAAGAAGTCAGGGTGCAAGATGTTGGGGGGGAGAGAGGTGGGGTGGCATACATGCCTACAATTCCAGCACTGGGAAGGCTAAGGGAGGAGGATCACCTTGAAGCCAGCCTGGGCTACAGAGTTGAGTTCCAGGTTGGCATGAGCTAGACAGAGTGAGACTCTGCTTTATACACAACACAACACAACGAAAAGTTAGATAAAGGGTCCAAAGTCTTCTTTTCTGTTTGTCTGTCCTGCACCGTGCACAGTGCATAACCCGCTGGCATGCCGGGAAGCCTGTCTGGGAGGAGCATTAATTTTCCCCGGTGATGTTGGGCTGCAGTGCCAGGCACCAGGGCTCCCGTACGCATTTTATTTTATTGACACATTCCTGTTCAGTGTGTCTGCACAGCTCCTGGCCTCTGGCTCCCCGGGCCTGAGAGGAGCTGGGGGAGGGGCTGACCACCATGCACTTGTGACATAATTCCACACCCCCCCCAAATGCCCAGAGCCAGCCACTCTAGGTTGCGTCTATCTGGAAAGCATGCAAGTCTCTCTGAGCCGAGCTTCCCCGTGGCATTCATTTCACATCTAAACACAAGGTGGTGGTGTTTGAAAGCAGAACACTGTAGTGTGACTCTGTTCTAGAAACCACCCTTCGTGGAGCTGAGCTGGGGACAGCCTGAGGCTTCTGGGTGCCCTTTCACCGCAGTCAGCTTCTGCCAGACTGAGGATCACGCAGTTCTGATGTGTCAAATCCAATTAATTTGGTTTATTTTTATCTTTTTACCAATTTCTTCTGTTATGTCCCTCTCTGTCCTTTTTTAGCTTCTCATGTCGAGGCTTTTAGTATCATTTGCATTTTTCTTCCCAACTTTGTTTTATGTAACTTACTTAATTGAACTGCATGTATTCCATGTAAGTACAGATTGAGTATCCCCTTAAAAAGCAATACCGGACTTCCGGTTAAGATGGCGGCGTAGGTACCACGCCAAAGCAGCCTAGGGGGGAAAAAGACCAAAAAAATTCAGCAAAATACACACTTTTACTAAAAAGTGAGGTGTATAGGAAATTGAGGCGGCAGCGGAGAAGTAGAAGAGTTATAGAGCATCCAGAGCCCGCACAGGTGGGAAAAGCGGCTCCGGCAGCTCGGCTACCCGCCGCAACCGCGGAGCGGCAGAAAGCCACCAGACTCTCAGCTCGAGCCGCAGGAAAAGCCAGGTGCGGGATTTTCCCCTCACACCGCGCTCTCCGCAACTCGGGAAACGTGAGGGGAGAGCGGCAGCGAGCAGCGGAGGAGAAGACCGCGAAATAGAAGAACACGTGGAGCAGCGAGACAACCAGAGCAGCCGCGGCTCCCTCCCCTCCCCCAACGCCTGAATCCAGCTCCAGCGAACAGAGCAGCGGCCCGGGACCCGGCCACGCCAACTTGGGCTGACAGCGGGACCCAAGCAGGAGCAGAGTTCGGCAGCAACTTCAGCGGCTCCAGCACCGGTACCAGCAGCCCCAGCAGCAGCGGACCCAGGAGCAGCAGCGGCGGCAGATCCCGCAGCAGCGGCTTCGGGGGGAGCAGCGGCGGTGGACATGGCAGCGGCAGCTTCAGCAGCGGTGGTGGCTCCGGGGGTGGCAGCTACGGCAGCAGCAGAGACAGCAGCAGCGACTTGGTTTGCCCCGTAGGAAAAGCAAGTGCCCAGCTCCAGAAATCAGAACAGCAGCCCGACGACCCAGGCAGCAACTTGACTGAGACCAAAATCACCCAAGGTAACTGGGATTGCACCAGGGAAGGGTCTCACTTTTCACAAGCTGACTTGGATCCCTCAACAGACCAGAAATCTAAACCTCTTTGTTGATAGAGGATCTGGTCATTATAATAACTACTCTTGCATACATACTCGGGGCTGTTTTTGATTGATTGTGTACAGTGTTTAGTTAAATTTTAGAATCTACCTGTATTTTATTCCACTCAGCCTGCTTGAATACTCCTAAAGCAGGGAAACTCAACCCCTAAGAACATCTTTGTAGATACTCTGAGAGTCTTAAGAGCCACACCTAATAACTTAAGATCCTACCCTGAAAATATATTACATCAAATCAATTGATACAGCTAAGAATACACAGCTAGCTAGAAAATCCAAGCATTAACTTAATCCAAGATGCAAAAATATATACATTATAACACAAGAAACACTAAAAAGCAAGACGATATAAATCCACCTAAAAGTATTAATGCATCAGAAATGTCCTCCAGTGAGAAAGAGTTAGAGGAAATGCCTGAGAAAGAGTTCAAAAGAATAATTATAAATATGTTCAAAGAGGCCAAAGAACACATGAAAACAATCAAAGAAGAAATCAAAGAGGAAATCAAAGAGGAAATCAAAGGAATCAAAGAAGAGGCAGGACACCAATTTAATGAAATAAAGAAGGCAATACAAGACATAAATAGGGAAATAGAAATAATAAAAAAAAAAAACCAGTCAGAATTACTAGCAATGAAGAACACAGTTAATGAAATAAAAAACTCTGTAGAAAATCTCACCAGTAGGATGGATGAGGGAGAGGACAGAATATCTAAGCTAGAAGACCAAGTGGCAGACCTAATGCAGTCCAACAAAGAGAAAGACAAACTTATAGAAAAGTATGAGTGGGAATTTCAAGATATTCGGGACACTATGAAAAGATCCAATATAAGAATTCAGGGGATAGTAGAAGGAGAAGAACTCCACTCCAGAGGCATAGTAGGCATCTTCAACAAAATCATAGAGGAAAATTTTCCCCAATTTGGGAAAGAGGTGCCAATACAGATACAGGAAGCCTTTAGAACCCCAGCCAGACAAAACCCAGAAAGAACCTCTCCTCGCCATATTATAATCAAACTTCCAAACACACACACCAAAGAAAAATTATTGAAAGCAGTTAGAGAGAAAAATCAAGTTACCTACAAAAGCAAGCCCATCAGGATTACAGCAGATTATTCAACACAAACTTTTAAAGCCAGACAGGCTTGGAGTGATATATTCCAAGTTCTGAAAGATAACAACTGTCAACCAAGGTTACTTTATCCTGCAAAGTTATCCATTCAAATAGATGGAGAAATAAAGACATTCCATGACAAAAGCAGGTTAAAGGAGTATTTGAAGACAAAACCAGCTCTACAGAAAATACTTGATAGAATCCTCCATGCTGAACAAAAGGAAAAGCACACATATAAGGAACCTAGAAAAAACAAGCTATACTCAAATACCAGTTAACAGAAGAGAGCACAGGTAGAACCAGTAACACACACACACACACACAAAAATGGCAAACATAAATACACACCTTTCAATAATATCTCTTAATATCAACGGTCTCAATGCCCCAACGAAAAGACATAGATTTGCAGACTGGGTTAAAAAGCAGGATCCTACAATTTGTTGTCTCCAAGAAACTCACCTTTCTACAAAGGATAGACATTATCTTAGGGTGAAAGGTTGGAAGACGGTGTTTCAAGCAAATGGGCCTAGAAAACAAGCAGGGGTTGCTATCCTAATATCAGACAGGGTAGACTTTAGTCCGACGTTAGTCAAGAAAGATAAGGAAGGTCACTTTATATTGATTAAGGGCACACTCCAACAGGAGGACATTACAATCCTAAACATATATGCACCTAACATGGGGGCTCCCAAATTCGTCAAACAAACACTATTAGAACTAAGGTCACAGATAACACCAAACACAGTGGTGGTGGGTGACTTTAACACCCCACTCTCATCAATTGACAGGTCATCCAGGGAAAGAATAAACAGAGAGGCATCTGGACTAAATGAGGTCATAGAAGGAATGGACCTAACAGATATATACAGGACATTTCATCCAAAGGCTGCAGAATATACATTCTTTTCAGCAGCACATGGAACATTCTCTAAAATAGACCATATATTAGGACACAAAGCAAATCTTAACAAATTCAGGAAAATTGAAATAATTCCTTGCATTCTATCTGACCACAATGGAATTAAACTACAAATCAGTAGCAAGAAAGGCTATAGAGCATACACAAAATCATGGAAACTAAACAATACACTACTAAATGATGACTGGGTCAATGAAGAAATCAAAAAGGAAATCAAAAAATTTATAGAGTCAAATGATAATGAGAACACAACATACCAAAATCTCTGGGACACAATGAAGGCAGTTCTAAGAGGTAAATTTATAGCCTTAAGTGCCTATATTAAGATATTAGAAAGGTTGCAAGTAAACGACCTAATGCTTCGCCTTAAAGCCTTGGAAAAAGAAGAACAAGGCAAACCAAAAGTTAGTAGACGGGAAGAAATAATAAAGATTAGGGCAGAAATTAATGAGATAGAAACAAAAAGAACAATCCAAAGAATTAATGAAACAAAGAGTTGGTTCTTTGAAAGGATAAACAACATTGATAAACCCTTAGCAAATCTGACCAAAAGAAAGAGAGAAGAGACACAAATTAATAAAATCAGAGATGAACAAGGTAACATCACAACAGATTCCAGAGAAATTCAAAAAATCATAGGGACATACTATAAAAGCATATACTCCACAAAGTATGAAAATATGAAAGAAATGGATGATTTCCTTGATCTATATGACCTACCTAAATTAAATCAAAATGAGGTTAATCACTTAAATAGACCTATAACAAACATGAAGATCCGAACAGTTATCAATAATCTCCCAACTAAAAAAAGCCCAGGCCCGGATGGATTCACTGCTGAATTTTACCAGACCTTTAAGGAAGAGCTAACACCATTGCTTCTTAAGCTTTTCCAGGAAATAGAAAAAGAAGGAATTCTACCAAACTCCTTCTATGAGGCCAGCATCACCCTGATACCAAAACCAGGCAAAGATAGAACAAAAAAAGAAAATTACAGACCAATCTCCCTCATGAACATAGATGCAAAAATTCTCAACAAAATATTGGCAAACAGAATACAAGAGTATATCAAAAAGATCATTCACCCTGACCAAGTAGGCTTTATCCCAGAGATGCAGGGATGGTTCAACATACGCAAATCTATAAATGTAATACATTACATAAACGGGTTGAAGGACAAAAATCACATGATCATCTCATTAGATGCAGAGAAAGCATTTGACAAAATCCAACATCCCTTCATGATAAAAGTCCTACAGAGACTGGGAATAGAAGGAACATATCTCAATATAATAAAGGCTATTTATGACAAACCTACAGCCAACATATTACTAAATGGGGAAAAACTGGAAGCTTTTCCACTAAAATCAGGAACAAGACAAGGGTGTCCACTGTCCCCACTTCTATTTAATATAGTTTTGGAAGTCTTGGCCATAGCAATAAGGCAAGAGACACACATAAAAGGGATACAAATTGGAAAGGAAGAAATCAAGTTATCATTATTTGCAGATGACATGATTCTATACATAAAGGACCCTAAAGAGTCTACTAGCAAGCTGTTAGAGCTGATCAAAACCTACAGCAATGTAGCAGGATACAAAATAAATACACAGAAATCAGTAGCCTTCATATATGCTAACAACAAACACACAGAGGATGAAATCAGGGAATCACTTCCATTCACAATTGCATCAAAAAAAATAAAATACCTTGGAATAAACCTAACCAAGGAAGTAAAGAATCTATACAATGAGAACTTTAAAACACTCAAGCGAGAAATTGCAGAAGACACTAGAAAGTGGAGAAACATCCCTCGTTCCTGGATTGGAAGAATCAATATCGTGAAAATGGCAATCTTACCAAAAGCAATCTACACATTTAATGCAATCCCTATCAAAATTCCAAAGGCTTTCTTCATGGAAATAGAAAAAACAATCCAAAACTTCATTTGGAATCACAAAAAACCTCGAATATCTAAAATAATACTGAGCAACAAAAAAGAGGCTGGTGGTATCACCATACCTGATTTTACCCTATACTACAGAGCCATAGTAACAAAAACAGCATGGTACTGGCACAAAAACAGACATGTAGATCAGTGGAACAGAATAGAGGACCCAGATGTAAGCCCAAGTAGCTATAGCCACCTGATATTCGATAAAAATGCCAAAAATACTCATTGGAGAAGAGACAGCCTCTTCAGCAAATGGTGTTTTGAAAACTGGATAAATATCTGCAGAAGGATGAAAATAGATTCTTCTCTCTCGCCATGCACAAGAATTAAGTCCAAATGGATTAAAGACCTTAACATCAGACCGGAAACTTTGAAACTGCTAGAGGAAAAAGTAGGGGAAACCCTTCAACATATTGGTCTTGGCAAAGACTTTCTGAATACAACCCCAATTGCTCAGGCAATAAAACCACAGATTAACCACTGGGACCTAATGAAATTACAAAGATTTTGCACCACAAAGGACACAGTGAAAAAAGCAAAGAGGCAACCTACAGAATGGGAAAAAATCTTCGCCAGCTATATATCTGATAGAGGATTAATATCTAGGATATACAAAGAACTCAAAAAGTTAAATAATAAGGAATCAAACAAGCCAATCAAAAAATGGGCTATGGAGCTAAATAGAGAGTTCTCAAAGGAAGAAATACGAATGGCATATAAGCATCTTAAAAAATGTTCTATGTCACTAGTCATCAGGGAAATGCAGATTAAAACTACATTGAGATTCCATCTCACTCCTGTCAGATTGGCCACCATCATGAAAACAAATGATCATAAATGTTGGCGGGGATGTGGAAAAAAAGGAACCCTTCTGCACTGCTGGTGGGAATGCAGTCTGGTCCAGCCATTGTGGAAAACAGTGTGGAGGTTCCTAAAGCAGCTAGAGATTGATCTACCATATGACCCAGCTATAGCACTCCTAGGCATATATCCAAAGGACTCATCTCATTTCCTTAGAAGTACATGCTCAACCATGTTTATTGCTGCTCAATCTATAATAGCTGGGAAATGGAACCAGCCTAGATGTCCCTCAACAGATGAGTGGATAATGAAGATGTGGTACATTTATACAATGGAGTTCTACTCAGCGGTAAAGAAAAATGAAGTTATGAAATTTGCAGAAAAATGGATGGACCTGGAAAGTATTATACTAAGTCAGGTAACCCAGGCCCAGAAAGCCAAGCGCCACATGTTCTCTCTCATATGTGGATCCTAGCTACAGATGACTGGGCTTCTGCGTGAGAATGAAAATACTTAGTAGCAGAGGCCAGTAAGTTGAAAAGGAGACATAAAGGGTGGAGAAAGGAAGGGAGGAGGCTACTTAATAGGTTGATATTGTATATATGTAGTTACAGTGATTGTAATGGGGAGGTAATATGATGGAGAATGGAATTTCAAACGGGAAAGTGTGGGGGTGGGGAGGGAGGGAATTACCATGGGATATATTTTATAATCATGGAAAATGTTAATAAAAATTAAAAAAAAAAGCAATACCGCTGTTTATTTGTGTGTTAGGAGTGTGGGAGGGTAATAGGTGAGCCAGGGCTTCTGTCGCTGCAAGCAAACACTAGACCCTTGGGCCACTTTCTGCATCTGGCTGACATGGGTGGATTTGCAAGCAAGCACCTTGAACCACTGAGCCATCTTCCCAGCCTCCAGGTTGAATTTCTCTGGTGTGAAATACTTGGGACCAGAAATGTTTCAAGTTGTATTTGTTTAGATTTGGGAATATCTGTATAGAATTTGCTGGTTGAGCATCCCTAACCCAAACAATCCCAAATTGGCAACTCTTCAGCATCTGAAACTTGGACCAACATGTCACCACTGAAGGCTGTTTACACTTCAGCACATTTTGGATTTGGGATTTTCAGATTGGAGATGCTCAGCCTGTGATCCTGTGAGCTCATGGCATTCGAGAGAGCACATGGATAACGTCCCCTAAAGATTCTCTTTCCTGAGCTGGAGAGATGGATCAGCAGTGAAGGCACTTGCCTGCAAAGCTGAACAACCTGGGTTTGATTCCCCAGTACCCACGTTAAGTCAGATGCACAAAGTGGCACATGTTTCTGGAATTGGTTTGCAGTGCTTGGAGACCCTGGTGCACCCATTCTCTCTGTCTTTATTCTTTTTTTTTTTTTTTTAAGTTTTATTTATTTGAGAGTGACAGACAGACAGAGAAAGAAGCAGAGAGAGAATGGGCATGCCAAGGCTTCTAGCCACTGCAAACGAACTCCAGACGTGTGCGCCCCCTTGTGCATCTGGCTAACATGGGACCTGGGGAACCGAGCCTCGAACTGGGGTCCTTAGGCTTCACAGGCAAGCGCTTGACCACTAAGCCATCTCTCCAGCCCTGTCTTTATTCTTTTTATCTCTCTGTGCTTGAAATAAATAAATGAAAATATTTAAAGATTCTGCTTCCCTTTACAATCTTTGTCCTCTTCAGCCCCAGGCATTCCCATAGGGTGTTTTGTCACTATAGATTCGTTTGCATTTTATACAGTTGCAGTACCCTCTTTAAGCCTGGCATGACAGTGTGAGTGTGTACTCCTTATCTGCAGAGAAGTATTCCATCATGTGGCTCTGTCACCGTTTGATTATCCATGCACCTGTTAATACACATGGGTTATTTCTACTGTGAATTAAACCACGGTGATGTCACTGTGCTGATGCCTGTGCTGATGGGTTTTTACTGCTTTGGATAAATTCCAAGTGGTGGATATCTGAGTAAGAGAGCTAGATGCTGACTTTAGGTTTGTTCTTGGAAGTGGTGTGAATCAAACCCAGGGTCTCATGAGGGCTTAGGCAAGCACTCTACCACAAACTCTATCCCCAGCCCTAGGTTTTGCTGTATAAGAAATTGTCACTGTTTTTAAAAAAGAGTTGTACTATTTTATACCCCTACCAAGCGCAAGAGTTTATCAGTTTCTCCACATCCTCCCCCTCCCCCAGGCTTAATATTTCCAGGTTTTTGTGTGCACCACCAACTCAGGGCTCTATGCCTGTGATGCAAGCACCCCTCCCCAGCTCAATTACACTGCATTTTAGAGTTCTTATTGATTTGATTTATTCATATATTTGGGCTTTGGCTCTATTAGGTAATCAGACAAGCACTAATCTTGGTAAAGAAAATCTGTGACACTTCTTTGTCAAATAAATATATTTGGATCTTCTTTTTCATTCTCTGATTTAATATTTTTTTTTCATTTTTTTGTGACAAATATTGAAGAGATTATTTTTGAGATTTTTTAATTTATTATTTGTTTTTCAAAGTGAGATTTCACTCTAGCCTAGACTGACCTGGAATTTAGTATGTAATCTCAGAGTGGCTTTGAACTCACAGCGATCCTCCTACCTCTGCCTCCTGAGTACTGGGATTAAAGGTGTGCACCATTATGCCCAGCAAGATTTTTAATTTTTATAAAGTTCAATTAGTCATTGTTCTTTTATGGTTAATGCTTGGTGTATTCTTAGAAATCTTTGTCTATTGTTAAGTTTTGTGTCTCGTGTGAAGAACTAATATTTCCCCCAACCCGCATGCACATATTCAGTTCTTTCCTTTTAATAATTCTTTAGTTCCTGATATTGATGACCTGTGATCTCCCCACCACCCCAACATCAGTCTAGTTAGGGGATCATTCATTTGTTGGTTTTCTTTGGGCTATGCTGATTTTCCATATATTTGAAATTTTGACATGATGTACATTAATTTCTTCCAATTAGATTTTTATTATTTTGCTCTTCTTTCCCTAGTTTCTTGAGGCAGCATTTCAGGTCACTGATTTTAGACGTTTCTTCTTTTTAGTGTAACCCTTTCACACCATAAATACCCTCTGATCTCTGCTCCGTGGCATCCCACAAATTTTGATGTGTTGTGTTTTCATTATCATCTAGTCCAAAACATTTTCTAATTTCCCTTCAGGTTTTTCTTTGGCTTATGGGTTATTTAAAAGCATGTTATTTATCTTCCAAATATTCAAGAGATTCCTAGATACCTTATTTAAAAAAAAATCTAAAAATATGGGCCCGGCATGGTGGCATACATCTTTGATCTCATCACTTGGGAGGCTGAAGTAGGAGGATTACTATGAGTTTGAGGCCAGCCTGGGTTACAGAATGAGTTCAAGGTCAGCCTAGGCTAAAGTGAAACCCTGCTTCAAAAAACAAACAAACAAAAATTCTAATAATATATGGCCAGAGAACCTACTTTGATTTTAATTTTTTAAATGTATTGAAACGTGTTGTATCGTCTAGCATATGGTTTCTGGTGGTTAAGTATTGTGAAAAATATAGAGCCTATGTGTTTTATCCATACCAATTAAGCCTAGGTGGTTGGTAATAATGCTTAGGTACTTTATGTTTTCCTTCATTTTTATGTAATTGACCTAAGAGAGAGCTAGTGTACTTTTTTTTTTTTTAAACTATGGCTTAGATCAGTTAGTCTGTCAGTTTTGACTGTGTACTTTGAAGCCCTGTTATACATGTTACATACATCTGATTGCTCTATTGTGATGAGTTGGCCTTTTCGTTATGAACAGTTAGTCAGTACCTGAGGTACTCTGTCTGGAAGTCTGTTTGATTTGCTGATAATATACCATCACTTCTCTCCTGTTTACTGTTTCCATGGTCTAACTTGTTACAGTCACTCTTTTTCAAATGGTTCGTATCTCTGTATTTTAAAATATAGGTAACAGATAATTGAGACTTAACCTTTTTGTATATTCTGTTAGTCTTTGCCTTTTAAAAAATATGATTTACTTATTTGCAAGCAGAGACAGAGAAAAGAAAGACAGAATAGGTGTGCCAGGAGCCAGCCACTGCAAACAAACTCCAGATGCATGTGCCACTTCTTGCATTTGGCTTTATGTGGGTACTGGGGAATTGAACCTGGGTCATTAGGCTTTGCAGGCAAGTGTCTTAACCACTGAGAAATCTCTTCAGCCCAGTCTCTTTGCCTTTTAATTAAAACATAATCCAAAAAAACATAATCTATTAGCAAATAATTACAATAGGTAATCTTATAGTTGTCTTGTTGATAGAATTGGATTTAAGTCTACCATTCACCATCTCTTCTCTTGTTTTGTATTGCTTGCATGTTTTTTAATTTTAAAATATTTATTTGTGAGAAAAAGAGAGAGAATGGGCATGCCAAGGCCTCCTGCCAGTGCAAACAGACTCCAGACATATGTGCCACTTTGTGCATCTGGATTTCCATGGGAAGTAGGGAATCGAACCCAGGCCATTAGGTTTTTCAAATAAATGCCTTTATCTGCTGAACCATCTCTCTGTGCTCCACTCCCCATGTTGGCATGTTTTATTTCCCATTTCTTTCCCTCTTTTGGGTTATCTCAGTTATCCTTAGACTATCATTATGCCAGTAGGCTTTTTAGCTATACCTTAAAAAATCTTTTCATGGTTACTCTGGGTCTTACAATATACATGAATTGTTCACAATCTATTTAAAGGCAGGATTATATCATTTCATGTAAAATGCAGAGCAATGACATAGGTCCATTTACCTAATAATTTCAAAAAATTATTATGTGTTTTATCTACATATATTAGAAGCCCACAGTATATTATTATTATTTTTGCTTTAACAATCATATATTTTAAAGAAATTAAAAGAAAATGGAGTGTTTCATATTTACTCATATGCTTTCTATTTCTGATACTTTTTATTCATTCCTCAAGTACTGAGTTTCTGTCCAATCTCATCTCTCTTCAGTCCAAGGGACTTTTATTGAGTGTTTTGTGTAGTGCAGGCCAGGTGGTAAAAATTTTCATAGTTCTCCTTATCTGAAAGTAAAAAAAAAAAATCTTAATTTTACCTTTATTATTAAAAGATAAAGCTCTAAGTTCACGTCTTTTGGTATACACTGTTTTGTGCTTCCAAAATTTCTGGTGAGAAATCTGTGGTAATTCAAGAGATTGTTGCCCTGCATTAACAGTTTGCTGTTAAGGGTTTTCTTTAGCTGTAGTTTTTGACTGCTCAACTATATTTCTTTTTGAACTTATACGGTGTGAGTTTTCTGAATTTTTTTAGTTTGCAAATTTATGTCTTTTAATGTGTTTGGGAAATTTCCAGCCATTGTTTCCTATGCTCTTTTTTCTGCTTTTGTTTTGCACTCCTCCCTCTCTCTGATTCCAGTATCATTATGTTGTCATTAAAAGTTTCCTACAGCTTCATAAAACTCCATTGTTTTCAGCTTTTATCATCTTTTTTTTTTTTTTTTTTTTAGATAGGGTCTCACTCTAGCTCAGGCTGACCTGGAATTCACTATGTAGTTTCAGGGTGGCCTCGAACTCATGGTGATCCTCCTACCTCTGCCTCCCAGGTACTGGGATTAAAGGTGTGCACCACCACGCCCAGCTTCCTTTAGCTAATTTTATCAATGCATCTTTAGATTTATTGATTCTTTCCTTTCCACCTGCATGCTTTTAAGTTCATTTAAGATATAGGCATGCATATATAAATAAACATTTAGGTATTGCACTTATGTGTTTCAAGTTCCCATTTAGTTTTTTTGTGTATTTTTTTTTTTTTTTTCCTGAGGTAGGGTTTTACTCTAGCTCAGGCTGACCTGGAATTCACTATGTAGTCTCAGGGTGGCCTCGAACTCATGGCAACCCTCATACCTCTGCCTCCTGAGTGCTGGGATTAAAGGCATGCACCACCATGCCTAGCTATTTTGTATATATATATTTTACTACTTCATATTTCCCATGACCTCATTGATCACAGTTGTAATGCCATTATAATACTTATCTTAAAAGTCCAACATCTGTTCATATGAACATTGGTGTCTGCTGATTTCTTGTCCTCTCGGAATGGCCACATTTTCCTGACGTCCTACGTCAGGCAATTTTGCATAAGCTGGGCAGCGTGGACTGCAGGCCTCCGCCATGAAGCATGGAGCAAAGGCTTTGTGACCATGTGCCCACTATTCACTGCGTATGAATCAGGACACACTTGCTAATTCCATCTCCTGTGCCCCTGACAACAGGGCCTCACTCCAGTAGTCTGTGAAATGCTTATTACTAAAGTCTTTGCACTGAGAAGGAAGAAGGCCATGAGATTCCGGGAGTTTTTTGCCTTTCTCTCTCCTTATAAATAAGCCTAGAAGAATGTTGCCGTCCGCCCCCACGGTAAGCCGGCGGTGGTCTTCCTTACCGCACTGGGTGATAGATTGGGAGCCCCTGGACCTGCCGCAGCCCAGCTCTTTCTTTACATGAGTTCTCTCTGTATCAGAACCTTGTTCATAACAATGCTGGGGCATCCCCCAATTCAGAGGGAGAGCTCCTGAGCTGCAACCCACATCATTCCACAATAAAGAAGCTTCTCTTCCTATCGAACTTTTAAGCTTCCGTGTGTTGTCCAATATCTTAGACGAATGTCTCTTCTCCTGTTCCAACTTTAAAAACAAAGACAAATGCTTTGTGCTTTATTTCCTAGTCATGCAAATGATGTGCTCGTTGTGTGCATACATGTGCTTCATGATTCAGTCAGCAGACCAGATGCAATTATTATGATTTTGAGATTTAATCTAACATTATCCAAAATATATCAAGATTTGCTTTTAAAAGGAATTCATTGAAGACTCGCAAGCTACAGAGATTGACACTGTTAACCTCTTTCTGATGTGTTTTGCCCTGGAAACTTCAGATCCCATCACTTCATTTATTTTTGTTTCAACATCCTCAACTTTCTTGTTCCTTTGTCTTTCATTTCCCCCATGAGGCAAATTTCCAATTCCTAAGCATCTAATGATCAACCTATTCGATGTTTGGCTCCAGCATGAAATTAAAAAAAAAAAAAAAAGAAAGAAAGGAAGAAAAGTAAACTATTCAGAGTGCTAATTTTAATCCCAAGGAGCTTGTTCTCTTTTATATGTTTGAGATTTTGAATTTTTCCACACCTATGAAATACTAATTAATTGGTTATAGAGGTATTTCCCACTAAATTAAATTAATAGACTTACTCATTTTATAGTTTAATAAGAGAGTGTTAAAAATTGAGCTGCACCTTATTTAAATGGCAAAAAATGTGATAAATATCTAAATGCCCATCCATAAGAGACTAGTTAACTAAATACTGTACATCCAGGCAGTGGGAGACTGTGACTCAACTAATATAGTTTGTTGTCATAAAAAGAAAAGCAGTGAACATGGAAAGATATCCTACAAATAGTTGACTGAGAAAAGCAGATGGGAATAGGTGAGGACATGTGTTTTCACCTATGTGTAACGGGATCATATGTACGTATGCACAGAGAGTTACGCAGAATGACTGCATCAGAATGACTGACCCCAGCTGAGTAGGCGATGCTCCGTCAATGCACTGTGATAGGAGTCCACGTCACAGGAGGAAGTCGAGCAATACATACTGGTCATAGCGTGCCTGTTGGTGGCAGAACACACTGGGTTTACTAACGCTGATATTTTCCCCCTTCTCATCTCTAGAATAATGAACTGCAAAGCAGACTGGACTACTTGACTGAAACTCAGCCCAAGACTGAAGTGGAAACCAGAGAAATTGGAGTAGGCTGTGATCTTTTACCCAGGTATTTAGGAATTTCCTGTTTTTCTGACTAAAATTCTCCTTTGACTTAAGCAAATACTTTACTGGGCTGTTATTAACAGAACTGCATTTTTCCTACCAAAATAAATTTATTTTTTCAAAAATAGTGGTGATAGCTGAGGGAGTAGAGTCTTTGTGTAGGGTGAAGGGGACAGGGAAGGAGTGACATGGGGAGGGTACTTCAGGAAAGGCTGGCCTGGCCCCCTTCCTTCCTCCTTTCCCTCTTTGCCTCCTTCCTCCATTCCCTCCCTCTTTCTCCCCCTTGTTCCCTCTTTCCTTCCTAGCTCCCCTCCCTCCCACCCTCCCTGCCTGCACATATCTGCCGAGTACCTTCCCTATGCCAAACAGAACACAGAGAAGAATTAGATTTAGTTCCTACCCCAGAGTAAGGGCTAGAAGGAGGGGCAGGTGTGCAGACAGACATTGATTAACAGGTGCGCACAAGGCGCTTCAGTGACACAGAAGAAGGAGGGTCCAAATCTCATCAACTATTTCAAGCACACGTCTGACTCCTGCCTAACGATCCCCTTTCATTATCAGAGCACAGGTGGCAACTATAGCCTTGTCCAGTGTGTCCCTGGGCAGGGACTGGCCTGCTGGTTGTTCAGATGCTTCTCACACCCAGGTCTGTGTCCCTCTTGGGTGAGATTCCAGCCCATGACCCCACCATCTGCTCCTGACAGAAACTGACTTGCCATTTCTAGGTGCTCAGACTGTGCTCAGCCAAGACATGAAACAGTATACATCAGGGGTATTAATGACCTGTGGCTTGAATGTCAGGTAGTCAGAGTCACAAAGGGAGGACTCGCGTGGCAGCAAGGGCTTTGAGTGTGCTTTGCTAGTCAGTAGTGGTCCAGAGGCAGGCCCGGTCCTGGGCCCTTGAGTAGTTAGTAATTGCATCTGCAAAGAGGGATTGTCCAGCCACCCGTGGGGCTGAGGAGTCCCCTGGGTTCTCATCCTACTTGCGGAAGGATGTCTTCTAGCAGTTCTTTCTTTCCTGAGGACTCAGTTTCCCAAATCGTGAGGTCAGCAGCTTCCTCAGAAGTCTTTTCAGGCTTCTACCCTCTCAGTGTGGTCTACTCAGACCTCATTTCCCTGCTTTATCTTTTAAATTTTTGACTTGTTTTGTTCAATCCCCAGAACCCACATTGAAAATGTTGGCCATGATGGTGTGCACCTGTAATCCCTATGCTAGGGAGGAAGAGACAGGTAGATCCCCAGAGCTCACTGGCCAGCCAGACTAGCGTAATTGTTCAGTGAGAGAGTCTGTCTCGAAGGAGTACTGCTTCTGAAGAATGACACGTTTGATTGTCTCCCCTCCATACGCATATGCACACACATGCACCTATGCAGATATGAACATGCATACAAGCAGAATTGTGCACTGGAAGCAAGCTGGGACCACGAACATGCATACAAACATGCTAATAATAATGATGATGGTAATGACAATAACACGGACCATTTGCCACTATAAAAGAGCTTACCCAGAGCAACATGAAGCTCTTTCTTGAGACTGTTCTTGTTTATATTGCTCAATTTTCACTGAACCAATCTAAATTTATCATTCTAATGTAGTTAACAGAAAGTGTTTTTAAAAGGCAGGATATATATTTGTTTATTTTCTAGATCTTATCAATGTGTCATACAATGTACCTGATGAAAATATAACCAAAAAGAATCATCAGTTGTGTATGGGACCCCTTTTGAAATATAAATAACATGGCCATTTCCCTCTTTGTCAAATTTTTCAAAAACCTAGTGGCTTAGTCCACTCTAATTGCCCACGTAATAAATCTTGTTTGGCTAAGACAGGTACAAAACCATGTCTGAAACCAATAAATTATTTGTTTTCTATTCCCCACATTTTGGCTTAGAACAAGCTTTTCAATTTGTATGCCCAAGTCTAGCCGGAGGCAGACTTTTATGGCTATGTTATGAAACCACAAAGCAGTTTTCATAATGGAAGTGCTGACAGACCCTTAACTTATGGCCACAGTGAACTTGGAAGCCACGTCAGTATCTAAAGCAGCTTTTCCATAAAAGTTACATTTGGTCACCCCCGCCCCCGAATCCGTCCTAGCAGTTTAACTACCTCCGTCAGTCAGCAGAGGAAATGAAAACAACATATCCGCATTTCCGAAAGGGCGGAATAATATTTCATCCGTTTCCTCTCCGGTATTTATGAAGCACCTACTATGTGGAAGGCACAGGGAAGGGCCTGGGGTGAGGAGAAGGACCTGCCGGGGAGCTTCAAGCAGGGTTCCCACTGGCTTCTTAGAACGACCTTGCCCTAAGCTGGGCTTCCTGAAGAGATCTTGGTGACAGTGTGCTAGAGGAAGACTATTGAGGTGTTTGGCCTCGGAGAACCACTCCCCAAAATGTACTGTGTTTTGAATGCTGGATTCCAAGTAAGATTGACTTTAATAGAGAGTTCTGTGGTCAAAATCCAACCAGAATTTCCTGATCTAGATGAATCTCCAAGGATGTGTGCGTGTGTGCATGTGTGCATGTGATGTATACCACAGTACACTCCTGATCCTCCTGCCGACACCTCCCAAGGTCAAAGGACAACCTTGTCTTCCACCTCTTGTGACTTTTCCACGTCAAAGGCCAGACGAGCTGGCTCACAAGCTTTGGAGTTTTCCTGACTCTACCTCCCATTGCCTTCGGAACACAGGGATTACAGAAGCATGTGCCACTTGGGTTCTGGGGGATCCAAACTCTGGTTGTCAGGTTTGTGCAGTAAGCACTTTTAACCACTGAGCCATCTTCCCACCACCCCAAGTTTTATAGAAAATAAAATTGAGGCCTACATGGGCTGGAGAGATGGCTTAGCACTTAAGACACTTGCCTGAAAAGCCTAAGGACCCAGGTTCAATTCTCCAGGTCCCACGTAAGCCAGATGCACAAGGTGGTGCATGTGTCTGGAGTTCATTTGCAATTGTCTAGAAGCCCTGTTGTGCCCATGCTCTCTCTCTCCCTCCCTCTCTCTGCCTCAAATAAAAATAAATAAATAAATAAATATTTTAAAATTTTAGGCCTAGAAAAGAAAGTAACTCAGTGGAGGCCACACAGCAAGGGTGCAAGGTCAGGTTTCTGAGTCTAGGGGGAGCATTGGAAACACCACTGTAGGTAGAGTTGCTTAATTGTGTTGTGTGGGTTCTAACAAAATTCCTGGTTCTTACCTGGACTTTAGACTTACACCTAATGAATGAAAGATTCCAGAATGTTTTCAAGGATTGATGGATTGGAGCGAGAGAGAGAGAGAGAGAGAGAGAGAGAGAGAGAGAGAGAGAGAGATAGAGATAGATTATGGGCATGCCAGAGCCTCCTGCCGCTGCAAATGAGCTTCGAAGGCAATGTGCTACTTTGTGTTTCTGGCTTTACATGGGTACTGGGGAACTGAGCCTGGGCAGCTGGCTTTGTAATAAGCAATCATCTTTAACTGCTGAGCCTTGTCCCCAGCCCGATGGTTATCTCACTTTTTGTTTTGTTATGGGGTCGGATCTGGTGCCCCAGGTTGCAGAGGATGACTTTGAACTCCCAACCCTCCTGCCATCACCTCCCAACTGCTGAACTTACAGGTGTGTGCCACCATGCTTAGCGCAGTGTAAACAGCCCCTGCAGAACACCTTGGGTCAGAAAGAAGATCGAGTTCAGCTGTAATGGCATGCAAGTGTTTTGTTTTTTCTCCTCCCACAAAGAACCCAGCAGTGGGTCCCAGTTGGGCAGTCTCGGGCTGCCTGGGTGCCCTGCCTTGCCAGTTGCTAGCTGACTTCAGCCTTGGGCAGGTTGATGAATGTTTCTGAAATCTTGTCTCTTTCATCCTTAAAATGTAAAGGAAGGGTCTGGCGAGGTGGCTTAGCGGTTAAGCACTTGCCTGTGAGGCCTAAGGACCCCGGTTCGAGGCTCGATTCCCTAGTAGCCATGTAAGCCAGATGCACAAGGTGGTGCATGCATCTAGAGTTCATTTGCAGTGGCTGGAATGGGTGCGCCCATTCTCTCTCTCTCTCTTTCTCTGTCTTTTGCTCTCAAATAAACAAATAAAAATAAACAAAATTTTTTTTAAGTAAAGGAACATGGTAATTTCTCACGTTATTGGGTTACTATGAGGATTAAATGACAATATATATGAAACATTTAGCATGGTAAACTGGACTGAAGTTAAGCACTTGTCATTAGTTGCATTCTACTATGATTCTACATGTAAAACGTGTTGCCTGATACAAGTGAATTTGGATATGCTGAGGCAGTTTCATGAACTTAATTTTACTGGTGGTCCTTCATGAATTTATGAATTACTTTATTGTTTTGTGAGGTGACCAGTGTACTAGTATGCACGGTCTCTTCAGTTAAACCCTCAGTTGTTTGGGGCCCTCAGACACTATGTGAGACTGTAGGACTTAGGGAATAAAAGGCCTGAGCTGACACAAGAGAGCAGTCCCCGCATGTGTGCTCCAGACACAGCACACACCTCCCGGTGGAGGGGCAGGAGCCTTCCTGCCCACACCTCCTCAGCCCGCAGTGTTAGGTGCTGCTTTAGGAAGTGACACACGGTCAGAGCAATGCTGATTTTTTTTTTTTTTTTTTTTTGAGGTAGGATCTCACTCTAGCCCAGGCTGACCTGAATTCACTATGGAGTCTTGGGGTGGCCTTGAACTCACAGCAATCCTCCAACCTCTGCCTCCCGAGTGCTGGGATTAAAGGCGTGCACCACCATGCCCGGCTCCTGTTTTGTCTTTATGTGGGGTGTGTGTGTGTGTGTGTGTGTGTGTGAAGGCATAGCCAGCCCTGGGGATCTCCATGTGTCTCTGCCTCCCCAGCACTGAGATTATAGGCCGTGTCTAGTTTTTTATTTGGTTGGATGGTTTTTTGTTTTTGTTTTTGTTTTTGTTTTTGTTTTTGTTTTGTTTCAAGGTAGGGTTTCACTCTAGTCCAGGCTGACCTGGAATTCACTATGTAGTCTCAGGGTGGCCTCAAACTCATAGCAGTCCTCTCACCTCTGCCTCCCAAGTGCTGGGATTAAAGGCAGGCACCACCATGCCCGGCTAGCCATGTCTAGTTTTACCATGAGTACTGGGGATCTGAACTTAGGTCATCAAGTTTGCATGGAAAGCACTTCACCCCCTATGATGTGTCCCCTGCTTTGCTATTTTGTCCTACTGGGGGAAGAATTGAAATAGGGGCTGAAGAAATGGCTTAGTGGTTAAGTGCTTGCCTGTGAAGCCTAAGGACCCTGGTTTGAGGCTCAGTTCCCCAGGACCCACGTTAGCCAGATGCACAAGGGGGTGCACGCATCTGGAGTTTGTTTGCAGTGACTGGAAGCCCTGGCACGCCCATTCTCTCTCTTTCTCTCTCTCTGTCACTCTCAAATAAATAAATAAGAATGAACAAAAAAACATTTAAAAAATTTAAATAGCTTTTTCTTTATAGTGTCACTTATATCCTCTTGAAAAGGACTTCTCCCCATTTTCCGTTTCCCGCTGGCACTGTGCACTCCTGTGGACAGGAGCACGAGGTTCCTACCTTGAGCTTCATGTATTAGACACCTTTGTGTTACTATAATGAAATCCCTGAGGTAACTTAGAAACTTTTGTTTTGGCTCATGGTGTTGGAGGTTCATTACAAGATCCCTTTCCTTTTTTCCTTTGGGTTATCCGTGCAGGCAGCAGATGGCCACAGAGGGACCGCCTTGAAAGACCCCCCCCCCCCAGTTACCCAAGTACCTCCTGTGAGGGAGACCACACATCCCACAGAAGCCATGGCCTCCCAATAGTCCCACACTGAGGAGGCCTTTACCTCAGAACGCTCGTGCAAGCCCAGCACCTGGCATTTAGTTGGTGCTAGTGAGCTGGCTGCAGAGCGAGAGATATACAGACATCAAGCAGGGACTTGCATATAACGTGCTAGTATGTTTGGTAAAGGCCTGAGAAGAGGCGATCCTTGCCTCTGGTTTGGACATTCTCCCATCAGTGGAGTGTAAGAATGAGGGCAGAGAGTTCTGGTCCTTTCACTGATCAGCCCAGGCTCTCCCTGCCTCAGCTTAGAAAGCCACCTGTCCAACAGGCATTCAGCAGGTACTGCCTACATGGAGCTGTCTCTCCGGTGGCCTTCGGTAATGCTGCCTAGACAGAAGCATGCCTGATGCTTATCCCTCCCTGCCTCGTCTGGCCTGTCCTCCATCGCCTTTCTCCTCCAAGGACCTCACTGTAAGAGGTCCTTATGGTTCTCTCTTGATTCCGGTCATTTCTGCCAAGATTCAGCTGGTAGTTTTGCCTTCCCTCCCTGTGGCTGATTCTTTTTAGAGCAGAAGTCCTCGTGCCTCACCACTTCCAGCTGGCGTCTACATGGTCTGCACACTGTACATCGCCCCTTTCTTCAAATCAGTTCCTCTAACAGTGGCCTGGATGCTAACCCTGGGTCCTGGTTCCTACATCTGCCTCTTTCTTCTTGTGTGGCTTTGGGCAAATTCCCAACCTCCTTTTCAAAAAATGTGTATGCGTGTGATGTGTTCATGTTTGTATGTATATTCATGTGTGGGGGCATGTGAAGGAGCATGCAGAGGTTAGAGATGGATGCTGGGTATCTTCCTAAGTTACTTACACTCCTCATTTTCTTGAGACAGGATCTGTTTCTAAGCCTAGAGCTCACCAATTTAGCTAGATAAGTCAGCTAGCAAGCCCTGGAGATCATCTGTCTCCCACCTCCCCAGCACTGGGATTACAGGTGTGTGCACGCATGTCCAACATGGGCGCTAGGGATCTGAACTCACCCCTTCTGCTTGTGCAGCAAGCAGTTTGCCCACTGAACTGTCTCCCTTACACCTCCTAGAACCAGACTTTTTGAGTTTCAGTTGCTTCACCTTGAAAAGGAAGATTGGATCTGAGAGGCTAGCACAGAAGGATTGCCATGAATCCAGGGGCCGCCTGAGCTATATAAAAAGACCCTACCTCAAAACAAAAAGAAAGTTTAAAATGTATTTGAAAGCCTGGAGAGATGGCTTAGCAGTTAAGGCACTTGCCTGAGAAGCTTAAGGATTCAGGTTCAATTCTCTAGGTCCCTAGATGGTGCATGTGTCTGGAGTTTGTTTGCACTGGCTAGAAGCCCTGCCATGCTCATTTTTTCTTCTCTCTCTTTCTCGTCTCAGATAAAAATAAATTTTAAAATAATTTAATTATTTGAGGAGCTGGGTGTGGTGGCTCACGCCTTTAATCCCAGCACTTGAGAGGTAGAGATAGGAGAATCGCTGTGAGTTTGAGGCCACCCTGAGGCGACATAGTGAATTTTCAGGTCAGCCTGCACTAATGCAAAACCCTTCCTCGGAAATCCAAATAAAAAGGTATTTACTATTCCACCCCTGTGATGCCGGCTGATGAGAGAGCCGCATGAACTAACAGGCGCAACGCACCTGGCACAGCGCCTTCATGTTCACCCCGAGGACCTCGCCACCACTCTCCCAGTAACCCCAGCTTGGGGTATTGCAGCCACAGCTCAGCCATAGATGACTTATCCTGTGCAGTCCTTTCCCTCATGACATCCTCAGAAATTCCCATTGCTGTTGTCACCAGTGTGCCTGAAACCCATTCTCCATACGAGATTCCTCAGTACCCTGTCCTTGTCTCTGGTCTCCTCTCCCCAACTTCTGCCTGTCCTCTGTTTCATCTTTGGGTCACATGAATTCCCAGTGAGCAATCGTCTCATTATAGACTGGGCTAGGGAGAGGGTGAGAAGTGACTCACTGTGACTCACGAGCTTTTAAATACCGTGTGTGTGTGTGTGTGTGTGTGTGTGTGTGTGTGTGTGTGTGTTGTGACTATGGGTATGCATGTTCATAGGTATGGGTGCACATGTGTGTGCAAGTGCAACATATATGCGTCAGTGTGCAAGTGGAGGCCAGAGGTTGGTGTCAGGTGTCTTCCCTGGTTGCTCTCCATTTTATTTTTTGAGATGAGGTCTCTCACTGAAATGAGCTCACCAATTTGTCTAAACTAAGTAGCCACCAAGCCCTAGGGATATTTCTGTCTCCACCTCCTTAGCACTGTAACCAGAGATTACAGGCATGCACCACAATGGCTGGCATTCAATATGGGTTCTGAGGATCCAAATTCAAGTCTTCATAATTGTGTACCAATGCTGTCTGCTGAGCAAGCCCTTTGCCTCAGCCCTGTCTTTTCTTTTAAAACTCTGGAGTTTGGTTTGAGAAGTATGGTACATGTTACCTGAGTCACTGAAAACAATTTCAAGTCATCTAGCCTTCAATTACAGAGAAAAGTGGAAATCAAAACATACCCACAGAGCAAGAGAGAGACAAGCTTTTCGTTTTCTTCCCCTTCATGAATTGAAACATGGTTTCTAGTAAACTCATTAATTGTGCCTTAGTAGGTGCAGTTTGGTGACAAATATTCTGCATGGACATTAGAACTGTGCACACAATAAGTGCTTTAAATGCTGTTTTCATCTTTCTGTGGTGGAGATCAGAATATAAAGTAGCTTTGTTGAAGCTTTGTTTTTTATTCTGCTATTATTCCTCCCCAGGGAACAGCCCCTTTGTGGATTAAAAAAAGGCCAGCAATAGCCCAACTGTGTTAAAGAAAACAGGTGAACTTTAGCTATTCAAAAGCTCTGTGCTCTTGAAGTTCTGTTATTTCCTAGTGATTGGCTTAATAAAATTCCCTATTTCGCTTTTGAAAGGTTGGGATATGAGTGCCTGGTTTGGAAACCCAGAAGGCTCACCTTTGTAAATATTTCTGCATTTTATGGGCTTTTAGAGTATTGTCATGGGAGACCATTTCTGTTACAAGGAATTTTCACAGGAGTTGACTCACATTGCCATCTGCTTCCTGCCCCTTGCCATTCCCTTTATTTGCCTGCTCGGGTCACCAGGGACTCCTTGAAGTGTCATGGCCCTTGGATTCCTGTTTGTGGTGGGTGACACTATGACCACCCCCTCCACAGAATTCCCTATGAGTTTCATTGTCATCTGTGTGTAGATTGACAGCTCCATCCCTAGCCTGTGTAAGTGGGTGAGGTCCCAAAGATGAGTGACTTGTGGTCTTCACCTCACAGACATTGCACTTTACACTGGGCTCAAGTGTGGTGTGAGACGCTCCCACTGGCATATCAACAATTGTAAGAGTAGGGGCTTGAACACATGGAGAATCTAGCGGATCTTTGGGGGAGATGTGAGAAGTGCGAGGTCTGTCCTTCCACATCTGATACACCTCGAGACTACCATTTCATGGATGACTAGACACGGGAAGTGGTGAGAAGGAAGTCAGTCAACCCACAGGTGTTGTGTGCATTTGGTCATTGTATTAGTTGGGATAAGGAATGAAGCTGTGGTGCCCACAAATCTCAGGGGCCTAGTACTCTATCAGTCAGCTTCTCCATCACAGTTCCAGGCAGCTGGGATGGGCCTCACTCCACACAGTCGTCCACGATTCCTTCAAGAAACTTCCTGGGCTTTGGGCTTCTCCTGGCTCCTTCACTCTGCCCTCTGCATAAAAGGGAGACATGGTTAGATGGAGGATTACATAGAAGGTCTGCACTCTTTAAACCTGAAGTAATGTCAGTTCTTTTGCTCATTCAGTCACCTGACTTACTTAATTTCAAGAGAATATTAGAAATATAGTTATGTACTTGATATATACACACACATATATTATATTAAAATGTATTTTAATTCTGTATTAAATGTATTAAAATGCACCACATGGTGTGTGTGTGTGTGTGTGTGTGTGTGTAGATATTCTGCTATCGACAAACCTGATGGCAGATGCCTATAATCTCAGCTACTCGATCACAAGCTCAAGGCGAGTTTGGAGTAGAGTGAAGTTAGGGCAGCTTTGGTAATTTAATGAGAAAAAGTCTTAAGAAGTAAAAACATGGGCTGGGGAGAAAGCTCTGTGGGTAAAGGCACTTGTTACACATGCATGAGGATCTTGAGTTTGATCACCAGCACCCACATAAATGTCAGATATCGCCATGTATGACTGTCTGAAGTGAGGCAGAGACAATTAGACCAGAAAACAACCCCCAAAACAAAACCCTCCAGGTACAGTGAGGGGCTCTATCCCGATGAAACAAAGCAGAAGAGCAACGAGGACACTCAATGTTCTACTCTGGCTTCTGCCTGTATGCACACTTACATCTGCACACACATGTGCATGCACTACATACCCCCACACACACATGTCCAAGAATAACAACAAAAATGAAAACAGGACGGAACATGTAGTTGAGTGGTAGAGCATTTGCCTAGCATGCATGAGACCCCAGGTTCATTCCCCAGTATTGAAAACAAAAGCAAAAACAAACAAAAAAACTGAATAAACAAAAGTCCCATATCTTAGTCACCGAGTCCTGGTGATTCTCCCAGTGTGTCCTTAACATTTCCTCTTGACTTCGCTTCTGGTAGAATTCTTATGATCTCTCTTTCACATTATTACTCACAAGAATTTCCTAACCTACCTTACAACCAAGCTTTCCACAGACATCCCTCAGCAGTGCCATAGGAACCTTGCTAGAATAAAAATGTGAGCCTAGAGCTGGAGAGATGTCCTTAAGGGTTAAGGCACTTGCCTGCAAAGCCTAAGGATCCAGGTTCAACTCCCCAGAATCCACATAAGCCAGATGCAGATGTGGTACATGCATCTGGAGTTCATTTGCAGTGGCTAGAGGTCCTGTTGTGCCTATATTCTACCTCCCTTTCTCTCTCTCTCTCTCTCTCTCTCTCTCTCTCTCTCTCTCTCTCTCTCTGTCATAGAGAGAGAGAGAGAGAGAGAGAGAGAGAGAGAGAGAGAGAGAGAGATAGATATAGTGTAGCTTGGTGTGCTGGCTCATGCCTTTAGTCCCAGCACTCGGGAGGCAGAGAGAGGTAGGGTTGCCATGAATTCGAGGCCACCCTGAGACTACATAGTGAATTCTAGGGATTACAGGTGGGGCACCACTCCCATCCAGTGTTTATGTGGGTTCCAGGGATCTGAACTCAGGTCAGCAAGCGCTTTATCTGCTGAGTCATCTCCCCAGCCCTTCATCTTTGTAAGTGTTAAAAAACCATTTCCTAGAGTTATCTTCCACGTGAACAATATGGAGTGTTTTGTTTAATCTTCCTTTGTTCTGCCTTCTCTTAATTTCTCAGCCAAGCAGGTAGGACTCGTGAAATCGTGATGCCTTCTAGAAACTACACCCCTTACACAAGAGTCTTGGAGTTAACAACGAAGAAAACACTGACTTAGGCACTTGGAGACGCGAGCTTCTTACAGATGTGCAAAGGCCCTGGATCCCTGAGGCTTAGATTCAAAAAAGGGAGGCTGTTGTTTCCTCATCCTCACAGGGAAAGCCAGAGTGGGTGTCTGCTTCTAAGACACAGAGGGGACAGGCAAGAGTGAGGTCCACTTGGTTACATTTCATGCACCCAACCTCCTACTTTGTCATTTGTTTTCCATGTGGACACCGACTTCACTATTTATTTTCTGTTTTGCTAGATTTTGGTTGTGAGGGAAAAGGGCATTCATTTGAGATTTCATGTTATTCACACCAGGATGGTTTGTTACAGCATGAAGGTTTTGTATACCCATAAAAGTATTAGATGTCGTGTTTCTCTGACAGAGATGCCTGTCTTAGAGAGACATGGGCACCTGGTAAAACTTGAACCTGGAGGGGCGGGGGGTGGTCCCCAGCACACAGTCGCAAGGATTCCTTGCAGGGCTGTGGGAGGAGCCATGGTTAGAGATTGTGTGGGCCAGACAAGCTTTGTTCTAATATGCTAATCCCTTGTTTTCATTTTTACCTAATACCTTTATTGGACCAGCTGAAATCACTCTATTTATTCAAGCTGTGATTTTGTTTTTCTTTTTCACTTTAACTTAAAAAAAATTTTGTATGTTGTGGAAATTAATCATTTAATGTTTTCAGTATCAACTGATATTTTTGTTAAATGAATGAGTAATCTGTGCATGCTCGAGTTTGATATTATAACCTATATTGCATATGTTTAATAAATACCATATATTTTGTTGTATTACCGTTGCCATTGTCTTTCATCCATGACTGTGTAGACGGGATAGGGAACAGTAGGTTCTCAAATGAGTGCCAAGGTCCCATGACAGTGACAGTGAGCTCTCCAACAGTCCCTAGAAGCATGATAATGTATAAAATTGTGTGTCTTTCTTTCTTTTTTTGCTTTTTTGTTTTGTTTTGTTTTTCAAGGTAGGGTCTCACTCTAGCTCAGGCTGACCTGGAATTCACTATGTAGTCTCAGGATGGCCGCGAACTCCAGGCAATCCTCCTACCTCTGCCTCCTGAGTACTGGGATTGAAGGCGTGTGCCACCATGCCTGGCTGTGTGTGTTTATTTTTAAAGTCTTGAAATGCATTTAGCTCACACACCTTCTAAAAAGACTTAGATATGGGCTGGAGGGATGGCTTAGCGGGTAAGGCATTTGCCTACAAAGCCAAAGGACCCAGGTTCGACTTCTCAGGACCCATGTTAGCCAGATGCACAAGGAGGCGCATGTGTTTGGAGTTCATTTGCAGTGGCTGGAGGCTCTGGCACACCCACTCTCTCTTTCTCTCTCTCTCTCCCTCTTTCTCTGTCAAATAAATAAATAAATAAATAAATAAAATATATTTTAAAAGGCTTTTAAAGACTTTTTAAAAGAAAATACATAGTTCTTCCTTTACAAAATCTCCCTTTTCCTGGTCCCCTCTTACTTTATCCCTTTTGAAAAAGAAAAAAATAAACCAGTAAACAAGTCATCAAAGTTCTGAACATAATTTCATCCTCATAACAACCAGGCATAACTATACCACTTGACAGGCTGCTGAAATTTGCACATCAGGTTGACAGAGGGATGGGCACCTGGACACAGCGGTTGTCACTGTAATGGTTCCTGTGTGACCCTCACTAGTGGCAGGGAACCATACCTGTGGAAATATCAGTCCAGGACCAGGAGACTAGACTCAACCAGAGTAACTGGTCTGGCAGTGGTTTCTAAATGAAATGCAATGACTTAAGGAATGTTAGTTTTCATGAGACCAAGGCAGCAATGAAAACTGTCCTGCAAACAATTCCACATTCCCTCCTCTCCCCTCTCAAAACAGCAAGAAAAAATAAATAAAAACTAGAGATATTGGGCTGGAGGGATGGCTTAGCAGTTAAGGCATTTTCCCGTAAAACAAAAGGACCTTGGGTTTCCAGGACCCACGTAAGCCAGATGCACAAGGGGCCGCATGGGTCTGGAGTCCGTTTGCAGCGGCTGGAAACCCTGGAGTGCCCATTCTCTCTCTCCCTCTCTGCCTCTTTCTCTCTCTATCAAAAAGTTAAAAAACAAACTAGAGATATTACTCTTAAGGAATGCCAGGATTCTTTCTGCAGCTGGGACCTTTATCTTTCATCCACACAGAATTCCAAACAAAAATTGGAAGTACCCAGAAAGTCTTACAGAGAGTTACTACACTATGTGGACTGGAAGACCCAGAAAGAAACCTCTGAGATCCTTTGTCAAAACTACCTGTAGAGGGCCAGGGAGATGGCTCAGTGATTCAGAACACTTCGTGCAAGCATGAGAACCTGAGAGACTCCTTTGAGCTTGATCCCCAGGACCTACGTAAATAGCTGGATGTGGCTGCTAGCAACTATAACCCCAGGCCTGCAGGGAAAGAGCTGGAGCTTGGAAAAAAAAAAAAAAAAAAAGGAGGAGGGGGGAGAGTCAGAGGAAGAAGAGGAAGAAAAATAAGTGCAAGTTCTGGGGTCAGTAAGAGGCTTCAGCTCACACAGAGGGCAAAGGAGCAACGGAAAGGGAGAGCCGGTTCCCCTGCAGCCAAGCAGGCAAGCTCACGGGCAGGGCACCGCAAACGCATGAACACACCCCCCACCCCCACATGCCACGTTACATACAAGCAGAAAAAAGAAAAAGAAAAAAAACCTCTAGTATCCACAACGCTCCATCTGAGAGTGAACAGCCACCCACCTCATCGTGAGCACAGGGCTCTGTGAAATGGGATGAAGAAACTCTAACCATACACGGCAAATTTACCTCAGCAGGGTGCAGAACATCAGTGTGCATGAGGGATTTCGGAAAATAAAAATAGCATTTGATTATAGCTTTCAAATTTATATTCTAATTTAGCCCTTCCTAACTTTCTCAAAAACATAGATATTTGCCACTTGTTTATTTAATTTAAAAAATAACCATGGACGCTGAGGGCACAGTGTTTGCCAAGCACCGGGCTCCGTCCCTGGGAGTAAACCAGGCCAACTTGGAATACAGGAGATCCTGTCTCTAAGAGGGGGAGGGGCTTAGCAGTTAAAGGCGCTTGCTGATGGCCTGGGTTTGATTCCCCAGCACCCACATAAAGCCAGGTGCACAGTGGTGCATATGCCTGGAGTTCATTTGGTAGGAAGCCCTGATGTACCTACCCATTCATATTCAATCTCTCTCGCTCGCTCTCTCTCTTTCTCACATAATATGTTTTAGATATTTTGTTTGTTGGTTGGTTTGTTCAAGGTAGGGTCTCACTCTAGTCCAGGCTGACCTGGAATTAACTATGTAGTGTCAGGATGGCCTCAAACTCTTGGTGATCCTCCTACCTCTGCCTCCCAAGTGCTGGGATTAAAGGGATCCATGTTTGTTTTACACACACACACACACACACACACACACACACACACACACACACACACACAGAGGGAGAGAGAGAGATGGAGGGAGCCAGGTGTAGTGATGTATGCCTTTAATTTTTTTATTTTGGGGGGCAGGGAATGCCTCTGGGCATAACAGTTCAACCTGTGGCTCTTACAATCTTTCCTCCCCCTCTTCCACAAATTCCCTGAGCCATAGTGGATGAGTTTTAAGTCTATGTCAGTGAGGAGCTCTTAGGAGCCTCTGGATCTTTGCTTTGGTAGGTGTTGAGTGTCCTCAGGGTCTGTCTTCTATATTGTGGCGCAGATTATCAGGCTTAGCATGGAAGCAGCGCTCATGCTCGTCTTCCCAATTCCTCTGTGACAGACAAACATACCACAAGCAGAGCCAATAGATTACCCATTGAACGGGAGAAAATCTTCACCAGTTATACCAGTGACAGGGGCTTAATATCTAGAATCTACAAAGAGCTCAAAAAACTAAATAATAAAAAACCAAACAACCCACTCCAACAATGGGGCTGAGAACTGAATAGGGAGTTCTCAGAGGAAAACACAAATGGCTAACACCCACTTAGGAACATGTTCAACATCCCTAACCATTAGGGAAATGCAAATTAAAAACAATTATGAGATTCCACCTTACTCCAGTAAGGATGGCAATCATTTAAAAATCTTAACAGCAGATGTTGGTAGAAATGTAAACTTGTACAATGACTATGGAAATCAATATGGAGATGCCTGAAAAGGATGGACACAGAGCTACCAAAAGACCCAGTTATTCCCTACTGGGCATTTATTCTAAACACTCTATGTATCACTACAGAGATATTTGCTCAACCATGTTTATAGCTGCTCAATTCATTATAGGTAAGAACTGGAATTAACTCAGGTGCCCATCATTGGATGCATGGATAATGAAGTTGTGGTATATTTACACAATGGAATTTTACTCCTTTTTAAGTGATCTGTCTTCTACACATGCCTTTGTACACTCTCTTATTTTTTCAGGTTAAATTTCTAGAAGAGAAAATGCTGTGCCAAATGGCATGCAAGCCTCAAATCTTTTGGTGTATAGGGTTTAACTGGACCTGTGGAATTGTTCTTTGAAACTCACCAATAGCAAAGAACATGATTTTCTGACCCCTTGGCCAACACTAGGAAGAAGTAGGATATATTAAAAAATTGCTTTTTAAATAAAAATTGCTTTTATTAAAACATAGATTTGTCCCTTGGGCTGGAGAGATGGCTTACCGGTTAAGCGCTTGCCTGTGAAGCCTAAGGACCCCGGTTCGAGGCTCGGTTCCCCAGGTCCCACGTTAGCCAGATGCACAAGGGGGCGCACGCGTCCGGAGTTCGTTTGCAGAGACTGGAAGCCCTGGCGCGCCCATTCTCTCTCCCTCCCTCTATCTGTCTTTCTCTCTGTGTCTGTCACTCTCAAATAAATAAATAAATAAATTTTTTTAAAAAAAAACATAGATTTGTCCCTAATAGACAACAAAAAGAGCTCCTCTAAGGTATTGCCTTCTGATAGCTGAACAAGGAGCTTGCAGGTGTGAGTTGTGTGCCTGGAAGTGTCCCCAGGGCCCGGAAAGTGCCTACAGGCACCTGACAAGAAATTGGATGGGGCTCAGAAGAAGTGGATTCCCCCAGGATCCAGGAATCAGAGAGGACCTGCTGCTTGGTGAACCAGTCACAGAAACAGAAAAGGCTCCGGCCAGAATACTTGGTGGACTGACGAAGGGGAATGCTGCAGAGGGTAGGTTTCAGGGCTGGGAGCGAGGACCAACATTTGGGAAATGCCTGTAGCCTGGCTATGTGACATGACCTACCCACTGGAGGGAGCATCCACCAAGGCTGACCCTCAGGCTGGACCACGCATCTGCTCTGAGCTCCCAACCCCCCCCCCCCCCCCCCCCCGGTGCTTGAGGTTGGTCAGCAGAGCAAGGAGTGGAGGGTGGCAGGAGGGTAGAGTTCCTTTCTGTCCTAGCTCAGGCCACATTCAGCCGTGGTGATACAGGTTCAGTGCAGTGAGGACACACTGGTGCTGGTGCTGGGAAGACAAGGACACGTAGGAACCTCAGGACCCTGGTCCCTTTCAAAACTGTCTTCAGGGAATCTAGCTCCTCCCATTCTCACTTGTCTCTGCATGCTGACCGTGCTTTTCATCCTGACACTGAATAACTGGTCATCCTGTACATTCCTTGTTCTCCTGTGGTCTCAGCTGCTTAGGCAGTATCCCATAAAGAAGGACACACTAGTCGTCTACAAGTGAAAACTGTCACATGAGGCTGGGGAGACAGCTCAGCCAATAAACTGCTTTCATTGCAAGCATGAGGACCTGAGTTTGATATCCTGAACCAACATTTAAAACAGAGTCAGCAGGAGGCAGAGGTAGAAGGATCTCTTGTGAGTTCAAGGCCACCCTGAGAGTACATAAATTCCAGTAAATTCCAGGTCAGCCTGAAAAAGAGAGAGCCAGGCATCACTGAGGAGACAGAGAGAAGTGGATCCCTTGGGACCCTTCAGAACTAGCCTAGCCTACTTGGTGACTTTCAGACAGAGAGAGAACCTGTCTAAAAAAAAAGTTAAGGGTGCCTACGGGATGACATCTGAGGTTATACTCTGACCTCTAGATGCACCTGCACACACGTGTGCACATGCACATGTACACATATACACACACATGTACACAGAGGAAAGACAGGAAAAAACATCCCAGAAAATGCCTTGGCTGAGGTGGGGTGGGAGCAAGAGACAAGGTTAGCAAGTAGGAAGTGATGCTCCTACATTCACTGATTCTTTTCAATAGTCCTGCTGAGATGTGTTCACACCACCATTTTGTGGATAAAGAAATTGCAACTTAAAGAGATGTGAATATCGGCCCATATCACTCAAGACTATCTAATTGTAGAACACAGTGGGGATGCCAAGAATCAATACTAGGACTGCCATTAAACACCCGTCCTCCTGGTCAAGGAACAACAGTGCTCTGAGGCTCAAGCACTCCAGTGTGTAGCTTTCCTTAGGATGGAATTGCATCACTACAGAAACCCGCACATACAGCCTTCATATCATACTGGCTCACACCTACACACACAGTCTTCCCACCATCACCACTCACACCTGCACACACAGACTTCCCACCATCCCTGCTCACACCTACACACGCGGACTTACTATCATTACTGCTCACACCTGCACACAGACATCCCACCATTACTGCTCACACCTGCACATACAGACTTCCATCAACCCTGCTTACAGCATCACTAACAGAGTTCCTAACAGTACATCAGAGATATGTCAAGAAGTGATACCTGAAATTATTGCTAATAAATACTGGGATTATCATGAATATTTGCAAGCCCAAGGACTTGCTGGATGTGCATTTGAGACAATGAATGCTATTGAATAAGACTGTGCAGAAGGAATAATATATCAGTCCATTTTCTATTGCTATAACAAAATACCAAATGCTGGTACTTTATTCTAAAAAGCGGGTGGTTTGGTTCACATTTAAAGGAAGTTTAAAAAAAAATGAAACACCAGACCAGTCCGTCTGTCTGGCCACTGTTGTGGTCTTTCCTGGATATCTGGTCAGGGAACTTGGAAGAGAAAGATGGCACATGGTGATACAGGAAATCAGAGTTATTTAGATGCCAGGACACTTGTTTTCCACTCTCTCTGAACTACCTGCTGTTCCAGAAACAAAGTGTCCATGGGAATTACTTGAGTCACTTTCATAGGTGGCGTCCTCAATGTGCTAACACCTGCATTAGTCCTCACCTTAAAGATCCCAACCTTCCTCCACATCCCACAGTGGGGAGCAAGCTTCCAGCACATGGACTTTTGAGGGTCAAACCCTATCTAAACCACAGTATGTGAAGAAGTATGGATAGACAAACAGGAGATGGAAGAAAGCATATCTTCTCTCAGAGGTGAATTTTAGAATTTACCCCCTGGGCTTAATTAGGGAAGGAAAGGCCAGAGGGAGATTCAGGATTGTTTCTAGAAAGAGAAACCAAAGGTAAAGTGATTGAATGGAGACAGCTGCTCAAGTTTGGGGTGACACCATAGTGTTGGACAAATTTAGCTAAGTGATATGTGGTGTAAAACTGTGAAGTGTGTCAATATAGGATTTTCCTTCCTCCCTCTCTTTCTCTCTCTTTGCTTTCCTTTTCTCCTCTGCCCTGCCCTTTCCCCTTCTCTCCCTTCTTCCTCTTCTTCTTTTCCTTCCTCTCCCTCTCTTCCCTTTTCTTCCCCTCCCACTTCACCTTCCCTTTCTTTTTGTTCTTTTTTTTTTTTTTTTTTTTGCATGTAGGTATCCAATTGTTCAAGCACACTGCTCACTTTCCACGGCATTTCCCTTGCACCACCGTGAGCATCAGCTGACTACGGAAGCCTGGGTACATTTCTGGTCTTCGTCTAGCCTCCTTGCCGGGTTAGCCCCGAGACCACACTGCTCAGTAGCCACGTCGTAGGCTTGAAGTCCAGTAGCACTGGCTCTCTGATCCTACTCAACATCCGCCCTGTTCTGGGCCCTGTGTTTTCACACCCACCATGCAGGCTGCCAGTTTCTACAGAGAGGCTGACGGTTCTGACATGGACCATCTGCTTGGATGGAACACCAGACCCGGCCCTGTCAATCCAGCTGGTGGACATCCTGCTGTCAAGGTGAGAGTACCCGGACAGCTTTTGGCTGTTGGGAACTGCTTTTTTTTTTTTTTTTTCTTTCTCAGCTGGAAAGGTGATAGGAAAAAAAAAAAAACACTATAATGTATTCTGATAATGGTATAGTATAATCTTTGTGGAATTCTGAACAAAATATATTAAGAAACATTCATTTGTGCCCATGGGCCATAGAACTGATATAATCTGAATGTAATAAAACACAAACAAATGGCAAACAGTTCTTGCGGGTTTTCTCTTAATTTTTCAACACATACTTTAGGGTTTTAACGTAGAGCCTTTACAGCACTCACCTTCCTGAATTAGGGGCGGGAGGGGGGTTGAGAAATAATTAGTGGGCAATTTTTTGGCCCTGGGACTTTTCTTGTAAATGTTTTCTTTGGCAACCATGCTCTTGAGAACAGGAAGTTACTCTCTTGTTACAGATTTAAGACTTTTCTGAGCCAAATAACAGAAAGCTGGATTAGTTCTGAAATGAAGAGGGAGGGAGGAGGGCTCTAGGCTCTGGCTAGAGATTAATGACATCTCACAAATATGTGAATTCTCCCCTTTCCTCTTAATTTGCCACCTCCTAAGCAAAGCATACTCAGGCTGAAAACAACTCAGCGAGTCACTTTGCAGCCCGAATCTGGAATGAAATATCTTTATGGTACCCACAAATTTACTTCAGCACTTTTGGGGAGCTGGGCTAAAGGAAATTAGGGTTGTCTCGAGCTGACCTTTCTTGGGTTACAAAGTCCTTAATATAAAATTTAAAGTGTAAAAATAAAGTAGGAAAGATGCTGGTGCTTCCATATGGCAACAGAGATTCATTACTTGAAATTTTTTAAATGGCTTTTGCTATAGATAAGAGTGTGTAAATGATTCTTTTGAAAGAGCCTATTTGTTGCTTGAAGTGACTGCAGATACTCCTGTAGGAATTGTTCAAATTGACAAGGTATGACCCTTGACCAGAGCACTTACGAGCCTCACTTATAAAACAAGGAGACTGGTTTCACCTTAGAAGTCCAAGACTCGGGCTGGGGAGGATAGCTCAGTGGATCAAGCCAGGCAAGCATGAGTTGTCTGAGTTCGGATCTGCAGAGCCCATGTAAAGCGTGGTGCTGGTGCCTGCGACCCCAGGGCGCCTCTCTATGGTGAAGAGGGAGGAGAGGAGGGGGTCCCTCTGAAATGTGCGGCGAGCTAGCCTGGCAGCAAGAGTGGTGAGCAACGAGAGAGTCAGCGTCCAGCCGACACTGGGAAGCTGCCTTCCAGCCCCCGCACAGACGTACTGGGGCATGCATGTGCCCACATGCGGGCACACACAGCCCAAGACTATTTGTAAATGGGCCTAGCGAGGTAGAAAGTGAATTAAAGTTCAACTTTAACTAAAGTGAATTAAAATTCAACTTTTACACATTATCTAAAAAAAAATAGGTCATATTGACAAAGTAATAATGTATAATGGTATATTAACTCTTCAAGTTGAGAACCATCTGTGATGATTTTTTTTTTTCAAAGTAGGGTCTCATTCTAGCCCAGGCTGACCTGGAATTCACTCAGTATTCACAGGATGGCTTTGAACTCTAGGCAATCCTCCTACCTCTGCCTTAAAACACAAAAAGCCGGGTATGGTGGCACACACGTTTAATCCCAGCAGGCAGGCAGGGAGGGAAGCAGAGGCAGGAGGATCGCCATGAGTTTGAGGCCGCCTGAGACCACATAGTAAATTCCAGGACAGCCTGGGCTAGAGTGAGACCCTGCCTAGAAAAACAAATAAATAGTAAATAAAAATAGCCTGAGGTGAGGAAGCTGAAGCTCAAGGCACTGTTACACAAGCCTGTTGGCCTGAGTTCAAGGTTTTTTTTTTTAGGTTGTTTTGAGGTAGGGAGTTCAATCTTCTCCACACAAAGCCCGACCAAAGTGGAGCATGTTTCTGTAATCTCAACACACTGGCAGCAAGGAGAGGAGAGGCAGAGGAATCTGGAAGCTCACAGGCAGCAGAAACAACAGTGAGAGACTCTGTCTTTAAGAAAGTGGAAAGAAGGGGATATGATGGAGAGTTTCAAAGCGGAAAGTGGGGGGAGGGAGGTTATTACCATGGGATATTTTTTATAAACATGGAAGTTGTTAATAAAAATTAAAAAAAAAAAACAGGTGGAAAGAAAGTAGAGACACTCTGAGGTTGTCCTCTGACCCCCCCCCCACAGTACACCACAGCACACACCCATGTGTACAGAAAAAGAAATGCACTCATAATCCTACAGTGCATACCAATAACCCCACTGAGGAGGGCCCTCAGTGGAATGGGGGTAGGGAAGAGGGGATATGAGAGGATAGCATGAGAGGAATAGGACCAACATGTGATTTACTTGTATAGTAAAGTTCATAATTAATAATAATAATAAGAGAACAAATACAAAAGCCTTACAAAATCTTGAGTAGTTGAGGTAAAGCTCATTTTCCTGTAACAGATATGAAAATGATGCTGATGGTTTAGATATTTCCTTATTTTTAAAGCCTCTCAAAAAGAAAGGAAAAGGGTTGGATAGATGGCGTAGCTGTAAAGGCACTTGCTTACAAAGCCAAAGGACTCAGGTTCGATTCCCCAGGGCCCACCTAAGCCAGATGCACAGAGTGGAACATGTGTAATGGCTGAAGGCCCTGGTGTGACCCTTCTTTCTATCTGCCAGTCTCTCTCTCTACCTCTCAATAAATAAATAAAAATATATTTAAAAAAAATAAAGGAAAAGAAGAGAAAAAAAGAGCTTATAGCTGGGCGCACTCCTTTAGTCCAAGAAGTCGGGAGGTGAAGGTAGGAGGATTGCTGTGAGTTTGAGGCCAGCCTGGGCTACAGAGTGAGTTCAGTTCAGCCTAGACTAGAGTGACACTCTGCCTCAAAAGCATCTGGAGTTCAAGTTCAGTGGCTGAGGCCCTGGCATGCCAATTCTCTCTCTCTCTCTCTCTCTCTCTCTCTCTCTCTCTCTCTGTGTGTGTGTGTGTGTCTGTCTGTCTGTCTAAAATAAAAATCAAAAATAAGTTTTTTTTAAAAATAAACAAAAAAAAGTGCTTATACTCATTCACACTCACCTCACAGGCCCACACTTAAACACCCTGGAACTCAGGAACCCTGCCTAAAATAATAGAAAGGACAGGACAGAGAGGGCAATGTGCTGGAAGGGGCTGGGAGGATGCTTCCTGAACTGATAAGTATGTGTCCATTCTAAGCCAATCATTCATTTTATAAACACTGTGCTACCATCTGGAAAAGAGATGTGGCCAGAGACCACAATTAGAAGACTTAGCTTAAATTATCTGATGTCTTCCTTTCTGTGTGTTACCAAGAAAATACTTATTCCTTTAAAACTACCATTTTTCTTCAGCCTACTTGAAGCAGTATGTCTCCTACATCATTTATTATAATTTTCTTGTCTTCTGCTATTTAGACAAATTCAAGCTTTCACCTTATGAACAGTCTTAGAAGTACTGAGAGCTGTCATCCCCCAGATATGAAAATTAAATTAAGTCCAAGAATTCTAGGTGATGGATAACATTATCCAGTCCCATAAGATGCAGACAACTTCGGGAGCGTAGCAAAGCTGATAAATCTGAAACTTCATCGATGTTGGATGAGCATTTATTTAAAGGGAGCTACCTGCTTCCTGGTCTTACCACATACCAAATATTTCTTCGGAACATTTATGAGTTTAAGTAGATGCAGATGTTACTAAAGAATGTATTATAGCATTAATCATTAGAACTGGGTAATATAAGTGTTGAAAGGCCCACTGGAATTTGGTTCAACACCCTCAGTTTAAACTGGAGGAAACGGAGGCCTATTGACTTGACAAAACTTAGTGGTAAGCAAATCCTTTCCCTTAGAATCATAGGTAGAAAGTTGGATGGGGTGGTGCACACCTTTAATCCCAGCACTCAGGAGGCAGAGGTAGGATGATTGCTGTGAGTTCAAGGCTATCCTGAGACTACATAGTAAATTCCAGGTCAGCCTGGGCTAGAGCAAAATCCTACCTTGGAACAAGAAATTTAAAAGGAGTCATAGCTGGAGATTAACTGATGCCACCTGCACTACCCTCAGTCTCTCATCAGTTACCTTTGTTGTCCTAAGCACTATGCTTGAGAGACCTCTCCTATTTGGGGTTTCTCCTGACTCTATATTTTACATGCATGCCTTACTTTCTTCTTTCTATTCTTGGTTGGTACTGTTCATTCCTTACGTCTCCTCTCCTTCTCCCCTTGATTGATACCATTCAGAACTATGTTCTTTGTCATGAAAGACAGAATTTGAAGGTATCTAGATAGGAGGATGGGGTCGTCAGCTGTCTGCTACTCTAGGCTGCGGGTCATCAGACTCTTGATGTCATAACCTCTAAGGTGCCTCCAAAGAGTAACAGGTGAGGTAAGCAGGTGGGTTGGCTGTCCTGCAGACCTACTTCTTGCCCTCCACGAAAGGGACCATGGTCTCCCTGTGAAAGTCGAGGGAAAGGGCACTGCCCAACCTCATGCCATGGTGGCTTTGCAGGTATCCTCCCTTTCTCCTTTTCTTTTCCTCACAGCTGCATGTACAAACTGTCTCTTCTCAGGCACAAAAGTAGTGTCAATATCATTTATCTGATCATATTTTATTATAGTAAGTAATTTTATGGCCAGATTTCTGATACAAAATGTATTTTTTTTTATGAAAAACACCTGACAGCTATGGCCATACCACCCTGCATGCACCTGATCTTGGAAGCTAAGCAGGGTCAGGCATGGTTAGTACTTGGATGGGGGACATAACTGATGATGTCCTGGAAATACAGGACTCTGTCCTCCAGAAAGCATTTGGACCTGTTCTAAGCAAAGTCAGTTTCTTCTTAATTAATTTATTTATTCTTAATTTTTATAAGAGAGAGAATTGGCACACCAGGGCTTCCAACCACTGCAGTCAAACTCCAGATGTGTGTGCACTGTGCGTCACCTTGTGCTTCTGACTCACGTGGGAACTGGAGAGTTGAACATGGGTCCTGAGGCTTCACAGGTAAGCACCTTAATCCCTAAGACATTTCTCCAGCCCGGCAGAGTTGGTTTTAAAAACTTTTTATTATCTTTTAATGTATATGTGTGTTTGTGTGTGGGGTACACATGTACATGTGTATATATGCACGTGGTAGTCAAGAGTCAATACTGCGTGTCTTCTGCAGTGGCTTTCCACCTTATTTTCAGCACAGGGTTTCTTGCTGAGCCTAGAGCTCATAGGTTTGGCTAGACTAGCTAGCCAGTGAGCCTCAGGGATTTTCTGTCTTCATTTCCCCAGTGCTGGGCCTAGCATTTGCTGTAGGTCCTGGGGATCTGAACTTGGGTCTTTATGCTTCTGTGGCCCTCACTTTATCCACTGAGCTATCGCCCCAGCTCCAACGCTGGGTTTGAGGATCTTCCTTTGTGCCTTCTCTGGATCTTCTCTGACTCCTGGAAACAAGCTCTTCTAGGGTCATTCCACTGTTAAAACACACTGCTGTCATACTTGCTGCCAATTGTCTTCAGATGCCCAGGTTGCCCTCCTGTTTCTCTCTTCTTCCTTTCTATTAAACTCAATTCTTTTACTGGGTCTTTGTCTCACCTGGGCTTTCATGAGTAAACCATGTGAACTACTTCATGCTCATATGTACGTGACTGACAGCCCACAACCTTTTCAGAAGATCTAGGGTCTCCAAGGAAAATCTTTGTTAATCCTGTTACTTTTTGATTGGTGGAATTTCAGCCAATGTGTCAAAGGGAAGTAACTGTAAGTCAAGGTGAAGGGGAAGACATTTTAAATCTCTTTAAAGACTTTCTGTCCTAAAATAAAAGTAGAGGCCGTCACTGTAGTATCTATGTAGTCTTTAGGAAAGATAAGTGCATGAACTCATTCTCTCACAGACATTTTTATTTCTGGTTTATGGGTTTATTCATAGAAAAATCTTACAAAAGAGGCTGGAGAGATGGCTCAATTGGTGAAGTACGTGCCACACAGGCATGAGGACCTGAATTCAGATCCCACCACCCATGTGAAAGCTAAGCATGGAAGAACTCACCGTAATCTCAGCATAGGGAGGCAGAGATAGGAGAAACCCCCAGGGCTCACTAGTCAGCTTGGTCTACATTCAGTGAGAGACCCTGTTGAGATAGTTTATAGGTGATAGGTCCACAAAGAGCTTTCTCCTTAACTAAATGCAGGAATTGTCCTTGGGCCTGTGGGGGGGGGGGCGGGGGTTGGGGGGGATGTCTAGGTCAATACACTTTCCTACAGGTCAGAAGGGTCAAAACCATCTGGCCTTTCCTTCTCTCTGATCCCTTAGGGAGTCGTTCTACTCACTCCCTTCTGAGAAGGCCCCTCCTAGAGAATTAAGATTTCTGTGAAGATTGCCCTTTCTCAGAAATCCTGACCCCAAACACCTGACATCAGGACCAGACTGGTTAAACCAGATGCCTATCCATAGGGCTCATAAAAAACCCCAACCTGGGTCCTGAGGTGGGCTTCTCAAACCACCTTTTCCTCTCTGGGCAAGAGTTATGTATTCCTTCCTTCTCACAAGTTCTTTTCTCAAAGCTCTCCTTTTCCAAACTCTAAAATATAATACAATCTTTCTGAACCTTATCCTCTCTAGACTGGATTTCATCCGTCAGATTTATAAGACAAGAATCTAGGGACACTCCAATATTATTGGTACATTGGCATATCATATTGGTGCATTAGTGAGGAACCCCCAAATTCCTGTATTCTGTACGCACGCACACACACGCGTGCACACACACAGGCAGAAGATTTTTTTTCTAAATATTTTTTATTTTTTATTTGAGAGCGACAGACAGACAGAAAGAGAAAGAGGCAGAGAGAGAGAGGATGGGCATGCCAGGGCCTCCAGTCACTGCAAACAAACTCCAGATGCATGCGCCACGTTGTGCATCTGGCTTATGTGGGTCCTGGGGAATCAAGCCTTGAACCGGGGGCCTTAGGCTTCACAGACAACGCTTAACCACTAAGCCATCTCTTCAGCCGCATGCAAAAGAATTTTAAAAAAGTAATTATTGGGATCCAGAGATGGCTTAGTGGTTAAGGTACTTGCCTGCAAAGCCAAATGACTTCGGTATCATTCCCCAGGACCCATGTAAGCCAGATGCATAAGGTGGCACATGCATCTGGAATTCGTTTGCACTGGCTAGAAGCCCTGGTGTGCCCATTCTCTCTCTCTCTCTCTCAAATAATTATATAAAAATAAAAATATTTTTAAATTATTTATGTATTTGAGAGAGAGAGAATGAGAATGAATGAGCACTCCAAGGCCTCTTGCTGCAAACAAACTCCAAATGTATGTACCACTTTGTGCATCTGACTTTACATGAGTACTGGGGGATTGAACCTGGGCCTTCAGACTTTGCAAGCAAGCACCTTTAACCACTGAGCCATCTCTCCGGCTCTCAAATATTTTTTTTTTAATCTTACAAAGTTCATTATTCAGTCACAGTTGGCCATGTATATTTAACCAAGAATCTTCCTTAAACGTGTTAATTAAAAAAGCACAATTAAGCCAGGCATGGTGGCACATGCCTTTAATCCCAGCACTTCGGAGGTAGAGGCAGGAGAATCACTGTGAGTTCAAGGCCACCCTGAGACTAATATGAGACCCTTAAAAAAAAAAAAAAAACAGCAGAATTAGATGAACTTTCAGAGAACCACACATTTGGTCTTTTTTCCTTCTCTGTACAGTCTTCCCACACTGTCAAGATCATAAAACACAGTGGTGGCCTGGAATGAGAGATTTGTCACTAAACAGCACTCAACCATGTGAAGGTCTGAAGAGAAAAAGCTCTTTTCCTCCAACTTGAACCTTATTTAGCTGAGATTTTTCTCACCAGAGTCTGTATTTTTTTTTCCATGGGCAACTGCCCCCTTGATTAATCCCATTTCCCTTCGTTCTTGTGGTCCAAGCAGCTGAGCAAACAAAGATGCAGGCGGCCATTTTCACGTGCTTCCTCCCTCAGGCCCTGTGGGATGGCCTCTGTTCATAAACCAGGGGCCTGAAAGGACAGAGAAGGCCGCGAGGATCTTCTGTCGGGATTAATTTTAATAGGCCACAGTCTGTCGCCCAGGAACCACAACCCCGACAAATGGCTTTAAATTACTATTTGCTGATAAAAAGCAAGATAGGAGCTGAAAATTTGGATACCAGTTTCAAACAATTTGGATAACTAATGCAAGAATTTATTTTCAGTGTGGAGGGCCTGCACTTTACAACCTGAACCCTGGGGTAGCTGAGGGAAACCTTTTGCTGCCGTGGGATCCCAGTGAAGTACAGAGAAAGCTTGTAGAAGTTAAGATTTTAGAGCTGGGAGGGAAATGGGATTTCTGTGAATCCCCGCAGACTTACTGTGGACAACATGATTCCTTCCACATCACTGTCTCCCTCTTCTATTTCTTCCTCTTTTTTCCTCTTCCTCATATCCTATTCTTTCACTTACTTTCTCTTGTCTAACTGGCCAGATTCTTGTCATTTATTTGTGAAGCTCTGAGGGACACCTGGAAAACAGTGAAAGTGGCCCATTGATAGAGGAGCCTGGGGGTCGTATACAGAAAGGGCTTGGGAAACACTGTCTCTTCTCTTCTAAATGTGGACAGGACAATCTGAGAGACTGAAAAGGAAAGTTTGGTAAAATAGTACACAGTCACCGACCATGATAGCCCAATAAGGTCATTAGGGATAGCATTAATTAATTTTTCATTAGCTAGGCCTGAACATTTGGTCCATTCCACTCCCAAATGAAATCAACCATGTAAGGAAATAAGGTTTGCTTCATACTTGTTTATGACCTTTGGGGACTTTGGTTCCTTACCCTGTCTTCCTGTCCATCCCCCCTAAAACCTCATGAAGCCTGGGAACTGTTCCTGGAGTAACTGTTCTCCACACCTCTTGAAAAACATAATTGGTACCATAAAGGAGGATTGGTGTGAGTTCTGTAACATCTCTTAAATATCGAGGCCAGGGCACACAGGCAAAAAGACTAGTGGCTAAAATTTGAAAAGCAAAACAGAAGAAAAACTTTCTGGCAATGGGAATGAAACAACCGGAGCTCCAAGACAGTGATGGGAGTGAAAAATGTAGATGCTTGGTACACAATTAGGCAGTTTCTGATAAACATTTATTTGTCACATATGATAAATAATGCAAGAAAAGTGAAAGCTTATGTTCACATAAAAATCTATATAATCCCCTCTCAGGCTCAAGAAACATTGTGGAAGAGGGGGCAAAAAGAATGTAAGAGATGGAGGATGGGGCGGAGTGCTGTGGAATGCTGTCTTCTGGACATGACATGGCCATTATACTCATGACCTCACAACCACTGTTGTTTCCTGCACAAGATTGAACCCATTAACATGTCATCTGGGATAGGGAAGGGGCTCATAGGGCTCCCCTCCCAGAGGAAATGACCTTGTATGACACAATTAGAAAAGAATAGTAGGCTTCATGCAGTGATGTTGTCAGTTAATGTTTGCTGGGGAGGAGGAGATATTTTCTTCAGTCCTGTAGCCACTGGTAAGTTGCCTACATTCTGGTAAATGACCCCCACCCGTGCTCATGCCAGCAACCCTAAACTCAGCAGGTCATGAAAATACTTTTTAAAATATGTGAAATTGTCAAATAGAAAAAATTCTAAATATCAATAAAAAATTATCAACATGAAGCTGAAGAGATGGCGGCTTGGCAGTTGGGGCACTTGCCTGCAAAGCCTAACTACCCTGGTTCAATTCCCCAGTAAAGCCAGATGTACAAAATGGAGCATGCATCTGGAATTTGTTGCAGTGGCTGGAGGCCCTGGTGTTCAATATTTCTCTTGCTCTCTCTTTTTCTCTCTCTGCTTGCAAATAAGTAATGTTTTTTAAATTGTAAACATGGGAACAGTGAGTTGATTAGTAATTGTTAATAACTGAAAACAACTCAACTATCCTTCAACTATTAAATATATAAACAAGTCAATACAACAGAATGCTACTGAGCAATAAAAAGGAATGATAGCACAGATGAGACCACTATGTAAACATGAACAAAGCCAGACGGAAAAAGCTGCCAGAGACAGACCAGGGGCTGTCAGGGGTTGCAGTTGGATGGAAAATTTGACATTTGAGGCATAGTGGAATTGCTCTGGTTCTGGTGTGCATGCATTTTTCAGAACTCATACCTAAACTCTCTACAAAAGGTGAATTTTGCTACAAGTAAATTTTCTCTCAATAATTCTGTCTTAAGAGCAGTAATATGGAGGCTGGGAAGATGGATCAGCAGGCAGAAGCTCTTGCTGTGCAAGCACGAAGACCTCATTTGAGGCCCAGCATCCACATAAAATACTAGGCATGGCTGCACATCTCTGTAACCCCAGTGTTGAGAGGGGGCAGAGACAAGAGGGTTTTCCAGGCCTCCCTGGTCAGCCAGGTTCACTTTCCACACAGACTTTCTGTTATTAAGGAGCTGAGCTGCTTCCCCATTTAGGGCCTGAGCAGCTTTCTCTTTCCTTCATTGAAAGGTTTTTCCATCAGATACTCCAATGTTTGATTGCTTCTTGTTCTATAGGTCTCAGCTGGTAAGTTTCTTCCTCAGAAAAACCAACCTCCGGGGAGTAGTATGCCTTTGTTGGAGGGCAATGTTTCTTCACCTGCCATGCCTCTTCAGCTCTGACTACAGAACCACATGGTTTGTGCACGGCTGTTTGTAGTTTAGACATATGTTCTGACATTTTGAATCCCTAAGCTGTACTGCGTGAAAGATTCTATCCTATAGCACTGAAAATATCCTCAAACTAATTGTGTTTAATGTGTTCACAAAAGTTTCATATCTGTATGTACAAAACGAGATGTTTCATCTATATAATGGAGAAATGGGAAAACAATGGAAAGAAAAATTATGAGAGGCGATTCTGTCAATTAGTACCTGCTACATGTGCTAAGGTAGACACAAAAGCACACCCATAACTCCTTGATAGACAGAGGTTTGTTAGAACAGAGAAAGAAATGGCCACGTATGACATAATGAGGAAGGTATAGTAGGCTGTATGCAGTGAGATTCCAACTCTAATTAAGCAGTACAATTGTGCTTGAAAAAAGGTGCAATTTGATTTTAAACAAACAATCTAGGAAAGCTACAAGAGGAGGTGAGAGGAGACAAAATTTATAACTGGCAAGGGTAAAAGGGACAGCCTTCCAGGAGAGGCAGACTGAAGGGGGCAACATGCTGAGGTTTGAAATGAAGGCATCAATGGCTTGCATACAGGGTGGCCTGGGATCTGAAGATGGGAATTTATGACTGTGAGAAAAGAAAATCTTGTAGCTAGAGCCCAAGAGCTGGAAAAATGAACATGGGGTCGTGCATGCCAACCACTACCTGATTCAACAGTCTCTCTCTTAGTCAGCTGGGCTGGGACATGTTATTGATCTCCTTGAGGAAATGTATTGCTGGGCTTGGTGGCTTAGGCCTGTAGTCTCAACTACTTGAGAAGCTGAGGCAGGAGGATCATGAGTTCAAGGCCTGCCTGGGAAACATAAGATCCTGCCTCAGAATAAAAAGGAGGGGCTGGAGAGATGGTCGGCAGTTAAAAGGCATTTACTTGCAAAGCCTGATGGCCTGGGTTTGATGCTCCAGTACCCACTTGAAACTGGATGCACAAAGTGGATCATGTGTCTGGATTTTTTTGTAGTGGGAGGAGGCCCTGGTATACTCATTCTCTCTATCTGCCTCTTTCTCTCAAATAAATAAATATTTAAAAAAATTAAAAAGAGGGCTATGGATATAAATGGTAGAGTATTTGCCTAACATGTATAAGGCCACAGGGTCAATCCAAAATTCTTCAAAAGAATAAAGTATTTTGGAGCTGAAGAGATGGCTTAGCCATTAAGGCACTTGCCTATGAAGCCAAAAGACCCAGGTTTGATCCCCCAGGACCCACATAAGCCAGATGCACAAGGTGGAAAATTCATCTGGAGTTCATTTACAGCCAGTCTGGTTCATTCTGATCAGATCAATATATCCTGGAGTGTGATCTCTCAAATAAATAAGTAAAAATAAATAATTTAAAAAGAAGAAAGTATTTTGATATATGGAGCATAGAAATTGCTGTGATTTGACCCCCTGGAATAGCTGTGAATTTTGGATGAATCTATCAGCTCATTAGGAGTTGTTTGTGTTTGTACAGTATCTTACCAAGGACCAAGAAAAATCACAGATGTCTTTATGTAAGAATGGATGGTGGGGCTGGAGAGATGGCGTAGCAATTAAGGTGCTTGCCTGCAAAGCCTAAGTACCCATGCTCAACTCTTCAGATCCCATGTAAGCAATACGCACTTGTTGGTGCAAGTGTGCAAGGTTGGACATGCACACAAGGTGGGCACACATTTAGTTTGATTACAGTGTCTGGAGTCCCTGGCACACCAATTTTCTCTCTTTCTTGCTCTCTCACATTAAAAAAAAAAAAGGTCAGTCTGTTGGGCTTTCCTCAAAAAAGAGGGTGGGGCGGGAGGAAATGGAGGGTAATCCCCGTTAATATCTGTTTGATTTTCCAGTGATAAATGCTGTCTTTGCATGGTTCCTATTCTTCCTTTGGGGACACAGCTTTCTCAGATGAACTATGAAAACAAGTAAAATGTTTAGTCTGAAGTGTATTCCTCTTTTTTTTTTTTTAATTAATTTATTTATTTGAGAGCGACAGACACAGAGAGAAAGACAGATAGAGGGAGAGAGAGAGAATGGGCGCGCCAGGGCTTCCAGCCTCTGCAAACGAACTCCAGACGCGTGCGCCCCCTTGTGCATCTGGCTAACGTGGGACCTGGGGAACCGAGCCTCGAACCGGGGTCCTTAGGCTTCACAGGCAGGCGCTTAACTGCTAAGCCATCTCTCCAGCCCTGTATTCCCCTTCTTAACTGCAAAGAAAATAATTCTTTTTTTGCAATTATATACATTTGGAAACAAGTGTGACGTGAAGAGGGGACCGTGAAATTGGCAAGGTGGAAAAAGCGGCTCGGCATTAGCGTTGGAAATCTGTTGCTTTTGCAGGGAAGATGGTTATACTCACTTCAGTGTCTTACAAAATATAGGTTATCAACCACAGCCATACCACCTGCCAATCCTAACACTTCGGTGGGCCTTTGGAACTGGGGTAGAAGGTAGCACTTTTGAATTGTTGCCGTGAGTTGGGAGTGCAATGGCAACTAGTGTAGAAGCCAGAGGCACTATGCCTTGCCCAGGTGGTACTGCAAATGAAGTCTTGCTCCATACATCACAGAGTGTCTAAAAAACTTACCAACTTTAGCCTTTCAACCTCCACTACTGGGGCTAGGAGGCTCCACACACTAAGCTAAGGGCTCCCAATCCCTGTCTTTTACTCTCCCCTATCTCACCAACAGCTAGGTCATCCTTCAGGTTTTGACAGCAAGTTCACTTCTTAGGCACATATCCTATTGTATCTTATTATATTGCTCTATTAGCTGACTAATGTCCACTCTTTTTTACTTATTTTGAGGACGGATCTCACTAGGTTGCCCAGGCACACCTTGAACTCAGGATCGTCCTGCCTGTCTCCCAAGCAGCTTAGATGAAAGACCTGAGCCACCAAGCCCAGTGCATTTCCTCAAGGAGTTGATAGCCTGTTGCGCCCTAGCTAAGAAATAAGGCCGTTAAATCCAGTGGTTGCTCCAGGACTGTCCCAGAGGCACTCAAGTCCATCTCTCGGGTTTCCCTTCTCTTCGGGGAGGCAGGGGCTCGTTATGGAGCCGGTGCCAACCTGGAACTCGTGCCCTCCCGCCTCAGCGTCCCAAGCGCGAGACTCCCTCATGCCGACACCACACTCGGGGGCAGTTCTGCTTCTCCGTCTGCAGCCCAGGCGCTTCCGCATCCCTGGAACGCCCCGGAGGGAGAATCACCAAGCAACCAAGGCGGAGGGAAAAAGCGCCAGAGCCCGGAGCCGGCGCCGCCGGACGTCACTTCCGCCCCTCCGCGCCTCCGCGGGCGCCCCCGTCTCCCCGGGTCGGTGTTCGTTTCCGTCGTTTCAATAAAGCTCGATTCGACTCGAAGAAGACCCGTTCTTCCGGGAAAATGGCGACTCCCGCTCGCGCCCCGGAGTCGCCGGCGGCCGCGGACCCGGCGCCAGCGGTGGGGCCCGCCGAGGACGCCGACTGCCCGCCGCCCCGTCAGCCGCAGCCGCAGCCGCAGCCTCGGCCCGTGCACAATGTGCTCGCTGCCCCGCGGCTTCGAGCCCCGAGCTCCCGAGGACTTGGGGCAGCGGAGTTTGGCGGAGCTGCGGGAGATGTGGAGGCGCCAGGAGAGACTTTTGCGCAACGAGTAAGCCCCGGGCCCGCGGGCGGCCGTCCCTGCGCGGTGCGCGCCCGCCCGCCAGCCCGCCCGCAAGGTGACCTTGTCCCTCGGCGGCCGCGGGCAGCCCGCCAGCCGGGCCTTCCCCCGACCAGGCGGGCCCCGCACGCCGCGCATGGCGGCGGCTCGCGGAGCCCGCCCTGGGTGCCGTGGCCCCGCGGGGACATAACGTGCTGCCCCGCTCCTCTGGGTCCCCTCTCGTGCACGGCACGAGGTGGGGCGAGGGAGCTGTAGAAAGTTTCACACCGACTCGGCTCGTAGGCGTGGTGGTGGGTTTTAGCACGGGAATGACGGCGCGGGGAGGCTTTGCTTTGTTTAGCAGCAGGATGGTTCGAAAGAATTAAGAGGCAGCAAAAGACAACTTGGATGCTTTCAGAGTGGTTTCCAACAAAGGGGGCCTTGTGAGAAAACGAACTAGGAAGGTAAAGGATCGGGAAAACTTCATTATGGTGGAATAATTTGAATATTGGCCCAAGTTTCTGTTTGTATGGGGAGTTACTAACGAAAGGAGGAAAGCTGGGAATGAAGAATGGTTTGGAGGTTGATTTTACTTGGCGAGTGCTGAGTTAAGGAGACGATGACAGACAGACAGGCTCAGGGCAGAGGAGGCTGAGGAAATAAAGGAGTACGTGTGCAGAACATGCTAACGATGTGTAGTGTCGAGAAGACGAGGCCTAAGGTGTACTGCGCCTCCATTTATGACGATTATACGGCTGAAGAAAAAAGGAAATTTTGTCACTAAGCAAAAGGCGAAACACAACACTTGTACATAATAACTAACTTTTAGAGACAGACATGCTTGACTTTCTAAGAATAGGTTTTTATAACAGTGAGTTAATTTTTTGGTCTTGGGACTTTATATTCTTAAAGAATTACTGGACATCCCAAAGAGTGTTTATAAATGCGTGTTCTATCTAGAAGTACTTGTTGATTTTTCTGAAACAGCTGAGCACTCTTGAAAACACACACGCCCATGTTCCATTATAGAACAGTGATACCATTGCATCACAGCACATTCCCACGTGTGCACATGAGGGGGATATGACAAATAATATTTTGGAGTTATGAAAATTGTTTTTACCTATTCCCAACCTCTTTAGATCTTAAGAGATCATGCTTTAAAGAATGCTGATTTTTAGAACACCTGTTTTCCTAAATGATTAAGACCAGAAGGTTTTTTGAGTTTCTTAATTTTAGTTGTTTTAAAATACTGTTATATATGTGTATATGCATATTACATGTGTTTATCCATATGTAATGAGATATCTTAGAGATGGGACCTGATCCTAAATATCACATTAGGTTTTGTTTCTTACATACATAGCCTGAAGTAATGTTATATAATATATTCTGTTTGCTCATGTTTTGACCTATAGCTCATCACATGTGGTCACGTGGGAAGTTTTCTACTGTTTTGAGTCATTCCAGTCAGGGCTTACAAAGTTTGAGGTTTTGAAGGACTTTGGTTTTTGCATTAGGAAAAATCAACCTGTAGTCCAAAAATCGTTTTGCTGGAAGTTTAACTGATGGGGCAGATGAGCTATACATTCCCTGTTCTTGTCTCTCCTGCTTTGGGGGATATAAGGAAATTTTTCTTTGTTTGGTTTCTGTCTTGGGCTAGGTAAGAATCAGATTTTAATATTTTTTAAAATTTATTTATTTGAGAGAGATAGAGACAGAAAGAATGGGTGCAGCAGGGCCTCCAGCCACTACAAATAAACTCCAATGCATGCGCCACCATGTGCATCTGGCTTATGTGGGTTCTGGGGAGTCAAATCTAGGTCCTTAGGCTTCTCAGGCAAGCGCCTTAACCGCTGAGTCTTTTCTCTAGCCCAGATTTTTCTTTTTAAACTTAAAAATCAGCTTTTTTTTTTTCCCCGTGGAGGATAATATTTTTCCTTTTAAATGTTATGGGTCAAGTTTTAAAATAGAGCTTTGATGCATATTTTTTTTCCATTTGTCAGAAAATTCATTTGCAAATTGCCCGACAAAGGTAAGAAGATTGCAGATACTGTTGCCAAGCTGAAAGCTGCCATTGCGGAACGTGAAGAGCTTAGAGGAAGAAGTGAACTGTTTGACCCCGTTAGTTTAGACTGTAAGCTAAGGCACAAAGCCATTGCAAGAGTTGATGTGGACATAGAGAAAGCCCAGAATTCTGACCAGATATTTGATACTTCATCATTAGTTCCTGGCTGCTCCTCTGTAGACAACATCACATCATCTAAGACAACCTCAGAAACACAGGGACTTGCACAGCCTGCTCATACAGGCAGCGCAGAGGCTGTGGAGGCTGAGCACACAGTGAACACGTGCCCAGCTTCTGAAAGAACAGCCAGGGAGCCTTCCTCATCTGCAGCTAGCCAACGTCTCTCCCAGCATTGTACTTCAAGTCAAGCAGAAGACTCTGCCCACAGCTTTGACAGCCTGTTTATTGATAAGTTACAAAGGATCACACTTTCAGATCAAAGTGAACACCACTCAGAAGAAAACACGAGTGCTGAGAACTTGAAGGGCCATTTTCCAGGGACTCCTAAGAAGCCTCATTTCATGGAAGTGATAGAGACGCGAGCCAGAAACCCAGTGCCCCCAACACACAAGTTTAAAACCAATGTGTGAGTATTGCTGGAAAGCAAGCCTAAGAACAAAATGTGTGTCAAAATCAAAGGAGTGCTCCAAGTTCAGTGGGCTTTGCAAGCACTGCTTGTAGTTAGCAATGAGCATATTGTGGAAGTCATGAGACCAGCGTGGGCTGAAGTGGAGGATTCCTCTGAAATATATGTTAGATTTGTTCGCATTGAGATTTAAATACTAGATGGAGAATATTCAATTTCAGGATGCTTTGCCAGTAGTTCATTGAACATGGAGTTGGAGGGAGAATACATTGTGACTTTTTCAGTACCACTTGCAAGTGTACAGTTCTCCTTTTAATTAGTGTGTAAGCTAAAAGAAGCAATTGTAGGGCTCAGAAGATAGCTGTTTGTAAAGTTACTGCCTTGTAAGCATGAGAACCTGAGTTCAGTCCCCAGAACCCACATAAAAATACCAGGCATGGTGGTACATGCTTCTAACCGCAGCCTAACTGGGGAGTTCCCCACCATATTGAGGCATGTTACCTACACACACACACAGGTGAACACAAGAATATGCACGTACACTGTGCACACCACTTCCCCCCAAAATCAGCTGCAGAAACTGATGCACTTTAAAAAAAAATTATTTTCATTTTCATTTATTTATTTGAGAGCGGCAGAGAAAGGCAGATAGAGAGAGAGAGAGAGAGAATGGGCGCGCCAGGGCCTTCAGCCACTGCAAATGAACTCCAGACGCATGCATGCGGCCCCTTGTGCATCTGGCTAACGTGGGTCCTGGGGAATCGAGCCTCAAACTGGGGTCCTTAGGCTTCATAGGCAAGCATTTAACTGCTAAGCCATCTCTCCAGCCCCTGATGCACTTTGTAAAAAAATGCTTAGTACATGTAGAGAGCAGTGTTGGCGGGTGGGCAGTGAAGTAAGGATTTTGTTCCTTGAAGAGGTTAGGACCTAAATGGTGACTCAAAGTTCTTTACCTGGGAGAATATTAAACTAGATCATAGCATGTTTCCAGGGGAAAGAAGCAAAGAGCATTTAAAAAAAAAAAAAAAACAGATTTGGTCAGAATAAGGGGGGACAAAAACCTGCTTTAGAGTTCCTTGCCATAGTTTTGTTCCTGATATCTCTGGTAAGATAAAAGCTCTTTGAGGAGAAAAGAATTGTTCTTGTAGCAGAGTTGCTGTTCAAGTCAGAGCTGTATCTGGTACTGACAGGCATAACATCAAATAAAAAGTTAGACCACGTCTATGTTTTTGGAAAACCAAAAACTTAGATACCTAAACCGTACTTGTTTTTTTAAGGAGACTTGAACCCTGCTCTGCCATTCATCTTTGTGTTTTTTAACCCAAAATATTAGCATATTCGTTTTTAGCTAGATGTGAAAAGTAGGTTTTGATCAAGTAATCTCATATGCAGTGGGGTATCTTCTAAGAGGATAGAAAGAAGACAGAATGATACCCAGTTAAATACAAGAAAAAAGAGTGAAGTGTCTGTTGATCTTTGTTGTGGTCGTTTTCCAGGAGTTGAGAGGGAGTTGAGGAAGAAGCATGGGCCACAGGAAAGCAAGCTGAAGAGCAGCTGAGCCTGGGTTAGTCAGGCTGCACGGTGTCTTTGGGCTTCCGCGGGGGCGCAGCCCGAGGAGTGGACAGTGCGTTAGGTCGTGTTCCTTGCCTTTCTCCTTCCATATATGCCTTCCTGGCCTGGCACGTGGACACAAGCCTGCCTCGCCTCTCTCTGGCTCAGTCTTCTCAGGACTTGCATCTGAAGGGCCAGTTGGCTATGAAACATGAGCCCTTGGGGTCTGTCCTGTGACACCTCAGCTTCCTCCTTCGCAGTGTAGCCTGCCAGTCTTCTCTCACACTTCTCCACATTCTTGAAGTGACTAGCGGAGCTACCACGTGCGCCCCCACCCAGGTCTGCCCCCTCCCCTCCCTGCCCTGTCCATGAGGACTCCACAGTGGGTTTATCGTCTCCGCTGGGTGCTGGGGCCGCGCTGCGCTCCTAAGCAAAGCACTCCGTCCAGAGCCGGGCCGGGCCTGTGGTGCCTGACACGACGTGGAAGTAGAGGACAGGCATGCCGAGGGTGCCCAGGGAGGGAAGCCGCCTGTCTGCATCTCTGCCGCTTCTGCGTGCGGAAGGTCAGTGCTGCGGTCAAAGGCCATGCATGCTGTCTTCTGTTTGCCTCCTCCAGGTTACCCGCGCCGCCCAAGGACTCACCAGGTCAGCCTCCGCGGGGCCTGGCTCCCGTCTCCGAGGAGCGGCGGCGCCGCGAGCGGCAGCACCTCGATGACGTCACGGCCGCGCGCCTGCGGCCGCTGCACCACCAGCCCGCGCGCCTGCTCGCCTTGGAGGAGTCGCTGGCGCTGCAGAGGCGGCAGCAGCGGAACTACGAGGTGCGTGCGCGCGGGCCGCTGGGGTGCGGGGTGCGGGCGGGCTGTGCGCCGCAGGCAGAGCGCATCCTCCACTCACGGCTCTTTGTTCCGCAGGAGATTCAGGCCAAGCTCGCGGCACAGAAACTAGCGGAGAGACTGGATTTTAAGATGCAGAGCTACAACCCCGAAGGGGGGTCGTCGGGGCAGTACCGAGAAGTGAGGGATGAGGACGACGCCGAGTCCTCGGAGGAGTTCTAGGAGGGGCTGCGTTCTTCTAGTCTCTGAGCCACGTGGTCATTCCTTCCACGGAACCGCTAACAAGTATCGAGATCGCTGTGGGACGCTGCGGAGGGAAAGCAGGCTACCTTACACAGGTCGCTCCAAAGTGAAGCCCAGTCTTGTTTTTCAGGAGACGATCTTCATTGTGCTTGACAAGTTTAGTATTTGAATATTGTGCTTGCCCGTATTGTATTAAAGTTTTCCACTATGTAGTGCATTGGTCTGATATCTTAGTGTGTAATGGAGCACACTTGTGTTTCTGTTTCGGGTAATTTGGCTTCTTTATCAGCACTGATTACATCTGGTTAGTGATAGCTTAGTTGAGGGTCCTGTGCATGGGGTTTCTGAGGTGTGGGGTGGGAAGACCCCGGAGCGCCTCAGAGTATTTGCTTCTGCTCCGTGTTTCTGCGAGAAGACACGTCTCGTGAGGAGTAAGGACAGTTGAAGGTGCCTGTGGCTGGAGTGTCTTTCTGGAGTAGCATCCAAGCTGACCTGAGTTGGGGGCAGCTGTTGTTGGGTTCACCTGACTTGAGTTCATTGCTGTCATGAGTGGTTGGTTCACACACAGCAGTCATGCTTGGTAAGGAAACCAACTTCTGCAAGTTACAATTGAATTGTCAATATATTGCCTTTTTTTCCCACCAAAAGAAGCGTTTATAGACTGTAGAAACTCCCATCTCATTTGTACATGTTCATGTCATGTAAAATGATTATATGGTTATATCCAGAGAAGTTAACACGTTATCAAAAAATTCTTTGTCTAATATGTGGTATCTTTAAAAGTATTGAAAGGAGAAATAAAATAACAGTCCCCTGAAATGTTGATGAAATTTTTTTTGTCATTTGCGCGTGTGTATAAGTACTGCTGCAATGTCTGTCTGGCTTTATGTGGGTGGCTGGGGAATTGAAGCATGTGCCCCTAACCACTGATCCCATGGTGGTGCTATCTTGTACGCAGTTGAATTTCATTTCCTGAAAGTCACTGCCCAGACATGAACTATGAGTAAAGACACATTTAAGTCAGATGCTCAGGTACTAGGAAGCCTGGTTCTATGTCATGTACACTAGTTCAAAAAATACTTTCCATAGTTCCTCTCATAACAGGGCAAGCATAAAAGGTACACCAAGCTAATGGTGTGAAATCTCTTAAAATTACTAGTGATCTCAGAACATAGTTATTGATGTTCTTTATGGAATGAGAACACATTTCCGGAAAGCTGGCAACATGAAAGTCCAGTGCATGTGTACACACAGCCACCTTGAAACCTACCACTCAGTCTCTTAACCTTTAAGGGTTTGTACTTATTTTTCCGTGAATAGTTCTATATATTGTTTCAGTCTTCTTCATGTATCCCAAGCATTTCCCCATATTAAGTGTCCTGGATTTTAGATAGCCACTGAGCATTTTTCATGGTTGTACCATAGCTTTGAAAGAAACTGCATGTTGTTTAACACATTACTATAATGTAATTGGTAAATGTTGATGTGATCAACATCTTAAAAGATGATCACATCTATATACACATTTCCAGAAGATATTTTCTAGAAATGATTTTTTTTTTTTCCTATTTTTGTGGTGCTAAGGATTGAACCTAGGTTTCATGCATGTTAAGCATTGGCTACTCCCCAGCCCTTATCTTAACATTTGACGTTTGTTGACTGGATCTCACTCAGTTGCCTGGCTGGACTTGAACTCACTTTGTAGCCCAGGAATCCTTTGAACTTACAGTCCACACTCAACCTCCCAATTAGCTGGGATTACAGGCCAAACAAATGATATATCTAGGTCAAGTGTTATGTTTTTAAGAGTCCAATAAATATGTCACTCAGTTTGCTAGTTAAATCCTTTGTAAATTGAATATAAGAAAGAAAAAGCTACATTTAAAAATGTGTATTAAGGCTGGAGAGATGGCTTAGCACTTAAGGCGTTTGCCTGTAAAGCCTAAGGACTTAGATTTGATTCCCCAAAACACATGTAGGCCAGATGCACATGGTGGCATATGTGTCTAGGGGTTTGTTTGCAGTGGCCAGAGACCCTTGTGTGCCCATTCTCTCTCTCTCCCTCCCTCCTTCCCTCCCTCCCTCTAAGAAATGTAAACAATTTTATCTCAATGTGTATTAGTGAAGGTTGAATGTTTTCATGTGTATTGTCCTACTAAGGTAGTGTGACTTCTCTTTTTTTCTTTTTTGGTTTTTCAAGGTTGGGTCTTGCTCTAACCCAGGGCACCTAGAGTTCACTATGTTCTCAGGGTGGCCTTGAACTCACAGCAGTCCTCCTACCTCTGCCTCCTAAGTGCTGGGATTAAAGGCATGCACCACCATGCCCATGCCCAGAAAATGTGACCTCTCTCTCTCTCTCTCTTTAATGCAAGAGAGAAAGAATTGGCGCACCAGGGCCTTCAGCCACTGCAGTCAAACTCCATATGCATGCGCCCTCTTGTGCACATGTGCAACATTGCATGCTTGTGTCACGGTGCATCTGGCTTATGTGGGACCTGGAGAGTCAAACATGAGTCCTTAGGCTTTGCAGGCAAGTGCCTTAACTGGTAAGCCATCTCTCCAGCCCAGGACTAATCTTTTTAAGTAAAACATTTAGTCTTCTGAGAATTGCTTATTTTTATTCCTCCTATTCTCTTGGAGAATAACCCTTTTTCTTGGTTCCTAAGTTCTTAGGAATTAAGAATGTCCATCTTTTACCATGTAATAATTTTTTAGTGTGCCACTTTGTTGCAGTCAGGTTCACATTGCTACCAGAAATCACCCAACCAAGAACAGCTTTGGGGGGAAAAGGACTTATTTTGGATTACAGACTCAAGGGGAAGCTCCATGATGGCAGGGAAAAATTATGACATGAGCAGAGGGTGGGCATCACCCCCTGGCTAATATAAGATGGACAATAGCAACAGGAGATTAAGCCAAACACTGGCAAGGGGAAACTGGCTATAATATCCATAAGCCCACCCCCAACAATATACTGCCTGCAGGAGGCATTAATTTCCAAATCTCTATCAGCTGGGAACCTAGCATTCAGAACACCTCTAAGTTTATGGGGGGCACCTGAATCAAACCCCATTCCACCCCTGGCCCCAATAAATTGATAACACCATCCACGATGTAAAATGCAATGTATTCAGTCCATCTTTAAAGTTCCCATAGTTTTCATCAATCCTAAGGATGTTCAAACATTCCCATAGCCCAAGATCTTTTAACAAACATAATACCAAACAAATGCCCTCGCCGGGCGTGGTGGCGCACGCCTTTAATCCCAGCACTTGGGAGGCAGAGGTAGGAGGATCACCGTGAGTTCGAGGCCACCCTGAGACTACATAGTGAATTCCAGGTCAGCCTGAGCCAGAGTGAGACCCTACCTTGAAAAAAAAAAACAAAACAACAACAACAAAAAAAACCCAAAAAACAAAAAAGCCCTAAAGACCCATAAAGGTACCGAATAAATACACTGCAAAATATGGCAATGGTTATAGCACAGAAATATTCAACCAATACAAGATTTAAAATGGGGTAAACATCAAACTCTGTAGCTCAAAGTCCAGCAACTTCTAGTCAGTGACAAATCTCCAAGTGTGATAATTCTAACCACTAACAAGTCTCTGCAGTTTTAATTCCACCTATCCAGCTAGGCTACTCACAGTCCTAGAAAACTTCATCTGGCCAGCAGCTTTCCTTAGCAGCCATCCTGTGGTCCAAGTATCTTCACTGGGTCTCCATTGCAACCCAAGGTCCATCCTCACGGCTCCATCAGGTTTCCACACAGGCAGCCTGCAAACCTGCTACATGCTGCCCATGGCCATTTCCAAAACAAGACTATTGTAAATTCAATGCCCTCTCTTTCCTGCATTTCTTGTACTTCATAATGCCAGGCAGAATGCCAGTTTGTTAATTCAGGGGGGAATAAAGCAGACTTTGAAGAACAGGACACTCCTTGAGCATTCCGGTCCCTTCAAAAGAGTCTACATTCTTTCTGTTGTCCCAGTGCAAGTCAGCTGGCCCAATCTCAGTGGTTGTAATTTCTCAATTACAGCTGAAAAGGCAGCAGTTCCACCCAAAGATTGATTTCATTTTTTTTTTGTTTTTAATTTCTGTGCCTTATCCCTCTGCTCACGCCAGTTCATTACTACTTAAAGCAACCCTGCACAACTTCTCAGGACATGGCCATGACAGCAAGCCTCTCACACAAACTGCTTCTAGCCCAGTGCAAGCAAAGCTCTACCCTCACCAGCCAAACCTCTCAGTCCATAGTTCTTACTGCATTCAAGTGTTTGAACTCTAACCAGAATAGTCTATCAAGCTGTTCTTATAGCACTGCAAGGCATCTCTTAGGCCAAGGTTTCAAATCCTTCCATATTCCTCTTGAAAATTGCTCCAAAAGGCCAAAGCCACACAGTCAAGTGTCTAGCAGCAATCCCACTCCTTGGTACCAACTTTACTATTGCAGTCAGGTTCACATTGCTGGCAGAAATCACCCAACCAAATGCAGCTTTGAGGGTGGTGAAGGGTTTATTTTAGCTCACAGACTCAAGCAGAAGCTCCATGATGGCATTGCTATCATGAGCAGAGGGTGGACATCACCTCCTGGTCAACATAAGGTGGATAATAGCAATAGGAGAGTGTGCCAAACACTGGCAAGGGAAACTGGTTATAATACCCATAAGCTCGCCCCCCCAAAATACACTGCCTCCAGGAGGCATTAATTCCTAAATCTTCATCAGTTGGGACCCTAACATTCAGAACACCTAAGTTTATGGGGACACCTGAATCAAACCACCACACACTTTTGATGCAGTTTATAGTGTTTCAGTGTAGAAGTTTTCTTTTATCCTTGTGGTATGCTTAGACATACTTTTCTTTTTTTCTTTTTCTTTCTCTTTCTCTTTTCCTTTTTTTTTTTTTTTTTTTTTTTTTTTTGGTTTTTTGGGATATACTCTTGCTCTTGCCAAGGCTGACCTGAAATTCACTGTGTAGTCTTAGAGTGGCCTCAAACTCAGTGATCCTCTTACCTCTGTCTCCCAAGTGCTGGGATTAAAGGCATGTGCCACCATGCCTGGCTTATTTTTATTTATTTATTTGAGAAAGAGAGAGAGTGGGAGAGAGGCATGCCAGGGCCTTGGGCTGCTGCAGATGAACTCCAGATGCATGTACCACTTTGTACATGTGGCTCCAGCCACTGTAAATGAACTCCAGATGCATGCGTCCCCGTGTGCATCTGGCTTATGTGGGTCCTGGGAAATCAAGCCTCGACCCAAGGTCCTTAGGCTTCACAGGCAAGCACTTAACTACTAATCCATCTTTCTAGCCCTGGCTTTGAATTTTCCCCCAAACTATTGCTTTTTTAAATTTATTTTTATTTTTTGGTTTTTCAAGGTAGGGTCTCACTTTAGCCCCGGCTGACCTGGAAACTATTATTATGGCTTTAATTTGTATTAATATTCAGTGGTACAGACCTTTCCCTTTAGTTTTTGTGAAATATAACTTACAGAAAAGTATAAAACACCCAGTTTCATAGATAAAGTGATATGGTTACATAATCAAGCCAGATTCAGGGAAACTGCTGCCATCCCTCAGTAATCTCTACCCTGCACCCAAGGGTCACTACTGTCCAGACTGTAGCAGCCCCTACTTCCCCATTCTTATTATTTTACTAGTTACACATGTAACAGTGTGTGTGAGGGGGTAATGTGTGGTGTGGTATATTTGTGTGTGTGTTATGTATATGCATATAAGTGTAGATGTATCTGGAGGCCTGAAGAAAACATTTGAGTATCCGGTATGAGTCCACCTATGTACTTCTTTGAGATGAAGTCTCTGAATGCACAGCTGCGGTTTTCTTGAGTCCCAGGAAATTTCAGGTCACTATTAACCGCTGGACTAGGGTACAGCCACATATGGCCACACCCAGCTGTTTATGTGGGTCTTGGGGAATTGAACTCAGGTAGCCTTAGTCTTGGGCCTTCTTGGACCCTCATGCTTGTGGCAACCATTCTTACCTGCTGACCCCAACCCTGTGGGTTGTCTCTCCCACTTCTGACCATATAGGTAGAATCACAGTGTAGGTTGTGGCTGGTGTCTTTCACTCAGCATTGCTTAGGAAATCCGTGTCATGTGGAGTTCGTTGTGGCTTACTCATTCTCATCACTGTGTAGTGTGCTGTCTCATTAGTTCCTTGGTTTATTCTATGACTGACATATTTGGAGTTTTGAATTATGAAAAGCAATGTTGCCACGAGGAGCATCTTTGCAGATACAAATGCATGTTTGTAGGATACATGTTTAAGGAGTGGAATTGCTAAGTTATGATGTATGCATGCCTTTCAGTTTATATTTCTACCACCGCTTGCACCATGGACAAGAGTTCTATTCTGACATTGTCTGATTTAACTTTAGCTAACATGAGATTCAATAGCAAATACTGTTGCTTCACTTTGCATTTCCTTCGTTAGGAATGGCATTTAGACATCATCATGCACGTATTGGTCACTCGATTTCTTCTTTTCAGAAGTGCTCATTTGAACAATGGCCATAGCGATTGAACCTAGGGATCATGCATGTTAGGCATTTGTTACATCTTTATATATACATATGGAGTTGATATTTGTTACTCGAAGAACTTAATATTTCACTAGTTATATTTATTATAAATGTCCTTTTCCTTTTTTATTTTTATTTATTTATTTATTTTTGAGGCAGGGTCTCACTCTAGCCCAGGCTACCTGGAACTCTGTAACTCTCAGCTGGCCTTGAACTCATGACGATCCTCCTACCTACCTCAGCCTCCCAAGTGCTGGGATTAAAGGTGTGTGCCACCACACATGGCTATGAATGCCTTCATCCTATATAGAGATTTTCTTTTCATCCCCTTTATGGCAATAGTAATAAAAAATTAAGGCAAATTATCAAAATTTTATATTTAGTGCTATAATGACTCTTTCCTATCTTGAAGTTATAGAGATATGTTCTTATTATTAAAAAAAAAAAAATCTTTAGAGCTGGAGATCGCTTTTTAGCTTGCCTTCCACGTTGCGTCTTTGATCCTACCTGAAGTACAGTCACTGTGTGACGGAGGGGCCTCGGAGGTAGCACTGCGGATTGCAAATCTGTTTCTCTGCCATCTCCCCCTCCCCCTGTGCACTTTGGCTACATATGCCTGGCACCTTGGGGCGGGGCGGGGGGCGGGCAGGAGAGTGTCTCTCTTCAGTGCTAATACTATGCTGCCCTGGTTGTTGCTGCTGGAGCAAGGCCACCTTTTCCCTCGAAGTTGCTTGCGTATTCTGGGCCCTTTGCATTTTAATATAAATGTAGAATTTTAGGGTTTACTTTGACACATTCCACAGAAATCTCCTTGGTCATGCAATTTATTCCTCATTCGTAAAAAAAAAAAACAACAAACCAACAAGTTTTCCAATGAACAAATCAACTCCTATTTCTAGCATTCTGTGCTTTGAAACAAACTTAAGAGATGAGGGATTTGGGAACTTCCTTGCCCTTTACTAAAGAATACTTACTCTGTAAGGATGGCCGTTTTTGTTTTCTGAGTTAAATGTTGAAAATCCAGAATGCCATTTTAGTGTGAACAGCTGAAGTGTTGCGTAGTTTTTTTAAAAACCTTTTTATTGACTATCTCCATCCATATACACAATGTCCCCTGATTATAATCCCTTCCCACCACTTCCTTTGCTTTCTCTCCCCTCCATGAAACCACTTTTCTTTGCAATGTCCATACATATAGACAAGATACCATGATCAGAATGCCACCCCATCACTCTTTTTTCCCTCCCACATCCCCTCCACTGAGTCCCTTCTTCTTTCCAACTCGTCTCTCTTCTATTTTGATGTCCTTATTTTTTTTTTTCTTCCTATTATGCAGGTCTTGGGTAGCTAGCGTCAGCCACTGTGAGGTCATGAATGCCACAGCCACTTTGTGTCTGGAAGAGTGTTGTTAGCACTCCACCCCTTCCTTTAGCTCTTTCTGCCACTTCTGCAATGGTCCCTGAGCCTTGAAGGATTGTGATGGAAAGGTCTCAGTTTATCACAGTCCACTGTCACTTGGAAGAAGTAATTTTGTGAGTTTTAAAAGTCAAATATTGGCTTGAAATGGGAAAATGGTGCAAGTCTTCCATTACACCAAGAAAAGGAAGTAAGAGCTGAATCTTGATACTTAATGTGCATGGTGGAAGGCATGAGGATTAATCTCCTGTAAGAATTGTTCATAGCAGTACTCAATTTCCATTTTCATAGGCCTGTCTGTAATTCACATTACTGTCCCTGGGGAGCCAGCGTAGGTGCTGTGAGCAAAGGTGGAAGGCAGATATGATTCTCCTTTTCCTGTCCTTGGGATGCTGAGGTGACTTTGCTCAAGGCTCCTTCAGGCAGCCAAGAAAGAGAACCCTGCTGTCAAGATTTTGGGCCCAGACTGCCTGGCCTTATAGGCTAATACACATCAAGGGTGTGCACGTGAGGTTGCACGAGGGCATAGGTCATGTCTCTATGACCTTTTGTTGTGATTTTGTACCTAGAGGGTTAGCTTTATAATCATTTAACGATTGCTCACTTTAGCTACTGTGGCTGTCTTCACTCACCCACCTTTATGATTGGCCACACATAACTTTTCAGAGGCGCTGTGAAGAAAAACAACATTGGTATTGTAGGCTTGCTCAGGGGACTGGCTGAATCTGGCCGTTTACTTTTTAGGTTTAACGGTGCAGTTTGTACTGTTATAAAAAAGCCAAGTTGCTGGGGGGAAAAAAGATTTGTCTTTGTACAGGACAAGTTGAATGCCTGTGCTAAATGAAAGGATATATATACAGCTTCTATGGGGAACATGTAGAATCATCTTTAAAATATGGCAAGTCTCATTATTGACTAGCTGCCTGACAGCAGGAAGAAACTTAAAGCTCTTATTTTAATTTCTGACTAAAGTGAGGAAGCTTTGATACTGGGCTGATGAAATAAACGTGGTATTGGGTAATACTGAACTCCAGCCAGGCCACAAATCAGACACGATTCTGAAAGCTCAGCATAAAAGCCTGAACAATTAAACATGATCTATTACATCCCAGATGAGTTTAGAAAACTTGGAATAAAAAAGAAAGACAAAAGGTTGGGTAAGCCACTGGAATAGCATTAGATTATTAGATTTGGGGTTTAAATACCACTATGACTCCAGTGGGAAGTTATGCACTCGCCTGACTATTTAGTCTGTGTGATGAGGTCAGCGACCCCTTATCTAATATATGGGGTATGTTTTGAGAGAACAGAATTTCAAAGTGTGGTCATTATAGGAGCACTTTGAGGGCTAAAAGTCTGTATGAAAACCTTATTGTCACGCTGGGAACAATTATGATTGAGTTGTTTCATAGCAGTGCCTCTCTGGGGCAAGGTGCTTTAAAATCCCCACCACACGAAACTTGTAGCTTAGTGTTCACATTAATTGAGAACAGTGGGGGCTTCCTAGAAGAGCTGTTTGATGGGGAGGGGAGACTTCAAGACATTTCACTAAGGAGAGCCCCTTCTTCATATGGAAAACTTTCACGTTAAGACACAAGAGTCAGAGTTATAAATCTAACAACAGTTAGAGCAGATGCCTTCCTTGAGAGATGGAGGCTCACTTGTTCCATGCTTGTGAATTTCATCTGAAAATATTGCCAGTGAAGACATCACTTCTCCCAATCAGTTCCACACATATTTGTATTGAATTAAATAACCTTTCTAAAGACTGAAGTGTAAAAATGAAAGCACATCTTCTGTTGATGATATAGATGTCTATTTAAAAAGATCTCTTGTTCCCTTTAGCTACTTTTAGGAAAGTCAAATGAGGAGCCAGTAAGAAAGACGGAGGTACCAATAGATAGCAAATCTTATGTGGAATTTACACTTTTCATTGTAAGGGAAGAGAGAAGCTTAGATGTCGTTTGTTCCACAGTGGATAAATGGAGAGAATGAGGCATGAAGAAGTGTCTTCCTGACAGAGGCAACACTTTCTGCCCTAGCCCAATGCTCTTTGCATAATATGGAGTTGTGTTATGATTAATTCCTTAACACCTTTTGCACAATTACAGGAAAAGCACAATGCCAGAAAACTGCTTTCCAATTTTAAAGTTGTAACAATGGTTAACCTGTATAGGTAGTCTTAACTATTGAAACTGGGCCCAGTTACTAAAGTAAACTAAAAATTGCAATATACTCAATGTGTAATTTACAAATGGGGCTGTAATAGGGGGAATTGGGGCTCTGAGTGCTTTCTGGAACCCCAAGCCCTAAGTTTATATCTGTAAACTAACCAAAGAATTGGCATACCCACATTCAAAAAAGTGATATTTTAAAACGATTTTTAAAATACCACCCTTTATTCAGATCTTACAAAGGAGTGGGAAGGGCAAGAACAGAGGTGAGGGAAGATAAAGTGGGGAGAAGAGGAGTCCACCACACAGAGCCCCAAATCTCATGTCAGTCACATGTAGCCCAGAGCCCAAGTAACTGAACATGTATCTTAGGAGAAAAAAAAAAAAAAAAGAAAACACATGAGAGGGGATTTTAAAAACGTGTGCTTCCAAGAAGGAGCAAAAGTGAAGCCCAAGGAAAACAGTGTCCCTCTCCCATCCTGGGTAGGAGAGAGCTCTTAATGAAAAAAATGTTGCTACCAGCTCCGAAGAGAGAAGAAAAATGGTCCCTCCCTCCCAGGATCCAGGGGAAATAGAGAATTTGCTCCGCCCCACCTGGACACACCTACACCAGGTGTCCCATCCAATCCACCCATATCTGGGCAGGGTGAGCATTTGAGAGGGATCTAACTGGGTGAGCTGGGCAAACACTAAATCCCATGACTGGCGCAGGCGGGGCAAGCTGAGATAGGCCTGAGTGACGTGCCTTAGGGTGTGACATCCTAAGGTCCTGCCTGACTAATCTAACTGCCTACTCTGGCATCCCCACAGGCCCCTCTTTACCTCTTCACTGCTTGGCTTGTTTGTTTTGAATGAGCCCCGTTTCCCAAGCTCTCTCCTTTTAGTTTTCAGCCGTTTCAATCCTTCCAAAACTTCTTCCCCATCCTCCTGCGACGTCTCAGCAGGCTACCACCCTCGGGGGGCGTCTTGAAGTCTACGCATTTTTGCTGACTCATTAGCTCCAATCAGAACGCAAATTAGTGTAGATCGGTTCGAGGAAAGCAGGGCTTAAAGGAATGGGAAAATGGAATGGGCCAGTTGTACAGGAGCCGGAGGGTGCGAGGAGGGACGAGGGAAAATGAAGGGTCACCGAAGAAGGCTTGAGCCGGGCGTGGCGGCGCACACCTTTAATCCCAGCAGTCTGGAGGCAGAGGTAGGAGGGTGGCCGTGAGTTCAAGGCCACCCTGAGACTACATAGTGCATTCCAGGTCAGCCTGGGCTAGAGTGTGACCCTACCTCAAAAAACCAAAGAATAAAAATAAAATAAAATTGAAAGAAAGAAAGGAAGAAAGGAAGACAGACAGACAGACAGGGGCTCATGTGCTGAAAGACTGGCTCCCAACTGGTGGTGCTGTTTTGAGAGAGTCTTGAAACTTTAGGAAGTGGAACCTTGCTGGAGGAAGCATGAAAGTGTGTCCTTGGGGGTTGCATCCTGTCCCAGGCACTTTCCTTTCTGTTTCCTGTCCACCATGTCCACCATCTGACCTTTTCCACAGAATCCTACTACCTTACCAGGAGGTTATGTTTTACAACAGACCCAGAAACACTGAATCAGGTGACTATGGACTGGATGTTAATCCTTCTCTTTTAAGTTGCTCATATCAGGCATTTTATTACAGTGATGAGAAAAGCACCTAAAACAGACAAGGGTAAGAAACAGCTAAGAGTAGGTGAGGTAGTGTCATCTGCCAGCCTCATAATATCCTTTTTGACCATTATCATTTTTTCTCTCTTTCTTCTTTCCCCTTCCTTCTTTGCTTGCTTGCTTGCTTCCTTCCTTCCTCCCTCCCTCCCTCCCTCTCATCCTCCCTCCCTTCCTCCCTCTATCCTCTCCTCCTTCCCTCCCACCCTCCCTTCTTTCTTTCTTTCTTTCTTTCTTTCTTTCTTTCTTTCTTTCTTTCTTTCTTTCTTTCTTTCTTTCTTTTCTGGGGTAGGGTCTCGCTCTAGCCCAGGCTGACCAGGAATTCACTATGTCTTTTTGGCTGGCCTTGAACTCATGGTGATCCTCCTACCTCTACCTCTACCTGCTGGGATTAAAGGTGTGCTCCATCACACCTGGCCCACATTATCTTTTGAAATTTTAATTTCTGTACATGTATATATTATATATTGATCACACTCTCCCCCACACCTTCTTGCTTTCTCCTTCCTTCCCTCTCTCCTCTTCTCTTAATTCCCCTTGTCTTTCAAGACACAGAGAATGGCTGTGCATAAAGCACCTTAGGTGAGACCATTCACTCCGTAGTCTCAGGGTGGACTTGGACTCAAGGCCATCCTCCTACCTCTGCCTCCCAAGTGCTGGGATTAAAGGCATGAGCCACCAAACCTGGTTCTTGAATTTCTGTTTAAAACACATCTCTTGGAAGCTGCTAAGGCCAATCCTTCATTTTAGAAACTCCCAAGAAGTTAAGTGACTTGACCAACAATGTTTCCTACCCGGGTATCTTTCCACATTACCTACAATTACATATTTGAATTTTACCTTGTGAGGGATTCCAGTGCATAGAAAGTTCTCCCTGGAGTGAACGTGACTCCAAAGTGTTCAGTATTTCCTGCTTGTTTGTTGTCTGGTCTCCCTTCACTCCCATGCCTGCCTGTGAGCTAGGTCTTCTTATCCCTGAATTCTCCAGAGCAGGAATCGGAGGGTCAGTAAGGCAGTGACTTTGTCACGGTCACACACTATTCCGACCTGCATCTGTTTCCTCTGCATGCCCTGCTCAACTTCCCACTGTGCCCTGCCGGTTTGCTCGGCCGACTTGAATTTCCATCCGCTCTAGACTTTCGCTGGGAGGCCGGTGAAGATAGACTGAAGGAGCTACCCTAGATAAGGTCACCAAAGCCCCTAACACTGGGCCCAGGGCAGAACCTGCCCTTCGGTTCTGACAGCAGCAATGACAAGTGACATAGCTTTCATAAGTACTCTCCTTGGTGACAAGGGTGAATATAGGAAACGGAGCCTAGGGAGCAGGAAAACAGGCTGGGTGTAGTTCTTCCGTAGCTGAGCCCCTCCCAGGTATTAGGTTCTACCTGCCACAGTCATCGTTCCACCCAGAGGACTGGCATCCTCCTGGGCCTGCCGCTCAGCTCCGCCTTACACACCTGCTCTCAACCTCCTCGCCCCGAAGTGCGCGGTCTGAGGATGAGACAGTCCGTCTGCGCGCACGCACTCGGGGCGGCATGGCTCCCGTTCCCAGCTTGTCTGAGCAGGCCTCCAGGTTAACACTTTCTTGGCCCTGCTCTCACGCTCTGCTCTGCAGGGGAGAACCAAAGGACCGTCTTGCCCACCTGCAGCCCTTCCAGAAGGTGGGTCTCTGCCCTTCATCTGGACTGATTCTAATGTCGCAGGCCACAGAAGTAGCTGCTTTGGAACAGTGAGATGCTTCACAGAGCTGTGGCACGTAGTGGTCCCTAATGCTGGGAGACCCAGCAGAAGGGGTCGAGTCTGCAGGGAGAGGAAGGTCGCAAGAAGATCACGACCCAGGCTTCGGTTTTGCATTTGTACCTGGAGGGTCTTGCAGGATGACCTGTGTAGACAGGTGTGGGGGACACTGAAAAGGTGAACTTGAATTTGGGGAAAAGTTCTCTAGAGATCGTGGTGGATGCATCTCCATATGGAGAAGGGGTTGAAGGCCCATGGGTAGGCTGGAGAGTAAAGGAGCTGTGACAGACCTCAGGGAAGCACACGTGCACGTGAGCAGGGTTGAACTTGACTGGCAGCAGATTGTAGCTGGGCTCTAACCCTCCCATTACAGACCTTGCTGAGCCATCTTGTATATACACCACTCTTACCCAAAGTGAGCAAGTGGTCAGGAGAGGCCCAAGTACTTCATGTTCAGGCATGGGACTAGACAGAGTCCATGAAGGAGGACATTTGGACCAGGGGTAGGACACTGACTGGTAGGATGTAGAAGTGGTTAGCTCTGCATCAGCAAACACAAGGGAAATCTGGGACATCTGATAAGCGATGAGGTTTATCTGGCCAGAGGTGCTCATAGAATTTCCAATTCAGGAGTAGATTAGAATTCACACTTGTTTCGGGATGTGGGTGGAGATAGCTCAGTTAGTAAAATGCTTGCCTTGCATGTGTGAGTTCCTGAGTTTGAGCCCCAGTACCAACATAAATGCTGGGTGTGTCAGCATGTACTGGCCAGACAGGGGCAGCTGGATCCCTGGAGGTTGCTGGTTGGCTATTCTATTTAACTTATTTGTTTATTTAAGAGAGAGTGAAAGAGAGAAAGATGCAGATAGAGAATGGGTGCGCCAGGGCCCCCAGCCACTGCAAATGAGCTCCAGATGCCCTACCTGATGCATTTGGTTTTATGTGAGTACTGGGGAATCAAACTCTGGTCCTTAGGCTTTGCAGGCAAGTGCCTTAACTCCTGAGCCATCTCTCCAGCCTTTCAGCTAGTCTATTCTACTTGCTGAGCTTCAGGAAAATGAGAGACCCTATCACAAAGGAGATGGACAGCGTTCCTGAGGATGACACTAGAGGCTGTGTCATCTCCACACACGTGTAAGTGCATACATGTGAACATGCACCCGCACACACATGACCTCCCTGTTGGCATGCACGAACACACTCATTTATACCACATGTACGCACACATGCAAAAGAAGTATTTAAATATCTGGAAAACGGGTTGAAAATTCAGGGGACTCTAGAATAAATGTGTGCTATGTTTGCAGACCCTGAAGTGGGGAGCAGTGGGCAGGACATTTATTAGGGGGCCTGGTAGAAATGACAGAAGGGAAGCAGGATTGAATACAGACACTGGGCTGACATGAGGCCTCAGCAAAGGTCTCAGGTGGTTGGGCTGGAGAGATGGCTTAGTGGTTAAGTGCTTGGCTTGGCTGTGAAGCCTAAGTACCCCGGTTCGAGGCTCGATTCCCCAGGACCTACTTAAGCCACACGCATCTGGAGTTTGTTTGCAGTGGTTGGAGTCCCTGGTGCACCCATTCTTTCTCTCTCTGCCTCTTTCTCTCTGTGTCTGTCTGTCACTCTTAAATAAATGGATTAACAACAACAACAAAAAGGTGGCCTCAAAGGGAGCCCTGGAGTGTAGAAACCTTTTAGTTCAGTTCTTTTTGGGGGAGTAGAAAGAACTGAATCATAGCCCTTACCACAGTGGCTATCTCTAAACTTTACTACCTATAATTGTGACCTGGTTTGAAAACAGAATGTCGGCAGATGCAATTAAATGAAGTTTTAAGATAAAATCGCCCAGCATCTATAGTAAGCCCTAAGCCCAGTGGCTGTGGTCCTCTTAGAGAAAGGTGGGGTGGTGGGGTGGGTTGGGGGGAGATCATGCTCTCAGACCTTCAGGGAAGAGGCCAGCGGATCCTGCAGCAGAGCCCGCGGAAGCACCCGCCAGATGAAGGAAGCCCGGGATGCCCCGCAGGCCCTGGGAGGCATGGATGGACGAGGACCACATTCCCTCTGAGCCTCCGGAGAAAAGCCAGCCTGCCCACACCTTGACTCAAGGCTCTGGCACCCAGAACTGCGAGGAAATAACTTTCTGTTGTTTTAAGCCTCCCAGTCTGGGGTAATTTGTTATGGCAGCTCCGGGAAGTGAGTGCCGGGAGCCAGACCATTTTGCCGTGTCTGACCAATCACGGGATGTGGAGGCCCTGGCGGAAAGCATGACCTTGGGAGAGCCAGCTCTCTTTAACTGAAGCCATCTCCAAAGAGGGCTGACAGCCGAGGGCCTTGGCCTGGCAGCTTTCCCAGCAGCTGGCAGGGAACAGACCCTTTCTTCTGGGAGAGGTCTGGGTGCACAGGAGAGTCATCACTGCTCAGTTCCCCTGTGTTCCGGTGTCCACAACAGGAACAACAGTAAGACCTGTCACAAGGTCTTCGGGAGACTCAAGTAGGTGATCATACAGATAGTTAACATTCATTGGGCACTTACTGTATACATGCCAGGCATGCCAGCATGTAAGTTGTCCATGCCTGCTGACTGTCCTGTTCGTTGTAGCCCCCTGTAAACACTTACTGTCTCCCCAGAGCCAGGACTTCCTGACTCTTGGGCAGATGCTTCTGTGATACAACCCTCCTATATGAGCCTTTTCCCAAGGAACTGACTGACTTCATTTACTTATGTATTTTGTTTTTCTAGGTAGGGTCTCGCTCTAGCCAAGGCTGGCCTGGAATTCACTATGGAGTCAGGGTGGCCTTGAATTCACAGTGATCCTCCTACCTCTGTCTCCCCAGTGCTGGGATTAAAGGCGTGTGCCACCACACCTGGTACCTTTTAACTTTAATTTTTAACTTCAGATGAAATGACAATGTTTCCTATATAGAGTTTTCTAAATTATCTTTTTCCAAGTAAATATCTTTTCTTAAACTTTTAGATTCAGGGTGGCCTTGAACTCACGGCTATCCTCTTACCTCAGCCTCCCCAGTGCTGGGATTAAAGGCATGCGCCTTGTGCCTGGATTGTTTTTTTTCAAGTGTGTATTAATTATACATAATGGGTTTCATTATGACATTTTCTTTTCTTTTTGATTTTTTTGAGGTAGGATCTCACTCTAGCTCAGGCTGACCTGGAATTCACTCTGTAGTCTCAGGGTGGCCTCCAACTCACTGTGATCCTCCTACCTCTGCCTCCCAAGTGCTGGAATTAAGAGCATGCACCACCACACCCAGCTCACATTATGACATTTTTATACACTTATGTATTTATCATATTTTGATCATATTCATCCCCGTTACCTTCTCCTGGGTCCTCCCAATCCTGCTCATCCCCTTCCTCTTCCCAACGAGTCCCTTTGATGTTTTCAGAGGGCCCAGTGAGTTACTGGGATTTCTTGCATGGGCATGGGTGAGGGGTGTTGACAGAAGCATGGGCACCTCACCAATGGCTACACCACAGAAGAAAAATATCTCTCCCTCCTCCGCAGTCATTCATATTGTGTATAAGTCCTCGGGGATAGGGCCTTGGGATCCACCCCTTCCCATGACAGGATGCTGGCGGGCCTAATCTCGTGCCGTGAAAATGTGTGCTTTTCGGCAAGGAACTCTCATTTTGCCTCATGATCTAAAAAGGAAGAGCTCTGAGTTGTCTGAAATCCATTCACACTCTCTCCGGCAGATCTTGACATTAATTTGTGAGACAGCCTGGGGCAGGAGGGCGGCTGGGGCTGGGCACGGTTCCCCGCCGCCTTCAGCTAATTGGCCGCTGGGGCTCCACGGTCCAGCATCTGCTGACACGGCATTCCTGAGATGTGGGGAGAGGCAGACAGTATTGTTTAAAAGAGGGCAAAGTGAAGGACGGAGATTAGCCGACCTGCCCTCTTAATTATGTGGCAGGCTAGCGATGGAGCCCAGGATTGAATCCAGATTTCTCAAGCCTCAGATGGGTTTTCTCATCAGCAGGAACAGCCACATGCTTTCTTTCCCCAGGACCTGGCCCCGCTCTGGAGCTCGGGACACACACCTGTGCTGAGTTCGTGGGTAAACATGTGTGCCCCTGCATGACTGCTACCTTTGCATTTCACCGATTCTTAAAAAGAAAGAAAAACAAATGCCTCGCCAGGCATGGTGGCGCATGCCTTTAATCCCAGCACGTGGGAGGCAGAGGTAGGAGGCTCACTGTGAGTTCGAGTGCAGCCTGAGACTACATGGTAAATTGCAGGTCAGCCTGGGGTAGAGCGAGACCCTACCTCAAAAAGAAAAGAAAAAAAAGCTGAGAAAAAATTTACCTTGACACAATGGGGGGGGGGAGGGCTAAGAAGGGACAATGGGCATCCAGAAATTTCCATGGGCAATCCTTTACTCTCAGAAGGCACTTTATGCACCACACTGTGGGGCTTTCACCACTAGAGGGCTAGTCCTGAATTACACACTTCCAACTGTAGTAGTTAATCATTCTTACATTTTCAGACAGTCAGTTTCCTCACAAGGTAGCTTAACCAAAGATTGCTATCACTGATGACTTCAGATACATGTGCCTGTTATGTGATCTCGATTCTTCTATAATTAAAATGTATGGACAACACAAGAATCCAGTTTGCAAACTTTTATTGAGCGGGGAACCAACTGTATTGTTTTTATTTTAGATATTCTTCGTGAACCCACCAAAGATTAATGCCATCCTGGGAGGCTGCTTGGCTCTCGGCTAGCCCTGTATTCTTGGCCCAGCCTCTCTATTTCAGCCTGGATCTTCTGGCAAACAGAAATCATTTTCTCTTTATGTTCTCTGGAGCTGGTGGGCAAAGGGTAGGGGGAGCTTAATCATTCTTCAAAGATCTGAGAAGTCCTTTCAAGCAGGACACTGCCTATTGGTGTGCTTGGTCATCCCTCTTTCCTTCCCTCCTCTCTCCCTCCCTTCCTTCCTTTCTTCCTCCCTCTTTCCCATTGGTGTTCACTAACACCTATTGCACGACTAGCAATAGATTTCAGATTTAATTTAATTCCTTAAATTTTATTTTTATTTATTTATGTTTTGAGAGAGAGAGAGAGAGAATTGGTGTGCCAGGGCCTCAGCTACACTTGTGCCACCTAGTGGGCATGTGCAGCCTTGTGTTTGCATCACCTTTGTGTGTCTGGCTTATGTGGGGTCTGGAAAGTCAAACATGAATCCTTAGACTTCACAGGCAACTGTCTTAACTGTGAAGCCATCTCTTCAGTCCTAATTCTTTAAGTTAAAAAATATTTTATTTATTTATTTCCAAGCAGACAGATATGAAGAGAGAGAGAAAGAGACAGGAGAGAGGGTATGGGCACCAGGGCCTTTAACCACTGCAAATGAACTCCAGATGCATGCACCACTTTGTGCATCTGGCTCTACATGGTTGCTGGGGAATTGAACCCAGGTCTTTAGGCTTTGCAGGCAAGAGCCATCTCTGTAGTCTCCTTGAAATTCCTACTTCTTAAAGTTAACAGTCCAGTGGAGAATACTAATCATTACAAATATTGGAACATAAGGGAAGGATGCTATGGAAACATAAATTCTACTCAATCTCCCTCCCCTCAAATGTTAACTGATCTCCACTTTCTTATGTAGTCAGAGAACCGAAGTTATTCTAAGGTCTGGATTGGTAGTACTCACGTGAGCAGCATGCATCTGCAGGTATTGCTGCATTTCCTCCAGTGTGGGGCTCTGAGTAAGAATTCTGAGCGCTTAGGCTAGAATCAAGGTAGCTTGGATAATGGTGATGAGGGCGCTGTGCGAGGCAAGCACAGTTCTTGATTTGATGTTAACTAACTGACTATTTGAAGTTAATGTCTTGGGATTGGAAACATCATTTACTAAAGTGAAAGAAGTAGGCCAGACCCACATGCCCCAAAACATGTCTCTTAAAACAGAAATCCTGAGTCCAGTAGAATTTGGTGGTAAAATTAGTTTGGCCAACACTGCATAATCTTCTCTCCCATGGAAACTCGAAATCACCTTAACATATTAGAGGGTTTGAGAGATCCCAGATAAAGAGCTCATTTAACTTTATTTAACCCAGCATCTCACAAATATATTTGCCTGGAGATCCAATTTTATGTAATAGCTATTAATATAGAAATGTTGGACTCCATGTTTAGTGAAAAAGCTATAAACATTTATTGAGTGACTACTCTGTGCTACGGAGTTACCTCTCGGGCTTACACCAGCTTATGAATCTTCTGTTTAATCAGCTCAACAGGGTAGCTGGAGATTTTCCTACTGGTTGCACATTCTAATTACTCTGCCCACAGTTTCCCAGAGTGGCTTCCTTCTTCCTAGGGTCACTGTTTAGAATCACTAGTGGTTTTTCAAATTGGAGCCCAACTTTTTCTGGAGTTCCAATCAGATCTCCTTATTTTTAATTTTTTTAAAACTTTTCTATTTATATATTTGAGAGAGAGAGAGAGAGAGAGAGAGAGAGAGAGAGAGAGAGAGAGAGAGAGGCAGATAGAGTGAGAGAGAGAATGGGTGCTCCAGGGCCTCTAGCCACTGCAACAGAACTTCAGACATATGTGCCACCTATGCATCTGTCTTATGTGGGTACTGGGGCATTGAACCTAGGTCCTTTGGCTTTGCAAGAAAGTGCTTTAAATACCAAGTCATCTCTCCAGCCCTCGTTTTTTTTAATTTAATTTAAGTTTTTATTTTAGAGACAGAAAGACAGAGACAGAGAATTGGCACACCAGGGCCTCAGCCACTACAATCAAACTCCAGATGTGTGACCTTGTGCTTGCCTCACCTTTGTGCATCTGGCTTACATGGGATCTGGAGAGTCAAACATGGGTCCTTAGGCTTCTCAGGCAAGCACCTTAAGCACTAGGCCATCTCTCTAGCCCTCATTCTTTTTTCACTTTGAGTTTTTGGCATGTGTGTGGGTGTAGCCTAAAATATAATATATGATACCCTGTGTCTCCACAAAGATAATGTTTATCACCAGTGATCATTTAGGCACTGCATTCTGTGGCTCAGAGTCAGCTAAAGAAAAACAACAACAAAAACCCATAGAATCCAGATTTCAGAATGTCTGAGCATGTATGTGATGCATGTACAGTGTAGGTACATGTGTGTTGAGATGTGCACACTCTGTGGATGCATGCAGATGTCAAAGGAGAGGTCTATGTACTCCTCTTTTCACTTATCTGCCTGTTTCCTTGAGATGGAGTCTCTCATTCTACCCAGAATGGCTGTTATCTTCTTTATCTTGGTCATCAAAACCCAGTGACTGTCCAAGTCTCACAGGACCAGGGTAACAGAAGTATATGGCCATGCCCATTTATTTACATGAGTACTGGAGGAATTATCAGTTTTTGACCTTCTCAGGACCTCATGATTGCTAGCAAGCTCTCAACCACGGAGCCATCTCCCCAGCTCCAGATCTCATTCTTAAAAAAAAAAAAAATATATATATATATATATATATATATATATATATATATATTTATTTATTTGAGAGAGACAGAGAGAGAGAGACAGAGAGAGAGAGGCAGATAGATAGATAGAGAATGGGTCTACCAGGGCCTCCAGCCACTACAATCGAACTCCAGATGCATGTGCCAACTTGTGCATCTGGCTTACGTGGGTCCTAGGGAATTGAGCCTGAAACCCAGGTCCTTAGGCTTCACAGGCAAGCGCTTAACCACTAAGCCATCTCAGCCCAGATCTCATTCTTTTTAATGAGAACGTTCACTACCAGCTGATTCTAGTTTGGAAGGCTGGAGCAGCCTTCAGAGGCATTGGGCCCTTTTGAATTCAGTTCATTTGTTCCCATCCTCTTTCTTTGTATCCTAGGTGCTTTAACAATTTGGCTAAAATTCAGTTCATTTTGGGAAAAAGAAGAACTTTGAGTGCATGTTTCCTTTGTGTTGCTGATTGAAAAACACTTCCCATCTGGTCAGCCTCTAAGTAGACTCATTTTATTCATCTTGTCTTTTGCCATTCTCACACAAAGGGAAGGGCCATCACATCATACATCTTTAAAACAGCCTCCCAGGTGCCTCATTCTGCAGTGTCTAGGAAGTGAGTTTTGACAGGGAGCCTGGTTTCCTTTATTATAAAATCATTTTTACTCCAGGTTTTCAAAAGGAGGCATGGTGTGTGAGAGTGAAGGAGGGGAAGAGAATGCACCCAGGCTCAGGGTGAGGAATTCCATGGCCTTTGCTAATGTGGCCTAATGTCACAAGGGGGTGGGGGGGGGGAAGAACAGGCAGTGTGAGATGCTTAGACATTCTAAAATCTGGATTCTGTGGAGTTTTGTTGTTGTTGTTGTTGTTTTTATTTAGCTGACTCTGAGCCACGGAATGCAGTGTCTAAATGATCACTGGTGATAAACATTATCTTTGTGGAGACACAGGGCATCATTGTATGTAAACCCTATGGCCTCTTTTTTATGCAAGCCCAGCAGATTTCTGTGGATATGGGCCAGGAATTTTAATGAAAGAAAACATCAAAGATACAGGAGAAATGAGAATATTAGTCAGAGAAGATACACAGCGATGCTCTCTGATAACCCCGGTATTGACATTAGAACTCTGTGGGAGCAACCTAAATAAACATCTGGACACTGAGTTTAGACATTTGCAGTGACAAACCCCAGACAGATCTTTTTGACTTGCAATAATAAATATTTCAGAGGCTATATGAATCAACCAAAAATCCTGTTTCCAATTATTCCAGTTTTATAAATAGAGCATAGTTAATTATTCAAGTATAGAATTTCTTTTGAAGATTAGGTGAATTTTATATTTCCTTTGTCCATGTAATACTTCAGTTTTATTATTCATATCAAATTTATGTCTGTGTGTTCAAAAATAATATAGTTAGCTTGCCAGAGACGATTAAATCAGAACCCAGCTGAGTTTGATTTTTTTTTATTATTTTTATTTTCAGAAAAGACCCTTTTACAGCCTTTAGCACTGCACTCCTGTGAACTTTTCCAGGGTGACCAGCCCTAGTAAGGGACTGCAATGGTAGTAAAAGCAGGAAGACCCACTTCCCAGATCTTCTTACCAAACTCTGATTGTTTGGAGTTCTTTGGCCATCAGTTAGTTGGAAAAACAACAGAATGATGGTGGGCTGCTGATGCCCCAAGTGGACCAGACCTCATGAAAAACACAACAGAAATAAAAATAGTTACATAGTAGTGACCACGTGATCATGGCTGCCTCTGTCCTCCGAGCGCTGGGATTACAGGTGTGCGCCATCACACACAGCTTGCAGCTCTGTATTTCTAAATACTATGTTTAGAGAATTATTGTTCTTTTCTTATAGTGGACATTATTACTGACTCGAGAATGTGGATTAGCTCCTGCACCCTACTCCACTCTCTCACATTCTTCCCCTCCTTCCGATTTTTACTTAAATATTTAGTGTCTACATTCTAATGGTTATAAACAAATTTCCTATTGACAATATTTTCACAGTATCCTAAAATACATTTTCTTTTTTTGTGTGACCCAAGTTTGCTTTGCAACTCATAATTTTGCTTAATTTTCCATTTATTAGTAAATACATTTGGCCATTGAGCCATCTCTCCAGGCCCCATCCCTCCATTTAAGTCAAACAGACTCTCAGGTCTCTTGCTTGGAGCCTTCCCTGTGAGAGTCCCGTGTCTCTTGGCCTTCCACACTGTCACTGAGAGGCCTGCCTTCACTCTCACCCTGGGAAAACTCTCTACTTCACTCCGACATGCGACATGATTTCAGCATTGCGTGTCTCCATCTCCCTTGGGCTTTCTGTCAAGTGTTCATGGAACACATCTTCCATCCTGTCTGGAAGCAATAATGAGGCTGATGCGTCAGACACCTCTGAGTTGCTGTGAGCAAAATACCTAGCAGAACCAACTTCAGGGAGGAAACGAGTGTAGTTCATCAGAGTGGAAGAGGCCTTGGTGACATGTAGGGAGGCTCCTCACATCTCACTGGAGATTCATGGCAGTGGGGGTGGCATGTAAGGAGATACTCTACATCTTAGTGGCAGATAGCAAACAGCAAACATAGGCCAGAGCTAGGAGCTGAGTGCATGACTTTCAAAGGCCCGTCCCTAGTGACCCGCCTCTTCAAGCCAGCTCTCATCTCCTAAAAGCTCCACCACCTTCAAAATAGCATCACAAGCTGGGGACCAAGCCTTCAAAATGAGCCAGAGGGGGACGTTATAGATTCAAAACATGACAACTCCTTGACAAGGAGATGGGCTTATTTTTACACGTGTGTGTGTGTATGTGTGTGTGTGTATGTGTGTGTGTGGTGTATGCATGGGTATGTGCTCTTTAAGGATCCCATATCCTTGCTATGGTGGCTGGAGTGAAATGTCAGTTGTCTCCCCCATTGTTCTCCCACCAGGTCTTGTTTTGAGCTGATTCTGGAGCTCACAGGGCTCAGTGGAATCTTGGGGTCTCTGCTTCTCTGGGGGACTGGTGTTACAGGCGTGCGCATCAGTGCCCAGCTGTTGTACATGGGATCTGGCTTTTATCTTTACGCCATCGTTTCCATAGAGCTTCAAGAGAGGATGGGCTTAACTGCACACATGAGGTCTTAAGCGCCACCTCATAATGTAGGAACAAGGAGTATTCCTACAGATGTGAGAGAGGCTCTGCGTAGGATCACAGCTAGATATAATCTTTTTGATTCTTGACCTTGGAGAACTTAGACTTTGGGATCACCTAAGTAGTGGTTCTAACTCTGCCTGACATTAGAACCACACGGGAACCACAGTAGAGACCGATTCTATCAATGTGTCTGATGTGGGGGTACAAGGAAGGTTCCCAAGTACACTCTGCTTTGAGAGCCCATGTTTGGAAATTTCCCAGACTTTCTACTGCTCCCCTTTCTCTCTGTACTGTGATGATCTGAATCCCTCTGTCCCCTTATGTGTCTTCCTTTATTGCTCTCTATCTTTTATGCCCCTGTTCATATTTACCAAATCTGTTTAGGTAAAATTGCTAGAATCAGCAACTAAAGATGCAGGACAACCAATTACATTTGAATTTCATATAAGAGCAGTAATTTTTAGCATAACATACCATGTGATATTTATAATTGAAAATTGTTTGTGGGCTAGACAGATGGCTCAGCAGTTAAGACACTTGCCTGCAAAATCTTAGGACTCAGGTTCCATTTCCCTAGTACCTACATAAGCCAGATGCACATGGTGGTGCATGAGTTTGGAGTTTGTTTGCAGTGGCTAGAGGCCCCGGCATGCCTCTGTGTCTCTTTCTCTCTCTTAAAAAATTTTTTTAAGGGGCTGGAGAGATGGCTTAGAGGTTAAGGTGCTTGCCTGTAAAGCTAAAGGACCCAGATTCAATTCTCCAGGACCCACATAAGCCAGATGCACAAGGTGGTGCATGCATCTGGAGTTCATTTGTAGTGGCTGGAGGCCCTGGCATGCCAATGCTCTCTCCCTCTCACATAAATAAATATTAAAAATAAGATAAAATACAAATAATTGTGATTTAAAAATATTTTATTTATTTTCTTATTTTGAGAGACAGAAGAAAGAGAGCGAGAGCGAGAGAGAGAGAGAGAGAGAGAGAGAGAGAGAGCACCTGGGCGTGTCATGGCCTCCAGACAAACTCCAGATGCATATGCCACCTTGTGCATCTGGCTTCACATGGGCACTGGGGAATTCAACCTGGGTCCTTTGGCTTTACAGGCAGCTACTTTGACCACTAACACATTCTCACGCTTTCTCTCTCTCTCTCTCAAATAAATAAATAAAATATTTAAAACACAACCAATGTGAATGGGGTTCCTAATGATCACACCCAAGGTTGACCTCTGACCTCCACAGGCACACATACGCATGTACACCTGTGCACACACAGGCACCCCCACCAGGAAACCACATTTTGGAGGTGCACGTAACAGTCTCCAAAACATTTGAAGTTTACTGACAGATGACTATAGCCCCTCAGGAAAATGTGGTAACTACGAGAATTGATCTCTGTCTCCACAGACAAGATGGTGTGTGTCTTCAGTGAAAATTACATATGTCTCTTAGAGACAGAAATAGTTTCTTTCCAAAATGAAAACAAAATGCAAAACCCTTCTTCTGTATTATCTTGAGTAAAACAGGGTTGATGAAACCATTGACTGACTCTTTCTATTGAAGGCCCTTAACCTTGTAGACTGTGGTTCCCTCATTTGTAAGGTAATGGGGCTCAGTCACAACCACCCTTAGGGCCCTCTGTATTTTAAGACTCCTATCATTTCTCTGACTTAGTATTTAATTTCCTATTAAACTGGCAATTACCTCCTAGGAAGTGACAAAAAGGTTTCTATTTTGAATATCTTCACCACTTTTTTTTTTAAAAAAAATCTAGCTCCATATCCTGCCATATTGCTTTGTCTAAAGCCTATATTTTAATTTTTTAGAGCAATTTATCCTTTATAACTCTTTTTCACATCCCATAAAAATGATGGATAGAGGAAGGTAGATAAAGCTACAGATCAATCTTAGATTCTGATAATCTAATAAATGCTTTGAGCTCCAATCTTGCAGTTTACGACCTCTTGCCAATTGATTTATGGCCTTGTAGTAAATTTTCTCTCCCACTTAGCCAATATTTATTGGAACATCTTGTTCTTAACAGACAAAGTACTGTATAAAACATCTGTCAAAACAAAAGCCAATTCAATTAAATATCTTTTACTTCCAAATCTACTTTGGTTCTTTTCCGCATCCAGATTGCAAAACAACTTGCCTTTGAGAGGGTTCAGGGATATAAAATACACTTGAGACGCCATTAAAGCAAAAGTTAATCCGAACGGAGTGACAGATCCCTGCTTACTCCACATTGAGGGCTGGCCCCTGAGCATGCTGGAGCTGGCCCACCCAGTCCCTGCTCTCGTCCTCAGAAATAATTCTATTACTCATCCTCCCCTAGCCAAGCCCTCAGCCAAGAAGGTTTTCTTCTGAAACAAACTTCACTTACTTCCTAGACATTAGTTTATTCACTTGAAGATGCATTCCCTGCCAACGCCCGTCAATGCGATAATCCATAGTCACCTATAGCATCAATATAAATCCAGCTCAAACAAAGAAAATAAGTGTATGTCCAGGTTCTTAAAAAAAAACAAAAAACTTTGGGTCTGGGATGATGGCTCAGCAATGAAAGGCACTTGTTTGGAAAGCCTGTCAGCCCTGGTTCAAGTCCCTAGGCTCCCACATAAGTTAGATGCAAAACATGGTGCAAGCCCCTGACATTCATTTGCAGGGACAAGAGACCCTGGTGTGGGGCTGGAGAGATGGCTTAGCAGTTAAGCGCTTGCCTGTGAAGCCCAAGGACCCCAGTTCGAGGCTCCATTACCCAGGACCCATGTTAGCCAGATGCACAAGGGGGTGCACGTGTCTGGAGTTCGTTTGCAGTGGCTGGAAGCCCTGGCACGCCCATTCTCAATCTCTTTCTCTCTCACTCACTCTTTCTCTCTCTGTCACTCTCAAATAAATAAAAATGAAAAAAAAATTTAAAAAAGAGACCCTGGTGTGCCCATACACACGCACGCACGCACGCACATTTAAAAAAATATCTTTATGTGTATGTGTGTGAGTTTCTGTGTGAGTGCAGGTGTGTAAGTAGAGGTCAGAGGACAAGCCTGCATGCCAGTCCTCCCTGTCACCTTGTTGAAGGACAGTCTCTTGTTGAGCAGGCTGGCAGCTTCACAAGCTTCTGTGTTCTCCTGTCCCATTGCTTGCTGCTTTCCTCTGGCTTTCCCAAGAATCCCGGGAATCCTAATGCAGGTCAGTATATTCATGCAGTGAGAGCTTTACCCACGGAGCCCGATTTCTGTAGGTTGTATTACTGTCTTTGAAGGAACCACTCAGTCAGTATAAACTAAGAAAACTGTTCACCCATCTAGACCCTGCTTTTCCTACCATTGAGTCCTGACTGTTCAAGAATTGCAGGGGTGAGAGCAAGCTTCTGGGTTTTTGTAGACTCGCACGTGCATGCGTGCGTGTGTGTGTGTGTGTGTGTGTGTGTTTGAATATTTCCTTGTGTTAGAGTGAGAAATGCTCAAATCAGTGTCCTTGGCCTCTCCTTTTGACCTGCAAACCTCTGAGGTCTGTTCTCAAGGTCAGTTTATGGATAGCTGCAGTGAGTGGCTGAGCGAGAGCCCTGACATATTCCTGTAGTTAAATTCTCTCCAGAGTTCAAGGCTCCAATTCTGTTGTTAAGTACTCCACAAATGTAACATGGATAGATGACATCTTGAAAGCACATGCATGCTTACCTTCAAGTTGATATCACTTTCAATAACGCTGGAAATTATAAGTGTAGGGAGGGGGAGTGAGAGCTACGGAACCTGACCAGAAGAGTCAAATGCTAAATGTGTCCCCCGAGAGGACTTTGTGGGATCCTTGATGGTGAGATCGAAAATAGAACTAGATGTTCATTGGAAGGGGGAAAAAAAATGAAGTTTCTGTTGAAGGACACCAGGAGTACCTTATTTTCTTCTCCATATATGAAAATTTCTTTTTCTTAGAAAGCTTTAGAAACAGTCTCAATGGCAGACACATATCAAGCATGTCAGAGGGGTTATTTTTCATCTGTATCTAACCCTTCAAGAATGGTGATATTCCCACATACACAGTGACAGGGCATCTAAGACCCTCTCCCCTACCAGGGACCCCAGCCCATCTATTCCAGTCCATCTCCACCCTTCACGGACTACTTCTTGGACCTATGGCTCCCTTCTTTCATGCTTGGGTTTCCAAAAATAACCCACTTCCACTTGGCATCTGCAGAATGATGCCGACGAGTGGATTATCCAGTCGTTTTATCCTCCCGTCCTCTTGCTTTGTAAAGCTGGCTTTGTGCAGACGGAGTAAGATGTGGACATCAAGCACTTGGTACGCTGCTCTGGTGTGCAGAGTTCGCCTTGACTACTGAAGGAAGCCAGCATTTCCACCCTGGACCTGGACTTACTGTTGCAGTGGGAGGCCTGAGGCAGGGCTGTGAAGGTGGCCTTGACCATCATCCTGGCAACCCCAGCTCAACAGACCACTAGATGGCAGTGAAGCACACCAAAGGGGATTTGGGCAGGTCCTGCAGCACTTGTTGGGTACAGAGCTGGGGGTCTTCTGTGAGGCAAGACCCAGCTGGCCTGCCTTCATGGAGTGACAGAATAACAGGTGGAGGTTTTGATTATCTCTTTTCTTTTATATTTTTATTTGTTTATTTGACAGAGAGAGAAAGAGAGAATGGGCAACTGCAAATGAACTCCAGATGCATACACCACCTTGCTCATTCGGCCTACATGGGTTCTGAGGAATGGAACCTGGGTCCTTTGGCTTTACAGGCAAGCACCTTAACCGCTAAGCCATCCCTCCAGCCCTCTTTGTACTGTTTTGAGTCAGGATCTCCTATAGCCCAAGTTCACCTGGAAATCACTACCTGGCCAAGGATGACTTCAACTCCTGAATGCTTGGTGTATGGTGTGGACCACCATGCCTGGCGTATGCAGTGCTGGGGATCGAACTCAAGGCCTTGTTCTTGCTGGGCCAGCATGCTACCAACTAAACCACACCACCAGCACCCTTCTATATCCATTTTTTTTTCTCTTCTACAATGTATATTCATTGACCCCCTTTTAAAAAATGCTGTTCAGCCCACATAACCCTAGCTGGAACTTTGAGCCATTTCTCTCCTGACACCTTCCCATCATAGCTCTGTAATACTCTTCCATTATGTCCTTGAGCTCACAGAACCCCTTGACTAAGCTTGGTTCCTGCAGCTATGGCTAGTTGGGCCCTAGCACTGATGTACAGAGAACACGCTCCAGCCCAGGTTCAACTGTTGCCTCACTGTGTTGCCCAGACTGACCTCAATAAGATAGTACCTCAGTTTCTTTGGGTCAGGGTCCATTGAGGACAGCCTCTGGGGGCACTCTATCTAATGTTCCTACTGCAGCACGGTGGTTTCAGGAAGGCAGATGACAACTGACCACAGTAGGAGAAGCACCTTGGTGAGCCCTTGGTATGCAGTCTGGCTTCTCTTCTCTCTCTCTCTTTTTTGCTTGTGCATGTGAGATGCTCATGTGCATATGTGTATTTGTATGTGTGTGGTACATGTCTGGATGGAGGTTCATGTGTGTTTGTGTGCGTGTACTTGTGGTGGTTTGATTCAGGCATTCACCATAAATTTCTGTGTTCTGAACTCTAGGTCCCCAGCTGGTGGTGATTTGGGAATTGGAGCCTCCTGGAGGTAGTGAATTGTTGGGGGATGGGCTCGTCGGTATTATAGCCTTTTTCTCCTTGCCAGTATTTGGCACACTCTCCTGCTACTGTTGTCCACCTCATGTTGGCCAGGAGGTGATGTCCAGCCTCTACTTGTACCATCGTTTTCCCCTGCCATCATGAAGTTTCTCCTAGGGTCTGTAAGACAAAATAAACCCTTTCCTCCCATCAGCTGCGTTTGGTTGGGTGTTTGTCCAGCAACACAGAGTTGACTGCAGCAACACTCATGTGGAGGCCAGAGTGCTGTTGGGTGTCTCCCTCTCCTGCTATTCCCTTAGTGTTTAAGACCCGGCCTCTCACTGGACACAGAGCTCACGCGTGGTTAGACCAGCCGGTCAACCCAGGGTCCTCGGTCTCCCTCTCCAGCGCCGGGCTACCACACCCGCCTTGTAGGTGGGTGCTGGGAAATCAAACTCAGGTCCTCATGCTTGCAAGGCAAGCACTTAATCTACTGAGCCATCTCCCTGGCCCTTTCTTGGTTCTCTTCATCAGTCTTTGAAATCAATATTACCCTGATCTTACAGATGAGAAAATCGAGACTTACTGAGGTCCTGCATCCTCAGGGGGTGTCTCAAATGGTTTACCAGGCTCTCAAGACGGCCCATTCCCCAGGCAGCTCCTATGACATTCAGACTGATTTATAGAGAGGTTGCCTCCTGTCGAAGGGCCTACACTCACCCAGCTCTCCTTCCTGTGACTCCAAGCACACAGCCTGGCCACAGAGCACGCGGGGCCCTGAGTTTTTTGCCCATTCAATGGGCAGTGTCAGAAAGTTTGCTCTCATTCAGGCTGTTGATCTGACCACAGTGAGTCCCTACCACTTGCCTGCTTGAGTTTTAATGATGAGCAATCAGTAAATAAACACCAAGAAAAGCCTAACAGCCCACGGCATAGTGCCCTCATTATCCAAATTTCAAGATGTCCAACATCCGTTAATTGTCTTGCCTCTTCCCATTGTGCCTTTGCGACCTGTGCCTTGTCTCTGGGCACTGTGCCAAAGACCGCTTGCGTATAGTGTTTGTTCACACGCAGGTGTGCCCCACCAATGTGCTCTTCTGGGGAAGTAGAACCTGTTCTAACTGGAACTGAGCCCCCACCCCCACCCCACCAAGGATAAAAAAGGTTTAATGGAAGGACTGAGGCATCCTCAGGCAATAGAAAACCTTGCTTATAGACTCCTGAAATTACACCTAGGCTACCCAGGTTCAGACTCACCTTGACCTTTGGTTATCCCCTAAGGGATAATTTTCTGCAGAAAGACGGTGGAGGGGAGGAGCGGGCTCCTGTCTGGGAGAGTTCCTATCCTAGCCGATCAGTGTGTCTGTCAGCTACCAGGGGAGGGGCTGCCCGAGGTCTCCCTGGTGCTCTTCTCCTCTGAGCTCTTGGGCTGCTCCTGCGCAGGCTCCTCGCCAACAATGGGCTTCTTTCAGCCCCTGAGCCTTCCCGCTGCCGCTCCCGTCTCTCTGAGTTCATCCATTCTCATGGTTTCATTAACACCCCTTAGCAGATGACCTCTCCGGCCAGGACCCTTCGCTGTGCCCCAGACTGTGGTTTCAACTGCTGACAGGACATCTCTCCTCCTGTATCCAGCAGGCCCCTCTGTCTGCCTCAGCGGGCTCCGTCCCCTCACTGCCTGCAAGATGGTTTGTCCTTCTGAGTATCCGTCCCAAGCAAAGCTCCTGCCACCTTTCCAGAGTCTCTGGCTAGAAACTCTGGGTCAGTTAAATGCCAGCTGTATGTTGGGCAGCAAGCTTGGGCTCAGGGCAGAGTCAGCAAGAGGCCTTGAAGAGCTCACTCTTAACAAAGGGGAGAAGGTGCCAGTCCTGGTGGCGCACGCCTTTGATCACGGCACTTGGGGGGGCAGAGGTAGGAGGATCACCGTGGATCTAAGGCCACCCTGAGACTCCATAGTGAATCCCAGGTCAGCATGGGCTAGAGTGAGACCCTACCTTGAAAACCAAAACAGAAAAGGGAAGAAGAGGGCTTAGCAGTTAAGGCATTTGCCTGGGGAGTCTAAGGACCTAGGTTCAATCCTCCAGTACCCTAAATGAGACGCACAAGGTGGCACATGCATCTGGAGTTTGCAATGGCTGGAGGCCCTGGTATACCCATTTACTCTCTCTCTCAAATAAATAAATAAATAAATAAATAAATAAATAAATAAATAAAAATATTCTTTTTAAGAAAGGGAAGAGGGCTAGACAGATGACTTAGCAGTTTAAGGCGCTTGTCTGAGAAGGCTGTGGACCCATGCTCAACTCTCCAAATCTCCCATAAGCCAGATGCACAAGGGGACACAAACACAAGGTGGCACACACGCACAAGATGGCATACTCACCGGGAGTTCAATTGCAGTGGTTAGAGGCCCTGGTGTGACTCTCTTTCTCACTAAAAAAAAAAAAAGGGAAGCGACGTGTCAACAGATCACGGCAGTAGGATAGAGAGAGGTGCACAGGCTGCGGGGCGAAGCCACATTTGAGAAGCATGTCAGGCCTGCTTGTCTTGCCTTCCCTCCCCGTCCTCATCGCTGCCATCTTGGTTCCATGTGCTGCCACTCATGACTAGATGACTGCAGTCACCTCTCTGTCTCCTTGGTTTTGAGTCTCTGTCCATCATCAGCTATGTTTCCCAAGCAACACTCTCACCAACTCTTAAGAAACCTACCTGGTGCCCTAAACTCTCTCAGTAGCAGAATTTTCTATCTTTCTTTTCTTTTTAGTTTTTAGAGGTAGGGTCTCACTCGATCCCAGGCTGACCTGGAATTCACTATGCAGTCTCAGGGTGGCCTCGAACTCGCGGTGATCCTCCTACCTCTATGTTGCAGTCTGGTTCGCATTGCTGGTAGAAATCACCCAACCAAGAGCAGCTTGTGGGAAAAGAGGTTTATTTTGGCTTACAGGCTCGAGGGGGAAGCTCCATGGTGGCAGGGAAAACGATGGCATGAGCAGAGGGTAGACATCACCCCCTGGCCAACATAAGGGGGATAATAGCAACGGAGAGTGTGCCAAACATTGGCAAGGGGAAACTGGCTATAACACCCATAAGCCCGCCCCCAGCAACACACTGCCTCTAGGAGGCATTAATTCCCAAATCTCCATCAGCTGGGAACCTAGCATTCAGAACACCTGAATCAAACACTCTGCTTCCTGAGTGCTGGGATTAAAGGCCGCGCCACCATACCCTGCCGTAGAGAACTGTAACACAGCAGTTATATAACCTCTGGTTATCAGGCTCAATTAAGTGGACTTTCAGCTCTGTTACTTAATTGCTGTGTGGCCTATGGCAAAATGAGCTCTGTTTTAACAATAATGTAAGGACAGAATGAGTTACTATGGGTACAACCTATAAAGAGCACTGAGTGGAAGCCCCTGTCAAGCTCTTCTACCTTTCCCTCATACCTGGCACTGTGTTCCTCCGAGGCTGGCTCACAGGACTTGGGGGGTCTCCCTCTCTAGTGATGACACTCTTATCTGAGACACCTTGTCCTCTCTGCTTATGTCACTTCTGCCCATCTGTCATGCCCAACTCAGTTCCCTGAACTTGCATTGAGTATAAGGTGTCTTCTCCTCTCTTCAGGGTCTGACTCACAGGTAGAGAACAGAGGCTATTAAAGACATTTCTTCATAGCTTCTTCCTCTTTGACTACACCATCCTTTCTTCAAACAGGTACAAACACCGGGATGTTAAAGTGGTAGCATTCTGGGCTGGAGAGATGGCTCAGCACTGAAGGCGCTTGTCTGCACAGCCTAACAACCTGGCTTAGATTCCTAGTACCCACATAAAGCCAAATGCACAAAGTGGCACATGTGTCTTGGAATTGGTTTGCACTAGAGTCCCTGGCATGCCCATTCTCTCTCTCTCTTCTCCTCTCTCTTTCTCTCTTTGTTTCTCTCTGCCTGCACATACATAATAAAATTATTTAAAAATACGTAGTATTCAACAAGACACAATCCTCTCCTTGGTTCATGGGATCAGCCACCACCTCCTAAATGTCATCTGCACACTTCCTCTGACAGTCTTTTTCTGCAAAGGGCACAAGCAGGCATTTCAAGGTGCCGCAGGCCCGAGGCTCATGACTCAGCTCTGCCCGTGCAGTGCGGAAGCGGCTCCAGCCAGTGTGTGGCTGAGGAGTGCCGGCCGAACCTCATTTCTTCTTCTTTGTGCGTGCATATGTATGCGGCGTCCATGCATGCAGGAACACATGCTCACGTGTGTGGGTCACACGTGTGTGGGTGCACCTATATGTGTGAGTGAGCATGTGTGTACATTTGTATGTTGAAGCTGGAGATAGATATTGGTATTTATTGCTCTCCATCATATATATATTGCTCTCAATTGCTCTCCATCACATACACACACACACACACACACACATACACACACACACACATGATTTTTTTTAAGTTAGGGTCTCACTTTAGCTCAGGCTGACCTGGAATTCACTACGTAGTCTCAGAGTGGCCTCAAACTAACGGTGATCCTCCTACCTCTGCCTCTGAGTGCTGGGATTAAAGGCGTGTGCCACCATGCCCGGCTTCCATCTTACATTTCCATCTTATATTCCATCATATATATATTCTGAACTTGGAACTCCCCAATTGGGCTAGACAAGATAACCAGCAAGTCCTAGGAATCTTCCTGTGTCTATCCCCACCCTCCAGAGCTGTCATTACAGGCCCACACCACCACACCTAGCATTTTATATGAGTTCTGGGGACATGAACTCATGACCTCATGATTTCCTAGCAAGTTCTTTATCCACGGAGCCACCTCCCCAGTCCCTGGAACTGCCTTTCAAGAAGTAGGAATAGACTCTTGGAAACAATCTCCTCTGCATGGCACTCCCTGAATTTTCTTCCTAGGGTCATTGCAAGCCTTGATTGCTGGACGAGGTCCACCTCATGAAGGTTTAAGTGGGCTGAGTCACTCAGGTGAGTAAGCTCTGACAGCTTTGTTCCTGAGATCAGCCAGAACAAGAGAAGATGAGACCCTGGGGGCTGGAGGAGGGGCTGAAGACATTTAAGCAAAAGAAAACCAGAAGTTCTCCTCATCTCCTTCCTCTTACCCATGGTGCATTCATACTGCCCTCAGCCGTGGTCCCCGAGGTAAATAAATACACATTTTATAACCACCTCAGACAGATTTTTGTTATTAAGGAAGGAAATTAAAAGCCTCTTAAGTGTAGATAATGTGGAGCTTGCTAGACAAATTGACAATAGCCAGGAAATTTGAAACAGGGCTGTGTGCTTCTTAACTGCCCCAACATCTCTAGGTGAGCTTGGCTCTCTGGCGTGGCTGGGTAGCCTGGAAAATGCTGTCAGTGGACAAGGACCTCTCCTGTGAGAATCACATATATGGGCCATTTGGTGCCACATAGTATCCATTTTTGAGGATCCCACCTGTTTAGGCCCTGTCCCTCTTAGCCTGTTGAGGGCTGGTGGGGAAGGCAGTGGGCTCTCCAGAGAGAATCCAACTGCTAAGCCCCAGGTCCCCCTCTCTTAATGGAATCCTCCTCTCTGGGAGACAGAAACATTTCTGTCTGGGGACTATCCTGGTTGCTGGCCTCCATAACCCTTTGGCTGTCACCAGGGGAGTAATTATAATTTAAGTCGATGGGTACTTGAGAGAAGTGAACTATTTGCCCTCCCCTAACACTTGAACACAATGAAAGGCAACTTTGTTTATTTATTGAGCTATTATGACTTCGTGTTAAGAGGAATTCCTGCCAAGAACTGAAAGAAACCTTCATTTTTGGATTATGTCTTTAAGCACAAATTGCTTTGTGACCGGTCAGTATTTGTGGGGGAAAAAATCCAGTGAAAGCCACAATCATTCGATATTGTATACATTTCCCTGTATCTCACTGGATATGCAGAAAGCAAATCTTTTCTCCAATAGTTCCGACATCTGTTCTTAATATTACAAAGTCTTTGTTTCATGTACTTTTGATAGACAACATTTTTGTGGAGCGTTTTGTTATTAGACTCTGTGAAATGTTGATATTAATCTGAGTTGCCCTGGTCTTCATGGAACATGAGGCCAGTAGGAAACTATTCTTGAGAGCATCTTTGGGACAGTTTTTTTTTTTTTTTTTTGGTGGGGATCAAGCAATATATTTTGACATGCTTCCAAAAGCATTTGACTTTGTTTTGTGGGAACACTGCATGCATTTAACCCCGAGGACCTTCAGGCAAGGCTGCTGGCAGCTCACTTCAACCCTCTCCAACGGTGGTGTCAGCTGCTATGGCAAGGACATTGTCAGGGAAAAGGACACAAGCGAGGATTTACCTCTTCCGCCCAGTACCTCTGAACCCCATCGTTGACAGGCTGTATGGGGAGAGGGCTTTGTCTCCTTTCTGGATTTCCGTGGAGATCAAAACTGAAGCGCATTCTCCCAGAATGCCTGTTCTCACCCAGGCCCCGGAGGGACCTGCTCCAACTGACTTATCCAGGCTTGATGATAGATTGGTAAAAGCGATTTTAGGGTGGTAGAACATTTCCATGGGAGGATTTGGGGTGAGCAAGTATGGTTCAACGAGGGTAAGGTGAGGTGGTTTGAATCAGATGTCCCCCATTAGCTCATGTGTTTTGAATATTTGGTCCCCAGCTGATGGCAATTTGGGAGGTGGAGCCTTGCTGGAGGAGGTGTGTTGCTAGGGGTGGGCTTTGGGGTGCTATATAAAGCTTCCCCTTGTAAGAGCTTGAATCCCTCTTGCTCAGCTCACTCTCTTGCTGCTAGGAAGTCCAGCTTCTACTCTGCCCTGCTTTCCCCATGAGGAAATCTCCCCCCAACATGGCGAGCCAGAATAAACCCTTCCCTCCCATTGGCCGCTTTTGGTCAGGTGGTTTGTCCCAGCAACACAAGGGCATTTTAGTATCTTAAGCCTGGAAAGTCTGGGACCTGCCTCCAATCACAGAGTGACTTAGTGTTAATTAGACTGAATCACAGATCTAAAGCTAGAGCTCTCATGGCAGAGAACTCATTTGGGATTGATACGGGGTGCCCAATCTGTAGCCCTCAAGCTGCATGCTATGAACGTGACCCAACACAAAATCATAAACTTAAAACATTCTGAAATCTTTTTTTTTTAACATTTTTTCTGTAATTCGTTTCCAAGATTCTTGAGTGTGACCTTTGTTGATGACAACATCATGTCCCGATGTCATACAAAATACATGTAAATATACTCACCATGATGAGAAATGTCACTTGCACTGACTTACCTTTCATGGATTTTTTTTTTCTTTTTCATGTAAATTGTTAAGATGTCAGTAAAACTTTCTAGTGGCTTGGGAGCTGGCTCAGTCAGTAAAGTGCTCGCTGAATAAACATGAGGGCCTGAGTTCGAATCCCCAGCACTCACATGTGCTGGGGAGGTAGAAACTGAAGGAGCTCTTTGACCAGCTGGGTAGCTAGTGTGACTGAATCAATGAGCTCTGAGTTCAGCGAGAGACCCTATTTCAAAGACTCACACACACTCACTCACACATAAGCGCACGCTCAGGACACAAACACACACTCACATGCATGTACACCCACACAAAGCCACACACATGTCACATGCAAATGAATACGCACACACACACACCCCTCTTCACTACACCATTATAGAGGAAATAAGACCAGCTCCGTGGTGAGGGGGTGTCCAGTCATAGTGCCCGCTGCAGGCCGGGCCCCAGAGCTGCCCTCTCCCAGCCTTCTGCCTCACCTGCTTTACCTCAAAACAATGCCTCAGGCTTTTTGTCTAAGCTTTATCCAATTCTGCTTTGAACGAAACTTTACCACGAAGCTCTGAAATCAAGATGTTCTCTTCTTAGGTTCACTGAAGAAGAAAATTAAATTGAAGCACACTCAATGTAAGTGAAAGTTGTCACCCGATCTAATAAAAGGAGGTCGTACTGGAAGCTGTGGATGAGAAAAGTCACGGGGCCTCCCAGGCATAGGCTGATGGGACCTCAAAAGAGAGGGAGGTCTTTGGGTCCCAAGAATGAACATTCATTTTGGCAACTATTTCTAGGGCTTCTAATGTTACGGGGTAATCGTGGAGTTGCCCAGCTTGTTTAAATACTACTGACTGACAGGAGGCTCTAGGAGAGTTCCACTAACCTAAGCTAGCAGTGGCTAGGGCAGGCTGCGTGTGTGCTACTTTGTGGTTTAACACTGGAAAAGGGTAACTGTGGGTAGGTATAGAACGTGTCTAGAAGGACAGAGAAAAATTAGCCAGGCTGCTTCATGATTAATGCCACAGATGGCCCAGATCCAGGGTAGGGAAGGGTCACACTTTTTACTGGCAAGTCTGTCTTCTGCAATGTACACCAGGGGCACAAATTATCAGTTTAAAAAAATTAGCTAAAACAAATACTAAACAAAGAATTACTTCATTTAGTGCTATACCTATTTTGTGTGCTTTTTGGGAACCCAAACTAACTTTTACTTCCTTCTTTCCTCCCTCCTTCCCTTCCTTCTTCTCTTTCTCCTTTCCTCCCTTGCATCTTCCTTTTTCTTTTTATTATTATTATTTTTTTCTCTTTGGGACAGAGTCTCACATAGCCCAGGCTGGCTTCAAACTTGATATGTAGCTGAGGATGGCCTTGAACTTCTGATCTTCCTGCCTCCTGCTCTGGAATGGGGTTACAGGTATGTGTCCCCACACGCTGCATATGCAGGGTCGAGGGTCATCTAACCCAGGCCTTAGTGCATGCTAAGCAAACAGTGTACACAGGAGCAATATCCCTAGCTTGGAACCCAACTTTCTAAAAGAAAAATAAAACTTACCAATTTATAGAAGTAAGTATTCTCACCTCTACTTGCTTTTCACATCACTCATTAACCAGTCAACAACCACCCCCAAGCCCACAATACAATGAGTTTTAGAAAAATAAACAAGTAAAAATATTTTTGAAGCCTATCTCAACTGCTCTTTTATTTTAGAAGTCTGGGCCCAGAAAATGCCCAGCGGTTACATCTGAGCTGGTGCCTTCTTATTATGTTTGCAAACAGGTGCCTCTATGTGTGGAAAGGAGACAGTCTGCATCATTTGGGGTCCACCTGCAGAGGGATCAGCATGTTCCCAGACGATTGTGCTCGGAGACCGTCTGCACTGAAGACCGGGCTTAGCACACATGGCTAATGATACAATAAATGAATGTGACTTTCTAGAAATGTCATGGGGGAGAAGGAAATGAGAGTGAAGGAAAACTAGCCTCGATAATCCCTCAACACTGCAGATATAATTGCCATCTGACTCAGATCTTCTCAAAGGTTAGAGTGCACAGGCCACGTTTTAGTGGCCTAGCTTTGTCATTAAATAAATAATAATTTGGAGGAAATGATTTCACCTCAGAGCTTAAATTCCTCGGAGTCTGACTCATGTTCTCCCATGGATACTTAGGGAATTTCCTGAAGGAAGTGGGTGATGGGGTGGCGGATTGATTTGTATCTGTGACTTTGCTTTCTTGGGGACATTAAGCGTGGAGAGGGGCAGCAGCGCAGGTCAGGCTGTTGCATGTTCCATTCCTGTTCTGCTCCTTACTGGTCCAGCCGCCACGGAACACTTGTGAGGTTTCGTTTGTGTACTTGTACAATGGGGTTTCCAATGCTAACTTGGAAAGATTACTAGAACTGTGCACACTCCCATCCAGGACTTGCCTATAGCCAGTGGCCCAGAAATGTTCTTGGTCCCCTTTATGGATAGCTCTATGACCAGGCACCACCGTCCCCACAGGGGCTCTTTCCTTTTCCACAGGCCATCTGGATGAGCGAGCCAGCATCCTGACCTCCCAGACCAGGGCTTGCTCCAGGGCCCATGGGGTGCACAGAGGGCTTCCTCCCAGCTGGAGAACTTTGTAGGTGGGCCTTGGGTTTCCTTTAGTGACAGACATGCTATTCACCATCCCTTCAGTAGATGTCAGCAACACAGCAGGCATCCCTGGCCCATCCGCTCTTTGGGAAACAACTTTTCTAACAACCAAGACTTACCGTTGCAATTCTCTTTCAAATTTCAGAATCAGATGGTGAGATCTACTGGCCCCAGACTACCTGGGGATTCTTGAGAGAGTTGCCAAGGGTGGGTCTGTCTGTATTTAAAGACGACCTTTTATTCTCCTTAAATGAAAACATCATCCCAGAGACTTTGGGGATTAAAGCAACTTTTTTTTTTTTTTTTTTGAGAGTTTTCTGCAAGTTTATCTCTGATTTACCCTCCAGGCAAGAGTGAAATAATAGAAGATGTCCAATATTTTGCTTCTTCCTGTAAAGTAAATCAAAACCGTGGGAATGTTTCCTGCTAATTTAATTTCTGCTGTCTCCTCAAATATATCTCCAATTGTATTCAATTAACCCTCTGATTGCTACCACAGGCAACTGTAATGAGGTCAGAGAATAAGAGTTTGCTTGTTAGAATAAAGGAAGACAGGAGTCTGTGGCCTAGTGACACTCTGACATGGACATCATCGTAGGGTTTGTGCACCATATTGAATGTCTCTGTGACTCCTCACTCTCTCCATTTTAGTTTGCCCCACCCTCAGAGGTCATGTGAGGTAGGGTAGTTTTTCTGACATGTGGGCGTGTCTCTATTGATAAATACCCTTGGGCTACGTTGTGGATGAAGGGAAATAGATGGTTTCCAAGGCTGGGGAATTTGTAGCTGACCTTTTAAAGCCTTGAGCTCCCTGTCAATGGAAGTTATTTCTTCAGCAGTTCAGTCAGTTACCCATGGGGAAGCAAAAAATGACCTAGGGTGACTGAACATCTCAAATTGCCTGGGACTATCTCAATTTTAGATGGAAATATCTCATGTCCTGGGGCATCGTTTTTTGTTTGTTTCTTTGTTTGTTTTGGGCGAACCAAGCTTTGTCACCACTTCCAGATTCCAGGTTCCATTCTCCACGATGCTGGATCCAGTACTGGGATTCTTAAAGACCTTCCGAATGTTTCCAGTGCACAGCTAAGGTTTAGACTCATTGACCTTGACCCCAAAGGACCACAGGCAGAAGCACTGGCTCTTGGGGGGCTCTGTGTGGGGTTGGCTGTAGGATCAGGTGGGGTGTTTTCTGTCACTGTCAAGGCCTTTGTCTAGGGATGTGACAGAGTGGCCCACTAAGCCACTTGACCTTGTATAGGAAGGTCTAGGGTCAGGACCAGCATAGGGCAAATGGCACACTTGCTTCCTGCACTAAACTTAAGGAGCTCTGAACACCTCAGGGACCAACATAGAGATTTTATTTTATTTTAAATATTTTATTTATTTATTTACAAGCAGAGAGAGGCACCGAGAAAAGAAACAACAGACAGAATGGGTGTGCCAGGGCCTACAGCCTCTGCAAACTCCAGATGAATGCACCACTTTGTGCATGTTGGCCAGATGCACAAGGGGGAGCATGCGTCTGGAGTTTGTTTACAGTGGCTGGAGGCCCTGGCACATCCATTCTCTCTCTCTCTCTCTCTCTCTCTCTCTCTCTCTCTCTCTCTGCCTCTTTCTCTCGCTGAAGCTCTCACATAAATAAGAATAAACAAAAAATTAAAAAAAAATGAAAATCAATGCTGCAGTCTGAATCAAGCAAACTGGAAAGATGAGATCAGCGTCAGGCACAGGCACTGACACCTGAGACAGAGGATCAAAACCCACACTGCTGATTTTGCCTCTGCTTAAATAAAGTTTGATCTTTGGTATCTCTTTATTATCATTATTATTTTGTACCAGCACTGTCTCCTCTGTGTTGTATTTTTTGAAAGAAATATTTTATTTTTATTTATTTGAGAGAGAGAGAGAGAGACAGAGAGACAGACAGAGAGAGAGAGAGAGAGAGAGAGAGAGAGAGAGAGAGAGAGAGAGAATGGGCCTGTCAGGGCCTCTAGCCACTGCAAACAAACTCCAGATGCATGCACCACCTTGTGCATCTGGCTTATGTGAGTCCCGGGGAATTGAACCTGGGTCCTTTGGCTTTGCAGGCAAGCACAGTAACCACTAAGCCATCTCTCCAGGCCCTATGTTGTATTACAATCATAGGCATCTTGATGCCTGGATTTTTTGCTGTGTGCCCTGACATTGACTCCCAAGGAGAGAGCCCCTCTCACCTTCCCCTAGTCCTAACTGTGGGAAAGATGCTTCTCCAGGGTTATGTTCAGGAGACAGGGTTCCCTTGGGTTCTCGGAGGTCCTTGGGGCTCACAGATGTGTAGTACAGTCTCCTTTCACTGCAGACAAAAGGAAGGAAGCTCCCTTGAAACAAGGCCACAGCCTGGGCAGGACTGAGTGGAATTCACTTGGAGAGCCTGAGCTGCTCCGTGCATGAGCCAGGTCAGCGGGCTCAGCTGTTTGGATCACACCTCTAGGGAAATGTGAGGTGACTTGTGCAGTTTAGCCGACTTCAATTCCTACAGTCTGTTTTTTTTTTTTTTTTAAGACAGCAAAGGAAAACTATACTTTTCCATTTCCAGGATTAACATTAAGCAAAAACCAGTGCAAAAGCTTGTCTGAGGTAGCAGAAGGGGCAACAGTGGGCTGATCCTGCCCAGGGCAGGGAACCATCATCTGCTGCTCCTTGGCTCTGGACTGGAGGTGCATGGTACTCTACGGCGCATCCACGCAGCTTTCTGTGCCAAGAGACTCCACAGTGGGGGTCACCTCATCCTTTCTGGCTTTGGATCCTCTTTTCTTTGGATCCAGAACTGCAGATAGCATACCTTGCACCTCCTAGAGACTCATCCCCAGCTTGCAAATTAGGCAGAAGAGAGCTTATGCTGCTTACCACTGAGGTGGTCACAAGACTTGGTTGGACTAGTCTTGCTGGAAGCGAGGATGCTATGTAAGGTTTAAAGAGTCCATGAATCAAGGCAAATTGGTTGTTGGGGTTGTTGGTAGCAGTAAGAGTGAGTGCTTTTTTTCTACCACCTCTCAGTCTGCGTGTTTACTCTTTAGTTTGCTGACCTAGTGAATCAGGCAGGCAGTGCAGAATACACCTTAGAGCAAAGATCTGTGCTGGGAAGCATAGTCTCACTAAGGGCCCAGTAGGAGACAGGGCAAATATATAGGAGCTGTAAGAAAGGGACAGTAATACAGGAGAGCATGCAGGGAGGGGAACTGTGACCCCTTCTCCTGGAGGAATCCCAGAGGATCCACGTATAAGATTGTCCATTCACAGGAGCTGAGCTGGGTGGGCGGGCATTCCAGCCATAGGCAGCAGGAGCTAGGCCTCAGTGTTGAGATGCAGGGGGCACTGAGCCATCTCTCTGGCTGGACTGTGGGTGAATGTAGGCAGCAGTGGGTAAAATGTTAGGTGTAGGGTTAGGTGGGAATCTGATGTAGGGGACTATGTGATTTGAATGTGGACGCTCCAAAATTCACATATTGTTAACATGATGAGATTAACATGGGGAGGAGTAGGACTAAGAGGTGATTAAGGGGGCTGGCATGAAGATGTAAGTTCAAATCCCCAGTACCCATGTAACAACCATGGATGGTGGTGTGCGCCTGGACTTCTAGCCCTGGAAAAGTTGAGACAGAATGGTCCCTGGGGTTTGCTAACTAGCCAGTCTAGTAGAATCAGCGAACTCTGGAGCCTGTCTCAAGTACTCACTGCACTGAAGTCTTCGTTCTGCACACTCGCTGAGTGAGCAACACACCCACTTGAGTTTGAGGAGCCTTGTCTTTAAGTTGCCTGTCCTCAAGCTTGGCTGGACATTGGAGTTCCCTGGAAAACTTTCAAAATTACCTATACCTGGTCATTTTCCCATTGATTCTGAGGATGTGGGCCTTGGTGTTATTTTTCTGTATTGTGTGTACACACACACGCGTGCACACACACACACACACACACACACACAGTATATGTATATATGTATATATCTCACTAAATTTACCATTGTAACTATTTGTTACAAATTATTTGTTTTCATACCTTTTGTTTTTTAAATCATCCTAAACAAAATTCTATGCATGTAACAATAGGGACGATGGAAAGTTAAAAAGCTGTCTAGGGCTGGAGAGATGGCTTAGTGGTTAAGCACTTTCCTGTGAAGCCTAAGGACCTTGGTTTGTGGCTCGATTCCCCAGGACCCACATTAGCCAGATGCACAAGAAGGTGTATGTGTCTGGAGTTTGTTTGCAGTGGCTGGAGGCCCTGGTGCATCCATTCTCTCTATCTGCCTCTTTCTGTCTGTCTGTCGCTCTCAAATAAATAAATAAAAATAAACCAAAAAAAAAAAAAAAAGCTATCTAGCAGATTCCAGGTTCAGGACGGTTTGAAGACCATTCACCAAGGCTACTGGGTCACTGTTTAGAACATTCCTCCAGAGTGGAGCCTAGGCTTTGTGTTCACAAAGGCCTGCATTAAGCGTGGTGTGGTGGTGCATGCTTTTCATCCCAGCACTGAAATCACAGGTAGGAGGATTTCCATGTGTTTGAGGCTATCCTGAGAGTACAAAGTAAATTCTAGATCAGCCTGGGCTAGATTGAAACAAACTACCTCCAAAAAACAAAACAAAACAAAGCAAAGCAAAACAAAACAAAACAAAACAATAACAACAAAACACCCTACATTTAAATAGTCTCTGTGACCTTGGAAACTCAAACTGGCCCAGAAGAGGCAACATCATGACATCATGAGTAGACAAAATTATGGATCTCCTAGCATTGTAGCAAAAATTCTCTTAGGGCTCAAGTGAACCATCTAGTATAGGCCTGAAGTTGTCTTTTAAGAGGTACAATTAGGGGTTGGGGAAATGGTTTAGCTATTAAGGCATTTGCCTGCAAAGCCTAAGGACCCTGGTTTAATTCCCCAGGACTCATGTAAGCCAGATGCACAAGGGGGTACCTGCGTCTGGAATTCATTTGCATTGGCTCGAGGCCCTGGTGTGCCAATTTTCTCTCTCTCTCTCTGTGTCTTCCCCTCTCTTTCTTAAATAAATAAGTAAAAAATATTTTTTTGAAAAAGAGTTACAATTGGGGTGGAGAGATGGCTTATCAGTTAAGGCACTTGCCTGCAAAGCCAAAGCACCCAGGTTCAATTCTCCAGGACCCACGTAAGCCAGATGCACAAGGTGGCACATGCATCTGGAGTTCATTTGCAGTGGCTGGAGGCCCTGGTGCACCCATTCTCTCTCTATCTGCCTCTTTCTTTCAAAAAGATAGATAAAAATAAAATATTTAATAAAGATAAAAAAGAGTTACAATTATGCTATGTTATCTTGGAGAGGCAGGCAAGGGTAGTGACAAGAATACAGTTAGATAAATGAACAAATTAACCCACCTGAAAATCCTGAAGAGCTATGTCACATGCACGCCTTGGTTTGTGCATTTTAAACTTTGGCATACTTGCTTACTTCACCACTCTCATTGTTTTCTTGGCCATAAAAGAGAAATAATGCTTCCTACTTTATCCCATAAGATTCCTGTAAAAAAAAAAGATCATGCACGCTCAGTTTCTGGCACATAGTAGGCACTAAGTCAATGGTGGACGGTATTTACATGTGAGAGATGTATTGATTATTTATCACCAATGGACAATGTCAAGCTCATCTGTTTCCCTGGTCATCCAAGTATAAAAGGATCACATGCATATATATGTGTAAGAGTGAACTATTTTTCTTTCTTGTTTGTTATTGCACATGTATGTGTGGGTGATGTGCATGCATGTATGTCTAAGTGTTCTTATGTGTGTGGGTACAAGTGTGTGTGTGTGTGTGTGTGTGTGTGTGTGTGTGTATGTGCATATGGGGGCCAGAGGTCAATATCAGGTGTCTTCCTCAATCATTCTCCACCTAACTTATTGAGACAGGGTCTCTCGTTAAACTCTACCTAGCTAGTGAACCTTGGGGGTCTTGCTTATTTCTGCTTCCCTAAAGCCAGTGTTACAGGTAAGTTACTCCATCTAGCATTTGCATGGGTGTGGGGGATCTGAACTCAGGTTCTCATGCCTGCCTAGTGAGCATTTGCTGCCTGAGTCATTGCCCTGGCCCTGAACTAGTTGATAAATGAGGAAGAAGTTCGTGAAATATTGAAACTTTGACGTGTCTTACACCAGCACAATAGGGAAGCAACTGTGGTTCTGTTACCAAACTCCTAAGAGCCGGACTCTTCCTAGCCGTGTGTCCTCTGGAAACTCAAACTCTTAGGGAGAACTTATCAGCTTACATTTGTACATCATCTTGTGTGAAAACTGGATCAGGAAAATTCTTTTTTCCAGATCTCAAATCTTTAGGAATCTATGGAAACTTTTTTTTCTAGCCCTTATCATTTTGCTAGGCTCTTGGGGGTCAGGTAAGACCTCTTTCTCCTCATCTTCTCATCCGTCCATTCTATCCTCTTTCTTCTCCTCCTCCTAACTCAGCCCTTTCCCATTGCCTGCCATTCCCACCACCGTGCTGGTCTTCGTTCTCTTATTCTCACAGATAGCCAGTAAGTGAACAACTCTTTCCAGTACCTTCTCCATTTACTCAGAACTGTCAACCAAGTAAAGATCTTTCATAAACCAGGATCAATTTTGTTTGGGCTAAGATGATTCCGGTAATATATACACAGCCTGAACCTCCAGGAGGAAATGTCAGCTTGTCACTAATGCTATTCAAAATATATACAGTCACATGAACTTTCTATTTCATAATAGCATGTGTTAGTTTATTGAATCTCTGTGTGGCACACGGGACTACATCTCCTCTCCCCATGGGTGTTTTCCATGGTATTATAGTCAGCATGAATTATACTTGAAGATTTGTAGACATTTTTGATTTTGATGATCAATCAGAGCTAGGCCATGGAGGGACTTTGGTTATATGATGAAGCCAAATGTTTTATAGCTACTTTGGAATGAGTAATACTAATAATATTAGTGATGGAGATTGGATACCAGACTGAAAGTGTCTATTCTGTAGCAAGGGGTTCTAGTCATAAAACATCACCAAAAAAGTAAAAGACAGGGAGCTGCATTATCAAAGAATAGTAAAAAAACAAATTCTGGGTGAGGGCTGGAGAGATGGCTCAGTGGTTACGTGTGCAAACAGGGGGGCTTGAGGGAGCCTGAGACGACCCGAGCACTGGTCTCCAGGTCCCGCAATAACAACTGGGCGTGGCCATGGGCACTTGTAACCCTGTAACCTCCTCTCTGTAAAGTGGAGCAAAGAGACCAGGGATTCGCCCAAGTTCTGTAATCGCCCAGACCTGTGAAAAATAGCAAGTTGCAGGATCAATAAGAGACTCCAGCTCAAAGAAGAGTGATGGGGGCTGGGAAGATGGCTTAGCGGTTAAGGCACTTGCCTGCGAAGCCAAAGAATCCAGGTTTGATTCCCCAGTACACACATAAGCCTGATGCACAAGGGGGCGCATGTGGCAGTGGCTAGAGGCCACTTTAAAAAAAAAAAAAAAGAAGAAGAGTGATGGAACAAGACAGCCAAAATTTACCTCTGACACCGCAGGTGGGTGTCCCCTCCACCCCAGTGCAGGGGAGCACACAGGCACATACACATTTAAGGGGGTTTCCACTGAGGAAGTCGTGCAAGAGTTAAAATCCTAGGGTAGCTGTTGGCCCTTTATCCTGTGGACCAGGGACCACAGACTCAAATACCTGTGACCAGGCAGAATGAACGAGGGGGCAGTGAATGAAGGGGTCCACTATAAGAAATGGCACCTTGGTTTGTGCATTTTAAACTTTGGCATATTTGCTTATAAAATGTATTGGGGAAATTTTTTTATGTTTGTAAAGAACCATGCATCCTCTTGTTTTTTAAAATGTGGCTCTGATCAACTTTAGTCCACTCCTGTTAGAGGCAAAGAGAATTATTTCTCTGCTATAAGAAGAGTGAGGGTGTGCATGGGATTGTGGCTGACGACCCACTTTTGCTTCAATGTCAGGCAGACTGTAGAGATGGTAAGGATTGTGGCTGAACACACAATTCAAATGCTGTCCCAAAGGGAGTCTGCTTTTGCCTAGCTCCATTTGAGGTTGTTGGGCTGGAAGAATATGGACCCCATATAGGTAGGCCTGACATTTTTTTACATGTGTATGTATGTGGAGTGTATTTATGCTTGTATATGTGTGAGCACAGGTGTGTGTGTGCATGTGTGTGCACATACATATAGAGGCTGAAGGTTGATGTAAGGTGTCTTGTTCAGTTGCTCTCCACCTTATTTTTTTTGAGGCAAACTCAAAAGACTTGTCTTTTTGCTTAATGAGAGAGAGAGAGAGAGAGAGAGAGAGAGAGAGAGAGAGAGAGAGAGAAATAGAGAGAGAGAGAGAGAATTGGTGCACCAGGGTCTCAAGCCACTGTAATGGAACTCCAGATGCTTGCACCACCTAGTGGGCATGTGCGACCTTGCGCCTGTGTGCGTCTGGCTTATGTGGGATCTGGGGAGTAAAACATGGGTCCTTAGGCTTCGCAGGCAAGTGCCTTAACTGCTAAGCCCTCTCTCCAGCCCTCCACCTTGTTTATTTGAAGCAAATCTCACTCTGACCTATCAGACTGGTCTAGCTGGCCAGTAAGCCCGGGGATTCTCCTATTACCACCTCTCCAGTGCCGGGATTCCAAGCATGCATTGCTGGGCTTGGGTTTTATGTGCATGCCGGGATTACAAGCATGCATTGCTGGGTTTGGGTTTTATGTGCATGCTGGGTATTCAAACTCTGATCCTTATACTTGAGCACCAAGCATGGTACACACTGAGCCATCACCCTAACCCCTACAATTTTCATTTTATTTATTGTTTTTATTTGTTTGCTTGCTCGAGATAGGGTCTTATGTAACCCAGACTGGCCTTGAACTCTGTATATTCAGGGATAAACTTGAGTTGCCGATCTTCTTGCCTCCAAGTCCAAAAATATATGCTATAAAATTAAAATTAAGCTGTCAGTTAAAATCAAGAGCTGCATTCTGCTGGAGGCTCTCAGGGAGAATCTGTTCTTTGATTTTGCCCAATGTCTTGAGGCCATTAGCAATCCTTGAGCAGTGCCCTCTTTCCTCTTCTTCCAAGCCAGTGAGGGCATTATCTGAAAATCTCCCTTCTACTCCTACCTGTATGCCCTTCCTATCAAAGGGCCCTGTGTGATAGGAGTCCACCTGGAGAGGACCACAGGCTTATCTCCACCCCAGTCTTCTCCTGTTTCCATAACAAATCGCCATGAACCAGGTGCCTCAAACAACAGAAATTAACCTTCTCAGAGTTCAGGACGATTGGAGGTTCAAGATCAAATTGTTGGCAGGGTTGGCTTCTCCTGAGATCTTTGTCCATACTTGAAAATGGCCAGCTTCATTCTATGACCTCACTTGGCCCATTCTCAGGCCAGGTGTCTCTGACTCTTTGTACAAGGACATCCGTCCTGTTGCATTTGGCTCCACTCCATGACCTCATTCAACCTCCAAATACAGTCCTGTTGGGGGTTTGAACTTCAGCTTGGGAACTTTGTGGGGACACAGTTCAGTTCAAACATCTCCAAACAGTCTACATCTCAAGATCCTTACTTTAATCATGCCTGCAAAGTTCTTTTGGCCGTATAAGAATCCACTAGAATGAATGCAGACCATATTCACAGGGTTTTACAGTTAGTCCATGGATATTTTAGATTTTCTTTTAAAAAACATTTTTACTGGGGCTGGAGAGATGGCTTAGTGGTTAAGTGCTTGCATGTGAAGCCTAAGGATCCTGGTTTGAGGCTCGATTACCCAGGACCCATGTAAACCAGATGCACAAGGTGGCGCATGCATCTGGAGTTAGTTTACTAAGGCTGGAGGCCCTGATGTGCCCATTCTCTGCCCGCCCCCTCTTAATAAATAAATAAATAAATATTTTTATTGATAACCTCTATACATGTAGACAATATACCATGATCACAACCACCTCCCACTATCTTCCCTTCCCCCCCTTATCCCTATACGTGGTCCCTCGTCTTTCCAACTAGTCTATTTTCTGTTTTAATGTCATCATTTCCCCCTAATATCATGCTAGTCTTGGGTAGACAGCATCAGCCACTGTGAGGTCATGAGTGCTACAACCACTTCTGATCTGGAAGACAGCATTCCAAAGCGCTCCTCTCCCTTTGACTCTTACATTCTTTCCACCACCTCTTCCACAATGGTGCCTGAGCCATAGAAGGCAGGATACAGTTGTTTCACTTAGTGCTGAACAGACCGTCATCATTTCTTCTCAGTACTTTCGATGAGTCTTGGGTTTCTCCATTGGTCACTGCCATCTGAAAAGAGAAATTTCTCTAACCAAAAGAGGGAGTAGCGTTAACATATGGGTGTAAGCACAAGTATTTAGAGACAGTTTGGTGGGCATAATATGTCCATTTATCTAGACAACAGTAGTCTTTTCCCCTTGAGGGCTTAAGACCTCCTCTGCCATAAGCTTTTGGTTAGGTTTTCAGTACCTAAGGCCAAGGGCCTCACATGCAATCAGAGAGCAGTTGGCCGCCCTCACATCAGCTACCTCACCATGGCCCCAGCGGTCTCGTTTGGGCCTGCCGTCCAGCTCGAGAGTCTGCGGGGCCCACGGCTGCTTAAGACCACTGACATTCCTCCCCTGAACAGGCTGTGCCACTGTTTCCAGCATCCCGACAGCTAGTCAACAGCGCTCGGAGGACATGCATGTTTTAGGTGGTCTTTACTTTTCCTTTCAAAGAGATGGCAGTGGTCACTGCGACTGTAGCCATCAGAACCGTATGCCGTTGTAACTCAGAAGATTTTGTATGCAGTAATTTTAATAAGCTACAAGGCGTGTAGACTGGCGATAAATGCCCCAAGTAGAGCAGGAGGAAGATGAAGCATTCATACCCCTTGCCACCCTGGGCAAAGGTCCTGACGCATTTCACCTAGGGACAGGAGGTGATGGGTTGGGTGAAGCACACAGCCTGGCGCACAGAGATGAGGTCCCCGTGGCGCGTGGGCCAGGTGGCCTGATCTTGGGCATGGCTCTTGGGAAGACGTTGAGAGTCTTGAAAGGACCTTTTGTTTTCTTTTCTCCATCCTGGCACTCCGCTATATCCTTTGCTTTGATTCCCCCAGGAGTGGCTCTTCTTTATTTTCCCTAGCTGTGATGGTGCACACTTGCTGCTCGCAGTGTGCTCAGATTTATGGATGTGAGTCAGCCGCCTTGGGATGAGCCCCCCGGGATGAGCCCTGCCTGGTCCTCACGCCTCTGTCAGATGCGCAGCGTCACGCGCGACCACTGGGAAGCTCCCCATTCGCGGTGGTTTGAATGTAAAGTGGCCCTACAGATGCATACGTTTGAATACAAGCCGTGGGAGATTTGCTGGAGAAGGTGTCCCCGGTGGAAGACCTTGAGGTATGTTTTAGCTCCCCTTATGTTGCTGGTGCACAGAGCACCCAACCAAAGGCAGCTGATAGGAGGAAGAGGTCTGTTTTGGCTTACAGTCTCGAGGGGCAGCTCCATGATGGCAGGGAGGAGATGGAAGAGCAGAGGTTTGGCGGCAGGTCCTTGCCACAGCAGGTGCAGAACAGCAGCAAGAGAGTGAACCTAACTCTGACAGGGGGATCTGGCTATGACACCCCTAAGTTCACCCACCAACAACACACAAGCAAGGTTCCTCAAGCAAGGCACCACCTGCCAAATTGCCACTAGCTGGAGACCAAGAATTCACAACATATGCGTTTATGGGGAGACATCTGATTCAAACCCCTACAAGGTGACAGCCCATCTCTTTTTCTCTTTCTCTTTTTCTCTCTCATTTTCTCGCTACTGATATGACAGTGTCCTGGTGTCCTGGTGTCCTGCTCCTGCCTTGTCTTTCCCACCTCTACGGACCTCCCTTGAAACCATAAGCCAAAAAGAAACCCTTCCCTTTCTTAAGCTGCTTCTGGCTGGATATTTTGTTCCAGCAAAGAGAGGTTGACTAATTCACCATCCTTCTCCTCTCTCAGTATTTCTCTGCCCTGAAAAGTGCTTGTGGCATATCGCTTTGAGCTGTTTCTTAGACAACCACCCTTTGGATCATGATTTTCTCCTTGTTCTTCATTAAAGCTCTTTCTAACAGAATCAAACTATCGTGCTGAGGGTTTTAGCCTGTTCAGGGGACTTAAACTTACTTTATCAAACCACAGTCTGTCATTAAAGGGCTACTTTTCCCTCTAGAGACAAGCCAGGCATCCTTGGAGCATACGTGAGCACAATGTCAACACACCAGGATACATCATGGCTTGTTTATCCACTCGTTTATTAATGGAAATGTAGGTGGCTTCTACCTTTTGTCTGTGTGAATCACATTGCTAATTTTAATTCAAAATTTAGTGGTGAATATAAAGAATGAAGATACATGAAATTATTTAAAAAAATTTCGAATTATTTAACCTAGTAAAGACAAAATACATTTCAGTATGTAATCAATCTAGATGTTTAAGATATTTTAAGGTTCTTTTTGTTAATTCCTTTATTTCCTTATGAGAATTTCATAGATGTGTGCACTGTATTTTAATCTTACTCACCACCTGTCACGCTGTCATCTCCCCCTGGTGCCCACTGCAGCCTTCTTCTCCCCACCTCATGCCCTGCTTGCTGTCACGCCTTCTCATCGTGACCCTCTGTGCTAAGTTAGGGCTGCTTGCATGAGCGTGGGTACGAGGTTAGTTCCTGCGACCCAGGCAACATGCCACTGGCTACACCGCTGAGGAGCGACTCCTCCTACAGTATTGATAACTCTTTGGGGCGGGAGGAGGAGCAGGGTCCTACGAGAAACTCTCTCATCCATGATGAAATGTTGATGGGCTCAGCTCTGTGCAGGAAGCCACAGCGGCTATGAGTTTATAAGTGTCTGGGCCATGTTGTGCCCAGAAGTCAGCATTCCATAGCACTCTTAAAAAATTATTTTATTACTTTATTTATATGGAGAAAGAGAGAGGGAGAGAATAAGTGCACCAGGGCCTGTAGCCATTGCAAACTCCAGAAGCATGTGCTACCTTGTGCATCTGGCTTATGTGGGTACTGGGGAATCAAACCTGGGTCCTTAGCCTGCTCAGGCAAGTGCCTTAACCACTAAGCCATTGCTTCAGCCCATCCACATCACTCCTCCCTGTCCTTTCTGCATGAAGTTTTTGCTCTTTGGTGTGGGCTTCACACTTTCATGGCACATCTCTCCATGGGTGAGATACTGTCGAGATCTCACTAGCCATATGCAGCCATCGGCGTCCCCAGGAGGTAGCACAGGTCTCATTCAGTGCAGGCGGTCTGGGGAACCTACCAACTGCCACATTCCTGTGTCTTAGGTTGTTCCTGTCTGAGGGACGCACTGCCACAAATGGATCTTTGGCAAAGTATAGATTACTGTCAGTTCTTAGCTAACTTCTCCAGCAAGGACCTGGAGTTCAGATTTTCTGTGGCTGCAAATAGAGCAGTCAAGGTGACAATTTAAAGATGGAGGAGATCTATTTGCATTGTTTATCAGACAGACTCCAAATATGTTATATGCTCAACACATGAGAGGCAACAAAGTTTCTCTTAATATGACCCAGCGTACTGATGGGACTTCATATGGACATGTATACCAATCTGAAAATAACTCAGTGCTCCATCTTTCATTTATACGTGAATTCAATGATTATTTATTGAGTGCCTTTATGGGCAGGCACATGCTAGACCCTGGAGGTCCAGTTTCAGTGAGAAGCCCACAGTTCCCTTCCAAGATGTTTGGGTTGCAGCCTGAGCTCCCAGCCAGCAATGACCTTGATATTGGCTGACATGAGTGGACATGGCAAACTTTGACAGTTCTTTTTTTTTTTTAATTTTTATTTATTTATTTATTTGAGAGAGACAGACACAGAGAGAAAGACAGATAGAGGGAGAGAGAGAGAATGGGTGCGCCAGGGCTTCCAGCCTCTGCAAACGAACTCCAGATGCGTGCGCCCCCTTGTGCATCTGGCTAACGTGGGACCTGAGGAACCGAGCCTCCAACCGGGGTCCTTAGGCTTCACAGGCAAGCGCTTAACCGCTAAGCCATCTCTCCAGCCCAACTTTGACAGTTCTTGTCTCCTCTTTAACTGGAGAGGAATTCCATTCTCTTCATTGTCCACCTTGTTGGAAAAAGTCACATTTACTCCTTGGAATGCCATGGATTACTGCACCATGAAACTCATGTGGGAATTTTACCAACATGAATGTAAATTGTCACAAACTTTCTAAACATTGAAGCTCACTAAATGACAGCGGGGGTGGTCAGGGTACATTTTCTCCATATCCCTAACTCCCAAATAGGAGGCACCGGTTTCATTTCACAAGTCTTCCTTTTCCAGCTAATGAGGGCCCGAGTGGGGTATTCCGTGTCATGGGGTAGGAGTGGCTCCTATAGAGAGGTTTCATGATCTGTGGTGTGAAGTCTCCAGTGGAATCTGAGCTTGATTTCTTCCATTTGTTTATTCAAAAAACATGGACACGGTGCCTGAAAATGCCCTTAATCCTTTCTTTTATCCCACTGTCCACATTCACGAGAAAAGCCAATTGTCAGCAAGCACATGTGGACTATTCCTGAAAATGAATTCTTTGATGTGTCTTTTGACTCACACTCTAAGCCACACTTCCTCAGGGAGAATTCCCCAGTGTTAGTGAATTCTTTCTGGAGACCACATTTCGGTAGAAAAGCTTCTCTTCAGTGGGTCTGTAGAATTGTGGGTTGTACCATGTGGATCTTGATGGACATTATTTTCTCTCCATGAAGGGAAGTTTCTGGGTCTTTCAGGTCAGAATTTGGCAGAAACTCCTGATTCTCCATCTGTTCCTGATGTATGTGGGAAGACAGGTCAGAAGTGACTGGGGGAAAGTTGATTTCATACCTGTGTTTGTTTCAGCCAACTCAAAAACCCTCCCTTTTTTCTTTCTGCCCAGCCAAGTGGCACTCCCTTGCTGCTCACGCATACAGTTCTCCACAGTGGACCCTTGCTTTTCACGCTTCCTTCTTAAGCATTCCTCCTGTCTTCTTAATGCTAGCTCAGACATGACCACCTTCTTAAAACCTTTCCCTGTATAGATGCTGTGTTCTTTCTGCCACCTAGTTTCCTCTACTTGCCTTATGCCTCAGAGATCCAACCAAAATATTGATGACAACATTCATCTATTTGTGTTGCTATGAGAAGATACCATGGATTGGGAGATTCACAAACGGGGAAGCTTGCTTGCTCCCGTGAGCACGGCTCCTGAACCAGCAGTCTGTATGTTGTTCCAGTTTGTGGTGCAGTTTATGCCTGCAAAGCAGGGAAGACAGAATTTCTTCATCCTTGCTCTCCTGGTAAGTCTCGCCATTACAGCATTAATCCACTGTGAGAGGGGGAGGCTCCCACTTCTCAATGCTTGTGTTGGAATTAAGCTTCTAAAATATAGATTTCTGGGGGCAAGCCTGGGGGTGTAGCCCAGTTGGTAGAGTGCTTGCCCAACATGCATGAAGCACATCATACGGTGGGCACGGTTACACTCACCTGTAATCCTGGCACCCTGGAGGTGGAGGCAAGAGGACCGGAAGCTGAAGATCACCCTCATCTACCTTGGGAGTTTGAGGCCAGCCTGGGCTACTTGAGACTTTTTCTTAGAAAACTGCAAAAAAAAAAAAAAAAAAAAACTTGAGAGATATTCAAACCAGCAGTGGACAACTGCAATGTCTTTCCACGCTGTGGTTATGTAAGGGCTTCCACATGAATACTACTCTGTTCAGCTAAACTCCCAGCCCACACTTGCTCAAGAAAAAGCAAAAGCAAATATTTCTCATAATATTCCACCTTCTCTTAGTGTAGGTCTTGTTCAAGTGTGTTGTCTTACATGTCCATATAAGGAAATGCTACCATTTACTGTCACTCTGGGTCCCTCTGAAGTCTAGTCTTTTCTTTTAAAAAAATATTTTATTTATCTGGGCATGGTGGTGCATGCCTTTAATCCCAGCACTAGGGTGGCAGAGGTAGGAGAATTACTGTGAGCTCACGGCCACCCTGAGACTGCATAGTGGATTCCAGGTTAGTCTGGGCTACAGTGAGACTCTACCTCAAAAAAAAAAAAAAAAATTACTTATGAGAGAGAGAATGTGGATGGCAGGGCCTCCATCCACTGCAAACAAACTTCGGAAGCATGTGCCACCTTGTGCATCTTGCTTATGTGGGTCCTGGGGAATCAAACCTGAGTCCTTAGGCTTCGCAGGCAAACACCTTAACTGCTAAGCCATCTCTCCAGCCCTGCAGTCTGGCCTGTGTGTTGCAGTTACCTTTGTGTTTCCGGGACACAACAGCTGACCAAAAGCAGCTGGTAGAGGAAAGGATGTGTTATGGCTTACAGTCTCCAGGGGAAAGTTTCATGATGGCAGGAAAGATGATAGAGCAGAGGCTGGACATTGACTCCCGTTACAGCAGATAGAAAACAGCAGTAGGAGAGAGAGTCAAGGAGAGAGCTGGCTACAATGCCCCCAGGCCCACCCCTAGCAACACATCCCCTCCAACCAAGCTCCACGCCCAAATTGCTACCAGCTAGGGACCAAGCGTTCAAAACACACGAGTTTACTGGGGACATCTGACTCAAACCACTGCACTTTGCTTCCCAAGAGAGGTTAGCATGGCTCTCTTCCCACTTGGTACAGGCCTCTGGGTCCCCAAGACTCTGGCTTGGCTGTAGTGGCTTTACTTGTCCAGGCTCTACAGGCTCAGCTCTCTCGGTGCCAGCAGGTCAGGCTTTCTGTTCAATCTCGGGCACACACGCCTTGCCAGGCTTGCTGGGTAGAGTCGAGTCCAAGGCTCTCCCATCTCCCAGTCGATCGGTTTCACTTGTGGACTTTACTGGGTCAGGATGACTTCTATTTATTTATTTTTGTCACAGTGCTTTTGCCATAGCCCTCATGAAACTGTGGGGTAGAGATGGGGAAGAGAGTTCATTTGCTTCTGCGCTGATTGTCTACTTGCTGGGCTCTGGGATAAACTAAGAGACCCACGTCTGGGAAGGTCTGTGAGGATGTTTCTAGGGAGGATAAACTGCGGAGAGAAGAACATCCCCCGGAGTGGGCAGTATCTCCCGACAAGGGGCCTAGACAACCAGGGAGTCTGAGGAAAAGGGGGCAAGGCTCACCTCCCTGCCTTCCCTTCTTGCTCTGTCCCTGTGGTTGTCCCTACCCTTTGCTGACAATGGACTCCACCATGAACTGAAGACCAGAAACTCTCCAGAATCTTCCAGGCCTCAGATCAGGACAGGTTCATCGTGTAAGCCATTTTGTTTGAAAGGTGTAGCTCCCCACAGAGATAGCTTAGGTAGACCCTCCACCAACTCCGAGGGAAGCAGAGGAGATTGGATGGGAGCAGACAGAACTTCCTGCCACCTTGAACACCCTCGGCCTGCGGGCGTCTTTGCAGAACCCCAGGGCTTCACAGAACCGTGCCGGGCCGCCTCCAGCCTGGACCGCCCGGCTCTCAAGTGCCTGTAGACGAGAGGCCTGAGGAGCTAGCTCCATGCCTGCAGCCTCGGCTCCCACCCTCTCGAGCCGAGCCGCTTCCCGGCAGTTCTCTCTGAAACAGCCTGCAACTGAGCAGGCAGACTCCTGATGAGAGGAAGGGAAAAGCTCCGTTTGCCCCTTTGGTAGCGTTGTGCAGAAGGCCCCGCATTCCCCAGGCACGCCCCGGGCAGGAAGTGAGGCCCTGGGAAGGGAAAGACAGCTCAGCGCCTGCTCCATCATGTTGTCATGACCTCGCCTCCTGCTCATGGACATTTCTCAGAAATATCCTTTTCTTTGGGGGCCCCAAAAGAATTATATGGTCTACAGCTGACCAGAGCTCTTCTCTCCCGGGGACATGAGTGCCTTTCTGGATAAAGAAAAAAAAAAAAACATTAGACATCTCTGTCCAAAAATCAATGATCTGAGATTTGGAGTAATGCAGCCTGCCAATGGCAACGGCAGGCCATTCGTATGTGAGCTGGAACGCCGCGTACCTCTGACAGATTTCCCGGCTCAGTCCCCCATACGAGCCACGGCTAGCTTTCTTGCTCATAGTAGGAGCCTTGCAGGACATATCTGTCAACTCCTGCCTGGCTACTGAATTAAACTCATGCTCTGTAAGGCACAAGGAGTCCTGGATGGGAATTGGGACCCCAGCACTGGCAAGGAAGATACAGGGTTTTTTTGTTTGTTTGTTTTGTTTTTTGAGACACAGAGAAAGGGAAAGAGAGAAAGAGAGAGAGAGAAAGAGGGAAAGAGAGAGAGAGAGAGAGAATGGGCACTCCAGGGCCTCTAGCCACTGCAAACGAACTCCAGACGCATGCACTACCTTGTGCATCTGGCTTATGTGGGAACTGGAGAATCGAGCCTGGGTTCTTAGGTTTTGCAGGCAAGTGCCTTAGCTGCTAAGCCATCTCTCAAGCCCAAGGGCAGGTTTTTTTTTTGTTGTTGTTTTTAATTTTATTTATTTATTTGCCAGCAGAGAGAGAGAAATAGAAGAGAGACAGAGAGAAAATGGGCATGCCAGGGCCTCCAGCCAGTGCATACAAACTCCAGATACATATACCCCTTGCACATCTGGTTTACGTAGGTCCTGGGGAATAGAACCTAGGTTCTTTGGCTTCGTAGACAAATGCTTTAACTGCTAAGTCATCTCTCTAGTCCAAAGATGCAGTTTTAATATGGTCTCTGCCTTCTTCACAGGCATGCGATAATATGTGCATCAATGTTATCTCCATGAGCGTTAGTTTTGTCATCTGGAAAATGATTGCTTTCTTATCTTAGTCCAGTAAAGATTTCAGATGAATTTAATGAACAGTTAGGGAGTTAGACCTGACATTTTCTGAATTCCCCCCCCCTTTTTTTTTCTCTGTGGACTTCTGAAGACTCTTCAGCAGGGAGCTGACATTTAGGGCTTGAAACTTCTCCAATATCCCAACACTTTCCTCAAGCATGTCTGATGTCACTTGCCTTCTTTAAACTCTCTTTCCCATTGGGGCCCACCGATTAATTTAAATCACTTTAAGATGCTTGCCACCCCATGGAGGTATGTGTGCAGGTGCATGTGGAGGCCAGACGTTGGCACTGGTGCCATCCTGTACAGTTTTCTACCTTGTTCATGAGACCAGGTCCCCTTCACTGATTCAGGTTGGCTAGCTAGTCAGTGAGGGTCCCTGACTCCACCTCCCCAGAGTTGGGATTACAATCATACGCTGCCATGTCCAGCATTTGATGTGTTCTAGATTAAAGGAGAATTAAAAGATATGAGAAACAAATGAAATGTGTGCTTTGAATTGGGCCCTGGATTTAAAAATGCAGTAGTCTAGAATGGGTACTTTTGGAACAATTGAGATTAGAACAGAGTCTCTGCTGCCCCTTCCGGTGCTAGCTCAGCTTGCCAGAGCCTCACTCACTCCTCCGCTCCAGCGTCCTTCCCGGACGGTCTGTCTTGCTGAGCTCTCCAGCCGCCATTCACACACCATGTCTCCTGGCCCCTTCTTTTAGAATTGCCCCATCCTGATGCTGATTCTGAGCATGTTTAGTGGCTGCTTAGGAGGCCACTGCCAGGATGCCTGGCTTGTGAACTGTTCCCACCCAGTGATTTTGCCATTGAATTTGGAAAAGGTCTACAAGCTGAGTTTTCCCTGTGCTTTTTCTGCTCAAAGCAGAGCTCCATGTTCGGGGACTCTTGCTCATTTTTCAAAGGCAAAAGGCAACACGGCAAGATCACCTCGAATCCTGACAAAGCCCAGCCTCCCTCGAGCTCAGAGCCCTGTGTTTATTTTACAACAATTAGAAGCCCACAGGCTCCTTTGCAGACAGGTTAATACATCAGGCTAACTTGTGGGGTGCCCTTTCTCAAACATGCCTGGTGTAAGGACCTTGAGCACAGCATTAAAAATCACCTTGGTTTCAGGATGCTGAATGGTGTTTTCCTGATTTCTTAGAAATGATCAGCCAGGGCCCCAAACTGGGAATGAAGAGGCATTACTACTTCCATTGGAAAGAAAGTGCCCAGTAACTGGATTAAATCATTCTCCAAGGTCCCAGGCCAGTTTACCAAGCAGCTCCCAGTAGAGATGGGGCTTGGGAATGAAAATGCTCCTTGGAGGTCACCAGGTTAGCAGACTGCTGTGTGTTTCATCCTATCTTCTACTTTCTTCATTCCCCCCACAAAACAAAGTGTTCAGTGACACAAGACAATCATCTCTAAAGATGCACTCTGCCTACAAGGGGAGATCAACACCCCTTTATCCGGTTAGGTGTATGCTTAGGCAACAAATTTGTCCATTGGGGGCATTTATCATTATCTGGAGACGTGTTTAAGTTGTCATGATTGGAAGATACTATAAATATCTAGTGGGTAGAGGCCAGGTATCCTGCCACGTAGAAGGCACAGAAAGGAATGATCAAGTCAATCAAGCCATCCCAGGGTGGAAAAACCCTGTTGTATGCTACCTATTGCTCCAAAGGGAAAGGATGCGTCTTCTTGTTCCTGGGGATGGTACCATCACCTCACACCCTTGTCCCTGGCCCTATGTTTGTGTACACCCTGCAAAACATTCAGGGTTGTGGTCCGCACCCCGGGGACTCATTTGATCTTCCACCCCTCCTTGCTGCATGTGAACAAACTATTCTCCAGATTTGGGCTTCTCCAGTTTTAAGGGTGTATGAATCACCAGGAGATCTTGTTAAAATGTGTGTTCTGAATCCCTTATTTTGTGGGGAGGCTGTGGAGTGACAACTAAGCCTGTGCCATATTTTTTCATGGCAAAACTTCAGCATGTGACTAATCAACATTGCCCAAGGATGCCACCAGCCTTCTAAAGCGGGGTACCAACTTACATTCCTACCTGAGATGTATTTTGAGCAATATATTAACAACATGTTATTGTTAGTCTTGAGGTCTGAACTGGCATTTCTCTGAGTTTTAATTAGGTTGACAATCTTCCCTATGTTTATTGTCTATCCTGTGAAATGCACATGCAAATCCTTTGTCTATTCTTCCTTAGGCAGTTTGCCTTATCAGTCAGTTTATCAGTTTGTAGGCACTCTTCTTACCTTTCTCATTTCTAACTCGAATCCTTCCATGGATTATTCTATGTCACAAATTTTAATACCCATTTGATTTACTTTAAAAAAATGGTATCCTTTGAGTTATATATTATATATATATATATATTCTTAATTTTATTATGATTGGATTTATAAATCTTTAAAATATTATCTTTACAGGTATAATGTGTGTGTGTGTGTGAGAGAGAGAGATACAAAGAGAAAGAGAGTGAGAGAGAGGATGCATATACTACATCACACATGTGTGGTGGTCAGGGGACAGCCCCAAGAGTTAGGCTTCAACTTGTTTGAGTCAGGATCCCTTACTGGTCATCCCTAGCTGGCCCACGAGCTTCTGGAATTCTTCTATTTCTGCCTCCCATCGCACCACTGGAAGGGTTACGGGCTCCCCGCTGCTGCATCCGGCTTCATGGAGTTTTGAGGATCTGAACTCAGGTCAGCATGCTCGGGCAGCAAGTCCTTTTTTTATACCCACTGTGCCATCTCTCCAGACCCTGGATTTGTTCTTTTTGTTTAAAGTATGTACTTTTTTCTTTTGTTTTGGTTTTGCAAGATAGGGTCTCACGCTAACTCAGGCTGACCTGGAATTTATTATGTAGTCTCTGGCTGGCCTCAAACTCACTAGAATCCTCCTACCTCTGCCTCCTAAGTGCTAGGATTAAGGACATATGCTACCATTCCTGGCTTAAAATATGTACTTTGGGAGGCTAGAAAGATTGCTTAGTGGTTAAGGCACTTGCCTGCAAAGCCTAACGACCCAAGTTCAATTCTCCAGCATCCACATAAAGCCAGATGCACAAAGTGGCACATGTATCTAGAGTTCGTTTGCAGTGGCTGGAGGCCCTGGCCTGCTCATTCTCTTCTTGAAAATAAATAAATAAAAATATAAAAAAAATGTACTTTATAAAAGCCCTTCCTTAGTCCACATAAAGTTGGTAGCTTTGAATATTAAGTTCTTAGTATACTCAGCTTATGAGGGATGCTAGCTTTAAAAGAAGTCGACTGGCTAACATGATGAAAGTCTTTCATTTTTGCTCCTCTGTAAGTCTTAAATGATTTTAAATTAATAAAGGGAATTTTAGAGTCCATCTCTGACCTAAGGTTATAAAGTTATCCTTTACTTGATTCTAAAAGTTTTGCTGTTTTGCACCTAAGCCCTCGGCCTATCAGGAATTGAGTTTGCGTTTGGCATAAGAATGGGTTTAATTCCATGTGTCACCACGTGGACTGTCAGTTTTCCTACCTTTATTTACTGAGCAGCGCCTTCTTCCCTTTGTGCATGGAAATGGCCTGTTCATCATCTAGCACGTGCACAGACTGTCAAGCTGTAAGGAGTGAATGGAGACCTCTGAGGAGTGCTCACTGGAACACCGCACCCTGTTTTCTCCCCACCTAAATGCCCGGTTCTCGAGGGCAGTACCTGCTTGAGTAATAAGATCAAATACTCCGCCACCTTACAGCTCATTCAGGCTACCTGCTTATCTTTGTGCTTTTGACTTTTAGACTCAGACTCACAGATATTCTCTGGATGTTCAAGTTAGGAAGGAAGATGGAAGGAAGCTTGCTAGAGCCTTCTCAGTTTAAGAAAACTTAAGTGACTTCAGTGATGTACCCAAGCTAAGATGCTTGGTTGGTGGAAGAGCTAAGATTAGACCCACCTTCTCAGCTCCCAGATTTTGCTTTCCTTCCAGTTTACAGCCTCATTTTCTACCTGCCCAGCCGTTCCAACTGAAGCCTTGCCTGGATGTCTCTGAACTTTCTGCCATAGCTGCATCCTGGTAACTCATCTGTGCAGCATGTTAAGATGCTTTCTGGGCAGGAGAGAGGGCTTAGTGGTTAAGGCACTTGAGTGTGAAGCCAAAGGACTCAGGTTAGCTTCCCCAGGACCCATGTAAGCCAGATGCTCATGGCGGCACATGCATCTGGAGTTTGTTTGCAGTGGCTGGAGGCCCTGGGGTGCCCATTCTCTCTCTCTCTCTCTCTCTCTCCCCCTCTCTCTGCCTCCTCCTCTCTCTCTGGAATAAATAAATGAAAATTTTAAATAAGATGTTTTTCTTAATTCCACATTTCTGGCCCTGCTTCATGCTCTTCTCAATGCTTGGTGGGATTACAGTAAGAGCTCCCTATGACCCATCCATTTCTCAATTATTCTGAAAATTCCAAACTCTAAAACCCATGGTTGTGTCTTGTTGCAAGGGGATGAAATTATGACTTCACCACCCACTACCCATCTTCCTTTAAGCTACACAGAGAGAAGGCTAGGCCTGACTTCTGTGAAATCTGTACAGTGTTCCCTCCAGACCCTCGTCACCTCTCTCCTCCCCTGCAGGCAAGAGGGCCAGAGCCACACTGAGTGATGAGTCTGGCTTTCTGATACCCGCACCTGCTCTGCCTCCCTGGAGCACCGCCTTCCTCTACCTGTGATGACTGTGCTCGCCCTTCAATACTCAGCGAGCATGAGGTCTCAGGCTGGAGAGATGGCTCTGCTGGCAAAATGTCTGCTGCATAAGCATGAGGAACTAAGTTCAGATCCTTGGCACCCACATAAGAGTGGGGCATGGTAATGCATGCCTGAAATCCCAGCACTAGGGAATCGGGACAGGAGGAGCCCTGGGGGCTGGCTGAGTAACTCCTTTACCTGAATTGGTAAGCTCTAGATCAAATGAGAGACCCTGTCTCTAAAAAAATAGGATGGAGGACAATTGGGGAAGACCCCCAACATCAACTTCTGGATTCTAAATGCATGTGCACCCTAAAACACACATGCACCCGTGCACATAAAAACATACACGCACACATGCATACACACCACACCAAACACACACATGCACCCGTGCACATAAAAACATACACACACATGCATGCACACCACACCAAACACAGATATGCACCCATGCGCATAAAAACATTCACACACATGCATGTACACCACACCAAACATACACATGCACTCATGCACATAAAAACACACACACACATGCATGCACATCACACCAAACACACACATGCACATGTGTGCATAAAAACATACACACACATGCATGCACACCACACCAAACATACATATGCACCTGTGCGCATAAAAACATACACACACACATGTATGCACACCACACCAAACACACACATGCACCCTTACACATAACCATACACACACATACACACACATGCATGCACACCACACCAAACACACACATGCAATTGTACACATAAAAACCATACATACACACATGCATGCATACCACACCAAACACACATATACGAAAAGTGCAGCCGCTCCACAAAGCCTTCCTGAATGCCCTACATGCAATCAACCAATCATTACCATCGCGCTTTACGTGGTCACACGTACAGTCCTCTGGTAATGAGAATAATGAGCTCATGTGTCCTTGCCAGTCTGCAAGGCCCCTGAGTTCTACAGCCATATTTTCTTATCGTTGTACCTCAAGTGTATGGTTCACGCTGAACCTAATATACTGATTGAGACAATACACAAGGAAAATTCCAGCAAAAATTTTCAACAGTATTAATTGTAATCCTAATATCCTTGTATTTTTAGATTTTTTATTTTTATTTTGGAGAGAGACAGACTTACAAAAAGAGAAAGACACAGACAGAGAATTGGCACACCAAGGCCTCAGCCACTGAAATCCAACTTCAGACACTTGTACCACCTAGTGGGCATGTGAGACCTTGTGCTTGCCTCACCTTTGTGCGTCTGGCTTACATGGGATCTGGAGAGCTGAACATACATTTTTATCACTTACCTAGTTCAGTGACTTGTAGTGACAAGTGAAGAAGTTCAAGTTTCACAGGATTATTAAGTAAAACAAGAAGTAAGTTTTGAGTCACAGGGACAGCTACAGAAAGGATAAGGCAAGAGCACCTGGAACTTACCACCTAGAATCAGGAGTTTGCAAGCTCACAGAAGGTTCCATTAGACTATGGAATCTGGCTCTCTCTACAGAATGGCTTCATTTCCTTCCATGTATTTTCTCTCCACGAAGGCCTGGACCAACATTAATCACAACATGAATGAACAGAGGCTCTCTCCTAAGTCCAGTGTGAGAGATTTCAGAGATCTCTGAGTAGCACAGCTGGAGCAGGTGCGTCCCTTCAAGCCATGTGGGGAAGTCGAGTCAGGAAGGAATGAACAAACTTAGCAGAAAGAAGGGGGAAGGAGGATCCTTAAAGATGGCAGGGACAGTGCCGGGCAGATCAGGGAGTTGACAGTCCTGTCCCTGGTGCATGTCCACTGACAAGATGAAGACACCGAAGGTGACTGAGTAGCTGGGTGAGAATTTGCTCAAGAAAAGAGAGTAGTGTTTGCACATTCGGCTGAAACCCTTGACGAAATGAGCCTGTCTCCCCCTAATGAAGTTATTCCATCTTTGGGGCAATGTCCTCTGTTTGACAAGTACCAGGGACTTTAATTGAAAATTACCTTGGGAATCTTGCCAGACATTACAAATTGAAAATATGAAGGAAAAAAAAAAGCCTTCTTCTGGGTCAGGGGTATAACAAGCCCCATGTCAAATGTCATTACCCCATGTGCGTTCCAGGACTGTGCAGGTGGGAAACTAAGTGTTGATTGCATATTTTAGCCCAAGAATAATTTCCTGCATGGCAATTGGTTCCTTTATTTGATGAAACTGAGGTTTTCAACAGCACTAAAATGCAGTCTTTCCAGAGTGTATTTCCGTAGGTTATGAAGATTGATTATGCTGCTTAGTGAGAGATTCATTATTTGGTCATTTAGACCATAATTTATTAAAAGAAAAAAAAAAAACCTAGGAAGCTAATGAATTCCAGTTAGAGAGGTTTGTCCCTTGTATTTGGCTCGGCATTACCTCAGATTGACAGTGGTAGGAGGCTGGAGGACGGGAAGCTTGGAGACCAAGCCTGTTTGAAGCTGGGCCTATGGGACTGTCATGGACCACAAAAGGGCCCCCTAAGTTTTGTGGGTCTCAGAATTGTATCTCTCTCTCTCAAGTGTGAAGGGACAAATACAACTCAAAACGACAACAACAAAATCCACCCCCAGGCAGAATAAGAATTGAGCAATAGTCATATGAGCTGGTGTTGAACCCAGCAGGGTTGGGCTGGGAGGTTCTGGGACCTGACAATCATGATCTCCTCTTAACCTTGTAAGAACCGCAGAGGTAGACTTTTGCTTTCTTCTTGCTATTCTCTGTTTTAGAAGCTTTCTCTTCCTCTCTTTCTTTTTAATAATTTTTTATTTTTTTATTAATTAGTTTTGTATTCAGCAAATATGGCCAGTTTGATACCATTATTAGGCTCTTCCATGACCTACCCCCTCCCCTTGGCCCCTCCTTGTTGATGTAAATGGGTCATGCACTCTGGAGTTAGCCCCCAGTTATGGGTAGGATAAATGTCTCTGCATATCATGACCCAACATGTGGCCCTGACATTCTTTCTGACCCCTCTTCCCCAAAATTTCCATGAGCCATGTTGGGTTCGTTTTCGGTCTGCTTCAGTGATGAGGTGTTGGGGGCTCTGGGTCTTTGATTTGGTAGGAGTTGATTTTTCTCTGTGATGATCTCCTTCACTTTTTTTTTTTTTTTTTTCCTAAGGTAGGGTCTCACTCTAGCTCAGGCTGACCTGGAATTCACTATGTATTCTCAGGGTGGCCTCGAACTCTCGGCGATCCTCCTACCTCTGCCTCCCGAGTGCTGGGATTAAAGGTGTGCGCCACCATGCCCGGCTTCTCCTTCACTCTTGTACTGGTACCCAGTTCACCAAGAAAACAGCACCCTTGTTTGTTTTGCTAATTTTTCTTAGTTTTGGCAGGGGCCCTTTTGATCTTCCTCTCTCTCTTTTTTTTTTTTTAATTTTTTATTTATTTATTTGAGAGCGACAGACACAGATAGAGGGAGAGAGAGAGAATGGGCGCACCAGGGCTTCCAGCCTCTGCAAACGAACTCCAGACGCGTGCGCCCCCTTGTGCATCTGGCTAATGTGGGACCTGGGGAACCGAGCCTCGAACCGGGGTCCTTTTAGGCTTCACAGGCAAGCGCTTAACCGCTAAGCCATCTCTCCAGCCCTTCCTCTCTCTTTATATAGATGTTCCTCCACCCAGGCTTCAGAGAGCTGGGTGTCTTGTCCAAGGACTTGTCTATGGGACGTAATAAGCCAAGTTGGTTCAAAAATCCCCTCTTTTCTTCATACCTTGCTGTCTTCCCACTTGGCCATGCACCAGCTGGCTCAGTGTCCCAACAACTTAGTGCTCAGGAGAAGCCGCTCCGCTCAGGTCTTAATGGTCACCTGCCCAGGAAAGTTACATCCAACACTTGCTCTTATTTTATAGTTGCACGTGAGGCAGAGCGGGTATCCTTAGGAACTTCGAGTAGATGGAGCTGGGGAATGTCTTCTCAGAGAGGTCTCTACAGTTTGGAAAGCCACATTTGCTGGCCATCCTGCTTCATGAAAGGGTGCCTGTCCCTGCCGCAGACCAGAGACTTGGGGGTATCATTTGAGGAGGCGTGCCGTTCTAGCTAGGCTGCAGAAGAGTAAATAAGTCCATCATCCTGATCAGGGAGGGGGAAATGGTGCATGTAATGGGGTCCTGCCAAGGACAACTCCTCTTTTGAACTTCAAAGGAATCCACACTCAGAGGAGTGCAGTCACCGAGGGGAATAGAACATCTTTTGTTGTTCCTTTGAGATGGTCCCAACCCAGTTCCCACAAAGCCATGCTTCACATTCCTCCAGCATTCTTACATTTCCTCAGTATTGTGTCTCTAGGGGAAAATCCTAACCTTCCAACATCCAGGGATCTCATTTCCAGAGATTTCCAAAGATACAATGGCAAAGTCCATTCAAATAATTCTTTTAAAAACTTCATTTTCCGAAAGCACTGCCACGTAGTGACAAATTTCACAATTAGCTCTTTCTCCACGTGCATGTCTTAAGATCGGCACTAAGCCAGTCCTTGTGGGATGGATGGATTTTCCATGCTTTCTGCCTGTCATGTCGTATGATGGAGGAAAAGGAGATCTCATGAGGGATCCTTTCCTTTGGAGAAACATGGAGTCAGACTTGTGGATTGCATTCCACTGGTGAAGACAACACTGGACCCACAATATCTCAATGCTTGCTTGCCTCATTATCAAGTCTGGCCTGGTAATGTGACTTTGCTGTGCAATCAGAGTTTAATTTGGTCTTCCTAATTGATCTGTAAATCAGCTGTTCAAGTTTCAAAGCATAATCAGACCCCCCCCCTCCCCAAAAGACACAAAATTAGAGAGAATGTATTGGTGAGGTAATCAGAAAAGGTGGCTCTGCCCTTATCTGTTTATATTTTTGTATATGGCATGTGCATGGGTATTTGCATGTGGATGTACAAGCGTATGTGCATGTAGAGAAGGTAGTTCCACTATCATTCCTCAGCTATACCATCTACTTCTTTTTGAGACAGGATCTCTCACTGGCCTGAAACCCACCAATTAGGTTAGACTGTCAGGCCACTGAGCACCAAGGATCCTCTGACTCCCACTTCTCCAGCACTGGGATTACACGCACAACCACTACACCTTGTGTTTTTACTTGGGTCCTGGGGATCAAACTCAGCTCCTCTTCCTTGTGAGGCAAGCACTTTACCAACTTAGCCGTCTCTCCAGCCCTGTGTCTATTCTGTATAACCCTTCTTTAGGCAATTAGTAAGGGTTGAAACTGTGCCCCTTTTAGTCCATGGCTATGTCTTCAAGCCGGGCCCCTGGGCCTTCTTATGTAGCTAAACAGGCCATGCCCTGCGCGGATGGGAGGGTAGTGGTGAATGTGCTTGGCTTACCTGCTCGCATCGTTTGGCTTCATGGGACCACTACCTGACATCGCACAGTGCCCGAGACATTCATTTTTTAAAAGAACGATCTAATTGATCTGTGTAAGGTATAAAAACTGTCAGCTTTTTTTCATCACTGAACTTGTAGTATTATGCATGCTTATAGTTTATTTATTTATTTATTTATTTATGTTTATTTTATTTATTTATTTGAGAGCAACAGACAGAGAGAAAGAAGGAGAGAGAGCGAGAGAGAGAGAGAGAGAGAGAGAGAGAGAGAGAGAGAGAGAGAGAGAGAGAATGTGCGCGCCAGGGCTTCCAGCCACTGCAAACGAACTCCAGACGCGTGCACCACCTTGTGCATCTGGCTAATGTGGGTCCTGGGGAATTGAGCCTTGAACCAGGGTCCTTAAGCTTCACAGGCAAGCGCTTAACTGCAAAGCCATCTCTCCAGCCCTTATAGTTTATTTATATAGAATAACACAGGACAATTCGTAAGATAGTAGTGAGGTGAAGGTAAAGCAGAAAGCACTTTCTAATGTTCTAAATGACTAGAGAGCATCAAGTTCACTTTAGTGTCCTAGAACCTGTCAGGTTTCTATCATATGAACAATTCAATCACCTACTTATTCTCAACATTTTCAGCTTGATTTTTTTTTCTTTTTTAAAGAAATTAAATATATACTTTGTAAAGATGCCTCATGTGTCGATACCATCATTTCCCTCCTCCCTGCCCCCATTCCACTGAGGTCCCTCCTCAGTGGGATTGCTGGTGTTCCCCATGAGGATGTGGGTCATGAGTTGTGAGAGCAGTGCTCAGTCATTGTTGGGAGAGCAATGCCTCTGGATAGTCCCCTAACCTGTGGCTCTTCCAGTCTTTCTGCCCTCCTCTTCCGCAAAATTCCCTGAGCCTTGGTGGGTGTGCTTTAAGTCTACTTTAGTATTGAGCTCTTAGGATCTTCTGGGTTTCTGCCTTGGTAAGTGTGGAGTCTCCTCAGTGTCTGTCTCCTTCACCCGGACACAGGTCATCAGGCTTGCCACGGAAGCAGCGCTCTTGCTCATCTCCCCAATTCCTCCGAAAAGAGAGCTGACTCCCTGGTAGGAGATGAACCATCCCTCGCGCACATCAGCTCAGCTCCATTATTTTGAAGGAACAAGAGAGCATATTCTGGAGCCAAATATAAGTGACCGTGGTCTCAAAACACAGATTTAGCTAACCCCAAATTCCGTGTTTCATCATGTTAACAATTTTATGAAGGTTTTATAGTTATAGAACAAAAGGTGGTAAGCCTAGGCACTTGGCAAGTGCTTTGGTGGAAACATCAGGTAGGCAGGTTCAACAAAGCAGGGGCATCTCCACCACAGGCTTCAGATGCCCTCTGGTGTCATTCTTGGCTTTTTGGTTGGTGGCAGCTGGCAGTCTGTTAGCACATTCCAAAAAGGTTTCGTCTGATCACCTGATGTTAGGGACATCTCAGAGCTGGGCAATAAATGACTATTAAGGGGCTAAAGGTTGCCCAAGATATTTGGCTCTGGACTTGCAACATTCCACCTCTCCACACTGAAATTCTAATTAGTTGCATAGTCTTGCAAGATAGATGCAACTTTTTTTTTTCCTTTTCAGAAACTTCAGTTCACAGTTTTCCCCTATTGGCCAAGCATTATGAAGTGTGTATGCGGTGGCCCAATATTCTATTAATGTCCCACTTAGCTAGGAAGGCTCATTCCTAGGAACCAGTATAGATGAGTTGAGTAGTAAGGTGGAGAAGCTGCCTTTAGGAGAGAGGAATTGCTGCTGGTAAAACCATTAACGAAGCCAGGTGTAGTGGTGCATGCCTTTAATCCAGCACTCAGGAGGCAGAGGTAGGAGGATCGCCATGAGTTCGAGGCCACCTGAGATTACCTAGTGAATTCCAGGTCAGCCTGGGCTAGAGTGGGACCCTACCTTGAGGAACCAAAAACCAAAACCAAATAAAACAACAACAACAAAAACCATTAATAAAACAACTCCTGACTCATGTCAAATCTATTTGCCAATATGAAGTGGGTTTGAACATTTTTTTAAAAAAATGTTTTATTTACTTATTTATTTAAAAAGAGAGAGAGAGAGAGAGAGCGAGTGCACATCAGGGCCTCCAGCCACTGCAAACGAACTCCATTTGCATGCGCCACCATGTGCATCTGCCTGGGGTCCTGGGGAATTCGGGTCCTTTGGCTTTGCAGGCAAGCGCCTTAACCACTAAGCCATCTCTCCAGCCCTGAACATTTTTTCTTTGTCCTTTGTGTCTTGTATAACATCTATATGCAACATATAATAGGAGTATTATATTTAAAGTTAAATATAATCAAGAATACAGTTTTATATGTCAGAATATTTCATTCTCAGTGTAAAAAAAGAAAAACAACCTCTGTCTCATTAAGCCAACCCACAGAACACTGGTTGTTATTTTCTTTGCTGAAGTGGAAATCATCAGAACAGATTCATTGGGATAATGGCTCTTTTGCAATATTAGAAATATTTCAATGGTGACAGCTTGGAACAGACTTAACTTTTAAATACTTAAACCAAATAATAAATAAACCCTTGTGATTAATGTTTCCAGAAGGAACGATTAACATGAGCCTTACAGCTGTTCATGATATAATATCAAAATGAAAAACACGCATGTGGAAAACAGCGAACGGTGCGAGCGTCGTGCTGATTTTCTTGCAAGGCGCTCTAATGCGAAGACATCCTCAGTGCGATGCGACTGGTGAGATTTCATCCGGATCATCATTCAGCCAAACCACAACAATACTCCCGGGGCCTCTTCAGTTTCACTGACAGCATCTGTCATTCCAGTTAATGCAAAGTAGGATCCTTCGCAGTGAAGCTAGCCGGGGCTCTCTGCGGCCTCGAAGGAAAGTGAATCTATTTTTGTTTTCATAAAAATAATTTTGATGTTGTATTTTTGAGGTAGGAAGAGAGAGCTGTTGTTTTGTTGGGTTGCTCTAAGGGGACTTTAAAAAATAAAATTAAAACGTGGATATGGGCATCTGCATATGCTACGATTTAACTATGAACCTGAACTTCTAAATGGCCAGAATTCCTGTTTACATCAAAGGCGGTTTTAAAGAACAGAAGGTAGAACTATAACTTAAAAAAATCCATAATCTTAGTAGTCAATAATTTATTGGCAAAATTCCCCAGCAACTTATAATTTTATGAAAATAATAACTTCCATATGTGGCAGACGTGTTTGGTGCCAGGTTCTGTGTTAGGTGGCCTTCAGTGGTTTATCTTGACTTAATCTTTGTGATTGCTTCTCGAGATAGGATTTCTCTCATGTTGGAGTGGAGAGAATAGTTTCAGATCAGTTACTGAGAAGGGTGCCAGTCCAGGGTTGCTTGACCGAAAGCATCATTCTTGCCTGAAGTTTATATGCAACCTCACAACTGCCCAGCCTGGGATATATGACACTCTGATCTTAAAAATACAAACAAACAAAAACAAAAACAAGAAAACATGACTGAGGAGAATGAGTGAAACAGTTCCCCATGGCTGGCTAGAGAGTTTTGGGTCATGAATTCAAATTCCACTTTATGGTTCTCTTTGCCCCTTTGTTTTCTTTGGAAATGGTTCCTCCTGTGGGTAGAACGGGACTGGGCTAGAAGTGGGGGTGTTCTCCTGAAAATTTAGTAGTTGTATCTCACCTCTCCAGGCTTATCAGAAATGTCACCCCTCGTGAGTGACACATCCTTTCTAGAGAGCCTCCTTGTTCTGCTCCCTACCTTGGAATGGCCAACGAATCTTGCTAAGCTGGGAGAACCCCAGGCAGTGCCAACAGCTGGCGATGACCTTTGATTGTGGACAAGTGCCCTGTGAGGTGTGTGCTCTGGCTGACCCACGTTCCCCATTCCGCTCTGAAGGGCGAGGGACAGTGAAGGCCAGAGGTGCCAGCTCCATGCAGACGGGGACATCTGGACAGTCGGCTCTTGTCAGCTGACTCTGTCACCCCCTTTGACACATCCATTCATGAGACAGCAGGTGGAGCCCCTGGGGCCTTGTCTTCTCCAGAACTGTGTGCGAGGCGCCCCCGGCCTTAGTGCTTGCTCACTTGACAGACGTGTTCCCAGGTTGCTCTGGTTCAAACTGATGCTTACAGTGTGGCAGGATGCAGAACAGACGGGCTGTGGTGAAAAGCCCTAAACTAAACCCTGCGCCTGAGGTCTGGGCACTTCAGCAGCTGTGGTGGCAGAAATGGCTGTGACCCCCTGGTGTGCCCATTCTCTCTCTCTCTCTCTCTCTCTCTCTCTCTCTCTCTCCCCTCAAATAAATGAGTAAGCACATAAATGGCTGTGACCAATGAGGGTGGGGCCAGGAACACCCACACTAGGTAGCTCTCAGAGTCCATCTATGAACCTCCAGTCAATTCTGAGGCCAAAATGTATGTTGAGTCAGGGTTGGAGAAAAGCTGGCTGGTTTTGAGACAGACTTTATCTCCAGGGATCCTTAGAGTGGGAAGAACCTAAAACTAGGACACACTTCCTAGGCTTGTGTGTCTCCACAACGTCTTCCATAGAATGAAGATTTCACACCAGAGCTCAGTAGGAATATGACCGGTAGGCTGGTCACGCTGGAGCCGCCTCTGGTGCCTGAGCAGGAGGAGTGAGGGGCTGTGGGGGACGGAAGGAACGACCCAGAGAGGCGGGTTTCAGAGGTGTGGCCTCTGACAAATTGCTGGTGATATGCGGCATTAGCAGACTAAGGAAAGGGACCTGGCATTTATGGAATGTTCTGGCAATTCCATGCCCATTCTTGGAATGACTTCTCACAACTCTTGGATTCATTCCGCTGTGGACAGAGGTGGAAATAGAGGTAATTGGAATGGGGCCATTTTCCGAAGGGCAGTTTACAGCAGCAGAACTGAGATTTATCTGGACTCTTGCCTTTCTGGAATTTTCTTTCACACCATGTTGAGAAATTTGAGGATTTCCCACAAGCTCACTGATATGAAAACCAACTGATATGAAATTTGAGAGTCATGAGTTAATAACATGCATAAGAGAGCTAAGTTAGCGGCAGTGTGAGGTGCCCACGCATACTCTGTTCCATGTGGATGCACCCTGACTCCTAAGCTGCAACCATCTTTGGGCTGAACCCGCACCGCATCCTTAGGGTGTGGCCAGTGAGCAGGGCCAGCTGGGGTCTGGCCGCCCTCTTTGTGCTCCCGGGCTTCCCAGCACCCATGAGAGTTTAGAATAAGGTCTTGTCTCCGCTGGCTCAAGGGGGGAAGTAATTCCAAGTTGCCACCGCTCCATCTCACAACATGACTAGGGGTCACACTCTAGCTGTCCCTGAGGACCCCAAACTCCTTGAGAGCTGGTTTTGTCCTGCAATAATGGGATCTGTGCTGTTTGCAAACTCAACTATTTCTTTTTCTTTTTTTTTTTTTTAAATTTATTTATTTGAGAGCAACAGACACAGAGAGAAAGACAGATAGAGGGAGAGAGAGAATGGGCGCGCCAGGGCTTCCAGCCTCTGCAAACGAACTCCAGATGCATGCGCCCCCTTGTGCATCTGGCTAACGTGGGACCTGGGGAACCGAGCCTCGAACCGGGGTCCTTAGGCTTCACAGGCAAGCGCTTAACCGCTAAGCCATCTCTCCAGCCCTCAACTATTTCTTGTCATCCTGCTACAGAAGTTGGGATTTTTTTTTTTTTTTTTTTTTTTGTATAGGATGAAGTGGTAAGTCTGTATCTTTGTAAAAAACCAGCAATAAGACTGTGGCTGGGATGACTCAGGCAGTGATGTGCCTGTCTTAGAAGTGTGAGGACCTGAGAGTGATCCCTAATACACACATATAAAAGACCGGCTTGATGGTCTACATTTTTAATCCCTGCACTGGGGAGGCGGAGACAGGAGGGTGCTGGAGCCCACTGGCAGGCCGGCTGAACCGACTTGGTGAGTCCAGGTCCAGTGGGAGACCTTGCTTCCAAAAGAGCAGATGGACAGCATTCCTGAGGATGCTACCTGAAGTTGTCTTCTGGCCTCCACATGCACTCCACAAACATGAGTACCCTCCCACACGGAGCACCCTCACATACCCAGTACCCTCTAACTCCCAGTGCCCTCCCACTCCTTGTACCCTCCCACACGGAGTACCCTCACGCACTGGCAAAAAAGACAGTCTTTCTGGGCATGGTGGCACATGCCTTTAATCCCAGCACTTGGGAGGCAGAGGTAGGTGGATCACTGTGAGTTCAAGGCCACCCTGAGATTACATAGTTAATTGCAGGTCAGGTCAGCCTGAGCCAGAGTGAGACCCTCCCTTGGAAAACCAAAAAAAAAAAAAAAAAAAAAAAAAAGGCCGTCTTAAACACTGCAGAAAATGAGCAACCATGTTTGTGCTACAACACAACCTTCCTTGGGTGGTGAGCCGTGATGTGCCAATCCCTGCTTTTGTCTAATCGATTTATCAGTTTCAACATCTTATTTTTATTCTGCAACATAATGCTTCAAAATACATTTTTTCCACTTTCTTGGAAAAAAGCGTAAGCACACGGAAGATCAGTGTAAGGTTTTCCCTGATAACTAAACCCAGCTGCTGGAGGTGACTGGACGCAGAGACATTCCCTCAGTGCTGCTCGTGCCTGGTGGTCCCAGGTGTTCTCGCCTGTGGAAGATAAGCCCACCCAGGCCCCAGGCAAGTCCCCGGTGGAGGGAATCTACCCAGGAGCTCTGGCAGCTCATCCCCGTTGTTTCTAATGAGGCCATCGGAGAACCCAGGGCCATTTCTGTCAGAATGGCAATCTGCTAGAGAAGCGGAGAGCCGAGACAAAAGACAGCTGGTGTCACTCCTTGCTTTGACGTTCTTGGCTGTGTTGCCCTGGGCAGATGACATTGGTCAGCATCATTAAAGATATGTAATATCATGAACCATTCCAGAAATGCAAACTGCAACCACAATGACACATCACCCTGTATACATTAGGGTGGCTGCTATCAGAACATGCTTAAGGCCCGGGACTTAATTTCTAGCTCCATCTAAACCAAATACAAAAATTTGGAAAATAACAAATGTTGGAGAGCATATGGAGAAGTTGGAACCCCTGTGTGCTATGATGTGAGTGTAAACATATTCAGTTGCTTTCAAAACAAACTATTGCCATTCATAAAAAAATAAATGCATAAACAAAAATGGAACTACCATATGATTTAGCAGTTCTGCTTCTGTGTACGTACTCCAAGAATCAAAATCACACTCTCAGAAAGACTTGGGCCATGTTAATAGAAGCATTATTCACAAAGGTAAAGTAGGGCTGGAGAGATTGCTATGTGGTTAAAGGCAATTGTTTACAAAGCCTGATGGTCTGGGGTTGAATTCCCCAGCACTCATGTAATGCACAAAATGGCACGTGCATCTGGAGTTCGTTTGCAGTGGCAGGAGGCCCTGGGATGCCCATATACTCTCTCTCTGCTTTCCCTGTCTCTTTCTTTCTCAAATATATTTTTAAATTAAATTTAAAAATTATTTATTTCTATTAAACTTTTTATTTTATTTATTTATGAGACACACAGAGAGAGAGAATGGGCACTCCAGGGCCTCCAGCCACTGCAAACAAACTCCAGATGCATGCGCCCCCTGGTGCGTCTTGTTTATGTGGGTCCTGGAGAGTCAAACCCAGATCCTTTGGCTTTGCAGGCAAACACCTGAACCACTAAGCCATCCCTCCAGCCAATAAATATTTTTTTTAAAGGTAGAAGTAGTTGCAACCCGAATGTCCTCAGACAGATGAATGGATGAACAAATGTGGTATGCCCATTCAGTGGAAGATTTTTTAACCTTTATACAGAAGGAAATTCTGACTCATGCTGCAGCAGAGGCATCATGCCAACTGAACTCAGCCAGTCACAATAAACCACACGATTCCACTTACACGAGGTGCCTTGAGTAGTCAAATCCACTGAGCCAGGAGAGCAGCGGTTTCCAGGGCTGGGGAGGGATGGGGATAGAGATCTGTGAGTTATTTTTTAATGGGCATAGAGTTTCTATTTTTCAAAGTGGCAGATGTTCTGGGGATGAATGGTGGCGATGGCTACACAGCAATAGGAATCTGCATTAGATACTAAACTGCACAGCTAAATTCTTTTTTTAAAATTTTATTTATCTATTTGAGACAAACAGAGAGAGAATGGGCACTCCAGGCCAGGGCTGCCAGGCACTGCAAACAAACTCCAGATGCATGCACCCCCTGGTATATCTGGTTTACATGGGTCCTGGAGCGTTGAACCCAGATCCTTTGGCTTTGCAGGCAAATACCTTAACTGCTAAGCCATCTCTCCAGCCCCTGCACAGCTAATTTTTTTTTTTTTTTCCCTGAGGTAAGGTTTTACTCTAGCTCAGGCTGACCTGGAATTCACTATGTAGTCTCAGGGTGGCCTTGAACTCAATGGCGATTCTCCTACCTCTGCCTCCCAAGTGCTAGGATTAAAGGCCTGTGCCACCACGCCCAGCTTTGCACAGTTAACTTCTAATGGATATTTTGTTGTGAGTGTTTTACCACCACCAATGATGAGGAGGCAGGCTAAGGAGATGGCTCAGTTAGATTACTTGTCCCACAAGTGTGAGGACCCGGTTCAAACTGCAGCATCCACATGAAAAGCCAGGCATGGCTTCGCTCACCTTTGCTCTCCCTGGGCAGCCAGCCTAGCCAAAAATAATGCAAGCTCCAGGTTCAGGAAGAGACCGTGTCTCAAGGAAACAAGGCAGAAGCGTGATCATGCACGACACCTCCTCTGTTCTCCATATGTGTGCACACAGAGCACATGCACACGCACACGCATGTGCATACATCACACACATACTACATCCACACCCATGAAAAAATGAAAATGGAAAGCCAGATGTGGTGGCACACACTTTAATACCAGCCCTTGGGAGGCAGAGGTAGGAGAATCACCATGAGTTCAAGGCCAGCCTGAGACTACATAGTGCATTCCAGGTCAGCCTGGGCTACAGCAAGACCCTACCTCAAAAAAATAAATTGGAAAAGCTTTTTAAAAAACCTTTGGGTGACTACTAAAGTCCATTTTGCTCAAGTTTTGTTTTGTGCTGCACATGAAAAGCTCAGTTTTTAAAAAATAAACTTGTTAGCTTATGAAAAATCGGTTTTCATTATAGTGTTTTAATATACTTAAAATTTTTTTTTCCCTTTTCCCTCTTCCTTTGTGCTTTCTCCACCAACTCAGCTTCCTTTCTGTCAGAAAGCAGTCTTAGTGGGTGAGATGCAGCTATGACCCAGCCACACCCCCCTCCATCCTTCCAGGGCACCCTCCCTCTTTAAATTGTGGGCTGTGGGAGCTTTGCTACAATACTATAAAAATCAGCAGAGTTGTATTGTTGTGCCTATCTGAGAGATGAAGAAACCGGGGCCTAAGTGACTCATCCAGGGTCTTGAGTTAAAACATGAGCATGAAGGGGCTAGAGAGATGGCTTAGCAGTTCAGGTGTTTGCCTGCAAAGCCAAAGGACCCAGGTTTGATTCCCCAGGGCCCACATAAGCCAGATGCACAAGGTGGCACATGCATCTGGAGTTTGCTTGCAGTGGCTGGAGGCCCTGGCATGCCCATTTTCTCTCCCTCTCTTAGCTTCTTTCTCTCTCTCAAATAACTAACTAAGTAAAGTTCCTTTAAAAAAAACAAAACAAAACATGAGCATGCAGACCACATTCTCAGCTGTCTGCCTAGGAGTTGAGCCCGGCTGGATGTTGTGGTTTCCTCCTCCAGCACTTCCTCACTCCTCACCAGCAATGCCCTCTCCCTCTGGACAGACAAGCTTTCTTTCCCATCTTGCAAAGTCCACTGAGGAAAGAGAAATGGGACGTAGTAAGCCTCACTGCAGACCAGTGTGTGTAAGGTACCTATCCTGCAGGAATCTTCCTAGAGACACATACGTATGCATTTTTTTGTTTTTGTGTTTGTTTTGTTTTTCAAGGTAGGGTCTCACTCTAGCCCAGACTAACCTGGAATTCACTCTGTAGTCTCAGGGTGGCCTCGAACTCACAGTGATCCTCCTACCTCTGCCTCCCGAGTGCTGGGATTAAAGGCATGCGCCACCACACCCAGTACATTTGCTTCTTTTTTGAGAGGACTAAAATGTGGGTCTTGGAGCAGGCAGGACCACTCAGCCAAGGAGTGAGGCTAACCTGGAGGTGAGGACTGAGGGCCCATGTTCCTCTTCCTTCACCCCCAAAATAGAAGGGCTTGGAGTTGAAATGGACTATAAACTGCTGCTGAAAAGCTCAGCATGGCCGTGCTCCCAGCTCTGGAGGCTGAGGCAGGAGGATTGCTGGAGTCCAGGAGTTTGAAGTCAGTCTGACCAACATAAGGCGATTTCATTTCTTGAGAGGGGGAAAAAAATAAAAGCAAGCAAAGCTGAGCCAAGTGAGCAGAATGCCTCTCTGCTGGACTCGGTGACCTGCTCATCGCGAGGCGCAGCCATGTCTGGGAAATAGCTTTTAAGCTAGCTAATAAGCACCCGCGTTGTGTAATACGCTGAGCCGGCAGGAAGCGGCAGGTCGCTGTGTCTTGCTGCGCACTTCCCTTCCCCAGGCGGAGCAGAGGACAGACAAAACCCACGGCACGAGCACTGTTTTCAGCGGGAAGAGCGGGGACAGCTGAGTGGGGATGTGATGCTTTAGCTGTGACCACAGATGAAGAGTGAAGACGCCTTGGGCAGGGAGCAATGTGGGAGCCCTCTCCCCGGACAGAGCTTGGAGAAGGGAGAGGCTCGTCTAGGATGGGCGTTCCACTCTGGGATCAATAGGAGTTCGTGTAGGAGAGGGTGGTTCCTTTATACAGGCCTCCAACATCCCAAACCTCACAGAGGAAGCTAGGAAATAGCTATCCCCCTGTAGCTGTTTAGCACACAGATACTGTCACCTCGGAGAAATATTTCTATTACCCATATGGAAAAAATCTAGTCGACATATTTTAGAAGTTATGGGATGCATGCATTTTTCAATGTTTCTTTTAGGGACCATAAACCTTCAATTTTATGATGAGTTAATATTGATGTTGAACAATAAACAGAGCTGGGCTAGTTTGATTAGGAAAGTAGCAAGTTTATGCCAAACAGGTAATACTTTTTTCTTTTCTTCTCCCCCACCCCCACCTTCCCATCACCTTTCTTTTATAAACGTATTTATATCGAACATACTTGGCTCACCCTCCCTCTGCCCTTCAGAGCACACACCTTGAAACTTGGATACAGACTCCAGTGAGCTTGAGTTAATGATGGCACGCCCCATTATATCTTGCAGAATGAATTGGGTGACAAAAGACCATAGCAGTTACTTTCTCGTTGCTGGGACAAAATATCCAACTAGAAGTAGCTTAGGGAAAGAGAGGGCTTATTCTTGGCTTACAGTTTTGAGAAGTGTCCATGGAAGCGGGAAAAGCACAGCAGGAGAAGACGCTAGCATCGCGCGGTCACATCAGAGGGAGGAAGTAGGAGAGAAGGAGGGTCAGTTAATGTCCACATAATCTCAGAACCCCCCCCACACTCCTAGCAAGTCTCTAACATGTGCATAGTATTTCTATGGCCACCGACAGGAAGGAAGGAAGGCCCATGATGCCAGAACCTCAGGAAAGAAAAGATGAGGAAAAATAACTTCTGGGAGAAATGAATTCACATTTAAAAAAAATTTAAAAATATTTTATATTTATTTATTTATTTGAGAGAGACAGATAGAAATAGGCAGGGGGAGAGAGAGAGAGAGAGAGGGAGAGAATGGGTACTCTAGGGCCTCCAGCCACTGTAAACAAACTCCAGACACAGACATGTGCACCCCCTGTGCATCTGGCTTATGTGGGTCCTGGGGAATTGAACCTGAGTCCTTTGGCTTTGCTAGCAAGTGCCTTGACCACTCAACCATCTCTCCAGCCCTGAACTTACATTTTAAATAGCAATCATATTTGAAGAAAATGAAGCCAAAAATCCCCTCCAACAGGAAATTGTAATCAGTTTTAAGTAGTTCCATAGAGAGTACCCCACAACAGCTGAGAGATTGGTATGAGGATATCAGATAGGCTGAGGAGGAGCTGAGGATGGATTGACAATTTTTGCAAACATCTGGGATTGTGCTCAGAGTTCCAGCGGATCCCCCGGCTCCTTGGGAAGGCAGCGATGTCAGCGGAATGTAGGAGCAGTTGCATGAAGGAGGTCGGGGCCTCTGCCATTTTTGCTCTGTGCCCTGGTGCTGTCAGTTGCTAGGCACCGTGTACACTCCCGATGCCAGACACCCTTCTAGACCCTAGGGAGGCCTGGTAAGCGGGACAGCCCCAGCGCCTAGAGCAGTGCACACATCCACAGGTTTGGGGAACACTAGGCGAACATGCGAGGCAATGGCATGAGGCTGGAGATCAGGGAGGCTTGCCATTTGCTATCTGCTGTGATTTGAGTGTAAAACATCCCCACAGGCTCATATGTTTAAACACTTGGTCTCCAACTGGTGACACTGTTTGAGAAAGTTGTGGAACCTTTAGGAGGTGAGTCCTTGATGGAGGAGGTGGATCACTGGGGGTAGGCCCTGAGGATTTATAGCAAAGCCCCACTTCTTGTTTGCTCTCTGCTTCCTGACCCTGGATGCGTGTGACCAGCAGGCTTCCTGCTTCTGGTACCTTTCCCCCCCATGATGAAATAAATCACCTCGAAGCCATAAGCCATGGCCAACCCTTGCTTCTTGTCAGGTATTTAATCACAGCCACGAGAAAACAACTGAAAGTGGAAAGGGGTAGGGAGGTGACCCCTGGCTTCATCATGGAGTAAACTCACCTTGAACTCTGGATCAAGGAGAGAGTGACCAAAGTCCAGGGGGACATAGTTGGAATGGATTCACCCATGGTGATCCACCCTTTGCTTCATGAGGAGAAGAGTGGCTTGAGGAGGCCGGAGTAGACCCAGGACAGGGTCCTTCACACCTGGCTCTGGTTTTACTTTTTTTAAATTTATTTTTTATTGCAGAGGGGGGGTAGAGGGAGAGAATGGGCATGCCAGGACCTCTAGCCACTGTAAAGGAACTCCAGATGCATGTGCCACATTGTGCATTGTGCATCTGGCTTTATGTGGGAACTGGGTCATTAGACTTTGCAGGCAAGTACCTTAAAAGCTGAGCCATCTCTCCAGCCCTGATTTTACTTTTTTTTTTTTTAAGAAAAAGGTTTCATTTTTATTTATTTATTTATTACAGTCAGAGAGAGGTGGGTGGGGAGATAGAGGGAGAATAAGAATGGACATGCCAGGGCTTCTAACCACTGCACACGAACACCAGACGCATGTGTCACCTTGTGCATCTGGCTTACTTGGGACCTGGAGTATTGAACCAGGGTCTTTAGGCTTCGCAGACATGTGCCTTAACAGCTAGGCCATCTCCCCATCTCCCTGACTTCACTTCTGAACTTGGGAGACCTATCTAGAGATCAGGTAAGAGAGCTCCCTCCCCTGTGCCTCTGTAGCTGCTTCTGCTATGGAGCACACTGCTCACTGGCGTATGAGCAACGAAGCTTGGACACACTGAGGGTGACATGGGAGCTGACGGTGAAACCTGATGCCACCAAGACCACCACAGGAAAGGGTGAGGAGCAGTAGGTGGTATCCTCTGGTGCTCAGGTGGGAATTCCCTTTAGACAGGTGCTTGATTGTGGAGATCTAGAAATTTCTTTCCCTGAATGCAGTTTTGCCACTAAGCTTTCTTTTATTTATTTATTTATTTTGCACATGTGTGTGTGTATCGCATGCATATGTGCATGCATGTTCATATGTATGTGGAGATCAGAGGTTGACATCAGGTGTTATCCTCAGTCTCCCTCCACCTTATTCGCAAAGGCAGCATCTCTCACTGAGCCCAGAGCTCACCTATTCAAGCTAGTCTAGGCCGACAGTTTTCCTCCAGCAGACCTTCTTTCTCCACCTCCTCAGCGCTGGGTTCCCAGGTACTGTCCACCACACATGGCTTTCACATGGGTTCTGGGGACCTGAATTCAGGTCCTTGTGCTTGCACAGCCAGCGCTTTACCTACTGAGCCATCTGTTCAGTCCATAAGCTGGAGCTTTGACCCCGCCTGCAGCTCGTCAGGGTGGCGGGAAGCCCAAAGGCTGCTAGTCACCCTCACTCCTCACTGAGCAAGCCCGGTGGCTGGTGCTTTAAAGGAGGCAGGAGGTTTTCTGCAAGGAGCCTTTCAAATGGGCTCCTGTGGACAGCTGTGGGCCAAGCTTTTGAAATATTTCTAGCCTCTGTCTTCCTGCTGTGAAGTCTTTGCAGAAACAGCACAGAAGCGGGGAGCTGTTTGCTATTCTGGGCAGTGGGTGTGCAGATGAAAGGGCAGAAGGATTGGGGAGGAGTCATTCCCCACGCGCCCATAAAAGTTTTGATCTTTGGACCCTGCTGTAAAGTGACTCTGGGAATGGCCGTGAGGCAGGAGGGCTAGCCTCCACTCCACTGCCCAGGCTGCCAGTGACCTTCTTCAGGGTACCTGAGACCAGGTCTACCTCACCCAGGCCACCAAGATGGGGACTCTTCATGGCTTCTGGTGGCTCTCCAGCCAGTGACACCAAGGACTGGGAAGGACCTATTTATGTGATTGATTCAAAGATAGAAATATTCCTCCAGGAAAATGAGATTTTGCTTGTGAATGCATTTGGGTCTCCTGAGCTCAGGAGAGATGGCCCTGCACTGAGCCTTGGTCTCTGCCTCTGCTTCCACACCCGGTGGTGATTTCACAGCCCCAAAAATGATTGCTGCGAACCATTTGTTCTAGAAGTTACCTTTCCAGCTCTAGATTTGAGGATACCGTTTCAGAAGTAGTGGCACCCTAAGGTGTGGACTTGAAAAGATCCTCATGTATTCCTTATGCTTACCTGGCTCCCCAATGCCCACTTCCTGTCAGCTAATGAGAGCACTTCCTTAGGTTGGGGGGATCTGAGCTTTGGAGTTAGAACAGGCTTAACTTCAGCCCTAACTTGACCATGGGTAATCGTGACCTTGGGTGTGGGTTGCTCACCTCTTTGAGCCTCTGTTTCATTACCTATAAAATGGAATATCCTGGGCTGGAGAGATGGCTCAGTGATCAAGGCACTTGCTTGCAAAGTCAAAGGACCCAGGTTCCATTCCCCAGGTCCCACGTAAGGCAGATGCACAAGATGGTCCATGCGTCTGGAGTGCATTAGCAGTGCTTAGAGGCCCTGGCACTTCCATTCTCTCCCTCTGTCTCTTTATCTATGTCTCAAATAAATAAATAAAATTATTTTTATAATGGGATAGTCCCTTCTTCCTTGAAGGTTGGGAGAGTTCAGTGAAGCGAGGGCCGAGGTGTCAGCTCAGCCATAATCTTCTCCCCTTGCAGTGTCCAGCTTTGGGTGTGGATGAGGCAGGGCCAGCTTGGATCCAGAGGCATGGTCATAGGTTTCTGTCACTCCCATTGTAGGAGACAGCTGTGGTGCGGCGGAAGGTAGGGCTGGGTTCGCTATCAGGTTGGGCTAAAGCCCTGCTTACTTCGAATTTGTGTCCTAGTAATTAGTAACATCTATCGTCCACTAGAGCTAAATAAATGCACACTCAAAGAGTAGAGAAGGGAAGGGAGGGATGGATGGATGAAAGAAGAGAGACTGTGATGGTTCACCCCTGGTTGTCAATTTAGCAGGATGTAGACTCACCATGGAAACAAATCCCTTGGCATGTCTTTTAGGGATTGTCTAAATTAGATTGGCTGAGGTGGAAGAGCCACCCTGAGTGTGGGTGGTGCCATTCTATGGGCTGAGGGTCCTCGACTGAACAACAAGGAGAAGGGGCTGAGTGCCAGTCTTAACTGACCTCTGCTTCCCGCCTCCTGCTGGGCATGCTGCGGGCTTCCTGCTCCCACCATGCTTTCCCTGCCGCGAGGGGCTTCTCCGTGAAACTTGTAACCCCAAAGTGAATCCTTTCCTTCCTTAAGCGGCTTCTGGCCCAGAATTTTGTCCTAGCAATGAGAAAGTGACTGACACACAGACTAAGCTTAATTCTTTGCTCTGCCACATGTAACTCAGTTCCCTCACTTGCAAAATGTAGATGACGGCTGGGAGGGCAGAGCGCTTGCTACAAGCTGTGGGCCTGAAAGCGTGTCCCCAGCACATGCCTGTAATCCCAGTGCTGAGGAGCTGGAGACAGAAGGATCCCTGGGACCTGCTGGCTAGCTAATCTAGCCAGATTTGTGAGCTCCGGGTTCATTTAGAGACCCTGACCCCAAAAAATAAGGTGAGGAGTAATTGAGGAATGCACCCATCATTTCTATACACATGTACACATATGTGTCTATGTGGTCACATGCACATGCATGTTCTCATACACACAAACATGCCTATGTACATATACAGATGTGAAAGAAATGTGCATAATTTTTCATCACAAAGATTGTCTGTATTTGTTCTCTCTCTCTCTCGTCTATCCATCCATCCATTCCTCCACCACCTTTACATCTGAAACAACAGCAATGACAACAAGTTCAGTGTGGACAAGTTGTAGGAAATGAGAAGAGAAAGTGAACCTGAAATTGAGCCAAGTATCAGCCAGGCTCAAAGTCTAGCTGTGGCCTTCAATAGAATGTCACTTCATGACATTTGGCCAGGCAGGAAAAGGGCTTCTAGTGCATTATAATTTCATGGGGATATTGATTCTCTGGGTTTATTTTCTTGCTCTCAGTTTCCTTTTTTTCAAGAGGCAAACCATAATAAAGTAAATTCAAGAAATGTTCTTTGTTGCTGGGTTTTTATGTGGAATCTTTAACCCCTTGTACTGGGCTTCACACGTCTTCAAAGTGCAGAGGCTCACGTTCCTGAGCTTCGTCCACGGGAACAGCTTAGCCTCCTTCATGTCACTTACGTCCTAAGTCAGGACTTTTAGCAACTGTATTCTTCTGAGAAGTGCACACATCGTGTGCTCTTTCTTTGCTTGTGTGTGTGTTGTATGTACATGTATGCGACCTTCCCTGCAGCAGGGGGTGCTCCCCTGAGGTAGCTGGAGCAGAGTGTCAGGTGTCCCACTCTGTGACTCTTCTGCCCATTCTTATTTGACCTGCAGTTTCTTGCTGATACTGGAGCTTGCTGTTTTGCATGAGCCTGAGGGATCCCCTGGTCTCTAAACTCCCCTTTGTGAGCCTGGGGTTACAGGCATACATGGCCACACATGGCTGTTTATATGTGTTCTGGAGACTAGAGCTTGGTGATTTCTGACCCCCCTTAGGTCCTCATGCTTGTCCAGGAAGCTCACTTAACCACCCTCAAATCTTGTGTTCTTAACAGCACTATGTTACAGTTATTTTTGTTACCCATCCCATGCTTATCACAGTAGCCATGATTCACTTACTGTGAGCTATGTTGAGATCACATTGTGAGCAAGACCTAGACATTATCCTCAAGAGAATTCATAGCAAAGCAAACAAATAAAGAGGCAACGAGTACAGTAGTAATTGCCCACATATTAATTATTTGATTTTCAATAATCATCAAAAAAGAATTCTCTCTTGAACTTGCTATAAAATAATCTACAGGGCCATTTAGCCAGACCATACTCAGAATAGAGGGAAAAGGTAAGTTCATACTAACCTCAGATTTTGTGGTGATGCATTTTACACATATTAGGCCCTTGCTCCCCCAGTACCTCTAGGAGATGGCACATTCCCAATTTGCAGCAGGAGTAACTGAGGCACAGAGAGGTTAGGCAACTGCCCCCCTTATTTGTAGGGCTTTGTTCCCAGACCTCCCTAAATGCCTGGAAGCTATGGGTGGCATCAGACCTATATGTATACTATGTTTTCCCTGTATATATAGGACTAAGCATAATTTATAAATTTGGTACCATAAGAGATGAATAATAATTAATAATAAAATAGAACCATTATAACAATTTACCACAATATTTATCTGATAACCAAAATGGTTATGGCTGAATGTTCCCTAGGGCCTTAAGAACTTAATCTCTTTTGTTAGGTATTAAGAAAGTTGAGGGGCTGGAGCAATGGCTCAGTGGTTAAAGGTGCTTGCTTACAAAGCCTAACAGCCTGGGTTCAAATCCCTGGTACCCTTGTAAGCCAGATGCACAAATCTTCACATGTGTCTGGAGTTCATTTGCAGTGGCAGGAGGCCCTGGCATGCCCGTCCTCTCCCTCTTTCTCTGTTTTTCTCTCATAAATAAATAAATAAATACATACTTTATAAAAGAGGGTTGAAAGTATGGTATTTATAAGACTACCCCATGATTGAATCTTGGCTGCTTTATGAGAAGGGTGAAATATCAGAAGACACATCTGTGCACACACACCATCACACACATACATCACATACATGCGCATACATGCCACGTGCGTGCTCACATACACACATTTCTGCCCTGTGCTGCTGTGTGTCGCAAGGCTGTTTTTGGAGTGGCCCCTTCACCTTGCCCCTCCCGCTCTTGAGCCTCTTTTCATTGTAACTTCCCCATCCTGTGGTACGTGTGATGTAACTAGCAGAGAAAGCCAACTCATCCTACGCAGAGGGGACGCAGGATGAAGACTCGACTCATGTTCTGGGTGGTATGGTGCCAGGTGGGTGTGAGACAAGGCATGGAGTTTTAGCCATGAGTCATTTTCTTTCCGGAAATTTCCATTTGGACTGGTGTTGACTGTGGCTAACAAACGAAGGCGAAGTAAACCATGGCTAGGGAAATGACTAGTTTCCACAGGGATTTTCAGTTGGGAATGAACCCAAAGCTTATTCTTTCTACTGTTCCACTGTAGTAAACTGGAATAATGTGCACAAGCAAATAACCTTTTCCTACCCCAGCCAGGCCTTCGGGGGATTCCCTAAAGCTTGAGTCAATACACTTTGAGTGAGGCGCTTCAGGGGGTCCAGGTCTGGGATGGGAGACTACCTGTGATTTCCAGCTTGATTCACAGTGAGCCAGGCACAGACTCTTCCAGATGTCAACTGCTGGTGACCTGGGCATCTTCGGGTAGAAGCGGTTGAAGCCATGTTTGGCTTCAACAGCTTTGGATCTATGGATTAGTTATCTTCATGTCACCGTGACTAAACACCCTCCAGAAACAATGTCAATGAGGGAGGATTTATTTGGGCTCACAGCCCTCAGGGGTTTCTAATGCATCCTCATGGGAAAGGCATGTTGGAGCAGCTCTGACTGTGTCTGTAGGAGCATGAGGTGGCATCTTCTCAAAACATGGCAGTCCAAGAAGCCGGGAGCAGGCCAGAACCAGGGCCTGGTATAATCTCCAAAGACCTTCTCTTAGTGACCTGCTTCCACCAGCCACATCCCTAAAGGCTACGTAGCTTTCAAAATAGCACCACAAATCCAAGTGAAAGGGAGCTCAAAACATGAATAAACCTGTGGTTTCACATTTAAACCATCTTTACACCTGTGTGATGTGAGTAAACTCCTCATCTGTGAGCCAGGAAAAATAGTAGGGAATATTTCACAAAACTGCTGTTTTGAACCAGGTAGTGTCTATTTTGAAAAAAAAAAAAGTGGGCTGGAGAGATGGCTTAGAGGTTAAAGCGCTTGCCTGCAAAGCCAAAGGACCCAGGTTCAATTACCCAGGACCCACATAAAGCCAGATGCACATGGGGGTGCACACATCTGGAGTTCACTTGCAGCAGCTGGAGGCCCTGGCACACCCATTCTCTCTTTCTACATGCCTGTCTCTCTCATACAAATAAATAAAAACAAAATATTTTTAAAAAGTGTTCAAGCACAAGGCCCTGTAATGTCTGATAGCTGCTGGCCTTTGTTTTTTAAATCTTTAAGATATTTCCTAGTGTGGCGTTCAGTAGTAGAGGAGAAGCATGGCTTTAGCATTGCAGTTGGTCTTGTGGTCAAAAATGTCACATTGAGCAGGGTGTGGTGGCACATGCCTTTAATCCTAGCACTCGGGAAGCAGAGGTCAGAGGACTGCCATGAGTTCGAGGCCACCTTGAGATGACATAGTGAATTCCAGGTCAGCATGAGGTAGAGTGAGAACCTACCTCAAACAACCAAAAAAAAAAAAAAAAGCTAGGTGCCACCTGTCACTCCCCTATGAGCAGTGCTAATGCAGCAGCTGACCGGAAGTAAGGTGGGCACAGTCACAGCTCCTTGGGACGCGGAGGTTCAGTTCTGGCCCTTCCCAGAGGTGTGTCAAGGAGCTAGGAGTCATGGGGCTGTCCTTGCGTGGAAAATGAGCTCACCACCACCTCCGAGGTGTACTCTGCACTCACCCAGCCTGGATCCCGACTCCCAAAGGATCCTTCCCGAAGGCAAGGCTCCCGAGTCCTCCAGTTGGCTTTGGTCTGCAGCTCTTCCCGCCCAAGCTGCTCTCGGGGTCTTTGTTCACATCATCGGCACCGAGACAAGGACTTCAAAGTCGTTCAATGTTTCAGGAAATAAATGAAGTGGGTTTTCTCGTTTATTGTTACAATCAAGCTTTCAGCATTCTCTCATCTGTACAAGACGGCGTTCAGAGGAAGAAAAATATGAAATTTGGTGCCTTTCATGTGCCAATACTTGGGGTGTGTGTATGTGTCTGTATGTGTTTATTAGCTTGTGTGAATTAATATGTGTGTAAGCATGTGTGCGCATGCATGTGCCTAAATGTCTAGACCAGAGAATAACTGAGTGCTGCTCCTCTGGGGCACCCACCATTCACCACTTTTTGAAATGGGTTCTCTCTCTGCTTGGAGCTCACCCATCAGACTTCACTGACTGGCCATTGAGGTCCAGGGGTCTTCCTGTCCCTGCCTTTCCAGTGCTGCATCACAGGACGGACCACCATGCTCAGGAGTTCTCGTGAATCACAGGGATTGAACTCAGGTATCTGTGATTTTGAGGCAAGCATTTTACCAACTGAGCTATCTCTCCAGCCCTTACGTGTCAATACCTTTTGACACCAGCACCTGACAGTCTTCTTTGTACACTTTATTAGTCAGAATTGTGAGCTGTGCCTACTTCCAAACCAATCCTTAGCAAGAGGAACAGAACGATTTTTAACATTAAGCAAGAAAAATTTACTTTATTTACTCAATGTAGGACAACTTGATGGGCATATTTGGCCCCGATGAACGGACTGGGATGGGTCTGGTATTGGGTTGGGAAACTGTGGCCCCAGGTATTCGTCACAGGCCTGATGTTAAGCTTGTGCCTTTAGGCTGACACCCACTTCACTACCCTGAGTGTAACAGGTTTCTAATACAAAACCAACAGCGATGGCCTAAGGGATTTAGATTTTAACTTTCCAACATCACAGCCCAGCTCCGCACAAGCACAGAACAACTGTAAAACTCCACATCATCTCTAAACTCACGATTCCTGTCAGCAGGATAAGCACAAAAGGCAGGAAACGAGAAGTGGCCCAAAGCTCCACTCTGCAGTTTGTCAGGTCCACTGTGCATAACCCTCCCTGAAGACGGACAGATGATTAGTGCAGAGCTGGCGTCCACCATGATGAAGTCCCAAGATGCCTTGCTCTGGGCAGGCCTTCCTCGTTTCTGTGGCTTCACTTTCCTATTGATGAACTGTGAGTACCAGATGAGGCCTAGACTGCACCTCCATGGTCATTTGGATAATAAAATCAAGTTATTCCATTATTTCACTTCTCCTTGGAGAGACAAAAATGTTTGGAACACAAGGCTCATCAAGACCTTTCCTGTTTCCAATGTCTCTATCACAGACTTGGCTGCAAAGGTTAAATGTTTTGGATTGCAAAAATGTACATTATATGTGGGTCTTCCTATAAATCAACAAGGCAGGTATGCTAAACACAGAAAAATATCTACAGCTGTTCTCCTACTCACCCAGCCTGTTATTTAACTCAGTCTGGGCCCAAAGGAACATTTTTAGTTGTACTGTCAACAGTTTCAAAACAAAGAAACTGCGGCTGGCAAATGAGGAACCCAGCTGGCCCTCTGTTTAGGCTCCCACTGTATATACTTTAATCCTGACACCTGCAAGCTATTTAATGAGGATTTACAATTGAACATGAAGGATGAGAGGTCCGCAGGGCTGTGGTCCTAGTGTTTGGATTGTAAATGATGGAGAAAAACTTTGTTATCGGATGTTGTAGTTATTTGAAGTTGGGTGCCCTCTAACCCACGGGGAACCCGGCATCATTTATCACTCCCCTGAAAAGAACTCAGTTCACGCAGGCACTGCCCCTGCCGCCCAACATTCTATTTTTGCTTTTCCTGAGTTCTAGAGTAAACAATATGGGGGACTCACGAACAATGAGAAAAATAACTTCCAGAGAACATATGGCAGGAGAAGGCATTTGGGAAGGAAATAACGAAGCCATGATCAGGATTTGTACCTAAAGAAAGATCTAGGCGAAGGACATTTGTCTTGACCAGGTGGGTATTGCTAACTCCGTGGTAGTCATGGAGGGAGCAAGCTTGAACCAGAGTTAGGCAGGGCAGATGGAATTTACAGTTGGGTGCACATAAACAAACCATGGGAATGAATTCAACAAGGCGCTAACTTCAGAGCTGCCGAGTGGCCTTAGGACAAATACTGAGAGTTTAGAACAGAAAGTGCTCCACTGAGCAAAGTGGAGATGCCTCTATAGTAATGACGTGACTCCAAGGCGCTTGCAGAAATGGTCACCGAGGAGCACTGACTGAGCTCTGTCTGTTGTGTTTGGGAGAGAGGAAGAAGAACACATTGTCCTTGCCCCTCAGGGAGCTTCTTGGGCCCTTGAGGGGGTGGGGGAGGAGAAGACACCAGTGGAGATAGGAAGAAAGTCGGTAGCGCAGAATGAGAATCTCAGAGAAAAGTGGTAGTCACTATCGGCTAGAACAGGGAAATAAAACTTTCTGAACTCTGAGTTGAAAATACACCGTGGTTCCCAAGATGGTCTAGTCTAGTACAAAGAGATGTACACAGTAGGCCCTGGAATTCATACTGGGAAGTCCATGAATCGAGAAACACTTAGTGAAAAGCTACCACAAATTTGTTTACATAGAAAATGACATGTGCATTTCTCACCATAGCAGTATTTACATGAATATGGAGAACAGAACCCCGGAGTGCAAAACAAGGCTCGTCCAGTCAAAATGCAAGGCATCGATTCTGTAGACCTACTCAGTCAGAGAGTGGCAGTTTCAGCCCTGGGGGCAGAGGCACACTGATAAACACTCGCTCAGAGTAATATGTCCAGGCACTTATGAATCTAGGAATGCAGTGGTGATATTATTTTAATATATGATTGAATGACGTGTAATCTGACCTGTATGTGACATACACTCTTCTTCAAGCCTGTAGCTATTTCTCCTCTTCCTTCTACTTCCTCCCCTCCTCTTCTTCTCCTCTTCACCCTCTTCCCGCTTGTGCGTGTGGTGTGGTATCCCATGTGCTTGTCTGTGGCGGGGGACACTCGCCTACAATGGCCAGAGAGGATTGTCACGTGTCCTGCTCCACCATTCTTCCTCCCAGTCTTGTTTTGAGCTGGAGTCTCTCTGCTGATTCTGGAGCTTGTGGGATGACTACTATTTTGGGGTCTTTGTTCCCCAGTGGGAACATACAGGTTATGGCCATGCTCAGCTAGCTCTGTGGGACCTGGAGGTTCAGTTCTGATAGTCTCAGTCCCTCATGCTTGTTCCAGAAGAACGCTTAATCACAGAGCCATCTTTCCAGTCCCAGGACAATTCTTAATCGTGAAATACTAAAAGGTAGCATTACTGAAAGAAGCAAAAAGGGCTGGAGAACTGGCTTAGCAGTTAAGGCACTTGCCTGCAAAACCAAAGGACCCAGGCTCTATTCCCCAGGACCCACATAAGTCAGATGCATATAAAAGAAGAAACAAGGGATGCTATTACCACCCCAATTTTTATATGTTTAACATGATATGAAAGTTCTAGACAACACAGTGAGCTTTAAAGAAGAACAGAACAGGCATTGTTATTTGTAGGCAATACCATCATTTATGCAGACCAAGAGTGGGTGAAGTATGGTTCAAGGGCCAAATCTGGTAAGCAGATTGAATTTGTAAATAAAATTTATTGAAACACAACTTGCTTTTTCATTTATATATTACTTGTGACTATTTTCACACAACAGCAGAATTTGAAGAGATGTGACAAATACCATGTACTTCAAAGAATCCACAATATTTACTATCTGATGTTGTATAGAGAAAGAAAACAGGGCTGGAGAGATGGCTTAGTGGTTAAGCACTTGCCTGTGAAGCCTAAGGATCCCGGTTCAAGGCTCAACTCCCCAGGACCCACGTTAGCCAGATGCACAAGGTGGTGCATGCATCTGGAGTTTGTTTGCAGTGGCTGGAGGCCCTGGCGCACCCATTTTCTCTCTCTGTCTCTGCCTCTTTCTCTCTCTGTCTGTCTGTCACTCTCAAATAAATAAATAAAAATAAGCAAAAAAAAAATAAGAAAAAAGAAAACAAAACAAAACCCTGCTAACCTCTGATTTGGAGTATTGCAAGAATCAAAACAAAGCAACAACAACAACAAAAAATTAAGACACTACTTAGATGCCCAGATGTTAAATATACTAAAGATATTATTGTAGTACACCAATATTTTGTATAATATTTTTAAGTCTCACAAAAATAATACCATATTTAAACATACATAAGAAGTAGGCAGGCCCTGCATGAAGAAAATCACCAGTTTTTAACAAAGGCTATAAAAAATACAAAAATTGGGCTGGAGATATGGCTTAGCAGTTAAGCACTTGCCTACGAAGCCTAAGGACATAGGTTCAAGGCTTGATTCCTCAAGACCCACATAAGCCAGATGCACAAGGTGGCTCATGCATCTGGAATGCGTTTGCAGTGGCTGGAGGCCCTGGCACACCCATTCTCTATCTGTCTCTTTGTCTCTCTGTCTGTTGATTTCAAACAAAAATAAATAAGTAAATACAAAAGTTAATATAATACATATGATAAGGAATGTCATATAGATGACAATTCTTTCTATATTGTAAGTTTAGTGGAGCGTCAATAAAAATTTCAATTTGAGAAATATTGTGTGCATAGTGTGTGTGTTTTCCTATGTGTGTGTGCATGTGTACATATGAATGTGTGAAGGCCAGAGGTTGATGTTTGCGGATCGTCCTCACTTACTTTCCACTTTATCTTTTGAGACAGGATCTTTCACTGAACCAGAGCTCAACAATTTGGCTAGACTCCCTAGCTAGTAAGTCAGGGATTCTCCCTTCTCTGCCTGTCATTCAAAGTATGTAGCACTTCCCCAGTCATTTCTACATGGGGACTAGGGAATCCAAACTCAGGTCCTCATTCTTGAACAACAAGCAAGCAGTTTACCTGTTGAGCCATCTTCCCATTCTTTTTAATGTTCACGAATTATAAGAAAGGCTGGAGAGAGGGCTTAGCCATTAAGGTGCTTGCTTGCTAAGCCTAAGCACCCAGGTTCAAATCCCCAGTACCTACGTAAGCCAAATGTGCAAGGTGGCACATGTGTCGAGTTCATTTGCAGTGGCTGGAGGCCCTCGTGTGCCCATCCTCATTCTTTCTCTCTCTTTTCTCTGTCTCTCTCAAATAAATAAAATATTTTTTCAAAGAATTATTTAAAAAGGGGCTGGAGAGATGGCTAAGTGGTTAAGGCACTTGTTTGCAAAGCCTAATGGTCTGGAATCAATTCCCAGTATATATGTAAAGCCAGATGCACTAAGTGGTGCATGCATCTGGAGTTCATTTGCAGTGGCAAGAGGCCCTGGTGTGCCCATTCTCTCTCTCTCTTTGTCTTTCTATTTGTAAATAAACAAATGAATATATTTTTCAAAAGAATTATAAAAAAAATAGATGAGCAGAAAGATGGACCCTCAAATGTGTAATGTCAAACATGAAAGTTCTTACTTTGTCACAGGAAGTCTAAGCTATGTATTTCAGATGAGTAATTACTGTCTACAGGGAAAGATTAAGGGAGCCAGTCTCCTTCTACCTTTCAGATCCTCCATCTCAATACATGTTGTCTAACTCAAACCAAGGCTGTCTCCAGGATCTTTTCAATTCAGAGGGCTGAAAATGGAAAGTCGCTTATCTGAGGTTTTAATTTGAGGCTATTCTGTGGAAATAGATGTGATTTCCCCTTAAATACTCCTCCAATCATAGATCTGCAACAAATCAAGAAATTATAAGGATGTCTGGGAACTGTGGGGTACTTGTGTGCCTGGAAGGAATTTTTAAAAATGGGTTCAGTGAACAACCTGCGAAGTTTACCACAACACCATATGGGCAGGTTGAGAAACAGATCACAGCATATATCAGAATTTATTATGCAATAATTATGGCATTTCAAATCAGGGAGGAAATTGCAGTCAATGAGCAGAGCCATAACCAAAGATGTTGGTTATATTATCTTTACCTTCACACTATACAATACAATTAAATCCAGATGTACCATACTGAGGTATAGATAAAAATGAAAACCATAAGCATATTTATATTTATTAGAATATATTTACTACATTTTAGTAATATATACTATAGCAAACCTGGGTGGACAATTTATTAGATATTTTGGTGGGAAAGGTAGTTCTAAGTGAAAAAAGGAAGAAAGCATTAAGGAAGATTTATGGTTTAGTACCTAAAAATGAAGAGCCTCATCAGAAAGAAATGTATCTGTTTTGTCTGAAAAAAATGATTCGTATCCCATAACAATTTACTAACATGACTGATTCTATAGTATCAAAAAGTGGAGTATGTTTTCTATTTGACAGACAAGACTTAGATACTAATATACAAAAATTCCTATAATTGGACTCGAGAGATGGCTCAGTGGTTAAGGCACTTGCCTGCAAACCCTAAGGACCCAGGTTCGATTCTCCAGGGAACCATGTAAACCAGGTACACAAGATGGTGCTTGTGTCTGGAGTTCATTTGCAGTGGCTAGAGGCACTGGCGTGCCCATTCTCTCTCTCTCTCTCTCTCACTAACTCTAATAAATAATTAAAAATATATAAACCTCAAACAAAACAAAAAAGTTCCTATAATCAATAAAAGAGTTATGGATTTTTCACCTGAATAAAAGGAAATGAGATAGGAGCAGCTACTAAACACATTACAAGTAAGTCTCAGGGACAAAGCCCTTATTTATCTGTGTTAGTCAGCTTCCTGCTACTATGACGTAATTCCTGAAGCAGTCAGTCTAATAGGGGGAAAGGTTTATTTTGGTCATAGTTTCAGAGGTTTCCATCCACGGCTGCTTTGCCCTGTTCTTTGGGTCTGTGGTAACACAGTCCATCATGGTGGGTGCACATGCTGGGGTAAGCCTATTCACTCCATGGAGGCAGAGAGAGGGGGAGAAAGCCCAGAATCCCCAGGGACCTAACTTCCTTCCACAAGGCCCCACTTTCTGAAGGTTCCACCACCGCATTATGCTACCAACAAGCCAAGGCTGGCTACCTAGTCTGATAGATACGCCTTTATGGGAATCCTCATTGCTATCTATGAGAGTCATCACAGAACCCACCTTTGAGGCTTCTGTTAGGATTAAATAAGGTAGTATATGTAAAGTGTGGCATGTTAACCATTGTCATTTTTGTTTGTCAAGAAATTCATGGTGCATATTTAAATGAAACAGGATGGATTCAGAATGCATGCTCAATATGATTTCATTTTAGTAAAACACACAAGGGTGTGCCCACCCCCCACATAAACAACATGTGAAGGAGCACAGTGTGATTTTAGGGGTCTATCTTTTTATTGCAGCTTCAGTATATTATTTCTTCTTTCATACATTTCTATAGTTCCTAAAACTTGTATAGGAGCATAAACTGATATGTTTATAGCAATTTGAAAAATCTTTGAAACACAAGTTCTCATCTTTGACTGACAGTTAGTGGCCCCTTGAATTCTTAACTTGATCTGGAATGATTCTGTTTCTAAACTGAAAATCCAGGCTGGAGAGGTGACTTAGTGGTTAAAGGTATTTGCTTGCAAAGCCTGATGACCTGGGTTCAAATACCCCATACCCATGTAAAGCCAGATGCAGAAAGTAGCACATGCATCTGGAGTTCCTTTTCAGTGCCAAGAGGTCCTGACGTGCCTATTCCCTCTCTCATTCTCTTTGTCTGCTTGCAAACAAATAAAAATATTTTAAAAAATCAAACCAGAGTCCATTCTCAACACAATTCTATTAAGAGCCAGTCATCATTTCCCAGTTCATTGCTTCATGTCTAGCTTTTTAAAAACTATTATTTATTTATTTGACACACACACATGGAAGTAGAGAAAGAGAGGGAGGAAGGGAGGGAGAGAGAGAGAGAGAGAGAGAGAGAGAGAGAGAGAGAGAGAGAGAGAGAGAATGGGCATACCAGGGCTTTCAGCCACTGCAAACGAAATTCTGTCTCATGTGCCACTTTGTGCATCTGGCTTTACGTGGGCACTAGGGACTCAAACTCAGGCCCTTAGGAATTTGCAGGCAAGTGCCTTAACCACTGGGCAATCTTGCCCCATTTCTGGCCTTTGTCAGAGGCCATATATCAGCCCTGGTTCACTTGTCACCAGGAGCTCATCCTGCTCTAATGAGGTGTGCCACGGAAGAGGCAACTTTCTAGAGACCATGCACTCTGAGCAGTGCCTAGAACAGGGCTGTAAGTAAAACAGCCTGTCTGCATCTCTTTCGAATTAAGTGTGGAATCATTGCCCAGAAAGAATTCAGGGTACAAATCAAAGCCCATTGAAAAATCTGCACTATGAGCAATGATTTCTAAATTTGTCCAAAATGGCACCAGTTGGGTCACGGCTATGGGCCGAGAGGGGCTTTGCTCTCCCGGGTTCTGAAGCTGCTTCCAAATACTGGGTCCCGAGCACCCCCCACCCCCCACTTCCCACATGACCTTTCCCTCGTCCACTGCTCCCGTGACCCAGGAAGGTTACTTAACTCCGCTCTTCACTTCCTCATCTGTAAAAAGGACTGAATGGTGCCTGCCTCGCGAGGCTGCTCTGCATCCAACAGCAGGACGCACTGACTTGGTGCTCCCTGCGTGGATGTACCGTCCCTGGGCTCACACTTCATGTGTCACTCTACAGGATTGTCTATTCGCTTTTTCTATCCTGTTTCTGAGGTGGAACATGGAGAAGTGGCTCTGAGTATTAGGATGAAGCTCATCTTAGCCCACCTCTGGACAGGTCATTTCCAAATAGTGCCAATCGTGTTTATTCAACCCTTAGGGCAGCTTGTCCCTAAAGTAGATGACCAGGAACCCATCATCAGGTTGGTTTCTGCACTGTGCCCCTGTGGTGTGTTCAAAGTCCCTTCTAACAGGCGGAGACTCTTTCACCCACAGCCCTATTCTAGGCACAGCTAGGAGTGCACGGTCTCTAGAAAGTTGCCTCTTTCTTGGCACACGATTAGATCAGGATGAGCTCCTGTCAACAAGTGAACGATAGCTGACAAATGGTCTAGGACAATGTTAGGGGGACATTCTTTTACTCTAATTCTGTTATGTTTTATATTTTTATCTATTTATTTGAGAGAGAGAGGCAGACAGTGAGAATGAGTAGGGGCTTGCAAGGCCACTTGACATGCCAAGAGAACTTCAGACACATGTGCCACTTTGTGCATCCGGATTTCTGGGGGTACTGGGGAATCAAACTTGGGTTGTTAAGCTTTCCAGGCAAGTGCCTTAATTGCTGCGCCATCTCTCCAGCCCCCTATTTATATCTTTGATGGAACATGTATAGTGGTCAGCAAGGATGAACTAGGTTTACATGGGCCAGTATGGAAAGCTACCAAAATCCTATGATAAGGAGGGGGAAAGGAAGTCATGACAAGCAATGATGTTTTTTGGTTTTTTGAGTAGGGTCTCACTCTAGCTCAGGCTGACCTGGCATTCACTATGTAGTGTCAGGGTGGCCTTGAACTCATGACCATCCTCTGCCTCCCAAGTGCTGGGATTAAAGAGATCCACACATGAAGAAAGTACTTGGGGATGCATGTGTGTTTGAGGGAAGTAAAAGGACTTTACATCAAAACAAAACGATGATGTTAATGATCATCCATTCAGGAAAAGGCAGGTGGGAGACAGAGAGAAAGAGTTGTCTGAAAGAATTTCATCTGCCATATTTTACTTTATGACTGTTGAGTGCTCAATAATAAATTTATACACACACACACACACACACACACACACACACACACACACACATATATATATATATATATATATATATATATACACATAAATTCCTCTCCACGGCTTGGGGCACATTGAAGAAGAGGAGGTTATGCTAAAATACACTATATGTGTATACAATGTTTTATAGAAGGGAATTTAAGTATAGATTGTGTATTTGTGAGACAGCATAGAGAGGAAGAATGTGAAGCTATGACAATGCCAATAGCTGTTACCCTGACAGTGCGCACGTGGATACATAGCACTACTGATTGTGACGTATGCCTTGTCCAAAACAAGAGAAACAAAAAAGAATCAAGGCTGCTCTAGAAAGAATGTTCCAGAGAGGAAGCCCAGACTATCCAGTGAGTGGAGCGAGCTCACACAGATGAGGTCACAGCCCAGTTTGGCAGAAGAGACACAAGGCTGAGCAAGCACAGGCAGACAAAGATGGGAGATTATAGAAAACGGGGCTGGCAAGTGGGGGAAGTATAGTTAAGCCTGGCATAATCACCATTTATGACCTAGCTGCCAAATCCTTTTTGTAAAATTATGTGTGTGTGTGTGTGTGTGTGCATGTGTGTTCATATATCTATTGCTATCTATATATCATCTCTTTCCTCTGTGTGTGTGTGTGTCCATATATCTCTATCTATATACCATCTTCCTCTTCTGTGTGTGTGCGTCCATCCATCTATCTCTATCTACATATCATATCTCTCCTCTCTCTCTTTCTCTCTCTCTATGTCCATATATCTATCTTTATCTATAGATCATCGCTCTCCTCTCTCTCTGTGTCCATATATCTACCTCTATTTATATATCATCTCTCTCTCTCTCTCTCTCTCTCTCTCTCTGGGGGTGGGTTGGGTACGCATGCGCCATAGTGCTTGTGTAGAGCAGATTCAAACTTGGCCTGCCTCCTGCTCATGCACACTTAACCACTGGCTGAGTAGTCGATGCATCTCCCACAGCTACCTTTTCAAAGTTACTTATCTAGCCATCTTCTTGGCCTTACCGAGTGACTCTCATGAGAGTGGAAGCCATCTCAGGGGTGCTGGCTCCCACTCAGAGCCCCCAGGCAGGGTTCCTGGGCTCTACTTTTCCCCATTTCAAAGTCTCCACCTCCATGAGCCCGGACTGCACAGCTGTGGGCAGCCAGTGCCCTGGGCTTCAAAGAGGGAAGGGCAAATGAGGTTTGAGGGCGAGGTCCTGGGGAGGAAAACCTCTGAAGACACGAGGTCATCTTTCCCCATGCAACCGAGAGGGCATCTCAGGGCACCGCCATTTACACTGCATCAAGAAGGAGGCAGCGAGAGAAGAAAGGCGAAGAGAGAAGTGCAGGGAGGGTCAGGAGAGCCAGGGTCAGCCCCTTCGCCGTCCCTGGCAATGGGGAGAGGGGAGAAGCAGCAGGCGTGGCAGTGGGAGAGTCGGGGTACGACATGGCGGCAGGGGCTACCACTGGCTCTGGTCCTCTGAGTAAGATGAGAAGCAGATCGTGGCCCTGGGCCAAGGACTGGGCAAGTGGGGATGAAGGGAAATGAAAGCTTAGAAGGTAGACCAGCAGCTGGGGGAGGCGGCTGCAACCAACCAGGACACACCAGAAAGGCCCCAGCATCTCTGTGGGCCTTCATCACACTGCGAAGGGTGCCTCTCTTTCTCCTCAAACATGGATTAACGTAACTACTTGAATTTCATTGTCTCTCTCTTTTCTCATAGCACGGTTTCTTTCTTTTTGTTCTTCTTCTTCTTCTTCTTTTTTTTTATTTATTTATTTATTTTTTTTTTTGTTTTTTCAAGGTAGGGTTTCATTCTAGACCAGGCTGACCTGAAATTCACTATGTAGTCTCAGGGTGGCCTTGAACTCACGGCAATTTTCCTACCTCTGCCTCCTGAGTGCTGGGATTAAAGGCATGCACCACCACACCTCACTCTTTCTTTCTTTTTTTTTTTAAATTATTTATTTATTTGACAGAGAGAAAAAGGGAGAGAGAGAGAGAATGGGTGTTCCAGGGCCTCCAGCCACTGCAAATGAACTCCAGACGCATGTGCCACCTTGTGCATCTGGCTAACGTGGGGTCTGGGAAATCAAACCTGGATCCTTAGGCTTTACAGGCAAGCGCCTTAACCGCTAGGCCATCCCTCGAGCCCCAGAGGGTTTCTTTCTATACTTTTAACTTTTTTTTTTTTGTTTTTGTTTTTTTGAGGTAGGGTCTCACTCTAGCCCAAGCTGACCTGGAATTCACTATGGAGTCTCAGGATGGCCTCGAATTCATGGCAATCCTCCTACCTTTGCCTCCTGAGTGCTGGGATTAAAGGCGTGCACCACCATGCCCAGCTGCTTTTAACTTTTTTAAGCACCTTCCTCCACACAAATTGAGGATGTAGATAGAATGAGCAACAATCCACCAGTAGCTCACATGATGGACCACGAAGCAATGAGTATTTCCATGCATTTAGGGGAGCAGAGGCTGTGGCATAGAGTGGGAATTGCCTGGTGTTTGTTGCATTAGAGCTTGCTGATTTAAAGGTGGAAAAATGGAGCTTAGAATTTGTTTTACTTTTTTGCATTTTTTGGAGGTAGGATCTTGCTGTAGCCCAGGCTGACCAGGATTTCACTATGTAGTTTCAGGCTGGCCTCAAACCCACAGCAATCCTCCTATCTCTGTCTCTTGAATGCTAGGATTAAAGGCATACACCACCAGTCTGGCTCATTTATTTTTTATTGACCATTAGTGAGAGTCTGTCCTTGATGCTCCTGTTGCAAACACGTTCTTAAAGACACACAGTCAGTCTGTAAAAACAACTCCGTTTGCTTGAGCCCATCTGTGGACACTTTCCCCTACAAGGCCACCCCACAGACCTTTTCGCTTAAAGAACAATTTAAAAGAAGGACACCAGCCACACATCAAGGACTGAGAGACAGAGAGATCCACCCACCCAGATGCTCACACACAGCAAGGCTAGCCAGTTGGTTCTGACACCCAAGCCCTCTGAGTTCAAAGCAAGAGCCGCCCTGGAGTTCTGACCATCTCAGGAGGGTCTTCTCTTTGTCCTTTGAAGTGCTTCCTTTGAAGGTCAAGGTAGAGGGGCCATGTTGACTCAGGAACTCACTAATCTCCAGAAGGAGGTGGCCTCAACTCCATCATACATTTATAATGTTCACATGAGGTTAACAAAACAAATGTCTGTGACTGTAATGTGTGAGCTGGGGCCAGCTTCGCTTCTCAACTTGTCCTCAACACAGGAACACTTCTCAAAGGTCAGGTGAGATCCAGGCTGAGGAATGAACTTTAGTTCCTCAGTGAATTTCAAGTCCCTTTCCCTCTCTGTTGTTATGTAGTCAGAGTTGGTGACCTGTTTTGACTGCTGTTTGCCAAATGATGCAAATTGGTCTTGAAGGTTAAAGACCTGGATCTAAAGCCCCATGTTCTGTCCCTTATATTTATTTATTTATTTTTGGGTTTTCAAGGTAGGGTCTCACTCTAGCCCAGGCTGACCTGGAACTCACTATGCAGTCTCAGGGTGGCCTCGAACTCACAGCGATCCTCCTACCTCCGCCTTCGTCACATCTCACTGTTACTCTTCTCTACTGGCCACTTACTGATCCTTCCAAAGACTTTCTTAAAACAAGCTAAACATTGAAAGTTGAGACAGTTAACAACAAACTGAACGAGTTGAGTGACTTCTTGGACATGGGGCTCAGTAGGTGGGACCACAGCTAAATTTGAACACATACATGACTCCAAGGGTGTCCGGGAGGTAGGGCTATGCTCCGAAGAAACTCTCACTGATGCCACCACGTGTTTGCTGTGTGTGTTGGTGTCATTTTCCTGGAACCCAGTATAGGCCTATGCGTTCAGTACTTGTTGGATCCAGTCATAAGGAAATGCAATGTGCTCCCTACACCTTTACCTTTGCCCCTCCCACACAAATATTTGGCCTAAGTTATGGTACACCAAAAAAAAAAAAAAAAAAGATAGGCTCATGATTTGAATTAGGTTTTCTCCATCTGGAACCAATGTCTGGAAATATCAGGCAACAATTGAAACTTCTATCGCCTCTTTTATTTTGAGATGGATGCAGGTAACATACCCTTTAACACCATAATCTCGCGAACAAGGTCACTCTTGGTATTTGGAATGGATGTGGCATATGCCAGCTACCAAATGGCCTGCCTCAGAACCCCAAAGGGTCATATGTTTGGACAAAGTCCCCCCAGCCTCTCTGTTGTTGTTTATCTCATGTCCCGAATCGGGAGGGTTCTTTCAGCTCTTTTTTGTTCCCCAGGGAAATGCCACCCAGAGAGCTAAGAGGTCAACAGAGCATGCAAGATGGGTGGGAATGGCCTGAGTGTTTTGAAAAGGTAAGAGCAAGCATGTTTGGACTTAGGATTTTATATATGAATATTAACCTAGCTAACTACATATTATTACAAAAGCACACAATATATAAACCTATCATATCTATCTTTCTATTATTTATTATCTAATATCTATGATTTATCTATATTGATCTATCCCTCAGTCATCTTTCCTTTATCTATTACCTACTTATCATCTATCTCTCAATCATCTATCTATCTATCTATCTATCTATCTATCTATCTATCTATCTATCTATCTTTCTATCTTCTATATACTGCTATCATCTCCTCAAACTCCTGTATCTGGAACTACTCTTGGAGAGCTTAGAAATCACATTCTTTTTTTTAAAAAAATTTGTTTATTTTTATTTGTTTGAGAGCGGAAGACAGAGAAAGAGAGAGAGAGAGAGAGAGAGAGAGAGAGAGAGAGAGAGAGAAAGAGAAAGAGAGAGAATGGGCGCACAAGAGCCTCTAGACACTGCAAACCAACTCCAGACGCATGCACCCCCTTGTGCCTCTGGCTTATGTGGGTCCTGGGGAATTGAGCCTCGAACCAGGGTCTCTTAGCGTGGGAGAAAAAGAGCAAGCTTTCTCTACATTCATAGCATTTTGTATGTATTCACCGCTTCTTCATTAAAATTTTATCAGAAGGGTGGAAATCATTTCTCTCGTGTGAAGCTAAATGAACAAGCCCAGAATGCTTTGGGAGGCTGAACTCTTCCTCACACAGAAATCCACCAACCCAAGCCAGACAAAATGTCCTCCCTGGCCCCTTGGTGGTCTGGATCATAGAGGAGGGTCAAGAATGTCCTTTGTCCTATTCCTCCAGATGTTCTCCTAGGTGGGAGGCGGACTTGTCACCCCGCAGCCTTTCAGGCCACCATGAGAATGAAGGCACCTTCAGAACTGTGAAGAATCTGTCAGGAGAAGATACTGAAATCCAAGTGTGGAGCCAGTGTGCCAGTGATGTGTCCACCATTTGGTCGTCTCCAGAGATGTTGGTTCAGCTGCTGGAGGTAGGATGGGAATGATATCTGGGGACAGAGAGGCCCAGATTGTTTCTGAGGCGTGGTGTGATGGCTGTGATTAATTGGGGACATGGAGGTGGAGATAAAGGAGTTGGTGTCTCAAAGAGTCAGGAAGGTCTAGCCATGGGGTCTATTGCCAATAAACAGTCAGAGGCTGGAGAGATGGCTCAGTGGTTAAAGGCACTTTCTTAAGCAGTTGCTGTAATTTTCAGCAGTAAAAAGACGAATTTGTAACATTTGCTTTATGCTCAGCTCCCCTTCAGAATGTGCCCAGGTTGTAATCAGAAAGAGGCCAGATCGTGTATGGGGCCTTTATCTGTATATTTCAGTGGGGTCATGCTGAAAGGAAGCTTCTTCAGGTGGCAGAAGACTGGATGATCTCTGTCTTTCTTCCCACTTTTCTGTCTTTTTCTCATGCTGTCTACAAAAGCCCTAGATTTGTTCAGAATGCTTTGATTATATTTTAAAAGAAATCTCTCATATATTTCTTTGCTCTTGGGGTAAAGTGTGTACTTGTTTCTGATGACAATACCCTCCAGGTAAAGTGAAGTTCCTATCTTCCCACTAAATATGTTCAAACATACCCCATGTTCATAAGTCTGCTCCCCATCACTTTTTTCCCCCCAGTCCTTCTCTCTGTGCTCTTGCCCACATTGCTCTTCATAGAGGCCCTCTGGCTACTGTGCCTCCCTGGCTAATGTCTTTCTCATCCTTCAAGGTTTAGCACAAGCATTGTTTCCCAGATGAGATCTACTCTGACCGGATCCCCCTTTGGACAGACAGGAAGTCCCACTGTCATGACTAGGTGTGCATTTGATTCTGGGATTACTCATACCTAGAACATAAAGGAAAATATGAAGCTAAATGCTACTTGAATTTGATTTCCTGCTAAGCCCAGAGTATGCACATAGCACAACTTCCTGCTGGGAAAGAGGAAGTACAAACGTATAATTTTCATCAAAACTGATCTGTTATGTGGGGCTCAGGGTTTACAAAATGCTTTCCTAACCATGTAATATATGGCTCACAACTGTTTCTCTGAGCTATACACAATACCCACAGTTTGGACACCAGAAATTTTCGGAGATAAGGATGCATCAACAGTTTAGAGAGACAGGATGAGATGAACTTCATGCCCTGTGTTTGTTCATTGTATCAAAATGCTTCCTATCAAAGGGCCTTCAAGACACACTGTGGTGTGAGAAGTTACCTCAACATTTACTGAGTCAAGAACCTCTCTTGGGTTTGAATCTCACACTGCCTTGCTTCCCCTGCATTAACATCTCCTCACCCAGCTCTGATGAGCCATGTCTGGAGGCAGACAGCTCATTGTGTCCAACCTCCATGTTTCAACAAGTTTGATACATCACACCTCTTGTTATTGACTCCTTTGTGCCAAGGTTTGTGCTGTGCTGTGTGTGTTTGTGTGTGCGTGCGTGCGTGTGTGGGTGTGTGTGTGTGTGTGTGTGTGAGAGAGAGAGAGGTATACACACTGTATGTACATGCCATTGTACACATGTGGAGGTCAAAGGGCAGTCTTGCAGTGTCCTCACTTTCACCTTGCTTGAGACAGGGTCTGTTTTGCTGTTTATTGCTGCAGACACCAGGCTGGTCAGCTTTTGAGCTTCCCATTGCTGCAGGCAGGTTAGAGTTTCAGAGGTGCGGACCACTGCATCAGGCTCTTTGTGGGGGCTAGGGATCTGAACTCCAGTCATCAGAGTTGTACAGCAAGCATTTTTTTAACCACTGAGCCATCTCTCCAGCCCCATGTGCCTAGTACTTACATATGACAAATGACCTCATGTGGCAGCTAGTACATTTCCATTTTACTGGGAGGAACTCTGGAGAACAGCAATGGGCATAAAGTTTTTCATTTTGGTCCTATAGTAACAATGCTGGCATTCCCATTCCCCTTATAGTGAGCTGGAGAGATTGCTCAGTGGTTAAGGTGCTTGCCTGCAAAGCCTAACAACCTGGGTTTGATTCCCCCGTACCCACATAAAGTTGGATGCACAAGAAGGCACATGCATCAGGAGTTCCTTTGCAGTGGCTGGAGGCCCTGGTGCACCCATTCTCTCTGTTTCTGTTTCTTTCCCTCTCTCTCTTTTTCTCTCTTCTTGCAAATAAATAAATAAAATATTAAAAAATACATGGTATTTAGCCAAAATCAGACTTACTATAGTTTATAATCATGGGCTTTGCTTCTTGTTGCTTCTCAAAAGTGGCGCAAGGTCTGTTTTCTAGGAGAATGTCTGAGGCGCTGTATGAGCTTTGCTTTCTCCCCACCTCAGGCCGCCCGGCTTCAATTCCTTCTCTGACACCCCGGATCCTCACCTGTGAACCTTTGACATTTGTTTACCTCTTCATGAAGCAATTGCACACATAATAAAACATAACTTGTTTAGATGTAGCTTGACCAGCAGTATAAAAATGACTAAGTTTAAGTTGACTTTAAAATAAAATCCTGTTCTCTTTTACAAAAGAAGGTCTTAACCTTGATCAACTACTTCTTTGGACCCCAGATACAGATGTTCCCACCACACTCTACAAACCTTTAAATTTTCTCTCTTCTTATAACCTGCCAAGATTTGTATGTCAAGAACCTTTTCCTGGGCCAGGTGTGGCTGTGGTACACACCTTTCATCCAAGCACTTGGGAGGCCGAGGTAGGAGATTGCCATGAGTTTGAGACCACCCTGAGACTACATAGTGAATTCTAAGTCAGCCTGGGATACAGTGAGAGAAAAATAAATAACCTTTTCCCAACATGCTACCATGATTGGCTGTTTCTGCAAGTTTCTGTGATCTGTAAATTTATTTCTTCTGTTTGCTTAAGTGAGACATTGGTTCAAAGCAATAACAAAAGGCTCTCAGTGCAGATTTACACCCACTTACCCCAGTGCTCATACTTGTCCTTGGAAACAGTTGATTATTTCATATATATGTTAGTCATCTTTATATTGCTATAGCAAAACACTTCGAGATCACTAAGTTACAGTAGGAAAAGTTTATTGTAGCTAATGGCTTTGGAAAATCTAGTCTATGATGAGCTGATCTCCTTCTTTGGTTTTGAGCCCATGGTCAGGAGGTCCATTATAGTGGGAGCTTATGTTGGTATATTGCCCCCCACATGGCCAGGAAGTGAAAGAGAAGAGGAAGGAGTTGGGGATCCCACAATCAATCCTCTTTGAGGGCCTATCCTCGGTGAGTTATGGCCCTCCCACAATGATAGAACCTCTCCATAGTTCTATCACCTTCCAGTGGTTTCCAAACCTGGGATGAGCCTTCAACATAAGGACATTTCTAGGGGCATTTAAGATGCAAACTCCAGCAACATAGATATGAAGTGATTTCTTTTTACAAAATTTAGATGCATGATGTATTCAACTTGCATCTCTCTTCCAAATTAAAAAAAACTCAATTGTTTGAGCATTGATGTTTATTTATCTTCTCCAGTACAGAGTAGATGGGACAATTTTTTTTAAATTATTTATTTATTTGAGAGCAACAGACACAGAGAGAAAGACAGATAGAGGGAGAGAGAGAGAATGGGTGCGCCAGGGCTTCCAGCCTCTGCAAACGAACTCCAGACGCGTGCGCTTCCTTGTGCATCTGGCTAATGTGGGACCTGGGGAACCGAGCCTCGAACCGGGGTCCTTAGGCTTCACAGGCAAGTGCTTAACCGTTAAGCCATCTCTCCAGCCTGGGACAATAATAAACTGGACGCAACGTAAGCCCCTCAGAAGCTGATGTGGCAGACTGAGTAAAAGACACCCGCAAGAAGGCTATGTGGGGAGTCAGTGAGAGAAACCTACCGTCCAAAGTCCTAAGGGATCTGGAATGAGGAAAGCGGGACAGATACGAGTCACGTGACATTTAAGCCAGAAGATGTGGTAGGAATCCTTAAAGCCCGACCTTACTTTATGAGGAAGAATCTGCCTAAGGTCACAGCTACTTTGCGATAGAACTGGATCTTTCGGGTCTAAGTGCAATGACTGTGTATCACATATGCTGTGTTTCCTGGGTTTCTACCTCACAGTATCTCCCAATATGAAGACAAACGACATGTGAAGTAAGCTCTGAATTTTGACCTTCAAAATTTTTCTATGACTGTGGAATAAAACTCATGCTTGGTTAACAGAATATTCATGCTCTGCTAATCTTCTTGATTGCTATTCTACTAATTAAGCATTTTCATGGAACTTGTGCACCTGAAAGAAAAGGAAAGGCCTATGCCACCCAAGAAATCGATTTTATCCATAACAAATATCACCAGAGTTGCCCCCCGCCGCCTTCTGCTCACCACCGTCCACGGCTGCCTGCTCCTCAGCCCTTCTGGGCCTGGAGACGCTCCGCGAAGATCTCTCCTCTGCACTTTCCCACCTCAACTCAAGCCTTGGCTAACCAGATTGTCAGCAGATAGGACTGTACTCTTTTATTCTACTCATTTCTGGGAAACAGCACAATGAAATTAAAACCAGACAATTAGGATGCTTCAATGTAAAAATTTCCTAAAGTAGAGAGAGAGAAAGAGAGGGAGAGACTCAGTATAAAGATGAATAGGACGAAGAGAAATAAGGCAGTCAGTCATGAGATACCAGATTTGCTTATTTGAAAATTTTACCAAAAGGATGTCCTTTAGGAAATACCCGTGCTTGCTTGTGGGTGTGCAGACACATTAAAGCAGATAAGATCAATGGAATAGAAGGGCGTGGAAGGAGACAGTAGTTTGCCTGGGAGTTTGTATATGCTGAAGTCAATAAAAGGCAAATCAATGGGAAGAGGCAACAGTAAGTGATGTCATGCAGACTGATGTGTGGGTTGGGGAGATGGCTCAGCTTACAGGCCTGCCACACCAGATTCAAGTCCCCAGTACCTGTGCGAAGACAGATGCACAGAATGGCTCGTGTCTGGAGTTTGTTTGAAGCAGCAAGAGGTCCTGGTGTGCTTATATTCTTATTCTTCCTCTTTCTTTTTTTTCTTCCTCTCTCCCCTCTCTCTTCTTGCAAATAAATAAATATATTTGTGAAACACCACCTATGTGCTACTGAAATTTTTGATCTTTAAAAACATATTCACTCTACCCCCAAAGTGCATGCTTAGTAATAGTATTAAATGTTTTTTTAAAAAGTCTTAAAACAAAAAAATGCAGATAAATAATTATTGACATGTGGTTGGGAGAATATTTTTAATCCCCAAAGTAATAATGATAAAAAAATTATCTAGAGGAGTAAAAATACTTTATTACATAAAAATTCAAAACTCAGTATATAGGAAGAAGTGAAAAAGCCACCTACAAGAAAGCATTTGTACAAAGGACTAATGCCCTTAATTCATTAAAAACTCTTAAAAGAAAAAAAAATCAAAGTCACAAAAGGAAAATGATCTAAAGACATTTCCAAAACCCTCCCCCAAACACATGGAGATCATGAAAATATTTTCAGCCTTGCTAGTAATCCAAGAAATACAAAGTCAAACAGTGGGGTACCATTTTTAATTTATCAATTGTCATGATTTAAGAAAAAAACAAACCTGTACTCAGGGAAGCAAGGGCTTTGTGACAATCTGGCAAACTCCAATGGGGCTGTGGGAAGCCAACTGACATACCCAGGATCTGAAATTGTTTGTTTTCTCAGACACATAACCCTACTTCCAACACTCCACCATTTGCACGCAGCAAGCAAAGGACTTATGTCTAAGAATTTAGGAGAAAAAAATGAGACCAACCAAAGATTCCAGCAAGAGGAAACAAGAAGACCAACAATCATACAGTAGGTGCTATTTTTGCAATCAGATAAAATACCTTCTTTAATGAGAAAAGACAAAATATATGAGAACTCAAGCCCTGGGGTGTCATAGATGCTTTCTCCATTTTAAATTATTTACTACACACACTTATTTTACAACCAATACCAGTGAATTTTATGATCAGAAATTTGGAAAAGAAAGAAAAGGAAAAAAAGAAAGGAAAAGGGTAAAAGACCAATGACTAAATAGGTATGAAAATCTATCTATAAAAGGCACCAGAAGCAATAGATAAGTGGGGAAGGGACAAAATAATTTACTTAAAGGATTATTACTGTTGTACACATTTAAAGTTGTTTTATATTTAATTTCACTGGCAATAAAAAGAAATGCAAATTAAATGAAGTCAAGACCCCAATTCATTAATAAAGTTAAATTAAAAACTTAAAATGATTTCTAGTGCTGAACAGGTTAGTGAAATTACATTCATAAAGGCCTGGACAGTGGAGATTAATTGGGTACTCTATAAAAGCAATTTAAACCCACACATTGACTGTGGTAATAATGTTCACAGCTTTTAAAAACTCTGATCTCATATTGCGATATGGTCCTAGGGAAATTATTCAAAAGAAAAAAGAAAAATAAAGATGTCCTCTATAGTTTTAATTAGTTGGAATATATTGAAAGGAGCAAAGAACATCATAGTACATCATTCTATAAAGTCTCATAAAGCTATGAAAATGAAGAAAAATGATAATTTCTCTCTTGAACTGGGAATAGATGAAAAGGGAAAAATTGTATGTAGACTAGGCCATTAAAAAATAGAACACAGGAAGGAAAATAGTGTATTAGGATGGTGAAATTATGAGTGTATTTTCATTGTAATTTAGCTGCTATATGATAATTGAATATATCAGAAATACAAATTAGAATTAAATGTATGAATTATGTATTACATACAATATGACAATTGTCTTAATGATGCACAAAAATCAGAGGAAATGTATTAGAGGGAAGAGAACAAAGAGAAAAGTAATATTAACACTATTATGCATTTTTTTTTTTCAAGGTAAAGTCTCAGTCTGGCCCTGGCTGACCTTGAATTCACTGTGTATTCTCAGGCTGCCCTCAAGTTCATGGCTATCCTCGTACCTCTGCCTCCTGAGTGCTGGGATTAAAGGCGTGCACCACCACACCTGGCTCTTATGGACCACCACGCCCAGCTCTATGTATACTTTTTTCATGTGTGTAGTATGTATGATCTAGTGTGTGGTATGATATGTTTGGTATATGCACATGTCTGTACAGATGCATGTGTACACAGTGGCCAATAGAGAACATTGCGTGTACTCTGTCTCTCTTCTGCATGTTGCCTTGAGACAAAGTCTCTCATTGAACCTAGAACTGCTGTTTTGGGTCAGACTATCTGATCAGAGAGCCCCACCAATTCTCTTATCTCTGCTCTCCACATGACTGAGGTTACAGGACACACCCAGATTTTTGCTTGGGTTCTGGGGCTCAAACCTTCAGGCCTTCATGCTTGCAAAGCAAGCACTGTTGCCTTCTGAACCATCTCTCCGCCCCCTAATCATGTATACATTTTAGCACCATCTGAAGACGACAGACTTTAGACGTGTCTGCCCATGCAGCAGGTATCACCCTGGCTTTCTTAAACGAGTAAACTGTAGCCCAAGTAAGCAAGTCACTTGCGTGTGGTTCACACTTTTAAATTCTGAGTGAAAGATTGAATTCCTGTGACCCCTCAATGTCACTTGGCTAATTGTGACTACCTGCTGACTACCAGACTTTTTGTATTACAGACCTCCTAGTCTCATGAAAATTATGAACTGTCTCCCCAGAAAAATGCCCACAGCTGCACAAAATTTGCATATGCAGTGCCTTCTCAGGGTGAGGTCACCATTAAGCCTGCTTTTGGCTATTGTCCTAAAAACTTAATAGAGCCACCTTGACTCTCAAAGTTGTCCTGGTTTGGATTATAAATTACATGACTGGCTGTAGTCATGGGCGAAGAATACCCTTTCCTCTCTCCTCTTTCCTCCAACCCTACAGGTCTCCCTGGTAGACTATGTCTACTGATGCTCGTTTGCAGGGGCTGAAGGCCCTGGCACACCCGTTCTCTCTCTCCCTCTTCCTCTGCCTCATTCTCTCTCTCAAACAAATAAATAAAAATAAAATAAATAGAACACAGGAAGGAAAAGAACGTATTAAGATGGTGAAATTATGAGTATATTTTCATTGTAATTTAGCTGCTATATGATAATTGTGAATCCCTGTGACCCCAACTTCTATAATAAAGCCACCAAGATGGGGCATTCTCCCTTCTACACACTGTGGGGCAGGAACTCTTGCCCTGGTGACTTACAGTCCCCCACCAACTCACACTTCATCTGGTGTCATGTACTTAGGAAGGGCAAAAGCAGCCCTGAGAAAACCAGGCAGCTGGTGATACACAAGTGTTTGCTCTGTAGGGAGGAAGGCTTGCGCATGCGTGCAGCCTCAGGTCAGCGTCACCAGAGGCCTGCAGCAGAGACCTGCATGCCTGAATGGCAGTTGGGCGAAGATGCGTCCTAGCCTCACTGGACAAGAACACGGTGCCCGGGGAAGGACCAGCAGCAGGTAACAACTTTGCAGACACCCTCATTACTCACTGGTTACCCTTGCCTTGCTCCCTTGGACAGCTTCCGGGCTGTCTTTTTAAGACAAAGGTATTTTAAAAAACACTAACGCAAGCCACAGTCCATTGAAGTGGCAGGGGACCTGAGCATCAGAAGGAGAGAGGCTCTTCACAGAGAGTGGCACCTAGCATCCCGATCCGCTGGCTGGCTGCACTGGAGGCAGGTGGTCCAGCCTCTCCCCCCTGGTGTGGATTTCCATGGAAGAACAAGGCAGATGAGCATCTTGCTGCTCGAATTCTCTTCTTAAAGGAGAACTTGCAAATTGCCGCAGCTGAGAACGAGGGCTTCGAGATGAGATGCCATTCACAGGCCCACACCAAGCAGAGCAGAGCAGAGCAGACGGGGCAGAGGGACGGTGTGGTGGCTGGGCCTGGGAAGCCCCACTCCGCCAGGGCAGCATGAGAGACATGGGCACCTTCCTGTCGTCTTCAAAGCCCAGAGGGGATTGGGGGCACCATGAAAAATGGAAGCACTGCCCACCCTCAACGGTAGAAAGGCTTATTTGCATTAGCCTTGCAGCATGGGTAACTAGCCATGGTAGCCAGACAAGCACCTGCGGCTTTGCTCTGCTCTCTTGCCGGACGGGTGTTACAGGTCCACATAGCCACACCCAACTGTTTTCTGTGGTATCTGGAGATTTAAAAAATTATTTTATTTCTAGTTATTTATTTATTTGAGAGAGAGAGAGGGAGAGAGATACAAAAATAGGCAGTTGGAGAGAGAGGGAGAAAGAGAGAGAGAGAGAGAGGGGTGGGGGGAAAGAGAATGGGCGTGCCAGGGCCTCCAGCCCCTGCAAATGAACTCCAGATGTGTGTGCCATCTTGTGCACATGCGACACCTGTGCACGTGCATCACCTTGTACATCTGGCTTACGTGGGTCCTGGGGAGTTGAACCTGTGTCCTTTGGCTTTGCAGGCAAGCGCCTAAACCGCTAAGCCATTTCTCCAACCCTGGATCTGGAGATTTGAACTCAGAGAGTTTCAGGCCCCCTCAGTCTCTCATGCTCATACAGGAAATATTCCTAACAGCTAAACCATCTCTCCAGCCCTAGATCTTGTTTTATAATGCAAATATGTGGCAGGAAAATATTTTTATTTTGCTCTTAATTTGTCCACAGTAAACTTTTTATTTCCATGTGTGTATGCATGTTTGTATGTGTTTTGATACAAATGTGTGTGCATTTGTGTGGAGGTCAGAGATCAGTGTTAAATGTCCTCCTCAGTCACTCTCCACTTTATTTTATTTTATTTATTTATTTTTAAATATTTTTTTATTTAAGAGAAAGAGAGAGATAGACAGAGAGAGGGGGGAGGGAGGGAATGGGCACACCAGGGCCTCCAGCCACTGCAAATGAATTCCAGACACATGTGCCACCTTGTACATTTGGCTTACATGGGTTCTGGGGAATTGAACATGGGTTCTTAGGCTTTTCAGCCAAGTACCTTAACAGCTAAGCCATCTCTCTAGCCCTCCACTTTAATTTTTAAAACATATTTTATTTATTTATTTGAGAGAGAGAGAGAATGGGCTTGCCAGGGCCTCTAGCCAATGCAAATGAACTTCAGATGCATGTGCCCCCTTGCACATCTATCTGGCTTTACGTGGGTATTGTGGAACTGAACCCAGGTTTTTAAGCTTTGCAGGCAGGTACCTTAACCATTGAGCCATCTCTCCAGCCCTCCACTTTTATTTTTTGAGACAGGGTCTCTCACTGAACCTGGAGCACACCAACTGGGCTAGTCTAGCTGGCCAGCAAGCCCAGGGACTCCTCCATCTTCACTTACCTAGTGCATGACTGTCACACTTGACTCTTACGTGGTTTATGATGATCTGAGCTCAGGCCCCCCTGTGTGTGTAGCAAGTATTTTACTTACTGAGCCATCCTCTCCAGCCCTGTGTTTCACTTTCTATACTTAAGATGGGACTATAGGCTTTACCACACTGCCAACGGTGTTCATGACATAAAACATAGGAACTCCTGGAAAGTGAGAACCTCAGGTTATGCAGTCCTTATCATAAATTGCCTTCAGAGCAGCTTTACAATGTTTGTATTGTGATTGGTAAATAATTCTGGGGAGAGGTTGAGCCATTTCTTATCTGGCAGTTGCTTACGTGATACCTCCACAGTACCTTTTTATAAATACTGCCTTCATTTAAACCCTAGTCTGTATTTTGAGATGGCTTTCCATGTTTTTCTCTGCAGGTTGTGTTTTCAGTTCTATGCAATGACTGCATGTCCCATGACCCCAAGAAGCAGGACTCTCTCACTTCGAGTCTGTGGGGTTGATCGATAGCAGAGATTTTTAGGTACTTATTTTCCACCTCTCCCCCCACATATCTCCCTATGGGAAGCAGGTCCTATTTATTTCCAATTTTGGAAATGATTACACACATTATAATACACTGAACAGATTTTCAGGGTCATTAGCAGTTTGGAAGGACCATGAAAACTTGGATGTTAATATTGGTTGAAATAATAGCAGGGGGCATGTTGGTCTGTACTGCTTGAGCACTTCCTTCTGATTTAATTCTGTGTAAAATTCGCATATCTTCTGATTTAATTTATAAAAATGATTAAAATAGAAACCTTTATAACTTGGCATTATCTGACAAAAGTATTCCTTAAGACTGAAAGCAAAATCAAAGCGTGATATGATTGAGGCATCCTAGGAAGAGAGAGGGAACCCTACTTGTTGTAGGGGCTACCACAATTGAGAGAGGCTTCTTGCCCCTCCCCCATGTCAGTGCACATAAGCTGGGGGCAGTGGCCTGGGCCACGTTTTTGTCCTAGGATCCATCATGGGCAAGTGAGCAGAGGGCTGGCAGAAGATGAAGGAGGGCCTGACCATCCCTGCCCTCTTGAAGCTTCCTTGGTCCCAACTAAGGAAAATGGGATCAAGACCAAATAACTGTGTTGAGTAGATTCAGCAGTTGCCTGTGTTGTGGGATGATCATTTTTGAAAGATTATAGTAAGTTCCAGATGATGGGCCATCTGAACAGTTTGGAAAATCATTTTTTTTTTTTCAGTTAGAGATAGGGAAATGGCGGAGAGGGAAGGGTAAGGGGAGAGAGGAAAGATATTCAGCAAAGGTAAGGGCAGGCTACATAACTTTTGGTCCTGATCTTAAAAGGGTTCTCTCTTGTTGAGAAGCAGGAGAAATGTGTCACAGAAGGTATTAGGATGTAAGCCTCTTCATTCTTCCACAGTTTCTCTGGACTTGTCATGCTCATCCCATTGGCTATATGCTATCTTCCTAAGTGAAAAATATTAAAAATTTATATTATTAGCATGAATTTCACCATTTATTTTTATGTCACACCATGCCAACATCAGAGCACTTCATTCACATGCAGAATGTAGGTGCACTGAAATAGACCCAAGATGAACCCAACATGGCTCAGGGAAATTCACAGAAGAGGGGCAGAAAGATTGTTAGAGCCATAAGTTGGGTCATTATGCACAGACACATTGCCTCTCCCCCGTAACTGATAGCTAACCCCACAATGCAACAACCACAATCCTCAGGGGGGGACGACAAGGAAGGTTAATCATGGCTGTAAACACTATATACATAACTAATAAAAATGCAGACAAGCAAACAAAAAACTCTTTGCTTCTCAACAAATGCACATCCTACTGTTTCTCCTCACACACTGGAGGAAAAGGAGCCACGGGCACTTAGTCATTTCCTTTCTACCAGCACCATCATTTCAGCCTAAGTAGTTGGCTGGTCCAGTCCAGCTGCCTACTTACCTCAGGAGATATACTCCAAGACATGCCATGAATACCTGATAGCACCAAGCTTTCCTTATACATCTACAATGTTTATTTCCCAAATATGCTGTTGTAGCTACCTTCTCATTTCATGAACGAACCACCAGGCAAGAAGCAGCTTGTGGAAGGAAAGAACTGATCTCCAACTTATAGTTTCGAGGGGAAGTTTCATCATGGCAGGGAAAGCGTAGCAGGAACAGGAAGCTGGCTCACATCATCACACATCAACATCAGGGAGGAAGCAGCAAGAGGGAGCTCCTTGGCAAGCAGGGCCTGGGCTATAAAGTCTCAAAGTCTGGTTCTAGTGACACACCTCCTCCTCCAAAGCCCCACCTCCCAAGGGCTCCAGCAGCTGGGGCTGAAGTATGAAGCCTAATCACAAACACATGAGGCTACGGGGCCATTTTACATTTAAACTTCTGCACACACATACCTATGATCAGGTTTAATTTAGAAATTAAATGCAGTAAGATATTAACAACTAATAAAAGAATTATGTCAACATGCTATATAATAAAAGCTATTTGAAACTTGTGAATTATTTATTTATAGAATTTTTCCATTCCCCAATATGTTGGGGCTGTGGCTGACTGTGGGTGGCTGACCGTGGAAAGTGAGGCTTGCATAAGAGGAGACAATTACATCAGAAGAGACATGAACGTGAAAGACTCTGGTAGGGTTCCCTGGTTCCTTATATTTCTTAGAACAGCATTGTTTTTTTTTCTGCATTGGAAGCAAGTTCTGGTTTGAAAGAGAAAACATGGTTGGGGGCTGGGGAGATGCCCAGTGGGCAACGTGCTTACTGTACAAGCATGAAGACCTGAGTTCAGATCCCCGGCATGCACACGAAAGCCAGGCTTGGTGGTACGTGCCTGCATTCCCACTGCTGGGGAGGTGGAGATAGGCATATCCCTAGGGCTTGCTGGCTAGCTAATCTACCCAAATTGGTGAGCTTCAGGTTCAATGAGAGACCTTGCCTCAAAAAATAATGCACTAATATGGAGAGACTAAAGTCTTAACATCAACCTCCGGCCTCCACATGTATGCACACGTAGCCCACGCCCCACACCAAACACAAACATGCACCCACATGCACAGGACTATGTGCATACATACCCAAGCAAAATTTTTTTAAAAAGGAGATGGTGCACATCTTTAATCTCAGCACTCAGGAGGTAGAGGTAAGAGAATCAATTGCTGTGAGAATTAGGCCACCTTGAGACTACATAGTGAATTCCAGGTCAGCCTGTGCTACAGTGAGACACTACCTCAAAAAACAAAAAACAAAAAAATTATGAGAAAAGGAAAAACAAAACAAAACATGATGTGTTGGACTGTTGTGGCTGCCAGCCCCCTTGCATGGCCAGGCGACTTAGGACTACGCAGATGTGACATGATTATCTCACACTCACTTTGGGTCTCACAGGTTGTGTGGTCACTAGAATTCTGAGTATCACAAACACTATAAGAAAAAATGGAGCAGAAGCCGGGAGTGGTGATGCACACCTTTAAGCCCAGCACTTGGGAGGCAGAGGTGGGAGGATCACTGTGAGTTCAAGACCACCCTGAGACTCCATTGCGAATTCCAGGTCAGCCTGGGCTAAAAAAAAAGAAGAAGAAGAAGAAGAAAAAGAAAAGTGGAGCAGAAATCAAAGGTTGCAGGCTCCCACACATGTTCTTCCATCCCGCTGGATTCATTCACTTAAACACAATTCAATGAAAAAAATCATTAAGAATTGGAATATGGCAACAAGAGAGCATTCAGTCAAGCTCAAGGTCGTCTTGAGCAGGGGACCCTGTATGACTACATGTTTGTGAAGCCATTCCTGATTATCTCGAGCAAAAGGCATAAGACAGAAAAACCTAGAAAAGTTGGACCAGCTCATAGAGAGCCTTAATGTTATAGTCAGGAGTTTAGGTTTTACATTATATGCAAAATCTATTATACTAAGTATCCGTGTGAGAATAGGGCGGGAGACATGATCGAAAGGGCTGATAATGTGGACCATAGAAAGCAATGTTGAAAATGGGGGGAGAGAGACGGTGGGTCGTTACAGCAGTACAAGTGGGGGTGAAAATTAGAGCTGGGGAGAGGGGCCTTGGGCACAAAGACACATTTTGAAATTCAATTTAGAGCAGTGCTTTCTGCTTGTCTGGTTTTGTTTTCAAACTTAAAAGTTTATTTTAAAAATAAAGCTTTCTTTTCCCATTGGATTTCTGAAGTTTCACATGTCTGCAAAAAAATTACTTGGGTTTTAGAAATTTACTTTGGAAGCTTAAGGCTGTCAATCACTTTATAAGCTATACTCAAAGTCCTTGTGACTCTTGACGCCACCTTCCCCCCAAACATTGCTAATGACGTCCCAATGCCTGGTGATTATATTAGAAAGCTGCATGTTATATAAGCAAGGTTTAAATGTTTTCTGCCCTAAATAAACTCCTTTTTTTTTTTTTTTTTTTCCTATTTGAAGCCATATGGAAATGATATAGTGAGGAGAAAACCAAAGTCTAACTGAAAATGTCCTTTGGGGAATTAAGAGGATTAAGCGCTACCTTTAACCAGTCTTATCCAACTTTTGGAGGTGAGCCTATGACGAGGGGTCCTTGGCAGCCCACAGAGGCAAAGTTATGCTCTGGGGGCTGAGTGGACATGAGTGAGATGGAGTTTGGCATGGCCCTGATCTAACTCCCAGTGCTAGATAAATAAAGCCACATCTGTGCTTATTTAGTACATGCAAACTGACAGATAGGAGGGAGGAGGTAGCAGGGTTTCCTAGTTCACACCTTGCTAGGAATATTCCCTGACAGTGTGTGCAAAGAAACAAAGGAGGTGGACTCCTATCAAATACGTTTGCTTGGTTTTGCTCTGAAAAATCCAAGCACTTGCCCAGAGCTGATTCTACCCAACCTAAAATGGATCTATTATTTTGACAGAAGCCAATATTTTTATGTTGGCATTGAGGAGGAAAATATTTGTTAATATTACTCCTGTGACTTCAAACAAGGGCAACATGAATGTAGACTATGCCATTAAAAAATAGAACACAAAGCCAGACATGGTGGCGCAGGCCTTTAATTCCAGTACTCAGGAGGCAGAGGTAGGAGGATCACTGTGAGTTCGAGGCCACCCTGAGATGACATAGTGAATTCCAGGTCAGCCTGGACCAGAGTGAGATCCTACCTTGAGAAATCAAACAAAGAAATAAAAAGAACAGAGGAAGGAAAGGGGCTTGAAAACCTGTCCCACAACAAATCCTGACTCTAAAGAGAGCTTCTCTCTGCAGCTCTTAATGATATGATATGGTATGATGTGATATGATGTGCGACATGATGTCATTGCTTTCCCTTGTGACCAGACATAGGCTGTGGTTCTGAGGTCTCTACATACAAGGGCACTGCTACAAGAAGCTCCTGGCAGGAGACTGTGTTTGTGGTTAAGTTAGCTTTGTGTTCTAAGACTGACGCTCCAGGCTTGGGAAGGGTAAGGCTGCAGTGAGGAATGAAGCGCATGCAGAAGGACAGCAAGTCTTGCAGTGATCACTGCAGTGTCTTGCAGGGCCTTGATGTCCTTGAGGCTGGCATGACGTGATGGAAGGTTTAGCAAGGTGTGCAGCAAAGGTTCCCAACAAGGGATAATTTTGTCCCTCCAGGGACATTGGGCAATGCCTGGAGATTGTATTTTTTTTAATTTATCAAGACTGGAGTAGGAATGTGGGTGCTGTTGGTGTCCATTGAGTAGAGGAGAATCAGGGTATTGACAGACATCAGACAATGCACAGGGCAGATCCTCCGCAGTAGAAAAGTAGCTGACCTTGCTATAAAGTCAAAGGGAAGAGCTACTCCAGGCACATCCTAGCCACGTCCTAAAGTTCTAAAGGCTGTCCTATTTGAAGAAATCAAAGTTTCAGGTGGTGAAACTGGTATCTAAGGAGTGATGGATTTCTCTCTTCCTTACTCTCTCTACTTTTCGCTGCTATGTAAGGATATAGTAAGAAGGTGTGGGCTGGAGAGGTGGTGTAGTGGTTAAGGTGCTTGCCTGTGAAGCCTAAGGGCCCATGTTCAACATTCTAGATCCCTCATAAGCCAGACACACAAAGGTGAGGCAAGTGCAAGGCTGCACATGCCCACTAGGTGGCACAAGCATCTAGAGTTCGATTGCAGTGGCTGAGGCCCTGGCGTGCCAATTCTCTCTTTCTCTGTCTATCTCTATTAAAAACAACAACAACAACAACAACAAAAAACAGAAGGTGATCATCTGCAAACCAGAAAGTGAACCACCCCCAGACATGGGGTCTGTTGTTCCCTTGCAACTCCCACCCACAGTAGCTTGTGACAGCAGTCAGTGCTGACTGCATTGGCGTTTTTCATTTGGTTGTTTGCTTCAGCTGGTGAGACTTGGCTGAACAGAACCTAAACTCCTCCACCTCACTGTTCTGATGCCTGGAGACATGACTCAACTTGTCCATGAGCCACACCACCAAGGTTAAGGTCCTTAAAAGTGTAGAGATTTATAAAGGAACTACAGGAAAATACTCCAGCTCAGTCCCTACCTCTGGGGCTAATGTGCTCCATGTCCAAGGGAGAACATAACCACGTCACACGAGCTCCTGACAGCCTGGAAGCATCAAGAGCCATGAACAGACAGATGTCCCAGAGATGCTGATGGCAAAGATGGCTGGTGAGTCTGGGGAGATGCGCCAGTGATCAAAGCTGAGTTCACAGCCCCAAACCCTCAATAAGCCAGGCACAGTGGCAATATGCCCATGGCAATGGGAGGCGGAGGCAGGATTCTGAAGCTCTCTAGCCAGTCTGGTGTTTTCAGTGGCCAATGATAAGAGCGACTCTGATTCAAAACAAGGTGGGAAGTGAGGACTCATACCCTGAAGTTGTCCTTTGACCTCCACACATGCACTCCCCCCACAACACACACATATCACTGGTTCAGAAAAAGAAAGCTGACAAGGTAGGACAGACACTGAGCAGCGCCATAGTTCAGACTTCCCCTGACTTATGTTCTGGGCACCGCTTAAATAAGCGGACTGACGCACTACCGAATGTGGAGCTTGACACTGTATCAAGAAGCGCCTCAACCCTGCACAGAGCAACCTCCAAATGGAATTTAAACGATCATGAAATGGGGGCAGGAGAGATGGTTTGGTGGTCAGGGCGCTTGCCTGGGAGGCCTAAGGAGCCGTGTTCGACTCTCCAGTTCCCACATAAGCCAGGCTCACAGCCGTGCAAGCACACACATACCCACAAGGTGGTGGATGCATCTGGAGTTTGATTGCAGTGGCTGGAGGCATGCCAATTCTCTCTCTCTCTCTCTCACCTTCATAAAAATATTACAAAAAAGATGATGAAATGTATTGCTGTTTGTACTTCATTGCATTTTACCCTTTTTAAACTGCAAAAGAAGTAGGTAAAATGAAAACGTAGATATCTCCTTTTTTACTGCCTCCCTTTTCCTTCCTGTTCCCCGGGGAAGTGTTATGAAGTTTGCTGTGTGATATTCTAAAAATGATTGAGGAACTCTTTCCTGCCTAAACAAACTCTGCTGCTCCTCATCCTGTGAACCATAAAATCAAGATCACACCACACGTATTTTCAGCACTTTTAGATTTTTTTCATAAGCCACATTGGACACCCTCCTACGTCAGCACACATGTATCTTGTCTCTACAATGTCCACCCCTCCCAGTGTTTAGTCAGCGTCCCTGCTTAATATCAGCGTCACTCGTTAAAAAAAAAAAAAAAAAAAAAAAGAGGGAAAAAATGATGGTGATTCCAGGACTCACCTCCTGTGAGCCTGCATTTTCATCCTGGGTGCAAATCCCCTGGCCCGCTGCCCGTGATGTGTGATTGCCATTACAACAGAAGAGCAGAGCTAGGCCGCAAGCGTTTCCTGCCGGCATCAGGCTTGAGGGCAAGAGGAAGGCCCTGACGGAACCACGCAGCGAAGGAAGGTAGGATGCCCTGGAAACATCATTTTGGACCAGATGAAATAGAGCAGCCGGTTTCTCCCATACTTCCCCACCCCCAAATCTGCAATCAGCAATAACTTTGGAGAACTAAAGCCAATGGATGGCTGAGTTCCCGCATGTCAACCGTAGCAGCCTGTTCTTCCCAGGAGCTGCCCAAGACCATGTTTGGAAAGGAAGTTGGCTGGCCACAACATAGTGTCTTTTTCTTTGTCATCTCTCTCTCTCTCTCTTTTTAAGTTTTTGTTTGATTTTTTTTTTAAATTGAGAGAGAGAGAGAGAGAGAGAATGGTGCACCAAGGCCTGAAGCCACTGCAAACGAACTCTAGACACATGAGCCACCTTGTGCATCTGGCTTATATGGATACTGGGGAATCAAACTGAGGTCCTTAGACTTTGCAGGCAAATGCTATAACCACTGAGCCAACTCTCCAGCCCCTGATGTCTCTCTTTATAAAACTTATTATTTTATACTTGCAAAATAAAAGAAAAAGAGGAGGAGGAAGGAGGGAGGGGGAAAGAGAAGAAGTGGGAAAGGGGAGAAAGAGGAGGAGAAGAATCCATCCTCCCGCAATCAAAGACCTTTTGGAAATAAAACAAATCCTCCATCTACTTATTTGTATATTTAATCAATGAATAAATTACTGAGTTAATAGCAAAGCATTTACACATGTGGAATTCTACATGATCCATGGAGGACTTTATTTATTTATTTATTTACTTATTTATTAGGTTAAACATTTAGAGATCAGTTTTCTTGCACATGAATGGTCTTTTTGAGTTGGGATTAGCTCCTGTATTCCTGGCTTCTGAGACTAGGTTGCCCTGACTCAGCCCCCAGAATGTTTTCTTCTCCTTTTCCTTCTTCTTCTTCCTCCTCCACCTTTTCCTCCCTCCCTCCCTCCCTTCCTTCCTTTCTTCCTTCCTTCTCCTCCTCTTCCTTCTTCTTTTTAAGGCAAGCCCAACAGACTGGCCTCTTTTTTAATGAGAGAGTGAGAGCAAGAGAAGGAGAGAATTGTGGCACCAGGGCCTCCACCTGCTGTAATTAAACCCCAGACGCTGTGCCCCCTCTTGGGCATGTACAACCTTGCAATGCTTGTCTCACCTTTGTACGTCTGGCTTACATGGGATCTGCAGAGTAGAACATTGGCCCTTAGGCTTCACAGGCAAGTGCATTAACCACTAAGCAATCTCTCCAGCCCTGTTTTATTGCTCCCTGCAGGTGATTCTCTCCTGGGCCGAAGATGTGGATACTGATGATATGACCACAGTGTGTTTTCCACAGCCAGCCTGGGGGCTGGGTATTGCCCACTGACTCTTCTTCAGTCTGCATAGCCACTTACCTCTATCCTAGAAAATTGAAGTAAGCAAGCCTCACGTTACAGGGGAATTGAGTCTGCTAGTTTCTCAGTGTCACACTGCAACCCATCCCACCCCCCAGCCTCTTCCTCAATCATCTTATCAGAGCTACTGTGGCCTGGCGGTAAAGTGACTTACATTGACTCTGTTCAGCCTGGGCAGCCCGAGAAGCTGACTTTACATTTGTTCCCCAGCTGGGGGCGCTCTTTGAGGTGGCTGAGGAACCTTTAGGAGGTGGAGCCTTGCTAAAGGAAGTGAGTCACTGGGGGAAAGTAAAGCAATGTTCAGTGACCAGAAGTTTCCTGAATACACAGGCAGGTAAGTGGAGAGTTACCCACAGCTTGGTCATCACCCCAGGCTGCGCAGCACGTTGGCAATTGTCTCCACCTCTGCATCTCTCCAAAAATGTTCAGTGCGCTGCTTGCCAATGAACAGAAGGGACTGTAACTCCCCTGGCTAGAAGGAAGATATTCTAAAGAGACACTTGTGTCCCTCCCTAGGCCATCAAAGTACTGAGACAACGGACACCAAGAAGTTGAAATTTCCTCAGGAATCTCATGCAGAGAGAAGGAAAAGTCTGAAGGCTGCTGAGTGCCAGCCAGTGGAGGAACTTGACTCCTGCAAGGAGATTTCATACCATTCTGACATGTCAGACCACCTTGTGGGAAGAGCTGGGAGCTCAGACAATGATGGTAGACAAGACCATGACTTGACCAGGGCTGTGTAGCTATGAATTCTCGCCTTTGCTTAAGCTGAAATCGCTTGTCAAGATCCTGAAAGTGCACAGGGACCCTTATTCCTCTTCCCAATGTGGCCACATAGGATAAATCTCCTATCTCAGCTTTTCAACAGTTCTTTAGTTGGTCTATAGGTTTAGTTGGAGCCTAGCTTATTGTGGGCTGCCAAGTTCCAGGCTCTGACTCTCACAACTCTGGCCTTGCTCTGGCATGGGGAGAAGTTGCTGAACTTTGCCTTGGCACACACCACCAGAGGACAAGGAAAACGAACTGCTTTACTGACCCTGCGAGTGTGTGGGGGTGAAGTAACCATACTCTGGCGGTGACGACAGTGTTTAGGGTAGAGAGTACGACCGCCCAGAATTATTTTTATTATTTATTTATCAGAGAAAGAGGCAGAGAGGCAGACAGACAGACAGAGAGAGAGAGAGAGAGAGAGAGAAAGGGAGAGAGAATGGGTCCGCCAGGGCCTCTAGCCACTGCATACAAACTCCAGATGCATGTGCCACCCCATGCATCCTTTTTACGTAGGTATTGGGGAATTGAGCCAAAGTCCTTTGGCTTTGCAGGCAAATGCCTTAACTGCTAAGCCATTCTTCCCGCCCAAGACACAGTCTTTGAAATACAGACAATGCTGAGCTGCTCTTTGGGAAAACCTTAGGGTTGAGAAGCACAGGGATGTCGCCCCAGCCTCCTCCTGCCCCTCCAACATGCTCTGAAAGTAAGGTCACCTCTTCCATTGGCAGGGCCCACATGCTATGCTTCTGAATATTTTAAAGTTACAAGTCAAACTAACCAAAGTTAAGTAAAATAGGTTCCTTTCTCCTACCTTGAGACATCTGACCCAGTAATGATGTGGAGGGATGGGCTGTAATTTATAGTTCTCAGGCTCTGCAGCTGTCTGCTGCAACAAGCTGGTACCCGGAGAGGTGGCCCTGGCTGGTGGAGGATCTCTTGTCTTCCCTGTCTGTCTCCCACCACAAAAGCCTTAAAGTGCAAGTGTGTATTTGTGGGCACACCAACCCACACATTCAAACTCTGCTTATATTCCCAGCATTCAGCTCTTCTTGGCTCTCCAAACCTAAGATTGTATCCACGATCAGAGAATTATGGGGTGCTAGGTGCCTAATGAGGTATAGATGAAGGCGTGGGCTCCTTGCCCTGCCTGCAGATGTGCTAGTTTGAATGTACGTCCCCTAAATAGACTCAGGTGTTTTATTAACACTTGCCTCCGGCTGCCTGGCTGGAGGAGGTGTCACTGGGGGCGGATCTGATTTCTAGGCCAAAGGTATTCAGAGAGGTCTGAGTTCTGCTAGGGCCCCTGCTTGTTGCTGCTTTTGGTGTGTGCTGGCTGGTGGTGTCTCGCTGCTTGGATTTATAAATGGGAGCCACCTTCCACCATTATGGAACTTCCCCTGGATATGTAAGTTTCAAATAAATCCCTTCTACTCATAAACTGTGTGTGATTTGGAAGTTCATCCCAGCTACATGGAGCTGACTACAATAGAAATTTGGTACCAGAAGTGGGGTTATCCTTTTTAGATGTTTCTGACCATGTGGAATTTGGTCTTTTGGAACTTTTGTGTTAGAGAAATGGGACAGAAACTTGTCATGGCTGGATGGGAGTCAGAGCTAGGCCTATGGAGCAGTGGGTCTGGGCAGGACCCGCATGCCTCTCCAACGCTGCTCTGAAGCAGTGAATGCTGATGGCTGGAGGCCACATCTGCCCAAGGAAACTCAGAGCAGAGACTTTCCCTGTCTTAATCACCACAATGTCCATGCACCCCTAGTATATTATAGGTAAAGTCAAGCGCCATGGAGTGAACTGTTGTCTACAAAACCAAGGTGGATGGCTCATCATCAGCTGCCCGACTTTGGGAGATGAGAATTCTACCACGGAATCACCAATACAGCTGTCAGACTTTGGATGATTTTTTTTTTTAACTAAGGTTGAGTTTGAGTACCTATGATACACAGCCTTTGTATCAGTCAAGGTTTAATACCCAATTGGTATCAAAACACTGAAGTACTTGTGCATACATATGTGTGGGTGCATGATGTGTGTGGGTGCGGGTGCTAGAGGACAACCTTGCACCATCTATTTTTGAGGGGACAGGATCTCTCATTGGCCTGGAGTTTGTCAGTCAGGCTATCCTGGCTGGCCAGTCTCCACTGTCTCCATCACCCCAGATCTGGGATTGAAAGCAGGCACCACCATTCCTGGTATTTGTATGGGTGTTGGGAATTAAATTCAGGTCCTCGCACCTGCATGGTAAGCACTGATGGACTGAGCTATCACCTCAGTTCCTAACATACTTTTCAGTATTATTGGATATTAAAAGAAAGTGAGTAAGGGATGACCACATTGGAAAAATTACTTCCTTTAAGAAAATTAACACTTTTAACTTTAACAGAAATGTTATATTTGAACACTAACACTTCACTTCCTGTGTTCATTCTCCCTCAGTAGAAAGGACTAAAGGAATCATGCCTGAATTTCTTCAGGTCTAAGCAACTGCCAAAACTCCACTATCCTTCAAAATAGTTTCCTTTCAAGCCGGGCATGGTGGCCCATGCTTTTAATGCCAGTACTCAGGAAGCAGAGGTAGGAGGATCACTGATTTTGAGGCCATCCTGAGGCTACATAGTAAATGCCAAGTTACCCTGGGCTAGAGAGAGACCCTACGTTGAAAAACCAAAAACCAACCAACCAACAAACAAAGAAAAAAATAACAAAAAAGTTTCCTTTCAGAGCTAGATCTTCTGTTCCATGTGGTGATCTTCATTTTATTCCTTAATTTCTGGGACTCTTCTTGTTGTGTTAGCACATCTACAAGTTAAAAGGAGCCCACATTGGTATGATTCCAATAAGATAGCATGCTTCCTCATGTCCTGTAGAGGGCCTAATTTGAGCTTGGATGTAGTTTAATAGTCAAGTACTTGTCTGGCCTACACAAGGCTCCGGATTTGATCCCTAGCACCACAAAATAAAAATAGTTAAATAAAAAATGAAATGAAGCTGGGCGTGGTGGTGCACGCCTTTAATCCCAGCACTCGGAGGCAGAGGTAGGAGGAGCATCGTGAGTTCAAGGCCACTGAGACTACATAGTGAATTCCAGGTCAGCCTGAGCTAGAGTGAGACCCTACCTCACAAAACGGAAAAAAAAAAAAAAAAATGAAATGAAAAGTCATCATATTCAACCTTGTATGTCTGAAATGACATGTTCTTGGATAAATAATTACAAATTGGGCTGGAGAGATGGCTTAGCAGTTAAGCGCTTGCCTGTGAAGCCTAAGGACCCCGGTTCGAGGCTCGGTTCCCCAGGTCCCACATTAGCCAGATGCACAAGGGGGCGCACGCGTCTGGAGTTCGTTTGCAGAGGCTGGAAGCCCTGGCGCGCCCATTCTCTCTCTCTCCCTCTATCTGTCTTTCTCTCTGTGTCTGTCACTCTCAAATAAATAAATAAAATTAAAAAAAATAATTACAAATTTGCTTGAGTTTCAACAGAATACTTGTCTGAAAATAGCCTAAGATTTCATTTTCAGGGATGTCACACCAATGAAGTTAGTGGTCCAACATCTTCTATTCTGTTTTTATGCCAAACATAAATTTCATGTTTTCTATCTCTTAACCTTTCTTTGCCAAGGTTCATTTAAAATAGTCATGGTTTTGGTGAGTGACAGTTTGGTAATTGCCACCTCACACTTCGAAAGATAAAGGACATGTCCTGTAAGGTTAAAGTGTCCTTGACACTTGGAGGAAACTTGAACTTCTTCCACTCCTTGTCTGAAGCACGTTACTATCATGAGGGAAGTCTTTGAAATGCTAACTAGATTTTGTGGTTTCAAAACATGTTCTCTGGCGAAGTCTGCCCCAGCTGACGTCAGGACTCCTCCTGCTTCTTGCCCAAGCGGCTCTTCCAATGGTTGGACCTCATCCCAATGATCTCAACATTCTGAGCACGCAGCTGTGGTCATCCCAGGATGACCCGAGGCCTCAAGGGTCCCCAGGACTTCAGACATTGGAACAACTTCCTACAGGTTAGCTGGTTGTTAATGTCAGTACAATATCATTCCTTGTTCATCGTCATCAATGAAGTTCAACACGAGGAAGGTGGTTCCTCTTTCTCCCTTGGCTGTTGTATATTTCCTTTGTCCCTAGGGAAAACTTGCTTTTTAAAAAAAAATACTTTTATTTACTTATATGAGAAAGAGAGGGAGAGAGAGCTGAAGAGGCAGAGAGAGAATGGGTGCATCAAGGCCTCCATTTGCTGCAAACAAGCTCCATACATATGTGCCACATTGTGTGTCTGGCTTACATGTGTCCTGGGGAGTTGAACCTAGGTCCTTTGGTTTTGCAGGCAAGTGCCTTAACCACTTAGCAATCTCTCCAGTATGGAAAACTTTCATTGATGGATATCATCAGCCCTGGTCTTTCCAGCATCCACCATAATTTTCAAATGATTTCATTTATGACTGCCTTTGATTTTGGTGCAGGTGTGACATCACACATGATACAGTCTTTGAGGGGAGTTTACCTTGGAAAAAACCCTAGGTGTCTGTGGTTGTCTTCAGGGAGCAACTATTGTGTATCTCTCAAGATTTTTGACTATCTACAGAAAAGCTATGTGTTTGGTCATAAAATGCCTATTAGAGCAGAGTGTGATCACATGGTCTTCAGTAAGTATTTCAGAATAACCCAGCTGTGGTTTTATGAAAATTATTAACAGACAAATCATACGCATAGCTGAGAACCCACCTTCAATACCTCAGAACACTCACAGAAGAGAAGGGGAAGTAAAAAGACAAGAATCTTTTTTATATTTGTGTGCACATGTGGCATGTGGTGTGTGTATTCTTTTGTGTATAAACTTGGGGAGGGGCACATACATGTGTGTGCACATGTGTATGTGGAGGCCAGAGGATGACATTGGGTGTCTTCCTCAATCACTCTCTATCTTAGATCTTGAGACATGGTCTTTCACTGAATCTGGAGCTCACCAATTAGGTTAGACTAGCTAGCCAGCAAATTCCAGGGATCTGTAGTCTCTGCCTCCCTAGTGCTGGGACTATAGATGAGTGCTACCCACTTCTAGCTTTCACATGGATGCTGGGGTGCATCAAGCAGCAAGCACTTTACTAGCTGAGCCATCTCCCCACCCCCAAGACAAGAATCTTTGAATGATGAACAAGAGGAAGCACTTGTTGAAATGGGTATAAACCTGGATTCACACTTGTAGCTCAAGATGACAAACAGAGTTCAAAGTCCTTCCTCTTCAAAAACTTCTCCTAAAATTATAGGAAAAAAATAAAGTAAAACTGTGTGGCAAGTGATAATGAAGACAGGAGTCAACCTTGGCATCTTGAGTATTCTTTTTTTAATATTTTATTTTTATATTTATTTGCAGAGAAAGAGGGAAGGAGGGAGAGAGAGAGAGAGAATGGGCATGCTAGGGCCTCCAGCCACTGCAAATGAACTCCAGACACATGCGCCCCCTTGTGCATTTGGCTAATGTGGGTCCTGGGGAATTGAACCTAGGTCCTTTGGCTTTGCAGGCAAATGCCTTAATCACTAAGCCGTCCCTCAAGCCCTTGAGTATTCTTTTATTAAAAAATCTCTGACTGGAGATGTTGCTCAGTAGTAGCATGCCTGCATGAAGCACAAAGCCCTGGGTTAGGGTCCAAGCACCACATGATCCAGGACTGGCAGAATACACCTGCAATCTCAACACTAGCGAGGTGGAGGCAGGAGGATCAGAAGTTCAAGAACATTCTAGGCTACATAGAGATTTTAAGGTTAGTTCTGTGATACATGAACCCCATCTCATAAAACTAAGCAAAAAGTGTTAAATCTCTTTGGAACAAGAAAATATGGCTGGGTCCCTGGCAGGAGGTGATCCACCCCTCGCACAGCAGCTCAGGCCCAGGTGAAAGCACAGAGAGGAGCTGGCGAGATGGGCAAGAGTGCTGCTTCCATGGCGAGCCTGGCAATCTGCACCAGGGTGATGGAAGCAGACCCCGAGGAGGCTTGAAACGCACCAAACAGAAATCCAGAAGCTGCTGAGAGCTCAACACCAAAGTAGACTTAAAGCACACCGACCACAGCTCAGGGAATTTTGCAGAAAAGTGGGGAAGAAAGGTTGTAAGAGCCACAGGGTGAGAGGGAATATCCAGAGGCATTGCCACCCTGTCCCATGACTACTGCCCTTGCAACTCATAACTTACAACCTCATGGTGAATACCACTGAGGAGAACCCTCAGCAGAGTGTGGGCAAGAAGGAAGGAAATGATGGCACCAGCACATGATGTGTCCTATATGTGTATGTATGTATGTATGCATGCACATATATATATACTCTTGCAATTCACTTTCTTAGCACAAAAATGGAATATAGTATACACAGAGTAAAAAATAGGTACTTAGTAAATGGGTGCTTGAGAAGAACATCCGACCCTATGAATTTGGTACATTTTCTTTTCATAAATGCTCAGCAAATATTTCTTTGCTGAACACCTATGTATATAGTGCACTGTGGACCTGGAAGCTCATGTCCAAGTCTGCCTCCGTCATGCAGGAGTTTTGTAACCAGAGAGCTGTTCCCAGAGCCTTCTCAGTACACCGCCCCCACACATGTCCTGAAACTGGTGATGTTAACCTTGATGACATTTCCACAGGGGGGTCCATATTTGTCTCCTATAAAGACACTTGTTCCTTTACACTCACAAGTGCCCTGTGGGGAGGCGCTCTGGGACTACGCCACTGTCCTGTCTCCTATCACACTTCCACCACTGACTCTAGAACCATGGATGACTTTTGCCAATGATACGTGCCTCCCCCCCCCCGGCCCCGTGCTTACCTGGTGGCATTGTCTGTTTCCATGGCTCCTTATACGAACAGCCACACTGTGCGAAGGGCTGCGGTTTCTCCCCTTGTTGATGTCAGATGGGTTCACAATGATTGATTTTGTTTTCTATTACTGTGTACCCTGTTTCTCCACGTGTTCTACTTTGGCCATTGGTGTCCTTTTGAGTTGGACCCTGTGTTCTTTGTACTTCCTCTTGTTCCTTTCGCTTCTCCAACCCTGGGATCAATGACTTCCCCAAAGAGTTCTGCCTTAAAACAAAATAATTGGTTGATGGATTTAGAAACTTAGATGTGATTTTTTTTATTTAACCACTAAGCTGTAATTAATTCCGGCTCTTCTCAGTGGACAAAGAAAAGCCATACACACACACACACACACACATACACAAACATATTCATATACACTTATATATTTATTTTAGTTTAACTTTACTTTATAAAAGAGATTTTTTTTCTCTCCTCTTATGAGGTAGTTCTCAAAGAAAGAGACCATGGCCCGTCAGGTTATTCGGCATTCTGTTTCAGTCAATGCCAGGATATAAGAGCTCTTAATTGTTTAAGTTCACAGTGCTATATTGACTTGGGGTGGGGGGTGGGGGAGAGGAACTAAAAGGCTGTGCTCCCTCTAGTGGTCAAATTGAGTAATTGGGATTTCAGAGTGAGTCCATATGATTAAAATTAAAAAAATGACTCACAATTTTCTACACATATAAACTTATAGGGTAAAATACATAAGCAGATTGAATTAGTATCTGGATGTCCTGTAGTGTGAATGACTCCTAAGGGGGTAATTTATAGCTCACATGTGGCCGGGTCGCTTGAGATCGTAACATAAACAGCATTTTGCAGGAAGCTCATGTAGATCATACCATTAGGTCCGTGCGATAGTCTTGTGAGGCAGATGGAGAAACTTTATAATTCAAGCTCACAAACAAGGAACCAGCGTCAAAGAGGTGAAATGGTTTGCCAAAGCGAACAGAGCATCTGTGGGACAGCCCTTGAACTTGCGTGTGGTAAGAGTTGATCCACCTCTCCATGGCTAGTGCTCAGCTCTTTCCACTAAAGGATTTTAAAGCATTTCATTACTTGGGGGAAAAAAATGACCAAAGAAGAACCCAGCGAGCCTGACCCCATCATTTAAAAAGGAAGGAAGGAAAGGAACATCTCCCACATTTAGACCCTTGGAAACATTTTTAGCAGTTCATAAAAGTGAGAAAAAGACAAGTCTAACCATCAGTGAAGTTCTTTATCAAGTTAACACCTAGTTAAAACAGGTAATGGGACCTTTATAAATACAAAATCCAGACTCAATAAACTTCCTACCACCAGATGTGGCCTGAGATATAGCAGTCTGGGAAGACAGCCACCATAAACCTTTAGAGGCCACAGAAGAGCTGCACAGCCACCTTACCTCACTCTGGGTCATCACTGCCCTTGTCATGTTGTCCTTGTTCTTGCCGAACAGAGGTATTCCCACCACTCCATTCCTAACAAATACACATTTCCTCGCTTTCAGTCAGCCGTCTTCCTGCGGTCGTTGGAGAGGCAGCCCTCACGACCGGACTTGGAAGCTTTCTCAAGGTCATCACAGAGACAGCCGTGGAAGGTAATAAAGTGGCGAGGTGAATTTCAAGTGAGGGACTTCACCCCGTCTCTCCTGGGACTTCCCACTTTGAAGACGCTCACTGGACATCCCAGCAAAAAAGGAAAGCGCAGATTTCAAACCCGTAGCAAGCTCGTTTGCAGAATGGATTGAACTGAAAATTTCATAAGTGAAAGTGGGTGTTTGGTAAACATGCAGGCAGACACCAGACTGAAGTCTTAGGATGTGACATTGTTACCCAAGCTGCAGTGCGTAGATGACACAAAGAGAGTCCCTTCCCTGCCCCTGGAGGGATGGACAAAAGTTGCAGTGACTGGATTGCAAGGAACTCAGCGCCATTTGGACTGAGGGAGTTAGAAGTTTGCATCAAGCGCCTTATAATTGTCTCTTGTATAAAATGTGTGTGTGTGTCTGGGGGTGCATGTATGGATGAGCACGTGCTCGTGGAGGCCAGAGATAGACACCAAGGGTCTCCCTCAGTAGCTCTCTACCTATTCTTTGAGACAGAGTCCTGGCTGAACCAAAAGCTGACCAATTTGTCTAGACTAGCTAGCCGGGCAGCCCAGGAATCCCGTCACTGCCTCGCCTCACCAGTGCTGACTACAGATGTGACTCTGCCCAGCATTTACACGGGGACTGGGGTCCTCACACTGCTCAGCAAGCCCTTCACCCCCCGAGCCATCTCCCCTCCCCTAGAACTGTTTCTCTCTCTCGTGTACTGTGTAATGCAGGTGCTGAAAATGGTTTTGAACATCAGAATAAGTGAACTATGCTGTGAGTTGAATTTCCAAGACTTCCTGGGACAATTAACAAGGAAACAAACAAACAAAAATCCAACCCACGGAAACATAAGCATTAGATACTCTTGGGGGTCAAGGCTGTGAAGGAGCCTTGAGGGCTCAATAGTCTTCTTCCCATTGTCTGCGCCCCTCCGGCCTCCAGCAGCCAGCGACGAGACCCAGAGCTGACTCCTGTCAGTGTCTGGCCAGCGTCTAGGCACGAGCAGAGGCGCTTCCTCCCACACGCAGGTATGCTATGTGATGTCTGGACACCACATGGCACAGTTCAAAGAAGGGAAGGGAATGGGTGCGCCCTCTTCAACGGTCCGCTACATCTATGGGCAAAGTCCCCAGAGTGACACATGGCACGGAGGAGTCTCATTTCCAGCTGGTTCTATGCAAACACCATGCCAGCCACCCCTGTCTGCCTCCTGGATGCCTGGGGAACACAAGAGAAGCAAGTCCTTCGTACACAGCCATCTGGAGCCTCCAACAAGGTCATGGAGAAGTTCTCACTTCTGACTAAACCATATAAAACTTAATGTGTTGGGGGGACAGAGAGATGGCTTAGTGGTTCAGCTGCTTGTCTGCGAAACTTAAGGACCCAGGTTCGATGATTTCCTGGCACCCCTGTAAGCCAGATGCATGTGTTTGGAGCTTGTTTGCAATGGCTAGAGGTCCTGGTGCACCCATTCTCACTCTTTCTATCTGCCTCTTCCTCTCTCTCTCTTAAATAACGTTATAGATATAAATAGATGTAGATATAGATACCCTAACGTGGATGGGATGAGAAACGCCACCTCCAACAGTCACCCTCCTTATAGTGTGGCCTGTCAGCATGTGGAGACATGGGACCTTGTTCTCCCTTCCCAGGCATTTTGCTCCCCACCCTCCCAATAGATCATCAGTGGTTTGGTCCTCCGTGCTGAGATGTTGTGAATATGCAGACCAATTTCCTTTTGCTTTAAGACCCTGTTTGAGGAACACTCTGATTTCCTTCTTAACCCACTGCTCATCTACCAGTGCTCCGGCTCTTTTCTCCGTGCATGGACTAGTGGTATATATGATGTTACTGACGTATTCTTCTTGCAGCCTAAGCTTCTAATGTGTGTGTCATACATCTTTGTAGCTGTGATGGTTTATGTTGATTGTCAACTCCATATAAACCTTGAAAGCAGGCCTCTGAAGGAGTATCTGCATTAGGTTAACTGAAGCAAGAAGACCCACATTAACTGCAGACAGCACCAGTCCACTGACTGGATAAAAAAGGAAAAAGCAGGGCTGGAGGGATGGCTTAGCGGTTAAGGCATTTGCCTGCAAAGCCAAGGCCCCAGGTTCGGTTCCCCAGGACCCATGTAGGCCAGATGCACAAGAGGGTGCACATGTCTGGAGTTTGTTTGCAGTAGCTGGAGGTCCTGGAGCACCCTCTCTCTCTCTCCCTCTTTCTCTGTCAAATAAAAAAAATATTTTTTAAAAAAGAGAAAGTGAGATGAGTACCAGCCTTCATCTCTCTCTGCTTCCACACAACAGGTGGGATGTGACCCGCTGCCTTGAGCTCCGGCCGCCATGCCTTCTCCTCTGGGCTGGGCTGTCACGGGGAACTGTAAGCGAAAATAAGCCCTTCCTCCTTGAGCTCACTTCTGGTCTCAGCCGCAAAGAAGGTAACTGGTGCACTAACCCAGTGCCAACCACAGCATTTGAGATAGTCAGGGTTGAATCAACCTGTTCTGCTTGCATGAAAACAAAACTAACAAGTACACACGAAATGTAGTCATGCTCATCACCGAGATGGCAGTGTACAATCTAAAAATGCATCTGGGGCTGGAGGGATGGCTTAGTGGTTAAGGCATTTGCCTGCAAAGCCAAAGGACCCAGGCTCGATTTCCCAAGACCCACGTAAGCCAGATGCACAAGGGGGCACACGCATCTAGAGTTTGTTTGCAGTGGCTGGAGGTCCTGGGCGCGCCCATTCCCTCTCTCTCTCCCTCCCTCTTTCTCTGTCAAATAAATAAGTAAATAAACAAAAATAAAATATTAAAAAATAAAAATGCAGCTGATCACAGCTGTAGTCCACTCTGGTACTTCCAAAGTGTGCCTGGTAGAACATGAGACCCACTCATAACCCCTTTGGCGTGCTCTGCTCTCCCTCCATGGGAAGGAGAATTCCATGGGCAAATAAATTCTGGAATGCCACCTATTATGCATTCCTCCTCATGAATTACGAGTCCTTGATACAGACCCTGAGAAGACTGGCGTCAAGAAATCTTTTAAATTTGGCTTCAGCCGGTGTTAAGTAAATTAAAGAGAGACCTGATGGTCATGTACTGCTGTATCAGCAAACCCTCCTCTGCTGATGGGTGACCGGGAAGAAAATTCCAAGTAGGGGAACTTGCATTGCACGCCGATTCTCAGGTTATGACTTCCAGCACAGTGGAGAACTTTCCGGAAATAGAAAGTCTTGAGGCTTGCCTCGGGCCTACTGAGAACCAGAGGCCAAGCAGCAGAGTGACCCAGCTATCTCTTGAGCTTTGAGCCCCTGGGTGATCCTGATGCATGCATGCCAAGCCATTCAGACCTCCGGGCTAGGGGCATATTGCTGTTTGGGGGCATGGGAAGGACAGGTTTATCTGAGTAGTGGGTAGGGGAAGAAACTATAGTTATGAGGCCCATCCCCCTTTTTGGTTTTGATCACTGGAGCTGCTTGCCTGTAACTGGGGTGCATTTCTGACCTGCTGTCAGGCCAGAATGTTCTATGGGGAAGGTCTGTGGATAACTGTTTAACCTAGAGAGGAAACATGAGCAAACCCTTTGCTTCACCTTCCAGTATGCTTATCTTTATGAGCACATTCTGTTTTGTCTCTCTTCTGTGCATTAATTGGTTATGAGCTTGGGAGCGAGAGACAGAGGTGGTTTTATCAGGTTACCACTACATTACACAGCTCTGAAATTAAACTGGATGGGGCCCCTGGAATTGGGCGATGCAGGACTCCTCAGTCGATCAGCCTCCTAAGACTGCGCTTTGTTGGCTATTTAGAGCCATCAATTTTTAAATTAAAAATCTTTATTAAGAATTTACAAGGCTTGGAGCCTGGCATGGTGGCTCATGCCTTTAATCTCAGCACCCAGGAGGCAGAGGTAGGGGTATAGCTGTGAGTTCGAGGCCACCCTGAGTCTACATAGTGAATTCCAGGTCAGCCTGAGCGCAGCAGCAGCAGCAGCTGGGGTGGTGGCGCACGCCTTGAATCCCAGCACGTGGGAAGCGGAGGTAGGAGGATCATTGTGAATTTGAGTTCACCCTGCAAATACAGAGTGAATTCCAGGTCAGTCTGGGCTAGAGTGAGACCCTAAAATAAATTTTAAAAAAAGGAGAATTTATAGGGCTGGAGAGATGGTGGAGGGACTGTTCAGTGGTTATTAAGATAATTGCCTGCAAAACCTGATGACCTGGGTTTGATTCCCTGGTGTCCATGTAAGGCCAAGGGCACAAAGTGGGCATGCATCTGGCATTTATGGTGGCTAAAGGTCCTGGTGCACCCATTCACTCTGTCTGTCTCTCTCTGCTAGCAAATATATAAATAAAAACATTTTAAAAAGAATTTATTTAATCCCCTCCCACACCCACCTTTGGCTCCCTCTCTCATTGTCCCTCTGTTGAACCCTATCTTTGTTTCAACTATTCTCTTTTCTATTCTGATGGGATTTTATTCCTTTTTTTTTTTCTTGACCTCTTCCATCATACCTGAGAATATGTTGATGGGCTCAATATTACTATCCAGGTCTTGTGCAGGTAACAACAGAGGTCATGAATGCAGCGACCACTTTGTGTCTGGAAGACAGAGTAACAAAGCATTCCTCCCCATCCTTTGGCTCTTATGTTCTTTCTTCACCCCTTCTGTGGTTCCTGAGCTCTGGAGGGTGTGATGGAGATGTCTCACTTAGTGCTGAACACTCCACTGTCATTTCTTCTCAGCACTTTGGTGAGTTTTGAGTCTTCCCAGTGGTTATCGCCACTTGAAAAGAGAAACTTCTCTAACCAGAAGTGAGAGCAGCATTAACATAAGGACATGAACAGAAATGTTTAGAAGGCGATTTAGTGGAAATAACATATACTCATAATCAAACGATGGTTGTAGTCTTTCCAAACCCAGGGCTTATGACTTTCCTAGCCACAGGCTTTAGACTAGGTTTTCAGTATCAGGCATGAATTCCCTCCTGTGGAGCAGGCCTTAAATCTAATCAGATAGCAGTTGGTTACCCCCATAACAGCCATGCCACTGTTGTACTAGCGGGTACATCATGCCTGGCTGGCCATTTGTATAGTTTTCAGGGTTCGCTGCCGCTTATGACTGTTGATGACTTCTCCCCCACCTCCATAGGCTACATACACTTTCCAGTGCCATGAACCAAAGTTTCTCTTACTGTGTGGAGAAGGAAACTGGGGCCATAAATATTTTTAAATGACTGTGAAGCTGAGTCTAAAACTGAGCAGGCTATGAGGCACTAGGTTTTCTAACCACTTCAGAGATCAACTCATTCCACTTGGGGTCTCTGGAAGACAACCAGGATTATGAAGATGGAAACCATAATGGGGAAGGGAGGCTATTGGTCAGATTCCTATTGAGAGCTTGAAAGACCTCGTTGACCCTCATGAGGGCATTTATCATGTTTCCTCTTTCTGGGAAGCAAATGGGCTTGGCCAAGTGTGGCTTGCTGTCCCAGCCTCAGGGCAGTTGCTTTGGGCTCTGTGCGCCCATTTCCGTGCCATGCTCAGAATATTCTGTGAACATGTGAACTGTGAAAAGTCACGTCTGGTCCAGGAATTATGCTCACTTGGGTCTGTGAGAATCATGGAGACCTTGGCCTGGCAGTGGTTTCTACGAGGAAAGATGGCTTTTGCCAGGGAAAGCAAAGAAGGGCCCAGAGCTCCTTTGCTGAGAATTTGGCTCCAGCCTTTGCCATGGAGCTGGGCTGTGGGCTGGGTATCACCCCCTTTGGGACCTCTTTGCTCAAGGTGTGGAGACAACATGGGGGTCCTCTTGGCTGGTCAAAGTGTGCCCACCTTTACAGAGCACTGTCTGGAACGAGACATGAGCAAGAATGAAAACATAAGTGTTCTCAACAGCTGACAAGAGTCAGTGGGAAGCCTCTCCCATAGAGGAGAGTCATGTGAACATCTGGTAGCTCTAGAACAGAGGCTGGGTTCCATCAGAGGGGCTAAGAGAGGACAGTCACTCCCTTCACACCCACTAAAATGTAGCAAAAGGGCTGAGGCAAAGAGGGCGTGCTGGGCTTAAAACCCCACAGCCTGGGAGCTCCCTCACAGACCTATCCCATGATGTGACGCGTCCTGTCCTGGCTTTACCACTATTTTCACTTAGCAATTGCTAAAGGCAGCTGGCAACTGCCCCTGTGACCTTAAGAAGAACCTGTCAGAGCTGGGAGATGCAAGTTGCATGAGGATCTGAGTTTGAACCCCTAGAACTCACATTAAAAAAAAAAGCCAGGCATGGTGGCACATGCCTATAATCTCAATCCTGGGAAAGTAGAGACAAGAGGGTCATTCAGGAGTGCTGGTCAGCTAGCTACTCAAATCGGTGAGCTCCAGGGTGAGTGAGAGAGTCTGTCTCTAAAAATAAGATGGATAGCGATTGAGGAAGACACCTGATGTCAACCTCTGGCCTCCATATGCATGCTCGTGCACATGTGTGCCCACACACATACGAACACACAGGCACACATGCATGTATATCACACACACACATTAAAACAAAAATAATCTGGGGCTGGAGAGATGGCTCTGTGGTTAAGGCACTTACCTGAAAAGACTAAGGGCCAGAGTTCAATTCCCCAGTACCCATGTAAAGCCAGATGCGCAAGGTGGCACATGCATCTGGAGTTCATTTGCAGTGGCTGAGGCCCTGCTCTGCCTATTTCTCTTTCTCTCTCTCTCTGCCTCTTTCTCTCCCTCTCTCATAAATAAATAAATAATAAAATAGTCAAAACAAAGAGCCATACACAGTTACCACCACTGACTGACAACCAGAGGGTGCAGCTCCAAGTATTGGAAATGCTAGAGAACAGTCAGTTAGGATAATGGGCATAGTTCTCCCATCTCAACAAAACCTTCCAAGTGCCCCTTATTCTCTGCACACACCAGCCTGTGTGTGTGTGTGTGTGTGTGTGTGTGTGTGTGTGCACAGACTTGCACTCACAGTATTCATGGCCCCCAAATCGTTCCTTTGCTGGACATCGGCCTCTATAGTTCACCAACGGAGGGCTTATGCTCAGCTCAGAAACAAATACTTCAGGACCACCAGGGGCCTTGGCACAAAGCAGAAAACACGTGGATGTGGTTGGGAGGGGTGAACCGGGGAGTCTGCTGTCATTCAGCACGGGACCCCCACGGAGGCCGGCTGCGCACCCGGTGCCGCTGCCTGTCCCCCGTTCCCACAGCTCCAGTCTGACAGGAATCTGGGAGAGACGCCGGTCTCTGAAGGCTTCAAGCTCTACACACAGGCATGTCTATGACTGAGGTCCCAGCCACCTCCTGTGGAAGCCCTTGCGTTCCTTCCCATGAATAATCACAACCCCAATGTCATATTTAGTTACTTATATTTTAAGTTTTTATTGACATTTTATTTGTGTACATAATGTATTATAGCCCTTCCCATCCCTTTCTCTTGTTCCCATTCCCCCTATACCCCTTCCATAGGACCCCTCCATCCCCTCCCTCCAACCCAATCCCTGTACTGTTTTGATGTTTTTCTTTATTTCGTTTCTGCCTTCCTTCATCATCCATGATGACAAGTTGATGGGCTCAGCAGTGGGCAGGTAATGACAGCTGCTGTGAGGTCATGAATGCAATGGCCACCACGTGTCTGGAGCACAGCGCTTCAAAGCACACCTCCCCATCTTCTGGCTTGTACATTCCTTCCGCCTCCTCTTTGGCAACGTTCCCTGGGCTTTGGCTGGTGTGATGGAGATGTCTCCCTTAATGCTGAGTGTTTAACTGCTGCTTTTTGACAGCACTTTGATGAGTTTGAAGTCTCTCCAGTAACACTGCCATCTGGATAAAGAAGCTTCTTTGATCCAAAGTGAGAGCAGCCCTACTGTGTGCACATAAGCATGCATCTTCAGAGGACACCTGATGGGTGCTGTGCATCCATTTAGTCAAATGACTGTACTAGTTGCCCCACGAGTGCCGATGACCTTCCAAGCCATAAGCTTTTTTTTAGAGTTTCATTTTTATTTATTTATTTGAGAGAGAAGCAGAGAGAATGAGAATGGGTGCACCACTGCAAACAAACTCCAGATGCATGAGCATCTGGCTTATGTGGGCTTTGAGGAATTGAACCTGGTTCCTTAGGCATCACAGGCGAGTGCCTTAACCACTGAGTCATTTCTCCAGTCCAAGCGTTTTTTTTTTTTCTGTCAATTTGTGTATTTTTAAAATTCTGTGAATTGTGAATGTCACTGTAAGAATAAATGGCATATTGGTTATATTCCCATCAGGTTACACTCTTAGGTTCCCTCTCTCTCGCCCCATCTACAGACGGTCCTCTTCAGTGAGGTCATGGGCTTTTGAGTAGGTTTTCAGTACCAGGCATGAAAGACTCTCTGATTGGATTTGAGGCCCACTCCCCAAAAGAGAATTCATACCTGATACTGAAACCAGTGTCGTGTGTGTGTGTGTGTGTGTGTGTAATTTTTATATATTTATGAGAGAGAGAGAGAGAATATAGGCACACTAGAGCCTCATGCCATTACAAATGAACTGCAGATTCATGTGCCACGGGCTTGATGTGGGTATTGGGGAATTGAACCCAGGCATACAGGCTTTGCAAGCAAATGCCTCGAACAACTGAGTCATCTCTCCAGCCTGTTGGCACCTTCTTGATAATCACATCAGTGGAGGAGGAGTCCTCTGGATCTTATCCTGAGAGGTTTTGATAAGAGCCAGTATTAGCAAGAGAGTAGGGACAGGAGACAGTAACATCAAGACTAACATTAAAAAAAATAAAGCCAATTAGGGGCTGAAGATATGGCTCAGCAGTTAAGGCTTTGCAAAGCCTAACATCAGGGGTTTGAATCCCCAGTGACCATGTAAATCAGGGTGCACAATGTGGCATACGCGTCTGGAGTTTGTTTGTAACAGCTAGAGGATCTGACATGCCATTCTCTCTTTCTCTCTCCTTCTGTTTATCTTCTCTCTGCTTGCAAATAAACAAACAAGCAAATAAATAAATAAATTTAAAAAAGAAGCCAATTGGCTCCTCACCTCGGCTACAGGCAACAAACCCTAGATACACACAGCAGATGAGGCAGGTATCATGTGACTAGCCAGGTGCCTTTGAGTATGCGCACTTCTCACATTTCTCGTCCACTTGCATTCTTGGAGTGACTTTCTCTTCCTTTCTTTTTTTAATGTGAGAGTGACAGAAAGAGAGAGAATTGGGATGCCAGGGCCTCCAGCCACTGTAATCGAACTCCAGCTGCATGCACCCCGCCCCCTTGTACGCATGTACGACCTTGTGCGCGTGCATCACTGTATGTCTGGCTTACATGGGAAGTGGAGGGCTGAGCATGAATCCTTAGGCTTGGCAGGCAAGTGCCTCAACCGTGAAGCCATCTCTCCAGGCCACTTTCTCTTTCTTCATCACCTGTCTTTACTTTTATGAGCAGCCATGTTTCCTCAGTGTAACTCTTCTTTCTGGGACACAGGAATCTGGAAATCTCACTGGGTGCCTCTCAGGACTCGGAATTATACCCGGAACATCGGGAGCAGAGCAGGAGCAGCTGGCTAGTTACTGGCAGGCAAGAGACCAACCAGGTTGGCAGGAAGCAGAGTCGTCTTGCTCGCCTCTCCTGCACCTCACGGAGGCCTGGAGCTTAAACCTCCCTGCTTCAGTGTGAGGCCTGGCCCTGGTTGTCACTGGTGAGAATTATGGATTTGGCATATGACCTCTAGATTTTGCTTGGTCGTTGAGCAGAGATGTGGTCCCTGAGGAGATGTGGAGGACCCCCCCCAACCCCCCAAGCCAGCAGCTCCTCAGTTCCCTCAACTTCTGGTCCAACATCCTGGTCCTCAGCTCCATCTTCCCCCAGCCCTCCCCCAATCTCCTTCTGTACTTTTCTCCAAAACAGGAATTATTTTGCACATTTTCTTTCCAAGTCCAAAAATAGGAAAAAGAAGGGAACAACTAATGTGGTCCAGCTGCTGGTTTTGCTACTTAACAGAGATGTTTTTACAGTCCCTTGCTCTCCGGTTCTCCCTCACATCTGCAGAACCCCCCGCCTCCCACTCCCCATACATACCCGCCCTTTGCAAAACTACCCTCTCTAGAATCCAGAGAATGCATTTTCCTCGGCTTCCTGGAGTTGCGAGTTGGGAGGCACCCAACGGTAGGGGCTGTACCCCGAGATGCCAAGCCAGCATACCAGCAAATCCCCTCCTACCTGCACGTGTTGAGTTGACTTGTTGCTGTTCCTCTATCGTGTCCAGCACATTGTGCCCTAGGATATGTCCTGGACGCATGGCACCATAGGAAGTTTGGAGGGCCAGCAGAGCTGGGGAAAGAGCCCCCCGCCACGCAGCTTCAAGGAATAGAGAAGCTGTGAAGTGACTTTCATTTCCTTGTGTATTACCATAACTTAAACTAAACCCATGTTTTGAATGTAGTGAGAGACTTCCGGTTAAGATGGCTGGATAGGAGCTTTGCCAAAGAATTCTGGGGTGGGTGGGTTGGGAGAGGCAAGATATAATACTCTCCTCTAGCCAGGCATGGTGGCACATGCCTTTAATCTCAGCACTTAGGAGGCAGAGGTAAGAGGATCACTGTGAGTTCGAGGCCACCCTGAGACTACATAGTGCATTCCAGTCCTAGGCTAGAGTGAGACCCAACCTCGAAAAACCAAAAAACAAAACAAAACAAAACAAACAAACAAACAAACAAACAAAACCCCACAAGATTCTTTTCTGCCAAAAGGCTAAGGAGTGCAAAGACGTAAAAACCCAGGAGAGAATGCTCTGGAGACCCAGCATCACAAAGTCAGCAAGAACTGGCTTCCGCTGGCGGCTGCTGGGAGGGGCTTCTGTTCACCGGCCCTGCTGGAGACAGAGCTATGGGCCAGGGATTCTCCACCCCCCCCCCTTCCTCAATCTACACTCAGTGCGTGCACTCGTTTCTCAACGGAAAGCTCACAAGTGCCTAACTTACGACAGGCTCAGTGGTCAGTGCTGGGGCCGACTTCAACATGGCCTGGGTGTGTTTCTTGCATTAAGACTTTCCATGTGGGAGGTTGTTAATATGAGGTGTTTGAAGACCTACTATAGCCTTGTATGTGGTCAGGGAGCTTATACCCCAAATGCAGCTCTTCTGATTGTGGGCAGAGCCGTGCAAAGTTACGTGGGTGTCACGTTGCAGTCAGGAAGCAGAGAAGCACCGGGAAGTGGAGTCAGGCCATACAACCTCCAGGTCCACCCTTTCCCTCAGTGACCTACTGTCCCCAACAACGCTCCCTTCGACAGGCAGCTTTCCCGTAGTCCAGGACACTAGCTCTGATGACAGTGAGTTCCAGTCGCCAGGCTATGGGAAAGGAGAGCTCACTCCCCAGGATGGCAACGACTCCTTAACCCAATGGAATTTCCTAACCGCAGCCAAACCTAGAAACAGGATGGGGCAGATCTCTGGCTCTTTTTTTTTTTTTTTTTTTTTGAGATAGGGTCTCACTCTAGCCCAGGCTGACCTGGAATTCACTATGGAGTCTCAGGGTGGCCTTGAACTCACGGCGATCCTCCTACCTCTGCCTCCCGAGTGCTGGGATTAAAGGCTTGCGCCACCACGCCCGGCTGATCTCCGGCTCTTAGGTACCTAACCCTGCTCCTCCAGCCGGGGCTCAGCTTCACCTGCTGGTCCTCACACTCCCCTCTTCCTGGTCCATCGCGTATGGAGGAGGGGTCTCCCTCCACCCGGACCTCTGCCCTCTGCTTGGGAAACGTACTGCAGTCTCTCAAGTCAAACCAGGAATGCGGGAGCTGCAGTGGTAGTTTTCATCCCCAAACCCCTCACCAGCTTCCAACGGAAGACCCACGTGTTGCTGAAGAGCATGGGCCTTTGTCAGCGCGACTTCTGGAATGTCTCTGAGGAGGCCGTTGTAAAAGTCACGCTTGGCTGAGCCTCCTGGGAAGGGGTCTTGAGTCCAGACCCAGGTTGCACTTCCCAGGAGGGATTTTCTGTGGGCACAGCGTCTCCTTTTGGCTGATGAAGATCTAGGCATAGGACTTTCTTCATTCTGAGCATAGAAGCCCCTATGAAATTTTTACTTTTCTACCTTATTTTAAAAATTTATTTTCTATTTAATTTTATTTATTTGAGAGCAGGGGATGGGCCTCTAAGCTACTGCAAACAAACTCCAGATACAAGTGCTACCTTGTGCATCTGGCTTTTCGTGGGTCCTGGGGAATCGAACCTGGATCCTTTGGCTTTTCAAGTAAATGCCTTAACCACTAAGCAATCTCTCCAGCCCCAAAGTTTTTTTTTTTTTTTTAAGTTTATTTTTATTTTATTTATTTATTGAGGGGGGAAGGATTGGCCTTATTTTTGCCACAAGCCTGAAACTCAAAAAGATAAGGAAATTGTATCCAGGGGGTAGCAAGTTTTGAGAGGAAAATGTGCCTTATCTGTCTGGGTGTGTCCTTCCACCAGCTCCAGTCGCTCTCAGTAACTGCTGAGTGAACCATGAGTGAAAGTATGAAATCAAATCACATTATCTTACCTGGTGTTAGAGAAGAAGAAATTCTTCAAAAGCCCATTTTGGGGGCTGGGGAGATAGACAGTTCAGTTGGTGCAAACATGAGGATCTGAATTTGACCCCCAGAATCCAGGCATGTGAGTGTGCATGTATTATCCTAGTGCTTGGGAGGTGGAGACAGGCAGATCGTTGGCCACTGGCCAACCAGTCTAACCTACTAGGCGAGCGAGCTCCAAGGCCAATGAGTGACCTTGTCTCAGAAAAGGTGACTAATGAGGACTGGGAAGGTGGCCTGGCGGTTAAAAGCACTTGCTTACAAAGCCTGCTGACCCACATTCAATTCCCAAACTACCTGCATGAGCCAGATGAAAAAACAAAACAAGTGAGACCCCTGAAGAGAAGCAGGAAGGAGCCCTAGTAAGCTTCCAGAAACCACACAACAAGCACTTTGGCCTTCTGAGCCATCCCCCAGCCCAGCATTTGGGAGTTTTAGAAGTTCTCTGAATTTGTGTTTGTTCTGTTAATTGCATAAGAATCATTAAGAAAGTTTGAAATACATTTCTGAGCTATACTATGAGACATTGTGATTCAGTATGATCCTGGATGTTATATTTTATTTTATTTGAGAGACAGAGAGATACAGAAATAGGCAAGGAGAGAGAGAATTGGCGCACCAGGGCCTCCAACCAGTGCAAATGAACTCCAGATGCATGCACCCCCTTGTGTATCTGGCTTACTTGGGTCCTGGGGAGTCAAACCTGGATGGATCCTTTGGCTTTGCAGGCAAGCACCTTAATAGCTAAGCAATCTCTCCAGCCCTTAAAAATTTTTTTTCATTATTTTTTTTATTTATTTGAGAGTGACAGACAGAGAGAAAGAGGCAGAGAGAGAGAGAGAGAGAGAGAGAGAGAGAGAGAGAGAGAATGGGCGCACCAGGGCCTCCAGCCACTGCAGACGAACTCCAGATGCGTGCGCCCCCTTGTGCATCTGGCTAATGTGGGTCCTGGGGAATTGAGCCTCGAAGCGGGATCCTTAGGTTTCACAGGCAAGCACTTAACCTCTAAGCCATCTCTCCAGCACCCCCTTTTTTTCACATGGGGTCTGGGGACTGAACTCAGGAACTCCAGCTTGAGTGGCCAGTGATTTATCCATTGAGCCATGTCTCCAGCCCCTGGGTGTTGTGCTTGGTTATATTGCATCAGCTTATTCCTTTTTAACTTTTATTTATTTATTTTCCCATTTTTGACACTTTCATACATTATATAATTATTTTGATCTTGTACCCTTTAATTAATCTCTTATACCCATCTACCTCTCATTAACACCTTTGTTCTTTTCCATCAATACCTAACTAGAATTCCACAGCTTTATGTTTTCAACCCTTTGTGTTAAGTTAGAGTTCCTTTCAGGATCATGGATGGACGGGTATCTGTCTTTTTAAAAAATATTTTTATTTATTTGCAAGGGGACAGAGAGAATATATAGGCACATCAGGACCTCTTGTCACTGAAGATGAACTCCAGATACATGTGCCACTTTGTGCATTTGGTTTTATGTGGGTACTGGGGAGGTGAACCTGGGACATTAGGCTTTGCAAGCAAGTGTCTTTAACCACTGAGCAATCTCCCCAGCGTAGGTATTGGTGGTCTTTTAAATTTATTTATTTTTATTTGAGACAGAGAGAGGGATAGAAGATGAAAGAGAGAGAGAGAGAAGGTCCAGCCACTGCAAATGACCTCCAGACACATGTACCACCTTGTGTAGCTGGTTTACCCATGAGCTGGAGAATCAAAACTGGGTCCTCAGGCTTCACAGGTAAAGCACCTTAACCACTAAGCCATCTCTCCAGCCCTAGGTACTTGTTTTTAACAAGCAGAGCAGGAGGTTCTGACATAGGCGGTTTGAGAACCACAGCTTCAGTGAATACTGCTTTACCCTGTTGTCTGGGTAGATGAGATGAAGGTCAACTTCAATAAGCAAAGATTTGAAGGACATTTTCTGCGATGAAAATGTTTCCGCCTCCACAAGGACCAGGTGAATTTATTTCCTTCTCTGAAGATCTCAGGCATGGTAGGCTGGTTGCTGTAGAGAGGTGAGGAATGAGCCAGGTGTCCAGTAAGGAGTCAGTGTAGCTTTAAGTGCCTGGGAGCTTCCCAATTCAATAACATAGCTACTCTGCTCTATTTCATGTGGTCCTCTGTGCCTCTGAGCTCTGGAGTGAAGTTTCTCTACATTCGTCTGGGAGGAAATGCTAAACCAATGAGCAAGAGACAGCATGGGCCAGGCTTGGGAGTGAACCCTAGAGAGTGAACCACAGAGACCGACGTCCCTACCTCTACCTACCTTCGTACAGTGTGCGTTCACTTCACTGGTTGACTGGTATTGTAATGACAGAATGGAGAGGCCACCTTTGATCAGGACTCAGTTGTTTGTGCTTCCAAGAATTCACACTTTGACCCAGACTTTGCTTGGTTGGTCCAGGGGACTGGAAGTCTGAAGGAGGGAGCAAGCAATGCCAGCAGCAAACATACAGAAGCCAGAGAAACATGCCTCCACTTCCTTCTTTCTTTCTTAATTTTTCTTTTGTGCATTTTTATTTATTTGAGAGCAACAGACAGAGAGAAAAAGAGGGAGGGAGAGAGAGAGAGAGAGAGAGAGAGAGAGAGAGAGAGAGAGAGAATGGGCGCACCAGGGCCTCCAGCCACTGCAAACAAACTCTAGACACGTACACCCCTTGTGCATCTGGCTAATGTGGATCCTGGGGAATTGAGCCTCGAACTGGGGTACTCAGACTTCACAGGCAAGTGCTTAACCACTAAGCCATCTCTCTAGCCCTTCCACCTCCTTCTTACTGATGGAAAACACTCTGCTCCCAGAGGAGGCAGGCCCTGGACATCTGTCCTTTTCAAGTTACTACCTATGCTTTTAGTTATAGGTGATTCTGAGGTCAGGCCCAAGAGTTTAGAGGAACGTGGGTCCTGATGACCAGTTCAGTGAGGCAGTCCCATGCCTGAGTGATGGGCCATGCCTCCTGTTCTAAGACATCTGATGTCTGAACACCTGTCCAGGAGTCTCAGAACGTGGTCACAGTGCTGGCATTGCATTTAAAATATTTTTTTGTTCATTATTTATTTATTTGAAGGTGACAGAGAGAGAGAGAGGGAGAGAAAGAGACAGATAGAGAGGGAATGGACACACCAGGGCTTCCAGCCACTGCAAACGAATTCCAAACACCTGCGCCCCCTTGTGCATCTGGCTAACGTGGGTCCTGGGGAAATGAGCCTCGAACCGGGGTCCTGAGGCTTCACAGGCAAGCGCTTAACCGCTAAGCCATCTCTCCAGCCCATGGCATTGCATTTAAACTCCTGAAAGGAGTTTAAATGATCCTTGGGTCTGAAATAAAAGAAACTATATTTAGTCCATACTCAATATTCAATTTCTTTATATTTAGAACTCTTCCTCCTGAAAGCTGGTTATGAGGAATTAGGAAAGTGTAAGTATTCTGATTTTCATTTATGCTCTGGGTAACTCAGGGCAAACTCAGTCTATGCCTGTTATTCCTGCACAATTATTAAGACTTTCCAAGGGGAAAAGGGAAGATGGTGGGAGAGCATTATGATTACAGTACATTGTCTATGTATGTGCAGACTGTCAATAAAAAGTCGAAAAAGTAGCATTTCCTCTTTTAATGAAATGGGTCCCAGTGGCCACCCCATCCATGGATGTTTTCTTTGATTTGTAGGTTTTCTATTTTTATACTTTTTTTTGAGGTAAGGTCTCTAGCTCAGGCTGGCCTGGATCTCGCTACGTAGTCTCAGGATGGCCTTGAACTCATGGTAATCCTCCTACCTCTGCCTCCCAGAGTGCTGGGATTAAAGGAGTGTGCCACCACACCTCGCCCAACTCTTTTTATGCATTTTAATGGGGCAAGGAAACCCACTTAGCAAATGGAGGTAGGAGAGATATCTGTTTAAAAATAACTTTTGCAGGGTTGGAGAGATGGCTTAGCGGTTAAGTGCTTGCCTGTGAATCCTAAGGACTCCAGTTTGAGGCTCGCTTCCCCCGGACCCACGTAAGCCAGATACACAAGGTGGTGGATGCATTTGGAGTTCATTTGCAGTGGGTGCAGGCCCTGGTGTGCCCATTTTCTCTCTCTCTGCCTCTTTCTGTCTGTCTCTCTCAAATAAATAAAAATAAAAATAAATAAAAAAAAAAAAACTTTTGCAGCATTGCAGCATTTGTAGAGTTTTCTAGCATAAACTGACCAGGAATCCAACAACAACTTTCTTTTTTTTAACAATAGTCTCTCAAGCTGTTTCAAAGAACTTTCGATGGAGGCTGACACACCCCTCAGCGCCCTTTTACTCAAGGAATCTGCACTTGCTGAGGGCCATCAGATAACGCTGTGGCTGCATATTTTCTTTTAAGTCAGAAACAGTTTTGAATCTCACCATGAGCATCTACTTGGCTAGCTAAAAAAAAAAAAAGAGAGAGAAAGAAAGAGAGAGAGAGGAAAAACATCATTAAATCCCTTATTCCAGGGAGGATCCTCAGGAAATGAGATATCAACAAAATGTTCTGCCACAAACCATTGTCCCTTGAGTAGTGCTTGTACCAAAAAAAAAAAAAAAAAAAAAATTGTGTCCTTGTTGCAGTCAGGTTTGCATTGCTGGCAGAAATCACCTGACCAAGAGCACCTTCAGAGAGGGGGGAAGGAAGGATTCATTTTGGCTTAGACTTGAGGGGAAGCTCCATGATGGCAGGGAAAATGATGGCATGAGCAGAGGGTGGACACCGGCAACAGGAGAGTGTGCCCAACACTGGCAAGGGGACACTGGCTATAATACCCATAAGCCCGCCCCCAACAATACACCACCTCCAAGAGGCGTTAATTCCCAAATCTCCATCAGCTGGGAACCTAGCATTCAGAACACCTAAGTATATGGGGGACACCTGAATCAAACCTCCATCGTCCTCATCAGACAGTGGAGAAACCTACAGAGTCACCAATTCTGACACTCAGCCTCATCTCCCTTTTCTGGGTCAGGACTGGCATCAATTTCTAGCTCCTCTCTGGGCCATAAGGACCCCATGTGGGCAACTCCCCTCTCACTGGAGCTGTACACTTCTCATTGTCCTGGGGTCTCCTGAGCCGTATGAGTGGGACAGATGAGCTTCATCAGCCTAGCTTCCATCATCGATATAACAACACCCACCTGAGTGTCCGCCACATGCCAAGGACCATTTCAAGGAGGTCTATCATTATCTCTACATGCAGATGTAGAAATGAAGACACTGACCCACCCAGGCTCATACAAATGGTAAGGTGAAATGGCAGGCTTCAAAAGAAGGCAAATGGGGCTGGAGAGATGGCTTAGCGGTTAAGCACTTGCCTGTGAAGCCTAAGGACCCCGGTTCGAGGCTCGGTTCCCCAGGTCCCACGTTAGCCAGATGCACAAGGGGGCGCACGCGTCTGGAGTTCGTTTGCAGAGGCTGGAAGCCCTGGCGCGCCCATTCTCTCTCTCTCCCTCTATCTGTCTTTCTCTCTGTGTCTGTCGCTCTCAAATAAATAAATAAAAAATTAAAAAAAAAAAAGAAGGCAAATGACTAAAGTGCCTGTGTCTCACCCTTTCTCTACAAATAATAACCTGAATATTTCTCCTGACCCCAGTTCCTTCTTCCCTTTACTGCAAAATTCCTCAGACTTTTCAACCAATAGGATTATACTCACTGTCTTCAATTTTTCACCTCTTTCTCATGAATTCCCTGCATTCAAGCATTTTCCTTAGACCTCATCAAAGTATGGTTTCATTGAAGTAACCAGTGGTGCCCTCCACGTTGACAGCTGTAATGGGCATTCTCATTTCTTATCTTCCTTTGGGAGCTCAGAGCCTACAAGTAGCTCACTCCCAACCCTGTTTGAAAACCCTCTCTATCAGCTGGCAGGGTACCACAGACCCATAGCTCGTTGTCCATTCCTCTTCAGTCTCTGAGCCAGTGCCTCCTTGTCTTTCTAAAGTCCCAATATTGATGTGTCCTTGGGCCCCATTCTTAGAATTCCGCTCTTGCCTTTTTGCACTCTTTCGGTGAGCTCATTCAATTCCATAGTTCTCAATATTGATATTTTAGCATTTATATCAACAACCTCTATTTCTTCCCTGAACTCTAGACACTAATATTAACTGGCATACACATTTCATACCAGGAAACTGAGCTCCTGTTTAAGCTCAACAAAGTCCTCTGCAACGCGGAATTCGCCTGCAAACTTTCCCATGTCATTTTCACCACATCCATTGCTGCTCCCTCATCCAAATTCTCATCACCTCTTGCCTGGATGATTGTAATAGCTTCCTAATTAGTCTGCATGTTTCTGCCCTTGTCCCAGAAATACCAGTTTAAATGTGAGTCGAATCATGTTACGGCTCTGCTCAAAATAATGCCTTCTTTTTTTTTTTTTTTTTTCTGTCGTGCGGTGAATGTGGCAGTCTATGTCCAAAGCTGGCTGCGACACTTTCTCCCACAATGCTCTTCTTAGCATGTGACTTTAGGGGAGTAGAGCTTGTGTTTGCTTTGCACCTTGGCAGGTTCAGGGCTATAGCACAACACTGTAAGCCAATTCCAAGGCTGGGTCATATAAATCAAGGTAGTACAGTGTCTGCCTGGTCCTCCATCTGAAGGGTTCAACTGCTTGGGGTCGCCATGCTGTGATGAGGCTCCCCTTGTCCATATAGACTGCGCCTGTGCTCAGCACCACAGCTCCGCGTTTGCCACCTCTCCAGCCCTGAGGCAGGAGGTCTCGCTGTTGCCCACTGCTCTGTTCACAGGCTGTTCCGGGCAAGCTCTGGGACATTCTCCTCTCTCTGCCTCCCATCTCACTATAGGTGGGCTGGGATTCTAGAAGCCTGCCAGTTCCTGGTTTTTACGTGGAGTCTTGGGGTCTGAACTGAGGTCCTCATGCTTATGTGGCAAGAGTTATATCCACTGAACCATCTCTCCAGCCCTGAATTTTTTAATCTTCAGCCATTGGTCTTTGAATATCACAGAAAAGATCCAGAATATCGTGGAAGCATCTAAAAACATGGGTCAGATTCGCCATGCTCTATTTGAGTTCCTGACCACAGGATCCATGAGTATAAGAAAATTATTGCTTTGTATCAGTAAGTGTTGGGGTAGGTTGTTAAGAAACAAAGTTAACTAGAACTTGGCCAAAAATCCTAAGTGCTCATGGGAGCTTCAAGGTCTTCATGACTAACTTGCTCCTTGTTCTGACCTCAGCCTGTTAGTTACTTTGTGTTTGCTGTGGCCAGATGACCTGACCAGAAGCAATGAATGGAAGGAAGGGTTTCCTCAGGCTTCCAGTTTCAGGTTTGGGTTTGTCACGGCAACAGGAGTGTGAAGCACCTGGTCACAGCCGGTCCACGGTCAGGAAGGAAAGAGACAGGGCGCTGGGGCTCAGCTTTCTTTTTCTCTCTGTTTCATTCAGTCCAGGACTCCAGCCCATGGAATGCTGCTGCCTATAGTCAGGTGGCTCTCCCCTCCTCAGCTAACCTCATCTATGATATTCCTTGTAGAATTTTCCAGAGATATATTTCCATGGTGATTCTAAATTCTGTCCAGTTGATGGCCAGGGATTAACTACCACATCCCCTCACCACTCTCCCGCTTATACTCCAGGCATTCTGGCTTGCTGCTAAGCCCTTAAATATGCCAACCAGGGACCTACTTCAGGATCTAAACCTTTGTAAATCTCACTGCCTAGAGATGTGGGCCTCTAGTTGTTGTCAAACTCAATCTCTCACTGTCCTGGTTCCACCTGTTCAGTCTTCTCTCGGGTAACTGCCAATATCAAAGGTGACTCCAGTGATGACTGGCCCCTGGTGTCATGCTATGGCACAGTCCTTTCCCACCATGAATAGGACTGACCCATGTAACCAATAAGATAGGGTAGAAATGATAGCATGTGAGTTTAGGTGCCAGGTTACAAGACATTTCCATTTTGTCCCACTCTCGGGACATGTGACGTATAGACACAAGGAGTTCTATGGAGAGACCCCAGAGGTGAGGATGAGGCCTCCTGCCTGATGCCATGAAACTGCTACCTTCTCATTGCTGAGACAAACCACCTGGTCAGGGGCAGCTTGTGGGAGAAAGGGTTCGCAGCAGCTTGCAGTTCCGACAGGAGCTTTCACTGTGGCAGAGAAAGCATGACAGGCCGGCAGGGAAGCCTGGGTCATATCTCCACATCCGCAGGAAGAAAGTAGTCTAAGTTTTAGGTTTGGAAATGGGCTATTTAACCCCAAAGCCCACCGTTAGCCACACACCTCCTCCAGTCCAGCAAGGCCCTACAGCTGCCCCAGATTACCACCAGCCAGAAACAAAGTATTCAAAACACGTGAGCCTATGGGGGGCATTTCATTTACCCACCACAGGGTGAAGGCAGTAGCGGAACCATCCTTGCCGTGCATTTGCCTCCCTGCACCGTTTCTCCCAGCACACTTCCTGTCCTGTGGCCCTAGGCTGTAGATTTTTTTTTTTTTTTTTTGTCAAGGGCTCCAGATAAAGTAACTCACCCCATCATTTTATATTTATAGCAATGGGAAAAATATTTATCTCCTAATTCTCAACACAAATGCCAAGATTCAATTTGCCTGTTGGCTCTTAATTATCTTCTGAGGAGGCAAAGCAAAACTGGTTATCATTATCTTTGAAATGCCTCTTCTTAAACCACACAAAATAAACATTCAGTCATGAAAACTATAAGGTTTACAGTAGGAGAATTTTAACCTTGAAAACTCTCCAGCAATAGAATCCAGAGTTTATGTAGGAGTTTGGAAGTAATTTGCAAAGTGGGCAAAATAGTCACATAGCCTGTGAGATTACCTCCACCAGCTCTGCTGCAAAACGCAAGCTGGAATGTGGCATTCCTGAGCGTCAAACCTGCAAGGCTACTCGTGGGCCCAGTGGTCCTCTTTGAAAAAAAAAATACCACCAGTTTCATTTATCAATTGAAAATTTACTTTCTGACTGCCTACAATGTTCTTGACATTGCTTATATACTGGGAATTCAGCGAGAAACTAAACAGAGACCTTGCCTCGAAGGTCTTCCACTTTTCCTCAGATAGCATGATCTTCGGGCAGCTCTGCTCCCACTGGCTGCACAATCAGGACACAAGTGTCTAAGAGATGGTGACATTCAGTCACAGCCCTGTCCTTCCTGTGCTTTTCCTGCTATGATAAAGCCTCCCTCAAAAACAGCCAGAAATGAGCGCCTTCCTTTTACAATCTCATCTGGGCAGGTGTACTACCATGGCAACAAGACGGTCGCTGCTACAGGGGTGACAGGCCAGAAGAAGGAGGTTGCGGAGGATGTGCTAGACATGTCAACATACATTGCCACATTTGGTGTTTTTTTTTTTAAGATTTATTTTTATTTATTCATTAGAGACAGCAAGGAAAAGAGAGAGAGAGTAAGAATGGGTGTGCCAGGGCCTCTAGCCACTGCAAACAAACTCCAGATGCATGCGCCACCTTGTGCCACTGGCTTATGTGGGACCTGGAGAATTGAACCTGGGTCCTTAGGCTTCATAGGAATGTGCCTTAACTGCTAAGCCATCTCTCCAGCCTGTTTTTTTTCTTTTTCCTTTTTTTTTTTTTTTGAGGTAGGGTCTTCCTCTAGCCCAGGCTGACCTGGAGTTTACTATGGAGTCTTACGCTGGCCTCAAACTCACAGCAATCCGCCTACCTCTGCCTCCCAAGTGCTGGGATTAAAGGTGGGAACCCCCATACCTGGTTCATTGTCTCATTTGGCTCTCACTCTAATCGCAGAAAAGGCAGAAGAGAGAAAATTGGAATCTCACGTTACAAATGGAGGTGAGAAGCTCTGAGAAATGGGACCAAGCCAGGAAGTGGCTCTGTGGATCCTTGTGCAGCATCACCCTGCGACATGGTGTTCCAGGATGAAATAAAGTGTTAGGTAACATAGAGTTCTGGTTAACTTGTTTGCATGTGCACATGTGTGGTGTGCATTCATATGTGTGTTGGGTGCATTTGTGTGTGCGTGCGCATGCAGGAATACGTGTGCATGTGTGCGTGTGCAGGTGGAAGCCAGAAGTCCATGTTGGGTGTCTTCCTCAAGCCCTGTCTGCTTGACTCTTGGAGACAACATCTCCCAGTGAACCCGGAGCTCCCTGATTTAGCGAGACTGGCTAGCCAGCTTGCCAGGGCTGTGGTGTGGGTGGGCGGGGGCCTGCCTGTCTGCCTCTGAGCCCTGGCAGGAGTGTGCTGCCACTCCCAGCATTTAGGTGGGTTCTGGGTATCCAAACTTGGGTCCTCAAAGGGCTTTACCACCCGAGTTCATTGCCCCAGTCTGCAGACACCTTGTTGATGACCCACCTGCCACCTCCCCCTTATGTACGACAGAAAGATGTTTGTAGTAACTTGGATTTCCTTGGCACTTAGCAGGCAGAATCCAAGAGCAGTGGGTGACTGCCATTCGTTTCCAAGCTTTTTCCCCCATTAAAAAAAGAGCCAGAGAAATGTAGCCGGAACGCTGATAAAATTAAGGTCTTTGTGTAATACAGTGTTTCAGACAAAAATGAATAGGCTTAAACAAAACCGACACGTTAAGTAATACAGGCAAAAACGTGCTTCCTCCTTTGCAAACACCAAGCTTCAACCTTTGTGTGCCTTGAAATTCTTTGGCAACAGACTTCACTTAGAGGAGTGTTTGGAGCCAGCAGGCCTGCCCTCCCAGCTCAGAGTTACCCTCAGCAACGGGAGCTCGTGCCGTCACGTGGGAGCCATGGTCATCAGCCACCACGACGGTATGCATCCTTCCCTAGTCTATGTGACAAGGTGCATTTGGGGCGTCTGTTTTAAGTAAACAATCAGGCACGTCCTAAATTACCATGCGGTGTGTGTGTGTTCATATGTGTGGGCACATATGTACATGCATGTGTGTGTGTATGTGTGTGTGTGGAGGCCAGAGGTTGTCACTGGTCACTGAGGTTCTTTCTCAATCACTCTAGTTTGTTTACCGAGGCAGGGCTCACTTGAAAGCAGAGCTTAACGATTTGACTAATTTAGCTAGCCAGTTTGCCCTGGGGATCCAGTCTCCACCTCCTGAGTGGGCCGCCATCCCTGCCTGGAATTTACATGGGTGTTTGGGATTTAAACTCTGGCCTTCCAGCTTGCAAGTAAGCACTTTATCCAGTGAGCCACGTCTCCAGCAACTAGTCCTGATTCCCTACAGCTGCTACGTGTGGGCGCATGTGTGGGTCTTGTACTGAGCTGGAACTCCAAGGTGAGCCCAGAATGGATGTTGGCTAATGCCCAGTAGGTAACATTAGGGTTATTTTTTCGGAGTTGGGCATTACCAAGGGAGAGTGCTCTAAGCGTGCCCTAGGAACAGAGTAATTGGAACTAGTTTGACAAGTTCATCAGGCAGTTTATCTTGGCGTTGTGCTGGGAATGCTACGGACACCGTCGCATTTAATGTTTGCAAAATCAGACATGTCACTTGCTCATTTACAAACCAGGAAATTGTCTCAAAGATACCCCAGAATTTCCCAGGATCACAAAACTGGAAGGACAAGAAGATTGGATACAAATGTCTGAAGTGTTCCTCCACTCCAATGGCGTTTCGTCCCCAACATGGGGGTCAGTCTGCTGGCCCACAAAGCTTTGGTGGTTGGCTCATTCCAGATATGACCTGCTGTAACTCTAGACTTCTTTGTGGGGCTCACACAACCCCTGATCACACAGTGGTGCTATGGGATTGAAGGTCTGGCAAAAAGCAGTGGTGGCGAGAGCGGGAGAATCAGATTGTCAGTTTAACAAGTAAAAATACAGATGCTCAATTGGATTTGAATTTTTGCCAGTTGTGGTGGCATTCGCCAGTAGGAAATTGCTGAAGAGGCAGAGGCAGGAGGATCAGGAGTTCAAGGCCAGCCTGAATTTCTGATGAACAGTGGGTTATAGTGTAGTAAAAGTGTGCCCCAAATATTGGGTGAGACATACTGAAATGCTGTTTGTACTTCAAGTGTAACTGGCATTCTACAAGCAGCCGGGCAAAGGAAAAAGCGACCCTCACTCTCGACTCCTGCCTTCTGCCAGCCCAGGGTGGTGGCCCTACTTTTGTCCTTCTTATGTTTCTCTACCTAGCCTTTGCCACTCAGGAATTTCAACCAGACTGATATTTTCCCCTCCTTTCATGGGTGCTGGTAACAATGTCCAAGGAAGAGTTGCCCGGAGCCCTTGTGGCCCGGCTTCCTTGGGCTGGCCTTCATAATAGACGCACATACTCCCTTCATTTTATAAGTCTTTCCTCTCAGCCTTCTGGGGACATGAGCTTCAGGGTGGTGACAGGAGTAAGCATTGAGAAATACCCGTGCCTTCAGAATGGTGACAAAGTCTTCCTGCACCTTCCCCAGACCACCTCCATCCCTCAGCTGGTTCTAATGTACCCCCATATCCCTGAGGTAATGCCAGAGTTCGCTGATGTGCCCCAGTTCCCTGGGGCCTGCAGACTATGTGCTTTCAAAGGAAGAGACTCATTGCCATTCATCTCCCTCCTGCTTTAGCCAAAAGAAGGGCCAAGGCCTGCCTTAGGTCCACACCGCCGCACTGGGTAAGATCACACCAGAACAAAGAAGAGCCTTCAAGCTTGGTGCTGACCGACTCAGACAACAGAACCGTGTCCCTAGCTCATCACCGTCTCCTCTGTCTCCTGCCTCATCTTCCCTTGCATGTGTACACACGTGTGTGTGTATCCTTCACTGAGACAGGGCCTTTGACTTGAGCCCAGAGTTCTCGATGTGGCTGATCTAGCTAGCCTGCCCTGGAGATCCGTCATCCCACCCTCCCAGCTTTTTACAGGTGGGCCGGTCTGTCATTTCCATGGGCTGGGGGTCTGAACTCGGTGCTGACACGTGCACAGTACGCCTGAGCCATCCCCCCAGCTCCTTAGTTCTCCTTTCAGGTCCGGAGCAACTGCAAATTCCCTTTTGTCCGAGATCCACTTGTATCCTCGTTCCCTCTACACACCACGGTGGAAGCTGGATCCTCCTCACAGCTGGCATTCCAAGATTCCATTTCTGTGGATTTCCGCTGTCTGGCTCCTCATGATCCTGGGAGCCTGGGATAATCAGTTAGCAACTAGCACCACACTGGCCCATCTGGACCGCAAGTAATCTGAGGGTGTAATGGTGGGGAAGTAGACTGTGCAACGTGTTTTAAAAATAATTGTCATTCAATATTTTTTTAAATCTTTGTTTATTTATTTATTTAGGGAGCAGAGAGAGAGAGAGAGAGAATGGGTGTACCGGCCACTCGAGCCACTGCAAACAAACTCCAGATACATGCGCCACCTTGGGCAGCTGGCTTACATGGGTACTGAGGAATCAAATCTGGGTTCTTAGGCTTCACAGGCAAATGTCTTGACCTCCAAGCCACCTCTCCAGCCCGAAAAGCATACATTTTGTTTGTTTTGTTTTTTTGAGTTAGGGTCTCACTCTATCCCAAGCTGACCTGGAATTCACTATGTAGTCTCAGGGTGGCCTCAAACTCATGGCAATCCTCCTACCTCTGCCTTCCAAGTACTGGGATTAAAGGCATGCGCCACCATGCCCAGCTCATTTAATATTTTTGTGTTAGGGAGATTGCTGTGAGTTCGAGGCCAGCCTAGGACTACAGAGGGAATTCCAGGTCAGCCTGAGCTAGAGTGAGACCCTACGTTGAAAACAAAAATGAAAACATAGTGTTTACTTGCAGAGAAAGAATATGTCTCTATATGTGATTAGAAGAATGCGTGCCTCATTGTTAACTATGGTCAATGTTTACATACATAGGTTCCAACATAGCAGGAGTCGGTCTTTTTTATCCATTGCAGTCACTCCATCCATCACCAGTGACAATTTGGGGGTGTTGTAGGCAAGCTGTAAATAGTATGATTGCATATGTTGGTTTTCCCAAGATAGCTACACTTATGCCTGCTGCCCTAGTGGCTGATCCTTCTATAGTTCCTTTCATTCTCTGATGTCTGGAGAGTGGTATATATTCCACATGCAATGCTAATGAATGTCTGGAGCATGGTGTATATTCCACACGCAATGCCAGTGAATGTCTGGAGCATGGTATATATTCCACATGCAATGCTAATGAATGACTGGAGCATGGTACATATTCCACACGCAATGCCAGTGAATGTCTGGAGCATGGTATATATTCCACATGCAATGCTAATGAATGTCTGGAGCATGGTGTATATTCCACACGCAATGCCAATGCATGTCTGGAGCATGGGACATATTCCACAAGCAATGCTAATGAATGTCTGGAGCATGGGACATATTCCACACACAATGCTAATGAATGTCTGGAGCATGGGACATATTCCACACGCAATGCTAATGGATGTCTGGAGCATGGTATACATTCCACACGCAATGCTAGTAAATGTCTGGAGCATGGTATATATTCCTCACGCAATGCTAATGAGTGACTGGAGCATGGTACATATTCCACACGCAATGCTAATGCATGTCTGGAGCATGGTATATATTTCACATGCAATGCTAGTGGATTCATTCCTTACTATTATTAAGTATGTGAATGCAGTATTTATGAAGAATGGGGCTATGGATTTGTTTTTGCTCCTTTTGATATGTCTACATTTTCTAAATTTGTACACTGCACATGAGAATCTGTGTAATTGGGGAAAGTGTTTTTACTTAAATGCAAATAGAAATGTGACTCATGTCTAAATCAGCTTCAAGCTGATTCAGGACATTCAGTTAGGTGAATTGTTTCATTTCCTAATAATAATCCACACATTACAACTTATCCTCAAAACATAGAAGTTAATAAACCATCCAGTTTATACACATGATGTTAGAACATTCTGGAACATTAACACAAAAATGAAAATCACTTTTTTTTTCCTTAAAACATGCAGATCACAGTTGGGCGTTATGGCTCATTTCTGTCATCTCAGAACTTAGGAAACCAAGGCAGGAGAATGGATGTGAATTTGAGACCATCTTGGGCTACAGCGAGTCCCAAGCCAACCTGGCCTATGAAATGCGGATCACAGGGGAGAATAGCTCAGGCTGACCTCGCATTCTTTATCCTTTTGCTCAGCCTCCTGAGTGCGGGGGTTACAGGCTTGCTCCAGAGTGTGGTTGCCTAATTATGTCCCTTCTTTTTCTTAATGCATATGTGTGTGTGCATGTGCTCATATGTGTGTGGCCATGTATGTGCATGCATAAGTGTGTGCATGTGTGTGGAAGCCAGGAGACAACCTCCGGTGCCACTCTCAAGAACACTCTCCACTTCTCTGAGACAAGGTGTCTCAGGGAACCTGAAGCTCGCCGCTCCAGCTAGACTAGCAGCCAGTCTGAGGGGTCCCCTGTCTCTGCCTCCCCAGCAGTGGGATGACAAGCTCACCCTGCCACACTCAACTTTCACATGGGTGTTGAGAATTGAACTCAGGTCCTTATCTGCACTTTACCCACGAAGTCATCTCCTCAGACACTCCTTTTCTTTTTTATTTTTTTTTTCAAGGTAGGGTGTCACTCTAGCCCAGGCTGACCTGGAATTCACTATGTAGTCTCAGGGTGGCCTTGAACCCACGGCGATCCTCCTACCTCTGCCTCCCAAGTGCTGGAATTAAAGGCATGCGCCACCACACCCAGCGACTCCTTCTTTTCAAAACTAAAATAGCTAAGAATGGTGGCACACGCCTTTAATCCCAGCACTCAGGAGGGAGAGGTAAGAGGATTGCTGAGTTCGAGGCCAGGCTAGGCTACAGAGAGACCCTACCTTAAAAAAAAAATTGGGCCAGAGAGATGGCTTAGCGGTTAAGGCACTTGTCTGAGAAGCCTAAGGACCCAGGTTCAATTTTCTAGGTCCCACATTAGCCAGATGCACATCGTGGCACATGTGTCTGGAGTTTGTTTGCAGTGGCTCAAGGCCCTGGCATGCCCATTCTCTCTCCCTCTCTCTCCCTCTTTCTGTCCCTCCGTATCTAATAAATAAATAAATAAAATGATAAAAAATTTAAAAAACCCCTGAGTTTCTATGCTTAATAAGAAAAAAAGTCTCTTTATTGATGATTTTAAGTTTAAAAAGCATTTTTATTAATTACTCTCTAGGACTGCTTTGTTCCTACACTGTTATTACCCACTCATCCAAATTATTGTGAAAAGTGGGTGTTCATAAAAATTTAATGAAGATCTGTTTGATCATAAATCTTATTAAAACATGTTATTTGTTTACTTAGAAACAAACATTATTGTAAGCTGCAAGCTTAATTGCAGAAATACACTTCAAATTTTGGGGGAATTCAACAGAGATGACAGAGAGAAAAGCTGCATGTTGGAAAGGTAAAAGAAAATAAGGAGATAGAGAAAGGCCATCCCACTCTGCCTCCCACAGAGAAACTAATGAATGGGAGAGATGGAGCTTGGGAACTTGGTGTGCCTGGATGGCCAGAAAGCCTCTTTCGAGCATGGTGCCCAGAACTCTCTGTCCTTCCTAGCCGTCCCCTGGCCTCGTCTCAGCATATCCCTTGATCTTTCAGCTCATCAGCCTGGAGTTCTGTCCTTTGCACCCTCCTGGGCTCAGACCTCAGCTATCTGCAGTGGTTCCCCTCAGAGGTCCTTCCTTCCCCGTGGTGGTTTCTGCCTCCCACTCCTGGCTGCTTCTTCCACCAGTACATTTCCTCCACCAGCATCACTGGACAGGGAGAACTGTAAATGCTGCTGCCTTCAGATCACCTTCCTGAAGTCGCCTGTCTTCACTGGAATGTAAATGAACGGATTCTGGCTAAGTACCTACTATGTGCAGGTTGTCCTCGGGGATGCATTTCAGTCCCATCAGAGTTAATTGGAGGAAATGCAGAGCAGTATTGGCTCAGAGAGGGAGCCCAGGAGGGGACTCCACCTGGGCAGAGGACATGTGTATGGGACCCATTTAGTGCTTTCATCACTTGCCTTCATGGGATGGAGCCACATCTGGATCCCATTACAATTATGAAAGGTGCAGGCTTCATGCTTGCTCCAAAGCCCAGCTCTGATTTCACAACCAGCTTGGAGAAGCAGGAGGCAAGTAAATACTTCCTGTTCCATTTGTAATCAACATGCACTTGACATCAATAAATGGGGATAATTACATTATCATCATTACCATCATTATTGGACACAATCTAGGAGACATTAATAGAGGTTTCTAGAGAATGGTCTTGGGACATATGGGACTAAAATTGGAGTCAAGGGTAGAGGCAGGATGCCATTTATCTCTTTCCTTAGCCAAGTAGATGAGAGAACTGTTAAAACACTCTCCAAAGGCTGTGGAGACTGAACTACATGGGATGCCAGTGCAAAGCATCCATTGTTTCTCCCACGTAAAAATGATAAGCTCTGGGCCTGGAGCATTTCCTGAAATCCTTAGGTAATAAAAAAGGAGAGCATCTTACAACAGTCCAATCAAGTCAGACGCTCCCTGTCTCTCCCTCTCTCTCTCCTCCTTTTCCTTCTCCTCTTCCTCCTCCTCCTCCTTCTCTCTCTCTCTCTCTCTCTCTCTCTCTCTCTCTCTCTCACACACACACACACACACACACACACACACACACTGAGGCCCAAGGGATTTACCAGCACACTAGTCTGTACAAGACTCAAGCTGGAGCTCTGACTTTGGTGGCCCCAGTTTCTCCCTCCAACGTGTAAGAAGAGTTTAAGCAGGCCACCATTACCGTGTGAGGGCAGGCTCCTAGCTGACGTCATTACACTTAATGACCCACAACCTTCACTTCCGCCCCTACCCTCCTGTCCGCAGCCTGTTATCTAATGCAATATAAATACAGGGAGCAGCTACTCAACGCTTCCCCAAAGACAGAATTCTCACCAGTAAAGTCTATGGCATGCTCGTGCTGCTGAAAATCCTTCAGGTAGTAAGGGTTGGGAGACACCGTGTACGAATTATAACAGAGGGAAGAGAAAAGGAAGGATGGCCTTTGTCACTTTCCTTAGCTAAGTCGATGACCGAACTTTTAATTTTTTTAATATTTGATTTTTATTTAATTATTTGAGAGAGAGAGAGGCAGAGAGAGAATGGGCATGGCAGGGCCTCCAGCTATTAGAAACAAACTCTAGATGCATGTGCCACCATGTTCATCTGCTTACATGGATCCTGGAGGATTGAACCTGGGTCCTTTGGCTTTGCAGGCAAGCACTTTAACCGTTAAGCCGTCTCTCCATCCTGAGCGAACTTTTCAAATGCTTTCTGAAAGATCTATCTAAAGGACATTCGCTCTAATCTTCGCTGGGTTTCCTTGTCCTGAGATAAAGTTCAAGGGAGCGGTGGGGTGGGGAGGCACACAGATTGTTTTATCTTCTCTATTTGTTCGTTTGATATTATCACACCTATGGTCCTTTGTGTTTGGAAAATTTCTTAGCTTGATCAGTGTTACATCGTCTGTTTGATGAAACTACTGGTTACCCGTACTCACAAATGTGCACACCCATTCCACCACAGCCACCAGTGAGCGTCTTCATCCATCCTTACTCCCTCCCTCCCTCTCTCCCTCCTCTTCATTCTTTCCTCCCTCCCTCCTTCCCTCCCTCCCTCCCTCCCTCCTTCCTTCCTTCCTTCTTTCCTTCCTTCCTTCCTTCCTTCCTCCGTTCCTTCCTTCCTTCCTTCCTGCTCAGACAGATTCACACAGACAATCCAAACCACTGTGGGTCTATGCTCACAGCACTGTCTGGGGTCCTGGGACATGGCTGGGACCTGGCAGATGGGGTCACCCTTTGAATACATACTTAACCCTTTGAGTCTTTGGTTACTATTGATTTCTATGAATTATTTTAATTGTGATAAAAATAGCCAAATATGTTGACGAAACTGGTATTCATCCAGAGGCACCTCCCGAGCCTCTTCTCTGGTGAGTGCGTTAAAAGAAATTAAAGGTAGCAGTCCATGTGATCCTCTCAAAGGCAGAGTTGCCATTTAGAAAAAGGGGTGAAAATAGCCCAGGGCAGCTGCTCCAAAAAAAAAAAAAAAAAGAGTTGAGCAAATGGAGAAACTTGGTTTTTCAGGCATATTTCATTCAATCTTTTCATCTTTCTTGTATGGAATGTCCTTATTGCCCTCAGCATCTTGACGATTATTGTAAATGAGGGTCATTTATAAGAACTCTTGCTGGAGTCATAGCAGGATTGTGTCACGAATTCCCAAGAGGCCAGCTCAACAGTGTGGCTCCCTTCCTCTAATTCAGGACAGAAACAAGAAAAGCAAACCCCATTAAACTGTTTATTCAACCCTAATAAACTTGGCTCTGGGGCCTGTCAAGATTTTACAGGGCAAGAGACAAGGGCCTAAGGAAGCAGAATGGGAAAGGAGGGAAGAGGTGGTGAGGCTGCAGGCATGGGGAAAGGCCACGGCACGCATAGCGGGGCTTCCTGCCCCCCGGAGCCTGGAGGTGAGGCCCGAGCTCCAGCCTCCCCGCCCACCCAGCACGCGGAGTCAGGCTGCAAGACGGATGGAGAGCCGGAGCACGTGAAGCCATCTCCTGCCTTCCCCACTGTGGTCTCACCTCTTTATCAGTCAGGCCCCAGACTAGACAGGTGTGGACAGTTTCCTTTAGGCTTCCTGCTCAGCCTTCGTTGCTGAGGGTCTGGGGGCTCTGTGCAGGGCAGTGGTCCCAGAAGGGCATCTCTCTGCCTTCAAGCAGCACAATATCTAGCTGTTAAAGTCTACATACTTTGTTCTGGGATATTCAAGGAACAAATATCACACAAGCCCAGTTGGTCTTCTGCTCTAAGGTTGAATCATTCTATTTCTAAAATGGTTTTGATTTTGTTGGCTTTTAACTTAGGGTCTCACTCTAGCCCAGGCTGATCTGAAATTCACTATGTAGTCTCAGGGTGGCCTCGAACTTACGGCTATCCTCCTACCTCTGCTTCCCGAGTGCTGGGACTAAAGGCATGCGCCACTACACCAGGCTCTATTTCTAAAATAGTTTCTACTTAGGAGCAAGTAAGAAAGATGATCTGTCACCTATCTGTCAATCTCTCATCTATCTATCTATCTATCTATCTATCTATCTATCTATCTATCTATCATGTATCTATTACCTATAAAGTATATATTATCTATCTATCTGACATCCATGTATCTATTCATCTATTTATCTATACATCACCACTCACCTATCTATTATCTACATATCTGTCTTCGATCACCTATCTGACCTGACTTATATTTATTTCATGTGCATTTCTGTCTATTGTCTCATGAGTTTGCTCCCAGTCCCATGTGACAGGCAAGGTGAGTAGGTTATCTTTATTATGTGAAGACCGAGGGATTAAATGGCTGGTTGAAATCACAGAGCCATGGGGATTAGGTCTCCCAATTTGTTGATGACTCATTTTGTTACTGCCACTAACCTCTAGCAAATTTATGAGGAGAACATGAGTCCTTGTTTAACTGAAAGAGAGCTGAGATGGAGAGAGAGCAGAGCTTCCTGGACGACCCTGTCTTCCCATGTTGAGGAGATTCAGGATGCTTTGCAGCCAAGCAGCCAGGCTGGGGAGACAGCTCACTGGTTAAAGGCACGTGTTTGAAGTTGATTTGCAGTGTCAAGAGGCCCTGGCATGCCCATGTGTGCTTTCTCTCTTCTTCCCTCTCTCATAAATAACTACAAATGTTTTTTTAAAAAGGATTTTTGGGAACCAAGACAGGAAATGTATTTAATTTTTTTGCATGTCTGTGTGTTTGCGTGGTGTGTGTGTGCATGTGTGTGTATGTTCATATGTGTGAGGGCATGTGTGCATGCACATGTGTGTGTAACCCAGAAGTCAATGTTGGATGTCTTCTTCAGTCACTCTCCATCTTATTTTAAAAATATTTTTATTTATTTGTGAGGAGAGAGAGAGGGTAGGCACTGCAAATAAACTCCAGATGTATGTGCCACTTTGTGCATCTGGCTTTATGTGGGTCCTGGGGAATCCAATCTGGGGCAGCAGGCTTTGCAAGTAATTGCCTTTAACCACTGAGCAATCAACTAGGTCTTTTGTCTGTTAGTATACCTTGATAGTACAATATTATAGTATAATTTTAAAAGTATTTTATCTATTTATTTGTGCAAGAGAGAGAGAGAAAGAATGGGCACATCAGGGCCTCCAGCTATTGCAAACCAACTCCAGACACAAGCATCACCTTGTACATCTGGCTTACATGGGTACTGGGGAATTGAACTGGGGTCCTTAGGCTTTGCAGGCAAGTTTGTTAACCACTAAGCCATTTCTCCCACCTTTATTGGCAATTTTTACACATGTATATAATGTTTTTGAAATCATAATCCCCTCCCATTATTTCCTTCTGTTCACCTTCTCTTTTGAGGAACGAGAAGCCACTGGCTCAGCTAGTGCTGAATTTAATTTTGATATGGAACATAGCTGACTGTGTTTATGGGGTAAGAGAATGGAGATGGTGACAAGGACAATGTGGAGGGGGAAAAAGTCAGGAAGAAATAAGGAAAAAAAGAATAATTAATAACCCAAGAGCCTGGGGAAGCAGAAAGGAGGATTTGCAGTACAGAATTCATTCAGAAGAATTAGCCTTGGATGTCAGAAGGATGCTCACTCCTCAGAGAACAATGAGGAGGTGAAGGTGGTGGATGCAGACAGCTCTGGGTAAGAGGTAAGGGGGGTGTCTGATGGTCAAAGTCATTTGAGTGAAAGAAGCAGAGGTGAGCAGGGCACAGAGGAGAGCAGAGATTTTCAGGGGTCTCTATGGGAGTGGGGGAGAGCTTTACCCTGGCAACAAAGTTTGCTGAGCAGAGAGGAAGGCTCATGCAGCTGAGAGGAAGAAAGTGCATAGAGATTGTCATCAGGGCAGTGACTTTGGGATGACTCGGAAGGTATCATAGTGCTGGAAAGAAGTGACTGGAGTACTGAGTAACATCTCAATCACACCTTCCAAGGCTCAGGGTCTAATGCAGAAGAGGTGGCGGAAAGAATATAAGAGCCAAAGGAAGGGTAGGACTCCTTACAACGTGCTCCCTCCAGACATAAAATGGCCTGGATATCCATGGCCTCACCGTGCCTGACCCTACCTACACAAGACCATCATAAGAGGAGGAAAAGATCATGACATCAAAATAAAAGAGAGAGTGATTGAGATGGGGAGGGGATATGATGGAGAATGGAATTTCAAAGGGGAAAGTGGGGGTGGGGAGAGGGAGGATATTCTCATGGGATATTTTTTATAATCATGGAAAATGTTAATAAAAGTTGAGAAAAAAAAGAGATTGTCATCAGAGGTCATGGCTTAGCATGGCTCATGGCTAGGAATGGGGTTCAGGCTGGTTGGGAAAAACCCAGGGTTTGAGGTTGGCATGAAGATGTAGAGAAAGAAGAGGGCAGAAATTGAAACTGTATTAAGAAGGCTCTGGGGCTGGAGAGATGGCTTAGCGGTTAAGCGCTTGCCTGTGAAGCCTAAGGACCCCGGTTCGAGGCTCGGTTCCCCAGGTCCCACGTTAGCCAGATGCACAAGGGGGAGCACGCGTCTGGAGTTCGTTTGCAGAGGCTGGAAGCCCTGGCACGCCCATTCTCTCTCTCTCTCCCTTTATCTGTCTTTCTCTCTGTGTCTGTCGCTCTCAAATAAATAAATAAATAAATAAATAAATAAATAAATAAATAAAATAATTTAAAAAAAAAGAAGGCTCTGAACTAGAGGAAGTCTGGATGGAGCCGAAGAGCCGAATGGGGAGAAATGCTGCTGCAAGACCTGAGGGTGGAGAGCGAAAGGCCTGGAGGAAAGGATACTATGGTCGCACCCACAGGTGCTAGGGTTTGTGACCTTGGAGATACGGCAGTTTGGGGACTAGGTCTCCAGCTATGAATGTGCGTGGCTGCCGAGGTCCCGCTGCAGCGGGGCTGTAGAACTCACAGGGACGCGTGGAGCCGGCATTGTGAGGAGACGATGTGGACCCGTGGTTCAGGTGAAGCACGCTGGACGCAGAGCAAAACTCGGCTTCTTTATTTATACTTTTACAATGCATCATATTTTTTTTTTTTGCAAGCAAGACATAGCAACTTATTCTTGTAGCTTCTATTCTCTAAGAAATCTTGCATAATATTCCTCTTTTCCCTTGGTTTCCCCTACTTCTGCTTAACTCATGAACCTCTTGCCCCATAAACATTCGGATAACATCTTAAACTCTAAGAAAGTCAAAGATTGCAAGCTGGTTAATATCTTACCCAGGCTCATGGAAACCAGCCACGAGCCCTGGCAGGCAGCTCTTGGGGCTATAAGGTAATAGACATTTTTTACCTCAGAAAAGGCAGTGTTAGCCACTCTCTACATAATATTATCTTCCGGCCTGAGTAACGGTACCTTTCTCTATTTCTAATCCAGTACTGATTTAATTGTCTTCTATGACCTTTCTTTGTTGCTCTATTTTACAGTTTGGTCCTGACCTTTCAAGTCTCCCCATAAAGGGAAGATTTTGATAATTATTCTTTTCCCATCTTTCCAGACCATTCTTACTCCATTAATGTATGACCCTGTATATGGGAAAGGTTGATATATCCAACCAGTGTTTTACATTTATATCTTTCCTATAGGAGCTCACCAAACCCTATTGTTAATTCAGAAAGTTACATATTCTGTTTTACTTCCTTGAGTGGGCCCAACCTGATTATTTTAAAGATGTTTACTTTTGCTCCCTAGCATTTCAGGCTCCTTTTCTGATAAGTCATCTGTGGGTTCAGGAAATGTACCCATTAATTCCTGTAATCATAAGTAGTATTTTTTGGGAACAGTTGGTAAGGCATGTGACATAGCATTGCGAGGAACATGTCTCATTAGGTGGAATACACATTTGTGGTGCTGAGAAACTTTGTACAAACTAGTCATAGTTTCAGGATCCATAATCTGTTTACCTTTTACAGCCTCAGATATTTCTATAGACACATTCTTTTCCTGTTTAATCATTGGTGACTGTGTACATACATCTGAATTGGATTCCCCTATTAATACTGACAAGGGGGGAAATGAAAGCAAAAATAAGCAGTAATAAACTTATAATAATTCCATAAATTCCAAGGAAAAAGATAGCAATAGCACAAACTTTCAGACTCCAGGTACTCCAGGAGGTCGCTGAAAGACTTCTTGGCCCTGCCAAAGAAAGTCTTGGAGGCCACAGCCCTGCTGAATGGCGTCCCATCAGCGTCACACACCAGAGCTGACTGTTGCTGCTGTTTGGCCATCACCAAGTGGCTAGAGATAATGAGGTCAACAGTCTACCCACAGACTCTTTTGGAGGCAGAGGTACTGGCTCTAGAGCCCCCACACCACATTCCTGCCCTTGGACTTTTCTCTTATGGTACGACCCCAGTGGTTCCATAGAAGATGCTGGGTTGGCATCTCTGCAAGTACAATGCTCTTGGATCTGCTTGGCACAGGGGGGTGATTCATACCACCCATCTAGAATAGGCCTTGCCCATCTGTCCCAGATTCCCATCTTTTGACATCAGCACCAGGCATTTGAGGGAATCTTCTTGATTCCAATCTTGCATGGCTTAGGAGTGCTTTTTGAAGAACATAGCATGTCCTGAGAACCTCTTAAAAAGAACCTGTACAATAACCCAAAACTTTTGACTTCATTTGTGTCTTCGGCATGTACCACCGCACCACTCACCCTGTTGGGGTGATATTACATGAAACTGCCATCCATTATGCAGCACAATATTGTCTTCTCCTTGTCCTGACTTTGCCTCTCTCCATCATCAAAAGAAACTTGCTAACATTAGAATGTGAAGTTCACATGCATTATGAGTAGAGACCCTGGCATGCCCATTCTCTCGATTTTTCTATATATCTGTCTTTCTCTGCTTGCAAATAAATAAATAAACCATAGACTGGGTGTGGCGGTGTATGCCTTTAAAAATTGTTCTCTGATCAAAATTATGTTAAGTAGCAATAACAAATAGGAACTCAACTATTTGGAAACTAAGTAACACACTTCTAAATCGTCCATCTTATAAACACAGTTTTAAAACCATTAAGGAAATTTCTATCAGTCCAAGAATATTCACAAAGTACAATATATCATGAAATACTGAGAATTATCCAAGGAACATAGACAACTTTAAATTTAAAATAATCAGGGCTAAGCCAGGCATGGTGGTGCACGCCTTTAACCCCAGCACTCGGGAGGCAGAGGTGAGAGGATTGCCATGAGTTTGAGGCCACCCTGAGATTACATAGTAAATTCCAGGTCAGCCTGAGGTAGAGTGAAACCTTACCTCAAAAAACAACAACAAAAAGTTAAAATAATCAGGGCTAGTGCGATTTCTCAGTGGTTAAAGCACTTGCCTGCAAAGCCTAAGGACCTAGATTCAATTCCCTATACCCACATAAAGCCAAATGCACAAAGTGGGACATGCGTCTGGAGTTCGTTTGCAGTGGGTAAAGGCCCTGGTGTGCCCATTTCCTCTGCTGTCTCTCTGCCTTAAAGAAATAAATAAAATCAATGTAGTTAGTCCTATTAACAGAGTAAAATAATAAAAATCATATAATAATTTCAATAAATGTTAACAATTGATATAATACAACATCTATGAAAAATACACTGGTAACTGGCTAAATGTATATATTATGCTCACCAAATGGCCTGGTAAGCTCTTCTCTTAATGTTCATACCCATGTATTAATGCTGCTCTCACTTTTGATTAGAGAAGCTTCTCTTTTCAAATAGAGGTGACCCTGGAATGACTCAGAAGGCACCATAGTACTGAGAAGAAGTGACAGAGGAGTGCTCAGCACTGAAACATCTCGATCACACCTTCCATGGCTCAGGGTCCATTGTGGAAGAGGTGGTGGAAAGAATGTAAGAGCCAAAGGAAGGGTATGAATCCTTACAACATACTCCTCCAGACTCAAAATGGCCTGGATATCCATGACCTCACAGTGCCTGACACTACCTATACAAGACCATCATAATAGGAAGAAAAGATGGTGACATCAAAATAAAAGAGAGACTGATTGAGAGAGGGAGGAGATATGATGGAGAGTGGAGTTTCAAAGGGGAAAGTTGGGGGAGGGAATTATGATGGTTTATTGTCTATAATTATGGAAGCTGTCAATAAAAAAAAAATCAAAAAGAAAAAGAAAAATGCTACCAGAGAACTCTAACAGAAGGTCACTTCCTCCATTTGATAAAAGCCATAGTTGGAAAACCAACAGCTAACATGAAACTTAATGCTGAAAGACCATATGCCCTGCCTACCACCAAGATTAAGAGAAAGGTTTAAGTGTCTGATTTCAATATTCCTATTCAAATTGTGCTGGAGGAGCAATAATATAAGAAAATAATTAAAAGGTATTTAGATGGTAACTTTTATTTTCAGATGGCTGCATGTAAAAAGGACTCACAAAAGTTAGAAGAAAATTAATTTTAAAAGTTTGCAGGTTGGAGAGATGGCTTAGCAGTTAAGGTGCTTGCCTCCAGGTTCAATTCCCCAGGACCCATGTAAACCAGATGCACAAGGTGGTGCATGTGTCTGGAGTTTCTTTGCAGTGGATGGAGGCCCTGACATGCCCACTCTCTCCCCCTAACTCTCTCTCTCTCTCTTTCCCTCCCTCTTGAATAAATAAACAAAAGTATTTTTTAAGAAAAAGTTGGGGGAAAGACTTTAATCCCAGCACTAGGAAGGTAGAGGTAGGAGGATCACTGTGAGTTGGAGATCATCCTGGAACTACGGAGTGTGTTCCACGTCAGCCTGGGCTAAAGTGAGACCCCACCATAAACAAAAACAAAAAAATAAAGTTTGGGGCACTTACTCAACAAGAGACACATAAAGCAGTGAGTACATTAAAAAAAAATACTCAGTATCATTCCTCAAGTGGGAACTGGAAATCGAAATCTTGGTGTGATATCACGAGCACGTCTCAGAGAGACTAACAGCCTGGAAACGAAATAACAAGTCTGACAAGGATCCCAAGACGGGGACGTTCCCATACACCCTGACGAATGCCGAAGGGTCTGGCCACTTGGCTAAACAATTTGGCAAAATTTCTTTCTGTATGCGTATGTGTATTTGTGTGGGTTCGCACGTGTGTGGGGCGGAGGGGGAGCAGAAGACAACGTTGGGTGTTGTTTCTCAGGCATTGTCTACTGGTTTTGAGATATGGTCTCTCACTGGCTATAGGTTAGACTGGCCAGCCACTGTCTCCACATCCCCAGTGCCAGGACCACAAGCACGTACCACCATACCCAGCTTTTCCACAGGCGTTCTGGAGATGTTCATGCTTGCAAAGCAAGCACTTGACGTATGGAGCTGTCTCCCCAGCCCCTGGCAATTTCTTAAAATGTTAAATATATACATATGTTATATACTGGTCTTAATAGCTGATGTTCACACAATAATGTATATATAAATGTCTATAACAGCTTCATACATAATGGCAAAACCTGGAACGAAATGTCCTTCAACAGATGGAAGGTCAAGGGGCTATAGCTCGGTGGAGAGCATTTGGCTGCGGCTGGGTGAACCAATGTGGCACAGTCGGCAGGGGCACACCCCTGAGCCACAGAAGCAACCTAGACTAGAAGCTGTTGCCATGCACTGCGGGGTGGGTGGGTCTCCATGCTGTACTCTAAACCCAAATTAAATGCTGCATATTATCATGTGATTTCACTTACCTGACATTCTTGTGGTGTGATTTATAATCGCAAGAAACAGACCAGGAGCCAAAGTTGGGGAGCAGTCAACTCCAGGAGGACTTTGGCATATCTAGATCTGTGGGGGTAACTATCTGATGGTATGCATCATGAAAGCTGACGGAGCGGGGGCTAGGAGCTGGCTCAGTGGCACAAGCGTGAGCACCTGGCAGAGTGTGAGAACACCCGCGTCCGATTCCCCGACCTCGAGTGCACGCCCGCCTGTGACCACTGTCCGCGCAGGCCAGGGACTGGAGACCAGCCACGACTCGGGGGCCAACAGTGGCAGCTGTGGGGTGAGTGAGACACTGTTTCAAGAGACTCACAGATGCATGATAGAGGACACCCGGTGTTCGCTGGCCTCTGCGTGTACATCTGCCCACACATAACATGATACACCACACATACTCTGTACACACATCACATCACACACTCACAACACACCACACACTCTAAACACACAACACATCACATCACATCACACACCCACACCATACCACTCAACGCATACATGCTAAATAAAACCCAAATTACAGGGCTGGAGGGATGGCTTAGCAGTTGGGGCATTTGCCTGCAAAGCAAAAGGACCCAGGTTTGATTCCCCAGGACCCACGTTAGCCAGATACACAAGGGGATGCACGTGTCTGGAGTTTGTTTGCAGTGGTTGGAGGCCCTGGCACACCCATTCTCCCTCTCTCTCTCTCTCTCTCTCTCTCTCTCTCTCTCTCTCTCTCTCTCTCTCTGTGTGGGTGTGTCAAATAAATAAATAAATAAATAAATAAATAAATAAAATATTAAAAAAAACCAAAACCCAACTTACAAACTATGCACTAAAGTTGATTAATGCCCTGTATGTATATTATACCCTAATTTGAAAATAGTTTTACACTATTTTTCAGTGTGTCTATGTTTGTGTGCTCATGTGGGTGCACGTGGGGGTGCATTCTCGAGTCAACCCTTGCCTTCCACCTCATTTGAGGCAGGAGCTCCCATTGTTTATTGTTCACAGCTGCATTTGTCAGGCTAGCTGGTCTGTTCTGCAAGCTTCTGGCAAATCCTTCTGTCTCTGCCTTTGGCCTGCTGGTGTTACTGAAGCCCACCATGGCTTCTGGCTTTTACACGGTGTCTGGAGTTCCAAATTCAAGTACTCATGCTTATGTGGCAAGTGTTTTATACACTGAGCCACATCCCCAGCCTTATATCATATTTTAAGTGAATAATAATAATAATAAAAGTGTGGGCTGGAGAGATGGCTTAGCGGTTAAGCACTTGCCTGTGAAGCCTAAGGACCCCGGTTCAAGGCTCAGTTCCCCAGGTCCCACGTTAGCCAGATGCACAAGGGGGCGCACGCGTCTGGAGTTCGTTTGCAGAGGCTGGAAGCCCTGGCATGCCCATTCTCACTCTCTCCCTCTATCTGTCTTTCTCTCTGTGTCTATCACTCTCAAATAAATAAATAAATAAAAAGTGTGCCCATTCATTCTTTCTCTCTCTCTCCCCCGCCCTCTTTCTCTGTCAAATAAATAAATCAATATAAAATATTTTAAAATGGGTGAATCCTTTCCTCAGTAAAATAGCTCCAGAAACCTATGAGGTCACTAGGGTCCCGATGTAGAACATTAGAGCCTCTGTCAGACTTCCTGAATGCCTGTGTGAAACAGTGACCCACCCAACCCATCTAGGACAATAAGTAACATGCACTCTAACCTGTTAAGCCACTGAGATGGTGGGGCTCTTTGTTATGACGGCATAACATGTCCTATTCGGAATGATACAGCCACTCTCCAGGACCTTCCCGCTCCAAGACCCGAGGATCTGCATGAGGATTTAGGGTTATAACCCTGTACTGTACAGAAGGGAGCAAGTTGTTCAGGGGTGTGGTGGTTACATTCTGTGGTCCATTAGGAACCCAGGGAGAATTAACTGGAAGAGGAAGTCCTTCCTCCAGAGTGGGTGGCCGTCCTGGTGATGGGCTATATATTAGGAAACTCTGAGAGAACACGCTCTCTCCCTTTATATGTTTGCCTGACTGCTTGTGCTACTGGCTCGTGAGTTCCTTTTACCTGGCTACCCTGGTGATTCACTGCTCGGCGCATCTATCCTGCCCAGCTATCGTGCATTGACGTTGGAACAAGCTTTGAAGACTGAAGACCTACAGCTCTCCAGCAGTCCTCCAGGCCTTCAGCTCTGGACTGCGATGGCCTAGACATCCGCCCCATGGGGACTGGACAGCTTCCTGGCTCCTTGACTCTCAAGCCTGCAGACAGCTATTGTTGCACTGACTGCCCTAAGCTAATCCAATAAATTCCCACATTAAGACCAATTCACTGTATCAGTTCTGCCCTCTGGAGACCCCTGACTAAACCCCTGGCTGATTAATATGAGGGGCTGGAATCCCGGAGGTGGAAGTGAGACCTGCTGGAGTGCTGGTGAGGCACGCTTCTACAGATGGGCATCTAGGATTCAGCTGACCATAGCCATGGGAGGGAGTGGGCAGGGACCCAAGTTACAAAGCTGTGCTGACTCTGTAACTTGGCCCCCTTGGCTGAGCCCAGGAGCCATTTTCCTTGGTATTGGAAAGTGCATTCCTCACTGGCAGTCTCTCCAAAACGCCAAGCCCTTGGGGCATCCAGAGCATCCGGAGCCTTGTTGCTCGGGACCTGCTGCCGCTGCCGTGGCTGGATCCTGCGCTTACAGACCATGTTTTTCCTGTGCAGGTTGCAATGTTCTGTGGAAAATGCGAAGCAGAAATTGTTGTGATAAGCCCGGAGCTGAGGGGCCTCTGGGGAGCAGCTCTGGTGAACTGGGTCACCTCGTTTCATGAGGGCCAGTCCTGAGGGAGGCTCCACAGGCTTAATTAAAGCCAGCAGGAGCCTGTTTGAAGTGAGGGGAGCAAGAGTGAGGGGAGCGAAGAGAAGATCCCTGAGCCAAACCCGTCTCCCCCTGCTGGGCACCAGCCTGGGGAGGCCACAGACCTGACCCATCAATGGGCTTGATGAGCGAGGGCAGCATTGTGCGAAACACTTCACAGGGCATGGGGAAGACAGCGGGAAGAAAGGCCAGGGAAATAAAATATTTTTTAAAAAAGAATTTATATTAACGCTGGAGGGATGGATTAGTGGTTAAGGCGTTTGCCTACAAAGCCAAAGGACCCAGGTCCAATTCCCCAGGACCCACATAAGCCAGATGCACAAGGTGGCACATGCATCTGGAGTTCGTTTGCAGTGGCTGGAGGCCCTGGCACACCCATTCTCTCTCTCTCCCTCTTTCTTTGTCAAATAAATAAATAAATAAAAATCTTTTTTTTTTTTTTAAAAAAAGGAAAGGCAAGGGGCCTGACCCAGAGGAGTCTCAGGGTTTCTTTTAAAAATATTTTTATAATTTATTTGTAATGAGAGAGAGAGAACAAGAGAGAGTGAAAGAGAAAATGGCCAACTCTTGCCACTGCAAACGAACTCCAGGTGCATGTGACACTCTGTACATCTGGGTATTATGTCCTGAGTAATCAAATCCAGGGTGCCAAGCCTTGCAAGGAAGCTCCTTAACCACTGAGCCATCTCTCCAGCCCTCAGTATTTCTTTTAGAAACTGTCTGCCAGGGTACAGCTGGCAGAGATCCCCAGGGTAAGCAGCCAGGGTGCGCAAGTTGGGGAACACGGGAACCTCAAGTTAAAAATGTTCATCAAAGGCTGTGGGCTGTGGGTGGGTGCATGTGTGTTCATGTGTGTGCAGGTGTGGGTGTGGTGGGAGGGGTGCACGTGTGTGTTCTTGAGTTGCAGGAGTAAGCATGTGCTGAGGCCAGAGGACAACCTTGGCTATCATTCATAAGGCATTGTCCACCTTCTGTAATATATAATTTTAATTTAATTTATTTATTTGCAAGCAGATCCAGAGAGAGAGAGAGAGAGAGGAGACAGAGAGAGAGAGATAATGGGTGCACCAGGGCCTCTAGCCATTGCTACAAACAACTCTAGACACATGCACCCCTTGTGCATATAGCTTACGTGGGTACTAGGGAATAGAACCTGGGTCCATTGGCTTCATAGGCAAGTGCCTTAACTGTTAAGCCATCTCTCCAGCCCCACCTTTTTTTATTGACAACTTCCATAATTGTACACAATAACCCATGGTTACTCCCTCCCTCCCCCCACTTTCCCATTTGAAACTTCACTCTCCATCATACCTCCTCCCCCTCTCAATCAGTCTGTCTTTTATTTTGATGTCATCATCTTTTCCTCCTATTATGATGTCTTGTGTAGGTAGTGTCAGGCACTGTGAGGTCATGGATATCCAGGTCATTTTTTTTTTTTTTTTTTGGTCTGGAGGAGCATGTTGTAAGGAGTCCTACCCTTTCTTTGCCTCTTACATGCTTTCCACCACCTCTTCCGCAATGGGCCCTGCTCACAGTGACCTGGGGCCCATTAGGTAGTCTAGGGTAGCTGGCTGGAGAGCCCTAGGGATCCACCTGTCTCCACCTCACCAGCACTGAGATTGCAAGCTTGCACCACCACACCCAGCTGTTTTTACATGGGTTGTACAGACCAAAGCCCAGTCTTCATGCTTGCCAGGTAAACACTTTACTAACAGAGCTATCTCCCTAGCCCCAGAAATGTGGCAGCATTTTCAAACAAAACACCTGACCTCTGAGAAGGCTTGCTCACGTGCCCTACCCCAGAGGAGCAGCTTCCTTTCGCGATAGGCCCTAGTGTGTTCTCTCTCTCTCCCTCTCTTCCTGCCTCCCTCTCTCATAAATATAGTTTTAAAAGATCAAGGTGCTGGTATTGGGTATATGAGGACCATATAACAGTTTCTGTTTCCAACATAGTGCCTTGAATACCATCTGTCCTCAGAGAGTAGAAGAAGGGGCTGAACCTGCCTCTTTCTGATGGTGTTGGCCCACCCTGACAGCAGCGGTTACACGTTTGGGAAGTAACTGGGCAACCTTTGGTTGCCACCAGTATGGCAGCCGAATTTCAACATGACTTTTGGAGGTGGCATTCAAACCACAGGAAGGGGCACCGAGACCAGAGAGACCCCTGAGCATTCTCCTCTTCAACCGACAGACTTTTGTGTTTTCTGTCAAAATGGGACATTGGTAAAAGATGTCTCTTGCTTTGAAAAAGAATGTTAAAATAGCCACCAATGTTTAGAGATCAATACTCTGCTTTTACAGATGAGTAAAGACAAAGAAATATGAACTGATTTGTCCCTATTTCCTGCTTCCAGACCAGCTCTCTCTACCATCCCAGACATGCCATGGAGCAGAAGTATCCTGTTGTCCTTACACTGCTGACATCCAGGCTTTGCTGTCCTTCCTTGCCAGAAGCCAATCGGAATCTATAATTCAGAGCCAGGAGGACTGAGTCCTAGGAACAGGATTGCACGCATTTCACCGATGAAGATGCCAAGTCTAGGCACCAGCTTTTCCCACATCACACAGTTAGAGGTAGAAACAGAATGAGCCCGTGTCCTTAGGCGCTGTGAGTCTGCCCTCTCCCAAGCCCTTGAACTACCCTCAAGTTACCCCAAACATAGGCTCTGAATTCCTATCTTAAAAAAAATTTTTTGTTGTTGTTTTTTCGAGGTAGGGTCTCACTCTAGCCCAGACTCACCTGGAATTCACTATGTAGTCTCAGGGTGGCCTCGAACTCACGGTGATCCTCCTGCCACTGCCTCCTGAGTGCTGGGATTAAAGGCGTGCACCACCATGCCCGGCTCTGAATTCCTGTCTTTGAGAGTCTGGACTCCTTCCTCACTGTGTCAGGCCAGGGCAGGGTGGCCCTCAGAACCAGCTGAACACCCTTCCTATTCCCAACCCACCTGGCTCTTGACATCATGGTTTTTCCTCTCCAGCCCTGCCCAGGGAATCTTGTTCCAGGTCCCACATTTAAGATGGTCCATGCCCAAAAGGGAAAGGATCCTAATCTACTGAAGAGTAGAAATGACAGGGATGGAGTGAAGGGCAGGAGGGAACCTATCTTTCTGTCCAGTTCCTTAGCTCTGCAGAACTCTTTATCACTTCTCTCCCATGTCCTTTATGTCACCATGCTGGTGGGAGAGGACTCAGAAACAGCCTCTGTGGGCAATTCCATGAAGAGAGGACAATGATGGGCCTGTGCTTTGCTGCATTAGATGTGTCTGATTCACCCCCAAGCCATGCCCTTCCTGGAGAGCTCCTTGAGCTTTGTGCCTCCAATGCATACACCCAGTACTAGATATTTACTTAATATTTAGTATGACTAATATCCAGTTGTGGAGCTGGGCGTAGTGGCACATGCCTTTAATCCCAGCAATTGGGAGGCAGAGATAGGAGGATCACCATGAGTTTGAGGCCACCCTGAGACAAGACAAGACAAAACAAAACAAACAGCAACAATAACAACAGCTACATATGTGTGTGTGTATATATATATATATATGTATGTATGTATGTATGTATGTATGTATTATTGTGGGGCTAGATAGATGACTTAGCAGTTAAGGCACTTGCCTGTAAAGGCCTAAGGACCCAGGTTTGATTCCCCAGTACCCATGTAAGCCAGATGTACCAGGTGGCACATGTGTCTGGAGTTTGTTTGTAGTGGCTAGAGGGCCTGGTATGCCTGTTGTCTCCCTCTCCTTCTCTTTCTCCCTTCTCTCAAATAAATAATAAATTAAAAAATATAAAAACACATTCAATTATGAGCTGGGGAGATAGCTCAGTTGGTCAAGTACTTCCCTTATAAACATAAAGACTTGAATTGATCCCCAGTGCCCATGTATAATTCTGGGGACTCAAAAACCTGAAACTTTGTTGCCAGATGTGGCAGCACACACCTTTAATCCCAGCTCATGGGAAGCAGAGGTAGGAGGATCGCTGTGAGTTCCAGGCTACTCTGAGACTACAAAGTGAATTCCAGGTCAGCCTGAGCTAGAGTGAGACCCTACCTCGAAAAAAAAAAACTCTGAAACTTCTTGAATGCCAACATGACTGAAATGAAAAGTTCCACATGTGAGATTTTGTTTCATTCACAAAATTATTTATTTATTTATTTATTTTTTGTTTATTGAGGTAGAGTCTCACTCTAGCCCAGGCTGACCTGGAATTCACTATGTAGTCTCAGGGTGGCCTTGAACTCACGGCGATCCTCCTACCTCTGCCTCCCGAGTGCTGGGATTAAAGGCGTGCGCCACCACGCCCAGTTCTCATTCACAAAATTATTAAAGGGGCAGCATGTGCCTGTAATCCTAGCACAGGGGGCCGGAGGACCCCTATGGTTTGCTGGCCAGGCAGCCCAGCCTAGTTGTTGAGCTCGAGGTCAGTGAGAGACCCTGTTTCAAAAGGAGGTGGACAGTGTGACTGAGGATGGCACTGAGGTTGTCCTCTGGCCCCTTGACTATGCACACACACAAATATGCACACACGCATGTTAAAATACTCAACCACATAGTACTACATAATCACTTATTATATCATTTGTTCATGTAGCATTTATATAGTATGAATATATTATCAAATGGTTATATACTACATTATTGTATGAGACGTAACACATTATAACATTGCAGATTAAACACCCATTGGTAAATATTTGATATCCAAAATCTGAAACTTTTTGAGTGCCAATGTGACTGAAATGAGAAGTTCCACACAATAAGATTTTGTTTCATTCACAAAAATGGTTAAACTATGATATAAATTACCATCCATAAGTGAATTTCATGGTTAGATTTGGGTGCCATCCTTAAGTACATCACTATGTAAATACAAATGTTTCGAACCCCTCTAATCCCAAGCAATTCAGATGATGCTCAATGTGCGTTATGACACATCGTATAAAATGTTGTTGTAGTTACTATTCATTGACTTAACATCCCCGTTTGCTTGTAAAGAACCAAATCTCAAAGGAGAGGAGAAGGAACATGAGTAAGACATTGTATTACTTAGAAGAAAGAAAACTAAATCACAAGTGTAGCCTGGAGAGGAGGCTTAGTGGTTAAGGTGCTTGCCTGCAAAGCTTAAGGACCCCAGTTTGATTCTCCAGTATCCATCTAAGCCAGATGCACAAGGTGGGGGCATATGTCTGGAGCTTGTTTACAGTGGCTGGAGGTCTTGGTGTGGTCATTCTCTCTCTGTCTCTCTCTCTCTCTCTCTCTCTGAAATAAGCAAATAAATAAAAATAATCTAAATCCCAAGTGCTTTTGTTTCCAATATTTGAAAGATTCCTTACAATCTTTTCCTCCGTCATTTCAGTCTCCTGAAGTAGTTTTTTAAGCTGGAATGTACGAGCTCCTGACAAGCTGTAAAAGTACTTAATGGTTATCAACAGGATGCCACATCTGGGCCAAACTAAACAGGCGCCTGGGTCTGCCGGTGTAGGCTTAGCTGGGAACGTGGGTCTGGGACTTCTGCAAGCTGATTCTAGTCTTAGAAAATGCCCGCGAGTGTCCAAGGGCCGGGAGGGTGACTCAGTGGATGTTCTGCCTCTCGCGGCACTTCTTTTATGAGCCTCCATTTACTCACCTGCAGCAGGGTTGAGGAAGGGAGCGGGAGTCATTGGTCGTCACCGCGGGCCTATGAGGAACAGTTAGGGAAACCTGGCAAAGCGCTTGCCTGAACGAATTCATCTGAAAAGTCACTGGAATGGCTCTCCGGGGAACAACAAACAGACTTTTACAAGTTCATAGTTACTTAGCCATGATCAGGTGATGATGTTTTATTTCAGGAGAAAGAAAACACCATGTGCTAGCCGAGTTGCTCATGTTAGGGCCCGGCGAGGACGTCTGGAGGGTGCCCTGGGGTGGCTCCCAGCTCCGCGAGGCACACTCACCCTTTCGGGCTCTGCACCAGCGAGTGGAGTCCTTCCCACTGCCCCCCGGCCCGCCTCTCCCAGATGGTGGGCTTTCCCGACACCCTCTTTCACAGTACCCATTCCATTTTGTCTTCCTGGGATCTTGTCTTCACTCTTTCAGAAAATTACCAGAGGAACAAGAAAGTTCCAGAGCTCAGGGTTTTGCTTTAACAGATGTCCGGAGCTGGTTAAAGGCAGCTTCTTGCTTGCATTTTCTAGATTATTCCTTGGGAAAAGAGGATTGTATTTCCTAGTTGGCAAATCTGGTTCCTGGCCTCCCTTTTCCCCTTCCTTCTCTTCCCTTCCCTCCCCTTTTCTCCCTTTGGCTTCCCTTCCATTCACTTCACTTCCTTTCCATTTCTTTCCCTTCCCTTTATTTCCTTCCCTTTTTTGTTTTTAAACAATTTTAACGAGTTAATGATCTTTAAAAGGCTTCTTTGCTCTGGGAACAAGAGAAGCCACCTTTGGATATCTTTATAAAGCTTTCAGCTACACCTATAAGACGGCAAATGTGCCCTTGTCACCCCAGATGCTCAGAATGGGACATTTATGGTGCTTTATCTCCAAAACTCATTTGACTGCTCTGTTCCTGACCTGCAAAAGCTCACCCTTGTGTCTTTGAGAACTAACAGAGACCTGGGTCTCCAGCGCTGCCAGAGTAACGCTGGCTGTGAGAGTCACAGAGAAAGATGGCAACAGGCAAACTTTGTCCTCTTCCTGCTCTCCTGCTATGCTCCTCCTCCTCTTCCTCCTCATTTCAATCACAGGAACCATCAGCTGAGGGTAGGAAATGCAAGGTAGGGCTGCCTATACAGTTGCCACTGTATTATTTCAGCTAATCACTTAATTCTCTAGATTAAGTTTACTCCTAAATACACATGAGAGGCTTGCATTAGGTCAGTGGATCTCAAATTCTTGATGGTTTTCCTGTTTTTTTCCAGCAGTGGGATGCTTTATTCAAAGCATTGCCTGGGGCCCAGCCAGAGCCCAGGCAGAGAGGAGCTGTCCCCATGAGGGGCAGGAGAAGAGCTGGCTTCCTCACTAACGGGGAGGGCCCACAGCAGACGGGCTCCGGTTCTTTCCAGCTCTGGTAGTCTAGGCCCAGACTTGACACTGTCAGGATGCTGCACCTTGACCCTGCCCGATGCCACCTCAGCACCGCTTCTCGGTTGTCCCAGCATTCCCTGTAATTCCACAGGCAGTGCCTGAAAACTGAGTCCTGATTGTGCCCTGGCTTCACGGAAGCCCATCTGCCACGGCGCTGTTGCTCTTGTCCTTGACTTCCCTGTCCTGGAGGCTCTGGTGGATGTGACCTGGGGCCTGGGAGAGGGCTAGCGGAGCGTGTGTGTGTGTGTGTGTGTGTGTGTGTGTGTGTGTGTGTGTGTGTGTGTGTGTGTGTGTGGTGTGTGCTGGGGGGAGGCAGATGGTGACCTCACAGGGGAGGAGATCAAAGGAGGCTGAGCTCATCTGACCCAGAGCCTGGGCAGCTGTGGGAACACAGGCAGGGCCCATCAACTCCGTGCAGAGAGGAAGGAGGTTCCAGATCTTTCTCTCGGCTCCAGGTGGTACCTGCTTTCCCTCACAGTCATTTTTATGGCGGGCAGTTAGAGACAGAGAGACTGGGTGGTAGAATTCCTGCTTGCTTGATTTCCTTTAGCTGGCTCCCTGTCCTGTCCTTTTCTCCCACCTCCTTAGCCTTTATAGGAATTCGGGGTTGCTCAGCACACCCTCCTTCCTGTCAGACTAGACTTCATTTCTCACATTCCACCCAGGCCTGAGTTCCTCGAGCCAGCTGCCCCGGTTAACCTGGGCGAGATATTGAACTCCACCCGCCCGGGGAGTCGCCCATCACCAGCCCTGGGCCATGGTTCTCTCCCCGGTGAAACAGGGGTGATAACAGTTCTCATGGTATTTTCAATTAAAAATTCCTGAAATGTTTCCAGCATCAACCCGCCGGCGAGCAGGGTGCTAGAGAACAAATGGTGACAAGGAGAAAAAGACAGAGAAAGACAGGGAGAGAGGAGGGGGGGCCTGGGGGGAGCAAAGGGAAAAGGAACCAAAAGTCAGCCCGGGGATGGCTGAGAGGCAGGAGCTCTGACAGCAGACAACCGAAGATGCCAAGCTACGGATGGAGACGGGCTGCGAGAGGAAGTGCTCCCAGGAAGAAGCCCCAGGAGAAGCCAACCTGCCCCTGGGAAAGGATCAAATGCTTGGGTCTGAGTTCAGCAAGGACAACCAAGTTAACTGGACCTTACTTGATGTCCTTTAAACAAGTTCAATGGAATATTTCAAAATGTTCTTGGGAGTTTGGGCAACAGTTAAAGGCACTTGTTAGCAAAGTCCAACAGCCCAGATTCAATTCCCCAGTACCCACAGAAAGCCAGATGCACAAAGTAGCACCTGCATTTTGAGTTTGTTTGAAGGGGCAAGTGGCCCTGGTTCGTCTCACCAAATAAAAATTATTTTGAAAATTAAAATAAATCTGTACTTTTCTTTAGCCTAGTTTTATTATAGTAGTCAGAGCGTTCATCCTAATACCTAATACTACACCTGAGGCACCACTAAAGCACCACAGAAGCCTGACCCTTTCTTTTTTTTTTTTTGAGGTAGGGCCTCGCGCTAGCCCAGGCTGACCCGGAATTCACTATGTAGTCTCAGGGGTGGCCTGGAACTCACGGTGATCCTCCTGCCTCTGCCTCCCAAGTGCTGGGATTAAAGGTGTGCGCCACCACTCCCAGGTAGAAGCCTAGCCTTTTAAGGAAGAGAATTCTTTCATATCATAGTTAGCTTTTTTTTTTTTTTTTTTGGTTGTTGGCCTTTTAGTAACTGTGGAAAAGCCAAGCCTGCCAGCCCTGACCCCCAAGTCAGGTACTTGGCAAATCAGTTTTGTTGAAACTGAGGTGTTCCCCTCATCCTGGGAGGGTGACTGGCCCATGGGGAGAGAGCAGAGGGAGATGAGAGAAGACCAGCACTTAGCATTGCCAAACACGCTGGGGGCAGCGTGAGGGCGGCGACCACACCAGCTGTCACAGGAGCCCAGGAGCCCTGGGGCCCCCCACGAGGACAAGGCCACCGGGGAGCTGCTGTGGGGTTTCCGCAGGGTGGAGCCCGGGCCACGGTCCTCTCTCCCCTTTCCCAGGGGGCAGAGAAGGAGCGTCCTGATGGTGTCCCTCCATCTCTTCTCCCCTCCTCTCGTTCTCTGCTCACACCTAGCCAGTGTGCTCTCAAAATGAAAGCTCACCCCAGCTTTTCCCAGCTAGCCTACAGCTCCTCGGGAACTTGACTGGAGCCTAAAATCCCCTCACCCCAGTGACAGATGAAAGAGGGGGAGATTAGCAGGCTGGTTTGAGAATTACCCTTGTAGAGTCAAAGCTTAAGTAGGAGGATTATAACCCTATGCCAAGGTGGCAAAGTGGGCATAAGGGGTCCTGGGCAGAGACAGAGACAGAGAGAGGGAAGGAGGAGGGAACAGGGGAGAGGGAGACAAAGAATGGAGGGAAGGACAGATGACGGGAAAGACGGGGAGAGAGAAACCGTAAGAATAAAGCCAGGTGGTCCTTTTTATGAGTTTCTGGAGGAAAGGGGTGTGCCTGGGCACCGACTCTGTGAGAGAAATCAAGTGTAAGGTGTGGACAGTCCCTGGGGGTGCGGCGTTGGTGGCCTAGCAGAGGACAGGGCTGCCTGTGGGCCTTTAAGATCTCTAAGTAGGAGGGGCTGTTCGACTCCTGCTCAAGGCAGAGGTGGGGCTTGGGTGGGTGGGGGGCGGCAGGAAGGTACATAGATAAGTGAGTGATATTATAATTCCAAGTTGCCTCAGCTAGGGGAGCAGGACCTCTCAGAGTGACCACATCTGCGTTCTACCACTAGGTGTAACGTGCCTGTCTTTTCTCTGTCCTGTGAACACACATACACACTTCCTTTCTGACACGTGGTCATGGTCATGGCACCTGTAGCCTGCAACGGGCTCCTTCCTTCCTGTGGCACAGGGATGCTCCCTCAGCACCTGCTGAAGGAAAGGAAATAACAGTGCAATCGGTCTCCCTGGTGTCGCCTGCCATCTGCTGTCTGTAGTCTGTCCTCCACAGTGTTTGCAGGATGTCACACAAGGTGATCATATCAGGAAATCAGGACCCTTGGAAACCTCCTGACATGCCAACAACTTCTGACCTCTTAATATCAGCAAGACCTTTTCCACTAACCGAACCAGATGGAACCTTGAAATGAGTTACAAGTCACTGTGTTTTTGCAAGTTCAAGGGAATACTCCAACCCAACTGTGCTGCGTGGGAGCACTGGAATTCTCAAGGACAGGGTTCTGTCTTCCTCCCCTGGGCTGATGGGAGGGCTGAGGTACATGGCCTCACACTGGTCTCGGTGGATGGTCCCATTCCTCCAGCCCTCCTTGCCCCTCTTCCCACCTCCATCCCTCTGACACCACAGCCCTGGCTTGCCTCTGCGCCCACCTAATGTCAGCAGATGCCAGTGGCTGGTCTCTGGCCTGCAGAGGAGCAGTGGGCAGCTCTGCCATGCCGGCAGTGGCAGCAGTAGCTGCTTCACCTGCATTTTGGTCTTTATGCACCAAAATAAAACTGGGAATTCTTCTTGAATTACCTAGAGTCTCTTTGTCACTGTGCAAATTATCTTTTTTTAAAATATACTATCATCCAATCAATGAAGGAGTACCTAGAGTCTCTTGTCACTGTGCAAATTATTTTTTTCTGAATATACTGTCATCCAATCAATGAAGAAAGCTATGCTTTTCTATTTCATGGCTCCAGTCTCGTGAAGTAATCTAGCCTTTCATGCTACGTGCGTATTCATCTCCTTCTAAGCCACACTCATCACCCAGTGCCCGTCATGTCAACTCGATGCCCACGTTACCTGAAACTGCATCTGACTGACCTCTCGGGATGGAGTTGATTCCTCCACATTCTCTCTGGAAAGTGGAGGCCAATTTGCATTGGTTCTTCTTTCTACGAATGGACACGATTTTTCTTCAGACTAGAATATTCCTTCCTCCGTGGGCCCTTTACCTGTCTGGATGCGCTTGATTTGCATTCATTGGCTCAAACGTCCTGGGGGAGGTCTTTCCCTATTGGCCTGTTCCTTTCCACTCTTCCTTGCCTCATTCTCACCCTTTCCTTCCTTCCCGTCCCTTTCCTTTTCCTTCCTTTCCTTTGTTCCTTCCTTTCCCTTTCCTTTCTGCCTCCCCATTTTTCTCCTTCCCTTCTCTTCTGCATTTCCTCTCCCCCTTCTCCCTCCCTCTCCGTCTTCCTTGCCTTCCTCCCGTCCTTCTGTTTATATGCTCCTCATGCCTCTGGGCCAGGCCATGGAGCAAATTCCAGGGAGGCAGCAAGTCAAAACAAACGAGCATAGGTCCTCATGGAGCTCACAGTCCACTCAGGAGGTTGGTGTACAGACAGTAGAGCTGGTGAGCCAAGTGTCCAGAAGGGCCGCTGTGATACACCCTGGGTGTGCAAGGTATACGTGGTACCTGGAGCCATGACAGGGAACGTTAGCCTACTTAGAGAAGCCCGGGTGATGAAGGCTCTCCAAGCAGAGTCGCTCACAGATGGTTGCAAAGGACGTATTAGAACCAGGAAGAGTGCTGAGATGCCTGGCACAGAACCAGTGAGTGCTGGGTCATGGGTGAGTGTGGGGGAGGGGCAGAACACCCGGACATTTCAGGATTTTGCAGTAGCCCAGCTTTTTTACATTGTTGTGACAAACTACCCCAAGACAGGCAGCTTCAGGCAGAAAGATTTACTTTTACTCACAGTTTCAGATGGTTCATTTCATCATGGCAGAGAGGGGAAAGTGGAATAGAACAGTTCATATCAACTGGCCAGGAAGCAGAGAGAAGGACCAGAGGAAGAGGCCAGGACAAAAGAGAGGCCCACAGGACATCCCCACACAGACCTGCTTCTACCAACAAGGTGCCATGCCCCAATGATGCTATCTGATTAGGGATCCACAAAGGGGTTAATCCATTCATTAGGTTAGAGCCATCATAATCTCACTGTCTCTAGAAATATCTTCATGCTATACTTATCTCCAAGGTGATTCTTAACCACTCATACATGTTTCAGAGCTTCTGTCTTTTCTTCCTTCCTTCCTTTCTTCTTTCTTTTTGGTTTTTCAAGGTAGGGTGTCACTGTAGCCCAGGCTGACCTGGAATTCATTATGTAGTCTCAGGTTGGCCTTGAACTCACAGCGACTCTCCTATCTCTGCCTCCTGAGTGCTGGGATTAAATGCGTGCGCCACCACGCCTGGCACAGAACTTCTATTGATTCTGCGAGTCCAGTGACGACATCACGGCTCTGAGTGTAGATGGGAGTGGAGGTATCAAAGCATATGAGGGGCAAAGGATGGCCAAGCCAGGCTTTCTTTTCGAATGTGGTTGTAGCTACATGACATTCAGTGCCTTGTAAGGGCTGCGATGGGGGCCTAACAAAAACCCACTGGTGATGCTAGTATATACAGTAGTAGGGCAAAGTTCTGGAAGCTACTTGCCAAACAAATTAAGGGGGCCTAGTCAGGTACTGGCGATCAGGAACATGGAGTCTGAGTCTGGATTTTTGCTTCCATACTGGTGGGGGTCAGGTGAGGTGCTAGTCTCTGAGATGGACAGGACTGAAATCTGACCTGCTTTAGGAGTATCGGTCATAGTTTTGTTGTGTCCTTCCTGCCTCTAGTCCAGGCCTCCCTGCAGAAGCCCACCTCACAGCCAGCCCTGTTGCATTCATCATTATCTGAGTAATTTAGTGTTTAATATTCGCATTTCCTGGAAAATTATTAGTTCCATGAGGGTGGGACTGAGTTTGTCTCACTCACCAGGAAATCCATGAGGCTTCTTGATTTACTGGCACCCAGCACATGCTTGTTGAATAAATTAGGGACCATCTGCCTTGGCCCATCTTCCCATGGGAGATCTCTATTTGAAACATTCACTGTTTCTGGAACCTCCGCACATCCCAAACAGAATTTATGACTAACTTCTCATGCCGCAGTTGAAAGGCACTGGGCTGAGAGTCAGAAGATCTGGGTGGAAGTCCCACTAGTATGGGCTGTTCCAGGGACAGATTTTCCTGATGAGCCAGAAGTATGTCTCCCCCTGGGAGGTAACCTGGAAGCCAGGCCATACAAACACAACCGGCCCGTGACCCAGAGCCTGTACCATTCTGAAAGCGTTTTCATGGTATCGGCTCAGTTTATATTATTTAATTTTATTTATTATTATTTGCATGTGGTATGTGGGTATGGTATGCATGCACATGTGTATGCATGTCTGTAGGTGTGTGGGTACTCATGAGGGTGTATGGGTATACACATGCATGCAGAGGCCAGACAACTTTAGGTGTCATCTCAACTGTTCTCCACTTTATTTATTGACACAGGTTCTCTCACTGAACCCAGAGCTCACCAATTTGGCCAGACTAGCGAGCCAGCTTGCACTGGGCACCTGCCCATGTGATTCCTCAGAGCTGGGATTACAGGCGAACAATACCGTGCCTGGCATTCACATGGGTGATGGGATGATGGGAGTCTGAATTCAGGCCCTCACACTTCTTCACCCACGGAGCCATGGCTCCAGCCATCATCATTATCATTGCATTATCATTTATTTCTGAGCAGAGAGAGAGGGAGGGAAAGAGAGAGAGAGAGAGAGATAGTGAGAGTGTAGGCATGCCAGGGTCTCTTGGGAGCTCCAGATGCACGCACTACTTTGTGCATCTGGATTTATCCGGGTACTGATGAATGGAACCCAGCCTGGCAGGCTTTGCAAGCAAGCACTTTTTGTCGTATATTATTTACTTATTTATTTGAGTGGGGGGGGGGCAAGACAGAGACAGAAAGAGAGAGAGAGAGAGAGAGAGAGAGAGAATGGGTGTGCCAGAGCCTCCAGCATAGCAAATGAGCTCCAGATGCATACACCGCCTTGTGCATCTGGCTTTACATGGGTCCTGGGGAATCAAACCTGGGTCCTTTGGCTTTGCAGGCAAGCTCCTTAACCGCTATGCCATCCCTCCAGCCCACCAGCAAGCGCTTTTAACTATGGAGCCATCTCCTGGGTCCTTGATTATTTTATTAATCATGTGATCCCAGGGAGGTCTCAGAGCCGATCTGGAGTGTCTGAGCAAGGACTAGCTTCTCCCTGAAAGTAGGTCTACTTCATGAGGGATTTTTCTAGGAGACATTTGAGCCAGCCTCCTGCTCATGCCTCCCGCCGGGATGGACGCTATCATCTGCAGCTGTACACTGAGCTAAACTCTTGTCCTCCCTCAGGCTGCTTCCTGTTGGGTATTTTGCCTCAGCCACAAAGAAGCACCTGATACACAAGTCCATCCCCCTTTCCGGTCACTAACACGTCCTTTTTATCTCTGTTTCCCAAACGAGGGCCCAGGTCACATAAGCAGTGGTCAGCTAAGCTGGGCGTCCTGCCTGCGACCACCGCCAGCATGTCCTCCTCTCCTATGGCTCGTTCATTCCAGTTCAGTTGCCCTCCAGCCGTGAGACTGCTAGGCTAGGGTTCATCCTGGGTCTCCAAGCAAGGCCCAGGCGCAAGGCGGGCGGGTGTGGGGACGACCGCTGCGTCCTGGGGAGAGGAAGTATTTTGCTTTCTGAGCGTCAATGGTGCATACAAGTTCTGCACATTGTCCTCTGGGGGCTCGGAGCTGCGATTTCAGAAAGTGCTCAAGTGTCCGCACTGGACCGGACGAGCCCAGGGAGGAAGGGAAGGAGCCCGCTCCTGCCTGCCCGCTGGGGTCCCGCAGCAGCCCGGGGAAAGAACAACTCCAGACCAACAGCGGCCCCACGCCGAGGTCTGGATTCGGCAGAGCTAAGCTCTCTTTCACCAGGGCATTTATCTCAGTGTTAAACAGTAAAGACTAAAAAACAGAATTTAGGAATGAAGTCTCAAAGTGTGCCAAACGGCAGAGCACAGTGTGTAGAGGACTGATAATTATTTCATAAAGCATCATTTTAACATGATAGGAACATTTCCAAATTAGTACTTTTTAACCCCTTTTAATTGCTTGGATTAAAATCAACTTTCAGACGGACCTGGAACCGATATGTCGTTCTTGCTCCTGTTTGTATCAGCCTCACAGCTGTTGCCTTGCTAGGATTAATTTACCTCAGAGGGGTTTCAACACTGTCCTCCCTGGTGTATTTTCAGAGCCTGTAATGTCATGTAATCGGGACCATGTTATTTTTGTCTGAATCTCTTGGAGTGATGTAAGAGGAAAAGGAAACCAGCTCGCTCCCAGCCATTGGAGCAAAGGTTCAATTAGTCTTGGACTTTGCCCAGCTGGACAGACGCTGCTCAAACATTTATTCCGCCAAGCCAGGCTTCTTCTGGAATTGTTTTCCCTAAGCTATCCTTCCCTATCATGTCCCAAACCATGTGCCAGTGCTCAGTCCCTCCCCCCCTGGGGCCAGTGTCACACTGCTCCTTGTGGACCATCTGGGAGTGGTGCGTGGGGACAGTCATGGTGTGCAGGCTCTGACAAGGGACCTGGACACATGCTTTTCTTTTCTTTCTTTCTTTCTTTCTTTCTTTCTTTCTTTCTTTCTTTCTTTCTTTCTTTCTTTCTTTCTTTTTTTTCAAGGTAGGGTCTCACTCTAGCCCAGCCCAGGCTGACCTGGAATTCACTATGTAGTCTCAGAGTGGCCTGAAACTCATAGTGGCCTCCTACCTCTGCCTCCCAAGTGCTGGGATTAAAGGTGCACAGCTTCCATAATTATAGACAATAAACTATCATAATTCCCTCCCTGTCTCCACTTTCCCCCTCACGAGTCCATCCTCCATCATAGCCCCTCCCTAGCTCACCTAGCTCAATAAGTCTTTCTTGTATTTTGATGTGATCATCTTCTCCTCCTATTACGAGGGTCTTGTGTAGGTAGTGTCAGGCACTGTGAGGTCATGAGGGCATTTTGTGTCTGTGGGGAGCACGTTGTAAGGAGTCCTACCTTTCCTTTGGCTCTTACATTCTTTCTGCCACCTCTTCCACCATGGACCCTGAGCCTTGGGAGGTGTGAGAGAGACATTTCAGTGCTGAGCAACCCTCTGTCACTTCTTCTTAGCACCAAGGTGCCTTCTGAGTCATCCCAAGGTCACTGCCATCTGAAAAGAGAAGATTCTCTAACCAAATGTGGGGTTGCATTAATATATGAACATAAATATTATGAAAAGTGCTCACAGGGCAGTTTGGTGAGCATAATATATGCATTTAGCCAGACAACAGCAGATGTTACTCCCCTTGGGCTCATGACCTTCCACCATAGGCTTTTGACTAGGTTTTCAGCAACATGCATGTATTCCCTCCTGTGAGTGGGCCTCCAGTCCAATTTGACAGTGGCTGGTTTTCTCCATAACAGACATGCCACTATTGCAGCAGTTGGCTCATTTGGCCTAGCTGGCCAATCTTAAGGCTTGCAATGTCCACTATTGTTTATCACTGTTGATAACTTCTCTCTCCCTTTAGGCTGCATGCAGAGAAGCTTTTTCTAGCATTCTGTCACCTAGTCCGCAGGGAGAAGGTTTTCAGTTCAGCTCCAGCTTGATTTCTTAGTAACTTGCAGCCCAAGTATGTTAAATCTTCAGCAATAGGGTTTTATCATTTTGTTCTAATGGGAAACCAAGAGCCTCAGCAATGGTCTGTAATGTTTTGGGGGCAACCCCAAACCCTGCCTAACCCTGAAGCTGGTCTTCTCTGAAGACACAGAAAACTGTCCGCGTTTCACTCCCTGGAACTTACACCTCCTGCAAGTCACTGTAGGAGGCTATGCTGGGCCAAAAGAGCATCTTCACAGAACATCTCTCCGTGGTCATGGTCTGTTTTGTATCTTGAGTCACTTTCAGGACATGAGTGTGGCTGCTGAATTATAGACCAGGCCTTCCTCTTTTGTCAGCCAGCAGAAATTCATCCAGTGGTCTTACATTGACTGCAGCCTTCTGAAACAGCATGCTCCCTCCAGAAGCAGGGGACAGTGTCACTCAGAAAAAGATGATGCTCACTGAGGCTTTCCCAAAACTGTACCCAGCACCTCAAGTACATGACGCCCTCTGGCTGGTCTGCAGGCAGGCTCTTTAATGTCCCATTCTTTTTTATCTGAGAGAGCGAGAGAGAATGGGCACACCAGGGCGTGCAGCCACTGCAAATACACTCCAGACCTGCACACTTGTGTCATTGTGCATCTGGCTTATGTGGGACCTGGAGATTTGAACATGGGTCCTTAGGCTTTGCAGGCAAGACATTTAACCCCTAAGCCATCTCTCCAGCCCAAATGTCCCATTTTCAAAGGTGGAATGAACGTGAGAAGAGTCTGAGGAATGGGTCTGCAGTTCCAGAGGCATTGGGTAGGAAGCCAGTGTGTAACAGTTGGGGTGGTCTTGCTCTCCCAACAGTGGGCTACGGGCCCAGGCGCCATCTCTTCCTCTCTGAAATGTGTCTTTCCTTCAGACCTGAGCAGTGTAAAACTCTAATGTCAAGAACTTGATACCATGGAGCACTATGCAAGTGGATTTTGCTTGCTTTGTAATAGGGTCTCATATAGCCTAAGCTGGCCTTCAATTCCCTAGATAGTCAGGGATGACCTTGACCTTCTGACACTCTTGCCTCCACTTCCCACATGTTAAGATTATAGGCAAGCACCACCATGCCCAGTTTAGGCAGTGCTGGGAATTGAACCCAGGGACTTGTGTATGCCAGGCAAATACTCTACCAACTAAGGTATGCTACATGCCTAACCCTATGCATGTGCTTTCTTGGCATTAACATTTTTTTAATTTACTTTTTTATTGACAAATTCCATACTTGTAAACAATATCCAAGGTAATTCCCTCCCTCCCCCTTCTTTCCCCTTTGAAACTCTGCTCTCCATCTCAACCAGTCTCTCTTTTAGTTTGATGTCATCATCTTTTTCTCCCATTATGATGGTCTTGTGTAGGTAGTGTCAGGTGCTATGAGGTCATGGATATCCAGGCCATTGTGTGTCTGGAGGAGCGCGTTGTAAGGAGTCCTACCCTTCCTCTGGCTCTTACGTTCTTTCTGCCACCTCTTCTGAGAAGGAGCATGTAGCGGGGACCCATGACCTCCCAGCTGCTGCCTGTGGCCTGAGCTATCATAACCTGTGGACCGGCTCATGGCGACAGGGGCCCAGGCGGATGCTGATGCGGCTACTCAAATGTCATAGCAAAAAGAGTAAGAAGAGGAACAAAGGAAGAGGAAAAGGACCCAGACAATGGAATGAGAGAGAGGGGGGAGAAAAAGGCAGTGGTGGAGCATCAAGCTGGCACTACCCCTCTTTCCTCCGACCCTGACGGCAGCGTGGCCATCCTCATCCCATTAAATCCCGTCAAGTGTACCTCTCAATATCCCTCATGCCTGGCTTCCTGCCTTCCCTCAGCACTGTCTTGGACCAAGTGCCCATTGCCACTTCCTTCCGATTGTTCCAACGTGTAATGTCCCCGTGTAGACTTACGACTTGAACACTTAGTCTCCAGGTGGTGGCGCTGTTGGGAGGTTGCGGAAACCGGGAGGTGGGGCCTCGCGGAGGAAGCAGGTCACTATTACCCCTGGGTATGTCTGCTCTCCTACTCTACTCCCTGGCCTACCACGGTATGAACTGAGCTGCTCCGTCATGCTTTTCCCACCCCGATGAGCTGAACTTTCTGAATGCTTTGACCACAATCAGCCCTCTCCCCCTTGTTATCTGCCTTGGATAATTTGCCCACACTGCTCTTCCCATTCTCTCTTCCTCCAGCCTGCCTACCTTCCTCCCTGCCAGGAGGAATCTTTTTCTTCCAAGGCTACCCCTTGGAAGGATAACATCTGATTTACAAAAATATATTTTATTTATTTTTTTTACGAAAGGGAGAGAGAGGGTGAGTGTGTGTGTGTCAGGGCTTCTAGCCACTGAAAATGAACTCTAGATGCATATGCCACCTTGTACATCTGGCTTACATGGGTCCTGGGGAATCAAACCTGGGTCCCTAGGCTTTACAGGCAAGTGCGTCAACCACTTAAGCCATCTCTCCACCCTAACATCTGATTCGTGAGCATTAACCCTTCATGATATGGAGCCTGCCGAGACCTATAACTGTAGGTGAGCCCCATCTCATAGTCCTCCATCCCAGCCACACTGAAAACCAGCCACTGCCAACACTATCACATTCCCTCCACACTTTTCATACTGGGGGGGTGAGGAAGTTTTCCCTCCCCTCCTTACCTAGTGTGTGAGTCAGCTGTCTGTCACTGTGACAAAATGCCCAATAGGGTCATGATATACAGAGACATTCATCGTACCAGTAACTATGGGCTAACTCCACAATGCACGACCCATACACCTCAACAAGGAGGGGCCAACGGGGAGGGGGTAGGTCACGGATGAGCCTAATAATGGTACCAAACTGCCTGTACTTGCAGAGTAGAAAACTGATTTTAAAAAGATTATTGAACACAATAAAAATATGGATAAATTCTCAAAAAAAATCACCTTAAAGGAAGAAAGGCTTGCTTTGGCTCACGATGTCAGAGGTCTCAGCCACGGTCACCTGGCACTGTTAGTCTGGCCCTGTGGCAGCTCAGTACATCATGGTGAGAGCTCATGGTGAAGGAAACTTCTTACCTGCCTTTGCCCTTCGGAATCTTTCAGGGGTGCATCTGTCATCTGTAAGTTCCCAGTCTTAGTGCTTGGTGCCCAAAAGGTATTTGGCAGAGGTGGTCTGAAAGGATGAATGAGACTCTGTGTGGGAGTTGGCCTTGTGACCAAAACAGCTTTCTCGTTGCTCAGTGCCCTGGCTGTGACCTGCATGGCACTGTGCAAAGCAGGATGTGAAGCTGTGACCCTTTCTAAATATTTTATTTACTTAAGAAAGAGAGATTAAGAGGTGGATAGATAGATAAATAGAGGGAGAGAGAGAGTGGGCACTCCAGGGCCTCCAGCCACTGCAAACAAACTCGAGACACATGTGCCATCTTGTGCATCTGACTTACACGGGTTCTGGGGGGTTGAACCTGGGTCATCAGGCTTTGCAGGCAAGTGCCTTAACTGCTAAGCCATCGATATAGTCCAGCTGTGATTCTTTCTGGGTCAGGGGTCTGGGTGGCATGTAAAATAGCTTAAAGCAAGCAAACAACACTTTCTGTATTTTGCAGAAGTTTCTGTTCCACCAAACACTTTTACTGAACCTGTAAGAGCCTTGGAAACGATCTGGTTCAATATGAGTCTTGAACTAGATCACTGCCAACAAACGACCTCCATCCCCCAGCTTCCTCCACACTTCTCATTGGCTGAGCAGAAGGGGCTGGAATGTCACTGAAGACCCCATGTGATGCAAAGGTGAGTTAGAGCCATCCTTCCCCCCAAAAAGAAACAGTGTCTGGGATGGAGGAATGGCTTAGTGGTTAAGGCGCTAGCCTAAAAAGCCAAAGGACCCATGTTCAATTCCCCAGGACCCACATAAGCCAGATGCACATGGTGGCACATGCTTTTGGAGTTCCTTTGCAGTGGCTGGAGGCCCTGACATGCCCATTCTCTCTCTCTCTCAAATATAAAATAAACAATAAATTTAATAGCCAGGCATGGTGGCACACACACCTTTAATCCCAGCACTCAGGAGGCAGAGGTAGGAGGATTGCCAAGAATTCAAGGCCACCCTGAGACTACATAGTGAATTCAAGGTTCAGCCTGGGTCAGAGTGAGACCCTACCTCAAAAGAAAAGAAAAATTAATTAATTAATTAAAAAGAACAGAAAGAAACAGTCTCAGTTGATGCATGTTTCCATTCCATTATTTTTCATGGAAATCTACTCGTTTAGTGCTGGAGAGATGGCTTAGCGGTTAAGCGCTTGCCTGTGAAGCCTAAGGACCCTGGTTTGAGGCTCGGTTCCCCAGGATCCACGTTAGCCAGATACACAAGGGGGCGCACACGTCTGGAGTTCATTTGCAGTGGCTGGCGCCCATTCTCTCTCTCTCTCTCTATCTGTCTTTCTTTCTGTGTCTGCCACTCTCAAATAAATAAATAAAAAGTAAACAAAAAATATTTAAAGTGTCAACCACAGCTCTTTGGACACACTGTCAGGAATGCAGATGTCCGAGATGTTTGGACTGTTCCCACTGACTGATCTTCCTTGACAATGTAACCTGCTCTTCCTTTTCCCCATCAAGTAGCATCTGTAATGATCTACAAACGGGAGCAGAGTTAAAGTCATTTTTATTAGCTGATTATAACTAGAGATTAACTCATGTGTGGAAGAGCAATGGGAACACCTCAGCCAAGTCCGAATGAGTATTCTCCTCAGAGAGCTTCTCTGAGGCGTGCGTCTAAGTCACAGGTCTAGATGAAACCAGTCTGTGTTCTGGGAAGCCACTATGTAGGAAATGATTAACCAGGAGTTCCCAACAGCTGATCCTGGGAATACAGTAGTGCCTATGGATCTGAAAGGCTACCAGGCTGGGGGCATGGCTCAGTGGATAAAAGCACTTGCCTACAAACATGAGGATCTGAAAGAGCCTGAATTCCATCTCCAACACCCACATATAAAGCTGGTCATGAACTGGGCCTGGTGGCGCACGCCTTTAATCCCAGCACTCGGGAGACATAGGTAGGGGGGTCGCCATGAGTTTGAGGTCATCCTGAGACTACGTAGTGAATTCCAGGCCAGCCTGGGCTAGAGTGAGACCCTACCTTGAAAAACCGATAAAGGAAAAGAAAAAGGAAAAAAAGCTGGTCATGAACCACAGAGGTCACATCAGCAGAGCGTGCACAAGCCTGAGTTCCCAGATGGAGAGGCGGCGGAAGTACTGACCTATCTGCCCTTCCCTCTCTCATACCACGACATTGGCACACAAGACAAGAGGCAGAGAGGGAGCGGGAAGATTGCGGACAGAGAGCGGGTGAAGGGCTACTTAAAGGAGCATGGAGACCCCAAAGCAGCCCCCATTGAAAGGTTTCATCCCAGCCTGGTTGCCAGCCTCCTTAAGGCTGGGCAGGTGGTGCTCCTGTCCCCTCACCACCCTCTATGTCACCTATCTTCTCGGAGGCCATGAGGCCTCGTGCATCACTGCGTGCAGCTGGCACAGGGGTGGCTGAATCCTCAGCCCTCTCCTTCTGTCAGGAAACGTCTACCGGCTCCGTCTGGACACCCTCGTGTGCACTTGCAGCTGCTTCTGACAAAGATGGCAATAGCCTTTCCTCAGAGGACCACATCATGCAACACATACGGAGAATGGAAGAGAGATAAATCCTAAAACCACTGGTCCACCGCAGCAGCAAAGAAGGCTGGGAAGGTGGCTCAGTGGATAGAGCACTTGCCACACAACTCTGTGTACCTGAGTTCAGATCCCGGGATCCCTCTTAGAAGCTAGCTGGGTCAGGCTTCTGAAATCTCAGTGCCCCTGTGACAAGAAGGGAGGAGGAGACAGAACTTCCCATTCCCATCAGCTCAGGAACAGGACAGTGAACAAGAGACCATGTCAAAAATGGGGTGGAGAGGGCTAGAGAGATGGCTTAGTGGTTAAGGGTTTGCCTGTGAAGCCTAAGGACCCCAGTTTGAAGCTCAATTCCCCAGGACCCATGTTAGCCAGATGCATAAGGGGGCACACGCATCTGGAGTTGGTTTGCAGTGGCTGGAGGCCCTGGCGTGCCCATTCTCTCTCAGTGTGTCCTCCTTTCTGTCTGTCACTCTCAAATAAATAAATAAAAGTAAACAATTTTTTTTTAAATGGGGTGGAGGTTGGAGAGATGGCTTAGCAGTTAAGCACTTGCCTGTGAATCCCAAGGACCCCAGTTTGAGGCTCGGTTCCCCAGGATCCACGTTAGCCAGATACACAAGGGGGCGCACACGTCTGGAGTTCATTTGCAGTGGCTGGAGGCCCTGGTGTGCCCATTCTCTCTCTCTCTCTCTGCCTCTTTCTCTCTCTTTCTGTCTCTTCAAATAAATAAATAAAAATGAAAACAAAAATTAAAAAAATATATAGGTAGAAGGTAAGGACCAACCCAGGAGTTGTCCTCTCACCTCCACATGTGTCCATGTCTGTACAGACACGTGAATACAACACACGCACACCAAATATATATATATATATAACTTTTTGGTTTTCTGAGGTAGGGTTTCACTCTATCTCAGACTGACCTGGAATTCACTATGTAGTCTCAGGGTAGCCTTGAGTTCAGGACAATCCTCCTGTCTGTGCCTCCCAAGTGCTAGGATTAAAGGCATGCACCACCATGCCCAGCTAAATAAACAATCTTGACAAGTGGCTCATCCAACCTTGTGCCCAGAGAACTCGTGTCCCTTCCCAGTGCCAAAATGGCCTTGCTGGCTCTGGGCTCCGGGGTGGTGACAGCACTCCTTTGCTGTAACCCCATCTTCCTTCTTCAACTGTGAATGGTTTGACCTCAGACAAGTTCAAAATCATGACCCAAGGAAATGGTGTGCATATTACCCATGATTCCCTAGTCCTGACCGGACACCCACAGTCACTAGGCCTGCTCCTGCCTTGTGGAGCTGTCCTGAGCAGGTGACAAGGGGGCCAGCCCATGTTCCAGCTTTCTCTTAGCAACATCGGGGAGGGGTTGCTCCCTCTGTTGGGTCTCCTCTCTACTCAACTGGCCCAAAAGATAAGACTGGCTCCTTCTATAGCTGAGAATGCCTCATAGTCTTATTCCTTTGCTGTGGGAAGACCCCCAAATATTTCCCTCACTCCCTGAGTTACGCAGCCTTTTGTAACTATCACAAAGTACCTTGGGGAATGGACTCAGAAAGTGAAAAGGTTTGGGGGTTTTGTCTTTGACACAGGGCTTCCAAGGTTCCAGTTTACAGTCAGGCAGACCCATGATCTCCAGGCTCTTACCAAGTAGTGGGAGTGAGGAGGAGGTGTGGGCAGCAAATTGCTCATGGCCAGAGAGTGAAAGTCCTTTGAACCAAGCACAGTATGTCTTCAAGATCACCTGGACCATACTTGTTTTCTTCCTCCAGCACTTATGTTGTGATGGCTGCTTTGATTCACAGCCATTATTTTGGAGTTAGGTCCAAGCCAGGCCCCACTGTGTGGGTTCTCCATGAGGCCCAAAGAAACTGCTTCCTGAAACCGACTTGTAAAAGTCTTTATTCTTGTTATGGTGCCCGGTGCATGTTATTTCAAGTGTATCCGGGATATTTCTTATGGCAAAGATGTTTTGAACTCTGCAGGCCTCTGAAGTTAGGGGAAAGATGTTGAAATTAGACTCTATGTGCCCAGTGAGTGTGTCCAGCCATCATTGTCACCAGCCTCAGACGTGGAGCCGGGAAGACCTGCCCTGCCAGTCCCAGCTGTCTTTGGAAGGTGACATTTCTGAAGAATAACAAAAATGCTCACATGCCCTTGTGAGAACCTCCCAGGGGTGGTGGGGAGTGAGAAGCAGGCTGTGCCAGAGCCCACAAGCCATTCATCACCTCCCAAGCTGGTCTGGAGCACAGCGACTCTCCCTGGGGGCTGCTCAGGCCCGCAGAAGCACCATTTGCATCGCTTTGTTTCTGCGGCTTGCATTTTGCACGTTGCCACCTGCTGTCCCCAAAGGTGGAGGCTCATTAGAATATTCTCAGGCGGAAGAATGTCCCTCTTTCCCACAGGACTCTCCTCCCAGGCCCTGGCCTTCCTCGGGGTAAGCTTGAGGCAGAACCTTCTTGTCTAGCCTGAAGCCCGGCAGTGTTTCTGTCTGATCACCAAGGTCTCCTTGGAGAGCCCTGTCCCACTCTCAGCCCCCCTTGATTGAACTCTGGAGGTCAGAGACAGTGAAATGGTCCATTCTGTTCACAGAGCCTGCAGGTGGACAGTGGGAGTGCGTGGATGGGGAGTGATCACCCCAAAGTGCCAGGCAGACCCGTGCCTACCACTGCACATCTCTGTTCCCAGTCTTCCTTCTCGAGACAGTGAGCACCGACTCCCACGGAGAGGAGTGTTTTTCTATCATATTTCTTCTGGACATATCCACAGATGGGCACCCCATGAAGGGAGGGCCCCTTGCAAAGTTCTTGGGATGTTTGCATGAGCTTTTGAAATTTTTCTCAAGAAGTAGCTTAGCTCTGTGTATCAAGTCCATGTTTATTCGCCACTGCAAAAGTATATAGGTTACTTCGACCCCTAATCTATCTTAAGTGAAAACTTTTACAAAAGAATGATAGCTATTTGAAACAAACATGAGTGTATGCACGTTGTGAGTAAGGCGAATTATTTGAAAGTCACTCTGCTACAGCGCATTTGAGATGTGTGTGGTCACTGCATACATGCTTGCTCTCAGAAAAGAAGTTTGCATCTGCCTTTATTCCAACTCTGAAAAAAAATCAAACTTTCTAAATTGCTTACATTTAAAAAATAATATTTAAAATAATTTTATTTATTTGGAAGAGAGATTATGGGTGTGTTAGGGTCTCTTGTCACTGCAAGTGAGCTCTAGAAGTAAATGCCACCCTGTATATCTGGCTTTATGTGGGTACCAGGACCACCAGACTTTGTGAGCGAGTGCCTTTAGCTGCTGAGCCATCTCCCCAACCCTTAAAATTAATTCTAATGTTTCCATTTAATCTAGAAGAAGACTAAAATCTCTCTTAAGCTCTTGGGAAACCTCCTTCAGCTATCTGGGTCTCAATTTCTTCCTTTGTATGTTGGAGATAATGAATGAAGACCAGACACGCAAGTTTTGGGGGATCAATGAGATAATGTGAGAAAGTCCTTGAAACCTGAATGCTAGATTCTAGTAAGTCATTTCTTTGGAGCATTGCCTGGGAACAAGGGGGGTCACAAGCCCAGAACTGATTTTGATTTTTCTCTCTGTCCCCAAAGCTAGATATGCACACAGTGAGGAAGGTTTTTATTAGTCACACCTGTCCTTGGGAAGTCCCGGAAGATGTGTGCAAAGGAGAAGACATGGGGGCTGGGAGATGGCTCAGGAGGTAATTAAGCACTTTTATGCCAGTGTGAGGACCTGAGTTCGAGTTCTAGCCCCTCCCCTGCCCCCCTCCCCCCCGCCAAAAAGTCGGGCGTTACCATGTAACCCATAACCCCAGCGCTGAATGAGGGCAGAGACAAGAGAAGCACTGGAGCTCACCGGTCAGCCAGTTTGGCTGAGAAATGGCAGTTCTGGGTTCAGTGAGAGACTCTGTCTCAAAGAAAAGAAGCCAGCGAGTGATAGAGGATAGCTACCGATGCTCTCCTTTGGCCTCCAAACACGGACACACAGGCTGCGCGCATCTGCGCACGCACACACACACACACACACACACACGTACATGTGATACACAAATGAAAGAGACGTTAAGGTTGTGCAGAAATGAAGCATGATTAGGTTTTTGTGCCCTGAAAAACTTGACTTTGGATTATTAGAGCACTAAAACTCGAACTTGAATTAGGAGTTGGGATCTAAAGCTCACTAAGCGTGTCACTTGGACAAGCCACTGAGCATGCTGGCCTTAGTTTTCTTACCAGAGGAATGACAGCAGGTTAACTGAAGGCAGTTCCTCTCCCAGATGGGATGATTTTTGTTGAGCTGTGGTAGGAAGGAGAATGACTGTTGTACAAGCCGTATCATAATGCCTTCCACACTCCACGCACTAAGCTGTTAGTGTTTGTTTGATTCTTTTTAAATATTTAATTTATCTATCTGAGAGAGAGAAGAGAGAGAAAGAGAAAGGAAGAGACAGAGAGAGATAATGGGTACACCAGAGCCTCCAGCCACTGCAAACGAACCCCAGAAGCACGTGCCACCTTGTGCATCTGGCTTACGTGGGTCCTGGGGAATTGAACCTGGGTCCTTAGGCTTCATAGGCAAGTGCTTTAACCACTAAGCAATCTTTCCAGTTCCCTAAGCTTTTAGTGTTTTATCTTGGGTTCTCATACTCCCTTTGACAAACACTACTATGTTCACATGAAAGATGGGGAAACTAAGGCAAAGATTATTGTTGTTAATATTTTTTATTAGGGAGGGAAAAAGAGGCAGAGAGGGAGAGAGAATGGGCATGTCAGGGCCTCTAGCCACTGAAAATAAATTCCAGAGGCATGGCCCACCTTGTGCATCTGGCTTATGTGAGTGCTGGGGAATTGAACCTGGGTCTTTAGACTTTGCAGGCAAGTGCTTTAACAGCTAAGCCATTTCTCCATCCCAATGATTACTGTTTTGTATCATTTAATAGACTATGAAAATAAGCTGTAGTTCAATGAGTAATGTGTGTGTGTCGGGGGGGGGGAGTGGAGGATGCCCATGTACATGTTTGTGGAGACTAGAGGGCAATCTCAGATGCCATCCCGAGGAACATCACCCACCTTCTATGACATGGCATCCTCATTGGCCTGGAGTTCACCATTTAGACTGGACTGGAGGTCTAGGAAGCTCCATGGGTCCTCCTGTCTCTGCCTCCCCAGCACTGGGATTCCAAACATATTCCGCCATGTCTGGCATTTCCTACCTGCATTCTGGGAATTGAACTAAGGTCCTCATACTTGCTAGACAAGCACATTCCCATCTGAGCTATCTCCTTAGTCCCAAGTCAATCTGTCCTGTCTGTGTCTGTCTCTCTATCTCTGCCTATTCATCTCTCTCTCTCTCCCTCTCTGTCTATGTCTCTCTCTTTTTCTCTTTCTCTCTCCCTCATGCTGGAAATTGAACTTGGGGCCTCACACAGGCTAAGCAAGTGTTCCACCATTGAACTATTTACCAGCCCTTCATCTGTTCTGTGGTTTGACAGTGGGCAAAAGGCCTAGGAAGTATAAGTCAAACCAGTAGCCCCTTGGATGCAGGAGCCAAATCCTGACCACGGACAGTCCCAGAGCCTAGAGCAGGGCTTGGAAAACAGTGGTGCTTTGAGTCCATTGGGTGGGGTGGGGGGGTCCTCCCTCTGGCGGGCATGGTTCTGCCTGCCTGGTATTGGTGTCCATGGGAGGGTCTGAGTTCTTAAGTACCTTTGGGAATGTCTTTTGCTCACTGTCCATCCCTCTGGGCTTTGGACCTAATGTTATGTCACAGATCCAGTAACCCTGCAAGGTCCATTCAGGACTTGGAGCACAGCATACAGCCATGGCTTCCATCTGCTGCCTTGAAAGATTCCTGGTCCCTTCCTGCATGGTTTCGGAATCAGTCTTTATACTGACAGAATCTCCCTGCTTTTCTTACACACACTTATAAGCCTCTCCTTGGCTGGCAGACCACCATATTCCTCTCAAAGTGAATTCCTTATAGCCACTCTCTCTCCCTCCCTCTCCCTCCCTCTCTCTCTCTCTCTCTCTCTCTCTCTTTCTTTTGAGAAGCTATTATCCTGGAGTGATCAGCAGGGGGCTAAAGACACCAGGCTTTGGACATGACTCTGAATCCTCTCGCCTTGTGCCACCAGGCAAAGAAAGATGCCTTGTCCCTAACAGACTGAACAGTAACTCAAAATGTTCTCACTCTCTAACCCCTGGCCTTCATCAGCCCTTCTAAAATCCCTTTTGGAAAAAGGGTGGTGTTAAATAACTCAAATGCCATCCTTTCTATAAAATCTCCTTCTAGAATGTTCTTGCTCCCTGATCGAAATGTATCACTTTCTTCCCCTGCCCTCCTGCCACAGGCTCTCATTCCTCACAGAGCACTTGTCATATGTTATAGAGATTTATTTATCTGCATGTGGCCTACCTGAGGCTGTGTGTTCCTAGAGCCCAGTGTTTCTCTCACTCACTATGGTCTCCGCAGCCAGTACCTGTAACACAGGACAAGCCACCCTAGAAGTTGGAGGAAGGGACCACCAGAAGAAAGAAGCAGATGGGAGTGGGCATGGCTCCTGGAGCGAGAAAGCAGGTGCCGCACAGGTGAGGCTGGGTTGGAAGAGCAGACTAGCGGAAGTGGGCGTGGTTGGTGAGGGGCTGCCGGATTGGGGCTCCATTGCCTACACTGATGACCTGACCCACGGTGCAAAAGAACGGGGAACACTCCTGTCCTGTCAGGAAAGTGAGGTGAGGTTGGAGAGATGCTCAGTGGTTAAAGGCACTTGCTTGCAAAACCCAGGTTCGATTCCCCAATACTCACGTAAAGCCAGATACACAAAGTGGAACATGGGTCTGGAGTACATTTGTAGCACGGCCCTGGCACACCCATCCTCATGCTCTTTCTGTCTGCCTCTTTCTTTGTGTCTCTCAAAAAAAAAAAAAATGAATAAATTAAAAGAAAAGAGGCCTGGCATGGTGGCACATGCCTTTAATCCCAGCACTTGGGAGGCAGAGGTAAGAGGATCACTGTGAGTTTGAGGCCACCCTGATAGTGAATTCCAGGTCAGCCTGGGCTCGAGCGAGACCTTACCTCAAAAAAAAAAAAAAAAAAGAGCAAAAAGAACAGACAAGGAAAGAAAACGAGTTGTTCATGCCTCCCACCCAGGGACTAGTGACACTGAAGTCCAGCAATGGTGACCAAGAGAGCCACACGTTGAGAAGGGGAAGAAGCCCAAGGCTAACGCTCTTGGCCGAGGGTGTGGAGTCAGCACAGAGCAGGGACCAGCACCCAGGTGCCTGGATGCCAGCAAGGGTCCCGCTGTCCCGTGGGAGCTGAGGGGCGAGGAATGCTATGCTCACACACAGCCCGAGCTCGCGCCCGCCTGGCTCTGAGGCGAGCCAGCTGGATGCTGAGGAACAGGAAACGCCCCCGGGATGCAGTAAACTGATCCGAGCACTGACAAGATAATTTGCCCGGAGTCAGGGCCCTGGTGAAGGCTTTGGCTAAGGGCAGGGGCATGTGAAAATGCTGGGGTGCCTGGACCAGTAACGGAAGATCCCGAGGCCATGAGTGACTCCAACAGCAGCAGTGAGAGATCCTTATTCTCTAGAACCCTCAGCTCATTTTCCCGGCTGGATTTCCAGTCAATTTCAGGAGATCATCTCTGCCTTGCAATTTCCTATGCCATGAAGGAAAGAGGCAGTGTATGGTCGAGAGCCTCTTCCCACAGCAGCCTGGAGATAGGCGCCTTCCACCTTCCGAGTCGGTGCCCCACACCCACACATCCTCAACCCCAAAGCCCCCGCTGTTAGTTGCCGTCCGGCTTAGGAGAGCTGTTCCCGGCCCAGCTCCATGAGAAGGAAATTCAGCTTTCCCCTGTGGGAAGACAGTGGCTGGGGCTGAATGCAGCTGTGGCTCTCTGGTCCCCGCGCTGTGCTGGCCTTCCTCAGGACATAAGCCAGAGCACACTGGACCTTTGGGACATGCCAAGCACAGAAACGCTGGAGAGCAGAAGCCCAGGCTGTCTGGAACCTGAGCTGAGTGTTACCACTGCAGGAAACATCTTTGGAAAAGCTCGCTACAAACAAAGCTGCGTTTGTTCTGGAAAGGTGACTGAGAGATGACAGACACTGGAAGAAAATTTTCAGATGTACAAATACTTTATTTCTTCATCTTGAATCTAATGTATATAATTAATCATTCAGTAGTAACTACCAGAGGTCAAGTATGGGCTGGAGAGATGGCTTAGCACTTAAGGTACTTGTCTTCAAAGCCTAACGACCTGTGTTCTATTCCCTAGCACTCACATAAAGCCAGATGCACAAAGTGGCACATGGATCTGGAGTTCTTTTGCAGCAGCTAGAGGTCCTGGTGTGCCCATTCTGCCTCTCTCTCTTTCTCTCTTTCTTCTTCTCTCTCTCCCTCTCCCCCTCTCTTTTTCCTTGCAAGTAAATTAAAAAAAAAAACTAAAATATTTAAATTTAGGGGCTGGAGAGATGGCTTAGCGGTTAAGGTGCTTGCCTGCAAAGCTAAAGGACCTCAGTTCGATTCCCCAGAACCCATGTAAGCCAGATGCACAAGGGGCACATGCATCTAGAATTCATTTACAGGGTTGGAGGCTTTGGCATGCCCATTTTCTCTCCCTCTCTCTCTCTCTCTCTCTCTCTCTACCTGCCTATTTCTGTATCTATCTCTCTCAAATAAATAAAAATAAAATATTTTTAAATATTCAAATTTAAAATAAAATGAATAATAAGGAGAAATCGATGGTATGGTCATTGATATCATTGCTTTGATCAGATACCTGACAGAAGCAACTTAAGGAAGGGTTTATGCTGCTTTACAGTCAGAGAGTATGGGCCATCATGGTGGGGAAGGCATGGTGGCAGAGCTGGAAGCAGTTCGTCACATTGCATCCACAGTCAGGAAGGAGACAGAGAGATAAATGTTGCTTACCTCACTTTCTCTTTTTTATCCAGTCCTCGCCATGGAGAGGTGTCTCCTGTAGGTAGGGTGGGTTCTCCCACTTCAATTACCCCAATCTAGAAACTCCATCACAGACATGCTCAGAGCTCCATGGTGATTCTAGATGCTGTCAACGGGACAAAGGAGATAAAGGGTCAGAAGGAGTCTACTTGAATCACTGTATCCAGAGAAGGCACAGGGCGGATATTTGCAACCAGTTCTCCAGAGGGATTCTGATTTCAGGGTCAAGAACTACCTCTCAAGGACGACACTTTCCTCTCCACTAGGGGGAGCCCAGAAGGGTGCAGAGCGTGGACAGAGTCACAGGGCTGCTTAGAAACAGAACAGCAAGTAAAATCTAGACTTCCAACGTCCAGATTTCCACATCACGCCCACCCCAATGTTTTTCTTCTCAATTCTCTACACATGAAGGACTTGTTTGTCCCAGGTTTCTATCCTTCAAAACCCCTGTTTTGTTCAAACCAACCTGATTGCAGGGATAAAACATCCACCCAAAAGGAGCTGGTGAGAGGAATGTTTTTTTTTATTTTGGCTTACAGTCTCGAGAGGAGGCTTCATGATGAAAGGAGAAAGCATGGCATCAGCGGGGGCTGGACATCACCTCTGCCACAGCAGGTAGAAAACAAGCAAGCGAGCTCTGGCAAGGGGGAGTTGGGCTATAACACCCCTAAGCCTGACCCCAACAACACACCTCCTCCAGCAAGACTCCACCTCCCAAATTACCACCAGCTGGGGACCAAGCATTCAGAACACATGAGTGTATGGGGGACACCTGATTCAAACCACCACACTGGTAAATGGAACGAATGTGTAGAAGTATGCTCTAGTGTGCTGAAGAGATACTTCATGAAGCTTTCTGTGTGTGTGTGTGTGTGTGTGTGTGTGTGTGTGTGTGTGTGCTATAGGCATATCTATGCAGATATGCATTCCCTGTGCACACATGCAAATACAGGCAGAGGCCAGAGGAGAATGCCAGTGTGCTCCCTCCATTGTTCATCTCGGCTTTCTTTTTCTTTTATTTTTTGTTTATTTGAGAATGACAGATAGCGAAAGAGGCAGCTAGAGAGAGAGAATGTGCATAAATGTATGCAGGTTTGTATGTTTGGGTGCACACACGTACACATGCAAAAATAAAAATAACTGCCTGTTAGATACAGAGGGCCTGAATGGAAAGTGTATTTTAGCAGGGATATGCCTGGTCTCCAGTGACCTCTGCTCCTCTCGAGGAGGACAGCAGGGCGTGCTGGAGGGAGGAGGGTGAAGACGGCGTAGGCTTTTGTTCCCTGGCAGGCTGTGCCATGCCAGCGGGGATGAGGAGCCTTGATTTAAGAACACGCTCCGGCCAAAACACAGGTGGTTCTGAGAGAGCAACATTTTCACCTTATCAGCGGATCCCTGAGTGTGTGTGGACTTGCCCAACCTTACCAGGGATGGATTTTCAAAAATGGACCGAGGTAAAATACACAAAGAATAAAATTGGCCATTTTCAGCATGTTAAGTGCATAGCTCTGTGGTATTTAGCGGCTTCCCACGGCTGGGCAGCCAGCACCGCTGTCCGTCCTCCACACGTGAAGCTCCGCGCCCACCGAGCGCGCCCCCCAGCCCTCCCTCCAGCCCACCTGGCACCGCCATCTACCCCACCCCCGCTGCCATGAGTCTCGCGGCTCCAGGTACCACTCGAAAGCAGAATGCTTCAGTACTTGTCGTTTTTTTTTAAATTATTTATTTATTTGAGAAAGAGAGACAGAGAAAGAGAGAGAATGAGCATGTCAGGGCCTCCAGCCACTGCAAACAAACTCCAGACACATGTGTCACCTTGTGCATCTCGCTTATGTGGGCTCTGGGGAGTCAAACCTGGGTCCTTTGGCTTTGTAGGCAAGCCCCTTAACCCCAAAGCCATCTCTCCAGCCTAGGTAATTATGTTTTTGGAATTGGTCTATTTCACATCACCTAATGTCTTCAAGATTCATTCACCAATGTCTTAGCATGTGTCAGGATTTCAAGACTGAATCATAGATATAATAATGTGTATACATGAACACAAATCAAGATTTTTCACAGTGCAAATGCATTAGCACCTACGAATATGTTACCATATACTAGAGCATTACATATAAATATATCTATGCATCTCATATATAAACATACATGCACAGGTGTATGTAGCTCTAAACACTAGAAACATGGATTTAACCACTTTGGGATGAGATAAGTGGCAAAGAGGAAAATTCAGTGTAATTTTAGGGAGATTTATGGGGCAAATCTTTTGTTTTGTTTTATTTTCGTTTTTCCAGGTAGGGTTTCACTTTAGCCCAGGATAACCTGGAATTCACTGTGTAATCTCAGGGTGGCCCTGAACTCATGGCAGTTCTCCTAACTCTGCCTCCCGAGTGCTGGAATTAAAAGCGTGTGCCACCATGCCCGGCCAGTTCTTTTTCCTTGTTTGTGAGAGGGCATGTGCATGTGTACCACCCGTGTGGCAGTCTCCCCATGCACTTGCTTGTGCTGGGTACACTCACCTCACTGGTGACAGATGTCTCACTCCATCACACTTCACCCCATTCTTTTTTTTTAAAAAAAAAAATTTTATTTGTAAGCAAAGAGAGGAAAAAGAGACAGAGAATGGGCGCACCAGGGCTTTTAGCAGCTGCAAACCAGCTCCAGGCACATGCGCCACTTTCTGTGTCTGGCTTTGCCAGGGTACCGGGGAATGGAACCCGGGTTTTCAGGTTTTACAGGCAAGAGCCCTGATGGCCGAGTCATCTCTGCAGCCCTTCACCCACTCTGGCTGGAGCCAGAGTCTCTCACTGATCCGGGAGCTCGCTGCATTTGTCACAAGCTCCGGAGATTCTCAGGTTTCTGTTCCCTATGGAACTAGGGTCACCGCGGTGGATTGAATTAGGTGTCCACCATAAACTCATGTGTTTTGAATGCCTGGTTCCGAGCTGATGGTAACTTTAGAGGTGGAGCCTTGTAAGAGAAGGTGTGCTGTTGTGAGTGGGCTTATGGATGGCATAGCCAGCTCCCCCTTGGCAGATGGCTGTTTGCCACCTGCTGTGGCAAGGAGGTGACATGCCTTCTGTCTGCTCCACCATTGTTTCCCTGCCCTCTTGCAGCTTCCCCTTGAGACTGGAAGCCAAAATAAACCCTTTCCTCCCATAAGCTGCTTTGGATGGGGTGCTTTGTGCCAGCAAGGAGAAGGTTAACTGTGACAGTTACAGATGTGCTTTACTACATCCAGCTGTTCATGTAGGTCCTGGGGATCGAACTCAAGTGGTCTCTCAGGCTCCTCCCAAATCAGAATGCAGGGTATAGAAAGCTCTCTACTGAAGACAGGCTTTAGAGGTTACCCTAATATGTCTAGACAACCTTACTTATTACAAAGCACTTGGTATCACTGAAGGTAAGTGGGGGGGGGGAACATTTTCAATATGCATGTGGTTTTGACACTAATTTACTATCTCTCTCTTGTTTTTTAAAATTTATTTTATTATTTATTTATTTGACAGAGATAGAGGAAGAGAAAGAGAGAGAGAGAGAGAGAGAGAGAGAGAGAGAGAGAATGGGTGTGCCAGGGCCTCCACCATTGCAAACATTGTGCATCTGGCTAACGTGGGTCCTGAGGAATCGAACCTGGGTCCTTTGGCTTTTCAGGCAAATGCCTTAACTGCTAAGCCATCCCTCAAGCCCTGTTTTTTTTTTTTTTTTTTTTTAGTTTTTCAAGGTAGGGTCTCACTGTAGCCCAGGCTGACCTGGAACTCACTATGTAGTCTCAGGGTGGCCTTTAACTCACAGTGATCCTCCTACCTCTGCCTCCCCAGTGCTGGGATTAAAGGCATGTGCCACCATACCCTGCTTATTTGTTACCTTTGAGAGGGAAAATAAGTCACATCAAAATCCTGGGTCATCACACCCCAAACCAAACCTTCAGGGCTGAGTGAATTTGTTTTTCCTAGATTTTAAAGGTTATCAATATTCTTGTGCCTTGCATTCCATTTGCAAGAACAACAGTTTCTTGTGGGAATGAAACCAATGAAGCAACATTACTGTCCCAGGCACTTTTCAGTCTTGCCATCTACGTTTCCCTAGGCTTAGCCCATGTGACTTTGGCCCCTGGCAGGGACATCCTTCTTATAATGTCCAACCAGAGCAGCCCGGCTTCACTTGCAGTGACTCTGGGAGGGGAACTGCTTTTTCAGAATGTTCCTTCTCCAGCGAAGTGTCCCACCTTCCTGAGGATGGTCCTGGTTCAAGTTTAACATATGGACCAGCTAAGTCAGTCCCACCCCTATGCAGAAAGCCACCATGTTCTTTGAATTTAGGGGACCATTATGCCAGCAATAATCTAATAATGATAGCCTCAGTCCAGGGCTGGAAAGATGGCTCTATAGTTAAAAGTGCTTGCTTGCAAGGCCTGATGACCTGTGTGCAATTCCCCAGTACCCACATAAAAACACATGCACAAAGTGGCTTGTGCCACATTTACAGTGGCAGAAGGCCCTGGCACACCCATTCTCTCTCTCCCTTTCTATCCCTCCTTGCAAATAAATAAATGAATAAATAAATAAATAAGATGTTAAGCCGAGTGAAGTAGCACAAACTTTTTATTTTTATTTATTTGAGAGCAACAGACAGAGAGAAAAGGAGGCAGATAGTGAGAGAGAGAGAGACAGAATGGGCATGCCAGGGCCTCTAGCTACTGCAAATGAACGCCAGATGTGTGTTCACCATTGTGCATCTAGCTAACGTGGGTCCTGGGGAATCGAGCCTCGAACCGGGGTCCTTAGGCTTCACAGGCAGGCGCCACCTCTCCAGCGCAGCACACACCTTTAATCCTAGCACTGGGGAGGCAGAGGTAGGGGGATTGCTGTGAGTTTGAGGCCAGTCTGAGACTACATAGTGATTGCCAGCTCAGTCTGGGTTAGAGCAAGACCCTGTCTCAAAACACCTAAAAAACAAAACAAACAAAAAACATTAAAAAAAAAAAAACAATAATCTTAATCCAGCTAACACTTCAGCACAGGTTGGCAAGGCCTTCCTCTACATTCACCACCTTCTCTTCGGTTCCTTCTAGCTATGTGTTCTTTCGAACAGAAGGAAGCTAGGGCCACAGCAGTGGATTAACTTTCTGGGTCTCAGAGCCTCAGCAGGTGGGGGCGAGTAAACAGGTGAACATGGGTGAGGGATTTTTAAGTGGAGATTATCTTTACAGTCTCCCAATTTTCATCACATTACTGGCCAAAAACTCATGTTCTAAAGGTACCTAATGCAGGCTTCCTCCTATCTTGTTTTTACATAGTATCTGTAACCAAGGAAATGTGAAGTCTATGACTTAGAACTAAAGCTCTCATGACTTAAAAATTATTATTTAGGGCTGGGAAGATGGATCAGCAGTTAAAAGCATTGGCTTGCAAAGCCTGATGGCCCAGGTTCCATTCCCAAGTATACAGCCAGACACACAAGTGGTATGTGCATCTGGAGTTTATTTGCAGCAGCAGGAGGTCCTGGTATGCCCATATTCTCTCCTGTCCCCTCCTCTTTCTCCCCTCCTCTCTCAAATAAATACTTAAAACATGAAAGCATTACTGTTTAGTACACGTGTGTATGTATGGGCATGCACGTGGAGGTCAGGGACAGCATCACGTGCTGGTCCTCGCCTCCCACCTTGTTTGAGACAGGATCGCTCTTATTTTGCCCTTGTGAACATCAGGTTGGCTGGCCCAGAGCCCTGGGGTTCTCCTGACTCCACCTCCCATTGCTTTAGGCACTTTGGGATTATAAAACACATTCACTACTTGGATTTACCTGGATCTTGGGGAATCTGAACTCTGATCATCAGGCTTGGCACCTTTAACCACTGAGCAATCTCTGCAGCCCTGACTACTTCACTTTTATTAATTGCTATTGTGTCAGCTCTTACGAAGGGGGTTAGCCTTTAAAGGCACATCCTTGTTCCACAGCAGAGCAGGAGAGATGGGTAGTTTTACCAACCAATTTTGTCAATGAGAAGACTGAGGATTTGGACAACTAGTGTTTGAGGGCACAGGACTAGAAACTGGTGGAACCCTTTGGAATTCTATCTGTTTGCCCACTGCACCTCTTTCCAGAGTCAGGGTGTGCTACACTTGAACTTTGAAGGCTAAGTGAGATGGTGGTGTGCGGATGACTCCACCCGCCTCCCGACTCCCCTGCCTTTGCCTGACAAGCCTCCTGCCTGCCCCAACTTCCTTGGGCAGACACGGCCAGTCCAGGGCTGGGACTGGCCAGTGCTTCAGGATGGGAGGGTGCTCCCTCAGGGCTACCTGAAGCACGAGCTAACTGTATTAACAGGTGGCATCTGGGTTGTATTCCATTTTACACTGTTTCTGTGTTCTTTATGAATGAACCTGACTTGGGACATGGAGGCTGGGGCCTCCTTAGCTGTTCAGCAAACAGCTCCCTGCCTGGGTTTGCTAAGCTCCGGCTCCCTAGGTGCTCTGTGTTCCTGTGCCCTGCTGCTCAGCCATCCTCAGGGAAGTCATGAGAATTGTCATTCTAAGTTCCCATCTCAAAGCAACTGAGTTCAAACATCACCAGACCTTGGGTTGGACACATCTGTCTCAAATCAGAAAGAGAGGGCTTACCAGAGCCCCAGAAACCCTGTGTGGCTATAGGTGGAGCAGGGGCTGGAGGGCTCTACGTTCTAGCCAAGGTGGGCTGGAATTGGTACGCTTTTTGTGCTGCCACAGTATTAAAATATGAAACCACAGGCACACTTCTCAACACAGCCTGGGGGCACCACGTTGGAAAAGAACTTAGGCACCCAGCACGTGGGAGGCAGAGGTAAGAGGATTGCCGTGAGTCTGAGGCCACGATGAGATTACACAGTGAATTCCAGGTCAGCCTGAGCTAGAGTGAGACCCTACCTGAAAAAAGGAAAGAAGGAAAGGAAGGAAGGAAGGAAGGAAGGAAGGAAGGAAGGAAGGAAGGAAGGAAGGAAGGAAGGAGTACCTATGTTGCCCACATTCCACAAAGGAAAAGAAAGGAAGGAAGGAAAGAAACTAGGCAACTCAAACCTGCCTGACATATCATACCAATTTCTTAAGGAAAGGAAAGCCCGGGACTGCTCTTGAGAAATAGACTAAGGGAGTGGAGCACCTGCCCAAGTCCTGAAGCCCTGAGGCCATGGGGAGCTCGCAGCCTGCAAGGGTTGGGGGGGGGTTCAGCCAGGCCCTCGCTACTTACACAAAGGACCACGGGGAACCTCCCCCATTGACTTTTCCACCAAAGTCTGTACAACAGGCCAACCTTTCTCTCAATATGGTCAAGAAGCAGGCGAGGGTCAGGCAGCAGAGTCACAGACAGGGCCTCACGCAGCTCCTGGGACCTGGCTGCGCTCGCCCTCCGGCAGGCCCACAAGTGAACAGGGCTGTAGAACACCCCACTGGGCAAGGCCCCCAGGCCTCGCCACCACCCCACGGCGCGTGTTAGCACTGTGTGGAGCGTAGCGAGCCCGAGCCCCGGGGAGGGGGCAGCCATGGCTGCTCCCAGAGCCCTGCGACCCTCCCTGGCTGAGGCGCTCCTCTCCTATGAGGCTTCCCAGAGGACTGTGCCATAGGGCCAGGGCACACGCGATGGCCTCAGAGCTGGGCGAGGACCGAGGGATCCCGATGCCCTACAGGATGGCCAGCAAAGAGACAAAGACCATGTTCTGTTCCTTTCCGTGGCTGCTTAGGGTTGTGTGCCCGACACTCCTGAGAGCTGAAGAGCAGCTCTTCCGTGAAGCAGGCAGCGGGGAATGACCACGGGTCACCACAGAGGGCCTGGGAGATGGCGACCGACGGGTGTGACGTGTCCTACCCGAAGCCCCACACCTTGTGAGTGGCAGCTAAGGCGCTCTGCCGAGAGGCCTGCCTGTGCGTGTCCCTTTGACGCACTATGCTGTCAGCTACTGCCGTGGGCAAAGGCCCACCGAGCGGACCTGGGGAAGGCACGTTACCCTCCTGAAACTGTGCCCTGGGAAGGCATTCTTGAGATGTCAAAGGCTGCCACTGTTGTGAGGTTTACAAGGCGGTGGCCACATCTGGCTTGCTTATTCATGTAACTGACATAACCGCTGAGGAGAGAATGTGGGGGGATGGAGGGGGGCTTTCTCAGTTTCCTTTCTGCCTGTAGCCTCTGGAGATCCTACCGGCCACCTCCTTCCCGGCTGTGGTCTTGTTGTAATCTCACTCTGTCTGTATTGGTGTTAATCAGTGCTCATGCCATGGTAAGTCACCTCTGCACGTGCCCATCCAATCACCTCTGGGAGAGCTTGATCTGATGTCCCCTGATCACCTACAGCTTAGATGTCCAAGGCCTGGCGTCAGGCTCTCCCCCCCAAGACTTAACTTCCAGGGAAGTGGTATATTAATTACAATGAAGCCACTGGGAGACGCCACCAGCAGCGTCAGCTCAGACTGTGGCTCATGTCGGTGAGAGATGGCTCTACAAATTCACATAGGCTATTTTGTGTGAAACTGGTTATTCATATATTTGGCTACATTTATTTTCCACACAAAACCATGTGAACATTGCGAACAGTGTCAGAGCACAAGTTTATTTTTTTCATCTAATGTATTCTGTAAAAATGCCATAGCAGGGGTGCAGTGCTTCCTATGCAAGCATGAGGGCCTGAGGGAGCCTGAGAACGCTCACGTTCAAGCCTCCAGATCCCAAGTATGACACATGGGCGAGGCCACTCGTGCCTGAGCCCTCGTCCTGCCGGGAGCAGTGACCCTGGAACCACAGAGCCCTGTAAGCTCTGGATCAGTGGAGAGACTGCAGCTCAGAGCAACACCAGGCGGAAAAGCAATGGAACTGAACACCTGATGTTCTACCCTGGCCACCGTGGGCAAGTGGTCCTGCCACAGGTGAGTGTATGGGGCACCTTTGTGTACACCACATCACACACACACACACACACACACACACACACACACACACTCACACACTCACTCCCACACTACTCCTCAGTAACATGAGAGCACAAGACAGCTGAAAACCCAGCAGAACGGACTTCGTGGGACAGACTTACAGACACAGCCATCCAAGGAATACACAATATAAATGCTTTATTGCTAGCACAGTTTCTTTTAAGTAAATTAAAAGAAATAACTCTTCCTTTTCACATCCTATACTGCAGCTTAAAGGTAACAGCTGGTTAATGGCATGTTCACGTGGATGCGCTACAAGACATGAGCAGGCCCTTCGCTGAGGGGCTCAGTGGCTTGTCAAGGCTTCAACCGCTGAGTGCACTGTCATTTGCAAGGAGAGCTTGCTTCCACCCACTGTGGACAGACAGGGCTATAAATAGAAACCAAAACTGGGTGTGGTGAGAAGCAGAAGACAGTTAAATACAGGAGGATCTATGTGTGTGTATGTATATACATGTACCTATGTTGCCCACATTCCACATATTCTACATGATGTTTGGTACTCTTAAATAAATGAAGCTCGTCAAGGTTGGAGACTGGCTTGGATTCAGCAGTGGAGAGAGAGGGGAAGGACTGATGCTGCCGCCTGCACCAAGCTGGGGTCACTGGAAGGAAGGAGGAAGAGGAGGGCGAGGCTGGGAGGAAGGTGAGCTTGGCTCCCCTCCCCTCTGTCGGCTGAAGCTTGCTGGTTGAGAGGCCACAGTGGTGAGTGGCCAGCCGCTGGGCAGGCACGGCAGAGCAGCTCTGGTGGAGTGTGGCAGTCAGGGCACACTGGAACTCTGCAAATAGAGACAGAAACTCTCAGGCTTGCCCAGATTTTTGAGGTCACTGCCAGTGGATTTCAGGCCTGATGGAGGTGCAGTGGGAACTGTGGCTCTGAGTATATAGTCAGTCACCTAAGGAGAATTATCAACCAGCACTGGAAACAGAATCATTTCTGCAAGGCACCCTGCCTCACCAACTTTGTGAGTCAACTGGTATTGTGTTTTGGTTGGTCTTAAGCTTTAGAGAAGATCTTACCTACCTAGGAAAAACAAGGACCAAGTGCCTTGCTTTATTCCAGAATAACCAAGAAATACACACACACACACACACACACACACACACACACACACACACACACACTCCAACGTATATAACAAGTTCAGAAGCGAAAACTACTTCGGATGACTTCTGGTTACACTTGTCCTTGTCTTTGTTCCCTGGTATTATTTATGGGTGCAGGAAAGCAGACTGAGTCAGGAATAACCCAAACTTTACTCCTTAGGACATCTGCAGTGTACCAGCTCCTGGCGTTTTTAGTCTGGTCGGGCTCTGTAACTAAAACCATCTCATGTTTTGCTTTGAAGAAATGGATAACATGTAATGGTAATTTGGCTGCAAAACCTTGGAAAATTGTTCCAGGCCCAAACATCTGCCCTAAATGAGCTCAGCTGAAGTCTCCTCCGAGGAGGGGGGGGGGTGGTGAGTGGGAGAGACTGGAAGGGGAGGCATGAAGGCAGCACCAAGGCCACCTTCCTCCAGGGAGCACCGTGACGGAGCACCAGCTCCTACAACCCCTGGCACAAGCAGCAGCCGTGCCCTTGGCTCCTCCCATCTTCCCTAGCACCGGGGCCTCGGCACTGCCGTGATCCCACCAAGGGTCTAGAACCCTGTCTAGCTGGCCTGTGCCCACCATGAGGTGACCTGCTTGCTATATGTCAATTCAATCTTTAAAGAAGGCTCAGCTGTCTTCTGAGCACTGGGCCTACAGAGAGCGGAGGGAGAGGGCCGGTGCCTTTCCCCTTCCCCTTCACCTTCCTCCTGGGCCTTCTCACGAGCTCTTCTGCGGGATCTTCACCGTCACAGTCTTCACTTCTGAGTACTCCCGCAAGCCGCACTCTCCCCTGCAACACAGGAGGAACCGCGTGAGCTGCCGGGCTCCCGGGAAAGGAGCAGGGAGCCTCTGCTAACAGCACGACAGCGGGGCCTCCACCACACACTCCCAGCGGAGGGAGGGCCCAGCTTGCCTGAGCGCAGAGAGTCCATCTCATGAACGTTACCACTTCTTTAAGACCCCATGGGGTGCCGCTCTGCCGAAGCCAGCTCTAGTCTCTCTTCTGTGTGATGTCCCCACTATGGAACCTTGCCTGGGGAGCTGCCTCTGGAGGGAGGAAAGCCTGAGAGTCCCAAGCCAAGGCCTCCCTTTCTTAATCCTCAGATGTCCTAACTGTGGAGGGGTTCTTGCAGGCTACCATGGGAAACTCAAACCTTCTGCAGCCCCTGCAGCCACGGTCCTGAGTCAGTCCTGCCCGCAGCCCTGACCCCCAGCCTGAAGCCCCACATCGAGGGGCGTCAGGAAATGCTAACCAATGAAAAGACAGCGAGAATTGTTAGTAAGCATTCCCCCTAAGATGCTCCTTTGGCCACTGGGATCTTGGTTGGTGGTAGATAAAAGACTGTCAGAAGAACTGTAATGAGTCATTCTAGGCCACTGCTGGGCTGGGCTGGGCTTGGGGTAGGAGCTCACAGGTGACTGGGATTGAGGGAGGGTGTCTGCCACAGCGTCACCACTCTGGGAGGCGTACCTGGAGCACCCCCATACACACAGTTGCCACCAAGAGAAAATGAAAGAGCACTCAGTGGCCTTTGAGTATGACAGATCTTAACAAGTAAGGCTATCTTCTACAGTGGCCGGTTGTAAGAGGCACAGTTCCTGGGCCATAAAAACACGACCTAGGGAAGTGGCTCATCTTGAGTCTTTTCAGGGGGCCCTGTGGCTCTGACAGCATTGTTGGTAGTTCCTCTGAGCCCCAAGCATACCAGAGTTGATAAGGTTTCCCCTGGGCCATCAGAGGGCCACCACCAGTGTGATGGGGAGACTGGGCAAGTACACTGTCTCATCTGTCTGGTCACTCTACTTAGAAGAGTGAGAATTCCATGGTGGCCTCCCTCATTAACTCCATCCAGGCCCTGGGAGTCTTCATGACCAGCTGAACTCTGGCGTGCCCTCTCTCTCTCTCTCCCTGCCCCGGGGCCACCATGCATGTGTCTCTCCATCAGGACATCATCTGCTTCCCGCTGGAAGTGAGGTCACTCCCTCCTGTCTCTGGCTTGTGCACGCACTTGGGCAGTCCCTGAACCACACTTTCCTCCCACTTGGTTCTCCAGGCTATGAGGAGTGTGAGGGATTGCACACAAGAAGAAACATCTTGGTATAGTTGCATTCAAGTGTGACCACAGGCTCCCACAGTGTCAGGCCACATGCAGCGCTGGGAGGCCGGGTGGCTGGGCAGGGCTCCTCTGTAGCCCGGGCAGAGATGAAGGTGGCTCTGTGGCAAAGAAAGCAACTCAAGTCTATAGTCAAAGGACAGCCATGTGCTCAGAACACCAAGGAGAGGCAGTGACAGCAGAGCAGCATGGTGGAGGCAGTGTGGAGAAGCAAAGGACCCTGGAGAGGTCAGCAGACAGGCGCACCAATAGCTCTGCTGTCGGCTGGCTCAAGGACATGGTCAAGTGACCCCTTCTGTTAGCTGCTCAGCTGCCTCTGGTGACAGTTACTGAGCCTCAGCACACCCAGGTATCATCCTAGGAGCTCGTCTGACCTGTACGTTCTTGACCTTCCATCTCAACAGGTCTGGAGAGGGACCCGGAAGGGGTACAGTTGGCCATTTGACCGACTCTTTGAGAAGATCAGCTGAAAGTCCTGGAGTCTGGACCCTTCAGCAATTTTGCCACCTCATTCCAGTCTTTCTCTCAAATTGCATGACCAGACCCACAGTTAGGAGGAGCCACTGCTGTCCAGGAGGTCCACTCCTCATTCCTGACGTGCCTCCACCTCTTTGTGGCTACAGTCATGGCTGCACAGGGTCTAAGGCCACAGAAACAACGAGAAGCCCCCATGCCTGCTTCTTAGTGGACCAGGTGACCGTTCTAAGATGAACCAAGGAGACACACTCAGAGGTCAGGGAGAAAAGGTCGGCTTTGGTGGCATCCAGCAAGCCACATCAGGAATTACTCGGCCCACTCCCAAACTATAGCAGGTCGGTGGAAGGCACTTCCCTTCTACTCCTGTCGGGGTGGGCACTGAGTCTGCAGGTCACAAGGCAAACCAGCGCATCCAGAGGGAAGGTCCGCGGTCTCTCTGAGCGGTATCAAGGGTGGCGGGCAGCGGGGCGAGGACAGCGCTTCCTCACAGCGGCACCCTGCAGAAGGGGCTCTCATCGCCCATCTTGCAGACGAGGACAGCAGCTTTCACAGAGATGGAGAAACTTGCCCAAAGTTGCACAGCCGGGAAGCAGAGGCGTTAGCGTCCACCTCTGAGCAGTGACTCAAAGTCACCTACCTAGTGGACTACCATGAGGGCTGAGGAAGCAGCAGCTCAAAGACGGGAACCCTGCGAACCCCACTCCTGGCCGATGTGGTCACAGCACGTCCCACAAGCACCTTCCCACAGTGCCTCTGCACGCCATGCCCTCTCTGCTCTACTCTCCGAGCTTGAAAAGATGTTCCCCTCTCCATCTGCCCAAGCCTGCTTCTCCTCGACAGACCCCGGTGAAACCTGGCGAACACTCCCCTCCTCTCCCGAGCCCTCACCCCGGGGCCACTTCAGCGCTTCATGGGCTTCCCCAGGGCTCCAACATCATGCACATCACGTACCCAGCAGTACTGCGAGGGACTTAGTGAGCGCCACTTCCGTCCCGTCCACAGACCAAATACAGCGCTCGATAGTCTATGCTCAAAACTTGTTATTGGCAATTATGAACCAAGCACTTGCTCAAAAAATAATAATAAAATAAATACATGCATTCCAAAATGACTGGAGGAATTGAATCACGGGAGTTAGAAAACTGGGTTCAGCTCGCTTCAAATGCAAGTGGACTCTTATTGGATGGAGAATGCATCAGTTCTAGAAGGCTCTGGCTACCACTCATCCCATGAATGCCACTTACAAAACCAATCAATAATGGGTCTAGTTTACTTCTGCTGTCATCCTTTTGCAGGTCCCTAACACTCCAGGACTGTGCTGGGCTCTAATCCTGTCCCTGGAGAGGCCCTGTGCCCAGCCCCCACACTTCCATGGCTGGATTTCACAGCTCACAGATTTGAACCGCAGACCTGCCACTTGCCAGCTGTGTGCCTTGGGCAAGCTAGCTAACTATTTTACCCTTTCTCTCCTTATTGGGGCCATCTGTAATGCAAAGATCAGTGGGTCTGTCCCATAAAACCAGTGCAAACACCAGATGAGACCAGTTAGGAAAGACATTAGCTTAAAGCCAGATACATAGCAGACATTTAATTAAAGGCAGCTGCCATGGTCTGAAGGTCTGTGTCACTCCCAAATCCACATGTTGGAAGTAAGTGGCCAATGTGATAGTATTAAGTGATCAAGTCATGAGGGCTCCACCCTCACAAATTGGATGAGAGCCTTCTAGTAGAGGCTTGAGCGAGCTTCCTTGGCTTTCAACTGCACGAGGTTGCAGAAAGTACCATCTATGAGGAATGACTGTCCCTGACACCAAATCCACTTAGTACTTTGATATTGGGTCAAATCCCCAGAACCATGAGCAGTAAACTTCTAGTATTTACCTCCTTCTGAGGCTGGGGTATTCTGCCACAGCAGCCTGAAAGGAGTAAACAACTATCACTGTTCCTGCAAAATCCTCCTACCCTCTTCTTCCACTCGTCTCTGCCAAAACATTCTTCATATGCCAGAAACAACCTTGGCCTTCAAAACTCCGCAGTTCCCAACAATTCCCTTTAAAGCTCTTGATACATGTTTACTTTGTATCTTCAAAAAGCCGAACACAAATGGTCAACAGATATTTTTTAAAATGAGGGCTGGAGAGATGGCTAAGTGGTTAAGGAACTGAGTTCGGTTCTCCAGTACCCACATAAAGCTAGATGCACAGAATGGCACATGTATCTGGAGTTTCTCTGCAGTGATTTGGTGTGCCCATACTCTGTCTGTATCTCTGGGCTTACAAATAAGTAAATAAAGTATTTTTTTATAAAAATGTTCTGGTCCATTAGCCATTAGGAAAAAGCAAATTAGAACTACTCTGGTGGGCTGGAGATATGGCTCACCAGTTGGGGCACTTGCCTGCAAAGCCTAAAAACCCAGGTTCAATTCCCTAGCATCCATGTAAAGCTAGATGCACAAAGAGGTGTATGCACCTGAAGTTTGTTTTCAGTGGCTAAAAGCCCTGGCATACCTATTCTCTCTGTTTGTCTCCCTTCCCTCTATCTCTCTCTGCTTGTAAACAAATTAATTAGTTAATTCTGAGATTTCCCCTCACCCCAGTAAGATTGGCTGTCATCCAGAAAAACTAATGACAACACATGCTGGTGAGGTTTTGGAGAGAGGGGACCCTTAATCACTGCTTGTGGGAGTGCAAACTGCTGCAGCCCCTGTGGAAATCAGTGTTGAGGTTTCTCAAAAAGCTAAAACTTGAACTACCAGATGGCCCAGCTACATCCCTTCTAAGTATATGCCTAGCCAAAGTTCCAATATCCAACCCCAGAGATACTGGCACACCTAAGTTCACTGCTGCTCTGCTCGTGATAGCCAGGAGAGGGAGACAACCTAAATGTCCATCATGTGGTAACTGGAGAATGTGAACGTGGTCCAATAGAGTCTTAGCTATAAAGAAAAATGAAGTTATCAAATTTGCAGAAAAAAAGGATAGAACTGTGAGGTAACCCAAGCACATAAAGACAAAAAAACACATGTTCTCTCTCAAATGTGGGTCCTAGCTTTTAATGTTTATATGTATGTATAAGAGAATGTGAGGCTGAATGTGGGCTATGATTCAAGATAGGAGACCAAGAGGTGATAGAAAGGAGGAAAGGACAAAAGGAAACGTGGTATAAAATCAGAAAAGAGGGGCTGGAAGGATGGCTTAGCAATTAAGGCACCTGCCTGCAAAGCTAAAGGACCTAGGTTCAATTCCCCAGTACCCACATAAGCCAGATGCACAAGGGGCACATGCATCTGGAGCTCATTTGCAGTGGCTGAAGGCCCTAACATGCCCATTCTCTCTCTCTCTTTCTCTCTGCTTCATTCACTCTGTCAAATAAATAAATAAAAATAAAATATTCTTTTTAAAAAGCAGAAAAGAGGCTAAGCTGGTGAGGGTTCAAGAGTGGACGGGAAAAGGGGAATGAGAGGAGAGGAAAAGGAAATTAAAAAAAAAAAAGTTAGAAAACACCCTAGTGAAGCCTACTTCTTTATAGACTAATAAATAAATTTTTAAAAATAAAATAAAACGTATATACATGTATCCCTTGTCCTGACCCTGCACTCTCAGCTTTAGCCGACCTAAAGTGGCTGAGCAAGGGACACCAGCAAGTGGCCTTGGTGAGTTCAACAGGGGTGGCCAGAAGCTACATGGGGGAGGGGAGAGTGGCAACCTGTAGGGCTCACTGCTGTGCTGTGGGGAATGAAAATGTACAAGAAAGAGAGATTTTACACAAAGCTTCATCACTGGAGAGCTGGATTTTCGCCCAGTGTGCGGGCAGCAGGTAGTGTTTCTGCAGGGCAGACGTGGCCCTAAGGCTGGCAGCTGGTAAGGGCAGATCCTGGGTCCTGCCATGGCAGGTCCTTGATGGGGTTTTCTGTGACCCCAAAGCACAACATGCAGGTTTTCCTCTGTATTTTCAAAAATGAAACTGAACACCCGATGCCCTGATTGCTGTCTGTTCACTCTTCGTGAATGGGAGCTGCATCTAACTCTGCTTGGAACCACGTTAACAGTTCATGGTAGCCTGCAGGCAGTAAGAAGTGAGCGGGAGCTGGGTGCGGCAGCTTGCGCCTACAACCGCAGCGCTGCAGGAGGAAGCCGCACCGCCTCAGAGGGAGCTTCGGGCTAGGCTAGGCCAGAGCAAGACAAACAGAGAACACAGCAGTTATCGAATGGCGGGTGCAGCTCCTCCAAGTCTCTGTGCTGGCACTTGCCACTCCTATTTCCCTGTGGGCATCAGCAACTTTGACACTTACATTTCTCTCCCATTTCCAGACATCTTGAACCCACCAAAGGGGCTCTGGGCATTTAAGGCATTGTAGCAATTGATCCTGAAAGAAAACATCACCCTGTCAGTATGAATCCTACCTCACAGAAACAATCCCCCTGGCATGACATTTCTTTTAAATGCTTCATGTTCTGTTCTCTTTTCTAGGTGAGAAGGTCACAGTTACTCTGGCGTGGCGACTCAGCTCGTGAAGTGACTTCTTAGACTGAGATGTGGCTGGCGCCTCCCACCCTGCAGAGGGCTCTGCCTGTGTCGCCGTGACCCTCCCAACCACAGTTTGGATGTGGTTTGTCCCCCAGGCACTCGAAGACTGCACGCTTGGCCCCCAGGCTGGTGATGTTGGGTGATGATGTGAAACCATTAAGAGGGGATCCTCAGGTCAGGGGAGGAGGGGTGCTCTCAGAAGGAAGGGACTACGGCAGCTTCTGTGGCACCCTTGAGCTTTTGCAAGAGTGTGCTGTTGCAGGAGCAAGCCTGACCCACTCACTTTCCCCCTGGTTGTTTGTGCGTCACATGATCTCTTCCTCCCACATGCACTTTCACCACAGCCATCTGCCAGAGGGCAATGCCACCAAGAAGGGCCCTGCGAGAGTCTGCATGTGATCACTGGACTTAGAGCCTCCCTGAGAGCTAGATAAACCTTTTTAACAGATCAAGTTTTCCAGCCTCAGGTGTTTCATAACAGTGATGAAACATGACCTAACACAGGCCTCTTCATCACCAATGGAACTCCTCAGGGGCTGTGGTGGTTTGAATTAGGCATCTTCCATAAATTTATGTTCTGAATGCTAGTTCCTCAACTGTTGGCCATTGCTACTAAAAACCTGATTCTGTGGCTTTGGCCTTTTGGAACTGTTTTTCAGGAGGGATGTGGAAGGATTTGAAATCTTGGCCTAAGAGATACCTTGCAGTGCTGTAAGTACAGCTTGATGGACCATTCTGGTCAGAGTTGAAAGACCTGAATGCAGTAAGAACTATGGACTCTGAGATTTGGCTAATGAGGGGATGAAAGAGTTTTGCCTGGACTGGGCTAGAAGCAGTTTTTGTGAGAAGCTTGCTGTTATGGCTGTGTCCTGAGAACTTGTGCAAGGTTTCATTGCATAGAAATGGACTGGTGTGAGCAAAGGAATATGGCACAGAAAAAATGAAACTTTGAACTGAAACTGCTGCCCGTCCGACTGCAATTGTTTGAGAGATTACAACCATTGAGACTGGACCAGCTGACCTGCACTGGGACAAGAGGAAGAATGCAGACTCTCTGGAAGGGACCTGAATGCTGATTTCTCCCTGATTAACAAATTGGTAGCCTATCTGGTACTATGGCACATAACAAATGTCAGGAAAGAGAGGGTCACTGAATTGGTAACATGGTTTTGTTTGTAGAAATGGCCGTGGGCAGTGTGCAGCAGGCTTGTTGGATTATCTGCACAAAGGCCCAGTGCAGTCGTGAGGGTGACCGTGGGCTGCAGTGGAGACCCAGGGGACAGGTAAGCACTAGCCAAGGAGAGCTGCCAGCACTGGATGAAGTTTTCCTGTACTGTGAGTAACCTAGCTGGAAAGGAGGAATTAGAACTCCAGAGACTCAGCACTGGTTAATTTATTGTACTTGGAGGCTTGTCAGTGGTTAGAGTTGTCATATTTGGAGCTACAAAGTTTGATATTTGCCCTATTTGTTTTAAATTTTATATTTCTTTGCTATGTCCAGTGCCATGATTTTCAGTTTATTCTGTGTCATTATTTTTATTTATTTATTTATTTACTTACTTATTTATTTATTGGTATTATGGCTCAGTTAAAAGACCTTGGACTATGGGGATATTTGAACATCACTGGGGTTGCTAAAAACTCTGGGAGCTTTTTAAAGTTGGACTAAATGCACTACATGTTATATCACAGATGGTTATCAGTTTATGGGGGCCAGGGATAGAATGTGGTGGTTTGATTCAAGTGTCCCCCCTGCCATTAATTTATGTGTTCTGAATGTTAGGTCCCCAGCTGATGGCAATTTGGAAAATGTAGCCTCCTGAGGGGCAGTGCATTGTTGGGGGTGGGCTTGTGGGTGCAAGCTTTCTCTTTCCAGTATTTGGCACACTCTCCTGCTGCTGTTGTCCACCTGATGTTGGCCAGGAAGTGAGGTCCACCTCTGATCATGCCATCATTTTCCCCTGCCATCATATAGCTTCCCCTTGAGTCTGTAAGCCAGAATAAACCCTTTTCTCCCGCAAGCTGCTCTTTCTGACAGCAACGTGATGCTAACTGTAACAGGGTCTAACAGTGAGATGCCTCTGAGCTCACCAAACAGTCCCGGCCTGCATTGCAGAAGACACTGTGAGTGCCTTGTTGATGTCATTGGTAAAGACAGCTGCCACGAGTCCGAAGTCCGAGTTATTGGCTCTTTCTATGACTTCATCCAAGGTCTTAAACCTCAGAATTTCTTGAACAGGACCAAAGATCTGCAACAAAACCCTTTGGCTCAGTGAAGTTATCGTGCTATTCATTCTTTTACCTGCTCTCTCCATCTTAGAGCAAGCTCACTCTGCCTCAAAAAATTTAAATGACACTCAAGTTTAGCAGCACAGAACTGTAAAATATGCCATCTTCCTAAGCATGACACTATAAGCGTAATGTCAAATGTCAAATGGTTAGAATCTCTGTCCGCACTGCCTTGGCATCCTTGACCCCACTGTGTGTTCTTTAGATGCAGAAGAGAATGCTATCTTTGTGACCCTCAAGCCTGCTCCAGCCCTGAGAACTGCTCTGGCTCCTCACCCACACAGAAGCCACCCTGGGATGTCTTCTCTCTGCTGGCCGACAGACAGCTTAGTGGCCGACATTTAGGGGAACCAAAGGCTGCCAGTGTGTTACTAACTGATTGTTACTGGTGACTCACCATTGTTCTTGTGGCTGTAATAACCATGACTGCACAGCATGTCCCCTGACCTCAATGTAGTTTGCTTGCCTATAGTTTAAATTCTCTTCTCAAAACTGCTATGGGTGGGCTGAAGCTCTGAAATTGTCTGAAAGATGAAAACCACCCCATGGAGATGTGACTGTAGCAAGGACACCGTGGTGGCAGTGGTACCTCCTCCTTGGCGATCCGCATGTTGTCCGTGACGTTGGAGAAAACAGTGGGCTCAATGAAGAAGCCCTTGCGGCCCAGTCCTTTGCCTCCACACTCCAGCTTGGCGCCCTCAGCCACGCCACTCTGGATGAGCTCCAGGATCTTGTTGTACTGCTTCTTGTCGATCTGCAGCAGAGAGCAGCCGGTGAGGCGCATGGACCCCCTGTGACCACACGTGCGCCAAGGAACTGTCCTCTGACTTTCCTCACACACTGATTTTCCAGTCACACCACATGAAACTGATTCTTGAACTGTAAAGAAAATCTGGAAATGTGGTATGGTTCACTAACATATGGAGGGATCTAATGAAGGTGTAGTGATCATATGATTGTGCCCAATCTGAATGCCAGTTGAAGGCTTACAAAATGTACCAACATGATGCAGAAACTGACTAATTTGTTATTCATGGTTTACATGAGGAAATTTTGACGTATGTCCAACAATTAGGCAAGTTAAACTGACATTAAAAGGACAAAAAACAATAGATAACATACAGCTTCTTCTGACAGTCATCAAAATCCTACTGGGAGCAAGCATCTTTAACTGCTAAGCCATCTCCCAAGCCCCTCTACTACACTTTTATAGGGTTAGGGTTAAATTTAAAGAGTAAAGGCAAGATTCCTAGTCCCCCAAAATAGGCCAACACCAACAGTTATCCAGTTATTATGGTAAATAGTGTAAGAACCTATATACACACGAGCTTACCCAACTAGAATATAGATCTTCTTTTCAATGCTTCCCAAACTGAACAGTGTTTTGCTTGACCAGAAAAATGCCTTATCTAGAGCCCCAGATAAGACCTGGATCAGAAATGCCCTTATAAATCCGCGGATAAGCCACAGATTAAAAGCGCCTTTCCCCTTGGGAGCCCTCTCGAAGCCACCATGGGGCATAACGAAGAGCCAACCTCACAGCCGAAGGGCACGTCAGCCGGCCCTGCTTTCACTCCTACAGGTCTGCAGATGTCAGGAGATGAGCTGGGCAGCTGCTGTGATGAGGAGGGCTAGGGCTAGGCTCTGTCCTCAAAGCTCGCACTGCCCTACTAAGGGTTCCTCTGTCACTAACTCTCCGAGTCCCCTTCAGATCAGCTCGCCGAAGGGGAAGAGTAAGAAAGAAGCAATGCCCACGCCACGTCTTCAGCCATGAAGGGCAAGGAGCCAGCTGAAAGGGGAGGCATTGCTTTGGTGGGCCCCACTAAGCACCCCACGTCAGAACTAGCCAAGCATGAAGTTTAAAAAAGGGAATGCATGCTGGGCGTGGGGGCGCACGCCTTTAGTCCCAGCACTGGGGAGGCAGAGGTAGAAGGATCACTGTGAGTTAGAGGCCACCCTGAGACTACACAGTGAATTCCAGATCAGCCTGGGCTACAGCGAGATTACCTCAGAAAAACAACAAAAATAAATATATAAATGTTTTCAGTTTCTCTACCTGAGGACCCTGCTCAGTGGTAGGATCAAAGGGGCTCCCCACTATTCGCCTCTTGGCCCTCTCCACGCTTCTTTTCACGAACTCCTCGTAGATGGACTCCTCTACGAAGATGCGGGACCCTGCGGTGCAGCACTGGCCTTGGTTGAAGAACACGCCCTGGTGAGCCTGCTCCACGGCATAGTCCACTATGGGAGGAAGCACCCACGTTCTCAGCACGGCTCTGCCCTCCCCAGAGGCCCGGGCATGATGCCCAGCTCACTGCAGAACATGCCAGTGATAGCTGTGGACTGAAAACACAACTTAGTCTTGTTCTAACTAGCCCCCGACACGCTGCTTACGTGAACTTGCACAACCTCACCTCCTCGAGGGTCTTTCTTGTTCTGTAAACAGAATAGGACCACATCTCCGGGAACAGGCATCTCAAATCCCACTATACAAAGGGTTAGGCTGATAAGGTAACAGTATGAGTCTTCCAGGTGGTCAAGTGATGTTATAGAGACTAATGGAAGCCATGAGAGGTGGTTATTGCTACTGATGAAGATAAGCCCAGGGTTTGCCAAATCTTTCCAATTTTAGGGAAACTCCCAAATAAGAATTTTAATGTGAAGTGTTAGTTTTTCGAAGTAGGGTCTCACTCTAGCCCAGGCTGACCTGAAATTCACTATGGAGTCTCAGGGTGGCCTCGAACTCACGGCAGTCCTCCTACCTCTGCCTCCAGCGTGCTGGGATTAAAGGCATGTGCCATGATGCCCAGCCGAAGGTTTTGTTTTGTCAGCTTGGTGTAATGTTTGGACAAGTTAACATGTGTCTCCTATGCATTTTGCCTGAGGGCACTAGTCGAGAACTTCTAATCTCTGGGCTCTTGATGAAACTGCCACACCAGCGCTTCTCTGAAGACACCAAGTCTGCTCTGTACTGGCACAGGCAGCAGTACGGTAATTCTTTCACCTCCATCTCTTTATCGGGCACTTCAGGATAGCGCTGCAAGTCTGAGTTTGCCTGTGACATAACTGGCTGAATCAGTGGCACTGGCTGGGAAAGCTGTGGAAGAGTGACAACTCGTGGGGAACCAAAGGTGGCTCTGGGGGCCCGGGCTGGGCTGCATTCGGGACTCTGCATCCTCTCTTCGGGCTCTCAGGGCTGGTGCCAGAGGGAATGGAGGAGAAAGGGATGACTGAAGAAGTTTGGAATTTCATTCCCTGGACAGTCTTCTAAGACAAAAAGAGCACAGTTGTGCACAACAGACGGACTAGGTGGCCTCTCCCTGGAGGGGTCCTACATGGAACCCTCTGTCCACACAGAACTGACCCACCCATGGCTCTCCCTCCGCGCAGCCGTCTTTAAGCGGATGCTGAGGCTCTGCGCTCCAGTCAGCAGGCTTGTGGAGCAGGTGCTGTCACCACTAACCATCTCCGGCTCCCCAGCGTGACATCACACTCGCCCTGGGCCTGGGAGCGGCAGAAAGGGTGAGCACGGTCGACGGGAGAAGGTGGTGCTGGGCAACGCGGGCAGTGCTGGCGAAGCGCGCTCGTGTCTCAGCGCTCACCAGGTGCCAGGCCTGCCCGCCCCACCTCCCAGAAAGAGACTGTCTTTACTGCTCACTCGCTCCCTTCCCAGGCCTCCACCGCTCGCCCCATGCCGCCTCTCGGTGGCGGACTCCTGTCTGGAAACCAAACTGCGCAGCAGTCAGCTAAGGGCGCTCTCCCCAGCATTCAACTGTTCCTCCCAGAAAGATATCTTGGCCGCCCTTAGCGTCATGAGTCCTTCTTTGCATGTCCTCTCAAGAGTGGAGGCACGACAGAGGACATGGGCATGGAGCGCGCGGGGCCTGGAGGTGTTTGGGGGGCACTTACAGTCAGCGTCTGCAAAAATGATGTTGGGGCTTTTCCCGCCCAGCTCCAGAGTTACTCTCTTCAAGTTGCTCCTCCCAGCCGCTTCTTGGATCAGCTTTCCCACCTGTAAGGACGGAGACGAAGGGAAGTTTTATACACCACCTAGGCGAGACGGTTGGTAACCAAAGCCAGCTCTGGGCAATATTAGGTCACAACAGTTAACTGACCCTAAGTAGCCAAGAACCCACTGGGACAACTTCTGCTGTCGACTTGGATGGCTCAGACAAGTGAGCTGGGATGCAGCCGAACGCCAGCACTGAGGACAGAACCCACGTGTGCTGACCACGGACAAGGGTGGCACATGGAGTCCAGCCTGGCACTTTGCAAGTACCCATCCATGCTGACCATGGACAAGGGTGAGAAGCTAGCCATGGAGGTGGCCAAGAGACACCTGCAGGCCTTCAAAGTGGGTCTCCATCTAGGTGTGCTCACTGTTGTGGGGCAATGTTGGATCTCCCCATTTGCCCATGTTATTCATTAGCTGGGCTGAATTCTTTTGTATTTTGCTATAATTCTGCCTCACTATAAAATTTTTGAAAAACAAAAAGTCTCATTTGGCATAAATTTAATGCTGTAGCAGGAGGGGAGGCAATGTCTGTGAAAAAAGGTAGGTTAGTTTCTTATTTTGTAGAAAAATGTTATTTACCAAGGTGTTAGGAAATGCTAACATTAGGCCCTAAATGTTAATGGGCAAACTACCAGCCAAGGTGCCAGTCCCCGTGTCTGCTCTTTCCTACCTCCAAGCAAACTCCTTAGGAAGAACTGGCTCTGTTTCCAGACAAGCAAGTGTGCTATCTCCCCTCCAGGAAGAAAACGTGTGGACAGGAAAGAGCCTCCACCCTCTGCTCTGAAGGGGTGACAACACGCAACTTCCAGCAGACACTATGACTGAGCCCAAGGTACTAATGAGAGAGGCACACTCGTACTTGAGGCCAATTCAAGAGCCAGCAACCTTTAGGTTCATGCCAACCCCGAGGGGAAGTGGGCACTGAGAACCTAACTGTCTCTGATTCCCTGCTCTTGTGAGGAATTCAGTGTGCTTTGTTGTCTCTGCTCTGGGGAGAATCCACAGTGAGTGTATGGGTACTTTTAAAAGTTCAGGAAGAAAACAAGCAAGCAAGTCTTCAAGAAAGGCAGTCACTAGAATTCAGGGACTATGGCCCACAATTTGGCAGGCTGGAACAGACATCACAGGTGTTCACTCACTCCCATAAAGCCTATGCAAATGTAAGAGTCAGAAGTTACTGACCCAGTAGGTCACCCAGCTGGTGAGAAGCACCAAGTGGACTCTGCACACTGACTGTAGGGCCCAAATCCAGGGCCCTCCCTCCCTCCCTCCCTCTTTCCCCTACTGTGCACCCAGAAGGTGTTACAAGCTACCAAATCTTATCTCTATAATTCAAACTGATCTGAAATGGAGCAGGAACAGCACCTGTTATAGGCATAAATCATATTCACAAATTATGAGTTTTGGAATTCATGCCTTCATAAGTACATTTTCTTAAGCAAACCAAGGAGAAATCATGGGTTTTACACATAGTAAGATGGTGACTAAATGTTAGGGTAGGTGAAGAAAGTGCCGACCAGCTGGCATGACCCTTCTCTTCACCCTACTTCCTGACATTCCTCGGGGACAACTGGACCATAAGGCCATTCTGTGAGTTGACAGTTGTTGCCACCAGAAACATTGTCCAGTGATTATTTTCATGGCTGTGGTAACTCTACAGTCCAAATCATCAGAAAAGACCTAGTGATTTTCCTATGTCAAGTCTTTGCCAGCCTTTCCCCCAAAACCACATTTACTTATGCTAAATCCTGAAAGGCATATCTTAATGAATGACACCTTTCTTCTTCACCTTTGGAAGAAGGTCAAGTTGCAGCTCAGCCTCAAGAGAACTGGATGTGGTAAGCTGCTTCCATCTGGAGTGTTCTCTAGACAAAACCCAACTGTGCTGGTTTGAATGAGATGTCCTCCAGAGCCTCACGTATTTTGAACTTGGTCCCCAGCTGGTGGCAACTTGGGAGGTGGAGCCTTGCTGGAGAAGGTGTGTCATGAGGGTTTATTCTTCCAGTTTTCCAGTGCTAGATAGCTCAGCTCATTCCTGCTGCTTCCTGGCAGCTGCTCTGGCAGGATTGATGCCCAGCTGCCTCTGTTCTACCAAGCTTTCCACTGCCATGATGGAGCTTCCCCTTGAGGCTATACTCCAAAATAAACCTTTTCCTTCCATGAACTGCTATTGGTCAGGTGTTTTGTCCCAGCAATGCAAAGGTAGCTAACTACAATGGCAACTTTTCACCAATCTCCTTCCCTCAACATATGTTCATAGTTCTACTATCAGCCTGGTGCAATGTTGGAGTAAGTCCCTTACCAATAAGGAACTTGCAGCCAGGAGACCTCCATATAAATCTAGGAAATGGCCATCAAGTGTGGCAGGCTCGGCAGTGCACTTAGAAATAAATATGGGTATAATTTAATATTAGATTAGACTGTAGCAGTACTTTTAGTCCAGTGTAGTGCTTTGCTATAACCCAGATTCAGACCAGTCTGATCCTTATGTACAGAATTGGGCTAGGATGCAACAACCTTCAACAATTACAGGGTCAAGCACCATACATATGCCTTTCCATGGTACTCTTAGTTTCCAGGTCAAATTTTCTTTGAAAAATATAATACTATTCATGAATCTTCTCAGAGAGTGGAAGAAGGTTAACCGATCCCAAAATAGGAAGGATTCCTTATTATCATTCCCGTGAAGGGAAAATAATAAATGTAACTCCAAAGCAGAGAAAAGTGATATGCTTAAAATCAAAGAGTCCAGGCCAGGTGTGGTGGTACACACCTTTAATCCCAACTCTCAGGAGGCAGAGATAGAAGGATCAGTGTGAATTTGAGACCAGCCTGGGACTAGAGTGAGTTCCAGGTCAGCCTGGGCTACAATGAGACCCTACCTTGAAAAAAAAAAAAAACAACAACAAAAAGTAATCAAGGCAAATTTGTGGTAACATATCTGACAAGAAAGTATGGGAGATCCTATGCAAGCTAAGCTATAGTATTATTTATACAATGCCATGGAAATGTTTACAGGTTAAAAAACGTAAGGAGGAATGACTGTAAAGGCCTTGGATGGACCAACCCTTCTTAGACAGGACACATGGGTATGGCTCCACGCGCCACACCACTCATGGCTGACCCCTCCTCCACATGCCACACCACTCATGGCTGACCCCTCCTCCACACGCCACACCACTCATGGCTGACCCCTCCTCCACGTGCCACACCACTCATGGCTGACCCCTCCTCCACGTGCCACACCACTCATGGCTGACCCCTCCTCCACACGCCACACCACTCATGGCTGACCCCTCCTCCACGTGCCACACCACTCATGGCTGACCCCTCCTCCACGTGCCACACCACTCATGGCTGACCCCTCCTCCACATGCCACACCACTCATGGCTGACCCCTCCTCCACGTGCCACACCACTCATGGCTGACCCCTCCTCCACGCGCACAGCACTCACGTGTAGTCTCTCCTACATATACACACCACTCATGTTGAACCCCTCCCTAGATGTGTCATACCACTCACCATTAACCTCTCCTGTAAGTCCACACCTCTCATGACTGACCTCTCCTACATGTCTAGAAGGCGGAGTCACATGAGACACAGGGGATTTAGCAGTTAAGTTAATGGGCAAAGTGTAGGAAAGCCATGCAATTCTAATGAAATGGGAAATTTGTAGGTTAAAAAAAAAAGAAAATCATAGTTTTAGAAATGAAATTCGGTATATGACATGGATATCGACTGTAAGATAGGGACTCGGTTTTTAGTTCATCACCCTTTTGACAATCAACAAAGGTTTTACAATGACTGTGTGTTTATCCTCCCACCCCTTCCCTGGCAACCTGGTGAAGTCCAACCATAGGCAGGCTTTTGGCCCATGGGGAAGTCCTGGGTATCTAGTCTTGGGGTTGGCTCCTAACAAGCCTTTACCTCCCCTGTTCAGCTTCCTCATCTGCAGAGATTGCAAATGTGCCCCTTAGTCCTCTGGTTAACTGGAGGCGTTTACAGGGATAGATGGGACTCTTGGGGGGCCTGCTCTGTGTTTTTCTTGCTGTAAGGAGCAGAAGCAGCTTTCCCCAAGAGCACCACAGCTGGTCAGAGCAGTAGAAAAGCAGATCTGTTTTCAGCCTCCCTCACACAGCGCTCATTATGAAAGAGTAAGCGATAGCATTCCCATCATGTGGCTTCTTAACTCTGCATTCCCAGCAGAGACTCAGCTCTACCCCTGTGCCCCAAGCAGGCAAGGGTGGTGAGCAAGGGGCTCTCCCACACATCTGAAACTGGGCTAATTCTCAGCAGGAATGTTGGCACAGAGCAGCTCTGCCTCCCATCTTCGTTTCAATAGCCTTCAAGATTGATATCAGGAACGTCCCTGCACTAGCATCGTGTTCACAGCAACGTGACAGCGTAGGGAGCGCAATGTGGCTCTTTGCGAGAAAAATAATTTGTTATACAAGACAAAAAAATAAAAGAACACAAAAGGCTTTTCAAGGCTTCTTTATACAAGGAGATTGCTCCCTGAACAAAGTTTTTAAATTTGGGTAAAAATTTCTTTTTCATTAATCATTTCACTTAATCAGGGTGGGTTCTTTCTCGGAGACACAGAGCCTTCGAGAAACAAGACAAATCCATGCTAGAAATCTCAGCAAACTGGCTGAGGACACCTGCTTTCTGTGGCACATGTTCATTTCTTAAATGAATCCCTAAGCAGTCAGCTCTGCACCCTCCCTCATCGAAAATTCCCAGGATTGTGCTTCCTGGTTCCAACTGAGGTGAAAATAGGAACCACGAAAATAGGTGAGTGGGCATGTCTTATTGTTCTGAAGTACTCATAATTAGGCCAAATCTACCTTTTCAGATTTTTACCAAAAGTACCAGGACAGGGCACCCTTTAAGTGGCAGCAGCCATTTCAAAAGTTTGTCTGTTGAGCAGGGCGTGGTGGCGCATGCCTTTAATCCCAGCACTTGGGAGGCAGAGGTAGGAGGATCACCATGAGTTTGAGGCTACCCTGAGACTACATAGTGAATTCCAGGTCAGCCTGGGCTAGAATGAAACCCTATCTTGAAAAACAAAGTTAAAAAAAAAAGTTTGTCTGTGAAATGCAGATTATGAAAACCAATAAAACTTAAAGTGTGTTTCCAGTCATCCTTCCCACCACTCCCATCAGCACATGTCCACAGCTACAGCTCCGCAATACCACTTGTCCTCAGAGAAGTCCATTTCTGGGTCTCTGCTTGGCATACCTTTCTTCCCTGGCTCGGCTCACCCCCTCTCTGCACTCCTCTGAGAAGCTCCTTCTCAGTGTTCACCCTCCCCACAGGGCTTGGCGCCTTCTCCTCCATCCCACCGTGCTATGCCCGTAACTCTCCCCCTGTACTTGCTTACTGTCTGTCTGTCCTCACCGGACTGAATTAGACGGCTCAGAGGTTCTACCTGATTTATTTCTGTGTGTATGAATAACAGATTTTTAATAGCATTTGCTGAGTCAGTGAGCCAGAGCGAGGCTGCTGCTCCTGAGGCCTCTGGAAATGAGCGAGCAGGAGCTCCCGAGTTCTCCTTGGCTTCTCTCGCTTTGACATCCTCGCCTCTAACATAGGGGATGCCTGCACACTCGGAACACTGGCTGTACGTATGAATTCACAGGCTCATAACATCTCTTTGGGTGTCTGGGTTCTATCTGTAGAGAGTTTGATCAGCTTGGTCTGGAATAGAGCGCCTAAGTGACCGAGAATAGCCAAGTTTAAGTGCTGTAACACCCATGGGGTCAGACTGAGGATCTAGCTCAGGGCTAGAGTACTTGTCCAACATGTGCAAAGCCCCGGGTTTGACTCTCAGCACTGTTGAAGCCAAGCAAATAAACAAATGCAGCGTCTAATGTTATTGGTGACAGTTCTTTTCCACACGTGACATATCCTTACAAACATTGTTTTAATCTTCACAGCAACCTCGTGAGGTCAGAGCAAATTCCCCATTTTCTAGTTGGAAGAACAAAAAGCTCAGAGAATTGTGGGAATGACTCACAGGCAGGCACCCTGGAGTGGCAGAGCTAAGACCGGAGCTAGAATACCCTGTGGAGTCTTGGGTCCTTTTCTTTCCGCTCTTCTTCTCTGCACCTGCTGGGGTCAGAGTCACTTGCTCTTTACGATTCTGACAACTGTGCACTATCTATGAGCAGCCTAGTCTGTCATAGATAAGACTGAGACTTATCACATCAGGTTCTCTTTATGTCAGATAAATGAGAAAAACCCAATATTTTATTTCCCAGTTTGCTTTGATAGAAAGAGATGTGACATACTCTACATCCCTCTACCTAGATGCACTGAGGGAATAAGCTTCTTAGGACTGGGTCACAGCAAGCCCCAGCTTGGGGAGAGATCTACTGCACAGCCCAAGGGAATCGTGGACCTTAGCCGGCAGAAATGACAGCATACTTGCTTCTTAATACTCGTGTTTTGATTTATGTATTTTAAAAAGGAGAAGAAAACTAGGTCTGGAGCCTGTACAGCCGATGGTTTTGTCATGCCCAAATGGAATTTTTAGTAGGGTGTTAAGTGATTTACTACTGGACTCACACAACCTTAGAAAAAGGCCTACTTGCTATTTTTTTCTTTTTCTTTCTTTTTTCTTACAGCTCAAACTGTAGCAGGCCACTTCCCCCACCTCCTAGGAGGGAAGAGGGAGAGGCTGCAGAGGGAAGAGCTGACAGGTTTGCATCATGGACATCCACTCGTCTCACTCGGGAGTGGAAGCAGAGCCCGCTGCGCGGCCCGGAGTCCATGAGGACACAGCTGCGCTCCACACGAGTGCTCGGCATGAATCGATGTGCACTCGCCTGCAGTTGCTTTGATGGTCTCTCTACTATCTTGTTGACTAATGATGAAATCATGGTTTGTTAATCTAACTGAATCTACAAAAACATTATATCAAGCAAAATGCAAACTGTTTTCCTGTACTTTGTTGAGGTTGTTTATTGATTCTGTGTTTCTAAGCCTTTTCATATTCACTTATTAAATATTTACATGTATTGCTTATGTATTTAGCTGCATGAGGAGAAGTTAATCCTATCTTTAATCTGAGTAACTGCTTTCAGAAGGCCTTTGGCTAAAGTCAAATGGAAAGCAGCCTCTTCAGCTAAGGTTCTTGTTGAGTACTCGTTCTGTTCCAGACGTTTTGTGGTCTATCAACAAGTCCCATCTCCCTACAGTAATCATAACAGAAGCCATGCTCAAAACCATATTTACATGACATGTTCAATCTGGAAGAATCTACGTGATTTCCCAAGTAACCTACAAGGTTAGGAAGGAATACGTGGATAAACAGATGAACGATGACAAACTACAAGGACTTGGGGATAATGTGATCACTTGAGTGGCCTGCTAAAACTCCCCACTGTCCACTGTGAATGTGGATGACTGCAAGTTGGTTTTCATATTCCTTGGGATGACCCAGAAGGTACCATGGTGCTGAGAAGTAACAGAGGAGTGCTCAGCACTGAAACATCTCTATCACATCTTCCAAGGCTCAGGGTTCATTGTGGAAGAGGTGGCAGAAAGAATGTAAGAGCCAAAGGAAGGGTAGGACTCCTTACAACATGCTCCTTCAGACACAAAATGGCCTGGATATCCATGAACTCACAGTGCCTGACACTACCTACACAAGACCTTCATAATAGGAGGAAAAGATGATAAGGAAAAAGAAAATAAAAGGGAGACTGATTATGAGGGGAAAGGAGTATGATGGAGACTGGAATTGCAAAGGGGAAAGTGTGTGGGAGGATTACCATGGTTTATTGTCTATAATTATGGAAGTTGTCAATTTTTTAAAATAAAACCCAAAATTAAACAAAAAAGAAAGAAATAGTGATAACTGCAGTAATTCACATTAACAAAAAAGAACTCCAACCTTTACCTCATAACATACACACACAACCTCAAAGAACACACAGCTATTTCAGGGAAATCTGAATGAAATGCTTTGCTGTTCCATCTAATTTACTTTCATACTTTTAAATAAAATGTAGGAGGCTGGAGAGATGGTTTAGTGATTGAGGTGCTTGCCTGCAGAGCCAAAGGACCCAGGTTCGATTCCCCAGAACCAGATGTACAAGGTAGCACACACATCTGAAGTTCATTTGCGGTGGCTGGAGGCCTTGGCATGCCAATTCTCTCTCTCTCTCTTTCTCTACCTGCTTCTCTCTCTCTCAAATAAATAAAGCAAAATATTTTTTAAAGAGATTAATTAGATGAAAAGTCCCATATACTGAGGCTCTCACGAGGAAGGAACAAAGTTGGGATGGGAAGTGGTGGTTAATTTCCATATTCAGAAACCAATAGTTAGAACTGAAATGAACCTTCCCTAAGGACTGTTTTTAAGCAGATGGAGACAAAAACCAACAAAGACTGCCTAAGAAGGAGATCTTGCTAGTTAATCCTAGAGGATGGAATTCCTCAGGCATCACTGAACTTCCTGTGCAGAGAGGATGGAAAGGTGCTAGGGGCACGATGGTGCCATGAGATGGTGCTGAAGATGAGCTAACCTGTCCAATCCCCTTGAGTGGGTGAAGACCTCAGGAAATTTTACTTTCGATCAGCTCACACTGTGAAGGCAGAGGGAGCTCAAGTTCTTCATCTGAAAGATACAGAGTGCTGTAAGGGCATCTTTACACACTGATGCCAGACCATTGTAGAGAATCACAGAGCTTACTGCAAGAAAGACTGAAGATGAATCTGGGTTCTATGACTGTCAGTCATCTCTCTTTTGCAGCCAAGAAGCTCCTGAAGATTTTCCTGGACTCGAGGGCTTCAGTTCTTGGGAAGCAGGGACAGGGAAATTGAGCCTCATTACAGCAGGTAGAAAAGAGGTCTGAGAGAGGCTCTGAACTGAACTGAGGTGTGGCTACAGAGATGAGTCTCATTACTATACAGTTGTCAATATGCCACAGGCCATTAGCTCCTCTCCCCACCAGCCAGCCATTTAACCATTGTCAATACTATATAGTTTTTCAGTATGTATGAACTTGTAGATGATTGCAAACTTTTTCTTCTGAGGTAGGGTCTTGCTCTAGCCAAGGCTGACCTGGAATTCACTATGTAGTCTCAGGGTGGCCTTAAACTCACAGTCATCCTCCTACCTCTGCCTCCTGAGTGCTGGGATTAAAGGCGTGTGCCACCATGTGTGGTGGTTGCAAACTTTTTAATACAATACAACCCTGCCATTTTAAAGGTTTCTTTGTTGAGTAACTCATGAGCAAAGGAAATGCTCTAGACCATGTCTAGGCTTTATTTATTTATTTAGATTTTGATCCCCCCCCTTTATAGCTGGAATGAAACTGTGGACTAGAAGACAGTGTGGGTGGTACCTCCTAGTTTGCATAAATGTTTTTCCTTAGCACAAATTAACAAACTCAGAACTGTGAGGCAGGTGTTCCTAAGTGGATCTGGAGCCATGTTCTGCAGTATGACCCAATGAATCAACTTCTATATAAAACAGGGATAACTGAAGTATGATGAACACAAGAATCCCAAGAAAAGCTTAAGAATTCTTAGACTCATTTGCAATTCTAATATTCTAATTCAGAAGATCTTGGTTGAGGCCTAGAATTGAATGAGTACCCAACAGCACTCTGGGTGAGGTGGTCCTTCAACAACTGCATGGCATTTTTCTTCAAAGAAACTCTTTCTTACAATAGAATTTGAGTCTAGAAAACTCAGGTTGGAGAAATGGCCCCTACTCTAGACTACCAAAAGTTCTCTTTCAGATTACATTCTGAATACTATACTATTTTGCCAAAAACAATGGGACTTAAGAGCAGTTCCAAGCAGCACTTCTAAAAATAAAACAGAATCGCAAATGTACAACATACAAAATACTTACTGGAAGCCAAACATATTTGTAAAATACTTGTAAGAGCCACAAGACAAATAAAAGGAGAGTAAAGATGCCAGAGGAGAACAGGAATTAGTTATCAACAGATGTATTATTTGCAAATGGAAGATTTAGATTCAGCCAGCATTGCTGAAGCCCTTCAAAGTGCCGAGCACTGTGACTTTCAAACACACCACCTCGCCTGGCAAGTAAGCCTACACAGCTCTTCTGAGGCCCTCCACACAGATGGCAAAACGAAAAACAGGCAGGCTAAATGATTTGCCCAAGGGCACTCAGCAAGAAAGCTGAGCTCTGACCCACGGTTGGATGCATGCAGTGGGCCTTCCGTTATACCATACTTCCCCAAGCATAGATTGTTCTACAAACGTCATTCAAAAATAAAAAGAAACAATGAGATAATATTTATTGACATTTGACTAAGAACCAGGTCCCATGCTAAACATCTTATACTAGTTTATGTCAACCTTTCAATCCATAAAGTAGATTAGATTATATTTAATGTGCAGACAGGAAATCTGAGTTCTAGAAAGATGAAATAATAACATGTACTGGAAATAACTATTTACAGCCATAATAGATATCTAAATTAAGTCTAGTTTTCTGATGTGTCTCTGACATACTTAATCTTAATCACTTTGAATACGCTTTGAAACCTGTGTTTGACTTTCTTATTGAAAAGGTATAATTTCATCTACTTGTTCATGGTTTTTCAAGTTTCATTTTAGCAAAGCTGAGGAGTACTTTACATTCTTTGACAACAATCTGAGTAAAGCATGAGAGGAATTACATCAAGCTGAACCACACTGAAGCTGTGATATCAAACTTTATGAGTTTGTCTGTGATGATCATAAGACTACTGTGACTCTTCAGCCCAGAAATTATCTTGGTTTATGATAAGTCACCACACAGCCTTATACTAAAATTAATCTGGCCTGCACGTGGTTGAGAGTACTGTAATCTGAAGACAGAAAGAGGATATATGGAGAATGACTGGAGAGGAAACCAAATACTTTTTAAAAAGTATTTTAATTTTATGTATTTATTTGAGAGAGAGATAGAGAGAGAGAATGGATGCGCCAGGGCCTCCAGCCCCTTCAAATGAACTTCAGATGTGTGCCACCTTGTCCATCTGGCTCACGTGGGGCCTGGGGAGTAGAACCTGGGTCCTTTGGTTTACAGGCAAGTGCCTTAACCACTAAGCCATCTCTCCAGCCCAGAAAACCAAATACTTGATCTACTTTGACACATTTTCGTTCTCCTTGAAGATGAACTATGTCCAACAAGATTATTGATCATGACCAGTTACTGAGCCTGAGAGAGCCAGTGATGCTAGGGATCAGACATGAAATGACTCCTCACCAAGTCCTATCAGGTATGACAAGGTTCAGGGCTGTCTTTTACCCCCACCCCCATTTCAATAGCATATGAGAGACTGCGAAGGATGAGCACTGGCCTGCTACTAAATCTGCCTCTCTCAGCTGTTCAAAGTAGAACTACCACTGAGACCCCACAGTGAATTCCAGGTCAGCTTGGGCTACAGCGAGACCCTACCCTGAAAAAGAAGAAAAAGAAAGGAAAAAGAAAGAAGGAAGGAAGGAAGGAGAGAATGAACTAACTCAATGGTTAAAAAATAAAAACCAAATAAATAAATAAATAAAACCATATTTGTTATTGAGAGGAAGTAAGGAGAACTAATCTCTTAACCTCATTCCAAACAGATACAGACTTAGCTCGTTGACAGCACCAGTCCTTATTACTGGCATGGGAAGCAGCTCTGAGGAGTGAATAATGCCAGTATTAGTGCTTATCTGCCAATATCAAGCAGCATATTACTCACAAGAGTCCCCACAACTGGCAGCTCCTTCCTCCACGTTTTCAATATTTGGTTCTCATCCCACTGCACTTTCATCAACCACAGAGATCAATGATAACAGAATAGAGAGAACTAAACCTCTCCGAGTTGAGAATATTAACTACAGAATTAAGAGGCATGCTGGGCATGGTGGCACACATCTTTAATCCCAGCACACAGGAGGCGGAGGTAGGAGGATTTCTGTGAGTTTGAGGCCAGCCTGAGACTACATAGAGAATTACAGGTCAGCCTGAGCTAGAGTGAGACTCTACCTTGAAAAAAGAAAAAGAGAGAGAGAGGGAGAATATTATCTTTTCCTTGAAACATTGTTACCTTTGAACAAGTAGCTTCTCAAGTAGCATTTGAATATAAATGTTTTTGAGAAACGGGTCTCAAATTGCCCAAGTTGCCTCCAGCTCACAATGCAGCTGAACCCTCAACCTTGAAGTCCTGAGCCTCCTGCCTCCACTTCTCAAATTCGGGGATTGCCGGGCATGGTGGCTTATGACTCTAATCTCAGCACTTGGCAGGCAGGGGTAGGATTGCAGTGAGTTAGAAGCCACCCTGACACTACATAGTAAATTCCAGGTCAGCCCAGACTAGAGTGAGACCCTACCTCAAAAATAAATAAATAAGTAAAATTCAGGGATTGCAGGCACCAATCAGGGTTTTGTACCTGCCTGACAAGGACTCATTTTCTCTCAGACAACACTGATCAGACAGGCTTTATTCAATGATGCTGTGAGGTTCCTGAGACACCACCACTGACCACAGAGAGTCTTTGGGTCTGAACAGCACTGCCCAAAAAGAAGAGCATGACAAGAACATTTTTGCACTTTCTCTTATAATCTGCTACTGATCAAAGACTGACCAGTTCTCTGCATTTTCAATATCTGGAAAACTGAGAGGATATTTTTGTTGTTTTGTAAACTTTTATTTCTTTATGAGAGAGAGAGAATGGGCACACCAGGACCTACAGCCACTGCAAAGGAACTCTCAATGTGCACGCCCCCTTGTGCAGCTGGCTTATGTGGATCCTGGGGAATCGAACCAGGGTCCTTTAGCTTTGCAGGCAAACGCTTTAACTGCTAAGCCATCTCTACAGCCCAAGAAAAGGTATTTTTTGACTTGCAAAAATTATATGAAAATCAAATTTCAGTGTCTATCGATAGAGTTTTCTTAGGATACAGCCCCACATATTACTTTATGCATTCCTATACTTGGCTACCAGGGCATAGTGGAGTGGTGCAGCAACAATGATGCTGTCTGTGACGTCTGCATTTACTATCCTGCCCTTCCCAGAAAGAGCTGGCTCACCCCGTGGCTCATGAAGCAGCCAGCTGTCACCAGCCTCTAGAGGACTGGGAAAAGGATAAGGAAGAAGGGAAAGCTGGGTCCATTCCCTCCACCCGAGGCCAGTGTAGGTTCACAACAAGAGTATCTAAAGCTCTGCCTCGGGGTCGTTTTTCATGGAGAGCCACTCAAGCCTGTGGCATCAAACTGTCAGCGTGCTCCTTGGCTGTCACATTCACCAGTGTTCTATGAATGACACACATGTGACCCTTTGAGACCCAGAGAACGCCCATCTTCCAAGTGTGTGGCCTGCAGGCAGTCCCTGAAGGAAGGCCCGGGTGCCCGTGGTCCTCTGAAGGTGCGGTCTGCGGGTAGAGCTCGCAATGGTCTTTTCAAACCCTCTGCTCATTCACAGGACTGTTCTCAGCCATGGTCTCTCAAATACCTACCTCAGTAGAGCCAGTGAATGCAATCTTGTCTATGCCAATGTGAGAAGCTATTGCTGCCCCAGCCGTGGGTCCATACCCTGGCAGAATATTGACAACTCCAGGTGGGAAGCCAGCCTAAGAGACAAAATCAGAGGAAAGGCGCCCATGGGGTCAGCATGGCTGTGCTCTACAAGCTCAGGCTCTGTGGGGAGCAGGACCCCTCTGAAGTCAGCTTCTCCTACCTCCTTGATGAGGGCTCCCATGTAGAGTGCACTGAGTGGTGTCTGCTCAGCTGGCTTAATCACCACCGTGTTACCACAGCACAGAGCTGGAGCAATCTTCCAGGCGAACATCAGGAGCGGGAAGTTCCACTAGGAGCAAGGGGACAGATTGAAAACGCTCCTCCGCTGCTCTGTTTCCAAGCTGTGCCCCCCCCCCCCAGCTTCTCAAGCTAGTCCTCCCCAGCGTGCACACGTTTGGATCACTGATGACTTCACTGTGAAGAAAGCTGCACAGACCCTGAAAATTGCTCCTTTTCTCTCGGTTCAACAATTACGATATTCCAATTGCCTCCGAAAGAGATCTCAGGGTGAGAAGGGAGTAATTTTTTCTTTGTTTGTTTTAGTTTTTATTGTCATTTTGTGTATTTCTAAAATTGAGCTTTGGTTTTAATAAGGTTCTTGTATGTGGATTTTCTTTTTTTCTTGAGGTTGGGACCTTCTACACTAGAATTTCTAAACTGTTGTGGAAACTGGTCAATGTACAAGAACTAGCAAAGAAAATTCTAGCTGTAAATTATAGTTAAGACAATAGTCAATGTGGCATTTTTCTTACATGCATTATTATAAAACACACACAGCTACAAATGATAAAGTGTATCTACACACAAGTATGCAAAAACGTCTGCCTTCTTCTTACTACTGCAGAATAAGCTAATGAAACTAAAATGTACTGATGCATGTACATGATATAGGGCCTAAAGTGGTTTAACTGATGTTAACCGACTATTCCACCTGTACTGCCACAGCTCAGGCCTGAGCCTCATTACTACCAGGTGTCACTGGTAGCTTCATCAGGGAAGAGGGCAGCACTTCCGCCCCTCCCTCCCCACAGGGTTTCTGTCTGAGGCATCTCAGCTGCCATCCTTGAAGGCTGCTCACTGGCTCTGGCAAGCCTGCAAAAATATACAAGTGTCTTGCCTTCACCAAACACCCAATTTCTTTTCCCCTTAGTTGTTTATAAACTTGGGAGTCCTTGGTGATGTTTTAATTCCATCTACAGTGCATAAATCTTGGCGTGCAGTAATTGAACCTTGTTGGCTGACAAGGGCTCTTGCCTTGTCAGAGAAGCTGTGGCTCTGAGGGTCTGGGGAAGAGCCACAAGGGCAAGTGTGAGGCCTGCAGTGAGGGTGACCAACCTCACCTGGATCCCTGAATGGATCCAAGAGCTGCCCTGGAGGGGGTAGCAAAATTTCAACCGAACCTCTCCCTTTCCTTTTCCATACATTACTTTACTTCTTAATAACCCAGGGCTCATTTATTATTAGAACAAATGACAGGAACCCTTCCAAAGCCAAAGAGTATGGAGTCACTCTTCTATTTTTTGAAAAGAGAAAACTTCTTGTCTATACTCAAAGAGTTTTATTTCAACTTCTCTTAAAGTCCCTGCCAGTACTGTGAGGAGGATCTGATGGCATTGTGCACTGGGATAACGGTGTGTATAAGAAAGCCAAGGACAATGGCATGCTCCAGCCTGCACAGTACATAACACATCTATTTCTCTTCACAAGACAGAGGAGCCCGGCGTGGTTTCAATTACGACCGTGACGCTATATGCACTGCTGTGTCTTCTGCAGCATCCTTGCTCTGGGTTCTTGTGAGAAGGCACAGCGGGGAAGAAAGGGATTAAAACACCATATAAAACAATAAGCCAGGGAAACGGTGAGTCACTGTTCTAAAAAATAAACAAGGAACACAACACAGCAGTAATTTTCCATAGACATGAGGGACATCCATAAGCAAGGGTGGGTTATTAATACACTGTACTTTGCTTATTTTAACCATGAGAATTCCCTGACTTGAGAACCCAACTCCTGGTAACAGAGCTGAAACTCTATTAACCTGTTCAAATAAGCATTTGCAGAGAGGCTGCTAAAGATATGTCAACAACATGAGCTCAGTTTTCTCTTCCCAGTAATGAAAAACACACACCACTGAGAAGTGTGCTTTATGCGTCTTTGGGAGAATTGAGTCAAATGAAAATAAACACGAGGTGCGAGGAGACACTTACTGGGATGATCTGTCCACACACCCCGATGGGCTCATGTCGTGTGAAGGTGAAGTAATCTCCATCTGAAAGACATAAGCATAGTCACTCCCAGAAAGTTTAGGATGGAGAGAAAAGAACAGGGACCACTCTGGTGACCTTGGTGGTAAACAAAACAAAATAGAAATAAAGCTGAAAAACATCCTAACTGACCATGCCTCAAAGCAGGCTGAAGAGCTAGCTATCTTGGCGTGCCTGTGAATGAGCCAGAGGACCAGTGACAGGTCACTGAGGCAAATGAACAGCAAACAGCAAATGTGTGACAGTAAGTCTTGGAAGGGGCAGATTAAAACTGAAAAGCATTAAAAACTAAGTTTTATGCTAAGCACTAAAATAACAGAGGATAGTTACTTGATTTAAAAGCTAAGGTACCTCAAACTCTTAAGGAACTTTCTATGTTATTGTTATTATTATTATTATTATTATTATTATTGAGAAAACCAGGAGAAGTGCTACTGAGCAAGTTTGAAATGCTGGGCAAAAGGAGGAATAAAAGAAAGATATATTCCCTAGGTAACTCAGTCCAGCTGCCACAGGGACTGAGACAAGTCCAAGGGCTCCTTAAAGAAGCAGATATTCACCTCAAATAACTCCTCAACATCCCAGAGCTTCCATCCTCAAACTAGGCATGGCCATTAGGTGTACCTGTCTTAGGTTGTTAGGGGTTAGAAGCAAACCTTGAGAGACATGGAATAGCTCTGTTTCTCTTATGGGGCAGTAGACAGTTGGAACAATTAGCCAGGAAGTTCAAATTCTTTAGAAAAAGCCCACCGCAGTTATGTGAAGTAGTCTGAAAAGCCAATTAAACTACCCAAGGCATAGCTCTGTTCTTGTGCATGGCTTTTTGTTTCCAGAACTGGGCAGTCTGTTCTTTCTCCCCATTGCCACCCCTTGGGCCATTTCACATTCTCTCTTGAAAGCAGTCCTACAGGGAAAGTGAAGCCACTCATGAATGCTCAGGGAAGTGGAACTACTGGGCTCGGGATGAAGGAGGAACAGGAGCAGATGAGGTGGAGAAATGATCCGGTAGGTTGTTAATCACTGTCTATCAGCACAGCTCAGTCACTAACATTTATCATATACACCAGTTGTAACTAAATTCAAAACTATGCATTTCAGTTTAAAGTTCTCTAGTTGTCCTTCCTCCTGTCCTCCCCCGCTCTCTGGACCCTTGGATCTCTAGTTCCTCTTCCCCAGACTAATTGCTCCCTACTGTTGGTGCATCTTCTCAAAGAGTCCCCATGCATGTACAAATGCATGCTGCAACCTTTCACCACCCTTCTCTTTCTATTACCAATGGGATCATGTTAATTGGTCTTTTACATATTGTTCCTTCCCCTCCTTTCTCATGGAAAGTTAGCACATCTTTTCAATGACTACATGTTCTCAGAATGGGAGAATACCTTCCAGAGCTACTCTAAGTGAGACATTAAATGAACACAAGAAAACTGTTCAATAAATCACAGTAATGGGTTATTTATCATTGCAACCAGCAGTCCCACAGAAGAGTCAAAGCATGGGATTTATGGTCAGTGAATGCTCTACTGAGTATCATGAATAGTGTTGGAAAGAAAATAGCAGCTGGGTGTGGTGGCCGTGAGTTGCAGGACATCCTGGGACTATAGAGTGAGTTCCAGGTCAGCCTGGGTTAGAGAGAGAGCCTGCCTTGAAAAAAAACCAAAACAGGAAAGGAAAAGTAGAAAAGAAAAGGGAATAGGGCTGGAGGGATGGCTTAGCAGTTAAGGTGTTTACCTGCAAAACCAAAGGACCCAGGTTCAATTCCCCAGGACCCATGTAAGCCAGATGCACAAGGGGGTGCATGTGTCTGGAGTTTGCAATGGCTGCAGGCCCTGGCACACCCATTCTCTCTCACACACACACACTCTCTCTTCCTCTCTCTCTACCTCTTTCTCTATCAAATAAATAAAAATAAATAAATATTTTAAAATATTTTTAAAAAAAAGAAAAGGGAATAAGGAACCTTGTCAGTCACACTGATATTGCTTCACTTGGCAGTAGCATCTGACTCGGGCCTTTAACGGGACAGAATAGAAAATAGTGGAGAAGACTTCCAAGGTCGAGAAAACCACTGTTTTGTTAATGGTTGAAAATGATCATCTTTTTCCTCTTTGCAAAGCCTTCTAGTGAGAGGCTGCCCTTCAAGGGGACAAATGAGGTACTTGTACCTCTCCACCTGACCATGTGTAGACAAAGTACGCTTTCCCAATATAGAAACAGTGTGACTGAAGCACTCCTCTACTTCACATGACTCAGCCTTTCACCAGGCCCAGAGCTCTACTGCCTTCTATAGCTGCCTGTCCTTCCAGAGCCAGTGGCACAGTGTACTCTCCTCCTTCCACAGTTACACAGGTATGGACTTGCCACTGATGACCCTGTCTCCACCTTCTCTTCCTCGCTCTTCAGGTGGACCATCTCATACCTCCTTATCCAGAGAACCTCAGCACTGGGTGAGATGTCTCCTCCCTGGCCTCACAGAGCTCCAGTTCTCGTATCTGAAGAGGACACACTGAGGGGCAGTTGCTTGTCTACCTCTCTACTTTGCCAGCTGTTCTGTGGGCACTCGTTGTTCACCTGCACCCAGCACAGTAGCTGCTCAAAATATATGTTGAATGAATGAACAAAGGAGGTTATGAATGACAGGCTGAAACTGATGTCTGGAAGAGGCGGTAGAAGAGGCATCTTCCCATTACACGGTCCACCACCCAGCCTCCGTAGGTGGTGAGGTGCAGGACAGACGAGAGAATTCTCCACACTCTGTGTGGGTATTCTCCTTTAGTGCTATAGGTGCTAAGTTGGATGAACTCTAGAAGACGTCAGTGTAACAAAACAAGGCAGTTGTAGGCTCAGGCTTCTGTCTGTGGATGTCCAGGCAGGACTGTGTACTGTTTTTATAATTTTTTTTTTATGAGAGAGAGGGAGAACTGGTGTGCCAGGGCCTCCAGGCACTGCAATCGAACTCTAGACGTGTGTGCCATCTTGTGCACATGTGCGACCTTACGCACTTGTGTCACCTTGTGTGTCTGGCTTATGTGGGATCTGGAGACCCTAACATGGTTCCTTGGGCTTCATAGGCAAGCGCTTAACTGCTAAGCCATCTCTCCAGCTCCCGTGTGCTTTTCATCTCTGACACTTACTACATAAATCTCTTTAACACAGGCAGGGTAATCCACCACCTTACCTGCTCTAGGATATTTGAGAGTCATTGATTCTCTCTTGAGAAGGCTAGCCTCTTGATACACTCACACCTCATGTTTTATAGCTTCTGTATATGAGAACCTACCTACTTGCTAAAGTTGATTTGAAACCCACAGTCTGCGCCTGTGGCACTTTCAGGCGTTTGCATGTGTGGACGTGTAGACTGGCCTGAGGCACATCCTCCTAGCTGAAGCTACGGAGCTGAAACGGATACTTGCTTCCACTTCCGCTGATAGTGTCTGTGTTGTGATCTGTCTAGCGCCACATTTTGGTGCATGGTTGAGATGCCTCTAGTGTTTCTAAGTGCAAGAAGGCTGTCATGTGTGCTGAGGGGAAACAGTGATGAAACACAGGGGATCCTTGGGCCGCTTTCACTCTGGCTCTTTCCTGTAATACTTCTTCCACCCTGTACTAAAATGGGTCCTCCAGGGAAGTGACTTAAGAGTAGAGACTCTAGTGTCAAAATTTAGCTCAAAACTTACCATTTTGTGATCTAGGAAAACTATTAACTGCTCTAGGCCTGTTTTCTTCTCTGTGAATTAAGAATGCTAACCATAGGGCCTTGCTTTTGGGCTGTTGTGAGAGCATGCTCAGCCATGCTCCAGCACAGGTCAAGCTCACCAATACCTCTGGCAGCCATGGGCACTTGCCTCCTTTAAAGGGTCTCAGCACTGGCATGATGAGCTCTAACCACAACTCTCCTCTTCTCTCCAGACCTTTCATTATTATGTGTTGTTGGTTTATCTACAGATCTGGGTCTTAATCATATCAACACAAGAGTCGGGATTGTTGTCCCCATAGATTGTGAAAGTAATCCATGTGATATAGAAAATATCAAAAAGAAATTAAAAATTCTCTATAATCTCACTTCTCAGAGACAAAAGCAGTTTAGCCTTTTGGAGCATTTCTTTCCCAAGAGCAGATGTTATACTTCAGGTAGACAAAGACCAAGACTTAATCTTCTTGGAATTTTCCCTGACTTTCCCCCTGCCCAACACCCTTCCTTACCTCCAGAACCAAACATAGTTGTTAGCAGCTAACAAAAGCACAGCTATCCTTGGTTGGCTGGGATAAGACTTAAGGGCTCTACACGTACACAGACCACGGAAGTCACCCGCGCCAGTGGCGTGTTCCGCTGCTCTAGCACAGGTCAAGCTGCTGGTAGTGCCTCCTAGCTGGACGTGTGCAGCTGCTATTGGTGCTGGGTAGTGAAAGCGCGTCTTTGATACTCGCATGCTTCACATACCTACAGGAATGGTCATTCCATGAATTTTGTCAGCCCAGCCTGCGTAATACCGCAGGGTTTTGATGACACCCTGCAAGTCCACGTAGAAAGCTTGCAGGAACGGCTTGCCACCATTTAGGGATTCCATGGTCTGTAGGGAAGAAATGGGGAGGAATTAAGCCATCAGAACTTTCCAGTGAGCATGCAATACTTTCTGGAGTAAAAAAGGATATGCAGATGGATAGGAAGGGTGGTACATAGTTATTTAACTCTGGTTCCCAAAGATTTCTAGTCCTATAAGTTCAGTTCCGTTTCCAGTGAATGATCATGTATGCATGTTCCTGTGCTTGTGTGTTTTCATGAACCACTGACCAGTTACATGACTGTAACACTTCCTTAGCTGATGATAAAGAAACGTCCTGGCAGGGCGTGGGGGTGCACGCCTTTAGTCCCAGTTCTTATGGGTCTGAGGTAGAAGGATCACTGTGAGTTCAAGGCCAGTCTGGAGCTACAGAGTAAATTCCAGGATAGCTTGGGTGACAGTGAGACCCTCCATAAAAAAAAAAAGAGAGAGAGAGAAGGTTCTCCCTGACCAACCACCTCTGTTCTATTAATGACCAGTGCTGAGTAGAGATTCTTCTAAGTCTGCAGTAGTAATCCAAATCCATCAAGAGGAATGGGGACATGGGTTTGTATGCAGTTGATGAAAGTATAGAATGTTCTACACAGCTGCCAAGACCCCTGCTGAGGAGGGAAATATTCATAGTGCATAGCAGGTTTATTTCTTACCTCCAAATAAACAAGACCTTCTCTAGGGAAGCCCAGACTTTAACAACTTAAAGACTGGTTTTATAAACATTTGTGTTAACAACCATTATCTATTACAAGTAAAGAATCTGGTCGTTTAATAAAAAGAGCGATGGTAAACAGTTTTACATTATAAACACTGTTCCTAAATTGATTAAGTCTGTAACAAAAACAATGACCAGAGAACACAATGAAGTAAGAGTAGTTTGACTTGAGGTACGTTAAGATATTACAAGTTCAACAGATGAAATAAACAAAAGCATGTGTTTATAATTTCATGTTTTTCTCTGTATGGACATTATAAAACACATACTGGTATGAAATTATTTAATTACTAACAAAGCTCAAATTAAAATGTAATTCATCTATTTGTTATACAAGATGAAACTCACTTTAAAAGACTGTGTTACTTATCACTGTACACTGGCTCACATTCATACATGAGAATAAAATTACTTCCCAGTGTCTTTTACAGCATTTGGTATGTTTTTAAATTGGACATTATATTCTCCATGAAGCTGGCATGGTCACAGCCTACAAAGCATAGGGGGAAGTAGAGTCTATAACCAACTGGAGGTCACCAGGGAGGGATCCCCAATGTAGACTGCCTACATGTCTAAAAATTTACTTCAAAGAAGCAAATTTTTACTTTAAGAACAGCAACAACAAAAGCCACTGGGACGAGAGAAGCTCCTGTGAAAAAATAACTGTTCTAGAGAAATTACTATACTTTCTCTCTCTTTTTAAAAAGATGAATAATATATATGCATATTATATATAATATATATTATATCATATTATATTATATATATTATAAATATATATTATATTATAAATATATATATTATATTATAAATATATTATAAATATATATATATTTGAGAGAGAAAGTGAGTGAAAAAATGAGGCAGATAGAAAGAGAATGGCCCCTGCAAATGAACTCCAGACACATGTGCCACCTTGTACATCTGGCTTTACATGGGTTCTGGGGAATTGAGCCTGGGTCCTTTGGTGTTGCAGGCAAGTACCTTAGTGGCTAAGCCATCTTTCCAGCCCAAGAAATTACTATACTTTCTCTTGACTTAAAGAGGCATCACAACAATGGAGCAGAGTGTGTGAGGGTCCACATCCCTATGCTCCTGGCATACAGACTGTCCTAGCTGACTACTAGTCTTCTGCTAACAGTCTGATGACTCCCCTGGAGCTGGATAGTTTGCTTGGGTATCCTCTGGTACTGTATGGTTTGCTTGATGACCCTGTGATACTAGATGGTTTGCTTGGTAGTCCTCTGGTACTGGATGGATTGTTTGGTGATACTCTGGTACTGAATGGATTGCTTGGCGATCCTCTGGTGCTGGGTGGATTTCTTGGTTCATGAGGTGGATGTGTTCTGCTTTGTTGTTAGGGGGATGAAAATGGACGGGAAGATCCTGACCCATCATGTAATGCTATGACTTCTTTCTTCAAAACACCACAAGAAGAGGCACTCAACTGATACTGTGTGCTGCAAACATCTCTTATATTTCATGTATATTAAACAGTCCCTAGGGGCTGCTTCAGAGTATACTTTCAGGATAATGGAAGGGCCCAAATTCAAGCCGAGTAGCAAATTTGGAGTGAAAACTTAACTGCTCTCTTGGATTACTTACTGCAAGAGCTGCTCTGTCTCGTTCCACCAAGTCTGCAAGCTTGTCCAGCAGACGTCCTCTTTCTGAAGCATCCATCCTTCTCCATACTGAACCAAGAGAGAAGGCCAGGCGAGCTGCTTGCACGGCTTTGTCTATATCTGCCTGCAAAGAGGAAGACAGGTAGCTGACAAAGAGAAGCCCTCACACGTCAGAGCTGTCTGCTCCACAGGGGTGATGTCTGAACCCAGTGCTGGTGGCTAGAAAATATGCTTCCTGCCTGCTGCCAGCAGGTGGTCACGTCGCAGGGCCCTTAAGGCAGTACGTACCTTGTCCGCCTCTTGAACTTCACACACCTGCTCCCCCGTGGCTGGGTTATACACAGGGAACACTCTCCCACTCTCTGAGTTCTGCCATTCGTTGTTAATAAAGATCTAAGGGAGGAAATGACAAAATGGATCTGTGCAATGGTCAAGCAGCATGGAAAAACCACGGTAACAATACTAGCTCTATAGACTTGTTGGCTGGAAGTGTGGAATTTATATATTGCAAGACACCCTAACAGCTCACCTTCACCATACATTCAGCAATGTTCCCTCATGATAATTGCCTCAATTTTTTAAAAAATATTTTTATTTTTATTTATTTGATGGAGAGAAAGAGGGAGAGAGAGAGAGAATGGGTGGGCCAGCCACTGCAAACGAACTTCAGATGCATGTGCCACCTTGCGCATCTGGCTTACATGGAATTTAGAGAATCAAACTTGGGTTCTTTGGCTATGCAGGCAAACACCTTAACTGCTAGAATGTTGCTTCAATTTCATCCAAAGACTAAACAGCATTTGTGCCTTTAGTGAACACGTCAACCAATGAGAGAGACTTTTCATCAGTAGGTAGGTGTGGGATAGTCTCTTGTACGTGCCCATCGCATGTGGAGGCTGAGAAAACAGTTGCTGCTATTCCAACTTCTTCCCAGTCTCTGCAAGTGTTAAATCATGTGTTAAACTGACAGCTTTCACACTTACATCCTAGTTGCTCTGTACAAAGCCTCAGTTACTCCTCCAGGAATCCTGAATGGTGAACTGTGTACTAACTGTGACCAATCCAGTCACTTAAGTGACAAGCCATTTGGGTTATAAAGGAAAAGGAAGTTATAACTTCCAAGTGGCCTAAGACTTCCTAAGAGGCATGGTTTTCTTATAATTATCAAGGAGATTAACAAGGTCTTACCAATGTACCTTGTCACTAAATCAAATTGCTTAACCTTTTATAACAGCAAGGTCTGTCTGCTGGACTCAAGCTTCAAGTTTAGTTTTTTAAAAAATATTTTTCATTTACTTATTTGAGAGAGAAATAGAGAGAAAAGGACAAAGAGGCAGATAGAGAATGGGCATGCCAGGGCCTCCAGCCACTGCAAACGAACTCCAGACATGTGCACCCCCTTGTGCATCTGGCTAACATGGGTCCTGGAGAACTGAACCTGAGTCCTTTGGCTTTGCAGGCAAATGCCTTAACCACTAAGCCATCCCTCCAGCCCTCAAGTTTAGTTTTTTAAGTTTTTTTTGGCGAAGCTACTATTTTTAAGGACATATATACATACATACATACATATATAGTGTTTCATTATTTCTTATAAATCTTCCAAAGAGTAAATGATTCATTTTCAATAGGATAAAATTCTTCAGATCACTTAAAAATTAAAGGTGAATTTTGGGTTCTAAGTGATCTTATATTTCCTTATGTTGAGACAATTTGCTATTTCATTATTCAAGAAATTATTTCATCATTACTCATCAATGATTTTTAGCTCTACTTTAAAAATTAAAGTAATAAAGAAACAACCAAATTATAAAATTGTCTAAAAGAGACTGTGTCACCACAATGACATCATCTTGTCTCATAGTAATTCAACATAATTCAAGAAAGTTCAGAAAAATCATCTTTGTCACATTCTTTTTAGCTTTCATAGAGCACAGTTGGAATTTTTAATTTTCTGCCTATAATGGGATCAAGAGAAAAACAGAAAAAGACATTTCACAATGACTAGGTAAGAAGATGAAGACAAAGAGGTAGAGGCACTTCAGATAAATTGGCAATCAAAGAATCAGGGGGCTGCTGGGCGTGGTGGCACACATGCCTTTAATCCCAGTACTTGGGAAGCTGATGTGGGAGGACTGACATGAGTTCAAGGACAGCCTTGAAGCTACAAAGTGAGTTCCTGGTCAGCCTGGAATATAGTGAAACCCTGCCTCAACCCTCCCCAAAAGAAAAGAATCAGGCTGGGGTATAGTTCAGTAGTAGAGTGCTTGCCTCACATGCATCTAAGGCCCAGCCTTATATCCTTAACACTGAAAAAAAAAAAGTTTCCAGGAATCAACAGCACATTGAGAAAGACAGAAAAGAAAAAGAAAAAAAAAAAAAAAAAGAATAATCTAGCCCATTAGTCATTCAGTAGGGAAGATCTCAGCATTTCATATTTTGCAATAAGCCCAAGACCATCGGTTTTAACATGTGACTACTGCTTTATCTTTTTTTGATATTTATGTCAGAATTTACTTTTTGTGATTCATAAGTAAACAAGCGCTGCTATTTACACATGTGTCTGTGCATTTCTAACAGTGGTCTGCAGGACAGAGACCCTAAAGAAGGAAAACATGTGTGGTGGTTTGATGCAGGTGTCCCCCATAAGCTTAGGTGTTCTGAATGCTAGGCTCCCAGCTGATGGAGATTTGGAAATTAATGCCTCCTGGAGGCAGTGTATTGTTGGGGGTGGGCTTATGGGTGTTATAGCCAGTTTCCCCTTGCAAGTGTTTGGCACACTCTCCTGTTACTATTGTCCATTTGATATTGACTAGGGGTGATGTCCACCTTCCGGTCATAGTATCGTCTTCCCTGCCATTGTGGAGCTTCCCCTCAAGCCTGTAAGCCAAAACAAACCTCTTTTTCCCATGAGCTGCTCTTTGTTGGGTGATTTCTACTAGCAATGTGAACCTGACTGCAACAGTAAAATTGTACCAGGAGTGGGGTTGCTGCTAGACACCTGACTGTGTGGCTTTGACCTTTTGGGGCAAATTTTCAAGAGGAATGTGAAGGATTTGAAATCTTGGCCTAAGAGATGCCTTGCAGTGCTGTAAGTACAGCTTGATGGGCTATTCTGGTCAGAGTTGTAAGACCTTAGTGCAGTAAGAACTATGGACTGTGAGGTTTGGTTCATGAGGGTAAGAAAGAGCTTTGCTTAGACTGGACTAGCAGTTTGTGTGAGAGGCTTGCTGTTATGCCCATGTCCTGAGAAGTTGTGCAGGGTTGCCTTGCATAGTATTGATGTGAACAGAGGGTTATGACACAGAAAGAAATGTTTAGGCCGAAACTGCTGCCTGTTCAGCTGCAATTGAGAGATTACAACCTTTGAGATTGGGTCAGCTAACCTGCACTGGGGCAACAGGAAGAATGCAGACTCTTTTGAAGGGGTCTGAGTGCTCAAAAAGTATCCTGTTCTTCAAAGCCTACTTTATTCCCCCCTGGATTAACAAACTGGCACTCTACCTGGTATTGCGGAGTATAAGAAATGCAGGAAAGAGAGGGTCATTGAGTTTGCAACATGGTCTTGTGTTTTGAAAATGGCCATGGGCAATGTGAAGCAGGTTTGCTAGATGCCTGCATGGAAACTCCCATGGAGCCATGAGGATGAATTGTGGATTGAAGTGGAGACCCAGTGGAGATGCTGGGACCACAAGATGGGTACTAAGGAAAGTTGCAGGCCCTGGATGAAATTTTCCAGGATTGTGAGGGCTGGAGGGGCAGAACTGAAACTACAGAGACTTGTTGGTTAGAGTTATTGGACTTGGAGACTTGACACTGGCTAGAGTTGTTGGACTTGGAACTACAGAGTTTGGTACTTGCCCTGTTTAAACCATGTATTGCTTGAGTATTTCTTTGTTATGTCCAATGTCATCTTTTGCAGTGTGAATGTTTATTCTGTGCCATTATGGGTTTTTTGAGGTTATTTTTTGGTATTGTGGCTCAGTTAAAAGATCTCAGACTATGGGGACTTTTAAAGTTGGATGACTGCATTGCACTTTACATCATGTATGGTTATAAGTTTATGGGGCCAGCAGCGGAATGTGGTGGTTTGATTCAGGTATCCCCCATAAACTTAGGTGTTCTGAATGCTAGGTTTCTATCTGATGGAGATTTGGAAATTAACACCTTCAGGAGGTAGAGTATTGTTGGGGGCGGGCTTATGGGTATTATAGCCAGCTCCCCCTTGTTAGTGTTTGGCACACTCTCCTGTTGCTGTTGTCTACCTGATGTTGGCCAGGAGGTGATGACCACCCTCTGCTCATGCCATCATTTTCCCTGCCATCATGGAGCTTCCCCTTGACCCTGTAAGCTAAAATAAACCTTTTTTCCCACAAACTGCTCTTCGCTGGGTGATTTCTACCAGCAGTATGAACCTGATTGCAACAACATGCTTACACATGTTATCTGTGTGTCTGTGCATTTCTAACAGAAATCTTTTGTTTCTTTTCCTTTTCTTCTTCTTCTTCTTCTTTTTTTTTTTTGAGGTAGTGTCTTGCTCTAGTCCAGTCTGACCTGGAATTCATTCTGTCATCTCAGGGTGGCCTTGAACTCATGGTAATCCTCCTACCTCTGCCTATCGAGTGCTGGGATTAATTGAAGTAGTGCACCACTATGCCTGGCTCTCTAACAGCAACATGTAGGACAGAGACCCTAGAGAAGGAAAACATGCTTACACGTGTGTCCGTGTGTCTGTGCATTTCTAACAGCGATCTGCAGAAAAAAACCTCAGAGAAGGGAAACATGCTTATTGGGTTGATCACTCAAGTCACTGACACTTATAAAACTAAGGATGAAAATGTTTTTGTGATTATGGAACAAAAGAGGGCCCTCTCTTGCCTACAAAACTAGGAGTCTGAGCTTCTCCGTAAGATTACACTGTGATAATGCACATGTGAGAAGAACCAGGAGAAAAGACAAAGTGTGACCTCCTGGAGATGTAAGCTGAAAGTCAGTATTTATGACACAGGAAATGGTCCATGTTCACAGTAGTAGTCAAGAAGCACTAAAATGCATTCAAAGGCCCTGTCCATCTCAGTTACATGGACCAAACCAGGAAAACATGGAATCTGAGCCCCTTTGCTATGTTTCAATGTGTTTACAGCATGACTTTATTCCCACTTTAAATTATTCACAAGGTAACTGAAAATTTAAAATTTATTTTAAAAGCTTAAAATACAGCCAGGCACGGTGGTGTACACCTTTAATCCCAGCACTCAGGAGGCAGAGGTAAGAGGTCGATCACCGTGAGTTCAAGGCCACCCTGAGACTATATAGTGAATTCCAGGTCAGCCTCAGCTAGAGTGAAACCCTACCTCAAAACACCAAAAATAGAAAAAAAAAAAAAGTTTAAAACAGTTCACTGAAATCAGATGGTATATGTAATAGCTGTTTCTCCTGGGATACAAAATCTTAAGACTTGTCTTTTACTATGTTATTAATTTTGTAGCCCTAGCAGTTTGACATTTAAAAACTGTAGTGACATTTTTGGTATGTGAGATAACATATACATCCAAGATCCCTGAACATTTCTGCCCCTTTGGGAAGTTCCTAATGTGCTCTAGCCAGGTCTCTTTGGAGAAATGGTTTATTTCAGGTTATTTGCAGGGAAATTTTAATGTCAGGCACGGACCATTATGGTAAGTGAAAAACTGATGAGGAGAGCAGGGCGTGGTGGTGCATGCCTTTAATCCCAGCACTCGGGAGGCAGAGGTAGTAGGATCGCTGTGAGTTCGAGGCCACCCTGAGACTACATAGTTAATTCCAGGCCAGCCTGAGCTACAGTGAGACCCTGCCTAGAAAAACAAAAACAAACAAACAAAAAAAAATTGATGAGGACATGATAAAAGGAGGCAGAAGCCAACAGAAGACCTAGTGTCAAACACTGGAGAAAATTCCTTTATTCTCTCTTCTATGACTCCAGTTTTCACTCTTTCGGTCCATCCTCAGAGTCAGAACCACTCCTGTTGTCCTCTCCTTTTCTCTTTGTGCTGCTGAGTAATTTCCTCCACTTCATTAATTCTTACTTAACTTGGATCTAAGTTAATAGTTTGGATACTGATATTTTTATTTCTAAAACTTCTGTTTTTACTTAAAGTAAATAATGATAGTAGATGATTATTGCTCACTGCATGACAAAGGCATCTGAGAGTATTTAATAACATAATTTTTTAAAAATATTTTTATTTGGGTTGGAGAGATGGCTTAGTGGTTAAGGTGCTTGTTTGTGAAGCCTAAGGACCCAGGCTTGATTCCTCAGTACCACATGAGACAGATGCACAAGGTGATACAAGTGTCTGGAGTTCATCTGCAGTAGCTAGAGGCCCCGGCATGCCCATTCTCTCTCTCTCTCTCTCTCAAATAAATAAATAAACAAAATATTAAAAACATGTTTATTTGTTTGCAAGCAGAGACAGATAGAAAGAAGACAGACAGGACAGGGAAAATGGGCACATCATGGCCTCCAGATACTGCAAATGACTCCAGATGCAGGTGCCACTGTGCATCTGGCTTTACAAGGGTTCTGGGGAATCAAACTCTGGTCATTAGGATCTGTAGGCAAACACTCCAGCCTCTGAGCCATAGACACCAGCCCCTAATTACATAGTTTTAATGAATAAATAAATAGGGGTAAGGAAAAGTCCACTGCAGTACAATTTCAAGTAGCAGATGTGAAGGAATGATGAAATTAGATGCTTGTTACACAGCACAACAACCATTGCTACAGGTAAAAATCCACCTTGGGGTGGAGGCAAAAATTTAATGAGATGCTGGGTATTCATATGATCTCAAAGAACCTCCCCTTGATGCTTATTAATTACAAAGGGAAAATGGTAACTTAATTTTGGAAAAACTTGCCCAAACACCACCTTAATCAAATGAGCAAAGTTAACATGATCAGTAATGGGACAAATTGACACCATGTGCTCTGAATGTAATGCCAGAGAAAGACATGACAGGTCTTTTGTGGCAATCCACTCAAAAGACAGAACAAGATTACTCATGAAAAAAAATGAGGCAAATCTGAATTGAAGAACATCACACAGTAACTAGCCCATGCTTTCCTAACATGTCAAGGCCAGCAAGGACGCTAATGGGACATAAAGATGGATCATGTCAGTGTGGATTGGCTCCTTGACCATAGAAGTACACTGAGAGAACTGTGAAATCTGATTAAGATTAGCTTGAGGTTGAAAGATAATACTATACCAATGTCAATGTCCTAATGTTTTACTATTACGTTGCAGTTGTATGACAACATTTGGGGAATTTGGGGTGAAGGGTGGCACATGTACTATTTTTGCAACTTTTGTGAATTTAAAATAATTTCAAAATGAAAGAAGAAAAGTGTAAAAGTTATGAATTATCCTATAGTGCCTATCTTTCATACTATTAATGCCTGGAACATTTTTTAAATATTTTATTTTTATTCATTTATTTGAGATAGAAAGAGACAGGTAGAGGTGAGGAGAGAGAATGGGCCCACCAGGGCTTCCAGCTATTGCAAATGAACTTCAGATGTGTGTGCCACCATCTGGTTTATGTGGGTCCTAGGGAATCAAACCTGAGTCCTTTGCCTTTGCAGGCAAATGTCTTAACTGCTAAGCCATCTTTCCAGTCCTGAAATATTTTTTTTTTAATGAGAGACAGAATTGGCATGCCAAGGCCTCCAGCCACTGCAATGGAACTCCAGATACATGTGCCACCTTGTCCATATGTACCACCTTACACATGCATCACCTTGTGCACCTGGTTTATGTGGGATCCGGGGAGTTGAACATGGGTCCTTAGGCTTTGTAGGCAAGTGCCTTAACTGATAAGCCATCTCTCCAGCCCCCTGAAATAAAATTATTTTTTTAAATTTGCAAGCAGAGAGTAAAATACAGAGGAGACAGACAGAGAGAATGTGTGCACCAGGGCCTCTAGCTACTGCAAATAAACTCCAGAAGCACGCACCACTTTGTGCATCTGGCTTACGTGGGTACTGGGGTATTGAACCTGAGTCCTTGGGCTTTGCAGGGAAGTACCTTAACCACTAAGCCATCTCTCCAGCCTCTGAAACAAATTTTTGAATGAGGGAATCAAAGGATTCAACATTTTCCTTTTCACAAAGTACCCTTTACTTTCAATGAGAGTCTATGGATAATGAAACATTACTTCAACTCAAAGGACTATTACTGAAATATGTTGAATTTCAGAATAAGTGTAAGGAAAAATGTGGACTTTTCTACTCTGGATCTCCTCAGAAGTAGAAAGGATAACTGGTCCTATGTCTCACTGCTGCTTAGTTTCTTCTGTGTAGAGTCTACCCGTGTATTCTAACATCCTACAGTTTTGTGGTGCTGTGGCTGAGGGCAAGGAAAACCTGAAAGAAGGTATCTGCTGCTGCAGGTTTCTAACAGGACAGGACAAAGCTGCCTGCAGCCACTTGCTGTGGTTGTGAAATGCCTCCCATCGGTGCTGTATGGGCTGTTGTGAGCACATAATGGATGTGGTGGGCACATAATTAATGTTAGCTAGAATGGAATGTCTGCTTTGGGAGGACATGAATCACTGCCAAACATCCTTACTGATAAGATTAGAAACATGATACTTCCATGTCAAGATAAAATCTGAAATACAATAATGGAAGACTATATTTGGGCAACCATTTTTTATATTATGCACTATTTAATATTTACAAGGGATTTATGAACATAAATGTAAGTTAAGGTGCTGGGCATGGTGGTACACACCTTTAATCTCAGCACTCAGGAGGCAGAGATAGAAGGATCACTATGAGTTCCAGGCCAGCCTAGTACTACAAAGTACATTTCAGGTAAGCCTAAGCTAGAGTGAGACCCTAACTCAAAAATTCCAAAAAAGGGGCTGGAGAGATGGCTTAGTTGTTAAGGCACTTGCCTTCAAAGCCAAAGGACTATGGTTCAATTCCTCCAGGACCCACATAAGCCAGATGCACAAGGTGGTGCATGTGTCCGCAGTTAGTTTGCAGTGGCTGGAGGCCCTTGGGCACCCATTCATTTTTCTCTCTTTCTAAATAAATAAATAAAAATTATTTTAACTCCCTCCTCCCCAAAAAAGTAAGTTAATAACCAACATATTAAGTTGCACTACGATGCACCATTCTAACATGTGGTGGTGGTGGCACTGTGAAGGTACCTGAGTGCTTCCTCCTGATCCTGCCTCCAGTGTGACCTTCCCCGCTACTAGGTGAAACCAACAGCTTGAGTTTTCACTTATGTGTTCTTTGATGTTTCCTACCTCCGTTCCTCTCTCCCTCTCCCCCCTCTTTGCCTGAATATACTAGTTACTGAAGGCAGATTTCTACATGTGTCTGCTGTATCAATCTTGGGACATGCCTTGGCCATCTTTGTCTTTAACATTTTATCTATTTATCCTATGAAAACTGAGAAATCTGTGTTGAAATTTCCCACCTTGGTGATAGAATTGTCAGTGCAACCCTTAGCTCCATCACTTTTACCTTGATAAATATGAAATTATTTTATTAATGACTATAAGTCTGTGACTGTTCTATTTCTATGATAAACTGATAAATCTAAAACTTTGAATGCTGATATGATGTTCAAAAAATTGCAATTAAAAAAATTCAGAGCCGGGAGCATTTAAGATTTCACACTGTTGGATAAAGCCTACACAAACATTTCATGATCGAAAAACTCTGAAATTTGAAATGCCTATGGTCCAAAGCAGTAGAGACCTAAGGATGCTTTCTGGGCCTATGGCATTAGCAGCGCTGCCCAGTCCTTCCTGACACCTGGTCTGCCCCTCTCAATCCTTCTGGTCTCAGCAGTGTCTTCAATACTCTGGTATCTGGAAATAATGCATGGCCAGGTTCTATCTTAGTCAATGTGGAAACCTCTATCTTTTAACTAACACGTTTTAAACATCTGTATTTACTATGAGTTATTTTACAATGGTTTTGGACATTGTAGCTTTCTGCCTTGTTTCATCACACTATTTTCTCCATTTTGACCTCTTTCTAGAGTTTTTAGTAGATTAAGGTATGTCGCAGTTTTTTATAATTCATCTAGTTCATTTTATAATTCAATTACTCCCTTCTACTGTGTTTGGGGCTGTATAATGGTCTGTGATATTTTATTTTACTTAGTTAACAACTTGAAGCCTAAAGTTAACCAACACTTAACCCCTCTGCCAAATTCAATGGCTTTAGAATACTAAATCTAGTCATTCTTTTCTTAAACTTTGTCATAAATTCTTATTTCATATAGAAGATGATTTCTTACTTTTTTGAAAGTTTTAAAATTCATTATTCCTTAGTGTTCCATTTTGTTTTTGTAAACATGTATTTATTTCACTGTCTTTCCATTTAAAAAAAAAAATCTCCCACGGTTACACCATTTTCAGTAGTGGGTTCCTGGGGCTGGGAGGACAGCTCCGCAGTAAGAGTCTGACACAGGCACAAGGGCTTGAGACTGTCCCAGCACACGTGCACACAGGTGGGCGTGGTCAGGCACATTTGCAACTCCAGTCCTTCAGGGCACACACTAGAGGATTGCTGAGGTTTGCTGACTGAAAAAAAAAAAATGGTGAAAATGCAAACTCTGGGTTGAGTGAGAGAGTCTATGTACAGGAAACAGGCATCTGAGCGTAAAGAAAAGGAAGCCCAACTTCCTCCTCTGCACATGTCTGCACAGTCAAGCACACACTGCACACACACACACACAACCCATGTCCCACTTTCTCATCTCTCCACCCTTCCTTCCCTTACGTTCCTGATTACGACCACTGCCTCCATAAGTGCGCCTCTTCTAGATCACTTAGTTATGACCCTAGACAGCCTAGAGCCGGGCGTCCTTCACTTAGCCATACGCACCAAAGGTTTCTCCATGAGTAGCTCATTTGTATTCTCCACCTGTTAAGTGCTTGCACTGCAGCAAGTTTGCTCATTCCTGTCTTGAAGGTATCTTAATTACTTAATTAATCTTGATTACCTCCACCTTATTTTTTTCATAATAGGGTCTCACTGTAGCTTGGCTGACCTGGAACTCTCCCCATACTCCCAGGCTGGCCTTGGACTCAAAGTGGTCCTCCTACCTCTGGTCCCCCAGTGCTGGGATTTAAGGCATGCACCACCACACCTGGCCCCACTTTTTGTGTTGATGAATAAAGCTGCTATTAACGCAGATGAGCGGATTTCTGGATGAATGTAAGTTTTTAGCACATTGAGGTAAGTGGCTGAGAGGCTAATTGCTAGTTCATACCATAAGTCTGTTCTTATTCCACAAGAAACTATAAAGTGTAACATTTGACAGCACCGAATGAGCCCTTCCACTCCACGTCCTCTCTGGCATTGGGTGGTGCCAGCTTTCTGGATTTTAGTCATTTTAGGGGGAGTGTAATGTTATCTCGTCATGTTTAATCAGTTGTCAGCTGTCCAATGGCATGATGCCAAGCATTTTTCTCATGCTCAGATATTGTAAGTCTTCCTTGATCAGTAGTCTATATTTTTGCCCACTGTAAAATTGGGATCTTGTTGCTTTTATTGTTGAATATTAAAAGCTCTTTATATATTTCGGATTGAAATCTTTCATCAGAGATGTGTTCTGCAAGTACATTTTACCATTTGTGCCTTGTCTTCTCTTTATATTATCTGTTCCAGTTAGAAACTTTTAATTTATGAAGTCCAACTCACCACTTTTTCCTTTTGGCATTGAATTTAAAAATATATTGCCTAACACAAAGCCTCTTAAGTTTTTACTACATTACCTTCTGGGTGTTTTATAGTTTTACATTTTATATTTAGAACTACGATTTATTTTGAGCTAATTCTGTGAAGGTGTAAGGCCAGGGCTCAGACTCATTTTCCTGTGTGGACACCTACTTGATCTAGTACCATTTGTTCACAATTATCACCTCCATTACTGCTTTCGCTCCTGTAAAAGACTGGCTGGGCTCCCCGTTCCACTGACTACTCCTGCCAGTGCCACACTGTCCTGATGAGTGTGCCTTTCTAATAAGTCAGTCTTGAAGTTGGGTAAAGTCACTCCTCCAACTCTGCCCTCCTTCAGAACTGATAACTATTCAAGGTCTTTTGTCTTCTCATATAAACCTTAGAGCTGGGCTGGAGAGATGGCTCAGTGGTTAAGATGTTTGCCTACAAAGCCTAATGACCCAGGTTGAATTCCCCAGTACACATGTTGACCCAGATGCACAAAGTGGCACATGCATGTAGAGCTAGTTTGTAATGGAGGCCCTAGCACACACATCCCTATTCTCTCACTCTTGCTCACCCTCCCTTCCTCCCTCTCTCCTTGCAAATAAATAAATAAAATTTAAAAAACAAAAACAACAACATACCTTAATGCTGACAGAGTTTGGGCAGAAGCACCCTGCAGGTGGAGGACGCTTCGCCTACAAGTCATAAATTGTTACATGAAAATCCCAGTGCTGGGAATGGGAAGCCTCCCAGTGAATATTGGTCAGGGTGGCCTCTGGGACCTCAAAACTATACAAGCCATTGCCAGTGCTTTTGGATGCCCACCCTGTTCCTGAAGACATTACATTCTTCAGTCTCAGAACGCTAAGAAATCAAGATGGAACTGAGCTGGAAGGCTGACCCTGTCACAGTGCTGGAAAGTGCTATGCAGGCTATGTGTGTAGGCGGGGGGGGGGGGGTCATCAATAATCTGAGACAGCAGTGGACACTACAAGCTACACAACTGGCCAGTCAGGCAAAATGTGCCCATTGGGGTAACCAGCTACTCTCTGATAAGATGTGAGACCTGCTCCATGGTAGGAAGTACATGGCTGGTGCTGAAAATCTAGTCAAAAGCAATGGCTTGAAAGGTCATAGCCCCTCCCCCCAAAGGGGAAGCTACTACTGTACTTTGGCTAAGTGGATATCTTGTACTCATCAAATTTCCCTTTAAATACTGCTGATATTTGTGCCCATAGATTAGTGCTGCTCTCGGTTTTTTTGTTTGTTTGTTTGTTTGTTTGTTTGTTTTTGGGCCAGAGAAGTTTCTTTTTGCAGATGACTGGAGAGACTCAAAGTTTAAGTGCCAAGAACAAGAGTTGTGTTGAGAGCTTGGTGCTAAATGGGACATCTCTATTTCTTCACCCTCCAAGGCTCAGGGAACATCTCAAAAGAAAGGGCAAAAAGAAGGCTGGTGGTTAAGGCATTTGCCTACAAAACCAAAGGAGCCAGGTTCAATTCCCCAGGACCCACATAAGCCAGATGTACAAAGTGGCACATGCACCTGGAGTTTGTTTGCAGTGGGCGGATGCCTTGGCATGCCCATTCTCTCTCTTTCTTACCCTAACATAAGGGCAGAAAAAAATGTCAAAGCCAAAGGGTGGAGAGGAGGACTTTGGGAAACTATTATAATATTGAACCCCACAACATTTGACATGGATGAGCCAAAAGAAAGAGGCACCCAGGTGCGGTTGCACATGCACATGCATTTGATCCCAACACTGGGGAGCAGAGATAGAAGGATCTCTGTGAGTTCGAGGCCACCCTGAGACTACATAGTGAATTCCAGGTCAGCCTGGACTACAATGAGACCCTGCCTCAAGAGAAAGAGAGGGGGGGGGGCAGGAAGAGAAAAAGAGAAAGATAAAAGAAAAGGGAAAAAAAAGAAAAGAAGGTATCAAAATAGGACTAGTCAGAAAGATGAGGGGGTTCAGTGGAACATGGGCAGTGGAGGGGGGCAAAAGAAGGTAATAGGAGGGGATTCAAACCAAATCCCAGGGTGCAGTGGTCCAGAATGGGAGTTGGAACTGAGGAAATAAAGGACCCAGTGCACTCCACCCCAGCCCCAGCCAAAACCACAGAGGAACTGGGGAGATGAGCAACAGCGCTGCTCTCTTAGTGAACCTGCTGTCAGCACAAGGGTGATGGAGACAGACACTGAGGACACTCAACACCTACCAGCAGAGATCCACAGGCTCCTAAGTGCCCTTCACTGAAGTACACTTAAAATGCGCCCAGCACAGCTCAGGGAATTTTGTGGAAGAGGGGGCAGACACCCATAACTGACTGCTGCTTCCATAGTGCATGGCCCACAATCCCCATGGGGTTGACCTGCATCCCCAGCAAGGAAGACCTCTTCAGAAAAGGGGCAGGGAGGAGGGAAAGGATGATACCAACATGTGCAGTTTACATACTAAATATGTCCATATCTAATAAAAAATATTCAAGATAAAGGAAAAAACCAAATCACATTATGTTCATGTATGAAAATTCCCAATAAAAAGCTTAGAATTGACATTTATATGATAATTTGCAAGGATTTTGTGACTGTATTGAATCTACAGATCAAGTTAGGAAGACCTAACATCTTAACAATATTGAATCTTCCTGTCCATGGAACATCTCTCCATTTTTAAATCTCCTTTGACTTATTTCATCTAAAAAAATTTTTTTCTTTTGATTTTTCTGAGGTAGGGTCTCACTCTAGCCCAGACTGACCTGGAATTCACTATGGAATCTCAAGTTGGCCTCTAACTCACAGCGATCCTCCTACCACTGCCTCCAAGTGCTGGGATTAAAAGCATGTGGCACCACACCTGGCTGAATTGTGTTTTTCTTTCTTTTTTTTTTTTTTTTTTTTTGGTTTTTCATGGTAGGGTCTCACTCTAGCCCAGGCTGACCTGAAATTCACTATGGAGTCTCAGGATGGCCTCAAACTCATCGCAATCCTCCTACCTCTGCCTCCTGAGTGCTGGGATTAAAGGTGTGCACCACCACACCCGGCTGAATTGTGTTTTTCAACATGAAGATAATGTATACATCCTCATAAAATTATTGGAGCCAATCAATCTCCCCCCCCCATGTGTGTGTTATTTCAAACACACACTCCATGGTGTTTTATTTCAAGTTCCAACTGCTTATTTATAGCATATAGGAAAATAAATGAGTTTTTCACACTAACTTTATATCCTAAAACTCTTAATTTTAGGAGATTTGTCTACATAGACAATCACAGTGTCATCTGACATCTATAAACAAAGAATTTTATTTCTTCCATCCAAGTCTACATACTTTTTATTTCCTTTTCTTGACTTACTGAAGTAAACAGGCCTTCCACTCCAATGTTAAATTGATGACAGAAGAAAACATTTTTCCTTGTTCCAGTATCTAGTTCCTCACCATTAAGTGTGATGATGGCTCAAGGTTTCATGTAGAGTTTCTTTATCAAACTGATGAAATTTCCCTCTGTTTCTAGTTTACTGAAAGGTGTTTTGTTTTATTTTGTCATGAGTGGGTATTGGATTTTATCAAATGATTTTTCTTTATCTACATGATGGTATAGTTTTTGAGGTTGGTTTTTTTTTTTTTTTTTTTTTTTTTTTTTGGTTTTCTGAGGTGAGGTATCACTCTAGCCCAAGCTGACCTGGAATTCACTGTGTATTCTCAGGGTGGCCTCAAACTCTCCGTGATCCTCCTACCTCTGCCTCCTGAGTGCTGGTATTAAAGGTGTGTACCACCATGCCTGACAGTTTTTTTCTTTATTGATGAGTTTCACATTAATTGAATTTTGAACATCAAATCAGCTTTCTAAAATTAAATAAATCCCACCTGATCTGGTACCATACAGGTGTATAAATAATTCTTCCTACATATTGTTAGATTGAATTTGCTAATACTCGAATATTTTGTACCCGTTCGCCTAAGTGACAGTGCTTTGTAGTCTTCTTATGAATAAAGTCTTTGCCCAGCTCCATGGTTAAGATACTGATAACCTCATAAAATGAATTGGCTATCCCTTTGATTCCACTTCCTGGAATAAACTGTAGACAATTTGTACATTTGGTAGAAGTCGCCAGTGAAAATATCTGGATTTGGTGCTTTCAGTTTGGAAGGTTATCAATTACTTATTTGGTCTTGTGAATCTATGTATGTATACTCAGATGATTTATTTCTATTTTTTGTTTGTACTTTTGGTTTAGTTTTGGTGTTTCTAGAGAATTCTGCCCATTTTGTTAACTTATCAAACCTCTGAGCATGTGTCTGCCCTCACGTTTCTTTACTGCTCCTCACAGTCTGTGGCAGTAGTACCATGGCTCCTTTTTCATTTCTAACATTAGGAATTTGGGTTTTCTTTCTGCCAGGCTAGCTGTTTAGTACTTTTATTGACCTTTTTCAAAGAACCAGCCTATGATTTCACTGACTTTCCTTAATTTTTGCTTATAATTTAATTGATTTCTGCTTTCTTCTGTTTGCTCTGAATTTATACTAGACATCATTTGCTAGTTTTCTAAAAGGCATTCTTAGACTATTTATTCTCTTCTAATACATATATTCAATCCTATAAACTTTTCTTTAAATATTTCGCTAGAGACACAAGTAGCAGAAACTATAACTAAAAGAAAAATGAATGCCTGAGCAGAAACTTGATATTAAAGAAAATAAACCCCACACAATGCTTATTAAGGCCCTGCTAAACATGTGCTTATTTGTAAGTATTACTGAAGGTCCAAGAGGATGTGAATGCTGCTTCCCTGGAACTTGTATTTCAAAGACAACATTACTTTGGGGGAAGCTAAATGATGCAGGACTCTGATTCACTGCCAAGATGGATGGTAGAGATAAGCACTGGAGGAGTCTCCTTCAGAGAAGGGAGGGTTGGTTTGGTGGTGTGGCTGACATGTTAGAAGAACACTTCAGGGAAACAAGAAATAATGTGGGAGTATGACCTGGGGCAGGGCACAGGGAAGGTAGAAGGCAGAAATTCTATCCCTAATAAAACCATTCTGTTGGCCTGACCAGCCCCTGTTCCTTAACTTTAGCTGTTTTCTGAAGGTTATCTGATACCCTGGTTTAAAAAGTGTGACAGAGGAGAAAGAAATGTTTCTCTCCTCATCTCCAAGTCCCCTGGACCTACAAAGCACTCAAATGGTCGAGTTTCCCTGCTTCTCAACACCAGCCTCCTCCACATGCTGTCTTCCTGGTAGGAAGTGGATATTCAGGGAAGCAGGGCCCAGAACCTCACACACCCATGAGACATGACTGACAGCAAATCAATCAGCCAACACACGAAGGTGGTCAGTGTCACAGAAAGCTGGAAGATGTGTGAAATCGAGACAATCATCAGTATGTTACCCGCTAGTCAAACATTTAGGGAGAACAATGGAAATGAGAAGAGGAGTCTTCAGTGATAAAGGGATAATGAAATAGTATTGAAATGGGCCTGAGGTACAAATGGTTCTCTATGGCAGAAGACGCTGAAAAAGAAGCCACAAAGATTTCACATTTAAAGTCAATGAGTGGAAAAGGGATGTGAGGACATGGAAGGGACAGGGCATGATGGGGCAGGGAAACTTTCATCTCCTAAGGGACTCAAAATGTAAGCATTTTACATGTTGAGCTATTCTATGCCAAGTAATGAGCTTTCATTTTCTTTTCTTATTTTTGTTCTGAGAATATTGTTAGAAAAAGCACAGACACAAGTCTAGCCAGAAAACCTACATAGGCTGGAGCATGTAAAGCTGACAGAAGTGTGTATGTGTGTGTAGATCTATATACATACATTTTACACACACATACACACACACACACACACACACACACACACACACCACACATGTGCTAGCAGAATCCTTTATTTTCAGACATGCAGTGTGCTCTTGGCTTGGTTTGGGTAAGTTCTACATTTCACTGATATCATCCACAACAGAGAAGAAGCCACGCTAGAAGAGAAGGTGACATTGCTGGGGCAGCATCTCCCTTACCTTCACATTTGATCCCTGGGCCCAAAGGTTCTGAGGTGCCATGAAAAGAAAAGGAGTCAGTGAGTCCCTTACAATCAGCAGTCTGGGGAGTCACCTAGGCAACAGATCTGCAGACCTCAAGACAGATACATTTTCTTTCTAATAATGTCTACTTACACCTCTCTATTTCCCTGAATACTGTCTTCTTGTCCATGTTTGTTTCTGTCTGGTAACCTCAGCTTTTCCTTGTGTGGCCTCTTCATTGTCCTGTCTTTCTGTCTCTTAGAATCTAAACACAGCTGAATTCATAAGGCTGCCTCCTAGACATGGGTTTCTATGGTCTCTTTTTATGAACACCTTCCTCTCTTCTCTTCTTTATCTCTATTAACAGGATTTGCTGCGTGTCTACTCAGTTCCAGACAATGTACTTGCTAGGATCTACTTAGATTTATTTTTTCTTTTCTAGGCCAAGTGTATTATGTCTTTTAGCCAAACATACCTGCCTATCTCTGGTATGTGATCCCGTCAGTAAAGCAGGGCCCAAAGGGTCCCGTGCTCGTCACTCAGACAGACAAAGACCATCTCTTCCAATTAGAAGAGTGAAACATATATAAATAACGTCTAAGAGGAAAACAAATGTCTCTGGCTCATTCCGTTGTAGAAAATAGACTTGACGAGCTCAAATAAATGATTACGTGTAATCAGGGTGTCCACCTGCTCCACTATCCCGTCATGCCTCTGTCGGCGCTACTGGCATCTGCGTTAGGAAAAATAGGATCAAATGGGCCAAGCAGCTGTGACAGACGCATGCTGCATGATGGCATGTGGTGCTCTGCTGAAGCAACATGGCAAGAGAGCCAAGTACACACCAGTGTCAGTTGTGACATACCCTCAAGCTGGAAGGAACTCAACTGGCCATGAGTGTTGTGGGTAGAAGCAATGGGAATTGCTACTGGTAATGGTTAATGTTCATTTCTTCCTGTTCCACTTTCTATAAACAAGGTAATGCCTATACAAGCTCATTACTGTAAACTGAGCACATTTAAATTGGCAGTAAAACCCGAGTCTTTACTCTAGTGCACATATAAAGTGCCTCGTCCGATGTTCTGGACATGTTTCAAGTTTTGAAACCGAGCAGCTGGCTGCTTTACAAGCCAAACCTTACACTTAAATCGCTCACTCTGCAGAGCTTTCTGGTGTCCAGTGTCAGGCAGTACCACTCAGCACACATTCATTCCCCACCCCTTGAATTCTTTTGCAATAAATTTGCATCCATGGGGCTCTTATAAGTCTTCCAGCACTGCAGACTCCGATGGTTGTTGACTAAATGTATGTGTCCCGTGCATTTAATCTGACTTTCATTCTGGTCACTTCGTAAAACCGCCGCAGACAGAACAAGCGGCGACACGCAGCACAAGCCTGGGAGGCCTGCGAAGTCTCCGACCAGGGCTCTCTCCTTCTGTATGAAGAGTGGCCACTTTGTGGCCTCGCTGTAAATCAGCAGAAGTATCTGACAGCAAATGCTCCTATCTGTGGATTATATATAACCGTGGTAAGCACCAGATGAAAAAGGAATAAGCCTGCGAAAGGAAGGGTGTGCTTCCATGTAAATCATGTTACAAACTGGACAACACCCAGAGAGTCATTGTTCACCCCTGATTGTGAAGGCCATTCCCATTTACAATCCCCTGGAATCGATGTTAATTAAGGCCGACCGTAAATCACCCTGGGAGTTTTACAGTGTAATTCAGCATTAAGCATATGTATTTAAATAAAAAGTAACTGATTAACCACTAGCGTTTTTCCAGAAGTTGCTGGGGCCATTCCTTTATTATAGAGACCTGTCACTTCTCATTTTTATGGAGAGAAAATAAAGGAAATGTTACCTCCTCATAAAAAGATGAGCTAAGGCTACTTATGTGACTTTCAACACTGTTTATCAAGAGGAAGGAAGAACGGAAAAGAAAGAGGGAGAAGAGAGAACAAAAGGGGAAAACATTTGACAGTCTTATCCTATCTCCCTTGAAACCATTACTTCTTCCTGTATTAACCAGTATTTATTATGCACCTACTATATGTTAGGCAGTGGAGGCTAAAGAAGTAAGGAAGAGCTAGCCCTGCCCTTGACATCAGTGCTCAGCGCTGTAGTGGAGAAGACCAAACCAGCAATACTTCTAGCAATCAATATTCAACATCACGCACGAGTATACACCAAACATCTACTATGCAATCTAGGGATGTGCTCCTAAAATTATTTATATATATATATATTGGTTTTTCAAGGTAGGGTCTCACTTTAGCTCAGGCTGATCTGGAATTCACTATGTAGTCTCAGGGTGGCCTCGAACTCACGGCAATTCTCCTACCTCTGCCTCCCAAGTGCTGGGATTAAAGGTGTGCGCCACCACGCCCAGCTAAAATGATGTATTTTATATTCTAATTTTATGTAATATCAGAAAGCAAATTTGCATGCCTCAGGGCATTCCAACCAAAGCAACCATACATACCTCTGGCAAGCCAACAGGACATTCCTGAGGAAAGAGGACTTGGGTTTGTGTCCATAGCTGAGGCAGAACTGTCAGGGGCATATTCCTCAATAACTATGCTGAAAGTTCATCAACATGGCTCTGACTACCATGCAGAGGATGCCTTACAGACAAATAATCTAAGAAAGGAATTTGTTTTAATCCAAAATACATGGACAACAGAAATCTAGTAAGTAATTCAGATGTAGCCATTATTCGGTACAGATGATACTATTTCCTATGAGGGGTGTGTGTGGGTGTGTGTAACAATCCATGAGGTAGGTACTACTTCCTTTCCCATGGAATAAACTAAAGTTCACAATCCAACTCCAAGCTCACACCACAGGCAATTACAGGGCAAACGCTTGACTGAAGATCTCCTGGGGAAAGCCCTTTCCATTTTTCTCAGCATTTCTAGATTTCTTCCTCTTCTTTGGCTAAGCTATAACCCTACATGGAGATCAATGTTCTGCCCAGCCAAAGGCAGTATAAAATAAATATGTAACTAGGACATTTATAAAGTCAAAATGGAAAGCTAAATTGATCAAGAGGACAATCAAGGTGGCACAGTTCCAGACACTTTAGATAGGCTGACTCTTTTCATCCGCACTGCTGCCAGATGGGGTGGGCAGTTTCCTGATCCCTGTTGTAGATGAGGAAGGGGGCAGCTAAGAATGCAGTGCCGCTGGACTTGAAATCCTCCACAGCCTGGCCCTTTTCCCTTGGCCCTAGGTGTGCAGCTCATCACAGGGAGCATCCCAGTGCAACTTCCTTCCAACCTGCAAAAGGCAATTTTCACTGTTCCAAAACAGTGAGTTCAATGTGCTCATCCCTGTGTTGTCTAGTCCCGACCACTCCCTCCCATCATATCTCTGACTACTCCTCACCTAGTCTCCAAGGCAGAATAATGGAATATATAGAACATCACCATTCAGGTAGTAAGAGCACAGAGGACCAAAGGACCCCAGAGCTTCCAACAAGAACATGCGCCCAGCCGGGCGTGGTGGCACATGCCTTTCATCCCAGCACTCAGGAGGCAGAGGTAGGAGGACTGCTGTGAGTTCCAGGTCAGCCTGGGCTAGAGTGAAGGGCTACCTCGAAAAACCAAAACCAAACAAACAAAAAGAACATGCTCATCAAAACACAGATGGAAGTGGGTGCTGTGGGAAGAAGCAGGAAACTTGGGAAGTGTGAGAACTCAGTCCCTTTGTCTTAGCCATTCAATGGCTCTGGCACATGAAGCAGGTGGCTTGTGACCAAGAGAGATTTATTTCTCACAGCTCTGTGGCTAGGAAGTCCCAGGTCAAGGCACAGCAGGTCCCGCGTCAGTGACGTTCCATTTTCTGGTTTGCTCATGGTGCCTTCTCACCTGTCCCGTCGTGGCAGAAGGGACACACTAGCTCTTTTAGATCTCCTTCACAAAGTATCCAAAGGAAAGTTCAACTCTGGCCTCTGTGATACAAATGCTTCCTGCCCCTTGGCAGACACTGACTGTCACACTTCCCACATAAACTTCTGAATATTTTTCAACATCACGCTTTAGAAAACAACTGAATGGAAGGCATCATTTATTAAATCTATTGCCATTCCCAACAGTCTTAGCATCCCGATTCTCAGTACATCTGAGGTACTAGACAAAGAACAGATGTGGCCACCAGTGGGCGCTCAGTAAGGTCACTTATCTGAGTCTCTGTCACACTGCACACTTTTTTCCTCCCTAGTGTGCGTTAAGGGTTTACAGCCATTTAAGAAGCATCTCTGTGACCACTGGAGTCCACTCTGTCGTCAACAGTGCCTGAGCCTCATTTGCCAATAATATCTACTACCTTAATGCATAGTGACATGTGAATTTTATCTGAGGTGAAATTTAGGTAGAAGAGTCCTAAAACAAATATCAAAATCTATGCAAAGTCATTCCCAAGAACAGCAAGGACCCCTTTTCCTTACTTTCCACCCCCCAACAAAAATGGCTTTAGTTTCCTATATTAACTATTTTTATTTATTTGCTCTTCCCAGGTAGGGTCTCACTCTAGCCCAGGCTGGCTTCGAACTCACAGTCATCTTCAGCGCTGAGATTAAAGGCATGTGCCACAATGCCCAGCTATTTTGTATGCCAATATGCTACTGTAACAGCCAAGACTACTAAAGCTCTATTCTAAAACATATTACCGAATGAGCATGTCTTGGTGCAAATATAATAGAGGCTACTTTTGCAGGAAGAGTCAGATTCAGAGAGTGAAAAGAGGCCTATTATAGAACCATGAAGTGCCCAAGTCTTAAGAGTGCCATGGCCAGGCACCCAGATGAGCAGCAGAAAAAAAAACCACACACAGACTCCCTGTATTCGACTGCCATACCAATACTTTTCCAAGTTAAATTTTGCTGATATCTGCTTCAAGCACAAGCCTGACAGTTGACCAGGAACACGGCGGTCCTCCTCACTGACCTCTCACACGCTTGTGAGCAGCCTTGACACAAGCTCTCCGAAGTAACTCAACACTCAGATGTGCTGGAGCCCTTAGCCTTCAGCACAACCAGCACAAGTTAAGTACAATAATTACTTTCATTTCCTTTCTTGAAAGCAAAATGTGTTAGGGAAATAGTGTTGGGTTTACATTCCTAATGTGATGCTACTTACAAATGAGGAACTGGGACATTTTCCATAGTGTCCCCAGGTGCAGAAGCAAATGTCTGCCAAAGAACAGACAGCAGCTTAACTATTGTGATATCAAATTGAAAATTACTTTTCCAGGCTTTCTAAAGAATGTGTGTTCTTACAACCATGGAATGCTACATGAGCATTATAAAAGTAGGCTTCAGGGCTGCAGAGATTGCTCAGTGGTTAAGGTGCTTGCCAGCAAAGCCAAAGGGCCCAGGTTCGATTCCCCGGTAACTACATAAAGCCAAATGCACAAGGTAGTGCATGTATCTGGAGGTCATCTGTAGTGTTGATGGAGTCTCTACATCCCCCCTCTTGCTACCTGCCTCTTTCTCTCTGAAAGAAAGAAAGAAAGAAAGAAAGAGAGAGAGAGGGAGGGAGGGAGGGAGGGAGGGAGGGAGGGAGGGAGGGAGGGAGGGAGGGAGGGAGGCGGGCTTTGAAACCAATGTTATTCTGATAATCTCCCCTTTGAGGGCTGGTTTTGGATGAGCAGAAAAAAGGGAAGTGGACTGCCTCAACAGTCTTGGGAACCGGCTATGATCTGAGGGTATCAAAGTGAGTACTTTTTCAAATATTCTTTTCTTTGCACAATCTGCGTATTGAGGCTGAATAAGAAAAATGCATCAAGTGCCAAAGTATTTATAAAATGTTCACAGCTGTTTGGCCCCAGTTTCTTGTCTTAGCTAAGAGAATTACAATAAAAATTCACAATGGCACTTCATTAGGGACACTCCATGTAGGCATTTGAAAAAAAATCCATACAGAAGCATAATTTCCTTCTGTAAATATTTCATAGCATCTGAGGTTCTCAGCACCTGGGCAGGAAATACTATATAAAACATGTTCCTATCTTGGAAATTCTACCTTCCCAGAGGTATGCTTTCAAGAACTCTAACAAGGACAATGCAACAAAACAAGAGCTTTCTGCCAATCAGACGTGCCCTTTCCCAACTCATAAGGGAACAGACATCCCATAGTCTCCAAGAGAGATGGTGAAATATGCTGGTGGAGAAGATGGCCATGTTCCCGGCTAGCACAGGAAGGATTATAATCATGTGTGTGTGGGTGTGTGTGTGTGGGGGGGTGTTTTAAGTCAATTCAAGGCAACTGGGATAGTCTACAAAATTTCATTTTTCAAAAGAGGCCACACGTTAACAAGGTCAGGTGCAAATCTGCTCCCCTGCCCCAAGGCAGAGGTAGAGTTCTAACTTTGCCACCACGAGCCTGAGGCGGTGGCTACTAGGACTGTGTCTGTGTATGTGAAGCCAGGGAAAGCAGGCTGAGGCCATCAGCCTCGAAAGCCTTTCTTCATCTTCCTCACAGAACACCTAGAATGGAGGTACTAGATCTGAAAGAACTCCACTTCAAAACCAGCCTGCCTTCCACTTATGTGACCCCCAAGTGAGCATGTATGTGAGAGAGAGAACAGTAAGACTTATCTACCTTACAGGGCAGTGCGCGTTTCAAAATATGCTGCCCATGTGCCGAAGGCTTAAGACGGAGTTTCTTGCCGACCCCCCTACATTCCTGGCTTCACTTGGTTTCTCCCATATCACGACGTAGCCAGCCCCATGCAGCAGTGACAAAAGATGCAATAAAGCATGTTTCTAGGAAAAGAAGAGGGGGTAGAATGAGGCATTCAGATCAGCAGGAGTCAGGCTGGCCTCTGGATTGCCTTAAGCTAGTTTATGAGTCTCATCCATACATGGGCGAAGACGCCAAGCAGAGTGGCTTAGCCCTCCACCACCATCACCTGCCACTTCAGCAGCGGCAGTACTGGAGGGCAAGTCATGCTTGGCACCCTGTTCAGCCACAGCAAAGGGACCAGGACTACAGTACTGAGTGAAGCAATCACGAGTTTTCTAATTGGGAACTCTAAATTCTGAAGAATTCTCAAAGTAGTATGCATTGACCAGATTTAGGTGTGAAGAATTTCCTATCCTCAACAAGTCAGTAATAAAATGTTTTAATTTAATAGCAATTACTTTAAATGTTTAGTATTGGACCCTGTAGTATATTGTGCCCTAGCGGGTTAAGTATTGCTTAGTTTACCACAAAACTGCTTTTGGTTCATCACTGGAGTGCCAGGGAGCTAATCGAGAGGCAGATTGGCCTGTTTGTACAAATAAACCCAATTATCTCTAATTAAACATGCAAAGCAAGCATTGAGGACTTGCTACATGGAAGTCACCTCCACTTGCATGACTGGTCCACTTTTTCTAAAACGTGTTTGAAAGAAATTTACTCAACAAAGAGAGGGCACTATCATTTAACTAGGTAAAATTTAAACAGGGCATTCAGAACCATCTCTGAAGATAGGGGCCTTTAACTATTATAATCAGCTGGACATGGCAGCACACTCCTTTATTCCCAGCACGCAGGAGGCAGAGGCGGGAAGGCTGCTATGAGTTTGAGGTCAGCCTGGGACGACAGAAGGTGTGCCAGGTCAGGCTGGGCTAAAGTGAGACCCTCCCTCGAAAAACTGACATATAGAGAGATAGATAGACATAGATACGGAAGGTAATAAAGGTATTGTTACTTTGGAGGAAAAATACCTCCAACTTGCTTCACTGCTAGAGGAGAATCCACTCATACGCAGTGAAGAGATGACACAGGTGTCCGGATCGCTCACAGAGAAGTCAAACCTCTCACTGTCTCCCAGAGCACAAGTATTTCTGTGCACTTCTGTGCTCTGCTTCACACCAGAACATATGGCTAAAAAGTGAGAGGAAAAAAAAAAAAAAAACCCAGATGGAACTGTATAGGAAAACACCTTGGTGAATGGCTTCATTTTCCCTGTAAAGTCATGGTTTTGATATTAGAGACGTGGCCTTTGTTCCATTGGGGCAACATTTTACAGAATGTTTTGCCAAGCTTGCTCTGCCACAGACTGACATATCAAGTCTAATTTTAAATCAATTAACTTTTTTATACATTTATTTATTTGAGAGACACGCAGAGAGAATAGGGGTCCCAGGGACTCCAGCCACTGCAAACAAACGCCAGATGCATGCACCACCACCTTGTGCAGCTACGTGGGTCCTAGAAATTCGAACCTACATCCCTTGGCTTTGCAAGCAAGTGCCTTAACTGCTAAACCATCTCTCCAGTCCAAATCGATTAAATTTTTCAACAAGGGACCCAATACTGTGTGTCCCAAATGGCACTTACACTGTCTCCTACACTGAAAGGCTTCTGCAAAAATAGACTGTAGTTAATAAACTTTCAACATTCAGTACAAGGGCAGAAGGAATGAAAAGCTAGAGATAACTTTAAGAAAACTTTCAAATATTTTTCTGAGAAGACTGTAAGGTGCTGGGTATTTTAAATTGAGGATTGTATGCCCAACACAGTATACCACCATGCAATGACCCATGTTGTGTTAATCACATTATGCCACCGTACAATGACATGTGTTAATGTTATAAAAAGCACCACTGAGGAGGACATTAGCACTATGTGCAAAGACCCACCAGCTTCTCCAAGGCCACCTGACCTCACAGTCTCTTTCAGAAAGTGATAGTGAGCTAGGGAAAGTTCTAAGACAACAGGCCATTAGTCTCCAGAGGACAGTCCAATTTGGCCAGGCTGAGGGACAAGACTGGATAGGGTCTGGGATTTCGAATCCCTTTCAAGACTGCCTGAAATACTCAGGGCTGCTTGGATCATTGCAAGAAACAGACCCTAGGGATTCTGGGCATGGTGCCACACTCCTTTAGTCCCAGCACTCAGGAGGCAGAGGTAAGAGGATTGCTGTGATTTGAGGCCAGCCTGGGATGACAGAGGGAGTGCCAGGTTAGGCTGGGCTATAGCAAGACTCTACCTCAAAAAACCAAAACACCAAAAAAAGAAAACATATATATGGTATGTTATATACATATGATACATATACGTGATATAAGCATATATATGTATATCTCCATGGTTGAGACTTAGGGCAGACCTAACGTTCCCTCTGGTTCATAATTCCAAGGGTTATGGCAAGATGCTCCTACAATAGTTTCCCACCCTCCCTCAGTCACAGGCCATGTCTTTCTAATACCTGGGATGGGCCTAAAAGAGACCGTTACATTTTCTTGAATTACAAACATGAATAAAAGAACTTGATTTCCAGTTCTGCCTCTATTCCTCACAGTTTCTTAATGGGACAATTTCCTACATGTGTAAAGATGACTACAGGGTGAAATTTAGGTGTGCCATTTAAGCCTTCCAGAGCTCAATGTACTCATCTGTAAAATAGGATAAAGAAGCCACCTTACTGAGAGGTAATGAGGATGAAATGCAGCTCTGCATTGCAGAGCATGCTGAGCTGTGAGCACCCTGTGTGTGGATTCCGATTCTGAATGTAAACAATCAATTAACACAATGTATAAGTAAGTGTTCTTAAATAGGTAATCAGCCCTTGCTCTCTGTGTGTCCATTCACTGATTTCTTCTTTCATTCTGCATTGCTACTTGAGATCTCTTCACAGGGAATAGTGGCAGGGGCCATCCAACACCTTAACTGGGCTCCCTCTCCATGGCTGGGACCACAGGCTAAGCAAGCTGCTTCAAACCTGCCAAGGCAACCTGGCCCGGAGAAGGACTGAGCGCTTGTTTGGGAAGTGGGCTTTGAGAGGAGAAAGCTCTCAGGAGGGCTGCAGGGCCCGCTGGTCAGTCTTGAGAAAGCTGAATCTAACATGATTTCTCTTTGTCTTCTGCTTGGAAACAAATGTTCTTTGCCTATCTTCCCGGGTTTAATTAGTCTTCTGTCTTTCTCAACATTCCGCCTGTTCATTTGCAAATAGAGGACATCAGAAAGGCTGGTGGATGCCAGTGAGGGTGTTGGTGTGGAAAGAGGCTGGAGTGTTTATTTTCAAAGCCACAGGGGTTCCCATTTGAAAAAGCACCCAGCTTATCGCCATGTTTTTGTTTGTATGATTTTGAATTAGAGGACCGGAGCAATTCATTTAGGAGATTAAGCTGTCTTTACAAGGGGTCTCCTTGGCCTAGTATTCAGTGTCGGGTTAAGAAAACGTCTTTGCAGCTCCAGGGCAGTGGTGATAAAGGGTTCTTTGAGTCTTCTTTCATTTTACTTAAATTTACACAAAATGATGTTTATTTGCTGGTCACAAATAAAAATCACAAACTCTACGTCCAACGGTTTAGAATTGCCAATTTCAGCAAGAACACAAGATGCCCTGTTAAAAGGGAATTTAAAAAGAAGAAGAAGAAAACAAGTACAATTTTAGCCTAAATTTGTCTCAAGACACTGAATGGAAAATCAAAGTGCACACTGATACTAATAAGCTATTTATTTTCCCCAAATTCAAATTTAACTAGGCACCCTGTATGTTTTCTGGCAAACATCAGATGTTCTTGGGCACTGCCCATGTTCCAAGAATGCCAACTGAAAAAAAAAAAAGAGTAAGTTCCATATCACTGCTGCACTGCTGCTAACCCTGCCGAGCAGGAAGGTTGCACCAGTCCAGAACAATGCTTAACTTTATTTATTTGTTTATTTAGGCTCTTTTTTCTAGGTAGACTTTCACTCTAGTCCAGGCAGATTTGAAACTCAGTCCCAGGAGGGCCTCAAAACAGTCTTCCTACCTCTTCTGGGATTAGAAGCGTGTGCCAGTATACCTGGCCAATGGCTAATTTATGAAGACAGTGAGGTCTTAGGACATGGTCCACTTCTACCTACTAAAGCCCATTCCACTAATGGAATTTTGGCCCAGCACAAAAAAGTAAAGCCAAGGGGGCAACTAGCATCTTCAGTTCCATTAGAAATTAACTCATCTTGCACTGATGCTGCAAAGCCAACATCCTGTTGGAGGGGCTGAGCATTCTAAGGCTGGAAAAAAAGACCTTTGAAAGCATAAATGATTGATGTCTTTATAGCAGCAAACAAGAAACCACTCTCTTCATGTATCTGTTGATATAGTTAAATGAAAAGATTATTTAATTTTCTTTTGATGAAAATAAACCCTTGATTCAGACATTAACAAATAATTTCCAACATCACTATGCCTGTTTTATACTTAAGTGATTCAGTTCCTTCTCTTTGTTTTTAACTATTACAACTATGCCAGAAGGTAAATGCATGCAATGCCCCCCCCCACACCCTTGGAATTGGATTGTGACATCATTCATAGTGATTTATTCCAAAAGTCCCTGATGTACCTGATGGTGAGCTGACAGGCTGAAGTGTGCAGTTTATAGTTAATTTTATTGTCTTAAAATTACATCTACAGAGAGTGAGAGCTTATCCTGAAAAATCAAAAAAAAAATTACATCTACAGCTTAGAAATGGTATTTTTAAAGATTTTGAAGCTCTTTAAGTTCCTCTCTCCCTCTCCCCATCCCAATCTTTCCCCTGTCTTTACTTTTCCTTCCTTCCTTCCTTCCTTCCTTCCCTCCCTTCTTCTTCTTCTTCTCCTTCTCCTTCTTATTTCTTTTTTAGAGTTTTCAAGGCAGGGTCTCATTCTAGCCTAGGCTCACCTGGATCTCTCTCTGTAGTCAAGGCTAGCCTCAAATTCACAGTGATCCTCCTACCACTACCTAGTGCTGGGATTAAAGGCATATGCCATCATGCATGGCTCTTTCTATTTCTCTCTTTCTATTTCTCTCTCCTTCCTTCCTTCAACATCTTCCCAGAAAAGGAAGAAAGGAGACAAGCATTTGGTCAAGAAATCTCTAGAGTACAATTTAAATGTACTTTCAAAAACTTTGATTAGGACCTGATCTTGAAATAAGCCTCATGTTGGTACTAAGTTCTAGTAAGAAAGAATTAGCAACAAAAACTGCCATTTGACCAGGAACTTCTTGGCCGGGAAAGCTGCCACATCTCCGCAGGAGCCTCATAGAAACTGCTGGACGGCCACTTCCCTTGCAGTGGCCCCATCTCGCCTGATCCCTCTTGCTATGATAAATCACCAGCAGAACCCTACCTTCCGACGTTTGATCTCTGCTCAGCACGACGTGTTTTTGATGTGAAGAACTCCAGAACTCAGGTCAGAGACAAAGAGCAGCAGCGTTGACCTACCAAGTGCTCAGTCTCTCCTATACTCTGTGTAAAGCTGTGAGCTTCGGCCGGTTGCCTCCAGGCCCTCTGTGGCTTTCATGAGCTACTTTGGCAGGAAAGCTGTTGCAATATCTTAGAGAAGTGACCACAGACCTTTCCTCTCTATCAGTCTTGCTATTATAATCAATTTTTCCTAAACTTAAAGAAGGAATTATCTTTGGAGTCCCTGCTCTAATATCCAGTACCGTAAATCTAGCAACCATAATGAACATTTGGATTTGTAGTGGGTGTTTTCATATAAAGATGTCTTTTTTTTTTTCGAGGTAGGGTTTCGCTCTGGCCTAGGCTGATGTGGATTGTACTATGTAGTTTCAGGCTGACCTTGAACTGACAGCAGTCCTCCTACCTCAGTCTCCCAAGTGCTGGGATTAAAGGCATGTGCCACCACACCCAGCTGAGATGTCTTTCTTATAGTCTAACACATCAAGTGTTTTGATATGTCTCAAAAATATAAGCCTCTCAGATTGTTCTTCTCTAATAGATCCCTAAGGCACTGCTACTACTCCTTTACAGAAAAATCATTCACAGAGGTTTCTGTGGACCATTCATTGGCAATTGCCAGGACATCTATGGGAAAATATTTTCAGCAAAATTGTCCCTCGTACAAATTCTGGGTCGCAGAAAGTACACTAGATGTGATCAAGTTCAGTACTCTCCTCACTTCCCTAAGCCCAGGTTCTGGGCCTCAGAGACAAAGTTTCAAATAGAAGTAGATGGGGGTTGGGGGGGTAGGGGGTAACAGTTTGACAGCTCTCAGAGGCCCTGTTCTCTGCTCTGCAGAGCACCCTGGGGACTTCCATTTCAAGAGAAGGCACAAGAGGGTGGGAGTGGAGGATGGCTTCCATCCTCTACTGTGCACACCTCCTTTAAAGTTAATGCAGAAAAGTTATTTCCGAATGCTACCCTGGAACTCACATCCTACTTGACATTTTATCCACTGGTGACTTCACAAAGGAAGTCAGGAAGATTTGTTTTCCAGCATGCATTCATTACTCACCCACTCAAACACAAAGATGTCTGACTATACCATAGCCAAAGGAGCCATTGCAGCGACCACTGGGATGGACCAAAAGGCACCATAGTGCCGAGAAGAGACAGGAGTGCTCAACACTGAAACATCTCTTATCACACCTTTCAAGGCCCAGCGTCCATCATGGAAGAGGTGGCAGAAAGAACATAAGAGCCAAGGGAAGGGTAGGACTGCTTATAATGCAATCTTCCAGAGAGAAATTGGCCTGGACATCCATGACCTCGCAGTGCCTAGCACTATGTTCACAATAGGAAGATAAGATGATGACATCAAAATAAAAGAGAAAGTGATGGAGAGGGGGGAATATGATGGATTTGTGAAGGGGAAAGTGGGGGAGGGAATTATCATGACTTATTGTCTGTAAGTATGGAAACTGTCAATAAAAAAATCCTCTATTCTTTAAAAAAAGGAGCTGTGATACAGCTCTCATGAAAAGTCAAGTTCAGAAAGAATCTACTCAAACATAGTATAATAATAGTACAGAATAATAATAGCCACAAGAAAAATAAATATTTGATTTTTTTGTTATTTTCAAGGTAGGGTCTCACATTACCTCACTCTGCAGTTCCAGGCTGGCCTCAAACTCATGGCTATCCTGCTACCACTGCCTCCAGAGTGCTGGGATTAAAGGCATGAACCCAGCATAAATAAGCCTAAATTATATGTGTTTATTTATCAGTATATTTATTATGCATTTATTAGTATAGAAATGACAGGAGAACACCAAAAGTTGTAAAACTAACATTGGTGTAAAATTTCAGTTGGCTGAAATGATAGGGAGCTCCAAGAAACCACAAAGTAGGGCTGGAGAAATGGCTCAGTGGTTAAGGCACTTGCCTGCAAAGCTGAACAACCTGGGTTCAATTCCTCAGTGCCTAGAAAAAGCCAGATGCCCAAAGAGACACATGCAACTGGAGTTTGTTTGCAGTGGCTAAAGGCCCTGGTGTGCCCATTTTCTCTACTATCTCTCTGCTTCCAAATAAATAAAAATAGCTTTAAAAGAGCAGGGCATGGCGGTGCACGCCTTTAACCCCAGCACTTGGGAGGCAGGGATAGGAGGATCGCCATGAGTTCGAGGCTACCCTGAGACTACAAAGTGAATTCCAGGTCAGCCTGGAGTACAGTGAAACTCTACCTTGAAAAAAAAAAAAATGTATATGTGTATGTGTGTGTGTGTGTGTGTGTGTGTGTGTGTGTGTGTATTAAAAAGAAAGAAAGCACAAATGAAGCTATCATTTTAATAGCTGCATATTTCAAACATCTTCCCCTTTCTACCATTCACAATCAGAAACAGACACACCCCCAATCTAAGTTAGGGACTTTGTTATTAAGAAGGGAGTGTTTGGTTCCTTTCACGGGTTAGTACCATGTATGTGCCATGCTGTGCATAAATGCTGATGATAAATGATGAGCTATAATCTCTTTCAACCCAGAGCACCCAGCATTATAAGCCTATTTTGTTTTGTTTTTACTTCTTTTCTAAGCTTCTCCTTTCCTGTGCTGGAATTCCTGGTAATGACACCAGAACATGGGCAAACCTCATTAGTGTCCCTGCTGTTTACAAGAGAGGATTTCTGGTCAACGTGCAGAGCACAGCGACACACATCACTAAATGGCGAAAGTGCCGCTCCAGCTCTAAGCTGAAAGATTTTTCACTCTGTACAAACACCTATCAGCATGGAGAAATGGGAGAGCAACTACAGCAACCCATGTAGTCTTTTAAGAGTACACCAATAAGCACCCATTTGCGAAGGTTAATCTAATGCAACCTAGGCTGTTATCTGGAATAGCGTGTGTCACCAATTCAATGCATTAAGTAATTACTGAATCCTCAGGAGGGCTCACAGAAGTCAAACGTGCTAACCCCAGGGTCACTGTTTCTGGTCTCCCTGAAGACCGGTCAAGTCAACAGCGGGAAGAACAGACCACTGAGGTTCCCAGGCAGGCTGGCCATTTCACAGAAACAGGTAAGTGAGTCTAACCTAGGGATGACAGCCACCAAGAGGCTTACCTTGACAGAATCATTTTGAGAAGCAGAGACCCTAACAGGCAGTAAAAGAAGATGGAAGGAGAGAAAAGGGTTGAGTCTGAAGGCATTCTCTCTAAAAGTGGAGACAGAGGAATCTAAAGATTGAAAGCTCTCACTCAAAGGAGACAACTCAGCCGGGTGCGGCGGCGCACGCCTTTAATCCCAGCACTTGGGAGGCAGAGGTAGGAGGATCACTGAGTTCTAGGCCACCCTGAGACTCCATAGTGAATTCCAGGTCAGCCTGGGTTAGAGTGAGACCCTACCTTGAAAAACCAAAATGAGAAGAAAAAGAAAAGGGAGACAACTCTAGCAGTCCCAGCCACTCCTCTCCTATCTGTGACACTACGTAAGAGATTTGGATACTGCATGCATTTCTCTGTCCTGCATTTGTGCTGGGGACATGCTGCACCTGCTCGGACAGAAGTTAACCCTTAGGGGGACATGACTGCTCCTAATGCACCTCTTTCTGGCAAGCATCATGCTCACACAGGCGTGAGTCACATCATACAAAAGAGGATGCCTCACATAGAATGTGAAATACGGAGAAGCATGCAACAGCCTCACACACTCACTCCCAAGTGAATCCTCGGGACTGAGACAGAGCAAAGCATTTGTCAATGGAAAACAAGCAAGCCATCAGGTGTTACTGAGGGCACAGTGTGACTCCCTAGGCAGCGAGAACGCAAAGGCGGTTCTCTACCCTTCCTGAAGACTCCCGCTCACCCGGGATCCTACCTACTATGTTAGATTCTCTCCCTCTGCTCCCTTGGCCTATTATTATGGTTCAGATTGTTGCTATGAGTAGACACAGACAATATTAAATAAATTTAAGTTTGGGATTTGTAGTCAAAGAACTGATTTTGGAATTTCCGTTAAAAGACCCAGTAGACCTGATAGGCCAAATTGAGGTGCGTGTGCTTGTGCTTGGCTTTTGTTACGGAGTAGTGAAGGAAAAGAATGGGTTCTGGAGTGGTTATGCACTTTGGTTGTCAACCCTGGGAATTGGATTTAATTTCAATTTTTTTTTTTCAAGGCAGAGTCTCACTCTAGCCCAGGCTGACCTGGAATTCACTATGTAGTTTTAGGGTGGCCTTGAACTCATGGCAATTCTTCCTACCTCTGCTTCCCTAGTAGTAGGATTAAAGGCATGAACCACCACGTCCAGCAATATTTTACTTTTTTATCTTATCTATTTGAGAGAGAGAAAAGGCAGTTTAGGGCTGGAGAAATGGCTTAGCGGTTAAGGTACTTGCCTGCAAAGCCAAAGACTCAGGACCCACTCAGCCAGATACACATGGTGGCACATGCATCTGGAGTTCATTTGCGATGGCTAAAGACCCTGGCGTGCCCATTCTCCCTCTCATCTATCTCTTTCTCCCTCTCTCTCTCAAATAAAATAAAATTAAATAATAAATAATAAAGGTGTGAGCCACTACGCCATATTAAAAAATATGTGCACTGTCATGCCTGGCTCTGGCCATCTTAAAAAAAAAAAAAAAAGAGGCAGATAAGAGAAAGAGACACACAGAGAGAGAATGGGCATGCCAGGGCCTTTAGCCACTGCAAAAGAACTCCAGACACATGAGCTACCTTGTGCATCTGGCTTATGTGAGTACTGGAGAATCGAACCTGGGTCTTTTGGCTTTGCAGGCAAGTGCCTTAACCACTAAGCCATCTCTCCAGCTCTGATTTAATTTTAATAGATTGGATTTTCTCACTTGTAAAAGAGAAATATTACCATAATATTCATGTCATCATATGATTGTCACAAAAAATTAAATGTAAGCCAGGCATGGTGGTACACACCTTTAATCCCAGCACTTGGGAGGCAGAGCAAGGAGGATTGCCATGAGTTTGAGGTGGCCTCGAACACACAGTGATCCTCCTACCTCTGTCTCCAGAGTGGTGAGATTAAAGGTGTGTATCACAACTCCTGGATCAACAAACATTTCTGAAGTATCTATATTGCTAGATTTGGAGCTCAGAGCTTCAGAAATAGCAAAATGAGTAAGTTTATAATTTAGTATGGCATAGGAGTAGAATTACGTGTATTATACAATTACATGTAAGTATAATCTATAACTCAAAAGTTGTGCCAACTCAGAAAAATGTAAGTAAGTAAATATGAACACTCAGAAAATACAAGTTCCTATAAAAATATGTTGTGTAGCCAACTTTGTTAGGTACTACTTGGACAGCAATAACCCTGAAGGGCTCGGTTCAGTGATAAGGCCAGAGAATCTCCCTTTTCCACAACAGCATCTTTGGAGTTACAGGCACACCTGCATGATTCAGATCACCTGCAGAATCCAAAAACTGCCAAAGGCATGACATTAGCTTTAGCTTTTTTGAATTTGTGCAAATGTAGGTGTCCTGTGTGCACCTGTGCAGAGGCCAGGGGAGAACATTGGAACCCTCTTCTGTCACTTTCTGTGTTGTTTACTTGAGTTTCATGGAACCCAGGGTGGCAATTGTTTTTGTTTGTTTGCTTGCTTGCTTGTTTGTTTGTTTGTTTTCAGTCCAACTGACTGGCTTGCAAGTCCCAGAGATTCTCCTGTCTGTCCCTTTGGGAAAAGGGACTCAGGTTACAAAAGTACGTGGCCACACTTGGCTTTTTAAAAATATGTAGATTTATTTTATTTATTTATGAGAGAGAGAGAGGGAGAGAATGGGTGTGCCAGGGCCTCTGGTCAGTGCTTACAAACTCCAGATGCATGTGCCACCTTCTGCATCTGGCTTATGTGGCGCTTGCCTGTAAAGCCGAATGACCCAGGTTTGATTCCTCAAGACCCATGTAAGCCAGATGCACAAGGTGGTGCATACATCTGGAGTTCATCTGCAGTGGCTGGAGGCCCTGGCATGCCCATTCTCTCTATATATATCTACTTCTTTCTCTCTCTATCTCTCTCAGATAAATAAAAATAATTAAAAAATGAGAAGTACTATAGTATTTTCAAACCTGGTGCTAAGAAATCCTTAAATTCTCTACACTAATAGGATAAAGCACAGCACGGAATCAAATATATTCATAAAGGTCTTTCCACTAGGAATTATTTTTCAAATTGTCACTCCTTTTCTCTATACTGGTAGACAAAAGCCAAATATGTAATAAATACCTTGTCTATTCACTATGACCTTTCAACAATGGGAAGGGTGTATGCAAGAGAGAGCAAAAGAAGCTAACAATGAAACGCATCCTAATGAGCCCAACAGCAGCTACATTTAAACTAATTCTAACGACTGTAACAGCAGCTACATTTAAACTAGTTCTAATGAGCACAACAGTAGTTAACATTGAAATTAGCTCTAATGAGCACAACAGTAGCTAATATTTAAGCATTTACAATGGGTCATGTAAGAAAAGGGGAAAAAATAAATTTTTCCTTGAGTACATTATAACAGTTTTGAACAGTCTCCTTAAAATTGAGCCTGTGTGAAGTGTTGGGCAGTCAGTAAGACATCTCTACCACACCCTCCAAGGCTCAGAAACCACTGTGGAAGAGGTGGCAGAAAGAATGTGCCAAAGGAAGGGGAGAAGTGCTTACAATGGTATCTTCTAGACACCAAGTGACCTTGCGGGTCATTATCTCACAGTGACTGATGCTACTGCCTACAAAAGACCTGCATTAAATAGGAGGGAAAATGATTACATCAAAATAGAAGAAAGACCAGCTGGAAAGAAGAAGGGACTTAGGGCTGGAGAAATAGCTTAACAGTTTTAGGCGCTTGGATTAAAGGCATGTGCCACCTTGCCCAGCTAGAATGTTTTTCTTAAATAATAAAGAAAAATTCTTCATTTGCATTTAAAACTTTGATAACTGTACCAAGAAAGAAAGAAGGAGCATAATTGGGGGACTGGAGAGATTGCTCAGTGGTTAAGGCACTTGCCTGCAAAGCCTAATGAGCTGGGTTCAATTCCCCAGCACCCACGTAAAGCCAGATGTGCAAAGTGGCACATGCATCCATAGTTTGCCTGCAGTGGCACTCTGCCCATTCGTGTGTCCATTCTGTCTATCTCTCTGACTTTCTCTGCTTGTAAATAAAATTTAAATATAAAAATTTAAATTATAATTGGGGAAAAGGTACATATCTGACAGAGGATTGCAATCCTGGCTATATAGAAATTACTGCACATCAGCAGTAATACATAAACACAAGAAAATAAACAAAAAGACCTCCACCTTGTTAATTCACAAAGGAGAAAAGCCAAATGGCAAGCAACCATGAAACAAGGCCTAATCCCACAAGAAACCAAGGAAGTGCAAATTAAAATGGCAATCTGACGCCACTTCACACGAGTGAGTTCCAGAGCTCCGAGGACAGGTGAGAGGCTCCAGCATGCTGAGGCCTGCGACACACTGACAGCAGAGGTGGAAACTAGCATAATCCTGGGGGCCAGAAATCTGGTGGTCCTTCTTTAAACTGCATGGCACACACGCTGCATGCAACAAGAATACCACAAGTGCGGACATATCCTAGACGTGCTCTCCCCAGCTCCGCTGCGGCATGGCGGTGATAGCAATGTACCGAAAGGATCTTAATGTCAACAAATTGCAAACTAGGATACAGCCACAGAATGGAATGATGTGCAATGATGACACGACATAAACTTCAGGTGTCCCCAGCCACACGGATGCATCTTGAAAGCAGAACACACTGCAGAAGGATAGACACACACACACACACACACACACACACACACACACACACACACATAGTACCACTTACATAGAATATTTTGGCATTCAAAATAATACCACATGTTGTTTTTCATACATGCTACTTACACATATATGGACAAATACACCTCAGAGAAAGATAATTACCTCCGAGGAAAGGAAGGGTAAGAGAAGAGAAAGGAAGGCGTTCATATGAACTCTAAAACTTAGCAACTGTGATGGCCTATAACTTAGAAGGGATTGCCCTACACTTTCTAAACTTCATGGCTGACAGCAGTGGCATTTAGCAGAAAGTACACTTCAAATTTTGATCTTCTTCCAGGCTAGGAACCAGTGATACCATAGTCTCTGGTGGTCCTGAGTGACAGCAGCTGCCCCCATAGCCACGAGACGGCCCTCCTCTACAGCTCGCTCTGTGTTAAGCTCTGATGTTGGCTAAGTCCATGTGTGAAGTGAATTGTCCTCTTGGTGGCAGTTTCAACATGCAATGGGGTAAACCCATCTGTGTGGCCAAATGTTAGAACCTAACAGTTGTGGGTGTAGTTACCCACATTTGTTATGCTGTTGTCCACTTTTCTTTTTAACTGGAACCACTCATTTTCTCTTGAATATATCCAAGAATACTGTTTGTGCACTAAGTCTCTTGCTATTTCTGAATCTGCTTTATTTCAAGAGCTCAGAGTTTTCTCTTTCTTTTTCTTTTTCTTCCATTTTGTCTTTGAGACAAAACCTTATATAACCCAGGCTGGTCTTCAGCTTGTTGTATAGTTGAGGATGACCTTGAATTCTGATCCTCTGGCTTATGCATTGCTGGAAACCAGGGCTTTAAGCATGCTAGGCAAGCACACTTCCCACTGAACCCTATCCCTAGCCCCACTGAGCCTTTCTGGTCACAGCAGTCACTATATGTCCTCCATGTCCCTATGAAAGCTCTTCAGGCTCTTCCCAGCAGGGAGCTCATCTACAACAACATTTTGGGCCTGACAGGAACCACCAATGCTTTATACAAAAGAGGCCTTAATAAATGTTAAACTAACATACAAATGAATGAATGTAGATAAGCAATATTATCACTCTGACTGCAGCTGAAGATAAAATTGTTCCTAAACAATATAATTAGACAGCCTTCCCTATGAAGTTACATTGGTACCCTGGGTACCAGACTCAAAAGTGTAGATGAGGCAGAACTTCCCCGTTTCAGATGTTCTAGGGAATTTAACTAGAGTTTCATATTGATTCCTGATCTCCTCCATAAAAAGGATTCACTGAAGGAGTTCAGATCTTATGCCCAAGAACATAAGACTTTAGCTGTTATTCATGAATTAATATAGGTACTTCCTAATCATATTTTCCCCATCAAAACCTTCTTATTTCCTCTTGCTATCCTAAAAGTTCCCATTATCACACCCAGCAACCATACCTATTGTTGGTGAGACCTAGAGTAAGAGGAAAATAAGTTATGTTTGTTATTAATGAGTTAAATAAATTTATAATATTTTGCAAGATTTATTAACCTGGAGGAAGTTCCAGTCTATGTTGCAAGAATCTTACAAGCTTCAATAATCTTTAGGAAATCCCTAGAAAGGTCAGGAGCAAAATACTTGAATTACTGGACTTGAAATCAGTAGGCTTAGGCTAGATGAATGGAAATTAGGAGAAAATATATGGAAAGGTAGTCTTTTAATTATTTTGAAATACTTTCCTTATCTTTTGCACTCACAAATGGCAGGGATTTTCATCCCCACGCTATCCTCTGATTCCACTTGGGTAGCTGGCTTTATCTTTCCAGAGATCTGGGGATGAGAAAACCGCTACTTCTGGTCTCCAAAAGTTGTACAGTGAGCAAGACAGGAAGTAGTTATGACTACTTCTGGAGGCACCAGAGAGCTGAACTGCGGTAAATGGAAAGGCTCTTTACAGAATAAAAGTGAGAATGTTTACTCCTAACATATTTCCTTCCTTCCTTCCTTTCTTCCTTCCTTCCTTCCTTCCTTCCTTCCTTCCTTCCTTCCTCCCTCCCTCCCTCCCTCCCTCCCTCCCTCCCTCCTTCCCTCCCTCTCTCTCTCTCTCTTTCTCTTCCTCCCTCCCTCCCTCCCTCCCTTCCTCCCTCCCTTCCTTCCTTCCTTCCTTTCTTTTGTTTTTTAGGTAGGGCCTTGCTCTAGCCCAGTCTGACCTGGAACTCACTATGTAGTCTCAGGGTGGCCTCAAACTCACAACAATCCTCCTACCTCTTCCTCCCCAGTGCTGGGATTAAAGGCATGCACCACCATACCTGGTTCATAATTCTTTTCTCTTTGGTTTTTCTTAAAGTAGGGTCTCATTCTAGCCCAGGCTGACCTGGTACTTACTATGTAGTCCCAGGCTGATCTTCAACTCATGGTGATCCTCCTGCCTCTTCCTGGGATCAAAGGTATGCACCATAATGCGAGGCTTCTAATCTAATTTTAAAATATTCCTTATTTATTTATTTGAGAGAGAGACAGAGAAAAGGAGGGAAGGGGAGGGAGAGAGATTAAGCACACCAGAACCTCCAGCACTGCAAAGGAACTCTAGATGCATGCACCACCTTGTGCATCTGGCTTTCGTGGGTCCTGGGAAATCCAACCTGAATCCTTAGGCATTGCAGGCAAGTGTCTTAACTGCTAAGCCATTTCCTCAACCCATAACCTAATTTTTAACCACACTGCACAGAGGGCAATTAACCCTTATGTTCAGCCCCAAGGAAGTGCTAAGAGTCCAGCAGAAGTCAGGGTGCTAAAATCACCCAATTATTATTCTACCAGGAATTTTCAAAGCCTGGAAGTCTATTCAAATCATGTGACTCAGCAGTGACTTTCTGTAAGTAAACTGGTAAGAGTTAAGATTTTACTAGTTCATAGATAGAGAGTTTGCCTTGCGAGAAGAGTTAAGATTTAAAGGGAAACAATTTAAACATAATTTAATCTGAAAGCAAAACAAATAATAGAGAAATGCCAGAGATTTTTTTAAAAATCCAGTTTGGATAATTTATATTTTGAAAGTTAAATTGAGCCAGGTTCAAAAATTTGCCTGAAAGGCAATTAAATATTAACCAAAGTAGAGAGACTGGGAGATGGTTGAGTCAGTAAAGTGCTTGCCTCACAAGCATGAGGCCTTTAGTTCAAGCCTCAGAACCCATGTGAAAATGCCAGGCATGGTGGTGAATGCCTGAAATACCAGTGCTGAGGAGGTGGAGACAGAAGGATCCCTGGAACTTGCTGGCCAACCAGGCTAGCCTAGTTTGAGCTCCAAGACAGTGAGTGTCTCAAAAAGAAGTGGACAGTTTTCCTGAACACCCAAGGCTGTCCTCTGGCCTCCACAAGCATGCATATATGTGCCTACACACATGAACATACATACTCATATATGCACAGTACACACATGCAAAAATTAATGAAACTGATATTATGCTAATCAGTTCTATGCGCATTGAGTTTTGTGTCTGTGAGGAAATGAAAGTTTCTGAAATGACTTGTGACCATAAGTAAAGACATTAAGAAAATGTCTCAGCCAGGTGTGATGGCACACACCTTTAATCCCAGCACTTAGGAGGCAGAGGTAGAAGGATCACCATGAGTTCGAGGCCACACTAATAATACACAGTGAATTCCAGGTCAGTCTGAGCTAGAGAGAGACTCTACCTCAAAAAAAAAACAAGTAAAATAAAATAGGATTGGAGCAATGGCTCAGCAGTTAAAGGTACTTGCTTGTAAAGCCTGATGGCCCGAGTTCCATTTGCCATTACTCATGTAAAAAGTGGAGTTTGTTTGCAATGGCTAGAGGTTCTGGCATGCCTCTCTCTCTCCTCTTACCTACCTTTCTCTCTCTCTCTCTCTCTCTCTCTCTCTCTCTCTCTCTCTCTCTCTTTCTCTCCCTCTCACTCTTTCTCTCTCCTTCTCTTAAATAAATAAATAAAATTTTTAAAAAAAATAAATAAAGGGCTGGAGAGATGGCTCAGCTGTTAAGGCACTTGCCTGAAAAGCCAAAGGACCCAGGTTCAATTCCCCAGGACCCATGTAAGCCAGATGCACAAGGGGGCGCACGTGTCTGGAGTTCATTTGCAGTGGCTGGAAGTCCTGGCGCACCTATTCTCTCCCTCTCTCTCTGTCTGTACCTGCCTTTCCCCCCCTTCTCTCTAATCAATAAAAAATTTAAAAATAAAGTTTAAATTAAAAAAAAAGAAAATGGGGCTGGAGAGATGGCTTAGCAGTTAAGGCTCTTGCCTGCAAAGCAAAAGGACCCAAATTCAATTCGCAACTACCCACATAAAGTCATATGCACAAGGTGGTGCATGCATCTGCAGCATGTGTTTGCAGTGGCTAGAGACCCTGGTGCTCCCATTTTCTATTTGTCTCCATCTGCTTCTCATATACGTAAACAAAAATGCTAAGAAGGTTGTCAAAATTAGAAAAGTGTTCCCCCCAGCTGGGTGTGGTGGCTCACACCTTTAATTCCAGCACTTGGGGGGCCAAGGTAGGAGGATCAGCATGAGTAATTCCAGGCTAACTTGAAACCACATAGTGAATTCCACAGCAGCCTGGGCTGGAGCAAGACCTTACCTTGAAAAACCAAAAAAAAAAAAAAAAAAAGAAGAAGAAGAAAACAAAAGTGTTCCTCACATCCCATGCATTATGTTGGCAGTCAGAACTAGTGAAAGTTTCTTCAATTTGAATTACACGAGTTAAAGCTATGTTCCCTCTGCCCAAAGGTATCTACCTCCTGGGAGTGTCCTGACCTGTTGTCAGACATCCCTCACTTATATAGCAATGATTTAGCAACGCTTTGTCCAAACTACTTACAAAGCTCTTTGTAAACTGAGGCTCAGTCAAGAGGACATACTGAGACATATTAATGCCAAATTTTGGCTTGAATGTCAGACACATAATTTGTTATTACAATTCAGGAAGCAGAGGTAGGAGGATCACCATGCATTCAAAGCCACACTATACTGCATAGTGAATTCCAGGTCAGCCTGAGCTAGAGTGAGACCCAACCAAAAAAAAAAAAAAAAAATACACACACACACATATATACAGAGAGAGAGTCAGATAAATAAGACAAAATTCATTAGTATTATAATTCATTGCCCCACTAAGAAAGATGCAGAACTGAGAAGTGGGTTAGCTGGGACTTGAGACACTACCTGGCTTGGTCATGGTTGGATCAAGCTTCACTGAGGGCAGAGAGAACAATATACATATCTGCCTTTTCTTAAGTTTGGCTACAATGAAGACAGACCTCACAGACCAGGCTCCTTTGAGTCTGCACTGAAATCCAAAACCTGTCATTCACCATTTTATAGAAATAAAGGGGGATGGAGAGATGGCTTAGTTGTTAAATGCTTACCTATGAAGCCTAAGGACCCCGGTTCGAGGCTCAATGGCTCAATTCCCCAGGACCCACATAAACCAGGTGCACAAGGTGGTGCATGCATCTGGAGTTCATTTGCAGTGGCTGGAGGCCTTGGTGTGCCCATTCTCTCTCTCTGTCTTTCTCTCTCTCTGCCTTTCTCTGTTGCTCTCAAATAATTAAATTAATCTTTCTTTAAAAAAAAAAAGAAAAGAAGGAAGGACCAGAGGTGCACTGGTAAGTGATGACCCATGTGCTAGCAGAAACCAGCGTAAGACCTGCAGGAGAGTCACCTGATCCAAGTCCTATGATAACATTTAGCTGCTCAGGGTCAAACAGAGATGACACAAACATCAAAAAGCTATCTAGTAATATCTAGAAAAAGTACGTTTTTAAAGATGGGAAGTCCTCTATAATATGCAGTTTGATGGACAGTTTGATCAAAACAGACAACTGTGAGTAAGGCTTGGAATGAAAGGTTTAAAATGAAAGCCACACTTAAAAAAAATTATTCAGGTGAGGCAATAATCTTGATTGAGACCTAAAAATTTTCACAGAAAAATAAAAAATAGTAATTTAAAATCAAGAGCCTGGAAAGGTAACTCGCTTGTAGGAAAAGTATACCAGCTTTGAATTCTCTCTGTTTGCATTAGAAGCACCAACAACAAAAAGATTTAAATTCTTTCTCTCTCAAAATGTTCCACAGACCGGAGAAGCAAGAAAAACTATCAATCAAAAAAAAAAAATCAGCTGGGTATGATAGTGCACATCTTTAATCCCAGCACTGGGGATGCTGAGTTAGGAGGATCGCCATGAGTTCGAGGCCAACCTGGGATTACTGAGTGAGTTCCAGGTCAGCCTGGACTCTAGTGAAACCCTACCTCAAGAAAAAAAAAAAAAAAAAAAGATCAAGATATTCTTTGTCAATTATTCCTATTTTTTTCTTTCCTCCAAAAGATTTTATTTGGCAGGGCATGGTGGTACGTGCCATTAATCCCAGCACTCAGGAGGCACAGGAAGGAGGATCACTGTAAGTTTCAGGCCAGCCTGGGACTACACAGTGAGTTCCAGGTCAACCTGGGCTAGAGTGAGAGCCTACCTTGAAAAAAATAAAGATTTTATAAGTATGTATTAACACATACACATATAACACACTAGGTAAATCAACAGAGCCTATAAAATGTAAGTGGCATTGCAAATACTATCACTACATGAATCAATTAAACTACTGCCATGCTGACAACCAATTTCTGGCACTTTCTAGTAAGATTTAAGATCCTAGAAAGTAACTGTTTCTTTTGAAATCCAACTATCAGTGTGAGAAACACTGTTCTTGAGGAAACGTTCAAAAACCCTTTGAACTGAATTGAAATTGACCCTACGAAACAAAATGTTTAATAAAAAGTTAAATGAGTAAAGAAAAGTAGCAGGTACCCGGTGCCCATCAGTTTTAATCTTTTTTGTTTGTTTGTTTTTCAAGGCAGGGTCTCACTCTGGTCCAGGTTGACCTGGAATTCACTATGTAGTCTCAGTGTGGCCTCGAACTCTCGGCGATCCTCCTACCTCTGCCTCCTGGGTGCTGGGATTAAAGGTGTGCGCCACCACGCCTGGCAGTTTTAATCTTTTTCAGCTGATTACCCTTCGCGTGCTTTGTTCCAGCGTGGTGAGTGTTCAGTACGTGCCCCGTCCTCCCTCTGTGCTTTCTCCACAGGGCCAGACACTGCAAGAACACAGAACTGTTGGGTATGGACATTTTTTTTTTTTTTTTAGCACTGACAAAGTCATCCAGTAGAGCCAAAAGAAAAGATGGAGCCAACAGAGAAGGCAGAGGCAGAATAAAGAGAGGAACTTCTCAGAGACTTGGGACTCAGGGTAGGAAGGAGGAGAAAGAAGAGAAAGGAATGACGAGGAAAGAGTGGAAATGGGGGAAGGGAAGGGGGAGGGGAGAAAGGAAGAGGAAAAGAGGGAGAAAGTGAGAAGGAAGAGAGGGAAGGAGGGAGAGAAACAGAGAGGGAAAGAGAGAGAGAGAATGCAGCCAGAGGCAATTGTAGGAGAGCGCTGAGCTCCTAGAACATGGCCAGCCATACAAATTCTAACCAGAAAAAAATCCCGCCAGTAACCACTCTTAGAATACATGGACAGGAGTACACTCTCTCAGCTCTACATAGATCCTCCATGCTTTCAAGCCAGTTACATTATCACTCTTTCTTCTCTAACAGTTTTTTTTTTTTTAATGTTACTTAATAATGAGTCCAGTTTTAAAACTTGGAGTTTAGGTTCCTACAGTAAGAGAAGCAAGTAGAAATACTCCCTAAGTGGTATTACCACTTTCCTTCAGTCTAAAATGGACATTAGAACTTCCGAGCAGCAGTAAGCTCATTTTAAAAATGCAATGCATTGCTTAAATGCGAATACAAAGCCCAAAGTTTAGCTCCTTCGGCATGCCTGGGGCTGTACTGTGATTTCATAGTATTTCTAATAAACCTTTGACAGGCAAGGGCAGTAATGGAATTTTGAAGATCTCCCTCATTCCCTTAATAAAAAGTGTAAAATTTTTTAGAAGAAAGATAGTGAATAAAACCATGAAAACAGAGCATCATGAGAGCAACGTATTCTAAATGCATACTACCTGAAATTCTCAAAATCTGACCAGTTTTGCCGATCAATTATCAGTTTAGGTTGCTCCCCAAATCACAATGAAAAATCACACAGACTAACCATATTGTAACATCACTTGGTAAAGACATGTTTAACAAGACCAAATGATTAATGACATACCTATTTGCCTTACAGAATCTTTATCTGATTCAAGTGTTTTGTTTCATATGGTTTTCAACCCTAAAGCATAATAAAAATATACTTTTAAATTTACTAATTAATATAGTAGTACTGTTCTAGAGGGACTGTCCATTCTGCCTTGTTTCTTCTCATTTGAAATGGCTAATATAATTTCCTGCACTTCTGATCATAAATGAATTTTAAAATCTCTCCATTAATCTTATCTTCCTTTTGAAGAAAAAAAAATCATTAGCCATTATCATGGGCTACCAAAAGAGCAACCTCTGCTCTTTACATCAAATTAAATAAAACAAAACTGCTTGTTCCTGCCTCTTTTCTTAGAAAATTTAGAAGTCTCACTAAAGAGCTGAGGAGGGAATCTGATGGGAATGTTCACAGATACCTGATTTTACAAGCTTTTATGAAAGAGCTTGCCTGTAGTTTAGTGTTATTCCGTGTTTATAAGGGTTGTTTGTCAAGACAAAAATAAGGTGCCTCCTCCCCACAAATTAAAGGATCAAGTTACAATCCATTATTTCATTTCTGATTGTTTTTCTTTGTAATAAGTGAGAAAGTGGATACTAGATAAAAGTCTTCTCGGAGCTAAGACTCCACATTAAAGGCTCCAATTAGCTATAAATCAGTTGTCTTTCCTACTGGGGGAGAACAAGAGAGACGGGGGAAAAAAGAGAGAGAGAGAGAGAGGGTCATTAGAGAAAAAGAGGACTTGAAGGGCTTCCAAATGAAATTCTGAAAAAGATACCTACTGCAGACTTTGAGGGGCGGTTTGGAAAATCTGATCAAAAGTCAGACTAAAATAAACCCTCCCAAATCATGTGTGACTCTTGTGTCTTAAGATCTCTAAAGAGTGCCTGGAGAGGTTACAGACCCTCATAAAACAAAACTTTTATGCCGCATGCCTCTCCTGCACGTCCTTAAGCCTGGAGATGTGCCACACATTGGTACTATTGTAATGCAAACAATGCCTGAAGGGCTATAACCATTAACGACCTCTCATTAAAATGGCTTTCAAAAATTTGTCACACCATCTAAAAGCTAACAGGTACATTAAATCCATCTAAATCGACTTTCAAAACACGAATTTCACCGATCCTATTGTAAAACTCAATGCAAGTAAAAGTTCAGAAATGACGTCTTTGTTATTTCTTTTTCAACTATTACCTCAGAACCAAGTCATTTACTTCTCTACCCCCCCCCCAAAAAAAAGAAAGAAAAAAATCTAGTATATCTCGAAATAATCACGATGGACTACATCTTTAGCTATATCGCATACATGTATTTAAGTCAACGAGGAGAGGTCTTCATCAGAAATGGAATTCAAATATGAGAACTGTAAAATGAGCTCCAAGAAAAAAATGTATTTTCAAATCCCATGCCTGCTCTGCAACATTACAATTACACGGCTATAACTGATTTTTTTTTCCTAATTAGAATTTGTGAGGGAAAAGCAAGACCCAATTTACATCAGGCAGCAACCTGCACATATGCTTCTTTTTTCTTTTTCTTAATTTGGTTGCAACAACAAAAACTTGGCACACCAAGGCTGTCAAGAGTTCGTTATATATATATATTTTCGTTGTATTTTTTTAATGTGCAAAAGCGAACCTGCCAATTTGCGCATATTTCAAAGTAGGTTTTTTTTTTTTTCTGCTTCTAAAAAGATCCCCCCCCCCCCAGGGCCAGTAACGCTGTCCGACACCTTCCAAGGAGCCCCGACAGCGAGCGGGCGAGCGGCTCCCGGCGCGGCGCTGCGCGGAGCGGCCAGGTTCCCGCCAAGTCCGCGGAAGCGCTCCGACGAGAGGACGCGACGCAGGGACCAGCTGCCCCGGCGTGTGCGGGCACGGGAGACCCGCAGAGGCCGGTCGGGCCTGCGTCCACCGCGGTCGCGCCTTCCGATCGGCTCCCCTCGCTGACTTCCCCGCAAGCGAGCCTGGAGAAAGAAAAGGAACCGTCCTCGACGCGCCCGCGGGGCGTGGACGGGCTTTTTTTTTTTTTTTTTACCTTGGTGTACTTGATCTCCAGGTTGGGCGTGGGCGACGGCAGGAGGTGCAGGGACGCCATGAGCGCGGCGGGGTCGGCCTTCACCTCGCCGGGCATCTCGATCTCGCTGGAAGTCATGGGGTGTGCACCCCCGCCCTCCCCTTCGAGGCGACGAGGCGGAGGTGAGGCGCGGAGGTGAGGTGCGCTTCGCTCGCTCGCTCGCCCGTTTATAGGCAGGTGTCAAGCGGGGGCGCTTCTCATTGGACGTGAGGCCCGCCCCGATTTGCATAAAGCCCGCGCCACGGCAAGTCACACGCGCGTTCGCTCGCTCGCTCGCTCGCACGCACGGTCAAGTCCGCGGCCGGCTTCCGTCCGTGCGAGCCTAGCGGCCCCGCTCCACACACACACACACCCACGCGCGCGCGCGCGCGCGAGGACTCGACGGCAGCCGCGCGGCCTCCGAGGCGTCCGCGTTCCGTTCCCCTCAGCGGCGTCCCGTCAGCCGCGAGCCCTCGGCTCTCCCGGTCACTCGTAGAGCGGAAGTCGTCCTCTTGACGGCGCGGGAGCCGGGGAAGAGGGCCGTGCCCGCGAGTGGGGCCCCGCCGGGGTCGGTGAGAGGTGCGCCCCGCGCTCGGCACCGGGAGCTACGGGAGCCGCCGACGCCGCGCGGCTCTTCCCCGCCCGACTGCTGCCCTCTGCTGGGCTGGGGGCGCAGGGCGCACGCGAGCCCGCCGGGCCGTCCGCCCGTCGCGCCGCGCCCGGGGTGGTGCACGGGCTCCTTTGTCTCCCGGCATCCTGCGCCCAGCCCGCGCGCGCGGACGCTCGGGGACGGCCGGTGCTGGGCTCGAGCCCGCGGGCTGTCACCCCTCGGGCTCGTCACTAGCTTGTGGGATTCTGTTTTCTCTGAGGTAAGGTCTCACTCTGGCCCAGGCTGACCTGGAATCCACTGTGTAGTCTCAGGGTGGCCTCGAACTCATGGCGATCCTCCTACCTCTGCCTCCCGAGAGGTGCTGGGATGAAAGGCGTGCGCCACCTCGCCTGGCTGTCTCTGAAATTCATGACGTGCACCGACCCGCTAACGAGTAAGGCCGCTCGTTTGATCAGAAAAAGATAAAATAAAAAAAGCTGGGCGTGGTGGCTCCTTTCATCCCAGCACCTCTCGGTAGGCAGAAGTAGGAGGATCGCCATGAGTTCGAGGCCACCCTGAGACTACACAGAGAATTCCAGGTCAGCCTGAGCTAGAGTGAGACCTTACCTCAAAAACAAACAAACAAAAGAATTTCAGAGAACCCACGTCTAGTGAGCTTTGATGTCACTGAACCAGGGCACGCACGGGAAAAGACCTTTCCCCGCCTTTCTCACTCCCAGTGAAAGCCTCACATTTTTGTTCCCGACAACACTATTGCCACTGTGTCCCCATGGAAAGGGTGTATTGTATGGGGCAGAAGCATAAAGTAACTGCTTGGTCTTTAAGTACCATTTTCAGGGGCCCTAGAATCCCTTATCTTTGGGTTTTATCAACAAGGAACTGTTTGCTTTAGAAGTGTTCAGTCACTAAAACTAATGACCGGTGATTAGATGCTAGGCAATAGTGGGTGTGGACAAAAACATTAATAAGCGTCTTGTATTAAATGTGTGAAACAAAGCCAAGCATCTATCCAAACTGACCTGAGTGGATTACTTTTATTGAGAGACCATGGATCTTAGCTTGGGCAGTTGAGAGATTCATAGGGGCCAAAAGCTATTCTTTATTATGTTCATGAGATACATTATGATTAAAAAAGGTATAAATACATACATAGAGATATCTTACTGAAGAATAAAAAAGATATTGGAGCTTGCTGGCAGCAAAACAAAATTTTCACTACTGCTTTGGTATGGCGTTGAAGGCTGTCTTAAAACTAGACCTAAAGCCTTGTCACCAGTGAGCTCACAACCTTCCCTACAGATGCACGGACTGTTGGGGACTGTGGGGAAAATTTTGCAGCAAAGCATCAAACACAAGATCTGGGAGCTCCACCAAGGAAGACGCCGAGTGGCTGGGGAAGCTGACCTTTGAGCTAGGCTCAAAAAAGGAAGCGATACTTCAGTAGGAGAGGCAGGGACACAATGCACTGAAGAGTCTGCTAGAGCAGGACAGAGAGATGAGCGGACACTCAGTGAGCCTCACACGTGGCCGGAGGAACAGCAAATGAGGAAGGCAGGGCGCTTCCAGTTATGAGGACCTTAATGCCTGAGGTCCTGAGAAGACACCAGAAGCTTCTGAGGAAGAAAGGGAAACTCGTATCTTTTTGACCTCCAGCTAAATATGGTCAGGAAAGATGGCCACACACTAGAAAATATCCGTAATATTCTTCTCAAAGCATAAATCAGGGTTATTCACTTTTGAACCATAATTTTACTTGCTAACTTCAATTTCATCACTGTGGCTTCAAACTCATCTACTTGTCTGAAGAGAGTGGGGGAGGGAGGGGAAAGGAGAGAGAGAGGCAAGAAAAAAAGAGAGAGAAGGAGGGAGGGAAGGAGGGAGACAAGAATGAATGTGCTTGTTTCACAGTGAAACAAAGCAAATGGAGGATTGTCTTCTAACCTGAAAAGCAAAGCAGTATCTCTCAGCGACTCACAAACATCTCCAAGGTATAGTCTGCTGATAACCAGCGAGCTGCTTTGAGTTTTTTCATGGATCCTTTTGTGTGACACTTCTGCTCCAGTAGACAGTGATCAACACAAGAACTGGGTCTTCTCTTTCCCTTGTGCTTCACTCAGTTCTTAAAGCAACATGGAGCACATTGTGACTCTCATAAGCATTTCTGTTGGCTGCTAGAGAAAAAGATGAAGCTGGGGCTGGAGAGAGGGCTCAGAAGAGCCAAAGGACCTGGATTCGACTCCCCAGGACTACTCACATAAACAAAGCTGCCTTACACTTCTACAGTTCGTTTGCAGCTGCTGGAGGCCCTGGTGTGCCTGTTCTCTCCCTCCCTCCCTCTTCCCTCCCTCCCTCTCTCTCTCTCTGCCTCTGTTTCTCCCTCTTTCTCTCAAATGAAATTAATCTTAAAAAAATTAAGGCTGGTCATGGTGGTAGCTCTAGCACTTGGGAGGCAGAGGTCAGAAGATTGCTTTGAATTTGAGGCCAAACGGAGACTACATTGTGAATTCCAGGTCATCCTGAGCAGTGTGAAACCCTACTTCAGAGAAAAGAAAAAGATGAAGCTATTGACTATGTACCACGCACTAGTGGAGGTAAATTCCCTGCCTTCTCTGAATAAACAGTATTTTCTCTTGGTAATCTTGAGCTTTGTTTCTTTCTCTCTCTCATCTTTTACTATGCATTTTTTTTTATTATGCACTTCTATGTTCAGAGATTTCTATGATTATCTTGCTTCATATAGTAATTCTCTGAGGAGTAAAAAATTCAGAAATACAGGTACTTGTTGTTAAGCTTCTTTGCTTCAAGGTGTGCACAAAAGTTAGCACAGAAGACTAGGTAACTATAGCTGTGGTACCTTTTGTCTACATCTTCTTGTAGACTCTTGGGAGCTATGTTCTTCATGTTTTAAAAGCTCTCTCTTCACACCTCTTTCCCCATTTTTATCCTTCCATTCTTTTTAATTTCTTGTTTGCTTTATAATCACATTTTTCCATAGACTTTGCAACAATTAGGGACATAATTTTTGCCAAAACTACCATTATATTTCTACTAGTCTGAGTGTTGGTCTAGTCCCTGATTTGGTTAAGTAATATTTTTCCCACCTTTGCAGTGTTTCTCCTCCCAGCCTCCCCATCTGTAATTATTTATTGTTTAGGATACATCTTATTTGAAACCTGCTGTATAAGGAAACCTAAGCTATAGCATACACCATTTCCTTGTGAAAACAGTTTATTAGGCCTGGTGGAGCCAATATCCTGGAGTTGCTGAGGAGAAAAAATAAATCCTTGCCTCATATTTCCTCACCTAAATAATAGAATGCACAGCTATCATTCCAATGCATCAGTTTTATGTTAAATTGGACTTTAAGGTATGAAATCATGATGGATTAGATTACATTTTAGATACTTTCCAGGGCATGCAAGTATTTGTCAAGCATTGCGTTTTCTAAATCAATGAGGGAAGCTGAGTGGGAGTCCAGAGGTTCCTCTCCAAGAAGGCACCTTGGTGCTCTGACAACGAAGGCATGTCCAGCTTACAAGTCCAGCTGCAGTGTTCAGGGGCCGTCAGTCTCAGGTGGCATGCTTAATGGCCTTCTTGTCCCCATTACTAGCCATGATGACAGCCTACCTTTTCTAGCTGATACACTTGCATTTTAATTTAGCTTCAAAAATAAATCACACATTATAGCATTTCCCTCTTCTGGGTTAATTGAATCAGTTCCTTAAATGTCCTTAATGATTTGAAAGAGGCACATTGTTTGAAATATTTAAAAAATTAGGGCCCTTGGGTTGCATGCAGAATGATCTCAGTGCTTATTTCAGATACAAGTGTTTGCTAATGATCTCATTCATCTCAAATGGGATATGCCTGGTCACTTTATTTGAAATGTTTCCTGAAAACTCTTAACAGGAAAGCTTAATGCAAGGTGTATTTAAAGAGAAATGGTATTTAATTTATTAAAAATGCCACAAAGAGTTTTGCTTACTTTTTATCCAGAAATGTTTAATGAAGTATTTTAGACCCATTATGAAAACTTCTATAAAATAAGTGCAGTTATTTAACATCAATATTAACTTTTTATTGGAGATCTAAACACTCATTTAATTAGCCTCTTCCTCCTAACATCCACAAGAAAAGGCCCTGAGACTGTGGCATTTATTAGCCATAAAAATTCTCTAGATATTAACTCCCTCATTTCTTAATGTGGCCTCTGGTCACTTTATTCCCTGGAAAGTGATATTTATTCTCTGTAAAGTGATGTTTGTGGTTGCAGGGAGTAGGTTACTAATCAGTTATGACTCCAGAAACCCATGTTCCATGTTCTCATACAAAGCACATAACTTTCCTTTTAAAATAGATTGCCCATGCTTGGGAGACCCCAAGAGGCAATTCTAAAAATGGGAACTAGATTTGCCGTGTAAAGCCAGATCCTATTCATCTAAATTCTGAAGTTTTTGAGCTGGATATGGAGGTAAACTCATTGTTTTATCAATAACCACACTTAACAGAGGGAGAATTTAGAAGTTAAAATTCTAGCTAGGTAGTCAAGTTTCTTCAGGGTTGAGGAAAAAGGCATTAGCACCCTCTGCAGTTGCTGGTCTGTATGTGCAAGTAAATTCTGTCAGTTTTTAAACATACTACCTTACATTGAAAGGGTTTTATCTTGATATTGGTGAGAAATCCTTAAAATTTTTCATTTGAATTAGTCTATATGAAAACATCACAGAGATTTAGACTGATTTTCGACTACAGTTGGTTTAGAAGAAAGACTTTTCTTAAAATACCTGTTAGCTTTTAGGAAAAAAACTCTAGGGCTGGAGAGATGGCTTAGAGGTTAAGTGCTTACCTGCAAACCCTAACAATCTGGTTTGATTCCCCAGTATCCACATAAAACCAGATGCACAAAGTGGCATGTGCATCTTTAGTTCGTTTGCACTGGCTGGAAGCCCTGGCATTCCCATTCTCTCTGTGTATCTCTCTTCTATCTCTCTCTCTGCTTGCAAAATAATCTTTTAAAGTTTTATAAAAACAACACTTGTGTTTAACAGTCAAGTTTTACTTAGAAAGCATGCACTCAGAACCTATCAGTTACACTCACACAGTGCGCAGAGCAGTCACTGTCACACAGCAAGTCCCACGTGTCACAGTCTGGATGCAACTATTTTGATCATGGCAGATTAGGAAGGTTTAATTGATTCTAGATTTTCTAAAAAAAAAAATAACTATTTATTTGAGAGCGACAGACAAACAGAAAGAGAGAAAGAGGCAGACAGAGAGAGAGACGGGGGACACATGAGGGCCTCCAGTCACTGTAAATGAACGTGCCACCTTGTACATCTGGCTTACGTGGGTACTGAGGAATCAAGCTTTGAACCAGGATCAATCCTTAGGCTTCACAGGGCAAGTGCTTAACCACTAAGCCAACTCTCCAGCCCCCAATTCCAGAGTCTCTTTCCTGACCCCATACAAGTGCTTCAAATGTACACAGAGTTTGCGAAGAACACAATATGAGGAGTTTGGAATGAGTGACTAAGCAAGCACCTTAACTGCTAAACCATCTCTCTAACCCCCTCGTTACATTTTTTTATAGTTTATTTATAGCTATTTATTTGAGAGAGAGATTGAAATTGGCAGTTACAGAGAGAGGGAGAGGGAATGGGAGAGAATGGGCATGACAGGATCCTTGGCCACTACAAACGACCTTCAGACACATGCACCCCCTTGTCTATCTGGCTTATGTGGGCCTTGGGGAATTGAACCTAGGTCCTTTGGCTTTACAGGCAATCACCTTGACCACTAAGCCATCTCTCCAGGGCCTGCTTGTGACATTTTTTGAGTGCAGAGGTGAATATGGATTTCCAAGAGAAAATCATTGGAACTGAGATTGCCTTCTATGTTCCCAGTCCAAATTATATAGTGTCAAGTATGTGGGCCTTTGGTATAGAGAGAAAATACAGAAGAAACCAAGGGTAGCTGTGGTGGTTTGAATAGACTAGATGGCCCCCAATATATTCAGTTCTTTATTGTTTGTAGTTTGTACCTGCTGGCTACCTGGCTGGAGGCAATGTCACTGAGTGATCTTAAGGTGTGGTGGTGGGTTTCCTATTTCAATCTAAAGATAAGCAAAGTGTGCCTAGCTGGAGTTCCTGAAGTGTGCTATGGCTTTTGACCTTTAGGTTTGTGCTTCTCTCTGTCTGCTTGGGCCTGTGAAGGCAGGCCAGCTTCTTCTGTCATTATGGAACTTCCCCTGGATCTGTAAGCTTCAATAAATCCCTTCCTCCATAACTGTGCCTGGTCTGAAAGTTCATCTCAGCGAACCTGAAGCTGTCTGCTACAGTAGCTTACCCCCAACCCTCCAGCCCACAGAAGAAAAGAGAGCACCTCTTGTAATATTCCATCTCTGTTCTCATGAGTACAAATTTGCTGTTGAAAGATGTTCCCTCCTTACTCCTGCTTAGAGGAGTCAAACGTTGGTGGGATGGCCCAATGGTTTTCAACCTTGCTTTCAATTATACCTGTTTAGGGAGCTTTAGGGACGTACAGAAGCCTAGCCCCACCTCCAGAGACTTCTGTTAGTCGTAGATGGAGCCCAGCGTATTGATGTTCTTCATAAAGAGCCCTGATGTCTTTCTAAGGTGTCACACCATGGGGTTGCTTGACTCTGCTCTCTAGCCTTTGGGTCCGAAACGTGGATTTTCACACCTTCTCACTCTGCAGGGCTTTTGCTTTGCTATTTTAAATTTAGTATCTGAAAAACACATCCAGCCACAAATGGATTGACCTTTCTGCTAATGTAATTCACCTAAATTAACAGAGGCAATTAACTAATTCATATTGGAATTGTGCACTTTCCAGTTCACATTTATCAACTCTTAAATACTTGATCTGGTGTTGCAATTTAAATTTTTTATTATTACCCTTTAAATCTGAAGAAACACCTTACATCTAATTAGTCAAACTTACATATTAAATTAATAGATTCATTATGGGTTAATGACTATGGAGGTTGCAGCTGCCTGCCAGCGGAAGGGACTCAAACTTTTCTGCTGTGGAAAAAAAAGGAAGCAATCGATTATGTAACTTAAAACAGCCTGAACTTTTCATTTTACTATTTCTGCTCTTTTTATTTTTTTCATAGTAGGGTCTCACTCTAGCTCAGGCTGACCTGGAATCCACTATGTAGTCTCAGGCTGGCCTCAAACTCATAGTGATTCCCCTACCTCTGCCTCCTGAGCAGTGGGATTAAAGGCGTGCGTCACCATGCCCGGCCATTTCTGCTCTTAAGAGCTCAATGGGCCTGTTAGCATATGACAGACAACATGTTTTACAGAGAAAGATAACTTTTCAGCTGCATATGGAAATCAGAATTTCAAGAGAAATATATATGAAGACACCTTGGATATAAAAATGTACAGGTCAAAAGACGGGTGTAGTGGCACATGCGTTTAATCCCAGCACTTGGGAGGCAGAGGTAGGATGATCCCTATGAGTTTGAGGCCACCCTGAGACTCCATAGTGAATTCCAGGTCAGCCTGGGCCACAGTGAGACCCTACCTCGAAAAAAAAAAAGTACAAGTTTAGACTGTCATTCAAAATTATCACATGTTCTAGTCTGAATTTTTCATTAAAAATGCTTAGAAAAAATAAACTCAGTGACCACATGAATCCCCCAAATTAAACATCTTTTACTACACTAAATACTAGATTGACTCCAAACTCGTGATGTTATGGCTTTACCCATGTGTTTAGACATTATTTCAGGAATTGGATGTTCCTATGGTCAGTTATATTTGGAATGCAGATAATTCAGAGAACTGAAATGAACTTCCTCAATATTTTCAGTTATTAGGCTTATGGATTTTTTACACTATGATGGCCTCATCATTTTTAGTAATTATGAAAAAGTCACCAGTTTTACAGAAAGTAGATGAGGGCTGGAGTTCACAAGAAAACTATTTTTAAGGTGTCAAGACTAACTGGGCGTGGGGGTGCACGCTTTTAATGCCAGCACTTGGGAAGCAGAGGTAGGAAGATCGCCAAGAGTTCAAGGCCACCCTGAGATTACGTAGTGAATTCCAGGTTAGCCTGAGCTAGAATGAGACCCTGCATCAGGAAAAAAAAAAAAAAAAAAAAAACAGTGCCAAGACTATGACTATCAGACTATCAGAAGCCACATCCTGAACCTATGTTATTTTCCACATTGAAGTAAGACCAGTGTCTTCAGTGGGACAACAGATGATATATAGCACTCTACTGAAGAATTAAAAGTATTCAAAACATGTATCACCCTTCTATTATTAAAATGTCATATTTTTACCTTCAACTATGTTGGTGCAAAGTCTCAATATTTTTGCTACAATTTATCAGACATCATAAGTGGATTACTATAGCATCAGTGTATTAATATTGATGGCCTCTTGTGTACTTAGCATTGACTCAACTCCCAGGGGTCTGAAAAGAAAAACTACAAGGTACATTCACAGTTCAAGAAATATTTTTTAAAATTTATTTATATTTATTAGAGAGAGAGAGAGAGAATGTGTTCACCAAGGCCTCTAGCCATTGCAAACAAACTCTAGATGCTTGTGCCACCTTGGGTATCTGGCTTATGTGAGTACTGGGAAATCCGAACCTGGGCCCTTAGGCTTTGCAGGCAAGTGTCTTAACCACTATGCCATCTCTGCAGCCCAAGAAATTCCTAATCTGATTCTAATATGTCTTCATAATTGACTTTATAAATATTACTTGCCTACATATTAATGTGTTTCAATAGTGGTTTACATTCTTCAGTATTTGAGTCTGGAAAGATGACTCAGCTGTTAAAGGTATTTGCTTGCAAAACCTGAAAGCCCAGGTTTAATTCCCCAATAGTCACTTAAAACCGGGTGCATAAAGTGGCACATGCATCTGGAGTTCATTTGTTGCAGCAGCAAGAGACATTCCTTATCTCATTCTCTCTCTCTTTTTTTCTCCTTGCAAATAAGTAAATATTTTAAAAAGAAAACAAACAAAAAATTGAATACAGTGGCCATGGTGGCTCACACCTTTAATCCCAGTACTTGGAAAGCAGAAGTAGGAAGATTGCCATGAGTTTGAGGCCACCCTGAGACTACATAGTGAGTTCCAGGTCAGTCTGGGCTACAGTGAGACCCTACCTTGAAAAAAAAAAAATGAACATATTTTTCAGTATCTTATCAGTGCCAGTGTGAGGAAATCCTTGCCATGCTTCTCTTGGCAAAAGTCAGGATCACAAGAAATTCGTACACACAAACACACACACATACACACACTCAAACACGCCTCTCCTAGTAGCTCAGAGGGACTGGAAGCAGACCATGAGGCGTCTCTTCCCCGGTACTCATATTAGGGAGCTTTAATGTCAAATATACAGCAGGACCACTTGCCTTATTTTTTATAGCTGAATATATAAATTTTATCCTTATGAATGCCTTAACAACCATCGTCTTTCCAGGCTCACTATATAGCCAGTTGTATACAACACCACTGGGAACTGGGAAGTATAAAAATACACCAACCATTATCTCCAATAGAAGCTGTGTGCTCAGGAACTTAGTGGGCACATGGTGCACTAAAAGGTGTACCGTGCTGTGAACAGCCAAAGGAGAAAGGCGCCCTGCCCACACAAGACTCCTAAGAGAGCCAGGCGTGGTGGCGCACGCCTTTCATCCCAGCACCCGGGAGGCAGAGGTAGGAGGATCACAGTGAGTTCGAGGCTGCTCTGAGACTCCACAGTGAATTTACAGGTCAGCCTGGGCTAGAGCAAGACCCTACCAAGGAAAACAGAAACAAAAGAATTCTAAGGATGGCACTGAAGCTGAACCTATTTGAAAGAGAGGAGCGAATGTAGATGAAACTGATGTGGTGGCAGAAAGAGTGGGGCAAATTTTGGGGAAAAAAAAAATTGGTTACAACTTACCCGTGGAGGAAAGCCTAGGACATGGCTGGTGTAGGCGACAAGCTAAGCAGAAGGGGGGCTGGGGCAAGTCCACCCTCCCTCCAGCTGTCTCTCACACCCGCTCAAGAACCTGTTTGCACTGCAGTATTACACGGGCTAGCCAGCTGCAAGGCCTAGAGAAGTGTTATGTGTCAGTCATTGCCATTCAGCCTTGCAGACAGCTAGACAAATGTAGGGGAAACATCCAAAAGGTCTATGCATGGAATCAAAGCATCCTTAGGTGTGGGAGAAATTCCCGAGGACATAGGAGGAGGAGGAGGAGGCAGGGTGATGAAAAGGAAAGGGTTGTGACATGCCTGAAGGTGCCACTGAGAAGGGGCCATCAATGCACTGCCCCCTACTCCTGCTGCCACAGACACCCTTCGAGGTACAAATTGGCCTCTGGGTTAACTCTTTCCTCACCAAGATCTTCATCTCATGATTGTTCTCCCTGTCCAGTGGTTTTCCTCCTTTGGTCACGCAAATTCACTAGGCCAATAGCACATGGTGTAATACTGCAAGGTTGTATGCTGAAGAAAATGAATTTCAGTTAACGTTGAGTGACCCTAGAACAGACCCCGTGGGAGGCAGGAATGCTCTGAGCCACCGATGGGATGAGAGGACGTCTGGACTGTTAGAATAAGGTTGTCCTGCCTGCCGCTGATCTCGAACTCCAGTCCATCTAAGATGCTGTGGGAGGGCGGCTTTCAGCCCCTAGAGCGCCGTCAGACTGCTCGCTATGGCCTGGCTCCTGGCTGCCTAAGGCACGAAGCTCAAAGTCTGATTCACACGGACTCATGGAAGCTGGAACTTTGGGTGTTTTGCTGCTTGATCTGATGGAAGAGAAGAGAAAACATAGGCGTGGGCTCTTCCATCAAGACCAGCAGGATCTTGGAGGTCACCTAGCCCAGGCTTCCCTATGGCTGGCTTATGTATAAAACACCCCTGACTTCCGCTGAGGAAGCAGGGAAGCATCACAATTCGGGGTGTCCCACCACCCTGGCTCCTCCAGGAGACTTAAGCCCAAGTCCTGAGCATTCTTCAGAATTACAGAGAATGAGGGCCGGGGTGAGAAGGGAGGGTGGGTGTGAATGAGACTGCAGAGCCTGGAATGATCATCAGTGTCCACATAGAACCCCAGCTAGGGACCCATCGGGGCTGCTGGCAATGAGTGATTCTCCGCAGCTCCTCTCCCTCAGCCTTGGGGCCACAACAGCAGCAACGCTTGGCAACGGGAGGGAAGGAGAGAGAAGAAAGGCCTGGCCGGGATCCTACCGAAGATCAAGTCTGGGCACAGTGTGGGCAAGGGGGTACTCTGTCCTCAGATTCTATGTGCCTGGGGCACAGCCAAGGGTGCAGGGGCCTGGACTCTGTCCCTGAGTGCCAGCCTTCCCTTCCTGCTATCTTTTTGTCTCTTCTTCCCCACGGCATGTCCTGCTCTCAACCCCTTCACTAGATCCAGAGGACAGGTAACACTGAGAACTGCAGCTCACAGCAAGTACGGCTACAGCGTGGCCAGGATTTGTGCTGGCTCTCTGGCTTTCCCTCTCTCTCCTAGGTATAAGTGTAAAAGAGTGAAGCCATCCAGACAGTAGTGCTATGGGGAAAAAATTAAAAAATAAAGATTTGTAATCAGAGACCAAGGAAGCCAGCTTACCCTTGAAATTGTAATTTCCCAAAGATTACTTTAGTTTCTTTCAGACATTCAATACACTTAAGGGGTAAAGACCTTATGTTGCGTTAAATATTTGGTACTCAGGAGAAAATAATGGGCACACTTAAAACAGCAAACAAGGCCTGGTTTCCCCATTTTGAGAGACTCACACTGGTGAGCATTAAAAGTCAAACAAAGCTGGGTGTGGTGGTGCACACCTTTAATCCCAGCACTTGGGAGGCAGAGGTAGGAGGATCGCTGTGAGTTTGAGGCCACCCTGAGACTACATAGTAAATTCCAGGTCAGCCTGAGCTAGAGTAAGACCCCACCTCAAAAAAACAAAAATAAATAAATAAATTAAAAGTCAAACAATGCTGTAAAATGCCTAACATGTAGGGAGCCCAAGGAAGGGAGGAGGTTAGCCTTTTCGGGCTGGAGCAAGGCTTAAAGGGATGCTACAATTGAATTTGGGCCTGATGCAGGAGAGTTTTCATTGAGAGCTAACAAGAAGAAATAAAGACTCTTCCAGTACGAGGAGCTGCACACATAAAGGAACAGAGAAGGAAACGTGTCATGGTCAATGAAACGCAAAATGGGCTGTAAAGAGATGTCTCAGTGGGTAAGAGTGCTTGCTATGTTCAATCTCTAACATCCATATAAAAAGACAGCTGTAGGGGCTGGAGAGATGGCTTAGTGGTTAAGGCACTTACCTGCTAAGTCAAAGGACCCAGGTTTGATTCCCAGAACCCACATAAGCCAGTTGCACATGATGGTGCATGTGTCTGGAATTTGTTTGCAGTGGCCAGAGGCCCTGGTGCAGCCATTCTCTCTCCCTCTCTCTTTCTCTCCTTCTCTCTCTAATAATAGATAAATAAAAATACAATATTTTTTAAAATAGCAGGGTGTGGTGGTTCAGGCCTTTAATCCCAGCATTCAGGAGGCAGAGATAGGAAGATTGCTGTGAGTTCAAGGTCACTCTGAGAGTACATAGTGAATTTCAGGTCAGCCTGGGCTAGAGTAAGATCCTTCTTTGAAAAGATACACACACACACACACACACACACACATATAAAATTTATTTAAGAGATAGAAGAAAAGAGAGAGAATGAGAACGGGTGTACCAGGGCCTTCTGCCAGGGCAAACATACTCCAGATACATGCACCACTTTGTGCATCTGGCTTTACACAGCCACTGAGGAATTGAATCCCAGACCATAAGGCTTTGCAACCAAGTGTCTTTAACTGCTGAGCCATTCTCCAGCCTGGGGTGATTTTTATTATACAGCAATAGATAATGAGCACACGCAGCAAGGAGCTGCCTTTATCTTTAAAACACTGGGGAGCCAGTGGAGGTGTTTGCATCAGGGAGGTGTCATAAGAATTGCAAATTTCAAAGATGGCCCTGGTGGCTGTGTGGAGACAGATGGATGGAGGAAGGGAGGTATAGAGGGAGAGAGAACAGCTCAAAGAAGCTATTGCAGTAATCCATGCTGTCTAGTAATAATTTGAGTTCAGGAGAGCATTCTTGATTTTTTTTTTAAATAAATGTTTTTTTGTTTGTTTGTTTGTTTGTTTGTTTGTTTTTGGTTTTTCGAAGTAGCGTCTCACTCTGGTCCAGGCTGACCTGGAATTCACTGTGTAGTCTCAGGGTGGTCTCGAACTCACAGCAGTGCTTCTACTTTAGCCTCCTGAGGGCAGGGATTAAAGGCCTAGGCCACCAGACCTGAGGTCGCATTCTTGATTTTTTGTTTGTTTGTTTGTTTGTTTGTTTTTCGAGGTAGGGTCTCACTCTAGCCCAGGCTGACCTGGAATTCACTATGGAGTCTCAGGATGGCCTCGAACTCGTGGCAATCCTCCTACCTCTGCCTCCCAAGTGCTGGGATTAAAGGTGTGTGCCACTATGCCCGGCTTGCGTTCTTGATTTTTTAAGAAAAACATTCATTTTAGTTTTATTTATAACTTTCTTAATAATTTATTTATTTAAGAGAGAGACAGAGATAAAATGGGCATGCCAGGGTCTCCAGCCACTGCAAACAAACTCCATGTGCCACGTTGTACATCTGGCTTACTGGGTACTAGGGAATTGAACCTGGGTCCTTAGGCTTCTCAGGCAAGTGCCTTAACCACTAAGCCATCTCTCCAACCCATTTCTAACTCTCTTACTGAATGTACCCAAAAGGTAAAGATGTTGAAATGCTTGAACTGACTTCTTTCCCAGTCTTCCTACTCCAACCTTTCCTTGCAGTCCCTGACATCTAGCTCCTAGACCTTGAAAGCCCATCTTCTTGCTTCCTCATTCTTCTCT